>NC_140593.1:902597141-904997141 GCF_964204655.1 Triturus cristatus
ACCAGAGTACAGAGACCCAACTTGTAGCTCAAGAAGAGCAGGGAGTGGCGAAAGACCAAGAACATCAACAGAAAGCGATGGAACATGTGCCTACTTTAAAAGCATCGGAATACCCCGTCAAGGAGGATGACTTACACATTCAAGAACAAAATCAAAAAGAGAAGTGTACTCTTCCTGTTAGTCTCGTAGAAAATCAACAACTTTTACAAGAAGAATCTCATTTGATTGGGCACAGGCAGCTGGAAAAGGAACATACTTCTAAAGAATGTGAGAGACAAGCTGTTAAAGATCAAGCTCATCTTGGCAAGGAGACCATTCCCTGCACGTTTATTAAACAGAGACTTCCGCAAAAGCCAGCTGAACTGATAAGCAATGAGGGATTTCACTCCTTTCTCAAAGAACAAACCGACCCTAGAAATAAGCAGGCTGAGCACTCAAACCAAGAAGAACTAAGGAGTGCAGAGCATGAGCAGGAAGCACAGGAAAAGCAGGAGCTTCAATGTCAGAAAGAAACAGAAGAACAGCACAGACTAGAAGAGCAGCAGCAAGAAGAGCTGGAACGTTGGTGTAAGCGGGAAGAGCAGGAATTTCAGCTTCTGTACAAAGAGCAGGAATTGCATTATGATGAACAAGAGAAAAAACTCCAACTCATTCACAAAGAGCAGGAACTTCTGTGTTCGCAAGAAGAGCGGGAACAGAAAGAGCATGAATATCAACAGGAAGAAAAAAACGTTAATCTCCACCAAAAGGAGCTGAGACTTCGGCGCAAGCTGGAAGAGAAGGAACATCAACTTGTGCAGACCAAACAGAAGCCTCTTGGGCCTCAGGAAAAACCGGAACGTCACCACCTTGTGAAAGAACAAGAGCTACATCAGCAAGAAGAGCAGGAGCTTCAGCTCCTACAGAAAGAGCAGGAACGCCTTCGCCAGCAGGAAGAGCAAGACCTTCAGCTCCTAAAGAAACAGCAGGAACTTCTACGTCAGCAGGAAGAGCAGGAACTTCAACTCCTTCTGGAAGAGGAAGAGCATATACGTCAGCAGCGAGAGCAGGAGAGATTACATCAGCAGGAAGAGGAGGAGCTTCAACTTCTACAGAAAGAAGAAGAGTTTCTGCGTCAGCAAGAAGAGCAGGAACTGCAGCGTCAGCAGGAAGAACAGAAATTTCAGCTTCTTCAAAAGGAGAAAGAGCTTTTACGTCAATATAAAGAGCAGGAACTTCAACTCCTGCAGGAAGAACAACATTTACATCAGCTGAAAGAACAGGAGTTTCCTCCTCAGCAGGAAGAGCAGGGACCCCCAGTCCTTCAGAGAGAGGAGGCTTTTCCCTCTCAGCAGGAAGCGCAGGAACTTCAAATCTCACAGAAAGATGGGGAGATAATGAGTCAGCAGGAGGAACGGGAGCTTCCAGTATTGAAAGAGCAACAACCTCCGTGTCAACAGGAAGAGCAGAAAGACCCGCAGCAACAACAAGAACTTGAACAACAGAAAAAAATGCAAGAGTTGCCATGTCCAAGAACAAAGCAAGAAGCTCAAGATTCACATCAACGCCAGGGCCATGACATTGTTTGTGGCATGCAAGAAGAGCAGGCATTTGAACTCTTACAGAAAGAGCAGGAACAACACCAACAAGAACAACAGGAGTTGGAGCGCCTCCTTAAAGAACAGGAAGAGCAGGAATTGTTGCGCCAGAAAGAGGAGATGGAAATCCAGCGCCTACAGGAGGATGAGGAGCTCTTGCGTCAGCAAGTGGAGGAAGAACTTGAGCGTCGCAGGAAGGAACAGGAGGAACTGGAGCGTTGGTGCCGGCAGGAGGAGCAGGAGTTCCACCGCAAGCAAGCAGAACAAGGAGAGCATGCTCAGTCACAAAACGAACTAGAGCGACAGCAGGAGGAACATCAGTTTGAAGGCAAAGTTTTGCAGACACAAAGTGGAATAGGAACAACACCCACATATGACAGTCCAAAGGGACAACAGCAGCGCTTCTGGCAGTATACCCGCAGGCCGCAGATTCCAGTGGTCTTTGGTAGGTTCCTCTCACACTATCTTTTTTTAATTTATTTTTTATTGTTTCTTCAAGTGTGTATATTACGTAAAACTCTCCTGAAGCAGGTTACTTAACTGCAATAATGGGTCTCCAAAATAGGGTTCTCCTTGGATTCTCAGGCTTGAACAATCCTGCCAAAATTTGTATTTGTGCCCAACTACAGGGGCATGCAGGTCTGTGAATATAGGCCAGATACCACCCTAGAAAACTACCGCTGCAAATAAAGTATAAATATTTGATACCGATGAGATTCACATGGTTTGCATGAACCTGCTATCTAGGAAATTGAGTTTAATTGTACACAAAATATCCTTGGTGGTCATCGAAAGGAGGGTGTGTTTATTCAGCGCACTTTTGTGGTGTAGACTAGAATCCCACAGTAACACTTAAATTTGAAAGCTTAACATTTGTTTGCCTCCAATTCCACAGGGCAAAAAAAGTGTTTTACTATATCAAGACCCCATCTACTCTGGAAACAACCCAGGATTTAGAACAGGAAAGATAGTAATGCAACAAGTATCTTGGTATCTAATACAATGAAATGAACTGTGGCCTCTGTTTCGATGAAGCATGAAGAATAAACCATTATGCATTAAAAGCCATGCTAATGGAAGTATGTGTGACAATGCCCTCCTGATGTGTTGGGGGGGGGGGGGGCAACTTTAACTGCTATGATGATTTATCACTATGAAACTATTCTAAGAACATCAAGTCCCACTTTGAGGTCTCTGTCCCAGGTAGGGAAAAACATGATTTTGCTGTCATCAGTCTTGAAATCAGTGAAATTATCAACTCTGGGAACACACAGCAGACGTTTTCTGAGGGACACATGGAAAGAACTGGGAAACATATCACTGAACGCTGAAAATAAGTACACTGTGAGAGACCTGTTGACATCAAGCGCCTTTGACATCCACGCATAAATTCAAACCAGAAAGGTTTTGACTTTGAAACCAACGTAGGAGTTGAGACATTTTTTAACCCATGAGAGTGTGACTGTAAGTGCCCACAAAAGATTATGTTCGAGGCTTATGAGCTGTAGATTATAGGCTTTAGCATAGATCGCCATCTGGTGTTGGGCCCGGATGTTTACACTTTGTTTTTGTTCGAAGAAGTCTTGCAGTCACGGGGTAGATGACTCCTCGTTTCGGTGATGGTGTGCATGGGCATCGACTCCATCCTTAGATTGTTTTGTTCCGCCATTGGATTCGGCTGTGTATTGCTGCGCTCCGGTTCGGTACCGTTTTCGGACCCCTTCGACACGCAATTCATTAACCTGGACGGTATTGTTATCAATCGCGGTTCCTCATTCGACACGCATCGTCTCACTTAGAAAAACTTTCTATCAGAAAACTCATGGCAGGCCGTCGGGCCTACCCGTGCCGACTGCTCTAGCAGCCAATGAAATGGACTCCATTCAAGCTATGTCCCAAGTGTTGTGCTAAATTTCCACGCACCGACTTGCACGAAGTGTGCAATCTCTGCTTGTCCCCGCAACACGACGAGAAGGACTGCGACGCGTGTCGATCATTTCGATCGAAAAAGACACTTTGTGATCGTCTGGCTTGACGCCACAAGATGCAATATCAGAGCGACGCTGTTCCGGACATCTTCGGCGAAGATTCTGATACCCAACAACCAGCTTAAGGGGCTAAGGAAGAAGAGCAGATCTCCGTGTCCGAGGCCAATTCCAACATGAAAGAAGAAAAAGACATCACTCTGGGTCAGCGTACCGTGAGCACAGATCCCCCTGTGCCCATTCAACATGAGACAAAGGCTCCGGTCCCTCCTTAGCCCTTGGGTTCAGGTCGGCACCGACAAAAAGTTCCTGATGCCCCGCGCTCCGGCCCGGCTCCGAAACAAAAAGAGAAGCCTTCTGGGTTAGGCTCGAGCCAGCCCCACTCTGATGTCGAACCAACACCTTCTGCACCAAGACATAAGACCAAATAACTATTGGTCAACATACCTTCGACATCAAAAGGCTCGAATCTGAAACCTTCCACACCGAGAGGTTTGGAGCTAAAACCTTCCAAGGCCAAAGACTCTGAACTGAATCCTTCCAAGGCCAAAGACTCTGAACCGAAACCCTACAAGGCCAAAGATTCGGAGCTGAAACCCTCCAAAACCAAGCACTTGGAGCAGAAAACCTCCAAGTCCAAACACCAAGCTGGTGATAAACACTAAAACAGGACATATTCAGGCAACTCTTCCAAAAAATACAGAATATTGACGTACCAGAGGACTATCATATCCCTCTTAAGAAGAAGAATGTGGGTACTAATCCTTGTCCTCCTTATATTCCTCCTCCTTCTCCTCCTCCTAATCCTAACTTGGTTATCACACCATTAAATTCACCACCACTTAAACCTGACCAACAGGATGAAGGGGATGGGGATTAGGATCAGGATGCACCACAAGACACTGACCCTTAGGAGGATTACCACACAGACCCAAATACAGATAATGACCTTGATTTGTATCCCTCCAGACCCTCCCCACCTAATGACAGCATTGGCTATGTCGAGCTCCTTAACAGGGCTACTCATTATCATGGAGTAGAACTTAATAAGCAGCCTTTAGAAGAGGATTACTTCTTTGAGACACTTACTTCATCCCAAAGAGCTACTCATACCTTGCCAATGCTAAAAGGCATGTTAAAACACATAGACGAGGTATTTAAAGATCCTGTTAGGGCAAGAACAATCACACCTAGAGTGGATAAAAAATACAAATCCGGTCCTACCTACCCTGTTTATATTAAAGGTCAGCTGCCCTTAGACTCTCTTGTAGTCTCCAACGCATGTAAGAGAGCTAACTCACAAGCTGCAGGAGACACCCCTCTTTCTGACAAGGAATCAAAGCTTATTGATGCCTCAGCCAAAAGAGTGGCTTCACAGGCAGCAAGCAACTGGTGCATTGCCAACGCCCAGGCACTGCTAGCTCGTTATGACAGTGCTCATTACGATGAGCTAGAAAAAATCATGCAACATTTGCCTGACGAATATAAATCTAAGGCTAATTACATTATTCAGGAAGGTAAACTCATTACGAACACCTCCATTAGATGTGCACTAGATGCAGCAGACACAGCAGCTTGTGCAAGTAACACCAACATACTTATACGCAGACACTCTTGGCTCAGAATTTCTGGATTTAAGCCGGAGGTGCAAATCTCCATACTTAACCAACTCTTTGACAAAGAGCATCTTTTTGGCCCAGCTGTTGATACCTTGCTGGAAAAGATGAAAAAGGACACTGAGGTCGCAAAGTCTATGGGGGCTATAAAGTTATCTGCCAGTAGAGGTTCTTTTCGCCACTCATTTTACAGGGGTGGTTCAAAAACGGTGTCCACTGAGAATCCCTCCTCCTCTTACAAGGGCAACAACCAATCCCTCTCACCCAGAGGTTATTCTAGAGGAGGGTTTAGAGGTAACAATAGTAGGGGAAGAAGTAAAGGTAATTCCAAACACACTTCCCCTGCAAACAAACAGTGACTTCCTTCCGCTATTCCCCCTATCATTCCACTCCTGTCGGGGGGGGACGTCTCTCCCAATTCCTACCTGTCTGGAATTCTATCACCTCAGACAAGTGGATGCTACAAATTATCCAATATGGTTACTGCCTGGAACTTACAAGCACTCACCCAAATATTCTTCCAAGAGCACATGCAATGTCACCAGGACATCTCACCCTCTTAAAGCAAGAGGTTCTATCTCTCTTGGAAAAACATGCTATAGAGCCAGTCCCGTTAACATATCAAGGGACCAGGATATACTCCCTGTATTTCTTAATTCCCAAAAAGGATGGCTCTCTCGGGCCTATACTAGACCTCAGACATACAGTCGAACCACTTTCACATGGTCACACTCCAACAGGTGCTCCCACTACTTCAGCAAGGCGAATTTCTGGACACTCTGGACTTACGGACGCCTATTTCCATATTCCCATTCACCCTGCTCACAGAAAATATCTTAGGTTTGTGGTGGACGTACAACATTATCAGTTCAAAGTTCTCCCATTCGGGGTAACTACAGGACCCAGGGTTTTCACCAAGTGCCTGGCAGTAGGCGCAGCTCATCTAAGAAGACAGCACATCCAAGTCTTCCCTTACCCAGAAGACTGGCTGATAAAAGCCAGATCACAACAAATCTGCCTACACCACACTCGAAAGACAGTCCAACTGCTACACCTCACCAAGTCTCACCTCCAACCATCCAACACACAACTGTATCTAGGAGCCACAATAGACACTCGCAAAGCTCTAGCGTATCCCAACCCAGTCAGGATCCGCAACATGCAAGCTCTAATATCACAGTTTCAGCCTCAACACTCATTACCAGCCCGAGTGTTCATGCAATTGATCGGAATGATGGCTTCTTGCATTTTAATTGTTACCTATGCAAGACTTCAAATGCGTCCTCTACAGGAATGCTTAGACAGCAGTGGAACCAGGCTCAAGGTCAGCTATCAGATCTGGTGTTGGTAGATGGCCATACTCTTCGCTCTCTGTAGTGGTGGAACGTACAAAATCTTTCCATGGGGCGGCCTTTCGTCGGTTCCACGGATAGTGCTAACAGCAGACACATCGCTCACTGGTTGGGGAGCTCATCTGGAAAAACATACCATTCAGGGCATGTGGACTGTGCAGCAAAAACAATTCCACCTAAACCTTCTAGAACTGCTAGCATTTTTTCTAGCATTGAAAGCCTTTCAACTTCATCTAATGGGCAAAGCTGTCCTGGTTCGCACAGACAACATAACAGCATGCATACATACAAAAGCAAGGGGGGGACATATTCTCTCCAGCTCTCTGTTAGCCCAGAGCATTTGGAGATGGGCCATACCTCAAAATATAGCTCTCCTTGCAGAACATCTTCCAGGAGTAAACAACCAAATTGCAGATCTGCTTAGTCATCAATGACAGCAGATCCACGCATGAGAAATCCACCCTCAAGTTCTCCTCGCATTTTTCCATATGTGGGGCTTCCCAGAGAGCTATTTGTTCGCCACCCACCTAAACGCAAAATACCCAAACTGCTTGTCCAGGCATCCACACTCATTGTCCAAAGGAAATGAACTATGGATGAATTGGTCAGGGATATTTTCTTACGCCTTTCCACCTCTCCCACTCATTCCGTTAGTGGTTCAGAAACTCAAACAGCATTCCCCGACGCTTATCCTAGTTGCTTGAACATGGGCCCGACAACCATGGTTCACAACTCTGTTGGAGCTATCAGTAGTTCCCCACCAAAAACGACACCTTTCCCCCAGGTATCTTACTCAGAACCATGGAGAGATAAGACATCCAGATCCCAATCAGCTCAACCTTGTGATCTGGCATCTGAAATCCTAGAGTTTGGCTACCTTAATCTTCCGCCAGACTGTATAAATGTTATCAAAGAGGCTAGGCGCCCTACCATAATAACATGCTACGCAGCGAAGTGGAAGAGGTTTGTTGTTTACTGTAATAGCAATACGATCAATCCACTAGATGCTTCAATTCAAGACATCATTTGCTATCTATTGCACCTACAACGTTCCAATTTAGCGTACACATCCATACGCTTACATCTCGCTGCATTGCTGCAAAATAGATAGCACTGGTCTCTTTTTAGAGTGCCTGCTATTAAAGCTTTTATGGAAGGACTTAGAAGATTCATTCCCCCCCAGACTTCCACCTTCTCCACTGTGGAATCCCAACATAGTTCTTACAAGACTCGTGGGTCCACCCTTTGAGCCATTGCACAAATGTGAAATACAATTTCTCGCCGGGAAGGTAGCCTTCCTTATAGCCATCACTTCTCTAAGACGAGTCTGTGAGCTTCAGGCACTAACCCTAGAGGAACCATTTTTACAAATGCACCAAAACAAAGTGGTTCTTAGGACTAACCCCACATTTTTACCTAAAGTCATCTCTGCCTTTCCTATCAACCAATCTGTTGAGTTGCCTGTGTTCTTCCCTCAACCAAATTCAGTGGCAGAACGTGCCCTTCACACATCAGATGTCAAAAGAGCATTACTATACTACATAGAAAGAACAAAACCTTTTAGGAAAACCAAACAACTTTTTGTTGCTTTTGCTCCACCACATAAAGGCAATCCCATATCAAACTCTGGCATTGCAAGGTGGATAGGTAAGTGCATTCAAATATGCTACATTAAAGCTAAACGCACATAAACAATTCCCCCTAGAGCACACTTTACACGCAAACTAGGGGCTTCTATGGCATTGTTAAGAAACATACACATGTATGAGATCTGCAAAGCTGCAACATGGTCTACACCACGCACATTCACAAAACACTATTGTGTTAGCAAGACAACAAGCTAGTGTGGGCCAGGCAGTTTTACGAACACTATTTCAAACCACTGCAACAGCTACAGGTTAGCCACTGCTTCAGAAATACCTGCTTAATAGTCCATGCTAAAGAATATGATCTACGGCTCATATGCCTTGAACGGAAAATGCTACTTTCCCAGTGTGCATCTGTTCTTGGCATATAGAGCTGTAGAGTCATATGTGCCCACCCGCCTCACCGGGTACCTTCCCCTGTTGGAGTGATATCTTACTTGGATACAATTTACATGGACATCTATCTTTACTACTTTACTAAATCCATCATCACCCTTTATGGCATAACAATCTAAGGATGGAGTTGATACCCATGCGCACTATCACCGATAGGAGGAGTCATCTACCTCGTGACTACAAGACTTCTAAGAACAAAATAAAAGTGCAAACATCCGGGCCCAACACCAGATGGCGATCTATGCCAAAGCTTATGACTCTACAGCTCTATATGCCAAGAACAGATGCATACTGGGTAAGTAGCATTTTCCTTTTTAGATGACCATTCTTTCAAGTGGAAAGGCAGTGTTTACCTTGGAGGAGAAACTAAACTCTTCACAGGAAAGAAAATGTAACTGATGTGTAAACTGACGATGATATGGCCATCACTGATGTCTTGTCATAGTAGGTAGTTCATGTCAGAGGATATGTGGGACAAATTCATTTAGAGATCTGCTGCAAACAATCAAGAATCTTCCTTGACAGGGTTATCACCAAATGACTTCAGGGTTTTACATTAATTTGTAGAGCATCTGACACACTTGAGATAAAACCTCCTTCTAATGGAAACTTTGGAACAAGCACAAGTGGCAAATACTTTCATATTTTTGCTGTTGAACATCTGAGCTTGCAGAAGCCTCTCTCATACTAGCCGGTGGAACAGAGACCATAGATGATTTCCATTGTTTTGGCTTTTGCATTTCACATTTAGAGTTTTCAAATAGTTACATGTTTGAGTCATTCCATATAATCACGCTGGTAATCCCTGGTGCATTTACAAAATTGAGGTTATAATATGCATGTATAGATTTAATACAATATGTTTAGCAGCCCACTATGTGATACTAATCTGCAGTCTCGACATCACCATAGCCTCATTTTTTTCTACTGCTCATTGCAGGTTATGTAGGTTTTTTTTTTGGTTTTTTTAACATTAAACTAAATAATAGCCCTAGATACTTCCCTCCCACACTATGAGCGATAACCCCTTGCTTGGCTATACTTTGACCCCCCCCTCTCCCTCCCCAACAAGTCCATAAAGGAACAAAAACCAACCCCAACTTAATATTGTGGTGAACACACAGGGGTGGAAGTTTCCCGGACCCATGCTCCTCCCCAGCATGCACTAAATAATTGCTTAAACATTTACACTTCTAACCACTTCTGCCTGTCTTACACCTGGAGGCCTCCAAGTCATCACTTGTGGGGGGGGAGGCCGCCTCACACGGGACATTATATTTCCAGGAGTCCTTATTCAGAGTTCTTGGGGCACATCTTCGTTGCACTTTTTACCAGCACGGCGACAGGCCCATAGGTTAAGTAGGAACAGTCTTACCATAAGTCGGGCGTTGGGTTCTTAGACCCTCTGCAGATGTTCATAGGTTCTTGCTGGGAACTCTGCTCTCTGACCACTGTCTCTGTGTCCAGGTAGACCAAGGTCAAGTGTAGCACACTGGATTTACAGGGATTCCACTCACTGCTATCCTTATGAGCTATTGTTCCTCATCTTCTTGGAGTGCCTCCTCAGTCGAGGTATTGTGTTGTGGGGAGTTCCGTTGCATCCTGCTTTCCCCCTTTGTTTGATGTAATGCGTCACTTGTTTTGGGTCTGTGAAATAATGGGTTTTCCAATCTGCTAAACCACGTAGCTTGGCGGGGTATAACATGCTGTATTCCAGCTGGAGATCTCGCAGTTGTCGTTGGGCTGTCTGGAAGAGTCGGCGGGAATCTTGAACTTGTTGTGTAAAGTCTGGGTATAGCGAGATTTCAGAGCCATTGTATTGGAGAGATTTTAATTCTTGCGCCTTGCACAGTGCAGCATCCTGATCCCTGTAATTCAAAAGGCATGCAATTATTGGTCTTGGGTTAGCATCAGGTATCAGGCACGGTGCCAGGGACCTGTGCGCACTTCCACTACGAATATTGCTGAAAAAGTGTCTCAACCCAGTGCGGCACAGAGCAGGGTATCAACGAATCTCTCCATATTGTTGATGTTGGAGGTCTCGCTGCTCCTATAATTCAGATGTTGTTCCTTCTAGATCGGGATTCTGAATCTTCCGTTTTGAGCTGCAGCACTTGGATAAGTTTCTATGATTTTTTTACGCTTGTTGCTTCCGTCGATACTGTGTCTTCCATATTAGAGACCCTTTGCTCCATTGTGTCAAGTCTTTCTGTATGCTTGTCTAGTCATTCTGTCATCCGATCCATTTGGAAAGTTAGTGCATCAATCTTCCCATAGATCTTGTTTAAGCTATTCTGCATGGCAGAGAGTATTTGCTTCAGGTCAGGATCTAGTGCAGCTTCCGCGTTTTCTGGTTTCGAATTTTCCGACTGCGCTTCCGGGTCTCTCTGACTTTGGCTCTTGCAAGAACCAAATTGCAATTTGGTTTGTACCTTATCTGCCTTGCCCATAGTTGGTTACTGTCCCGGGTGATCTTCTTGCGGTCAGTTTGCGTTCACTCTACCTCTCTTCACGATGCACCCTACTACCGGGGTGGGGGGTGAAACACCGGGGATTCAGTGCCCCTGACGAACCCCTCTTGTCAGCTCTGCTTCAAACCCCCCTGTCGGCCCGCCAGGAGCAGGTTCAAGTATGTGAAGATGGGGGACATGCCTGTGTGGTGACCTTAGCAAGGTGCCAGCGATAAGGGGCACTTTTGCATGGGTGGTAGTGCAGCCGAGGCCAGCACTGACCTGGTATCCTCCGGAGTGTTGAGTTATCACTTTGTAGGTTGAGCCCTCATTAATGCTGGCGACATGCCCTAAATCTAAAGGTGGACCTCAGTTTCAATAATCTACCAAGTCCCACCGCTCAGTGGCGGTGCCAGCATGCCACCTCCAGGTGAGGCCTACAGCACTGTCCGCCGCCAGCACGGTCCCAGCCGTCCTTCATGCGGATCGCTATCCAGCTGCTTTGTTCAGGGAACCTCCTCGGGCCATTCTTGTTGTCGGTAGGATCGTGCCCACCACCGGGCCATGCGCTCCACACCATGCCAGTCTCGTCCCTGCAGCCATCGGTGAGGGGTGGCCAGCCCCACTCGTGTCGCTGGCGGTCCATGCGCTCTTCCCTCAACTCGATCGCCGCATTCAGGCAGGGAGCTGCCGCACCCCGGTCAAGAGAGGGGATACCGAACCACCCCCAATCAGCGGCCCGGGCTGGCAGGCAGATGGAAGGTCCCAGAGCTCCGGTGCGGTTCCCATTCAGCCCCCGCCACAGGGATCCCAAAGCAGATGATAGGGGCAGCAGCTCCCGCACCAGAGCGGGGATCTGTTTACGGGCGTGCAGCCACTTATCGGCCTGCTTCCTTCAACCAGGCCCACTTACGCAGATGGAATGCTCACATATTCTTTTGTTTTTGGGATTCGATTTTCTGCCATACGGAGGGACTGTGTCCACTTCTTGCGATGTGCAATGGTTGCACCAGTAAGGTGTTGCGGTTTATGCAGGATTTTAATGAATTGTTAGCCGGGTTGAGCAGAGCCCTGGTGTTATGTGGCCATCTTTAAGTCAGGCAAACTCCGCCCCTTATGGTGCATATTGCAGCTGACTGTGCAATCAATGCTCACTGTATTCCATGTCTTATATAGAAGATTCCCAAATCTATACACGCTTCCTACTGTATCGTACTTGGAGGTTAGTGTCCTGCAAAGCCCTGAATGCTTCCACCAGTACTGTCATCCCAGTTTTCTGCTTACAGTGGACAACCCAGTGCATGCCCTAGTAGGTCAGGAAGATGACTAGAGGACAAGTCATACGAAGCTAACAGATGGAAAGGCTTTTGGTGCCTGAAAAGTGCTCTCCTGATTCATCTGTTAAGTTTGTAACTGTATGAAACATCCAAATTGATTCAGTCAATGAGTGTGTTCTGTTAGCTAAGAGTTTGAAGCAGGTGCATACTACTTGCTTTTCTTTGCACAGCATGCAAATGCCTATTAGTCCCACTTATGCTGTATTGTACTGTACTATTCATATAATGAAATTAAATGAAAAGATTTATAAAGCGCATTGAACCCAAAGGTACCTAAGCGCTTGGTCAAGCTGGATTCAATAATGCAAATTTGGCATCACGACTTGGGATGAAAAAAGCCATATTTTCAAACATTCTTTAAACACAGCAAAAGTATCAAGCTTGGCAATATGGGCAGGTAAGGTGTTCCATATCCTTGCCGTGGGCCTAGACAAGAGAACGGTCGCCCAATCTGACTGCAAAACCTAGGAATTATGACTTTCTTGCCTGATGAAAATCTGAGCGACTTGCGAGGAACATACCAATTAATAAGTGCATTGAGGGGTTTAGAACCTTCAAAATACTGGGCTTAAAAAAAAGCAGGCAGAAAGCCTTGAACACAACCCGCTTTCGGACAGGGAGCCAATGTAACAATTTATACCCTTGAAGGGTTGCAAAGTGAACTGATTTGCATTGGTGTCCAGAACGCCCTATTCAAAGACCAGTGCTGAGTAGGGTATTGACTGTAGTGTCCGAAATAGAAGAGGTAAGTGTGGCTGAGAGACATACTCCAAGTGAGCTAAATGGGGTGCTGAACTTAAGTATGAGGCTTTATGTACTAGTGTGACAATAGATATATTCACGCATGTACACCCCTCCCCTATTTAGGGTTGATTACAACAGTAGTAAAAGCCATGGGACGAGCCTGGTTTGTGGTGTTTTTGGGTAACAAGATAGGTGCAAGTTACTCTTATTCTTGCAGGAAGTGAGCTCCATATATTGGCCTTTGGATTGTTTTCTTCAGTACAAGCTTTAGTGAAGACACAGAACCGGACCCCGTCTTGAAGAGGTCTGGATTTTTGGAAGGTACAAAGGAAACTTCAAAGGAAAATGTACAGACTTGAAAGTAACACTAATTTACAGTTTAGTGTACAATATAGATTTACATATAACCCACACAGACCCCATGTAAAGTGAAAGAGTAAGAACGGAGTTGATGTCCCGCAATAGCTTGTTCAACCGCTGTACAAAGGATGCTAAGCATGTGGAATTTTGAGATTCTTGATCACCACATTAACTATTATTTACCTGAAACAACAGTTCTGCAGCAGTACTTCTCCAGCAATTGACCTTTCACGGACTAAAAAAGCTAATCATAAGTAAGTAAACTCTTTGATAAGAAAAACGAAAGATAAGCTATTCAGAACGTTAGAAGCTGACTGGCAAGAAGTCATGACCCTTTTACGTCTGGATGCAGTGATCTGTTGCATGCAGGGTTCTGAAATTAGCTTTTCTTTGATGAATCTGGGATATTGTAGTAAAAGATTTGCTCTCCTTGAAACAATATGAGCATTCTGATGCCCCTTCAATGGCTATTTCCTTAGTTAAGTATAGGCATCAGACTGTAATCAGTTTGAATGGATAAAATGCATATTGCAATGTCATGTGTCCTATTGGTTTTGGCTCACTTTGATCCTAGCTGTCCTGGAGCAACCGGTTCATAGGTCAGTTGGTAACGAGTGCGAACCAGTTTCATTTGGCTTCACAAGCCAGGGTGATTCCTATTTGAATGAAATGTCAGCCGAACCTAGACCATGTTGGTCTTGGCTGCCTACGGCCGGTATTGGTTGCTTGCTGCGAGCAGCGGTACATAACTGATTGCCTTAGGTGACAATGTTTTGAAATACTGTAAAGCAGGTAGACCACTTATAGCTGCGGGGCACGAGTTCAAAAGCTTAAGCGCTTGCCCAATGAATTTCACGCATCTGGCAGATAGCTGTGCATCAGTACCACATCAGACATGCAATAATGGCCTTATAGCATGGTGTTATGTCCAAGTGTTGAATTATTAGCTCTAACCAGAAACAACTTAAACTTTTTAAACTGGGGCAAATGCAGACCACATGCATCAATGATTCATTCCTAAAATTACACAATCGGAAGTTATCTTTGGGAGAACCTTTTAAACACTCAAATGTGTATGCTTTTAGGGGAATTAGCCAGCATTTCAGCCTCTTAAGTTATTTTTTGACGGGCAGTTTCATGGGACTGGGTAGCTATAAGGCTTTTACTTATTTTTATTTTTTCAAATCTTTTTTAAACCAAAAAGTAAAAAATGACACCACATTTCACATAGTTTAATTTTGTTACATTTCCATGATGGTATTTCATATCTAACGAGTATCCACCCTTTTCCCATCCACCTCCAACCTTATAGGGTAAACGGACCCACTCGGTGGTGGGGTCAGGATGTAGTATCATGCAAGGAGGAAACACATAGTCCTCCGCGATACTCATTCCTCTTGCCCCATATTTTTTCAAATTTTTTGGGACAGCTTCTGTTCTTGTAAACCACTTTTTCAGCTACCATACTCCTATCCATTTATCTCTTCCAAATCCCTCAAACTCAGTGCTGTCTCCACCCCCTAGCAGCGGGCAATGTTGTGTTTGGCTATTGCCAGACCCAGCATCATCCAGACCTGGTCCACACAGTTAAAGTCTGATTCCTCCCAGATATTAAGCAGACACCATTCAGCATTGAACAGAATAGCTGCCCCACATTGGGTATTCATACGATTAACAATTGCCTCCCAATAGGGGAGAATGACAGGGCATTCGCAGATCGTGTGGAAGAAGGTACCCTTGTGGTCCATGCCTGCGACAGGTGTCGCTTGGTACTTTACCCATTTTAGCTAATGTTGAACAAGATAAGTGAACTCTGTGTAGGATTTTAAGTTGCACCAAGCTAAATCCTGCCCTGATTGCTGTTTCCCTCTGAGAGGTGAGTGCCTCAGTCCATTCGTCATCCTCTATTCCACCCATATCAAAGTCCCACTTTGCACGCAGCTTTATTAGGGTATCTGAGGTGTTATTGATCTATTTGCGGTACATTAAGGAGTCGCCTTACGCAGCATATAGTCATCAAGAAGCCTGTCCTCTAGTGGGGAGGATTCAGGCAGTTACTCGCTTTAATGATGTGTAGTTTGGTGGGCATTTCTAACTTGTAAGAAGCTGTATATTTCAGTGGGGGCCAGTTGGTAGTCTCGCTGCAGGTCTGTGAAGGGAATTATCGCCCCCTGTACCCACAGATCACCAACCTTGGATATCCCGATGAGGTCCCACTTATTGAAGCCCGGTAGTTTACAAAAAGTGGCCAGTGCTTCTAAGTACCACAGGGGAGTGACTCGGGTTATTCTGCTCTTCCATCCTAGTGCTTTCAGTGCTGTGTGCCAATGAGTGTTTCATAAAAGAGTTCTGGATCAATGGTTGCAAATATATCTAAGTACCTAAAACCATCTGTCGCCACTTTGATCTCACAACCCCGCAAAGTGGCAGTCCGTGTAATACATGGATTTGGGATTTCACCCAGTATGTGTACCCAGAGTATCGGCCGAATAAGATTAGTATATGTAGTATCCTGTCTAATGAGTATTTGGAATTTGCCACGTAGAATAATAGAACATTTGCGTAGAGAGACATTTTACCCTCCCATTCATCAGTCCAGCGGAGGCCCCCAATTAGGGCATTTCTGTGGATCCATTCGGCCAGGGGCACCAACGTTAGGGCGAAGACGAGGGGGGGGGGAAGCTGGCATTCCTGCCGAATGCCCAGACGCAGTAGAAAGCTCCGTGAGATTCCTCCGTTCACCACTACCTAGGCTAGGGTTCTGTGTACAGGAGCCGGACTAATCCTAGGGACCTAGGGCCACAGCCCATTTTCTTGCTAATACTTCAAAGAGGTACATCCAAACTATTGTATCAAAAGCCATGTGGACATTGAGAGAAAGAACCACCGCCTCTCCTGAGGACAGCGTGCCCTGCTCAACACGCTGTGTAGTCTCAAGTTGAACGCAGTACAGCCACCCGGCATAAAGCCGGATTGATCCCAGGGGAATAAGTTGCCAAGGACCCGTATCAACCTTGTTGCTTGAGGTTTAGCCAAAACTGGCTTCAGCGTTAAGGAGCGAGATTGGTCTATATGATGCACATTCATCTATCGGTTTACCCTCTTTATATATGACTACTATATTGGCTACTCATTGCTCGCTGGGGAGTATCCCTCGCTTTCTGCTCTACCAATACATCTTTAGCATATGTGGGGCTACCCTATGGTCATTGAGTTTGTATAGTTCTATGGGTATACCATTTGAGTGATCTCCTCAGTTAGATCACCTTCTGAGAGTGTATTATCGTCGTCCGTTATGGAGGGAAGCGGTAAGTCCCCTAACAGTTCACAGGACTCCTCTGCCATAGCGGTGATAGACTGGGAGTAAAGCTGTGAATAATAAGAGGCAAATGCATCAGCTATCGCCAGTCTTAACGGTACGCCACTCTCCCTCACCAGATCAGATCTTTAGAACCCACCTGCTCGCCCTTTTTTCTTATCGAGCTAGGCTAAGAGTTTCCCTGCCTTGTCCCTAACCTCATATGTTTAGTGTATGGTGCCTCTGTGTCTGTTTCTGGCTTCCTCCGCTACCATGTCACGATACACTTGCTGCTTCAGTACGGGTCTGTGATTGGTGTAAGTTTGATCCGGGCGTGGCAGTTGTTCTAACTGTACAATGCTGTTTTCTATGGCCACTAACGCAGCTAGTGTGTCCCTCTTGTGCCCTACGATTAGGGAGAGGCCCTGGCCCCTTATCACTGTTTTATATGCTTCCCAAATCATTGAAGCTGAATCTGCTGTTGCCTCATTTTCTGAAAAACATTGCTCTGTGGCTTCTATTAATCCCTCCCTTACTCTGGGAACTTTATGGTTCCAGGTACTGATCTTTATGGTTGGTTGGTGTTGTCTATTCCATAAGTTAATGATTTCGTGATTCATGGACAGGTTGTTGTTTGGGATTCGTTGTTCGGGTCAGTCGTTGTAAAGGCTTCGTTATTAATGCTGTTTCCCATTCCATAAACCACCCAAAGCGGTGAGTGGTCCTAGATGCCCCTGGCCAGATGGAGGACATCACGAAAATCCGGGAGGTGATGGGTCAAGTTCAGCACGTAATCTATATTGGAGAGGGAGCTATGTGCCCGGTAGTGGAAGGTATACTGTCGCGCTGTGGGATTCAGAGTAGGCCAGACATTCAAGGCCCATGAGACTCAGGAAATCTTCCAAGGGACTAAAGTTTAATGTGGCCTGCGGGGGGGGGGGGGGGGGGGGGGGGGTTGTCAGCGGTCACAAACATCACTAAGAGCCAGATTTAAGTCTCCTCTCATAAAAAGCTCTCCATCTGAGAGATTGAGAAACATCCAGTTAACCCCTTGCATGCCCTTGACGGAACCACTCCGTCATGAGCCACGGGCGCCGTGTGCTCATGACGGAGTGGTTCTGTCATGCTGCAGCCGTTGGCGGCCGCTCCTCCCACGCGGCGCTAATTCCCCGCCTGTGCGGGCGATTAGCGCAGTGGGTGGAGTCATGACGGAACCACGCCGTCATGAGCACAGCTCGCCCGTGACTCATGACGGCGTGGTTCCGTCATGAGCATAGCGGCGCCGCAAACCCCCCAAACACCCCCCAGCGCTGCGGCGGAATTCGCGCTGCAGCGAAGGGGTTAAAGTAAGCCAGTGCTGTGTCGTGGAGTCTGGGTGGGATCTAGATGCTGAGGAAATTAAACGTTTCCCCTTCCCATGTGCGTGTGAAAGCCACTTCTCGCCCACCTCTGAACTCTCAGATAGTGTGGACTGTGAACGCCAATGAATTCTTGATCATCACACCTACCCTTGAGCCTGTTATGTCACCCTTATGTGCCACCATTTTATACCCCCATCGAGTCATAAATTTACATGTAGTGCCTACCAGATGTGTCTCTTGCAAGAGGACGACATTGGGGACATGTCTCTTAATATACTGCTGTACGATCCCCCCCATTGATCTTGTCACCCAGACAGTTCACATTTAAGGACATTAGGCGTGGGTGTGCCCGACGTGTGTGAGGATGTGTATAAGGCTGGGTCCGTTCAGCCTGTTGGCACGACTGGAGTCGGAGCAATTTCTGTCAGTGAGCGGTAATGTGGGGGCTTGAAATTTAGGTCTGAAGTTTTTTTCAGTGGTGTATAGAGTGGTGTAAGTAGAACAGTAACTAACTCCCCATAAACTCCCCCCTCCCTGCAAAGCGGCCCCAGAACTGCCCCCCCCCCCCCCCCCCCCAACATTGAGGAGTGCTTGTCATCCCAAGAAACATCTAAACAAGAATTAGCAAGGGAGAAGGCCAACTCCCCTGTCAGATCCCTTAATCATATCATCTTACTGTACCCATCGATTCATTTAAGGTGTGAAAGCAAATGACAGCTGTTGTCCATAAACTGTTCATTAATGAGTTCTTGTCTGCTTTTCAATATGCGATCTCTCAGCCCTGGATCTTAAGCCTCTGCATGATGAGGAGAGCTGCTTGGATCTCGCTGCGTGTCCACCAGTTGTTGTGGGTATGGAGAGGCGACGTCTCATGGCATATTTCCCGGCACCTTTGTCCAGCCCTCCCGCCATTCCCATGCTTTCTCTGCTGAGGAGAAGTACCATGTCTTGCCCTCTGCTGCAACTCTTAAATGGGTTGGAAAGATCCTGGAATATTTAAGTTCATTGTCACAAACTGCTTTCTTTACCTCTAGGAAACAGCTACGCATCTACTGCACTCTTAAGGTACAGTCGGGTAAAAAGTAGAGATGCATTTTCGTAGGTAAATGGTGGGCACTGCGGGCCTTCTCAAGGATCACGTTTGCTTGGCAGTAGGCTTTGCGAGCCCAGCCCCGGGTACAACATACGGCGGCTGAGGGCCCCTGGGCCTCCACAGCGGCACTGACCAGCCGTCCTGGACACAGGTCAGACACCGCACACAACTCCGGCACAGCCTCTGGGCCTCCAGGGACCAGCCACGGGTCCCTGCAAGAACGGTTCAAGTCTCCCAGGCCCCTCCTCAGGGCTGCACAACACAGGAGGGCCGTCACCTCTCACCGGGCCCACCACCACCGCTGCAGCTCAGTGTGTGAGACAATGCGCAGAGCAGTTTGTCCCCTGCTCCATCCCGGCCTCTGCATCCGGAGCAGTAGCACTTGACCGCAAAGTGCCTGTGGGGAGGCAAGAGCACGCTGATCTTGCTTGATTTGCATGCGCTAGTCTGCTCCTGCGTCCAGAAGCAGAATAAACTGAGCCTCAAGGCTGGATGATTTGGGTGCCGCCTCGCCAAACCGCGATATTTTACTACTGCGCCTGTGGGTATGCGATAGGGTTGCGGGAGTATATTAGGGCGGCCTAGGCTCGGCAGCTCGGAGCCACCTCCTCCGCTCAACGGCTAACAGCAAATCCCCAGCCAGCCCTTCCACTCAACGTTGGGCAGGGGCGTAGCTTTGGGGGGGAGGGGGAAGTTACACCGCACAACCTTAATAAATGTATTCTGTAATAAATAGTTGGGAGCAGGTGTTTTCAGCCGTGTATGGTGAGGTGTCTGACTGATTTCACTCACGAGTTTTCATGCCCACACAGACTAAACACACACACGCTCTCGAAATTCCTTAAAAATGTTGGTCATTTTTTAAAATATTTTGTTATAAGTACCACTAACAATCCACCCTGCATTCCCTTTCCTCCACCCCCCCCCCCCCCCGCGCGTCCTTGTTTTCAGATAATGTAGGTTTTAAAAACAAATGCCAGCGTGATTGTTGGGAAATCGGAAGCTCCGGGTGTTTGTTACTTAGTTAGGTCAGCTGCTATCAGCAGACCAAAGTAAGCCTAGCTTTCGTTTTCCACACCTCCTCCATTTAATGTTATTAGATCACTAGATACATGGGTTTCTATATACATAGCAGCCTGAGTATAACTTTTAAATATCAGTTGTTTTGTTTTCCTAGAAACGAATGCCTCTTATCTCTCTCACTTTAATCTCATCTCTTCCTCTGAGAAAGACGCTCCTCGCCTGGCGGTTGATTTGCCCTCTTTAATTTCCCGCCTCTGCAAGGACGAAACCTACTTCAGATGTGCCCTTATTTGCTTTGGGGAATGCCACTATAGCGTCTGTGAGGCGGGACTTCCTGTGTGACGTCTGACAGACACAGGCTCCGGCTAAGGAAGGGTGGTAACACGGCTGACTGGAATGACGACAGATTGTTGAAAAACTGTCAGTCATCTCACTGGCCACGGGAGTGGAATGGTACATGACTGCCCCCCCCCCCCCCATCCACCCCCGCACTCGGATTCTAGAATTTGGAAATTCGTTTTTAAATTTGGTTCATATGTAAATTGGATATATTGCTAAATTCCGATGGAGTGGGAAGTGAACATCTCTCACACACCTAAACATGTGCCTATGGTACGGCGGCCGAGAGAATTGCTTCATGAAGTACAAATTAACGTTTGCTGGTAAGACAGCGAGTGAGTTGAGAGCCTGGATAAAATTGCCACAGTTCGATTTGGGTAACAGCAACACACAATATAAAGTGCCAAGATATAGTTATCCCAGTTGTGTGTATTATAAAAAGTAAGTGGACACGCCAGGGTGTGCCGGTTTTGAACAGAGTCTCTGACTGTCAGCGGCTAGGTTAGGTCTACAAACTGTACCCGTCTGCACTATTGAGCCCAGCATAACGTTGTCGTTTTGGGCGTCTGCCTCGGCGCCCCCTGTGGTCATGGTGCAGTAAAATGCAGATTAGTGGAAACATGTCGTTTGCGAAACTGGTTTTTATCGACGAAGCTCCATATACATAAATATGTGTAAAAAAAAAAAAACACGATTTGACCAATACGAAAAACTTTAGTGTACTGTGTAGTTTAAGAAATGTAGGTCGTTCAGTTTTTTTCCAAGTGCACATTGAAATTTATCGAATTTATCTGCAATGTGCCTATTTATTACTATTTGGGAACAGATAGCAGGGAGAGTCTGGAAAGGCTGGAAGAATCAACATGTTCCTTTAATTTGTTTTGGATTGAGTTTTTAAGTGGGACAACATTAAAATACATATAGCTGAAACAATCGTGTCTCTCTCCAGTACTGCCAAATCAGGAGCGTTGGCATTAACCCCTTAGATATATTTAAAAGACAGGTATCTTTAAGATTTTGTATAAGCCATCTGTATGGGTAGGTACCAAGTTAAATCTTGTATTGTTTAAATACCCCACCAGTGGTGGCTTCCTTAATGCAGTCTAGTACCAGCTTCTTATAAGTTCTTTTTCCTATCCACTGGACGACAGTCTCGTTCATATGGGTGAGAAAGGTGATTAGACTCAATGACCATTAAAGTCTTTGACTCTCCTGGTTTGCTAGCAGACTGCTAACTTCGTGCCTGTTGGAATGGTGTTTTTGTTGAAATACGTTTGTCAAAGTAGGATCATAACTTGCATGCATTACATAGCTCTACTGTGAGTAGTTGTGTGAGCATTAGAATGGCATTGCTTTATATTTTGGCCTTAAACTGAAAGTTTATTCACTATATTCAGTGTTCTAAACCTGGGAACGTAGACATTCGTCATTAAAATGTTACCGCTAGCGGCAAGTCCATTTAGCGGCCGTTTTGGAGGTATGACGGATTCAATTAACTGAAGAAGTATAATCGCCTGGATAGAGAAAAAAATATATATCTTTTTAATTAATGGGATCTTTCAAATTATATCAAGTAAATTTGGCAGAGCTTGTAGAACCTGTGGTATCGATGGCTTTTCTGTTTCCTTACCATTTTTTGTTAAACGCATTAACACCCGTTTAACGTGCTATGGATATTTTTGATGATATTTTCTCTCATTCAGGAAAAGAGAGCACAATGAAGCGGAAAGGAAAGCTGATCATGGACAGCGTGACACAGTTGGATGGCTGGACCATACGGGCCCAGCTGAGCAACTACTCTGACTTGGTCACCACACTGGATCTGGCTCCATCAACCAAGAAAGGCATGAAATGGCGGGAAACAGGCGTGGTCCAGAAGCTCCTCTCACTGCCCGCCCAGCCCCTCTGGAATCAACGGTTGTTAAAGGTAGGACATGCACCTTTCAGGGTAGCAGAGTGTGGGAGATTTGAGATGCGAAATATGCTGTTACTGTTTGTTGCGCTGCTGTAGAAGCAACCACTTCAGAAGTTAAACCATAGTAAATCATGGGGCTTTCTGGTACCCATACAGTTGGGAAAAGAGAGCTTGCAAAGGATCTGCTGGCATTGCCGTTCTATAACCACCAGTTGCTGATGCTGCAGCGAGCAGTTTGGAGCAGAAGAGTGGTTAGTGGTAGAAGAGGGTTGGTGGTTCAGTTTGAAGCAGATGGTGCTATCCCTCTGTGGTTACAGCAGAGTTTGCGGTTGTAAAGCTTAACAGGTGTGGCTGTGCAGGGGATGCTCTCAATACCAGTCTAGCCACTATAGAAAGAGCAAATGCGTTGGTAATTTGTAAAGGAGCTCCGAGAGCGAGAAAGAAGGGTGGTAATGCAGCTGTTTTAGTTGCTGGACCTGCTACTGGTTACAACAGCTGCCAAGGTTTAAAAGCTGTGGTGGAATGCTCAGTGAGAGGGACAGACTGCTGAAAATCTTGTGCGGGGTATCACATTTTGTCCTTTTGTTGGACAGAGTAGTGGCTGGTAGTTACTTGCGTGCTCTTAGGTTCAGTTCAGTTCATAAACTTTATTCAGGTAACTTAATACCCATAAAAGCACAACATCATAACAAAAAATAAATTGCAAAATGGAGGATTGACAGTACACAATAATCAAACTTTTGTAATAATATAACTATAACATTTGATAAGATTTTATGACAAATTAAAAAAGAACTTCATTGGTAATGAATACATAATTTGCTGTTAATAAAACATTATATCAGCTAGCAATTACACAGAGATAGTCAATCGGGTAAAAACTCAGGGATCAGCCATAGTCTTACGTGCTCTGGTGGCAATTCTCAAAAAGGTGCTTATGCGAAGGATCAGCTCTTCATCAGCCAGGGAAACTAAGCATGTGTAAGCATTATCCAAACTAATAGGTCTTCTCTTTTTGAAAAATGGATTTAAAAAACACTTAGTATATTTTGTGTAATACTTACAAAAAAATACATAATGTAAAATTGATTGGCCGCTTACCCCGTCACAAGGGCATGGTACATGATCAAGATTATGGTGATAGCCGAGAGGAAAACACAATGCAAATCTGACAGTTCCTGCGCAGGGTGAGATATATGGGTAGAGAATGATAATGCTGTTCTATTGACATGTAACTAAGAACGGAAGATTTCTTGGATTCCAGGCCAATCCTTTCTGTGTTATATAAAAAGTAAAGGGCATCTCTAAGCTCCTTTTTTGGCACGGTGTCAGCTATATTTGGATTTTGGAAGATACTTTCTTTATTAACACTACACAGGCTTTGATGTACTCCCCTCAACCAAGGAATTTCCATCCCTTTCTCACACATAAGGCAGTCATTAATAATCTCTCTAGTGAGGGAGGCAGCCTGGTTCTTCCATACCAATAGCCAAAAAAGGGCAGGACGGGCGCGTATAAAATCCGATATAAAATTAAGATTGAGTTCTCTGTGGCAAATGTATTGTGGGGTAGAGATTGGGATGCCCAAAAGTTTCCTGCAGCATCTATTTTCTTCCTGCTGGATGCAGGAACAATTTGCAATGCCCCAAATCTCCCCCCGTAGGTGGCCACAGGGACGCACTGTAATTTAAAAATGTTTAAAAGGGCCGGTACAGCACCAGTGGTCTTTGGACGGGAAAGGCTAAGGATTGAGTTGATGGCCTTGGAGAACTTGCTCCTGGAGTGAGCAAGATGCTCAGTCCAGGAGCCGTTCGCAGCAAAGACCAAACCAAGATAGGGAAATGTACGTGTACTTGTCAATTTCTGGCTACCCACTACAATAGAACTTAACTGTCGCTTTCCAGGACCACTGGACATTAAAAATGACTTATTAAAGTTGACACATGGGTCCAGGCTATCCATGTATTCAACAAAAGTCCGAACTAAATTACGCAGAGAGTTCGGCGTGCGGCCTGTAAGGACCGCATCATCTGCGTATAATAGAACGGGGAGAGTTTTACCATTAATCATGGGGACGTCATGGGTTGAGGTTTTAAGCAGATTGTTCAGCCCATTAATGTAAATAATAAAAAGGAGGGGGGCCAAGACACAACCCTGTCTGACCCCCCCTTCCTACCTTGATGGCCCCCGAGACCTCGCCACCCGTGCCGATCCGCACCTGCGCCTGAAGGTCTTTATGGAGGTACACTAGGAAATGTACCAGAGGTTCGTCCAAACCATATGCCAAAAGAATTGCCCAGAGCTTCGACCTATTAACAAGGTCGAACGCTGAGGACAAGTCCATAAATGCCATATAGACCGGGGACTTCCGTGCAATGGTGTATTTCCCAATAACCAAATTGAGATTGAGACATTGCTCGTTGGTACCCACCTTGCTACGGAAGCCTAGCTGACAGTGCTCTAAGATACTATTTTCCTCTGTCCAGGTTAAAATTTTATTGTACAGGACTCTTCCCAATATTTTTAAGGTATTGTCAATTAGTGAGATCGGCCTATAGTTACTAGGCTGGGACCGATCTCCTTTTTAAAAAATTGGGACTATAATACTCTTGGCCCATGTATCTGGTAACATAGTGTGAGTTAAACTATTAAAGACATTTAAGAGTAGTGGGGCCCAGAAATCTGGTTTCCATTTTATTAGATCAATTGGTAACCCATCTGGGCCAGGTGCTTTGTTCCCAATGCTCTGTTGGATAGCCTCTTCTACTTCAAGAATAGTTAACTCAATGGTAGTAAAGGGGCCATAATCGTATTGGTCAAGCTCTGGTTGCGGGTAGCATAGATTTTTGAGAAATGATTTTCCCAGGTCTCGCTTGAAATATTGCAACTAATGGGAGTTAATAACTGACCCATCGATCGAAGCTCCCTTACTGCGGACCATAAAATGTTGCCCTTTTTTATGCTTGCGACCTGGGATGAAGTTTCCCAGCGTTCATTTAAGAGGATTCCCTTCCTTTTCCGGATTGCTATGTTATATTCCCTCCTTGCCGATTGTACGTCTGTGGCACATCTCGGGTTAAGTGACAGTGCCCTACGAAGATTCCTATTGGCCAATGTACACTCACGGTCGAACCATCTAAGATTGCTTCCTGCCAAAGAGGCAGGTTTCGACAGGAGTGTTTTAATAGCTAGGCACAGTTTAGAGAAATCCTGAACTACCTCAATGTGTGCAGTCTGTAGTGACAAGCAGGAATTAATAAGGTGCATATTGCCTCTAACTAACGTTTAAAAAGTTTGCCACTGTCAACGCCCTTCCAAACTAATCTCAAATTATCAGTTGAGGGCATGAGATTTTTTGCCCCGCATAAGAAGGAAAACGCAGGCCTGGATGCAGACCTCAACACTATTTTAATGGGGTTATGATCCCCATAATCTGTTGCAATTACTTCAGCGGCCAATAGTTGGTCTTCAAGGCAGGGAGAAATACAAATAAAATAAATGGTTGACGAGCAACCCCGTCCCCTAAATGTTGGTAATTTTTTATTAGTGGTATTAGGGCTGCTCACCAAATCCATAACGTTAGTCAGGTTGTTTGATTTTAAAAACAATGTTAACTCTACTTCCCTACGAGACGAGGGCCCACTATTACTTATTACTTATTCCTTCGCCATGCACCACGCCATTGATTGTAGCATTAAAATCTCCTCCCAAGAGAATCCCAGTAGATCCCTCCATGTTTCGCTGACTATCTAAGTTAGAAATTAAATCAAAAAGCCCAATGAAGTTCCTGTTAGGAACGGAATAAAAATCATTGTTGTAAAAATTCACCAAATATAAACAGATCCTCCTTTTAAAAAGAACAACTTGATAATTTCTACTATTTGTTGAAAGAACATTAAGACTGCCGCCAGCAGCCACGTTAATCCCAATAAATAGCCCCCTGATGGTCTTCCCAATTTAGGGCTGGGGGCTACTACACTAAAACAATGAAACCCTTCGATATAAAGATCATCAGTGGCCCAGGTCTCCTGGAACATGACTACATCTTGTTCCTTTACAATGCGCAACCAATCTTGGTCTCCGAGCCTGGATTGAAGGCCCGCCACGTTCCAGCTTAGGACGCTCAGGTTAGCTCCCATATTTACCATAGTTGGAACTGATTCATCATTAGAGAGTGGGAGTGCGATGTCTAAATGATCCTCCACATGGACCTGTAAGTTAGTCAACAAAGGTGGTTGTCAATCCTGTGTGTCCAAATTGGAAAGTGCATGGAACCTATTGGCTGCCAAGGGTATTACGTGAGCATCCCTAAACAATACAACTGGTGGTTTATAGAAATAACCTAAGGGGAGTGCGCAAATGTCTGTATTTTGTGAAAAAGATTGCACTTGAGTGCTAAGTAAATGACGGACTATGTGTGGTCTACGAAAATTAAGGACAATGCAGTCACCATTGATGTTCTTATCCGAGTGGCCAACCCACCCTACTCTCCTGGCCATAATAATTTCATTCATTGAAGAGGGATGGAAACCTTTATGTTTACGTAGCCAATCTGCAGATTTATTGCGGAGGTCTAACCAGGATTCCCTCTGTCCCTCGGCAAGGTTAGGAACGCCAGCCAGTACTAACACATAAGGACTAGAGGCCGGTGGCAGGCTCAACACATTTGTGTTAGGACTTAAATGTGAATCCCTAAGGTGGTCTGCAGCGACGTTGTTTGGGTCAGCCACAATAGTTCCCTCCTGAGGCAGGTTACAATTAACACTACCTGGTGTCACGTTTAGATCGCCTGGATTACATGTTTGAGATGTGCCCAAGCTCTCCCTCTGCGCGACAATAGGCAAGTTGTTTTGATTACAATGGGAAATACTGGGATTGACGAAGGGGTAACCGGGGGGGGGGGGGGGGGGGGGGACAACACCCATCAATTGTGTTACAGGCCCATGTTTGTTGACCACTGATGATATAGTATTCCCTCGTCCAACTTCATCAAGAACTTTGTTCAACCACCCACAACTTAAGTTGTCCACAATACGGTCCAATTGCTTATATTTCACCCACAGCAACTCAACATTTTTGTCAATCACATCCTTGAGGGTAACCAACATAGTCTCAAGAGCTTCCGTTGCGAACCCTG
Source organism: Triturus cristatus (assembly GCF_964204655.1). NCBI lineage: Eukaryota > Metazoa > Chordata > Amphibia > Caudata > Salamandridae > Triturus > Triturus cristatus. The sequence goes on from NC_140593.1 coordinate 902,624,771, forward strand.
TTTGTGTGGCTCCCCCCGCAGCACCTATGTTGACCTCATTGCGCATAAGTTCAAAAGTAATGTCTGTCTGGGTCGCTACTGAGTTTGTACTGGCAACCACAACAATATTTTGGCACCCAACAGGTTGGCGGCTTTTAGCGCTTTTTAGAATTGGGTGTGGCAGAGGTCACATTTTTTTTTTTAATAGGTTGAACACTTGATTTAATATTCCTTTGTGCCTTAGCAGCATTACCCCTAGTGTTAATACAGGGTACATCTGAAACAGACACATTAGGGGAGTCCCCAGATGGTAAAAGTGGGTTGGGGGAAACAAAGTCAGGCCTTGCTGGTGATATGTTTGGTATGTTCGGACAGGTTGTGTTGACATTAGCAGGACCACCCAGCGACAAACGGGATTGTAACGTGGCAGGATCCAAAGACAACCGTCTTTCAGCGTTGGTAATTTGTAAAGGAGCTCCGAGAGTGGGAAAGAAGGGTGGTAATGCAGCTGTTTTAGTTGCTGGACCTGCTGCTGGATACAACAGCTGCTAAGGTTTAAAAGCTGTGGTGGAATGCTCAGAGAGAGGGACAGACTGCTGAAAATCTTGTCCGGGGTATCACATTTTGTCCTTTTGTTGGACAGAGTAGTGGATGGTAGTTGCTTGCGTGCTCTTAGGATAGAAAGCTCAGTTTGGAGTTTGGAAGTGATACACATAAGCAAGACGCCTTCTCCAGTTTTTCAGGATTAAAAAATCCTCATTCTTTGGTGTTTCTTGATGCCGTTGTGTGATGAAAAAGTATAGTATGTTGTTAAAAGTAAAGCATGATTTTCTGGACAGCAGGGGTAGAGTAAGAAAGATATTTCTGCACCTCGAGGGATCATGAAGCAGAGTAAGAAAGATATTTCTGCACCACAAGGGATCATGAAGGAGTAGCAATGTTCGAGGCACCAGTTTCTCCTCTGTAATAAATGAGAAAGGCCTGCAGTACAGGCTATTTGAGCATGAGGGCAACATATGGCTGATGGTGAAGCTTTGCTTGAAGCAGACTTATTGGTGTTTCATCAAGGTGCACCAGATGAAACCAGACTCTAGGCTGATAAGATTAATTGGGATTATGAATGTGAGGCTGAACACCACACCAATGTCTCATTACCCTCGATAGTTCTCGGTGTGAAAAAATAGTCTCAGTCCCTGAAATCAGTTGGAAGTTAATAGCATCACAACTGGGGACATTGTCAAATAAAAGTGCATGTGCACTATTCACACTGGCTCCTTAACCACTCTCTGCATCCCAGGTCAGTCACTGGTCTGCTCGCAGGCAAATTCTTAGTCAACAGCCCACAGGCATAGTTTCCAAGTTTTCCAGGCTCATACTTAAGGAGCTGCTCCAGTCCAGATTTTTCATTTGGAATCTAGGACGTGTAGTCCTGTTTTATAGTGGAATAAACCAGACTACAAATCCCAGAATTCATAGAAAAAAACCTAGACGAACAGCTTATCACTCATGTGCCTGGGAAATTTAGCAGGTCTGCACAGGGTCTCCCGATTTGAGGTGAAAAGTGGTTGAATGACTTTATAATGGAATTCAGCACATGTTGGGAGAGTAAATGATTCTTTGACCAGAAGGTACTGGTTATGCGTGCTGGACTTGAGAGAAGGATCAGTCATTGTGTCGTACGGTTTCCACTTTTCAGTAGGAACTGTTAGTTTGTTGGACAATATAAACGTTGGGATGGTGCCAGACTGATTCCATGCACCCCCCTCAAAATATGTTGGCCTATAGACCTGCCAGTGTACAGTGCCACCGTTAGTACGCCAAAACCTGGCAAGTTAACAAATGGTTTGGGCAACATCAGAACATGACAAACCTGACTCCCCTAGGAATCTTGGTAACAGATCTAGAACCTTTTCGCTCAGTCACTCGTGCTCACTCAGAGTTATACGAGAAATACACAAAGAGGCGTTTTCAATATTTATTGAACCATCATGATTCTTGTATAAAAGAAATGAGCTGCAATGACTAATAGAAGTAGATAAGTGATTAGGAATATAAGGACAGTGGAAAGAATGAATGATTCCTCCATCGTGCTAGCATAGAAGAGCTGGGTGTAGTGTGCTCCTACTGTGCGCTCCCTAACCTAGTTGCCTAGGGTGGGTGTTCTGCCAAGAATCCCCCACAGGATGATCTAAATCCCCATTACCTGAAGCAAGATATGTAGGTCCCCTTCTTGGTCACAAATTGGACATCCCTCCCCACAGAGGGTAAATAGGGCTGAGAGTCTTACAAAAGCGATGACCTCACAATGAAAGCAGAGTGCTCCTCTCATTTGAGTACAGAAATACGTGTGTATTTATAACAGCATCCATGCTTCCATGTGAAGACTTCAGCCAAGCTGACATTGTTTATTGTCACTGTGATACCTCCGTCGCCTTATGGACTAATAATAAACAACATTTGCACAATGTGTGTTCAGACCTTTTACTAAATGTTCAAGGTGTTGTGATAGTATACTCACAAATTGGAATTGTAAGCAATTTGGTTTCTGAGAAACTAATCCTGCACTGTCACACAAGCAAATGTGGGTCAAAAGTAATTGTGTGGAAAAAGAAGGCAACTTTAGAAACTCGTACATGTAAAATGGCAGTGTTTCTTCCTGGGCCTAACCTAGCCATGTGACACCCGCTCCTAGGACATAAGCAGACTAAAGCGATCTAATAGTAAGAAAGCTAACCATAGCAATGTTACAGCATGTGTTTATATGGAAGGTTCTAAAATAAGTTTGGAAACTAAAGCATACAGAAAGCCATTATTAAAAATATAAAAGAAAATAAAAAGCAAAATTTAACAGAACCTTACGATGTTGAAAACAGGCACTCGACTCTACTATGCACGACTGCTGTCTTTGCTGCAGCCCTCTACGCCATGCCACTCTACTCTGCAACACTACACTCTATGCCACTCTATTCTACTGTGCAATCTATGCCACTCTACTCTAGCGTTCACCACTCCACTCTGAAACAATTTGCTCTATGCCATTGCAATCTGCACCACTCCACTCAACTACAGTTTGTGCCACTCCCCTCTACACCACTTTACTCAAAACAAATGCACTCTACGCCAGTCTCCTCTGCACCACTACACTCTACCTCTATAATCTACTCTGCAACACGATACGCCACTGCACTGTACGCCATTGTACTCTGTCCCTGCACTCTACGCCATTCCGTCACTGCACTCCACACTAATGCACACTATGACAGTCTACTCTGAAACACTTCACTGTCTACCACTCTTTGCCTGTGCACCCTATACCACTCCACGCCAATGTGCTCTACGCCACTTATCTGCCACTACACTCTGCCCTGCACCATTCCACGCCACTTAACTCTACTCTGAAACAATCTACTCTACGCCACTGCACTCTGTTGTGCCACTCTACACCTCTCTACTCTACACCACTCTGCACAACTGCACTCTTCTCTAACCACTGCATTCAACACCAGTGCAATTCAACACCACTTCACTCAAAACCAGTGCACTCTAAACCTCTGAACTCTACTCCATTCTACTCTGCAACATTGGGCCACTTCACTCTATTCTACACCACTGTACTCTGCACCAGTCTACTCTGCACCACTGCACTCTACGCCATTGTACGCTGTGCCACTCTATACCATTGTATTCTACGTCGCTGCACTCAGTACCACTCTATACTACTCTGCGCCACTCCACTATCAGCCACGCAACCCTAAGCCACTCTGCATCAATGCAGTCTGCGCCACTACACTCTGCACCACTGTAATATATTTTGCACCAGTGCATTCAATGCTACACCTCCGTGCGCTACGCTGCACCACTCTATTCTATGCCACTGTACCCTGCATCAATGCGTTCTACACCATTTTACTCAAAACCAATGCACTCTATGCCATTTCACTCTACAGCAGTCTACTGTGCACCACTGTACTTTGCGCCACTTCATTCTAGGCCCCTGTACTCCAGTCTACAACACTACACTCTACAACACTACCCTTTACCATTCTACTCCACTCTGCTCCACTCTACTTCACTCGATGCCAATCTACAAATGCCAGAGGTTGCAGGAGGGAGACCAATGACAGCAGAGGCAAGTTAAGCTCACCAAGGCCCAAGGGCTTCTGGTTCAGGGGTGCCTTTCGTCGTCTGAGTCTAATTACCTGAGCCATTCGTGATTAGGTGGAACCTCTGGATTAAGGCTGCAGGTGTTGTTGTGGAGTCCAGGAGGAGTCAGCTAACGCCGTACTTGAGGTTAGGATCCCTGGGGTACCTGTTCTGCATCGGTGATCCACCTGGACACGGGCCGGAGGCGTCAGGTGCAGAGTGGGCAGGACTCTCGTAATCCCAAGGACCGGAGTCCTTTGTGTTGGTTTCTTGGGGACAAAATCGCTGTCCTCTAGAGTTCTGGTCTTTTTCAAAGTTCAGGCATTTTGCCTCTCGTGTCTGGAAGTCGCTGGCTGCAAGACAGGCGTCGTCTTCTTGCAGGTTCTTGGAAGCTGGAGGCAGGCCGGTAGAGCTGGGGTCAAGTCAGTAGTCCTCTTTAGGCTTCTCTGCACAGCATCTTCTTAGGTAACTAGTTTCAGGTCTGGGGGAGCCACCTAAAAACTAAATTTAGGTGGTGGTTTAGGGGAGTAGCAGTTAGGGCCACTGGGCACCTAACGTAGGGTGACTACACCCGCTATTATGCCATCCTCCTGTGGGAGGGGGCATAGACCTAGCCCGTATTGGAGGAATCCCCTCATCTCCAAGATGGAGGGGACTGAAAAGTGTGCCCAACTTTACCCACTCTGCCTAAGGGGTGAAGTTGGCAAAGGTGGGCACACCTCCTAGCCTTTCTAAGTCTTCCTGCTGGTTTTCCCGCCCAAACCTGTGGTGTAAACCAGGGGCTGCCACCTGCTGCTTGCAGCAGAGGTTGGGGGTTGCATTATAATGGTGGCAGGCCTTTGAATCTTCCCCTTCAAGTACTGGGCCCACCCATGGGGAGGAGGTGTGCATTGTTTCTGGTCCCAGAGAGCAGAGGCTCTTCACCCAGGGGTCCAGAAACATGTCTGTGTGTGGTAGGTTGCCTAGAAGAATAGGAGGTGTGCCCACCTATGCCAACTCCAACCCTAAGGTGGAGGAGGCAAGGTAAAGCACATCTTTCAGTCCCCACCATCTTGAAGATTAGGAGACCCCTTCTGTCAGGGCTTGGTCTATGCCCCCTCCCACAGGAGGGTGGCTTTAATTGAGGTCTAGTCCCGCCAGGTAAGGTGCCCATTCGTCCTGCCTGCTACTCCCCTAAGACCCCCCCCCCCCCCCAAAGTTAGTTTATAGGTTGCTCCCCCAGACCTGAAAACTAGATTCCTGCAACCTACGAAGGACAAAAAAGACACCGTGCAGCAAAGCCTGATGAGGACTACTGACTTAGCCCCTAAACCTACCGGCCTGTCTCCAGCTTTAAAGACCCTGCAAAAAGACGGTGCCTGTCCTGTGGCCAGCGACATCCAGAACCCCTTGGAAGACTGCTTGCTGATCAACAAAGACCTGATCTCCTGAGGACAGCGGTCCTGTCCAGAAGAATCTAACAACAAGGACTCCAGATCCAGCTGGAACCGCAACTTCTACCTATTCTGCACCTGACACCCACGGCCCGAGTCTAACTGGCTCACCTGAACAGTGAAGTCTCCCCAGTGATCTTGACCTAGAGTCCAGCGTTGGCTGACCTCTCCTGGACCCCTCAACAAGGCCTGAAGCCTGAATCCAGAGGCTCCCCTTGACCTCGACAGGCTCCGTAAAGAAGACTCTGATACCGAAAGACACACCCTGCACCCGAAGCCCCTGCGCCTTGGTGAAATTAATCAACGGTGCCCCTATGACCCCCTACATCTCTACTTACCTCTGCTGTAGTTTGTCTACCTCCTCCAACCTGTTTGTCGAAAGCAGAATCCTCACTGAGAAGCATTTTGCGGCCGTTGCTGAATTTTCACCCTGCACCGACTGCCTCTGTGTTGCTGTTGCTGTATGTTTGGTGCTGCTTTATGGCTGCCCCCTGTGCTTGACCCAACTCCCAAAGCTTGGCTCCTGCAACCAATTTACTTACCTGCAAACAGTGTGACTTCGAGCCCTCTCAGTCTCCATTGAAACGCATTGGGCCGAACTTCAATTTTGACCTCTGCACCCGGCCACCCCGTGCCGCTGGTGTTGCAGTTTTGTTCCTCAACTGACCCTTGCTGACCTTTGGTCCCCAAGTGTCGACTTTTGGAACTGAAAAGTATTTATATTTAAAAACGTACTTCACTAGGGGAGAGGAGTTGGCCTAACGACTAGGGCGGTTGACCTCGAATCTGGGGAACCAGATTCGAGTCTCGGCAATGACGCTGAACATCCTGTGATTCTGGGCAAATCAATAATCTCCCCGTGCCTGAAAAAATGAATGTGTCCTCATGTAATGCAACTGGTGCTATGTAAAGCGCTCTGATACCCGATTCGGGTCAAGTTCGCGCTATATAAAACTCTGCAAAAAAAAAAAAAAACTTATTGCGAAGATCTTGGTCTTAAAATAAAGTACGAACACAGCTTATTTTTCTAAAATTGGTGTGGATCTCCTTTTTGAGTCGTTTGTCTATTATTGGTCAATGTTTTGCAATTAATATCTTACTCTCCTCTGTGTTAGTCCTAAGGCTGCTCGCCCACATTACCACTAATAGAGCACTTTGGGTTTTACATTGAGCCCTGTACACATTTGGAAAATTCTTGAACTCTGTGCATGGTAAAACCACCTAACTGCATTCCATATTCAGAGCTAGCTTCCTACAACTACTGTCAGGCACAACTCAACAGTTGTAGAAGCAAATCTCTCCCCTGGCTAGGGGACATAGCAGCCCTCAAAATGCCCTCGCTTCCTTAAGGTGTTGTATATCTTTTAAACACTACCACTCCATATTATGAAAGATTGTATAGAGAATCTTCAGCCTAAATGTATGAATTTTGTGTGGCTAAATTATAAAAAAAATAAAGTGCGGCTCAGTCAAATATAAGACATGCTGGGCATCAAACAGGGAGTTATAAGGGAACGTAATCTTATTAACTATTACCTGCGGCACACCTTGGTGTTTTCCTTAACTGGAAAAGAAGGCTACGGACAAATGTTGGTGCAGTATTGACTGTACCCTAAGTGGCAGTTACATTTATGAGGTCCCATGGACAGTGATGTAACGAAACGTGAGGGGCCTCCCTGCAAAATATATGGAGGGACCCCCTCCGACCACACTAGCAATGAGAGACCTCGCCACATTTGAAAAGTACCTTCTCTACCACAATAGTGAGAGGAGAGTGTTCTCTAGGCTATACAAGCTACTAAATATATTGCAGCCAGGCAAGAGACTCTTTCTCATGTGCATGGGAATGAGAACTTCCTATCCAGCTAGAAGATGACCTGTGTGAACATAACCAGTGGGGCCCTACAGTAGCCGCATTGGTGGTAGATAAACTCTGTTGAAAATACTAAATTGAACACCATGGGGCACCCAAAAGGTGTTCACTGCTGGGGATAGTTCGGAGGCCTGGGCGCACTCACCCATATGCCTTGATCTTGCCCAATGATCTAGTTCTTCAGGCAGTCTGTTCTTAAAATAATGGAGGAAGTGACTGGTGTCCAGTCGGCACACTGTCCTCAGGTTGTCCTGCTTGAATCCCCTTCTGAAGAAATCTACTCCTTGCATGGAATAAAAATCTAAAATATCTCCGACCTACTCCCAGGGGCAAAGCAATGTATACTGTCACTGTGGGGTGCTGTGCAGTTATTGGAAGGCGGCCTGAAGGACACTGGCAATGGGAAAAACAATTAAAGGAAGGAGTGGGAATTAAGGAAACAGGAGGGATGCTTTTGACCTGCTTGTCCAGAGACTTTCAAGAACTGTAGTTTCCTAGACTGCTGAGAGCCTTACACATTCTGGAAGAGTCTCAATTAAACCTATACTATGTGACAAAGAAGCACACTGGAGACTGAAAAAGAAAAGACTTCCATTTGAATGTATTTGAAATTGTAATCAATACGTCAGCTTGTAGTTTTTTGTAGTGAATTAATTGTACTAGGGATAATTCTGTGACTTGTGTGGTCTCAATTGTCCTTTTCTAAATGACCAATAACACATTTTTTTAAATCCCCTGGCAGCTGTTTCCTCCTTGCCTTACACCCCTGCTACTGGAGGAACTTAGGCAAAGAAGGGAAAGCAGAAAGGGGGAGAAGCTGGAGAAGTTTCTGGAGGACCTGGAGGAGTCGGAAGTTCCAACGAAAAAGAGGCTGCGGCAGCAAAAGGAGGAAGAGAGGCTGCTGAAAAAGTTAAAGAAGCTCAGCCAGGCTACTTCAGGTATGTACCAGCCACATTCTGGTTCTGTTTTCCATCATGAGAAGAGTACATGGGGAAAGGGTAGAAGGAGCAGTATGCACACAATTTTCAGAGAGCATTAAAAGTAAAGTTGTAGAAAGTTTAGAGTTTAAACCTTTATTAATTGTAGATAACGAAAAATGTGGATAGGATTCAGAATGGAATTCATAAAGGGTTTTGTTTCTCCCATTCAGTTATCACACAACAAGAAGCTACCCTGTCTGAAGTGTCTGATCCTTAGTGAAATTTGAGGCTCATTATGCCAATGATATAGGTGGTGTTGGACATTTCAAAAAAATGTATGGACTGGCCTTACACACCGCCAGGTGTCATGCTTCATCATCGGCTGTCCTCGCCCTTTGAAAACCACGTTTGGTAAAGGGCGGGCCTGCACCTGGAGACAGGGAGGTACTTCTATAGCGAAGTGGGGCCTGTGCTGAAAAAGTGAGTGAGTGATGTTTAAAAATCTATGCACAATCCTGCGGAAACAAACTGAATAGGAGGGCAGGAATGAGGAACATAATCAGTTTTTCTTTAAACCGAACATTCAATAAATAATCTTGAACTCTTCTTTCCGAAGATTTCTGGCCAGAAACATACATAAGAGAGTAGGGAGTCTTGTGTTGCCTAATGAGACGAGAGTGGCACTAGGTTGTGTGATTTAGTTGACAAATAGTAAGTGCTAGAGGATAGCCGCAGAATGTAGAGTCTGGAAAGCTAGTTTATTGACATAAAAGGTGCTAAATGAGTGGGACCGAAGAGGAGAGTGGGGATCCCAAACAGCTTCCAAGAAAAAATACAACTTGCAGAACTTCTCGGGTGAATTGTAAGTTTTCGCCACTTGAAACAATGTCATACTGAAAACGCAAGCTGTAAGAGGCAATGAGACAAGACTCAATATTGTACCCAGTGTACATAAGAAGGACACTGAGGTAAAGAGAGTATGCAAGAGCCAGCAAAACCTTTTGGTGAGCAAACAGTCTAGAAAAATATACATTATGACTATCCAAAATGTGACCAGGCCCAATATATCCTACAAGTCCATTACAGGCTGATGATGGATGTATCATGGGGTTTTGTATAGGACAGTAGTCTCTTAAGGTGTCCAAATGGAGAAGGAGCTTGAGAAGTTCTGTTGAGTTAATAAACGAAGCCAATTTTATCTAAGGCAGTCTCAGGATTCTGGAGTGTAAGGCAATATGTAAGACGCCTGCTGTATCTAAGACTACCACCGAACTCTAGGGCCCTCAAGTGTTGGATCAAATAAAGAAGGATAATAAGATCACAAAGGTAATGGGTGCCTTTACAAATAGGGAAACTTAACAGGAGAGCTGTAGGTCCTCAGACATCCACAAGGAAGACAAGTAAACTCAAAACAGTTCTCTTTGTAATAGAAAGCAGGCTTGTCATGGGTACCCATGTCCATAGTTTGACACAACTCTTTCATGTCAGAGGCAAAGTAAGAAGACTGAGTCTGAAAGGCACTGCCGCCTTTTACAAAGTGAGAAGTACTTTGTCTGACCCATAGCCAACAAGTATATAGCCAAAGAGCACAAAAATTAAAAGGTCAACTTGCTTTATTATTGGGGAGAGTGCAGAGCCTGCCTGATCCTGAGCAGAGCAATATAAGAAGCCCACCACACAGAGAGAAATCGAGCAAATTACTTGATATGTTTCCTGCTTCCAAAAGAAGATAAACCCTGAAGGCCCATACTAGACTTCACACTTTGGAACCACTCTGTCAGTGCACTAAAGTTCAACATTGCAAAATGCCATGTCAGTGCTGGAGTATGGAGACTATCTGGTGGTAATGTATTTTAAGGCTGCATATTTACATAGCTCCAGGTACCCTAAACATAGCAAGTGCCTCATTGTCTTTTCAAAATTACACCTGTTGGCATGAAGTCAGCCCCAAGAGTATTCACAATCTGTCTGGCTGTGTTTGCAGGTCATACGAGACGGAATCCAAACATTTACACCTATATCTGTTTGATTGCCTGGCACCGAGGATTTCATTTCAGCGATGCCACAACTGCATAAAACAAATAATTCAGGTGCTTTTCCGATAGAGATTCACACACCACAACAAAGTGATCTCTGACAATATTCAAGCAAAAGGCTGTTTTGAGAGTGGAGATGGACATGGTGAGAACAATTTGCATTCCCATCCTCACAGCAAATTACTTTAACGAAAATGCCAGTCACTGACACTGAAAATAGTGGATAAATTACAAGGAATGATGGTATCATGTAAACAGCCCTGGGTACTTCTGTGCATCAGACCAATTTTGGAATGGCTTGCGAACCAGTGAATTAAGTCATTTGGAGACAACGAGACTCTAGTGCAGAGGTCTTCAAACTTTTGGATGCCGAGACCCCCCTGTAAACATTTTCAGGTGTGAGGACCCCCTCCTGAAAAAAAATTCTAAACCTGTAGGCAGGGCTACTGGAATTATGAGGTAGATGAGGACCAAATTACACGACAGGTTTGACTAAATTGTGTGGAAAGAAAATGTAAATAATATTATGTTATGCAGCGTATTTTGGAATAGCATTGCTTCATTATTTTGACATTTTTTACACACAGTAACACTGAGGAAAGATTTCACCACATCAGTACCAGTTTATAACCAAAATACAGCAATTAACATCAGAAAGATGTCTAGTCAACATTTGTGAAGGGCCTTCCACTCCGCAGAAATACGTGCTGCCACATTAGAAGGTCACCTGGCCCTGGCCATGAGCAGCAGGGGTCCCTTAAAACCCTGGCGGTCTTGTGCAGAGTTAAGCAGTTTACCCATGCTGCTTTCCTCTCACCCCCTCCCTTCCATCCCTCTCTTCTCTCTCGTCTCCCAACCTAGGATCCCTCTCTCACTTTGCAGGCCATTTTCTTTCACCCCTTTTTACAACTTCTGAACTCTCCCCATGCAACCTCTCACTTCACCTTTAATCACCCCTTGCCTTTCTGTATTTTCACTGTCCTCATCTCTAACAGACTCCCGCATTTATCTCATCGCCTCTTTTGCCCCATCACCTCTCGTGCCCCTCAGCACTTCTCATTCACCTCAAGTCTCTCTATTCAAATGTGTGTCTATTTGTATCTTACAACTCTCCAGTCCCCCTATTAATCTTTCACATCTCCCCTTTGTTCTTCCACACCTTCTTGAACCAACGTCCCTCTCCCCTGTTACCTCAGCACCAGTGCCTAATTTGAGCAGGTGGTTTCTGGTGCGCTGCACTGGCACCTAACTGTGCGCACTGGCACTATGACCATCTGCCACATGGTGGCTCTGTCTGTGTAATTTAGAGATGAGCATAACAGCTGTTTATTAATTCAATACACATTAAAAACGATAAACTCCTGACACCCGTGCCATTCTTATAGCTTTGGGGGCTTGAAATAGTCTGAGTAGTCACACTTGTACAAGTGTTATGGTTGGTAGTTGCATAGGTATTGTCATTGGCCGCGCAGGCCAGGCAATGGGTGGGTGGTTAAAGTTGCAGTGGCCGACTGGTGAGGGCCCTGGAACATGTTTTATTACAAATCAATCACTGCTCAGCACCCACCCCAGTACTCCCTCTCTTCCCCTATCGCTACTGTCCCTCACCCATGTCGCATCAAATTATCTTTCTAGGTCACAGATCATCTCTCAGCTTACTTCTCTCAAAGTTTAACAGTAGCCCTCACCTTTTGCTCACACTCACTTCTTTCTTGTCCGCACTTCCCTTCGGCACATCACATTTCTCCTCATCCCTGACGTCTTCAATCGAATTCTCTCACTCCTTTGCCGTCCACTCTCATCCTCTCATCTCTCCTCACGGAGCATACGGGTCGGACCGGTATGCTCCTCTCGGCCTGTACCACAATGCTTATTGTTCCCTAATTCAGGAAGGCATGAATTGTCTGTCTCACTGTTTTGGTGCAGGCCGCGCAGTTATGGAACTTGCACCCTCCTTTGCTTCGCTCCACCAAGAATCTACATCTAAATCTGCATATTCATCAAACTCCAGCTCTGGTCCAGGCAGCACAACAAGTTTTGGTCCCAGAGCAGGAGGGGGCAAAACGCCTGGATTCTTGGCTCTGCCAATGCCGCAGGGTAACAAGCGGTTCCCTGAGCCTACATACTCAGGGGCAGATTTACAAGCCCCTTGCCTGACTTTTGCGCTGCAGTTGAGTCACTTTTTTGACGCAGCAGTGACGCAAACAATGCGGCCTATTTACAACGTGACGCATCTAGGGAGATGCGTCACGTTGTAAAGCCCTGCGTCACATTATACCTGCGCCAGGTATAATGTATGCAGGGTGGGCGTTCCCACGCAGGAAGGCCTCGTAAAAGTGGCTCAGTGAAATCTACAAGATTTCACTACACCACTTTTAGGACGCCACTGCATCAAAACCTTACGCCTGCTTCAAGCAGGCGTAAGTAGTGACGCAGTGTAGTGAGAATAGGCACGCATTGCTGGAGTTGTATCGTGCTTGCGACACGACTCCATCAATGTGTGACTTTTCCGCCAACAGATGCGTCAGAATTTCTGACGCATCTGTCAATCCTTGCCCCATAGTGCGCCGTATTGTAAATACGGCGCATCTATTGTGGCGCAAGGGTTTCTAAGGGTGGCGCAGGGAAAGTGACGCATCTGTACAGATGCATCACTTTCTTGTAAATCTGACCCTCAGTTCTTTAAAATTTTTACAACTCCAGCACATCCACAGGACCAAATTCTCACGAGTTGGAGTGCTGAGATGCAATGGGACTTGTACATAATGTTTTTATAAGATACATTATTCTTATAATAGAAATTGGCAAAAGTGGAAAACACTTTGTGTACAGGAAGAAAACCTTTTAAGATATATGAAGCCCTGGGAATTAGATGAAAGGTGGAATATTAGTGCTTTACAAATGCACAGATAAATTGTTTCATTAAGGGACAACTTGCTTATGTGCTGTTTTCAGACAAGCAGTATCAATAGTGTTACTGCACACGATCCCTGCTAAAACGGCCCTCTCTTTAATGACCTCAGATAAAGGAAAGTCTGTGCAATCCCTCCGTGATTTGCTCACGAGACTTGAAGTCTGTATGAACATTTATTCACTTATTTGTACAGCGCTATCCCACCCTTATATCACTTCTGAGCGCTAGAGCGTTAAACGATTTTTTGTTCTTGGTTAATTTTATTTGTTGTTTAACTGTGACATTCTTAACTTCCTGGAGTTTTATTCACAGCTGAGTTTCGTAGAACTGTTTAAATGTAAGGAATAGGCAGAGTGGGGGCCCAGGGGGTACTGGAACAAGAAAAAAAAACTAAGCCTCTGTAAGCTGCTTGCAAAGGCATGTAAATATACAAATGGTCTTTAACGACCTGTCAAAAACTGGGCGTTTAGGAGATAAGACTCCAGACACTGCCCAGCCGAGCTGCAGCAGCCCGGGCTGAGACACACGACGGGAGGAGGGGGGCTGAAGCCCTGTAGTTCCATGGGCCTCGGCAGAAGTGTGACTGGGAATGCGCGACCCCCTTTGTATCACTTCACGCCCCCCCTGGGGGTCGCGCCCCACAGTTTGAAGACCCCTGCTCTAGTGTTTGTCACTTTCATAATGGTAAAAGCTTCCAAATGATAGACATAGAAGACTGGAACATGACATTGGCTAGACCTTCCACAGATCATTCCCACCTGTGAATGTTAGTAAAAATGACTCCACATGGGTTATAGTTAAAGGAACAAAGGGTCCATAAGAAAATAAATAAGAACCAAAACTCTGGAGAAAAATAATATCCAGGAATTATCCAATTGGATGTATAGCAAACCTTTTATTCTCAAAATTAAACAATAAAATATAGAAGATCAACCTCGCTGGGGTAATCTTCATTAATTGTTAAAACACTAAACCGTTTGGCAAAGAACATTTGGTGACCATCAATAATGTACACAATAAAGGTCACTTATTCGTGGATCAGAAAACTGCTTAACCCAAACGTCATATATACATATTTAGAGGGTCAGAGAGTTTTTGGGTAGATGATGTTTCGATCCATAATTAATGCAGGATTATCATCAGAACAACAGAAGTACATGCCTTATCACATAAATTATATGCCAATATTATAAATTAGTTTACACCTGTCGTGAGAAGGAAAGAAAATGGGAAAAATTAAGATATAAATCAGATCTGATAAACATGTTTTTCAAGAGCATGTGGAAATAATCAAGCGTGATCCACGCACTTATGCTTATTATGGTACTGCGAGTGAGACTAAATCAGCGAAATAGTCCATAATTATAGTAAAAAACCATGCAGATGCGATTGATGTGGGCGGAAAGCTATCAATAATTATCGTATGTAGGGTAAGAACATTTTATGATTAGCAGAGTCCCCGGAATTCGAGCACGTCAAAACTGAGAATGCATCATGCAAAACAGCCATAATCGTTATAACGAGAGGGGGGTGATTCTCTAGACCAACCAAATTGTTAGCCTGACGGAACACCTCTGGAATCATGAATACAGTTAAATCTTCAATAAGTCAAGGTCGACAATGCAAAGGCAAACCATGCCGCATGCAAGCAGTGGGTTGGGACTAAAGGCCTTTACCATCAGGAGATGCAAGCATTCACAAATAATTGGGAAGACGTTAGTACTTATCACAGCGTAACTCGATCAATAATTGCATAGAGTTCATAGTCAAGTAGGTAATTTAGGAAAAATTATCAATCTGAAAACGCAAACTGCAGCAGTGAGGGAGGGTTAATACCAAGGATGAGCTAATGGGAGTGAGTGTAAGTAAGTAGATGTATTAACCATTATTTAAAATCTTTTCAGTAAATAAGCTTAAAATGGGAGTGATTGGAAAGAATTGCTATTACCCGAGGAGATCCAAGGCAATATCCAAATATGAAGGAGATATGGAAATTTTCAAATTACAGCATTTTGTTAATTCCAGCCAACAAGGAACTACAAAGTGGTAACAAGAATAGAGGGAGGGTGGGGGGTTAAGAACCGCTAAAACAGCAATACACACTGACCGTATTCATGAAGTCTAATTGTGACATACCGCCAGTATCCTGTGACACATAGTCAGGCAGAACCTGAGTGCAAAAGTGTGGTGAGCGGGAGTGCATGCGTAGTTCGTATGTAGCTTCAAAAATTAAGGAAGGACTAATGTCAGAGGTATGATAAATTGCAGAGAATGAGTTGGCCATATTGGAACGGCACGTATTTATGAAAGGAATACCCAGTCGCTTGTGGGGGCACGATAGGTGCAGATCAAGGGAAACTGGAGTAGGAGAGTAAGAAGGACAGTGCAGCCCGAAAGGGGAATAAAAGATATACATAGTCTCTGAGAGAAATATATTGAACCTGGGAAAAAGTTGTATATAACCTAAGGAAAACGATATTGCACTTGTCATAGTATATATAGTGTAAGGTTCTACACATGTGAAAACTTTTTTTTTTTCTGTTACAGAGTTCATACTTGAAAAAGGAGTAGAGTTTTAAAACCAAAATTGTTATTCATTCTGTTTGATTATTCGGTCCATAAGAGGACGTACACAGTACCTGGAAGAAGTGTACATATAACCTGAGGGAAAGGACGTATTGCATTAATCATAATATGTAGCGTGACATAGCACACACATGAAAATAATTATTTCTCTTACAGGGGATCCTCATCAAAAGTCATAAGCACTGAAAATTCCCGCCCATGCACGGGGACCCCGTAATTCAATAATAAAAAACATATACATACACAGCTCTCTATAAATACACACATATTATGTATTCTCAAGCCAATGCATCCTTTCAGATAAAAATAAAGGCTAACCAATTCTCTGATGATCTACTTTCACAGCTATATGCATCACTCTGTTCCCTTTTCTTTTTTAAATTTGTTTTATTCACACATAGGAAGAAAAGAAAACAGAAAAAAAGAAACAGGAGGACAACTGCACACGTGAACTCTCTTTAATGAACAGTAGAAAACTGCAATGTAACATAGCAGGCATTGTTATCCCACAGGCTGCATTGAAAAACTTAACAGCATAGAAAATGAAAGCAATTGTATGAGCAAAAACTGGCACTGTGCCTTTAAGGCAGACATGCCTCCCATCATTCCTCAGGGGTGACAGTTAGGACAGTTATTCTTTCTGGGTCCTTCAGTCAGGACCCTGGATTTTCAGCTCTGTATTCTTTTGGCTTTTTGTCAAAAAAGTGTCCTTTAATTCTATTGCTAGTAACTTCTGTTCATTTGATGTTTTCACCTGTTGAATTAAGGAGTTACCTTTTTCTGATAGAAATGTTGCCTTTTGCTGTCAGATTATGCCTTCTCTTTTTGATCCTTGCCCCACCTGTGGCAAAAAGAATACCAAAACAAAATCCCATTCTGTTTGTAATCTGTCTTTCTGAGTCTCATATCCCTGAAACCTGCCAACATTCCAAGAATCTTTCTAGATGCACTCTCAAGGAGAGAGAAATAATCTGTCTTTATGCCCTCTTAGAGAAAACTTCCTCCAGAGGCATATCTTTCGTGAGGCACAAGAAGAAGCGACCCAGGTTGACTTCCAAGAGTAAAATCCTGGTCTGTTCTTCCGCGTTGGAGTCTGAGTCGAAAATGCCTTCAACGATGAAGAAATTGGCTTTGAGAGTCTCTCCGTCGACAAGACCGCCTTCGGAAGTATCGGAACATTGCTAGTCATCGAAGACTTCTCAGGAAAAGGAGGTACATCTACCCATCGACGTCATACATCAATGTTGGATCAACCACCTTCGTTGCCGTCAACTCTGAGGCGGTCAATGTCGAGGAGTTGATTCCTGTTAGCGCCTACACATCGCTCAACGTCTACACATCGCTCTACGTTGACGCGGTCACTGAAACGCTCAACGTCGAGGCGAAGTCCTCCGTTGCCATCAACCCGGCGACGGTCAACGTTGAGGCCTCGATCCACGCTGACTTCCTCCAGTAGAGGTTGACGTCCAGAACATGTTCTCAGTTGCCGTCACCCCGTACAACATCAAGGCATCGGTCTCAGTTAGCCAGTACACTCCCAACATTGAAGCACCAGTTTCCGTTGGCAGTTCATCGCTCGACATCGAAGTAGAAAACTCACTCAATGTCAAGACTCCAGTCTCCATTGGTGACTCCCCCGATGTCGAGAACTAGAACTCCGTCAGTGTCTTCCCAGCCAGAAGTCTTGGTAGCGTATCGTGGCTCGACGTCAAGGTATTCATCTCACGACGTTGACGCACAGATCACCATCGGTAAGACAGTCTACCCACTCAGCGTCGAAGGGGCCCTCAGTGTCCTTAATCTAACAGACGAAGTTGCCTCAAGTGCCTCTCTCGACCTCAAGAACCTTAAGGAACTTTCTCCCCCCGCTCCCAGTCTCTTACAGGAAAACAGTGGTCCAGGCCTTGGTGGTTTCGAGACTGGACTATGTAAACTCCCTGTACCTGGGCCTTCCTGATTACTTACTAGGCCGATTGCAGGTGGTTCAGAATGTGGCGGCCAGGGCCATCTTTCTGACAGGACCTAGGACACACACGACCCATCTTCTGTCTTCCCTACACTGGCTTCCGGTGCGGAAAATAATCCATTTCAGAGCGCTAGTTTTGGTCTATAAAGCCTTCCATAAGATTGGAGCCCCCTACATTAGGGAAAGATTTCAACACTATATACCTCAACGTACCTTGAGGTCCTCTGCTCAGCTTCTGACCTCTACTCCGATGGTCCTGCTCTCCCGGTTAGGGGGAAGATCCTTTCAAGTGGTGGCTTCTCGGCTGTGGAATAGCCTACCTCTCTCTCTTAGACAGGTACAGGACCTCCTCACCTTCAGAAGGAAATTAAAAACATGGTCTTCTAACATTAGGAGCCTGCCGACTTCTGCTGTGGGGTGTTGTTCTGTTTGCTGTTATGTTTTTTTTCCTCTTAGCGCCGGGACACTCTTGAGAGTAGCTGTGCACTTTATAAATACAAAATAACATAACATAACATTTCTTCGTCTCCTGAACAGCAGACGTGGAAGAGCACACCACAGACTACTGTTCCTCCTGCACAGCAAGAGAAGTGGCAGAGATCTCCTTCCATCCATCTATCTCCCAGCTAGCTCCTTCCAGTACACTACTGGTAGAAATCTTCCACTAAGCAAATTCAACAGTCTCTGGCATACTCTAGCCCTTTCCACAGATCTCCTCCTACTCGCTTGGTGCAGGCACTGGACCTTTCTCCTACCACTCCTTCCAGAGGTCAACAACGTGACTGGACTCTAACCCCATCACCACGACGGAGGTCCACTTCACGTAGCCACCGCATAAGGCATAAGACGCCTTCATGGTCCTCTCCTTCTGCGCACTCTTCCAAAAGAGACTATTCCCCCCCCATGTTAACGTTCATTCCACCCTCTAGAATGGTGGATGACATTAATGCCTTTCATCTGGTACTTTCGAGGGGAGCACATAAATGGAACATTAAGATGTCCACTCCTCAAACATCATCTTCGGTCATCTTTGAAGCTCTACACCAAAGGTCAGCAACAAGACCATTACTACCTTTGGTTCCGGGACTTTTATAACCAGTCATGGATACCTTCTTCAGTCCAACAGCTCTCAGAACAGCTCCTGCGAGACTCCTAAAGAAGTATAAACCTCCAGAGCAAAACCCTCTATTCCTGAGAGCGGATCCTCCTGCAGACTCCGTTATTATTGCTGGTGCGAAGAAGACTCATGCAGTGGCCTCCTCTTCAATGGTGCCGCCAGACAAGGAGAGAAGAGCACAGGACTCCTGGGGAAGGAAAGTTTGTGGCACCGCACCTTTATCAATAAAGGTATCTAGCGCTTCAGCCCTTTTGGAGCTCTATGATAGGGCCCTGTGGGACTCCTTGGAGCGCTTCAAGGACAAGCTAACCAGGGAGAATCGCCAGGACTATGAAGAGATTCTTCAGGAAGGAAGTTTAGTGGCGAACCAGAGGATTACTGCGGCAGCAGATGAGGCATCTCCTAGCTGCACATTCTTATTCGCAGGGCATCTGTGCTCGATCACCATCCTGGTTACGACTCACTGCCCTGAAACCGGAGGCCCAACAATGCATTTTAAACCTCCCCTTTTCAGGAAACTCTCTTTGGCTCGCACACGGACGAGGAAATGGCCAGGATGAAACCTGAACTGGACACTCCAAAGGCGGTGGGTCTGGAGAAGTGGAAATAATTCTGTTGCCGATACAGGCCTTACAACCGCAGGCCATTCTATCAGAGGGTTCAAACCCCTCAATTGTCTCAAAGGCAGCATCACCAGACCATAATGCACTACCAAGGGCGTCGGCCTCCAATGGTAGAGGCACACCACGCCAGCCCTCCTTCACCACCAAGAATACAACCAAACAGTGAGCAGCTGCTTCCCCTGTTGCTGTTACCCATTCCTGTGGGGAGGGGGAGGAGTATCACCTTCCATGTGCAAGAGTGGCACAGCATCACAAAGGATCAATGGGTACTGAATATACTGCAGAATGGATACTCCCTACTTTTCCTCTATCCACCCCAGGTTACCCCTCCAGTAAAAACAAGATGTCACCAGCTGTCACTATTACAGCAAGAAGCAACCACTCTTACAAAAATCTGCCATAGAGGAAGTTCCTCCCTCCCAGCGAGGAAAAGAGCTCTACTCAAGATACTTTCTAGTACGAAAGAAGGGTCGCAAAGCAGAGTTCAGACCTATATTAGACCTTCGTATTCCTAACAAATCCATCCAAAGTGAAAAAGTTCGTATTTTGGCTCCCCATTAAATAAATCCCCATCTCCAGCAAGGAGACTGGATATGCTTGATAGATCTTCAGGATGCGTATTTCCATGTTTCAGTTGCCTTACACCACCGGAAGTTCCTGCGCTTCATGGCAGGGACCAAACACTATTAGTACAAAGTCCTTCCGTTCGGATAGAAGTCTGCCTCTCGAGTGTTCACCAAATGCATGGCCATAGTACTGGCTGCTCTACGTTGCCAGGGGCTGTTTATCTATCCATACCTCGACGATTGGCTCCACAAGAGGTGTGAAAGACCACTATCAGATCTGTCTAGTCTTGTTACAGCGGCTGGGCCTTCAGGTCAATTTGGAAAAATCAGTTCATCATCCTACTCAAAGAATATATTACCTGTGTGCTATGCTAGACTCTAGCACAGGAAGAGTGTATCCTTCGGAGGAGAGACTATCATCTATCACTCTGTAGTGTAATCATCTTCTTCAATCTCCTCATCCCTCGGTCCAACATGTTGCCTCACTTCTGGGGTGGATGGCATCTTGCATTTTCCTAATTCCCAATGCCAGACTGAGTATGAGGCCTCTGCAACAGGATCTGGAAGACAAATGGAATCAGAAAACATCTCAGTGGGACAGCAGGATTCTGCTTTCCCAAGCTGCGAGATCATCCATCCCATGGTTGACTCATCGGAAAAATCTTCTGGTGGGAATTCTCTCCCATCAGACTCCCCCAACACAGTCTCTGATCACAGGTGCCTCCCTTCAGGGTTGGGGAGCTCACACAGGTCCTCTTCAGACTCCGGGCCAGTGGTCGGGCAAGGAACAGGCATATTACATCAATATGCTGAAGTTACGGGTAGTACATCTAGCCCTCAAAGCCTTCTACCCTCCCATCCAATCCAAATCCGTATTGGTCCAGACGAACAACGCAACCACTATTTACTATCCAAACAAGCAGGCAGGGTCCTACTCTCGCCCTCTGTCCTTGGAGGCTCAGGTGATCTGGCAGTCCATCTGCAAGGAGATTAAAATGCTCAGGCAGATTGCCTAAGTCGTCACTTAGAAGATCAACCAGACTGGGTTCTGCACAACGAGGTGGTGGCAGACATCTAACAAGAATGGGGTCATCCAAGCATTGATCTCTTCACAGACGGCACAAACTAAAAATTCCAAGACTTCGTATCAAGATTTTACTGGCCACGGTCAAAAGGGAATGCCCTTTTGATTAATTGTTCAGAGGAGTTTTTGTAGGCTTTTCCTCCTCGGTCTCTCATCCTGAAGGTCATAACCAAACACTCCCACTCCAGAGCGAGGATGAAACTGATATCACCAGACTGCCCACAACAGTGGTGGTACCTGGACCTTCTACACCTCTCGGAGTGTCCACACAGGAGGCTTCCGTGCAGGCGGGACCTGCTGTCCAAGCTGAATGGGATAATCCATCATCCCAACCTTCCCTCACTTAACTTAGCAGCATGGCTCCTGAGGTCCTCCAGTATGGCCATCTAGGTCTTCCTCAGGACTGCATGAACGCAAGCAATCTAGAAGGCCTTCCACAAGGCGTTCTAATGCTTTTAATTGGAAGAGATTCTACATGTGGTGTGTGCAAAATGGTTTCCAACCTACCCAAGGGCAGGAGGAGGTAATCCTTCCGTATCTCCTACACTTGGCCAAGTTGGGTTTAAAATTTGCCTCCATAAAAGTACTCATTGCCGCCATTACGGCATACAGAAAATCACCTACTCAACCATCATTTTTCAGCTTCAGGTGGTTAAAGGTTTTCTACAAGGGTTAAAGAAAGTCTTTTCCCCCGATTTGTTGTCCTTCTCCTCCCTGGGAGATCAATCTGGTTCTTACCAACCTGATGGGTTTCCCCCCTTGAACCAATTCACAAGGCGACCCTGCAACATCTTACATGGAAAACCTCCTTCTTGGTGGCAATCACTTCCACTCGTAGGGTAAGCGATATTCAGGCTCTCTGCTCTAAAGAACCATATACAGTTTTCCACCACAAACAGAGTAGTTCTGAGAACCAACCTGTCCTTCCTTCCAAAGGTGGTGTCTGATTTTCATGTTAACCAATCCATCTCGCTGCCTACTTTCTTTTCCAATCCCCCCCCCCCCCCCACACCAGCTGAAATGCCTCTCCATTCTTTAGACTGACAGAGAGTTCTAAGAACTCTATCTGGACAAGTCTAAGGCTATTAGGAAGTCTGATTACTTGTTTGTAACTATGGTTCCATCAGAACAGGTTTCCCAGCTTTCAAGCGTACCATCTCCAGATGGATAGTGTCCTGTATCAAGCTGGCTTACCAATTGGCAAATAAGCCCCTCTTGTCTTCTCCCAAGGCTTATTCGACTAGGGGAAAGGCAGCTACGGTGGCTTTTCTGCACAATGTACCAATTGCTGAGATCTGCAAGGTACCCCCTTGGAAGTTGGTACATACATTCATAATACAATATTGTTTCGATTCCAATGCTAGAGCAGATACTCGGGTAGGCCACACCTCCTTGAGGAATGTATTTCAATGCTGAATTAAGCTTTTATTGTTTCTTATCATTTGCCCGCAGTGTTAGAGGATGGGCTGCTATTCGTTTTAGTGCTAATGACTATTGATGAGGATCACAACAACAAAGAGAGGGTGAGGGCAAAACACTCTTGTTCGCCCTGGTAAATTTTGTTAAACAACGAAAGAGTGAATAGGGAAAAAGGAAAAAAGGAGAGCAACAGCGTGGGCAAAAACCAAAAGGATTTGTTAAAAGAACCCTCACTCACCAACCTAGTTGGTGACATGCTTCATCATCGGGTTCCCACCAAGGAGGCCGAGTGCCTCCCTGGTGTGCTGCGACGCCTGAATTACAGCGGAGCTGGTTTTTGATGGGAAGGTGGGTGTGAATTTTAAAAGGTTAGTGGTTTTAACCAACAACTAATTTAATCAAAGCAAACCAAAAAACAATAAGAACAGGTGAAACGGACTAGAACTGGTTGGTTAGGATAACCAAAGCTCGTCCAGTTTAAAGTAGTTAGAAAGAAAAATGGTCGACATGTTTCTGCTTGTCATGCCCAGTTGGCTAAGCATTCTTCAGGACCAGGTGGAAAACCACGGAGGTATGCGCACGCTAAGGCGCACCCTAACCTGTGGAGATCAAGTGGTAAAACTTACGGTTCTACCGAAAAGCAATGGAAATACTATAGCTCACTACCCCCCTCTCGGACCCATGATGTTAGTCGTAAATTAATTTTCGGTAGAACCGTAAGTAATGTAAAATCCTACTAATATATAGCGTGGCTTATGTTTAACAAAAAGAAAACTGCAATAGCAATATCCAGAGTGACAGTAAAACAACTACACGACCCTAGCAATGGGAAATATCAGTGTACACAATTTAATTTGTTTTTTAAAAATAAGCCTCTTGATGGGGTCAGTGCTGTTACAACCGACAGCCATAAACACTTAGCAGGAAGTACAAAGACAATCTCATTGCAAAAATCAATCAATTAAAAAAAATGTAAAATGTATAAACTATTTTTTTTAAAGTAACTGAAATGGTGTATAAAATCATAAAACAGCAGCGTTTAAGATATTTCTATTCTTATACCAGATTGCCTATAGAAATTTTCTCACAGCGAATACTATTTTAGGAATGGTATTGGTTTTTAGAATCCTGAGAGCTACCAGGTATCTAGTTGTTCCCATGTCACGACATAAAGGGCGTATCCATTTGCGATAAGAGCTAAGATACTCGGAACAAAAAAAGTAAATGAGATTCATTTTCGTCGCTTAGGCCACACACAGGGCAAACAATAGGATCCTGTTCTGGCACCATTTATGAGTGAACGATCTTAATGGGAGATTTCCAAAGTGAAAGCGTAAATACAGGCTCTTGGCTAGAGGAGATGGTATTGGATCGAAGTCTTGCTCAAATAACGTTGCAAGCGTATGGTCTAAAAACACATTAGTTAAAGAACCATTTGAGCTATTTTTTATATACTTTTCATTCGTATAGGCCCTGTAGCAATTCTTCAATACACTCAAATCGGCTTTGCGGATTACAGTACGGTCAACCCAATACCTTTGTAACCCCAGCTTACCTATCCATGTACAAACAAATTTTACCCAAGGAAGCATCCTAGCCCCTAGGATTTTCAGTAATTTTACAAGCGAATCCTTTTAAACTCCTAACTCTGGTGTTGTCCAGTGGTGTCCCAATTCACTAGTAATTTTAATACAGCCACATCTGCAATTCTTTTACACCCAAGCTCAAAATATATGGAATAAGAGTTCAACTAGATGGGAGGTGAACCAGTCTCCTAGCAAAGTTGTTTTCAGCTGTGGCGAAAGGGTGAACATTAGTATAACCCCAGATTTCGGCGCCATAGAGTGCGGCACCTTGGGCCTTAGCACGGTAAATCTCCAGAACTGGCGAGACTACGTGTGAAACCGATTGCCTATGCATTCTAATAATAGCATTTGATCTATGCTCAATTTTCAAGGGTGCTCTTATTTAATTGGCTCCGCCACTTGAAGTTCTCCATAAGTCTCACCCCTAAGTAATCAAAGCTGTCTACCGTTTCTAGTGCATCGCTACCAACACGAATGACAGTTTTCTTTACTCGCTCCTCTGCCCACTAAATACATCAAATGATTACTTTGGATGTGAACTCTGACTCATTCACACATCACATGATCAAAGCCACTGGCCACGCATCACAATGGCAATAATCAAAACTCAACACTTCACCTGGTGGAAACACTGCATCTTAGTCCACTCCTGAGCGGGGGATAAGAGCCTCAGCAACCAGGGTTCCGCTGTACCGAAGTAGATGAGTCCGTCCCCATTCGGATTTCAAAATCCCGGTTTCTAAGTCAACAACCCTCGGCTTTATAATCTTAAAACACACACTAGAAGGTTCGAGAGTCTTCCCCACTGCCCAAAGGAAACTTACTGGAACTGACCAGCTTCTAGGCAAGCATTCCACAGCAGGAAGGAGTTCCCACGTTCCCACTACATTCTCACATGTTCCAGCCTTTATCTTAACGAAGCTTACAAAAGCCTTCCAGGGTACATTAAACAATCTCTCACAAAAACAATCCTTGAACGTGATTAACCCAAACAACTTGCAAGCCTGTCTGTGCGCTCAGAAAAGCTCAAGCACCACCCCCTTTTGTACCGCTTTGTTCGCCATAAGTTGGCAGGGTATGCTCAGACGTCAGTCCCTTGCTCACTTTGCCACTGGGTTCAAGCAAGCCTGGCTGAAGACGGCTGAAATGCCAGAAACCGGTCCTAGGAAGCTTGTTTCCGGTCCAGGGAAGGCATGGCTTGGCAGTTCGGGCTGGACTGTTCCCATGAGGCACAGGGTCAGACTGATTTGCATATGGCCATGTCTGAACTGGGGTGGCAGAATGGGCTAAAGAACGGTGATGGATCAAACCCAGATCTGTTGACTGGGTGTGAGTGTTTGATTGATTCTGATGCTCCGTCCATCACCACCCCCTTTTGAAAAGCTCAAGCAAGGCATATTCAGAATTCAGGATGACATGAAGCCATGTCAAAGCCAATAGGAAGAACTTCATAATACTTTTTCTCTCAATGTACAACACAGTGCACATTTGTGCACCACTGCTCGTAACGCTGCACTTGGAGACCAAAAACTATATTCCACACCCCTCTCTCTCTCATGCTTTCAAATGCACATTCCACACGTTCTGTTCTTGGCAAGGCTGTTCTACTGTGTGACCGCTCCCACTGTTAGACTGCAAGATTACAAGAACAAAACCTTCAATAGAAACCAGGCATTTGCAGGACGTCGTAATTCATGCTACGATAAAATAACACACCTAAGTCAATTAGGATGAGGGTAGTCAAAGTCACGTGGTGTCGGACCACAAGAGTACCTCTAGCACTACAGCCAGGTAGTTCATCCCTATCTCGCCTCTTTGAATTTGGCAGCATGGGCTCCTGAGCTAGTGCAATATGGACATCTAAATCTGCCTCAAGACTGCATGGAGATTCTCAAAGAAGCTAAGCGGCCTTCTACAACCCATTTTGCGATGGATAGTATCTTGCATTTTATTATGCTACCAAAAAGCTAAAAAGAGTCTTCCAGCTAAACCTAAGGCACACTCCACTAGGGCGAAGGCAGCTACTGCTGCTTTAATGCACAATATTCCCATTCCAGAGATCTGTAAAGCAGCTACCTGGAAATCAGTATGTACATTCACCAAACACTACTGCCTAAATTCTGACTATATATATATTATGGCGGAGGTGCAGGCGTTCCTGGAATAAGCCCGTTTATGCACAGAATTTGGGTCTGCTTTCTCATCCTTGGATGGTTTGGTGGCATGAAGCGTTGTGTGTGTATGTGTGTGTGTGTGTGTGTGTATATATATCCAGTGCTTATGACTATAATGGAAATACCCCTACGAGAGAAAAGGAGTTGCATGTAAGAAACAATTCCTTTCTTCGGTTGCCTGACCAACCTTCCCATTTCCAATACCCTATCGTACATAGTTTTTTTTTATAGGTTTACAATGTGTGTTCCCTACCACTCTCTCTGTTATGCTACAGTGGGATCTCAACCTCGTCCTCATCTTAATTATGTGCGCTCCCTTTGAGCCTCTGCACAATTGTTCACTCGGGCTCCTTACCATCAAGACAGACAAACTGGTACTTCGTACAAGAGTGTCCTTTCTTCCAAAAGTGGTCGCTCCATATTACATGGGGCCAAACCATCACTCTGCCTACTTTTTACGCTCCGCCTCACTCCTCTACGGAAGAGGAGCTACTTCATCGTCTGGACCAAAAAGAGCGTTGTTGTTCTCTACCATGACCACACAAAAGAGTTCTAGGTGGACGACCAACTGTTCGTGGAGTATGTGGGAGCGATGAAACGACAGGCTGTGCAGAAACAAACCATCTCCCAATGAATTGTGCTCTACTTCAAAATATTGTACACAGTGCCCAAAAAAAACCCTGGGGGTTTGCTTGCTCATTCCACCAGAGCTAAAGCTACTACCACTGCATTAGCTCGCAGAGTTCCCGTCCTGGATATCTGCTAGGCATTAACGTGGGCCTCATTGCACACGATCTCCACACATTACTGTCTGGACAGTCAGGCCCTTAGAGATGGGCATTTTGTCCGTTTGGTCCTGCAGGTCTTCCTTGTGTAAAATTGGTCTCCAGATCTACCTCCAGTGAGGTATTGCTTGGGAATCTGTTCTAAGGTAAAGAATCTGCACTAGAAGTGTCTTATCAGATTAACAAGTTACTTGCCTTTGGTTAATGCCTTATCTGGTAGAGAATCTATCTAGCCACAGCTTC
Organism: Triturus cristatus; assembly: GCF_964204655.1. Lineage (NCBI taxonomy): Eukaryota > Metazoa > Chordata > Amphibia > Caudata > Salamandridae > Triturus > Triturus cristatus. The sequence continues at coordinate 902,652,218 of NC_140593.1, forward strand.
CTTACCGACCCACCCATCTTCCCCTGTCTCCGAACGGATTTCTAGGGACAGTGTATATCCCTTTCAGGGGCCTAGTTTTCTACCTCAGTGGTCAGTGTACTTGGTGGCTCTGCACTTCTGAAATGGAGAGTTGTAAAAAGTAACTGACGTCAGCAGATCCCTCCAATCAGGGCTAGGTCTATGCCCCCGTCTCATTGGAGGGTGGCGTAATAGAGGGTGTAGTCACCCCACGTAAGGTGTGCATTGGCCCTACCTGCTACTCCCCTAAAACGGTCTCCTAAATTTAGTATTTAGAGTAACTTAGTATTTAGGTGGCTCCCCCAGACCTAGAAACTTGATCTGCGACAACCTGAGAGCAAAGAAGATAACCCTGGAGGGAAGACTGAAGACGACTGCCTCAGTCCAACAGGCCTGTCTCCAGCTTCTGCGAACCTGCGACCTGTCTTGCACCAAACAACCTCTGGAACTCCTGGAAGGACTGCTCCTGTTGAAAAATACTCCAATTGTCTGTGAACAGCAGACCTTTCCTGAAGAAGCCTACTCCAAGGGATCCAGATCCTGACGTATCTGCGTCTCCTGCCCACTCAGCACCTGACGCCCACGTCCCGAGTCTGAGTGGCTCACCTGTGCAGTGAAGACTCCCCAGCGATCCTGACTTTGTGTCCAGTGTTGGCTGATCTCCACGACGGCGCCTGTAGTGTGAATCCAGAGGCCTCCCCTGACCGCCACCTGCTCCAGTAAGAAGACTCTGACCTCTAAACGCACCCCTTTAACAGAAGCCCCTGGGTGTTGGTGAGCTGAACCTACAGTGCCCTTACGACTCCCTACATCCCAACTTACCTCTGCTGTCCTTGTTCTTTCTCATGCAACCTCCAGTGCCACGCCTGCAGCCTCTTTGCCCTAAGAAGAATCCTCATTGAAAAGCATTGGGTGCTGAACGTTGAAATTGCTTCCTGCGTCCGGCTGCCCCAGTGCAGGTGGTGATGTATGTTTGATGCTGCTTTGTGCCACCCCCGTGCTGGTGCTAACCTCCAAAGTCTTGCCCCTGCAACATATTTACTTGCCTGCAAGCAGTGTGGCTCCAGGCACCCCCTGTCTCCATTGGAAAGCAGTGGGCCGAACTCAGATTTTGACCTCTGCACCCGGGCCCCCCAGTTTTGGTACTTGTTAGACCTGTCAGCCCTAGGGTGGTCTTAAACCGCATTTTTTCCCCTTTCTGCCTCAAATGTTGACCGCCATTTTTGTTGGACATAGGACTCTGGGCGCCTTACCGCTGCTGAACAGTGCTGAGGTGCAGGTGCTCTCTCCTAACAACATGGTTGCCACAGGCCCCTGCTACTGCGGAGTGGCCACTGTCCTATCTGCACTCTAGTAGTTGGGATCAGGCTGGGACATAATGCTACTGTAACCCTGAGCGTCCCGCCTCTTGTCACCAGAGAAGCCACCACAGAGTCCCCAGAGCCTTCTAGAATCTTCCCACCCCCCAGGCTTGCACCAGAACTTGCCGCCTTTTTGTAGGGTCTCCTGACCTAGGAGTGTAAAGGTAAGGGAGGGAAAACCTGACAGGCAGTTGGTGCACTACTGGACCTGGGGACCCTCCGCCGGAGTTTAGGCTGCTGAGCTAGGGGGAGGCTACACTACTGGGGCTGACTGACCTTAGGCCTGCTGCCACAAGATAGCTGAGTGATCCTGCCAGTCTGCTGACCTTACCCAGTGTGAGGGGAACCCGGGGTGCCAACTCCAGTGTGCCCGCTCAAGTCTACCAACTCCCTCTGCAACTAAACCCTGCAACCAACTCTTGTAAATCCTTCCTGTCATCCGCAGCCAGCGCCAGGTCTGGGAAGCGCTGGGAATCCCAAGGTAAGCGCTGTGTCATCCAAGTGCTATACTTCAATAACTTGCCCCCTCCTGCTAGCGCTGTGCTATTTAAGCGCTATACTGAAAGAGCTTCCCTCCTGCTGTTAGCGCTGGACCCACTGAGCTTTGACCTTCAGGAACTGACCCCCTTCTGTGAGCGCTGTGCCGGCGCGCTGCTACTGTGTGCCCCGGACCTGCTCGTGCCCTTCATAACGAGCGCGGTGCTGGTGTGCCCATGCTGTGCCCCCGCCGCGCTGACATAAGGAGCGCGGACTGCTCAAGATCAACAACTGCAGCCCGAGTACCTGTGAGTAGCGCTGTGCCTGAGAAGCGCTGTATACCCCCGATCACCACCGCTGCCCAGGCGCTGAGGAGGAGGACGGCTGCACGACCCTGAATCCCGCTGCGGCCCCCCGGAGTGAAGGGAGGGCCACCGCGGTGTCTGCAAGGGCCGCACTAGGCCCGAATAGCGCGAGAGGAGCCAGTCGACTGGGGCGCTGGCTGCGTCATCGGCCGCGCCCCTCAGGAAGTCGCGCTCCCATTGGTTCCTGTGGCCGCGTTGACCGAGGAGCCCGCCCGGACCTTGCTGGGCGCTGCACTGAGGGAAGTGGTGCCCTGACCGGACCGGGCCTTCCAAGCAGTGAACACGGGTAGAGAGTCCGCCACCCCCAGATCAAGCCCCGAGGCCAGGAGAGGGCTGATTGGGGAGGAGGCGGCCTGCATCAGTAGGGCCAGCGCTGCTGACAGGTTTGCCTCCCCCTACACAGGACAGAGGAGTGAGTGCAGGAACACTGGGGACTACGCCTTCGCGGAGGCCCCACCCCGAGTGTACCAAGGGATCCCGGGGGCCTGAAAAAACACCGCCAGACGCACGTGGCTACTGTCTGGGGACTGCCCCTGCCATAGGAATTCGACCTGCAGTACCTCATTCCCTGGGCATTGATACCTGCCATGAATATGCTACTGCCTTAGAACTGTTACCGGCATTATCTACTTGACTAGGCCTGGTTCTAATGTTAAATGTATGCTGCAGGAGACAGGCTGCTTATACTGTCCCCCACATGCATAAGAAATGTTACTGGTCTTGAATACGCGCATAAGAAGTGTTACCCTTATTGAATATGCGCAACCGAGATATAGCCTTTATGGAATGTGTACATAAGAAATGTTGCTCATGTTGTTTGCATACCTGCCTCAGAGCGCCCCTCGTGCTACATATTTGAGTGAGCTGTATTACAAGCACTGCATAGGAAATGTTACCTGTATTCCCCTGAGGTTACCGGAAACCCTCTAGACTATTTGCTGTGAGAAACCTAGGGTTCGAGGCATATGAGCTGCAGATTACACACTGTGCATAGATCGTCATCTGGTGTTGGGCCCGGATGTTGCAGTTGTTTTTCTCTTTGGAAGTCACAAGGTATGTGACTCCTCCTTTGGATCGTATTGCGCATGGGCTTCGGCTCCATCCTCAGATTGTTTTTTTCCGCCATCGGGCTCGAATGTGTTCTTCGCGCTCCGGTTCCGAACCGTTTCCAGTTACAGTTCTTCTCATCGGTCGCAATCCTTCCCTTCCGCAGTATTGTTCTCGATCGCGATCTCCCCACTCGACGCGACTCATCGAGAAACTTCGATTCCAGGCGTTGACGCAGGCCTTCGGGCCTACCTCAGCTCCGGTCCTGGCTCATGGAAAGGACTCCATTTAAGAAGGGTCCTCGATGTGGGTCCAAATTTCCCCACACCGATCTCCATGAGGTGTGCAACCTCTGCCTCTCCCCAGAACATGAAGCTCAAGACTGTCCGGCGTGCAAATCCTTCCGGTCCAAAAAGACTATTCGAGACCGAAGAGCGAGGAGAACCATGGCACACGCGTCGAGTGCAATCCCCGACGACATCTTCGGAGAAGGCGTCGATGTTCCCGAGGAACAGCACACCAAAGAGGGCCTCGTCAGTGCCTCCGAAGCCGACGACTCAGATGTCGAGGACATCACTCCGGCACAGAGGGGCGTGAGTACTACTATCAATCCCCACCCCCCACCCTCGACAGCATCGAAAAAGGTCACGCCCTCGGGCCTAGGCATGACCAAAGACACTGCTTCACATACCTCGCTTTCGGGCCCGGTTAAGAAGCCCATCAAGCCTTCTGGCAGCTCCGGCTCGAGCCAGCCTGCCGTCTGTGCTGAGAAACACTCCGCACCGAAAAAGAAAATGGCTTCCTTCGCGCCGAGCTCCACACCGAAACACTCGGCGCTGAAGAAACCCACTAGCTCCTCGGTACCGACGCCATCTTCGGAACCGAGCAAAAACGTCAAAACCATCAACACCCACACCTCGAAGCCGAAAGCCATCTCGGAACCGAGGAAACAACCGAACATGTCTAAGCCACACAGTTCTAAACAACGAACTGATGATTCCAAAACTAAAAAACCACCGGCTCCGACCCCTTCGGCGCCGACGGATCGACCGCTCACATAGGAACTATTTCGGCCCGATCCACTCCAAAAAACTCTTACTAAAGACCCTAAAACTGGACATTTGATGATCCACATCAAAAAGAGGCCGCTGGACAAGCCTTCCCCGGCTCCACCACCAATGAAAAGAGACTGTGGTACCTCCCCTTTGAAACTACCCTCACCCCCTCCTCCACCTCCTCCTCCATCTCCTCCGCCTCCCCTACCTCATCATTCCCCCACACCCTCTCCAGATGAGAATGATGACGATGTCTATGAAGACATAGGGGAGGGAACCCATGACCAACCCACAGGGGACCCCACTCCTACAGGCTCCCCAGAACCATGGGACGACTACAACATCCCTAACGTCCCGCAGGACGACATTTACCCTTCAAGACTGTCCCCCCCAGAAGACACTAAGGGGTTTAACCAGCTGCTACATAGGGCTGCACACTACCACGGAGTTGATCTCCATACAGACCCTGTGGAGGAGGACTTCCTCCTAGACACTTTTGATACCACCCACAGGGCACTTCCATTCTGCCCATGCTTAAAGGTGTTATCAAACACGCGCCAGAGGTCTTTAAAGACCCGGTCAGAGTCAGGGTCATCAACCCTCGTATCGAAAAGAAATATAAGGCCGCCCCTACAGACCCCACCTACATCAGAGGGCCCGCACCACTAGACTCCCTCGTAGTCTCCACTGCAAGGAAACGTGCAAACTCCCAGGCATCAGGCGAGGCACCACCACCTGATAAAGAGTCATAACTCCTAGATGCCTCTGGCAAGCGAACAGCATCCCAGGCGGCCAACATATGGCGCATTGCGAACACACAAGCGCTTTTAGCACGATACGACAGGGCACATTATGATGAGCTAGAAGCAATTATGCAGCACCTCCCTGACAAGTACAAGAATAGAGCTAACAAGCTAATCCAGGAGGGAAAAACCATCACCAACATCTCCATACACTGTGCCCTCAATGTTGCCGACACCGCCTCTAGGGAAATTAACACCAGCGTCCTCCTCCGTAGGCATGCCTGGCTGCGCATTTCCGGTTTTAAACCAGAGATACAGGCTTCCATCCTTAACCACCCCTTTGACCAAGAACATCTCTTTGGCCCAAACGTAGACGTAGCCCTTGAGAAAATGAAGAAAGACACTGATACAGTCACACCCTCCTAGGCGCTCCTTTCACCGTTCTTCCTTTCAAAGCACATCTAGAGGCTACTCCGACAGCGCTTCTACTTCCTATAAAGCCCCTACACAATCCACCTTCACTAGGGGTTACCAGAGAGGTGGCTACAGGGGTAACAACAATAAAGGCAGAGGCAAAACTAATACCTCCCGCTCTGCCTCCACTCCTACCAATTACTTCCCTTCACTCCCCCCAGACCATCCCACTCCAGTCGGGGGCAGACTAGAAAATTTCCTTCATGTCTGAGCTACTATCACCTCAGACAAATGGGTGACGCAAATAATTCGGTCAGGCTACTGCCTCGAACTAAAATCAATCCACCCAAACATTCCACCAAAACACCGCCCAATGTCATAGGAAAATTCGTCACTTCTCAAGCAGGAGGTAATCTCCCTGCTACAAAAGAGTGCGATAGAGCCAGTTCCTACCCAACAACAAAATATGGGAGTTTACTCCCTATATTTCCTCATACCAAAAAGGGACGACACTCTAAGGTCCATCCTGGACCTCAGACCCCTAAATCATTATATACATTCAGACCATTTCCACATGGTCACACTCCAGCAGGTACTTCCCCTGCTCTCCCAAAACGACTTCCTTGCCACCCTAGACCTCAAGGATGCCTATTTCCACATTCCCGTTCACACAGCTCACAGAATGTATCTCAGGTTTGTAGTGGACGGTCAACACTATCAATTCAAAGTGCTCCCATTCAGAGTCACCACAGCACCGCGAGTGTTTACCAAGTGCCTAGCGGTCGTGGCAGCACATCTGCGAAGACAACACATACACGTCTTCCCATACCTGGACGACTGGCTAATAAAAGCCAGCTCATACAACCAGTGTGTACAACTCACGCAACTATACAGCTACTTCACGAACTGGGCTTCACAGTAAACCACACGAAGTCCCATCTGCAACCGTCCCACATAAAACAATACCTAGGTGCCACGATAGACACCTCGAGCGCTAGCCTACCCCAGTCCTGCCAGGATAGCAAACATTCAGGCCCTACGCGAGAGAATTACACGGGTGTTAGACCAATATGCGTAGACTTACACCTAAGAGTAAAAGGTGATAGGATGCGGCGTAATGCCGCCACCAAGCCGGGCAACACACAAATAGGAACGTGTGAGAAACTCAGAGTGTTTTTTCACCCTCCACCCGGATATGTCTGTTGTTTTCACCATTAATGAGTTGAGACGCACGCCTGTAGATATGAACGGTCCTGGATCTCCATATATAAATATATGTGGTTTCTCTTTTTTCTTTCTTGTCTCCTTGTTTCTCTACCTAGATGGAGTGACATACAAGACTAATCAGTCTACGTGAATTGATAAGGAGCGTTAGTTGCCCTTATCCCGAATAGTGCAGGGAAATCTTCTGCCTTACCCATTCCAGGGGGCATTATTTTCCGCCCTGAAGAAAGTCCAGCACCCTTCGTGGGGCTTAGCAGGACTGAAACATGTTGGCTATAGGGTCTTAGGACCATAATATCCCAATTGACCCTTAAACTTTATTTGATTATTACCCCCGACAGTTCCAAGAATAAAAGGGATACTGGGAACTGCTGTGGGTTTTTAATCTTTATCCCCCTGGCCAAAAACATCTTCGTAAGAGCTCCCTGAGATATGGTCGAGCCCACCTTGACTTGTAGGCGTCGAGGTGTCCCAATGATGAAGCATGACACCACTAGGGTGTGTGAGGGAATATAAAACAAAAGGAGTTGCCTCCTTCCCCACTTAATAGTGGTGCTTTGTCCTATCTTCATTTAGGGACCTCAACATCTGGGAACTCTAGGCCTGTTCAACTACAACTCGCAATCTCAGTTTGAGTTGCTGATGGGGAGTACTTCTGGTATAATAGTGTGAAACCTGGGAGGGTGTACTCCTTTAGTTCCTCTCAGCCCCCCTGTAAGTTTGGAACCCCTTCCTACTTACGTTTGTGCCTAACTACTCAGACCTGGGCCTTGGGCGTCGGGTGCAATGTGGGCACGAATCACAAATCCGCCTAGATCTGGAGTCTTTGTTGTTGTTTTGTTCTGGCCAGGTCCCTTGTCATCGGGAGATTAGAGTCTTTGTTGAAGGCAGCAGTCCTCCCAGGGGTTTCAGAGTTTGCTGGCTGCAAGACAGGTTGCAGGTTCGTCAAAGCTGGAGATAGGACGGTAGGACTGATGCCAAAGCAGCCGTTGTCTTCAGTCTTCTCTGCAGGGTCGTTTTCTTTATTCATAGGAAGTAGAAGATCTAATTTTTAGGTCTGGAGTAGCCACCTAAATAATAGATTTAGGAGCATTTTAGGGGAGTAGCAGGTAGGGCCAATGGGCACCTTACGGGGGGGACTACACCCTCTATAAGCCACCCTCCTGTGGGAGGGGTGCATAGACCTAGCCATGATTGGAGGGGCCTCCCCATCTTCAAGATGGCGGGGACTGAAAGATGTGCTTCACCCTCTTCACCTACCATAGGGGTGGAGTTGGCAGAGGTGGGCACACCTCCTGTTCTTCTTAAGTTTTCCTACAGGTTTTCCCACCTAAAGTGGGGGTGCAAACCGGGGGCTGCCATCTGCTGCTAGCAGCAAAGGCTGGGGGTTGGATTACAAAGGTGGCAGGCCTTTAAAGCTTCTGTCTTCAAGCACTTGCCTATCCTGGGGGAGGGGATGTGACAACTCTTCCCAGGATGTGCACTGTTTCCGGTCCCAGGGACCAGTGGCTCTCTACCCAGGGTTCCAAAAACCTGTCTGGTGGTGGCTGGCTGCCTACAGACCATACTAGGCTTGGCAGGTTTTTAGCTGGCACCTCTGAGGTGCCGTCTGAATACATGGTACAATAAATCCCACACTGGCTTGAGTGTGGATTTATTGAGAGGAGTAGTCTGGTACCAAACACATGGTGCTGTGGAACTCGAGTTGTCAAGGGGGGGTAGAGGTTCAAATTGGGGATTTGTTTTTACCGAAGAAGCACTGGCATAGGGGACCTGGTTGGCAGGGACCCTGTGCACTAAAATTTAAACCACATCAAAACCAGGCAAAACGTGGGGGGCTAGCAATGCAAAAAAGGTCCTTTCTCACAGTACCACTGTCAGGAGTGCTGCGTCTTTGAAATGACTGGGACTCGAGAGGCTCTCCCTAGTAGTAAATCTTTTGGAAGGTTCACTGCAAGCTCGGATGGACGAGATGGCGGACCATAAATGATATCCGTAGGTGGTTCAAGGCATCAAACTGGGGCATGCCTTGGTTGGATCTTTTCACATCACTGAGAATGTGAGTATCCTCATTACCGCGCTCTGGATCTTTCACTGAGTGTCCTCATTATTGCCCTCTGGATTTTACATTGAGGCTCCCTGAGAGACTCATTTAATCTGCAGTGGAGTGTAGGTTTCCAGTACGCCCTCCTATCGCTACCTCTTCTGCCACGAGTTTGGAATATCAGGAAAGACCAGGTTCAGATCATCGTGATAGCTCTGGATTTGGTCAGTAGAGTGTGCCACACCAATATGTCGAGCCTGAGCATTTTCTGCCTGATCTGTCTACCTCTTGGATGGACTGCCTGTCTCAATAGAGTCCTGCACTTAGACTATCCAGTCATATAAAAAGGAGGGATAAGGGGGGGTCGCGCAGCGCCTCGATGATTCGTCAAAGAACCAGGTCTTGAGGTCTTTCAGGAACTTGGAGATTGTTGGTGTCTGTCGGAGGTGGAGAGGGACAGTGTTAAATGCCTTGGCCGCGAGGAAGAAGAAGGAGCAACCTCCTGTTCTGGTCTTCTTGATGTACTGTCGCATGGGAGAGCTGGGCTGAGTGGTGGGATCTTTGGGGTATGTGGAACGAGAGGCGGTGGTTCATGTAGGCGGGTCCGGTGTTGTGGAGGGCTTTGTGGGCGTGGGTGAGAAGTTTGAAGGTGATTCTCTTCTCGACGGGGAGCCAGTGTAGTGTCTGCAGGGGTTTGGTGATGTGGCAGTGGCGCAGTAGGTTGAGGACTAGTCTGGCGGAGACGTTCTTGAGTTTGCCGGTGAGGCTCTTGTTGATCCTGGCATAGTGCGTTGCAGTAGTCCAGTCTGCTGCTGATTAGTACGTGGGTGACGGTTTTCCTGTATTTGAGGGGAATCCAGTTGAAGGTCTTTTGTAGGAGACGGAGGGTGTAGAAACGGGTGGTGAAAGCGTTGATTTGGCGGTCCATTTTGAGTTCAGAGTCCAGGATGATTCCGAGGTTACGTGCATAGTCAGTGGGGGAAGGAGGGTTCTCGAGGTCGTGGGGGGGTGCTCCGAGAGGAAGGGAGGGAGTCTGAATCATTTCTTCTGCTGGAGAGAAATTAGCGGATATAGTCTAGGGCTTTGTTCTGGATTCCTGCATCGTGTTGTCTGCGAGCTATTGTGCGCTGTGAGACTGTCAACGGCTGCGGAGAGGTCCAAGATAATGAGGGCCACAGTCTCTCCTCTGTTGAGGAGGGAGTAGGTGTCAAATGTCGCGGCGAGGAGGGTGGTTTCAGTGCTTTGGTTGTTCCTGAAGCCTGATTGAGAGGAATCAAGGATGTTGTTTTCTTCTATGAAGGAGGCGAGTTAATAGTTTTTCAATGACTTTCGCTGGGTACGGTAGTAGGGAGATCGGTCTGAAGTTCTTGAGGTCGGTGGGGTCCGCCAAGGGTTTTTTCAGGAGAGGGTTGATCTGTGTGTTTCCAGTCGTCTGAGAAGGAGGCTGTCTAGAAGGAGTGGTTGATGATACGTCGGGCGATGATGTCTGCGGCTCTGTGGTAGAAGTGGTGGGGGCAGGGGCCCTTGGGGGCCCTGGAGTGGATTGAGTTCATAGTGTTCAGGGTGTCTTTGATGGTGAGGGCGGTCCAGCTGTCGAGTGTCGGCTGCGTGGTGTAGGGAACGGGGGGTGGAGGTTCCATGAGTAGCTTGTCGTCGAAGTTGTATAGATGGTCTTGATTTTGTGATGGAAGAAGGCGCTGAGTCTGTTGCAGAGTTTCCTGGGAGGGTGGGATGCTGTTGTCTCACTGTTGAATTGAGCGAACTCTTTGATGATGTCAAAGAGTTCCTTGTTGTTGTGTCCGTGGGTGGAGATTCTGTCCTGGAGTGCTTTCTTCCTTCAGTGTCTGATGAGCTTGTGGTGGGCGGTGCTGGCTGCTTTGAAGTTGTCGAGGTCTTTGATCTTGGAGTTGCTCCATAACTTTTCGATGCGTCTGCAGTTTCGTCTGGATTCTCGGAAGTTAGGTGGAGAACCAGCTGGCTTTCTTGGCATGGGGGTTGGAAGTTTTCTTGAGGGGGCTATGGTGTTGGCACAGTCGGTGATCCAGTTGTGTAAGGTACGGGCGGCGATGGTTGGGTCATCGTCTGAGGTGGCGGAAGCTGAGCGGACGAGTGAGGCAGCGAGATAGTCGTGTGAGATCTAGTTCCAATTCCTGCGTTGGAGCTGGTGTGGATGTTTGCAGGTGATGTTTGTTTTGAAGGTGATGTGGACCCAGCGATGGTCCGTCCATGGGAGTTCGGAGGTGTGGCTGAAGTTGATGGAGTGTTTTGCTGTGAAGATAGAGTCGAGGGTGTGTCCCGCTGAGTGCGCAGGTTCTGGTATTATCTGTTTGAGTCCGATGTTGTCCAGGAGGGAGGTGGAGTTGAGGTTGTCGGGTGGAAGTTTAGGTCTCCCAGCAAGGTGTAGTCAGTGGAGGTGATGGCTTGCACCGTGATGATGTTGTGATGCAGTCGGAGAAAGGTGCACAAGGTGTGGGGGGGGGGGTCTGTAGATGAGGGTGCCTCAGAGGGTGGTGGTCGGGTTGGTCTGTATCTTGAAGCGGAGCTGTCCCATCAGGTCTGTCAGCCCCTTCGTTGTGCCTTCTCCGGGGCGGTTTGAGCAGTCCTTCCGGTTGATCTTGTAGCCTTTGGGGATGACGATTGCGATGTCAGGTCCCGAGGCGGCGTTCGCCCAGGTTTCGGTAAGCAGGGCGACTTCAGGGGTGGTGCAGTCGAAGAGGTCCCAGATATCCGCGGCATGTCTGTGGAGGGAGCGGACGTTGAGGAGGATGCATTGCAGGATTTGGGGTGCGATGAAGTTGTTGCTGGCGGGTTGAGGTGGGTCATGGGTCTTGGGTGTCGATAGGTGAAGAGCTTGCAGTTGTTCTTGCCGACTTTGAGTGTGTAGAGAGCTGAGGACCTGTAGTGCTACCGGGTCGGAGTACCAGGGTTCCTGGCACTGGTCGGGTCGCGGACAGGCGCACACTGGCCTGCTTTTGGCGCGCCAGCCATGCAGCTGCCACCATTAAGTAAGGGTTGATGGAAGGGCGGGACAGCTGAGAGGCGGAAGCGTAAACATGCGGGGGAGGGGCCGCAGGGCAGCGGCGGGGAAAGAAAACGTTGCAGAACGGAGAAAAAAGGGGAAAAAAGAGGCTCAGAAAGGCTGAGAAAGTGTAAAAGGAAAATGAGAAAAACAAAAATGGAATAAAAGGAGAAAAGCGGAGGAAGCGGGCAGGCACAGAGCGCGAGGGCAGGTACAGAGGCTGAATGAAGACACTGGCCTCAAACAGCAGTCAGCAGTGGCAGAGGCACTCATGGTGAAGCTATGCGCTGGGACAGCAATATCCTGACAAGAAGGTCAGGGGTCTTGCTTGGCCCGACGTGCAGCGGCCGCCATTTAGTAGGGGTCGGGAGTATGTCTCACTCGACCTCGACCTCACAACCAAATCATACTTTGTTTAGAATTGCACTCATCATCCCATACGTTTCCCTACAGACATCAGGGTAAGACCTTGTGACTTTACAATTCTTTTCTTTATTTATACTTAATGTCTATACTAGATAGAAACTTTTTGTACACCAATTATAAAAATCATTTAAAAAACAAACTATGATAGTTGGGTATTTCATTCACATGTAGTTAAAAAAGAACAATTAATCCTTCAAGTGCATAGACAGGAAGTGAAACTGTAATTAGAAAAATGTTTAAGAAGAATACAGTGGTCAATCACATTTCTCTAAATAAAGAAATATACACATTTACAGACAAAACTGAGAGACTACAATAGACAAACACTTTTGTCTTAGAATTACTAATCTATTTGGTCATGATATGAGGTGTGGGGTATCCGTGATTCAATCATACCAATTATATCATTCAGTGCCTCTTAGATTTAGCTTAAAATATTGCATCCAATGAGGCACTCGTATCATGACCAAATAGATTAGTGATTTTATGATTTGGTGGTGAGGTCGAAAGAGACATACCCAAAGGGAGCTTTTTAAATGACTGGATAGTCTAAGTGTGGTACCCTGTCTCTTTGGTTTGTGGGGTCTCTCTCTGTTTTTACAGAATCAGTAAAATCATGCACCCGAATCTCTTCAAACTACATCTGCATGTGTGAAGATTGAGCAGCAGCAACTGAGCTGTTTCAATTTGCCGGCTGAGGAAGTGGGTGTTATTTTTTCAACTAGGTGCCTTTCTACCAAATCTATATATTCAGGTTGTTGGGCGAAGTTTGTGGCCTGGTGCTGCCACCGCCAACTTGATTCTCTACAAGCCCAATCATCTTCTGTTTTGTTGCAAGCCTAATCATCTTCTGTTTTGTTGCTTGTGCTATATTTCACCCAGCGCACTTAGCCCCAGGTTTCTGTGCCCCTAGGCCACTAGGACTAGTGCCACTCGCCGCTTCTTCCTGCTCGCCGTTTGTCGTGCCATTTTTCCCTCTTCCCGTCTCCCCAGCACTCCTCCTAGGACCTACTTAATGGAGGCTGCAGTGTGGCTCGGTTGAGCAGGTCCCGACCAGCTCCCTTGCTGGCAGTCGCCTCCTGCTGCTCCCACTGCAAGTCAGCCTCACCAGCCAGCCTTGCTGCCCAGGTATCGTGCCCCCAGGTCCCTGTGCCCCAAGTCCACCAGGACCAGTGCTCGCTGCTCCTTCCTGCCTGCCGTTTCCTGTGCCTTTTTCTTTCTTTCCACATCCCCATCACCCCTTCTGGACCTACTTAATGGAGGCTGCAAGCCCGAATGCGCACGTCTGCGCCTGGACCGTGAACAGCACAAGAACCCTGGCCCTACGCACTCCCACAGGTACTCCATCACAGATCTCTGTATCCTGAACCCCGGATGCAACAATAAGTGCTGCCTTGCATCTCCGCTCTTTACAGCTGGACTGTTCACCTGCCTCCATCCCTGGACCCGCTGCCCTTGCAAAAGCCAGCACCACACTGGCTGTCACTTCCAGGGAACCACTCAGATTCTGTCTGATCAACGCTAGATTGCTCTGCTAACATATCACTGAAATTGGAGACACCATCTCCACCCTTGCCTCCTACATGACTTTCATCAAGGAGACATGGCGCACCCCCGCATAAGCCCTGGACATCGCCACCTCAACACCCGCTACAAGAAAAAACATTAGGACCACACTACACCCGCTACAAGAAAAAACATTAGGACCACACTAACAGACACACAGGTGGCATCGCTATTGTACACAAGGAATCTATCATCTGCTCCATCACCGAAGATGAAACCACGCCGATCATGGAACACCTGAATTCCAACACCACACAGATGACAAAACCATCATCAAATGCACCCTCGCTATCAGATCCCCCGGACCCTGAAACGGCATCAGCGGCGCAATCAAAGAATTCATTACTAGGCTCGCCATCGAACCTGAACACTACGTCTTCCTGGGAGACCTCAACTTTCATCTGGACGACTCCAGACACCAACTCCACCTACCTCCTGGAACAAATGAACAACATCTTCCTCACACAGCTGGTCTCAGACCCCACTCACAGAGCAGGACACGCTGGACCCTATCTTCACATCCAGCAACAGAGTCTGGTAATGCCACACCATGGAATTCACCTGGTCCGACCATTCCATCGTCCAAATCACCATAGCTGGACCACCCTGCCCCCTTCTGCAGCTGGACCAAGTCCTAAAGCACTAATGGACTGACGGCCTGAGCATCACCCAGCCTGACTTCTCCACAAACATGAATTGGGTGGTAGAGCACTTCAGCGCCTGAATCGCCAGCGACGCCGACAGTCACCCCCACCAAACCAACTAAAAAGCACAGATCCCCCAAACGAGCCAGCTGGTACACCCCAGAACTCAGCGTGCTGAAACGCAGATGCAAACAATTAGAAAGGAGATGGCGCACCAGCAGAAACGACACTGAGCAAGCCACTTTTAAGTCTGCCCTCAGCAGCTACCTCCACCAACTTGGTCACAAAAAAGGAGGCCCTGACAAACCCTGTAGAGGTCACCGCCAACAAGACCAAAGAACTCTTCACCATAGTCACCGTAAACTCTATCCCCTCCTCACAGGAACTCTGCAATGCTCTTGCAGACCACTTCCTCAACAAGCAAGCCATGATATACAGAAACTTTGATCCCCAACTTATCGACCTTCCCAGCCTCTCCACTCCCACGATGACAGCCACAGACCACCCACGCAACACATGGGAACAACTCAGCACACCGGACACTACTGCCTTAATGAACTCCATCCCCTCTGGAGCACCCTCTGACCCATGCCGCCAGCGACTCTTCAATCTCTGAATTGACTAGATCAGCCACAGCTCACCACCATCCTCAATGCCTCCACAGCTACCTTTTCCGATGCCTGGAAACACTCAGAGGTCCTATTCCTCCTCAAGAAACCCTCCGTAGACCCAGAAGTCTCCAGATCTACTGCCCTATCTCGCCAAAGACCTGGAGAAGGCCATCAACCTCCAACTCACCGAACACTTGGAGAGAAACATCTTGCTTGACCCCTCTCAATCAGGTTTCAGAGCCAACCACAGCGCCAAGCCAGCCCTGATGGGCACAAAGACGGCATCCCACCCTACTCGACGGAGGAGAATCTGCCATCCAACAGGACAACTGCCTGAAGCTCAACACGGACAAAACCGAAGTGCAGATTTTCGTCAGCCACACCTCCCTCCGGAATGACTCATGGTGGCCATCTAAACTCTGACCCACACCTACTCCGAAAACCACGCCCGCAACCTCAGCATCATCCTGGACAGCGAACTCTCCATGAAACAGGTCAACACCATCTCCTCAGCCTGCTTCCACTCTTTCTGCAGAATCTTCAAATGGCTCCCCATCAGCATCAGGAATACAGTGAGGCAGGCCCTCATCATCAGCTGTCTGGATTACGGCAATGCACTCTATGCGGGCACCACCAGCGAACTCATAAGAATACTCGAGACAATCCATTACGCAGCAGCCATACTGATCCTCAATCTGCCCAAAAGGACCCACATCCCCCAACATCTGAGAGACCTCCACTGGCTCCACATCCAGGAAAGATGCCAATTCAAACTATTGACCCATGCCTACAAAGCCCTCCACGACAAAGGACCTGCATACATGAACCACCGCCTGAACTTCTACTAACCATTCAGAAACCTCTGCTCACCTCGCCCTGACACTGCGCATTCGCCTCTGCTTCACCGGAGAACGTTCCTTCTCCCACCTCGCCAAGTCCTGGGACGTCCTCCCCTTACACCTCCGAACTTTAACATCGCTGATTGACTTCAGGAAGGGACACAAGACCTGGCTCTTAGACTGAAACTCTGAGTCCAGTGCCTGGATACCCTCATGGGTGATGAGCCGCTCTATCCAAGTACCTCCTGATTGATTGTAGTGGGCAATATTAAAGGTTATTTGTCAACCGTTTTTTGCCTTCATACATTTTACAGTTATAATGTGCATGCCTTTCAACCCATGCTTTTCTCTGTGACTGCAAACTTTCAAATAGTTTCTCATTGCAAATACTCCCCCACGCTTTGTCGTTCAGCTGAAGGCACGATCAGTGCAACCTCCGTACTCCCGTTTTTTCCCCTGACAAATTGGTGCTGTAGACTTGTGCTGAAAGTTGTCAACTTTCCATGTGCCCCAGTTCATTGCCCTCCCTCCCCTTTTCTCTCCAGTGCATCCCTCTAAGGAGGAGGAGAGGCTTCAAAGCCTGGATCCAAAAAGAGCTCCTTTCTTAGATCGAATACATGGAGTATCGAGTTGACAACCAGGTTTTCATTGACTTTGCCAATGCTGAGAAAGAGAGAGAGGTTACAGAAAGAACCCCTGCTATGCCTTAGACGGGAAGCAGCGAGTGCCTCCCAGTCTAGTGCCTACAGGCCCATTCCACCAGAGCAAAGATTGCCAGAGTGGCCTCAACAAGGGATGTTCCAGTAGTTGACATCTGCTAGTCTATTGCATGGGTGTTTGTATATGTATTCACCAAGCACTACTTCCTCAACAGTCCAGTTTACAGAGAAGGCCATTTCGCCTCCTCAATCCTAAAGGACGTCTTGATGGGAGTCCACACCTCAGGCCTTCCACCTTTTTAGAGATATTGCTTTGCTATATATTTAAAAGTTGAGTAATCTGTGGGAACGAGTGTCCATCAGCGGGACAAATTACTTTTGGTAACGCTCTTTATGGTGGTCAATTTATCTAATCGCAGTTCCTCACTACCCTTCTCCAAGGTCAGTCACTTCTAGAGGCATTTTGCTGACTCAGCGGAGTCCAATGGTGCCAACTGCCAGCCTGCAGGAGCAAATGTTATGAACATTTCTAGATCCAGTCTTGTGTCAGGTTACAGTCAAATGTTGAAGGATCTGTGGTTGGATTGTTGACCAGAATGAGAATTATTGATGGAAAGTAACTTGTTTATCTGTTCTGCTTAAAGTGGCAGTTCAGTGATTCATGACTCCTTACGATCACAAGTTTTTGACAAATGTGGCTGGTGAAGGGCTATGTAGATTTTTGTTGTTGCTATCATGAAAATTATGACTAGCTTTATTCCATAGCGATTGGAGGGTGAGGGCACCATGAGAGATGTCCAACTCAAAGATGAAGGTGGGGGGACGCAGCGAAAACTGGAGTATCACAAATGCAAAAATCTGCATGCGCTTTGTGAATCAAAGTGTATTTGCTCATGCCATTATTTTACGTATTCGATTCATCTTCCTTTTATGCAAAAAATGAAAATCTGATTTGATTTGCAACCCTCAAACAAGGTTAAGAAAAAAAAGGTATGAGACAGAGAGTCAGAGAACCAAAGGCCCTGTGCAGCAGAAGGTGTGCTCTGCTAGGGTATGCTGCTTGCACCCAGTGAGTACAGGGTCTGGCCACATGCCTTGCACAGCTACTAAAGTGTATTATTTAAAATACATTTTTTTTATACTTCCAATTCAGGGAGAAACACGAAAATAAAAACTGAACTATAGTTCTGGCTCAAACACACAAAACCACAGAAATTCATCAGTTATGTATGGTTTGCAGTGCACACAACACACACCATAACTGTCACGCATGCTGAAATCATCCATTTGCCAAAGACACCGGGGGAGAAAAGGTAGTTTAGCAAGAGAAAAACATGGCATATGTTTCATTTAAGACACAGTAACATAGAAATGTCCTGATAACTACAATAGTTACCAGGTAGAATCATATGCAAGAGCTGAGACAGATTTGAAGTAGCTTGTAGTTTTATTTCAAATAATCCAAGAACCCTAGTTGTTAGAAAGCGCAAGGTCGAGATCTTTCTGTAGCCAGCAGGTCTTGGGTTTAATCCCTTGAGGGCCAGCATAGTCTTTTTTTTATGTTGATGTAATAAGAATCATTGAATTCAGGTAATACTAATGTGGAAGCCTAACATAATTAAGCTGCCTGCTTTGTGATACCAAATATCTAATTTAGAGGCATGTAGAAGGTTGACACAAAAGAATTAATAAAATGTTTCTGCAGTTGCTGAAAGTAAGCTGCTCTCGCAAAGCACGGCTTGCTCAAGAACCACACTCCGACAGTACTTGATGCCAGCTTAGTCACAAGGCTTGGGCACACCATAATTAGAAGTGGCACTGTCTACGTGTCCTTCACTAGAACAGATGTTGCAAGTCACTTCTTAGAAATTACCGTTACTGGTACATTGCATTAGCTTGGGCAGTCTCAAAATGTCACGAGCAGAGAACACATGGGTAGCAACAGTCCATCTCAGAGCATGCAGGTATCGCACAGTGTTGGCCTATTTTGATTGGCCTAGTGTTCTATACTTGTGTAACTTGCTGAGACTACTCACGGGCAGAATTAGCTACTTTTGCTTAATGTCTTAAGAAATATCATAATACTGTATTTTTACTGAACATATATGAATAATGATGTTTTTCCTTTGCTTTGCACCTATATAAGGATTTGGAAGACTGTTCTTTATTGGACATACAGCCACTTTAATGTCTGTCTCCATGCTGCACGTACTATTGATTTGTATCTTATCATATAATAAATTCTGTCTTTTATCATATGTGCTGACAGACTGGTATTTCTTTAGTAGGCTTCTTCACTAACATCCATGGTTTAAGTGCCAAGATACAGATCATCTTGTAGACACTGGATAAAGGATTCGTGTTAGTATCATCCACACTACAGTAAACAAAGCTGTTTTTTGTTTCGGTTACAGACTTCTAGCCTCAGATCTCTTACTTTAGAGTTAACCCCAGGCATCAGACTGGATCTGTATTTTTTTTTGTGAGCAGTACCCCTGTACGTGATAGGTGGCGTTGTTCAGCTCCCCGTGGCATCTGTCGCATCGTCCACGTCTGAAATGACATGCACGTGCCACGCCAGCGTGCTGACGTCTGCTCTTTTCTTTCCATGCAGTCAGTGTAGAGAAAGGTACCCAAATCACTTTTCTTTTAGACGTTTTGTCAACGTTTGTGGAGACTTGCCTCCTGGTGTGGCAGGGATGTCCATGAGGAAGTCTGGAATTAAGCTGTGTGGCACCAGTCACTGGCAGATGTCAGTGACAGACCCGCACCTAGTCTCTCTCTGGTGCCTTGAGCGTGACTACGATGCAAAGACCTGCGTCGATTGTCAAGCCATCCATCCCTAGGCCTTAAGAACTGGAAGAGGCCAGTGGATTGGACACCTCCCCAGATACTGGCTTGGTCTCTTCTACCATGGCTACGGAGGAGGGTGCCATATTTTCTATGGCTGTGAGGAGGGCGGCCGAGGTCCTGGACCTCATGTTGTCCTCCATAGCGGTCAAGACCAACCGCTTGATGGCAGTGCTTCAACCTGGAGTCACCCCTTCCGAACCATTTCTCCCATTTAATGAAGCCCTTACTGACATCCTGCTCCGGGCCTGGTCCAAGTCCTGCACAGCGGCTCCTGGGGACAAGACAAGTGCCCACCATCTCCCCTCTTTCCTCACCCAACACCCTGCCCCAGAAAGCTTTGTTGTCCATGCCTCCACTTCGTGAGTAAATTCTCGTGCATTCCCTTCCACCCCACCGGATAGGGAATCTAAAAGGCTGGACACCTTGGCTAAGAAAATGTTTTCTTCGGTCAGCATGGCATTACGGTTTGTGAAGACCACATGCTTTTTGGGTCGTTGCTACCATTCCCTTTGGAGTTCGGTTGTGCATATGCTGCTTATGTTCCCTGAGGAAGCCCAGGCCATGCTCTCCTAAGCTATGGCTGATGCGAGAGATACACGGCCGACTCGCTAGGCAGAGCGGTTTCTTTGTCGTGGCCTTAGGGCACCACACCTGGCTATGTACAACTGGCTTTACAGGGGACGTCCAAGCTTAGCTTATGACCAGGCCCTTTAATGGCACCAGTCTCTTCAGCAACAAGGCTGACTTAGTGCTGGAGCACTCCTAGGACAACAGACCTGCAGCCAGGTCTTTGGACCTTTCCATTGCACCCGTCAACCTCAGTCCACCTTTTGCACGTCAGTACATTTCTCTAGTGGTTCAGCACCTGGTGGGCTCTACTGCCAGAGCATACAAACCCAGCTAAGGATGCCTAGCGGATCACAAATGGCTTCTCCATCCGGAGGTGGTACAAGGTCTCTTTTTGCAATGGGGGAGAGCCTTGGTTAGATCTTTTCGCCACCTCTGACAATATCCAATGTCAGCAGTTTCGTGCGCTGGAGTTTCCAAGGTGGCTCTTGCTTAGGGATGCTTTTCGTCTTGAGTGGAGCACAGGCTGAAGTCATTGTTGTGGCTCTGGACTGCACTTGGAGAGTTTGGTATCCTGAGCTGTTGGGCATTGTCATCGGTCCTCCAATCAGGCTGCCCCTTTGGAGGATCTTCTGTCTCTACCGCACTGGAGGGTTCTCCACCCAAACTTGTCAACACTCCAGCTTCAAGCATGGAGATTGAGCTACAACAGTTGACCGCTTTCAATCTTCCTCCTGAACTCTGCTAGGTTATCTGGCAGCCCGACGTCCCTCCACCAAGATGGTATATGCTGACCGTTGGAATCAATTTGTGGCATGGTATGCCGGGAAACAGATTGACCCCTTATCTGCTCCCCTTTCCCAGGTTCTTTTGTTTATCCTTACCCAGCAGGGCTCTGCATTGGGTACTTTGAAGGATTATTTATCTGCCATCTCCACCTTTCTGCGGCTGCCAGATTAGCCCCCTCTGTTCAAGTCCCCTATTGTAAATAAGTTCCTTAAAGCTCTACAACACTTTTCCCAAGCTCCCTTTGTTTTGGCTCAATGGGTACTTTACTTAGTTCCTACTTTCTTGATGTGCACTCCCTTTGAGCTGCTTCAGTTTTGTCCTCTTATGCTCTTCACCATAAAGACTGCCTTTCTGGTGGCGACTACCTCTGCCTGGAGGGTCAGTGAACTGCAGGCACTGTTCTCTCAGCCTCCCTACATCTCTTTTTTTTCCCACAAACTGGTACTTCTGACTCGGGTCAAGGCTGCAACCACTGCTTTAGCATGTGGAGTTCTGGCCCTGGACGTTTGCCAGGTAGCAGTGGGGGCATCTCTGCACACGTTTACGAAGGACTACTGCCTGGACAGTTGGGTCCATAGTGATGGGCACTTTGTCCCTTATGTCCTGCAGTACTTTATAGTGTGAAATTGTTTCACATACTCCCATCCTTGGAGGTTTTGCTTGGGTATCTATTCAAATGTAAAGAACCTGCGCATATAAGTTTTTCAGATGAACAAGTTACTTACCTTCGATAATGCCTTATCTGATAGCCTCTATTTAGCCACAGATTCCTTACTTACCCATCTTCCCCCGCTCTGCAAACAGATTTCTAGGATCAAGTCTGTTCCCCTTTCAGGCCCCTTAGCTTTCCACACCAGTGGTCAATGTGCTTCGTGGATATACACTCCTAGCATGGAAAGTCGCAAAAAGAAACTGGCGTCAGTGCACTGGTGTGGCGCCTATATAGGCACCATGCACATCATTTCCTGCACGCACAATGCCGATAACCACATGAAGCCGAACAACGCCACCTGCAAGCACGCTGGGTACTACTCACAAAAAATTTGCAAATCCAGTCTGATGCCTGGGGATAATTCTAAGGTAAGGAATCTGACTAGATAGTCTCTACCAGATCAGGCATTACCTAAGGTAAGTACCTTGTTTGATACTTTGAAACTTGTAAATTTTACCATTCACAACATGTGCATGGACCCAGAAACACATTTCTGTATAGTTCATTTCCAGGAAACCCCATCAAAGAATGCCTTTTTCCATGAATCTTCTTTAACGTTTAAAGGCCAGCCTAATAAGGCCTAATTTTTCATGAATGTTAAGAATATTTCTCCCAAATGTATTCATAGAACTTGATTGCAGCATCTTTCATAAGGAAATAAAGTGCAATGAAGTTTTGAATGGAGAACACAAATGTAACAAGCATTTGCAATGCAATAGGTCTCACATTTTTGAGAGTTAGAGCTATTTTACGTATGTGTTTTGATTTGGAGTGTAGTGGATGTATGAACAGATGTAGCTTAAGCACTGTCTAGAGAACTAAGAATGAGGATCTACCACTTTGACCTGAGACACAGGTGCAGCACTGCCCAGAGGACTAAGAATGGGGGAGTTATTGACAGGACCAGAGAAGCAGCTAGCAGCACTGTTTAGAAGACTAAGAAGTAGGAATTACCACTAGGAGCAGAGACGCAGCTTTGTCTGGAGGACTAAGAATGAGAACTAACCACTGGGAGCAGAGACACAGCTATATCTGGAGGACTTAGAATGAGATATTACTACTGTGACCAGATATACAGCTTCAGCACTGTCTTGAGAATTTCGATTGAGGGAGTTACTTACTGGACCAGAGAAGCAGCTGCAGCACTGCCTAAAGGACTCAAAATGAGGGAATTACCGACGGGACCAGATAGGTAGCTGCAGCACTGTATTGACGGATTAGAATGAGGAATTACTGATGAGACCAGAGAAGCAGCTAGCAGCAATGTGAATGAGGAATAACAGACTGGACCAGAGTAGCCGCACTCTCTGGAAGATGTAGAATGAAGAATTACTACTATGATCAGAGACAGCTGCAGCACTGCCAAGAGAACTTAGAATGAGGAATTACTGACGGGACCAGAGTAGCAGCTAGAAGCACTCTCTAGAGGACCAAGAATGAGGAATCACCACTGGGAAAAGTGACACAGCTGCAGTACTGCCTAGAGGACTAAAAATGGGGAATTATCACTGTGACTTAAGACTCATCTGCAGCACTGCCTAGAGGACTTAGAATAAGGAATTACCAACGGGCCAAGAGAAGCAGCTAGCAGCACTCCACAAAAAGGTACCATAACAAAGGGAGCCAGGACTAGGAACAGCTAGCTATGGCAGGGGATGCGATCCAGTTCCAGCAAGAAGAGTAGAGGAACTGGATAAGCTAGGACCTGTGACAGCCAGCAACAGAGGCCGACATTATACAGGCCCAGGACCCAAACCAAGAAGGAACGTGTAGGAGGCAGAAAATGAAGGTACCAGCAGCAGGTTGTTGATGTCATCCAAGTCCTGTGGATAGAGACGATAGAGGCTTCCCATGTCCCAGCAGCGGCGACATACTGGGCACCCTGGTCAAGCTTAAGGATAGGGGAGCTCTGCGAACAGAAAGGAACATAAGCTGTGATATAAAACTCCCCACCACCTTCAATGCATTAGCACCACTTTTTGGTAATAAACAGCTTGTCTGAGGCACGAATGCACTTCACGGTAAGGCTGCAGGGAGTGTGTGCCGCTGAGCAGGAAATTAACAAAACAAGTAGTGCAGGACACTAACCTATATGGCCCATCGTGAAATAATGCATGTAGCAGGGGCAGCTTCCAGGGCATGACCAAACCAGCAAAAGGAGGGACAAATATACGCTCTAAACCAATGAAAAGAAAGGATTTTTGAAAAGCACATGAAGGAGCCAATCAGAAGCGATGGGCATGCTGGATGGCCATACACTCTATACAGCATGCCTCGTAGCACATGTGCGCTGCTAGGCTCAACCTAAAAAAGTTAACAGGCTTAGTTGTGACAGATAAAAGATTGGACCCTATCCCTTTAAAGGACCAGGGGGGCACCTCTTCCCAGCATGCATTATGCAGGCAGTTGCCTGCCTCACCCAGTTTTTTTCTGGCTCATGAGAGGATTATCCCTGGAGAACACTGCTGATGTTTTTCACATAAATGTAAAGAATTTTTCAGTACTGAAAAATAATTCTATATACTTCTCTCAACATTTCTTAACAACTCTTGTCGAGTGAATAATTCCTTCTCCAGTTGCAGACTGGAATTGCAAATGAAATGCCATCCTTCTCCAAGGGTCCCTCATGTGGGAGAAAGAAAACTGTTGCAGGTGTACATAAAGTGTGCATTGTATTTCTGCCTCCTTCTCATTCCGTTTGTGACTGCAACTTATGTAAAGAAAAACAAAACAAAAAAAAATTATATGTCCAAAAGAACATTAAGAGACTGGGAAGGAATCCTCTTGAGAGGCTTGTTAGTGGACATGAGAGCAAGGGCAATAGGGGAAAGAAAAAAAAAAAGACTACTGAGACACAAGTGTCCATGTCTCTCCCATCGTCTCCAAAACACTATAACAGAGTTGGATTAAAGGAGGAAAAACATGACAGTTTCTCATCGCTATCGTAGGACAATGTTGAGATCACTGTTAAGACCATCGGTGCCGACATGCTCACTGTCAAAGGAAAGATTAACAACCTCACATCATTGACACTCAAGTCATTGGACATCGAAACCTCAATGACATCCTCCATCGTGTCCGACATCACACCAATCATTGATGCACCTTTATCGTCATCAAATAAATTGTACACTGTAGGCTTCATCTCCATCGAAGAGAACCTGTTCACCATCTAACAAAATGCTGTCTACCGCACTCTCATAGGTGTCTAGGGCTTTGTCTGTCTCAGTCCACAGTGGAAAATATATATTTCACAGGTTGCAAGATCTTCACCTTTAGAGGATCAGTCCAGGAAAAGGCACAGAGAGGAATCACCATCAACTCCCCCTGCATGCTTACATCAAGCATCATCACCAGATCCATCTACATTACCATAGTAGCCTTTAAATCTGATTATACCATTTGACGATCCGGTACAGATTCCTTTATCACCATTAAACCTCTCACCACCAAGAAAAACGCTGAAGATGACCCCTGTCACCAATAAGAATATGGAAACCTCCATTGCCGTATAAATCACAAAGGAGTAGACAAACATTACCTAATAGTACTCCTTCATCTCAACATACAAAATCTTATTCAAGATCCCAATGACGATACACTGATACCATTGTGACTTTTTATACTTTAACATCTCCTGCTCAGTCACTATCTCATGTATCACCTATTGATGACATCATCACTTTCTAAGATGTCCTGGCAAGAGGGGCATCGAATTTGAACATCCCCATGGAAGCACCACAACCTTTGATGTCGGCGATACTAGAAACACTCCGGTGTAGGCTAGCACCAAAAGCTCTCTTACCATGAGTACCAGGACTATTGGAAATAGCGGAGATAAAAACGTATGAATCCTGCAACCGTAAAAGCAGTAACACTGAGTCCACAAATAAAATGCAAACCTCCTCAGCAGGACCCTGCCATCCAAAGATCAAACCCAAAGACACAGACTACAATAGTAACTGTGGTCTGGCCAAGACACACTTCAGCACCAAAGTCTGATGCTCCCCCTGAGAGTGATAGAGTGCAAAATAATTAACACAGATGAAAAATGTGTGGAAATGCTTGAACCCCCTTAAAAATGCAAGTGCACAACACTCCTCAGAATGTATCACAAAGAGATTTGGGATGGCATGAAGTCGCTAATGGAAAATTTGGCAAAAGGACTTCGTGGAAATGGCAAATGAAGGTTCCCTAGCATCAAACCAAGTGAAAAGTGCGGCTGTAGACTCAACAGAACTCTCTGCTAGAGGCTGCTGTCACAGTCTGTCTTTGAGGGAATCTTCAACCCACCCACCTGCCTGCCATGCCACTGGATAATCTATCACAGACCTATATTCAACTGCCAGTCATGCAGGAGAGAGATGCCTCCCAGGTCCTAAAAGCAATAGGATCCTTTTTTATGTGTGCCTTCATGCTGCATTTGTACATATGTTTTTTGCTCAAAACTTCATTTACTGTATTTCCTATTGAAAGATGCTGCTATTCATTTCTATGAAAAAAATGGGAGAAATCCTCTAAATTCATGAAAATGAGGCCTTATTAGGCTTGCCTTTAACATGTTAACAAAGAAGATTAATGAAAAAGACATTCTTTGATGCTGTTTCCATGAATTGAATTATATAGAAATGTGTTCCGGGGTCTGCATGTGCAGCAGGGAATTACTCATGCATTTATAACATGAATGAAGATTTCTGCAATGTAAAAGCATAGCTACAGGCTTATAACTTTTTCTTTCTTGACCCGAGGTGTGATACCTGACTCACTGCAATTTTAGTAGGGTTGTGAAAGGTCTAATTGTTTTAATGTAGGCAACTTCTGTTACCGTTACACTGAAACACCTAATTAATTAAAAGAGCAGCCTGGAAGTCTAGAAAATAATAGAAGTAAATTCACTGTGCAAGTATTACTTTTGCTTATTGCTTTCTAGTGACTCTTGCTTTTCATTCCTTTAGTGTCCAAGGTGAAAGAAGAGATGGATACTTCTCTGTATGAAACTTCCCAATTGCTCGAATCTGCACCTGGGCCATCAACCGGAGTGGGCGAAAATTTTCCCAGGCCGACAGAGAAAGTGGTGAAGAGGGGGAGGCCTCCCAAGAATCCAACAGTAACATCAGTGGCTGGCAAGGTGGCTCCTCGCACTGCCACACCAAAGAGGGCAAAGAAGGGAGAGACTCCATTTACGTGTGGCACATGCGGTAAGGGCTTCCGACGTGAGTCCGCCTTTATCCAGCATGAGAAAAGCCACACAGAAGAGGTCCCGTACACATGTGCTGAATGTGGGAAGAGCTTTGCACAGGTGGCTGACTGGTTGGCTCACAGGAAAACACACACAGCTGATAAGCCATTCAAGTGCACAGAGTGTGGCAAGACATTTACCAAGAAAGGGCACTTTTTGAATCATCAGCGGACTCACACGGGCGAGAAGCCATTCCAGTGCACAGTGTGTGAGCAGAGCTTCATTCAAAGGGCTCAGCTCGCTAAACACAAGCTGACCCATAGTGAAGAGGCTTCTAAAGTTTGTGTATCTCCCAATGATGAAGTGGTCTCTGCCAATGCTCCCGGAGCTACAGTCACTGCTTCCCCAACCACCACTTCCCGATCCACCGCTTTCCCTACTCCGCCTGACCCCAAACCGCCCGCCCCCAATTCGCCTTCCCCTACTACACCCGTCCCTACTACGCCTGCCTCTACAACGCCTGCCTCTACAACGCCTGCCTCTACAACGCCTGCCTCTACAACGCCTGCCTCTTCTACGCCTGCCTCTTCTTCGCCTGCCTCTTCTACGCCTGCCTCTTCTACGCCTGCCTCTTCTACGCCTGCCTCTTCTACGCCTGCCTCTTCTACGCCTGCCTCTTCTACGCCTGCCTCTTCTACGCCCGCCCCCACTGCGCCCGCCCCCACTGCGCCCGCTCCCACTGCGCCCGCCCCCACTGCGCCCGCTCCCACTGCGCCCGCCCCCACTGCGCCCGCCCCCACTGCGCCCGCCCCCACTGCGCCTGACCCCACTGCGCCTGCCCCCACAACACCCGCCCGCACTACACCCGCCCGCACTACACCCGCCCGCACTACACCCGCCCGCACTACACCCGCCCGCACTACACCCGCCCGCACTACACCCGCCCGCACAACGCCCGCCCGCACTACGCCTGCCCGCACTAAGCCAGCCCTCACCACGTCTGCTACTAATACACCCGATCTCGCCACGCATTCCTCTGACTCACCTGCCCCCACCACGCCTGCCTCAACCACGCCTGCCCCCACCACGCCTGCCTCCACATTACCCGTGCAGCCTACTGCTACCCCCAGTACACCTGTGCGGCCTACTGCTTCAACCAGAGGTAGGCGTTCCCATCCGGACAATCAAAAATCCAGGAGTGCCAAGGTGGCCAGAGAAAAGCACCTGAGTCCAGTGGTAAAAGGAACTCGAAAGAGCAGCAGAGTGCAGAATAAGAGTGGCGAAGTCAAAGAGTAAAGAACAAAGGCTCTTAGGAATGCTCTGAGGACACAATGTTTAGAGCACAGAAAGACTACTGGTGGTCACTGGGGCTGGTTGTAGGAACAGGGGGAAAAGGGTGTGCAAGCACTACCTTTGAAATGCAGTTACTAGGGAGTGTTCGGTGAGATGGTTAAATTGATCTAGTCTTCACCTGGATGTGTGGCAAAAACTGACAGCGATAGTATGTAGAATGAGGATTGCAATAGCACAATTAACTGGACAGCCCTAATCCTGGGTAGAAGACTTGTTTATTGCGATGGTTTCAGAAAGAAATTCTAATCCTGTTCTGCCATCAGCTGGTACTGTATGTATCGTTACGGTTGTACTGCTACCCCACTTACTAAATGCCATTGACCTGTGATTATCTTTAGTTATAGAGCAAAAACTAGTGGCCCTGCTGAGGAACTGGCGCCTGTGGGTAAGAAGTGGAGAAAACGTCCATTAGCATCATTTTGCCATTGATCTAGGTACCAAATATTATGGCCTTTCCCACTGACTTGTGGGCTTTCCCAGAGGACATTAAGTTCTGCAAGTGATTCCTTCCAGCCCTGGGTGGAACAGACTTGGCATTGGCCCTTGTGGTGGCCGGACAAATGTGTATAATGGAATGCATCATACACAGGGCACTTATCTCCAGACATCAAATTCTGAAGAACTTGGACTTTTGTTGATAGAAGACTTAAAGTTGGACATGTCAAGCTGTGAAATTGCCTAGTCTCTGTCCAGTAGTCTACAGTATTCCATCAGTCTTTGCAATTGGGGTCACCCTTTAAAAGTGCCTCAGGTATCCTGAAGAGAGAACGGGTGGGTGTCATGTCTTTGTTTCTGTTTCCCCATCATAATGTTCTCAGCTCTTCTCGTGTTTGCCAAGTTTATGGAAAGGGAACAGACACAGTTGAAGTTCTAAACCATGGGTTTGACGAATATCTAGTATGACATGTCTGAAGTTGAGTATTATCTCAAATAATATGTATTTCGTGTATTTAAAGATTATAACATGCATTGCCACTTGCTGAATGCCAGTGGCCATGCAAACCTTTTAAATAAAGAAATTAAGTTTTAAAAGTTGACACAGTTTTTATGGTTGTTGATTCATGAACTTGTGTTTACACTTTGATAAAAAAAAAAGGCATTTTGTAAAAGACTTAAAGAATCTGACTCTTAAGTTGAAGTGGGGATACATATGGAAAAGTAGCATGAATATGGGTGGAGCAGGAATTTGGGGTAGTGGCTAGTTTGAAAGTGGTATTGTTGGTGAGCACAAGATTAAACTTCAGAGCAGTATTCCAGTAAAATGTTCTTCACCAGATTAACATTTTCTGATATTTTTTTCTTCTGAAAATGTTCATATAGTTCTAAAGGGAAAAGTACGTGTGATCCCGGTGAGTCTCACCCATGACTGGTACCTTGCAGCACTTAACACATAAAATGAGTTCCCACAGCTGAACCTGATGACTGCTTTCTCTTGACTGCCTGAGAAAGTGATGGCACTACAGAATGCATCCCTGAGTGAAGGAAGTGATTGAGGGGCCAATTGCCATTGCTTTTGTGTATATGAACCTATGTGTCTGCAGCTATAAAGGAGAAGAGTGAAACTACACAGATGTTGAGGCAGTTTTAAAATGGGAGACCGCAGTGATGTGGGACCTTTTGAGAGAGAAGGCCAAATGCAAGATCATACTAATATGGACCTCCTCTGGGAGCAACATATTAGCAGCATGCATTGACCTAAGTAGGCATACCCAGTCAGTGCTGTTGGTTGAAAGGGTAACTAGGCTGACAATGTTTCTAAGGCCCCAGGCGCGCTGAGGAGTTGGTGAGGAATTTCAGCAGATTAGTGACATTTGGGAGTGGCAGAAGGAACAATGGGTACTACAGAGGTCTTGTTGGCCTTACAATATTGGGGCAGTGCTGCAGGGAATATTATTATTAGTCCGATTTGTAGCGCGCATGGCTGCCCCAGCAACGGGGCGTCTCAGCGCGACCCCACCCAAGACCAGCATCCCGGTGACAGAAGCAAGGTATATGCTAAGCAGATGATGATTTAACAGAGCCAGAGAAGAGCCAGGTTTTTATGGCTTTGCGAAAGGCCAAGTGCTTCTGAATTACTCTGATAGACACCGGCAGTGAGTTCCAGAGTTTGGCCGGCAAGTTCCGAAAGGAACGGCCGCCTGCTCTAGCTTTGAAAACGCGGGGGTACAGACCTGGGCACAACCAGCCGATCTCAGTAGGCGCTGTGGAGCATACAGCGTGAGTAAATTGGACAAGCCCACAGGGGCCTGACAGGACAAGATTTTGTGCGCCACACATAATGCCTTAAACTGAATGCGTTTTTCTACAGGCAGCCAATGCAGCCTAGGGAGCAGAAAGGCCACTGAGCTGGACTTTGGGAGTACTACCAACAGCCGCGCAGCAGCATTCTGGACCCTCTGTAGATGCTTAATACTGGCCTTATTAGCGCCTAAAGTAAAGGACATTTCCATAGTCCAGCCTGGACAGAATTAAGGCCTGGACTATGGTTTGTCGCACTTTAGGGGGGGGAAGAAGCCTAACACGGGTCTTAAACCCCGTAAGAGTCCAAAACACACCCCAGCCACTGTTTTAGATTGAGCTTCAAACGTCAGACCCTGATCAAACCATATCCTTAAATCCCCACCACTCCAGCCTGCTTCGTCAAAATTCATGCCCATACCTCACTTGGCCCTGGCAGAATTGTTGACAAAAGAGTGACCGACCTCTCACGAAGTCACCTGCCGTATATGTTGAAAAAGAGAGCTGTGTTATAGATTGTAAAGTGGTCGTTTTGGACCCACCCTGTCATAACCCATCTCCTTTTGAGGGTAGTGCTCCGTTCCTTATCGTGGAGTTAACAGGTTATTCAAATCCCGATGAGTTTGCCTCTGATGCCCCAAACCAGGTGGAACTGGCGAGTGATGTACCAACCATCTCTGCATTTCAGGATAGTCTACCTGTGCAGAGGTACCCCCTGCACAGGCTGCAGCTGATGTCGAGGTTTTGAAGATTGTCAGCTGGAACATAGCGGGCATTTCTCGTAATTTGGACATACCGGAATGGAACTCTTTTATTGAGTCATTCGGGATTTGTTTATTCCAGGAAACTTGGTGTCTGGAACCCCGTTACAAGGTTGGCTATACTACCTACTTTGTACCTGCAATCCCTTCGTCCGCCGGGAGAGGTCGACCTTCAGGCGGTCTATTAATCTGGGTAAGCATCTCATTAGGGTATCGCATAAGGTGCATAGAAATTAAGTCCCCAGATTTGCAGAGACTAGTGGTTAGAGGGTCTTCCGGGGGGCGGACTTTAGAGATCTTTAATATTTATGTTAGATCCCCGAAAGGGGGCACGCCCTCATTGACCCTACTGGGCTTAGAGGATGCACTCAGATCTTGTAGGACTGATTCGTATGTCATGTTAGCAGGGGACTTCAATTGCACTTTTGAACCCCTAGCTGAGGATGACATACTAGGCACCCAAGAAGAAGATGTTAGGAGAGGGATTCCATCCCTGTCAATTCCACCCATCAAGAGCTGGACCCAAACTGCTATCCATTTAAATGCCCTAACCCTGGAATATGGTATGAGGGCAGTAAATGGACGGTCAAAGTCGGACTCTTGTGGGGCCCATACCTTCAACAGGGTAGGACATTCATCTCGAATTGACTACATCCTGTTGAATTTCAAGCTCTGGGGTCATCTGTTGGATATGGCAGTCCTCCCCTCATCTGACAGCGATCACAATCCGCTGTCTTTGACACTGTTCCCTATGTGGACAGTTGTGGAGAAACTGCAAGCCCATCAGGTGTGGAAGTCAACAAGTGACGTTTGCCCCTTGAATTGCGGGAGGCGCCTTAAATGGAAAAATGTGGCTCTTGACGAAGGCAAGATTGTGGAAATAAGATCAATCATGACCAATGCCTTGTCCAGACTAGATTCCTTTATGCCAAATGACCATGAGATCTCCACTCTTTTTAACCATACTACCGATGCACTAGGTGATCTCTTCACTATGCGAAACCCAGGTCATAGGACCAACAAGACAGGGCGCCCGAAGGGTAACCCTGGCTGATGTTCTGCTCCCTGCAGAAGTGCGAAAAGGGACTTAATTATCGCAGTTAAACTCAAGGATACCGTATTGATTAGTATAGCCAGGAAGTTGTACAAGGGTGCTATTAGCAAGGCGAAGAAAGAGTGGGAGAATCAGTTCTGGAGTGACCTAAAATTGGCAAGTGCTGGGAGGGATTCGAAGGGTTTTTGGGATTTAATAAGAACCAGGGACAAACCCATGGATTCCCTTATAACATGTAATATCCCTGAGGCGTCATGGTTTGACCATTTTTCCAACCTTTATACTGTGACAACGGGGGTTGGAGTAGATCCAGTCGAAACTTTTTTGGTTGATTCTTCAGGGTTGAGTGAGGATCTCCTGTTTACAGGGAAGGAAGTAGAGGATGCGATTTCGTGCCTTATCCCAAATAAAGCTGCGGGGCCGGATGGGCTACCCGGGGATTTGATTCGCATTAATTCATTAGAATGGGGAAAGCTCATAGCAGCATTGCTCAACGCAAGCTTCTATGATGCCCCTCTCCCAGATTCCTGGATGGGCGCTGAGGTCGTCCCGATTTTCAAAAAAGGGAGTCGGGACGATCCAGCTAACTATCGCCCTATAAGCTTATTGGACTCATCGCAAAAGGTGGCAGGAAAGGTGGTCTTAGGGAGGATACTCCAGTGGGCAGAGGAGAATAGGATACTTTCTGATTTTCAGGCGGGCTTTCGGTCAGGTACTGGGACCATTGAGCAGTCATTTCGTCTGCTGTTGTTATATTGGAAGGTGGTTGTGCTGGGCAAAGGTAGTCTGTACCTTGCTTTCATAGATTTACGGACTGCCTTTGACCTAGTGCCCCGCAGCCGCCTATGGAGGGTGTTGGCAGATCTGGGTATGCCACCGTACCTATTATCTTTGATAATTAAGTTTCATGCAGATAATTTTGCTCAGGTTCGGTGGGGTAACCAGGGTCAAAAGACTGCCCGAATAACTGTAAATAGAGGTGTCCGCCAGGGCTGTGTTTTAGCCCCCACTCTGTTCTCATTATACGTCAATGGAGTGGTGGAGCATCTCTTACAAAATCCTTCTGATGCTCCATCCCTGGCGGGCAGGAGAATACCTACTCTATTATTTGCAGACGTCACTCTCTTGATCTCCAAGACCCCAGTAGGGTTGCAGAGCCTTCTTGATAGGTTCCAAATGTTTTGCAATCTGAGGGGATTAGAAATTAACACGGAAAAGACCAAATATTTGGTCCTGAATCCCCCGAAGAAAAGGGGCAGGCCACCTGTACTGAACTCAGAGCCCCTAGAAAGGGTCAAGGTGTTTGACTATTTAGGAATCCGCCTCTCTGACACCATGAGGTGGAATTGTCACCTCCATAAAATGCTGTTAAACCACAAAAGGGTGGTGGGGGCACTGCTAAAAGAACATCGGTCCTCCACCCTCCAACCAATTGCCCCAGTACTTGACATCTATAAGGCAAGAGGGGTGAGTGTGGCGCTTTATGGAGCAGAGCTTTGGGGGGCGCAGAATGTGGATCAGTTGACCCGTTCAGAAAATAAATTTTTGAAAGATGTAATGGGCCTTCCCTATAGTACCCCCACCCTTCCCGTATTCCTTGACATGGGCTGTTGCCCTATTAAAGACCAGGCAAGGTTGCGCCCTCTACTTCTCTGGGGTTGCTTATGAAGAGTTCCGGAGCTTGTTAGTTATGCGGAGGGGCTAAATGAGGTTTTATCAATGCCTGGCTGGTACAAAATAGGATGGTTGAGGGATGTTAAACGACTGCTGTGCGAGTTGGGTCTTGGAGAGGCCTGGCAATCCAGGACCGCACCGCCCAAGTCTGTCCTAAAAAAACTGTACTGGAAATGGGTAATGGATTCCAGAAATTCTAATCCTAATCTATGTAGATGTACTGCTGATTTCTTATTAGTTAAGGAGGTGGCACTACTCGAGCCCTATCTCGATATTATTTCAAAATCTAGAGATAGGGCCTTATATTTTAAATTCAGGATAGGTACACTGCCCGTGTGTGAGCTGACCGCTGGATGGAAGGTACCAGTTCAGACTACTCCTTTTTGTCCTTTCTGCGAGACCAGGATTGAGTCGGTCCCTCACCTTTTATTCGAATGCCCTGCATATAAAGCCCCTCGCCTTAGGTGGTTGAAACCCCTCTGTAAAGAGCTAGGCACAAGACAATGTAGTGAGGCCTATCGTATTTTAAAATCTGACACTCGCCCTCTATTTGTCTGTGGTTTGGCGAAGTTTTTAAACTGGGCATGGTTGATCAGAACAAAAAGGCTTTTGTGTGTTGTTTAATCATGGTTTTAAAATTGGATTTTTATGTAATTTATACTTGCCATTCGTATCCTGATCCTGTATAACTATTTTCTTATGAATTGGCGTTTTAGTTTTTTAAAGAATGATGTAATGTATTGCTTTTAAAGATATGTTTTATATCGAAATAAAGCCAATTTGACTGACTGAAATATCCCTAAATTCTTCACAACCTTCTTGGGAAAGGGCGCAGGTTTAAGACGCTCAGGCCAGCACTGTTCAGACCATAGTTCACGGTCCTTCCCGAACAGTAAGATCTCTGATTTGCTGGCATTAAGCTGCAAGTAATTGGCCGCCATCCAATCCGCCACTGCTGAGAGATCCTCCTTGAATTTCTCCAGATTGTCATTACAATTCTTAGAGAAGGAGATCAGCAGTTGGGTGTCATCCGCATATGACATTAGCGCAAGCCCTCTATTTTTTGCTACCGCAGCCAGGGGGCGAACATAGATGTTGAACAGAAGCGGGCTCAGAACTGAGCCCTGCGGTACTCCCTGATGCAGAGCAAACTCCTGAGAGTGGAACGGAGGCACATCACTTGGAAGGACCTTCCCTCTAAGAAGGAGCGGAACCAGCCCAAAGCCACGCCCTCAACACCAATTTCCTGCAAACGAGTTAGTAAAATTGCATGTGAAATGCTGTCGAAGGCGGCACTTAGATCTAAAAGGACCAGAGCCACTGAGTCACCCCTGTCCAAGCTATCCCTAATAGCCTCCATTACCGCTAGCAGTGCAGACTCTGTCCCATGACGCGCTCGGAAGCCATGTTGAGAGGGATCCAGAATGGAGTTCTGCTCAATATACTCAGAAAGAACAGAGTTAATATGAGATTCCGCCACCTTTGCCTAGAAAGGCAGCTGAGAGATTGGCCGGTAATTGCCTGGTTCCACGGGATCCAGGGAGGATTTCTTAATCAGTGGGATGACTTTGGCATGTTTCCATACCTTAGGAACCACTGCAGAAGACATTGACAAGTTCACCAAATCCAAATCCCAGGGGGCAATCACGGAGTGAAGTTGACAGAACAAGGCAGGGGTCAAAGGATCTGACGGGGAACCTGACTCGATTTTCAGGCAGAGTGCGTCAAATTCGTTGGATGATAAAGATGGAAAGGATGCCAGACTATTACCCGCCATAGGGCCAGGAATATTCGGAACCTCCCTGCCAGCATGCAAATCTGCCGTCGGCAGCTTAGAATAGATCTGCTCAACCTTGTTCAAAAAGTAACGCGCCATCTCACTACACTGTTGGTTAGAGACAATCAGGGAAGATACCACTGAGCCTGCGCTTTTCATACCTTTGAGCAAATATGTGAAATAGCAAGCAATACCCAAATCGGTGTATGCAGGATATCTTCCTCCACGCACATGTTAGGAGGAATGATTGACTCTGATTGACTTGGTAATCTGTGGTCGGGGATAAATAAGGTTTCCAGATGGCAAAGTGCAGCACTGAGAGAACTGAGCTGACACCATGTAAAGGGAGGTCTTGGAACCGAACACCTTCCAAAACACAGTGGCAAATGCAAAGTCTATACTTCAGAATGTGATGGAACACCTGAAAAAGTCTTACAGGGCTCTAGAGCTTCTCAATTATTGGATCTTTTGTAGGTTCACATGCATAAATTGTTCCTGTTGCCAAGCTGGGAACCCTCAGTAAATGGTAGCACAAAAGAGTGTGTATGTAAGCACTCACTAACATTGAAAACAGCCATAGACTAGATGCAACCAATCAACGTTAATGTATGACTTGACAACTGACTAATAAGATGATAAGATCAAAGTTCTAGCTCTACCTCAGGCTTGCAACTGTCAGATTTTCTACTGCATGTCTAGTGTTAGGGAATACTCAGGTGTGTGTGTCCATTTCAAGTTGAACTTCACTGTTGGGAAGAAGAATGGAAATATTTAATCGTTTGTGTCTTGTTTATTACTACTTGGTGAGGCCATTGCTGCCTCTTCCTTCATTTTGTACTCAGTAACCCCGTTTTACCACCTAAGGCTGAGTATGACTGAGGTATCTAAGAGGAAATCTTTGTTTAAGGTCTTTAAACCATGTGGGAAATGGACTATACACATGGAAGAACCTTATACAAAATGCCTATACTGTTTGCATCTGGGGCATAACCCAAAGAAATGTGATAGGTGTCTAAATTACTCAGTGAAGACACTGAAAAACAGGGAGGTGGTAATCCTGGAGAAAAAAACAGACATCAACATATGACAAATAGAAATACATTTGAAACTAGCTCCTTCCACACAAGTCAAAGACTTAAGCTGGAGCTAAAGGAACCTCTGATGCTGCACTTAAGGGTCAGGCTTCTGGTCAGCCACCTTTTGCCAGGGGAAAGGAGAACTCCTAACTAGCATTATCACAAGTCCGAAAGGTCAGTGTCACAGCGAGGCTGCTCGTTAGCATGGGTGTTAAAGCACCACCATCCATAGTTTTTGCTTCACTTTTAAATTAAATATTTAGCTCATACTGCAGTATGATTACTATAGCCCTCCCTCTGCGCAAGGCTCAGGCAGTGCGTCACATTTTCTGATATAACTCTAACCACAGATTCCTCACCTTTAGAATATTTCTTAGGCATCAAACTCGATCAGGAAATGTTAGGTAGTACCTCTGCTCACAGGTAGGTGGTGTTGTGCAGCTCCGAGCCCGCGCCATTCTCCTCTGGATGTAATGTATGAAGCCGCATATAAGGGCCAACGATGCGCTCCGTCAGACATGCATCTGGAGCTACCTTTCATCTTTTTCACAAGATTGCTTTCTCAAAGTTGAACTTAAAATGCCAGTGTGTAAGGGAAAATGTCACCCCCTAAGATCACTGGGTTCAAACCTTGTAGGAACTGTCAAAGCAAATGTCTGTGTCAGATCCCCATCACGATTGTCTTTGGTGCTTAGGGGTGTATGATGACTTCAAGACCTGTAGCTACTGCGCCTTGATGAATCCAAAGGCCAACCGGGACCAGTAGGTAAAGCTGCATGCTGCCAACAACCAGAAAACTGTCATGAACACTCAAGGTTGAAGGCAAGGTCCTGTTCTCGCACACAAAGTAGTTCTTGTGGCAGTTGTTCTTTACAGTCATAGTCCTTGGGCAAGTAAAAAAAGAAGTCCAAGAAGGGCCCCTTGCTGTCACGCTCGAACTCCTGAGAAGACGCAAGGACGAAAACATGACTTTTGGTCTCTATCCCAAACTAGGTTTCCTTCGGAGCCGATTAGGACTCTCGTCCCATGGCAATCAGAGTTTCACGATCCCTCAGCTACACTGCAGCAAATCCACCAATTCTGCAAAGCTGTGCTGCATCCCCTTGGCATGCTACCTGCTTCCTCAGGCGCGCCTCCAGGGCCCAAGTAACTGCAAGCACCTCCAGCTTGAAATCTCTTGGCTGGTCCTCTCAGCGCCAACTGGAAGATCTGGTCCCGTTACCAGCCATGCACTGGCTGTGGTGCTGTTATCCGTCTTCATACCATAAGCCACGCCAGACCCTGGAGCTCTGACACCAGTTGATGAAGCACACCCGATACTGCTGCCCTGCTCTAAGCTGACTATTTCGACCAATGCTGCACCCTGATCCCTCTGGGCCGCAGCCTTCCGGCAACCCATTGGACTCTGACACATTGTCCTCAAGGAAGGGCCCAGATCATCCACAATTGTTTTAGCACAGACTGTGACAACGACTGTTACGTTGAAGGGGATGAATTTGCTCGACCAAACTGTGAGGGACACTAATATGACAAACTACAAGATAGATGCCAGTGGACTAGATTCTTCTTCAGACACTGGTCTGTTCTCTTCACCTGGGCTGACTACTGAAGACGTACCTTCTTTGCAGTGGTGATGTGAAGGACTACTAAGGCATTTAACCTCCAGTTGCCCACTATGGAGGTGAAAACCAATGTTCTCAGCAGAGTCCCTCACCCCGGACAAAATTCTGCTAAGCCCTGGCTGCCTTTTCAATTAGGCCCTCACAGACCCATCTTGGGACATGGACAAAACCTTTGTTCAGGACCACTGGTAAATAGCCGAATAACCAGATGACCCAGCTTTCCTAATGCTGCATCTGACCCGAAAGCTTGGTGGAGCAAGCATTCTCGAGCAGTCAACCAAAATGCTTTCGCCACTACCCCACCAGGAAGTGAGCCAAGTGCCTCGAAACCTATGGCAAGGGCATTTCTCCTCTTCTCCTCTGACATTACAGTCTGTTAATGCCAGCTGCCTATGAGGCTACTTTTCTCATGCCCTTTGGGATTCTGTAGCAGGTACTACCTGCTGTACCGGATGACTTGTGACCCACACTTACACAAACCATTCAGAATGTCTGCAATGTGACAAAATGCATGATTCGCAGTGGGTTGGACAATTCTGATTGCCTTGGTCAGGCAACTGGCACCAGCATGACACAAGACATTACTGGATGAAATCTACAGGCTTCTCCGGGGATGTCCAATCTTCCCTAATGGACATGCCTTTCTATGGCGCTTGCTTTTTTGGTAGGAAGGCAGACTCGGCACTTTAAAGACAGCAAGGCCACAGCTTGGTCCTTGGGCCTATCTTTTCCAACGCTTCGGTTTTGCAGGAACTTCACCATCTAGCTATGGTTGGGGTTTTCAGTACTGCCAGCCTGTGCAATCAACCCAGCAGACTCTACATTCTTTTCATGGCAAAGGCCCTGGTATCCTCAGACAACGTGGACAACTAGGGCAGCGATCAACCCATGACATTTTATTTCAGGGTGGCAAACCATCACTTTAGACAAGTGAGTCCTGCAAGTTATCTAGCTGGCTCACGCCCTTCTCTTCTTACCCTGTCGCACCACCCACCACCTTCACAACGGGTATCAGAGGACCATCTTTCCCTCTTGCAACAGGAATTGTAGGTTCTTTTAGCCAGAGGAGCCATGGCGAGGGATCCGGCCTCAGAAGTAGGAACTGGGTGTTATTCTTACTACCTATTTGTACCAAGGAAGGACAGTGGCCACCTTCCTATTTTAGATTGCCATCCTCTCAATGCCTATCTGTGGAAGGACAAATTCAAGATGCTCACTGTAGTCCAGATCTTGTCTGCTCTCAACCCTGGAGACTTGATAGTAGTGCTGGACATGCAGGAGGCTTATTTCCTATTCCCCATCCTGCAGGCCCACTGGCGCTGCCTGCAGTTCACAGTGATCAAGGAGAATGTTTGGTTTTCAGTGCTTTCATTTGGCCTGACCAGTGACTCTTGGGTGTCTATGAAAGTGATTGCAGTGGTTGCATTAGCATTTTTCGGAGGTGAGAGATGATAGTCTTGCCTTGACGACTAGATGCTGGAGGCTGACTCTCCCCAGGCAATTGTCACCCACCTCCAGACTATGGCAAGTCTCTTAACATTTTTGGGGTTTCCTATCAACATGCCAAAATCGCACCTGAATTCTTTGCTGATGCTTCTTTTCATCTGATCTGTGCAGTTTTGTGCCTCCCCTGGAGTGAGGATTCCAGGGCATTCGGGCTATGATTGCTTCAACCTCTCTCCTGGATCTCAGTGAGGATGTCGCTGAGGCTGTTCATATTGACAGCCACCTGCATCTTGCTTGTCAAGCATGCTTGATGGCAAATGCGGGCTCTGCAATGGGATCTGAAGACACTGTGAGCACAGCATCAGGGAGATCTCTTGGACCATGGCCACATTTCGGAGGAGACTGCAATTGACCTGACGTGGTGGCTATAGGACTTCGATTGGGTCAGTGGCAGACCCCTCTCCTTACCTCACCCAGACCTAACAGTGGTGAAGGATGCATCCCTTCTGGCTTTGTGAGACCATCTTGAAGATGTGGAGGTCATAGGCATCTGATTTCCAGCGGATGCCCGGCTCCTCATCAGACTTCTGGAATTGCAGGCCATCTAATCTGTGCCAAAAGCCTTCTTGAAATTAATCAAAGTGTGGTCGATGTATGTGCTCATGAACAACCCCACCACCATATGTTACTCCAGCATGCAGAGTGGGGTGGGGTTGTGGACCCTGTCAGGTGGCACTACTCCTCTGGGGATTTTCCTGGTGTTCCTTTCTGGTGGCATCCTCTCGAAGTGAATGCAGCGTGTGCGCTTTAGTCTTCAGCCATGTGATGCATGAGGCTGCATGCCAATCGGTGAGTGCCAGTGCATTAATTTTCTTCCAACTCTTCAAAAGGGGGGATGGGTTTAACAGGCCCCTGTTACTTAGCCCCCGATGAATTGTATAAAAAAAGGGGGGTTAACACCAGGCTGTTGGTAGCTTAATGCTAAGTACACCTCTCTTCTATTCTATGCTCAGATTCCTCGTCTTCTGAATAGCCCCAGGCACCACTCTGTATCTGAAGACTTTTTTCAGCAATCCCCTTGTGCATCTTTAGATGGTGTCATGCAACTCCACATCTGGTTAGTCCTGCCCCACGTATGAAGTTGGGGCCCTTACATAGCCACTACCTCTGCACACTGATGTCGGTTGTTTTCTTGCCACGTCTTCAAACGCAGATCCGGAGTTTTCCCCATCCAGCTCTGTAGGCCTCACAGACAAGGGTCATGGCCCTCTGGAAACAACAGGTTTTTAACCATTCAGGAACTGCCGCAAACAGATGTCTGTGATGGATCCCCATGAGGCCTGTCTCTGGTGTCC
This sequence comes from Triturus cristatus, assembly GCF_964204655.1. Classification (NCBI taxonomy): domain Eukaryota; kingdom Metazoa; phylum Chordata; class Amphibia; order Caudata; family Salamandridae; genus Triturus; species Triturus cristatus. Next base: position 902,693,186 of record NC_140593.1, read on the forward strand.
GGACTCAAAACCTAACTCAACGTCACTCAACATGTCTGCGAAGTTGAACCCAAAGGCCATACAAGACCCTGCTGCTGCGCTCTACTTTGAACAACGAAAACGGCTGTTTTCGGTTGAAGTAGAGCGTGGATATGCTGTCGCTCTCAGTGCCACTCTCGAGATTGTTCATCTTTGAGGTCAAGATACTCAGGAAATTAAAAAAAAGTAAAAGAAACCCAGGAAGTTGAAGCATGGCTTCCCGATATTCTGCCACAAGGAGTCCCTGAACGCCCGGGTACTTTCAGGTCGGAACCTCGGTCTCTGTCCTTGGAACCGACCTCAGCCCTAGTACTGATGCACCCAGACTTCTCCATGCCATTGGTGACACTGCAAGTACACCGCAAATTCAAGGACGTCATGGACAGAATATTTGATACCTGACCATATCCCTCTGGATTGCCTTCAAGCTACTAGGATCTGACGTGGGCTTCAGTCTGTTTCTTTCTGGCAGATTCGTCCCCGACATAGACTGTCACTTGACCCCGTCACGGAGTCTCTTCTGACTCCATCAGACACCAAGACTGAGGCTGTTAACAGTGCCACAACCAATGCTGAAACCCCAAGTGGCAACACAGATGCTGCCATCGATGGCAGAGGAGCCTATAGTCGTTTCGGACTCTGAAGGTCAAGCACCACTACTTCAACCGATGTCAAACCACCCCGACCACATCCCCATTGTGAGAATGCCACAACAATACAATATGCCCGACCATGATAATGATGACTAAAATAATATTTATGACAACGAGAACAACTTAATTGACCTGCAGGATGCCAGATACATTCCAGATGGATTCCCACAGACTGGCCTCCGTTCACTCACACTGGCTACAGAGGAGTCCGCTTTTTTTGCCGCATGCTATAAGGAGAGCTGCAAAAGTAGTAGACCTTATACTACCAACCAGCAAAATAAAAACCATCCTGACAGAGTTTCTTCAACCAAGTCAGACATCTCATGAGACTCTAATACTGTTATTGAAGCTTCAGCAGACACACTGCTTGGCACGTGGGCAAAGCCAGGATCTTATCCCTCAGTCAATAGGTTGATTGCAAGGCATGTCCGGCCTGCTCTGGGGGGACCCGGACTTCCCCCTCCAGCACCCTATTTCAGAGAGCCTTGTGGTACAAACCTCCACAAGTAGATTGTACCCCAATGCGTTTCTGACCTCCCTACCCGACATAGTTGAAACACATAGAGGCATTCATTAAACAAATGTTCTCCTCGGGCAGCCTTGCGATTAGATTGGTGAACACCACCAGTGCCTTATCCAGAATGGCCAGGACGCTGCAAAGTACTCCCCTTCCGATTGGACCTGGACACTACAGACTGCTTGAATAGGGTAGGCAGCACAAGAGTGGTGCTTCTTTGCCACGCTTGGATCCGCTCCACAGGTTTTTTGTTTAACGTCCAACAGTTCCCCATGGGTATGCTATTCTACGTTACACTGCTTCTCTATAGAGACCAGACAGATTCAGCCCTGTAGTGCTTTACAGAAAGTAAATTGACAGGGTGCTGTCTTGGTTTGGCATCTCTGGTACAGCAGTTTCCTAAGCAGTTTCGCGCCTTTCGGGTCATCAGAAGAGGGTTCTAAAGAAAGCAGCGTCAAACCTTGCCTCAACAGCAGCATGCCTCAAGCCTTTCAAGGCGGACGCCTGGGATCCAGCTGTCAGTGTCCAGACCACCAGGGCCAGCAGACTTCCCAAATTCCTGTTGCTTCTTCCACAGCTGCTACAAAGCCTCTTTATTATAATTTCCGAGTCACACGCCACCCAGTAGGAGGTTGCGTCACCTTTTACCTCCAGAGTAAATGAGCATCACATCTGACTAGTGGATGTTCAAAATTGTCCTAAATGGCTACTCTCTGCCTTTTCTACCCAACTCCTCTCACCCCCCACCTGACATAACCCTTACACCATAACTCCTCCTGGAGGAACACTTGTCCATACTTCAAGGTGAGGATCAGACGCTCTTGGCCAAGGGAGTCCTAGCAAGGGTGCCAGCATCAGAAATCTGGACTGGTTGCTTTTCCTATTACTTTTTGTTGCTGAAAAGTGATAGGTCTCTTTCCTATCTTCTGTCTTCGTTGTCTGGAAATCTTCTTCCAGGAGGATACGTTCAAAATGCTGCTCCCCCTCGCATGGTCACATTGGAGCTATCGTACGCCTAATTGCACACTCCCGTCCTGCAGACCCACAGATGCTACCTGCAGTTTCAGGTAGCCCACAAGTGTTTTCAGTACTCAGAGTTCCCCTTCAGTCTTACCAGTGCACCTCAGGAGCTCACAAAACTGATGGTGGTGGTCGCTGACCAGCTGCAGAGTTTGGGAACTAGTCTTCCCATATCTCAACAACTGGCTGCTAAAGGCGACCATCTCAAACAATCATAAACCACCCCCAGGCGATGGGCAGTCTGTTGACATTGTTGGGTCTTTCCATCATCGTGCCAAAGTGACACCTGACTCTTTCACAGTAGCTCCCCATTGTCAGAGCTATCCGGGACGTTGTGCTCTTCCAAGCCTTTCCCCAGCCTGAATGTCCTAAACTCATTGAGGCTAGATCCTGATGTTTCAACCTTTGACCTGGGTCTCAGTGAGAATGGCTCTGAGGCTTCTTGACCTTCTGGCCTCCTGAATCCTGCTGTTGCACAATGCCGGGTGGCACATGGAGACTCTGCAGTGGGATCTGAAGTCTCAGTGGGGCCAGTAGCAAGGGAAACTTTCGGATTACATCCAGGTGTCAGAGGAGGCTGCAAAAGACCTGCAGTTATAGTTGTTGGACTGCATTCAGACTGGGGGCAGACCCCTCTCCCAACCCTATCCAGAGCTAACTGTTGTGATGGATGCAGAGGGCAAAGTGTTGGTGTGGGTCCTGTGCTACGAGGCTTTGTGCCTTTGGAAGTGTCTGAATCATCAGAGCATCTCCTTCTTTGTTCAGCAGCTGGGACGATCTTTGAACAATCTTTGTTTTTTTTGTGTTGCCTCGTCTGTTCTCACCAACACCATTTGTGATGCCTCTGTGGAGCCTTAATTTTGTTCTCACTTTTCTTATGTGTGTCCCGTTTGAAACCATACACAATTATTTTTAAGGCCTCTCAGTGATCAAAATTGCCATTTTTCCTCCTACTCAGAAGCTTGTATTTTGCCCGATTTCGAGCATGAAAATGATTCTAAACACATTTATTTTAGTTCCAAATGTGATGGGTCACATCAGATAGTCATTTACTGTCAAAGGATTAAACATTCAAAAAATCACCATTCTCTCGCAGGGGACTTCCATGTATAGTCATAAGCGCTGAATAGTCCTGCCCATGCACGAGGACCCCGGAGCAATTGATATATATATATTCTTAAGTGTAGATTTTCGCTTTTCTTCAGGAAGGCCTGCAAAGACACTTAGGAAAAAGAGACAGATTATGCAGCCTATTTACCTAGGCTACACTGGCCAGGTTCTTCATCCTGAAGAGAAAAAAGGGGGCATAATCAGTACATTTGAGATCATTTTAGTGTCAGTCAATAGAAATATCTCTCACAAACCCTTTTTTATCTTAATGATAGAGATACAAGGAGCAGGGCAGAGTTGCCTCATAGGCTTCCATTATATTTCTAAAAAAGAACACTGTGCCTTTAAGGGACCAGGCACCACCAGTATACCATCATGCATAGCAGGTGACAGTTACTTCAGTCCTTTTTTCCGGCTCCTGCTGACAGGATCCTGGAGCATTGAGCCAGATCAAAAGTGTTTTTTGTCTCTTCAAAATTCTTCTTTGAATTTCAACTTTTAGTGTTACGCTCGATGTTTTTTGCCTCCCCCTGCCTTTTTCTGTTTTTTCTGACAGAAATTGGGAACATTTTGTCAAGAAATGCCATCCCTCTTTAACAAGTGCCCTGCTTGTGGGAGAAAGAAGGCCAAGACAGACCCTCATGAGGTCTGTATCATCTGTCTTCCAGAGGATCATGTTCCTAAGTCCTGCCAACACTGTAAGAACTTCAGCAAACGTACCCTGAGAGACCGGGAGAAGATTTGTCTCCATGGGAGACAGAGCCATTCTAGACCTCAATACAGCCAACAAGTGCATTCAGCGAGAAAAGTTCAGGATGCTGCCTCTACACCAAATTTATCCTCAACTATATCAAGGGAATTGGCTTTGCTTAATCGACCTTCAAGACGCGTACTTTCATATTCCAATTGCCAGAAAGCATCACAGGTTCTTAAGGTTCATGGTGGGAAAGGACCATTACCAATACCGGGTCCTCGCATTTGGTCTGAAATCAGCACCCAGAACATTCTCCAAATGCATGGCAGTAGTCGCTGCCCATTTCCGGAGACACAAGGTATTAGTCTATCCATGTCTGGATGATTGGCTCATCAAGGCCTCCTCTCCTCAAGAAGCGCAACTTCATTAGATCTGGACTCGCGACCTCTTACAGAGACTGGGTCTTCAGATCAATCTCGACAAGTCGATCTCTACCCCAGTACAGAACCTGCATTTTCTAGGTGCCTTAATCGACACAGTTAAGGCAAAAGTGTGTCCTTCAGAGGAGAGACGCTTCTCGATCCTTCTGAAATGTCAGAGGCTGATGAAAGCTTTCCATCCAACAGTTGGGACAGTCGCTTCTCCCCTCGGCTTGATGGCTGTGTGCATATTCCTCATCTACACATGAGGCCTCTGCAGGATTGTCTTGAGGATCAATGGGAAGAACTGACAGGGAACGGGGAGGACAGGATACAGCTATCCCTCCTTGTGAAGTCTCTCAAATGGTGGTGCTCCCCATCCAATCTCCTCCAGGGCACTCCATTCCATCAGAAGATCCTCTTCAGACCATCACCACAGACACATGGTTTCTGGGCTGGGGAGCGCATATGGGCCATCTCCAGAGCCAGGGCAAATGGTGAGAGAAGGAAGCTTCGTACCACATTAACCTCTTGGAGCTTCGGGCAATCCATCTAGCGTTGAAAGCTTTCTGCCCGTCGTTTAACACCTCCTCCCTGCTTGTTCAAATGGACAACACCACAACGATGTACTACCTCAACAAGTAGGGGGAGGGGTGAGGTCCAGAATCATATCCCACGAGTCTCAGATAATTTGGAAATGCCTTCTTGCCAGGGGCCTGACAAACACAGCCATACACGTACCAGGTTTCCAAAATGCTCAAGCGGACTCGCTAAGCAGACTCCTGCAGGGAATCCACGAGTGGGTCATGCACGACGACGTGGTACAAGACGTATTTCTGCGATGGGGTCCCCCCAGTGTCGACTTGTTCGCCACCTCAGAAAACAGCAAATGCCGAAGATTCGCATTGCGGTTCTACCAGTCAGGAACTCTGGGGAATGCCCTAGGCATCGATTGGTCAGGCAAATTTCTCTACGCCTTTCCTCCAGTCCCCCTGATTCCGGAAGTGCTCATCAAATTGACTCAATTGTCGGCAAAGATGATCCTCGTAGCTCCGGAATGGCCACGCCAATGGTGGTTCACGGACCTCCTTCACTGGTCCATCCGTCCACATCTGCAGCTGCCATGCAAACCAGATCTGCTGCCGAAATAAGGAGGCCAGATAGTACATCCCAATCTCTCCTCTTTGAATTTGGCAGCGTGGCTCCTGAGATGATACAATATGGGCACCTGAATTTACCACAGGACTGCATGGATATTCTCAAAGAGGCTAAGCGACCTTTCAAGCAATCTCCATATGCCTTCAAGTGGTAGAGATTCTGCATATGGTGCTCTTCCAAGAACAAGGATCTCACCTCTTGCCAGGAGGTGGAGAGGTGTGGCTCACTGGTTAGAGGCGGCAAATCCGCAAGCAGAGAATCGGCCAGGGACCAGGGTTCAATTCCCGACGCGGCAGGGTCGTGGACCAGGGTCAAAACGGACTCGATAATTCTCGCCTCGGTACCTACTCTAACCAGGAACACACTCGGCAACTCTGGGCATTAGCTTGCCTCATCTCCACAACGGCCCCCCACATTCGCCGGGGATGCCTGGTTTCACCTTGGAGATACCCAGGAGGGACCATCTCACAGGGATAGCCAGGACGGGTTCCCCAGCGGTCTACAGCGCCACGACGCCTCAGGGCAGCAGTGCGCTTTACAAGACGCATACATTACATTTACATTCTTCCGTACTTACTCCACTTAGCAAAATCTGGCTTGCGAATGTCCTCGATAAAGGTTCACTTGGCAGCTTTGGCTGCTTATAGAAGATGTCCCTCACAAACATCCTTTTAGAATCCCGGTAATTAAGGATTTCTTAGAGGGCCTGAAAAAAGTTTTACCTCCCATCAGACTCCCTTCTCCTCCCTGGGAGCTGAATATAGTTCTTTCACGCATTATCCAAGACCCTTTTGAACTCATACATAAGGCATGTCTCCAACATTTGTCTTGGAAAGCACTTTCCTTGTGGCGATCACTTCAGCCCGCAGGGTTAGTGAAATCCAAGCTCTTTGTTCTCATGAACCTTGCACTGTCTTCCACTTGAACAAAGTAGTTATGAGAACTCACCTTAAATTCCACCCCAAAGTGGTATCGGACTGTCATGTCAATCAAATAATTTCTCTTCCAACATTCTTCCAGAATCCCTCTACTCCAGCGTAAAGAACCCTTCATTCCCTGGATGTAAAGAGAGTTCTTAAATTCTACCTAGATAAAACTACGAGCATTCGTCAGTCACAACAGCTATTTGTAAACTATGGCCCAATCCGAATAGGGCTAGCTACTTCCAAACAATCCATTTCGAGATGGATAGTCTCTTGCATTCTGTTAGGTTATCAGAAAGCTGACAAAAGCCTTTCATTATTATTAACTCTTTATTGATCGGATAAGCAAACCATTTACAATTCAAAACATGGCTAAATCGAACAATAAAATGATAGAAGTAAATGTAAAAAACTGTGGATTTAAATTTACTAAAAATTCTGTGAACCATTATGGGCTAATAATGTTCTGCAGGAAGACATCGCTCTAGCTTTCCGATGGTCTGGACTCCGATTTGATTGTTGAGTCTGTTAACTCGACCTCCGTACTAAGATGGGAAGGGTTTAGATGTGGATATGGCTTCCAGTTGTTTTGACGCTTTATGGATGAATTTTGCAAGCCCAATATTTAGCTTGGTGTTGTCAGGGTTAAGAGCTGTCATTATTGCTTGGTGGCAAGATCGGACTCCCAACATGATACATTGTCCTCGCAGCAGCGACCGTCTGGCTATGAGCAATGCAGGGCATACACACACGATGTGTTCCATTGTTTCTGAATGGTAACCACACAGCCTGCATTCAGTACAGCTACTTGGCCGGCGCCATTCGGGGAGGTTCTTCAGAAAGGGCCGTCGCCCCTCCTCAGTGCTAAAAACATATTTTGCCAATAAAGTGCGTATGTACTTGAAAGATAGAGTGGCTGAGCACCCACTTTGAAATTGGATATCACTGTGCAGGCGTGTTTCCTCTTTGACAGTGTTGCCCTGTCCGAGTGAAAGGACCACAATCTAACAGTTTTTTTTAATGGCGGTCTTTAGCACCGGGTGGGAGGGGTTTGCTTCCCAGAGGTCTTTTGCTCCTAGTAACTGTAAACTGCGGTCCAAGCGTTGCCGATGCTTATGGCTGGTCTGGTTTTTCTGTATTTCCTGCCATAGTCGGGCCTCCAAAAAACCCTCCCGGGCTCGGCTCAGTCTGTGACATAGTTTAATAAATGCGCCTGCCTCCACTCCGTGGTGGTCTTGTTATCCCAGTTCAAGTCTCACCTGGGCTGGCGAGGCAGATCTTGACAAACGAAAAGCTCTTTTAAAAATTTTGATTATTAGTTTGTTAATTAACATGTTGGTTGTGCCCTTAGTAACCTCATGCGTCAAGGAATTAATTACATTAGCCTTCATCACTTGCAGCATGGGGGTTAGGCTGGGACCTAGTAACTGTTTTGCCAATTTTGCAGCGGCCGCTTCTTACGACAAGGCTTTTGTTTTCAGTGTTTCTTTGTGCTTCGTAAAAGTGCCTCTTGGTTAAAAAAAGATGCCCAAGTATTTGTAACTGGGGGTTGATTTGAGCTTTGTGTCGTTGAAGTGCCACCTTTCTGTTGACTTTTTTTGCTTCCCAAAAGATATTGTTTTGGTTTTTGACTGGGTCAGTTTGAGGCAATTTCGTGTCGTGTATGGTAGCAGTTCATCCAATAGCTGCTAGAGACCCACTTTTGTGTGGCTTAACAGCACCAGGTCATCGGCATACAACAGGTTGGTAATGCGTGTCCCATCTAGTTGAGGGGGATGGCAGTTTATGCTGTCGAGTACTGGGGAAAGGTCAGATATGAACAAATTAAAAAGAAGTGGGGCCAATACACAACCTTGTTTGACGCCAGTTTCAGTATGAATCTTCCTAGAGACATGGGAGCCGTCACTCAGCTTAATTCTTATCCGTGTTTTTGTATGAAGTTGAATTATTGCTTGAAGAGGCGGGGGTAAGCCCCATGATTTTAGTTTCTGCCATAGCAGGTCCCTGGGCACACGGTCGAAGGCCGCTTTGAAGTCGACGAAACAGCAATGCCGCTGGATTTGTTGAGCTGACGCATTCTCCATCAGAGGTGTTAGTTAACAGGTTGGTTGTAGTACCGGTGTTAGCCAAGAAACCGATCTGATTAAAAGAGGGGCGTGTGGTTATTTCGACCCAGGCCTGTAGCTCCTCCAATAGGATGTTTGCATAGTACTTAGATTCCACGTTGAGGAGTGCAACCATTCTGTAATTTTTTGGCTCGTTTCTCTTCCCACTTTTGTGAATTGGGTGAATGATTGCACCTTGCCAAGATTCTGGTACTGTGCTGTGTAGTCTACAATGAAGATATAAAGGGGTAATGTATTCTGACCATAGGGTAGTGTCGGATTTGAACATGGTCTTTAGCTCTGGCTTTTGTTATGAGGCGTGAGATCTTATTATTTAAGACATCGGGAGGCACCATGGGCTCTAGCGATATATCATTCCTTTTCGCTGGTTCTTTGTATAGCGGATCTGCAGATGGATTTTTTACGAGGCGAGCTCGTCTCGGGCTCTCCTATCCCGGGGGAAGAACCTATTGTTACCTGGACTGGCGGAGATGGTTTGAGCATCATTTGTGTTAATGGCCCCAAAGTGAAGAGATAAAATACTTACTCCAAACGGCTTCACTGATGTTTGCACTGCCGAACCCACTTATGCTTTGTGTGCTCCTATTTACAAGAGACCAGAATTGCTTCGGATTGGGGTTTTTACTTTCGTAGACGAGCTTCAGCCAGAATTGACCCGAGGCCGCCATTTTTACCTTTTGTGTCGAGATCCTAAATGCTACTTGGGCTTGCTTATTGTTATTGAACAAGGTTTTGTTACTGGGGTTCTTTCTTGATAATCGAAGTGCTCGGTTCCTCTCAGATCTTAATTTCCTTGTGGCTTTTGAGATGCAGAATTGAGGGATTTGGTTTCTCGGGCCCCTCCTAATTGGCAGTTTATTAAGAAGATGGTTTGTAAGGGAGGACCAGCCAGTAACAAGAGTATTTAAGTCTAGAGATTGATGTAATAGGGCTCTGCATTTTTCCATCAAGAAAGGGGCTGTGGAGTCCGACCACTTTATCCGCTTACGGTCTTCTGTGTAACTGCCTCAGTGGGTATGCGCAGATTCTTGATGGCGTGGGGTGCTGGTGGATAATGTTATAATTTGTGCCCGGTGGTCACTCTCTCCTTGTGGTGAAATTTGAAAGCTCTTGATCATGGGCAGTATTTCTCTACTCCCTAGAGAGAAGTCTAAAAACGAGAAGAATCTGCCATCTGACCGGCTCCATGCAGGCGGGATGTCGGAGAAGCGCCCATTCAGTAAGGTAAATCCTAAGCTGCTAAACTGCATAACCAAGTATTCACCCAATGTCGAAAGTTTGTTTCCAGAAGGGATTGACTGGGGTGCAAAATGTGAGGGGACTCTTGGGGAGGCCGGTCCTGTGGCATCAGCAAGATTGCAGAAGAGATTGGTATCGAAATCGCCTGAGAGGAGGATGGGAATGCTTCCATACTTGCCAAATAAGTCACAGATGGAGTTGATCAGGCAATTAATTTTGTTTTTTTTCTTGGTGGTGGAGGGAGCGATACAGACGTTAAGGATGAGCAGCTGAGGGTCAGTAAGTGAACTTCCCAGAATTATTCCGGAGAGCCAATCCTCCTCAAAATTAATCTGTTTAATACATGTCGATAGATTTGTTGATACGTAGATTGAGAGACCGCCCCTTGGTCTGCCAAACTTGGACTGCCTGGTGGCGGGTGTCATAAACTCCAGGAAGCCCACTATTGGGCTGCTTTCTTCTGCCCATGTTTCCTGTAAAAGGAGGATGTCATGTTCTTTTAAAAAGGCCAGGGTGGCGGCAGATTGTTTTTCCTGCCTAAAGCCGTTGATGTTCCAGGAGCATATTGTTAGACCGTAATTAGCGGTGGTTCAATCGGTCCAGTTTCTGGATAGGACCCCCGGCAGCCATTGCTAATCTGCTCCATCGAGGTTTCGCTGATCGGTTGTGGCCTCTGGGATTACTGTTGGTGAGCTGCCTCTTGCGGACCTTAGTATTGAAAAGGGAGCTAAGGACGGGCTACAGGTGCGGGCCTGGTTATTTTCCAGTATTGAGGGGTAGCGAGGAGCGCTTGGTATTGTTGTTGTTATACCCCAGGATTTAAATAGATCGTTTTTCGTCAATATCAGATCCCGGATTGCCGGTGATGCCAGTGTTACTTGCGTAGATTCGCCCGTATTAGGTCCGGTGGATAGAATGAATTCAATAGCAGTTATATCTCTCGATTGTAAATGGCTTAGATCTGGTAAAGATTTGACAAGTTTTAATATATATTTCCTCGATTGAGGATGTCGTGACGGCCTCTGGAGGTATATTCTGGAGCGAGCAACAGCTTGGTGCTTTGGGTGCTGCTTGGGAGCTCGCAGAACTCATTGGGCATTGCCAGCTGTGTTTCCTTTGAATTTTCTTCGATGGTCTTGTATGATGTAGGTATGGTGAACGATGAAAGAGGCAATTCCGTTTGATGGGTGATAGGGGGCTTTTTTTTCGACCACCATCATACAGCAGCTTACTAGATTCATGAGGTTCTTATGACCATGTTCTGTAGCTTTACTCTGTATACGTGATTTGTTGTCCTCAACAATAAAAGGACGAGAGGGACAAGCTTCTTGGGCTGTCATCTGGGAAATTGCACTACTTCCAGTGCTGGGCGCTTAATTGATGGTTGTATAGGGCCGGGTTTTGCTTGCATTGATGGCTGCAGACAGTGCTCCAGAGCTTGAAGTTGCCCTGACTGTCGACCGGGCTGGGGCAGGGCCTTTATCTGTGGGTATAACTGATTCAATGTTAATTGCGGGCATGACTGTTCTCCTATTGACAATGTCGAGGGGGCGTTTCCTGGTAGCTCTGTCTCTCAATGTGTGGTAGCTCGTATTTATAGTTGTAATGTCGGTTTTTTGTTTGTTCCGGATTTTTCGTTGTCTTTTCTTTTCAACAGCCCATGAGAATTATGGTTTTTGGGTGGTTCAATAGGAAATGATTTGCTGTCTGATGTCCTCGTGGGGGGGCATGGGACAGGTTTGGGCTTTCGGATTAAATAAACCCTGTGCCGTAATCGGGGCCTGGAGTTGAGGGGTCTGATGACCCAGACACAGAGGGCTTCTATTTCTGTTACGACTGATGAGAGAAATTAAGGCAGAGATGATAAGGAATCAATTATGGGAGAACAGCAGCACACTGATTGAACCAGTTGAGTTTGGGCTTGAGCTTTTTTAATGAGAGCGTTAAGCACCTCCAATTTTTGATCGATCCCCGCGGTATAAACCGCAAGTGTATTTAATAAGTGAACCTGCAGATCCATCTTGTCGGAATGATATGTTAGTGCTGCTGACGTTGTTTGTAGTAATTTGGACCATAGATTGTTGAGGTTGTCCGATTGAGAGCTGTCCTGCGCTATGGACTTATTGTGTTCAGTGGTGAAGAACGATAAGTCTAAAGAGTTTTGAATTATGTTGTTGCTTGGCCCTTCTCCAATGGCCTTTAGGTCAGCTTGAGCCCCTTGATCTACCTTGGCTAAAAAACTTTCCAACTCCTGTTGGACTGAGTTGTTGAAGAAAGCTTGCGGGTAGGCCATGACCTGTGGTATTAAAACTCTAGGGCTCTTTTGTTGCTTTTCAGGTTTAGATTCGGTTGAGGAGTTAAATACAGATGGGGAAAACAGGCTTAAATTTGGAAATGGTTGAGAAGTTGACAGATGAGCGTCTTTGGAGGTAATTGCGTTGGAGTGACTTGTTCTAGTTGAACTATATGTTGAAGTGACGGTTGAAGGAAAGCCTGTTGCGATTGACTGACGTCCATGGTTTTTAGGGCACCTTTGCATAAAGATTCTGTTGTTGGTGAAGCGCTGTCTTCCGTTAAGTTATCGGGTCCTCCAGTGAACCTATGAATCATGGGCAGGACCAAAATTTGATGTGGCGGTAGCTCAGTGGCTGCGAGGGGTAGTACCTGCGGGGAGGGTACCTGCTGTTTATCCGACGTGCTGGTTGTTTTCTTCTGTGCAATCGCCGGTACTGTGGTCCTGAAATAGTCCCTTAATGAAGCCTTGTTTTTTATGGTTCTTTAGTGCCGAATTTTGGCTACTCGGCAATTGGCTGGGCATGTATGGGCCCTGGATCAGAGGCTGTTCTTAGGTTTGCAAGTGTTTGGCGGGGCGAGGACGCCATTGGTGATGCTACCGAACGTTCACAGCGGTCCATTTTCTTTGCACCTTTTTTAAAGGGTTTTGATGGAGCTTTCCTTACTCGTCCTGATCTCATCCCAGAGAATATATGTTATTTTTTCTTTTATTTTTTTATTAAGGGACTGGTCGGCTTCCTAGTGAATCCTAACAATTGGTTAAGCAAATGGTCCGGGTTGGTTAGTTAGTTAGTTGGTTGAGGAGATATTGGCGTAAGTGAATAAGGTTGGGTACTGAGTTGATTAATTGATTGATTGGGTTAGTGAAAACCCTTAGTTTGGTTTTTTACTGTAGCTTTGTTGTAAGTATTTTTGATTATTTCCTTGTTTTGCTGATTTTGGCGAATTTGCTGGATCTTTTCTCTCCAATGGATTTGTTAGTTGCTGATTTATTGGTTTGGTAAAAAAAAAAAAAAGAAAGAGCCTGCCTGCCTGCCAACGCCTGATAAACTCTTGATGACTCTTGGATGGCTCTTGGATGATCAGTTTTCTAGAGCCCCGCGCAGTCCGAATGGCTGCAAGCTCCTTGAGAGACGGCCTGGCTAGGCTTGGCGTAAGCGGCTACTAAATCACTGTGACTATGACAAGTTTTTTCTGGTTTATCCTTGTCCTTATCCTTTTTCTTGTCCCTTGGGTCTCGTCGGTCACAGGGCTAGAACCGGTGTTGATCGTGCTGGTGTCCGTTTATTGGAGTTTATTTTTATTTTTATTTTTAAATTGCAGTTGAGTTTTTGCTGGCATTCTTTATGAATCTTTAAGGGGGTCCTTATGGGTCTTTATGGCAGATCAGTAGAGAGCGTGGCCTAAGGCGGGGTCTGGGGAGAGCTGGTGGGGTCAGGAGAGTGCTCTAGCTGTATTGCTGGCTACACTTATCTAGACGGGCCACCTCTGTGGAGACACGCTGTAGTCTGTCGGCGATAGGGCTCGCCCCAAGTCAGCTGGGCTCCCTCCTCCCAAGATCGCTGGCATCCACTTACTGTTCCGCCGTTGGGGTTGCAGTTGCCGTTTTCCACCTGGATGTCTGAAAAACGCTGCTCCTCTATGTATCTGCACGTCTGCAGTCTCCGCTCTGCTGTCCGGCGGTTCCACTGTGACTCGCATCCTACTGCCGGGGCTTGACTGCAACTCCTTGGCTCCCTTCCCCTTGCCCTTGCCTCACCCCACCTTGCCCACCTCGCCTCACCGCCACCGCCCTGGTTACTGCTTTAAAATAGCTGCTACTGAGGGTGAGGAGTGGACGACTAGGGTAGTAGATGAAAGGCAGGGGTCAGGAAGAGAGACTGAGTTGGACTACCACCGAGCCCCCCGAGCCACGAGTCTCAGGGGGGGTCATGGGAGTTGATAGGGGGGTCCGCCGCATGCACCGCTAGTAGCTCCGCCACAAAACACGGCAATCCGCAGTCGGCTCAGTAGTCCACGACCACGCCAACCGCTAAGAACGGGCGGGCCGTAGGACAATGCAAGCGGAGGCCGCGGCAAAAAAGCGTCTTCCTTCTTGCGGGCTAAACGCTGGGCGATACCTCAGGCAAGTGGGGAGCTGCGGCGTCCTCTCCTCGGCTCAGCTCAACTCCGGCTGGGTGCTGGACGCTGGGCGTGGATGCACCAAAATCACGAACTGGAGTTCTGCCTTTCAGCCAAACCTAAGGCTCACTCTACTAGGGGAAAAGCAGCCAATAATGCTTTACTACGTAATATCCCCATTGAAGAGATCTGTAAAGAAGCTACCTGGAAGTCAGTACACAAATCACAATTTCTGATCATTTGGAGAAGGTACCTCAGGTCTGGTGTCACAGATTTTCATCAATAAATTGATTTTTTGGACTGTACAAAAAATTATTCAAAATATCAATTGTATTGTGCCTCATGTTGAATAACCAATTTTAAGGCCTCCCACTGACCAAAATTGCAATTTTTATAATCTCACCTGACCCTGCGGCGAACAGAGACGCGGAGGACGAGCACCTCACAGGACTGCGCTGGAGGTTCCGACTGGGCCTCCGTCCCACGGAAAACATCCTATGAGCGGACGACTGCGCTCGCTGCTGCCCGCTGTGGAGGCTGGAGCCGCTTGCCTGCTAGTGGTGCTCGCCCGTGGTGGCCGGAGGTGAGGGCAGATTGGCGTGCGGCCTCTGTGGGTGCTGTGGTGGCTGGCGCCGGCGGCAGGGCTCTCTGAGCGGCATCATCGTTCTGACGGCCTGGGGCATCTGGTGACGGCAGGTACAGATACCAACCGGCTCCCTTACCCCTCGCCCGCTGTGCTTCCTCCGGATCTTCCCCCGAGCCCAGCACTACGAATAGCGCTACGGCGCTAGCTTACTAAGCCAAACGCCACACATACGTTTCATATTGGGTTGGACTGCTTACTGCTGCTGGCGACTCTGCTGCGGGACCTTCCTCCCCCCCGGAACGGTCATACAATTCCCTTTTGGCCATAAATCACCTCGCCCCGGGCTGCGAGGACTGACCTGTTCATGCTGCAGCTTTTCAATAAATTGCAATCTTTAAATGCCTCCCAGCCGCTCCGGATGTGAACACATGTGCACCCACTGTCAGTGTTGCGGACGGACTGTGTAGTTCTCGGAGGAGAGCAGGATGCCGTCGCGCAACATTTGTTGCATCTAACATATTGATTTGAGACCTTGGGAAAATATTTATGTAGGAACTGCAATTGATTTCCAGGCATCGTGGAAACACTGCCGATTCGGCGGTCGAGGTCAGCAGCGCCGATCGGAGGTGTTCTGAGCGACTAATGGCAGTGGTTAGAGGCCGGGTGGTACACACTGAACGAGAGATACGCGCCAAAATCGTGACCTGCTGACGCCGAGAGCCCGCAGTGGTGCGAGCATTCCCGCTGCTCCAGACGACGCCGATCACGCAGTTCCCAGGCGCCAGGGGGCGCATAAAGGACTGTGTGGGGCTGAGGCCCTTGTGCTGCATAATTTGGGTAACCCCTTCTGGCCACGCTTGTCTTCGTTACCCCTGGTGACTTCCTTTTTAAGCCAGGCTTGGCTCCGCTACCACTGGTGATACCCTCTACGCCGGGCCTAGCTCCGCTGTATGGTAAGCCCGGACTACATCCCCCAGCATTCCCGCTGCTCCGGACGACGCCGATCACGCAATTCCCAGGCGCCAGGGGGCGCATAAAGGACTGTGTGGGACCGAGGCCCTTGTGCTGCATAATTTGGGAAACCCTTTCTGGCCACGCTTGTTTTCGTTACCCCTGGTGACTTCCTTTTTAAGCCGGGCTTGGCTCTGCTTCCACTGGTGATACCCTCTACAACTAGGGTGTACTTATTTTATTTCTCATTTTTGTGTTGCCTATTGTTTCCAATAATTTGGTATAACAATCGAGGGATGTTATATTGCTTTACTGGTTCTTGTTTTGAGAGTGTGGTATCGGGCTACACCGAGAACTAATAAGCTTGAGATAATGGGTAAAACCAAAATAGTGACTAGTCATCCCTGCACCAGACAAAATGTGCCTCTCAATACCCCTCTTCCAAGCCTTACGGCAATTGATAAAATGTTGCAAAAAACTATAGGGGTGGTGGCAAATGCAATTGAAAAAACTGAGCGACGTTTGTCTCTTACCCCAAGTCTAATTTCTTCTCCAACTCTTGGGAATGTTTCTATTCCTATAGACAACAACTTGGTTTCGTCTCTTGCATCCTCTTTTGCCGAGCTTCCCTGTGCCCAAACCATTTTCGTGGACAGCCCTGTGGGTACTCTATCGAACACCACACCACTACCCCAGGATCTCCATGTAACATCTAGGACCCAAAAACCCCGAAAAAAAAAAAAAAGGCTAAGCCATGTACTAAACCTCCTACGAATAACCCTGCACCCAGAACATCTTTCAATGCGGGTCCAATACAACCGTCTGCCCCTCTAGCACCCCCGATATGGGCCACCCATCTTTTAATTGATTTACAAACCCAACTGGAATCACTCATCACTTCTCAATTTAAAACTCTGATGAGTAAGATTGATCGAGTGGTATCTCTAATTAACAGTAAACCATTTGGGCAACTGGCTGCCCCTTCTGGGAGTGGGATTTCCCACAAGCCCACTGTAACTTTTTCGCCTAGACATCAAGGTACCAATCCTACAGCTTGCCCTTCTGGTTTTAATGATAGTGGGGCACGGGCACTACCTAGTATGAACATACCCCTCCCACTCTAGGTCTAAGCGCACCTGACCCCCCCCCTTCCTTCTACGCTGTCTTTACCTGTTCCTAGTATGCCTCCACCCCCTTCTACTCTTTTTAATCCAACATTGGGTAAGAGGAGAGAGGATAGTGCTCCTATACCCCAATTTAAAGATGGGAATGTTCATAGTACTGGGCAACTACTACCATCACTTTTTCCACACTTACCTCCGGAGGCCTCGCCATATGTGGTGGTTCGTACTGGTGTTACCCCCCTGTCTGGAGCTCGCCAGGAATCCTACCACGAATTGAAGAACAAGGTTACCCATTGGTTGAATACTTATAGATCTTTACCAAGAGGGAGTACCGGGGAAATTTTGTTCGTCCGAAGGGTGGGTTGGCAGAGAGTAAATCAAAAAGATAAAGGAGGGGATTGTGTTATTATTAATTTCAGGGATCCTAGAGTGGCCAGTTTTATTCTTGAATGGCATGATCGGTCTTCCCAGAGTTTAATTTTACCTTTGCCTCTGAGTTATTTTTATCAACGGCCAGTTGGCTTGGCAAGGTCCGATCTAAGGAATCCCCATTTTGGTCCACACATTGTTACCTATAGTATTCCCGTTGCCAACTCTTTTGGTTGTTTGGACAATGAGGCTTGACTAGTTCCCTTTTATGGGGGCAACTGGTCCACCCTATGGTCGGCCTAACATCTTCAAGTCGGAGGGGGAGAGTGCAGAGGGAGGTTTTTCTATGGTTTGCGCCGCTAAAGCACCTATGACTCCCTCTGGCTCCAATATTGGTATACCTGATGATGATGTAGGTTTGTCTCCAACACCTCATCGAGGTCATTCTGTAAGTTCAGAGATTGTATCTCTTAGCTCCTCTGACGATGCAAACTCTGGCTCCTTGATAGGGTCATGGAATGTAGCGGGGCTGGGTACCAAACTCTCCAACCCCGACTGGGAGGCTCTGATAGATAATTACCATCTCTGTCTCTTCCAAGAGACTTGGATGACGACTTCCCCTGTCAAGGTTGGTTTTGCTTCTTATAATGTCCCGGCTGTGCAAGGTCCCAGGGGCGTCCCTCGGGGGGGGGTCTATGTACTTGGGTGGCTACCCATTTGGGGTGTACAGTTAGTGTTATTAATTCCCAATCCTCGGATATTCTTTGTATAATTTTGAAGTTAGGGGATGGTACTTCGATACTAGTAATTAATATCTACTTACGCCCCACTCCTTTACATTTAGGTTTTACCATTCTTAATGCCCTCAATGACCTTCTGATTTTGTTTTCAGCACTTCCACATAAGATCATTGGTGGTGATCTTAATTGCCACTTTGAACCCTTGGTTGGCATACCCTCTGTTACTTCTGAGGTAGATTTATCCTGGAATACACAGGACTGTCTTATGTACCCTGTTCTGCGTATTACACCTCTGGCTATTGAGATTAACAAGCTCGTAGTATCTCATTCATTGCGAGCTTGCAATGGTAGACTTGCCCCAGATACCCCCGGGAAACATACTTATAATAGACTGGGTAAAAGTTCAACCATTGATTACATCTTGGTTTCTCTGGAGTTTTGGTCCCATCTCAAATCTCTTACCATAGTGGACAGGGCTGATAGTGACCATAATCTCCTCAGTCTGGAATTCTTACATCATCTGGATCCAGCTCGAGCCCTAGGGACATTAGTTCAATCCGCAGTACCCAACCTATTAGCGGTGGCTGGTGGTCGTCGCATCAGGTGAGCTAAGTTTTTGTCCACCCCAAACAAAATTGCGGCTTCTATTCACAGGTGGTCACCCATCTAGCCGAAGTATCTATTCTTATGGAGGCCGGACAGGGTTCATTAAATTTTGAAGCCTTAGAGACTATCCACACCAAACTTTTTTCAATGGCCGCTAGCTTTTTTTATATCACGGCAAAATCTAAGCTAAATGGGGTAAGGAAACAAGCCAATTGGCATAACTCTAGCTGTAAGGATGCTAAACGGGCCCTCCTATGGGAGGTGAAACATGGGACGTCTCATAGCATCAGAGGAGCGAGATCTCTATATAAATATGTTACATCTATAGCTAAAAAAGACTGGGAGGTAGACAGGTGGGCTAATATAAAGGATGCCCTGGATAGCCATGATTCCAGGACTTTCTGGAACTTAGTCAGGTGTGGTAGAAGCGAAGGATCCCCAGCTATAACACCTGGACTCAGTAAGGAGGCTTGGTTGAGGCACTTTAAGCCCCTTTTTAGTGTTCCGATAAGTGACACTGTGGTTGAACCTTCACCTATTTTAATTAACACATCTCCCCAAGCCCCTTTTGAAGTAGGGGACTCTGATTCATTTCTATGCACCTCTTCTGAAATTCAGGCTGCCCTACTGAGTCTTTCTTCTGGTAAAGCCCCTGGTCTAGATAGGATCCCTGGGGATCTATTTAAAAGTGAACCAACGGTTTGGGTTCCATACCTGATGATATATTATAACGCAATTCTTTCTGGTATGGCTATCCCTCATACCTGGAAGGGCGCAGAAATCATCCCTATTTATAAACAGGCCTCCCCTTTAGATCCAGTAAATTATCGGCCTATCAGTCTCATTGATGTCCTCCAAAAGGTGTTTGCCCGAATCTTATTAACTAAGCTAGACAGCTGGATGGAAGAATTCCACATTCTATCGTCCTTCCAAGCAGGCTTTCGCCCAAGAGTTTCCACAATTGATCAACTGTTTAGGTTGCAGTTGGTACACTGGAAAACGGTGTTCTTGGGGAAGGGTTCTCTTTACCTGATCTTTGTGGATCTTAGATCCGCTTTTGATCTGGTACAGAGGGATAAGCTCTGGTTAATCCTACTAGAGATGGGTGCCCCCTCTTACCTTTGTGACCTCTTCAAGCGACTCCATTCTGGAACATTTGCAAGGGTTCACTATGGTAGGAATGGTGAGCTCTCTGCGCCCTTCCCGGTGGACAGGGGTGTTAGGCAGGGGTGTGTGTTGGCCCCCAACTTGTTCACTCTATTCATCAATGGTTTGATTACTCATCTTTTGGAGGCAAAGGATCTTGATTCCCCGATTTTAGCAGCACGCAGAATACCGGCCCTAATGTTCGCTGATGACACCCTCCTACTTTCAAAATCTCCAATGGGAGCCCAGCGAACATTGGAGACCTTTTGTTCTTTCTGCTCTTCGAGAAATTTTGAAATAAACCTTTCTAGAACCAAATATATGGTTTTTAATTCCAAACCATCAACCTATCCCCGTCCACATTTGGAGGGATGTTTTCTCGAGAAAGTTTCCACATTTGATTATTTTGGAGCTACTCTGAATGACAGGATGGAGTGGGATTCCCATATGGTCAATGCTAATCTTAAGTTAATACAATCATCAGGTGGGATTTTAAAGGTTTTTAATGAATGTTCTTACAAACCCGTGGGTCCCCCAGTGGAAATTTATAGGGCTCAGGCTAGGGGAGCGGCATTATACGGTGTAGAGCTCTGGGGTCATGTTAATGCCAGCTCTATGTCCGTTACCGAAAATAATTTTATTAGACGTCTTCTAAACCTCCCTAAGAGTACCCCTTTGATCCCCTTAAGATTGGATTTGGGATTGTGTCCTATCCAGGAGACTATTCTTCATCGACCTCTGTTTTACTGGAGGAGACTTTGGTCTACTCCAGAGTTATTAAGCTACAAGGAGGAGTTAGTCGACCTTTTTTCTATAAGGGGATCGGGCAAAATTGCGTGGCTTAAACATGTCAAACAACTCTGCTACGATATACATAGGGAAGATTTGTGGACCTCACCAGAAACATCTTGCCCTCTGACTAGCAAGAGGGCGTTGGGGGGCATTCTTAAACAGCATCACCTGAATCTCCGAGATCTGGACTCTAGCATGGGCAGGCTGTCTCTTAAATTCTTGGAGGTGAAGGACTATTATGCTTTTGAAAAGTTTTTAGATGACATCCAGCCCTCACTAGCAAAAAAACTTTATCTTCAGTTCAGACACGGATCTTTACCTTTGAGGGCTTTGACAAACAAATGGATGCCCTCGTCATCCAGGTGGTGCCCTTGTCCTGATTGCGAGCATGTAGAGGAGACTGATATGCATGTTTTGCTTTTCTGTCCCTCCTATAACAGGGCTCGATTTAAATGGATCATTTCCCTTTGCAATTTAAGAGGTCCTAGGGATTACAGGGAAGTCTTTAGACTATTAAAATTTGATACAACCCCTGGGTTTGTCTTTGCCACTTCGAGATTTCTTCTCTCCATGTGGTTCGCAAGAAATGTAATGATTAAGGCAAACCATGTGTAGCATTATGTTGTTCTATTTATAGATCTACTGTTCCTCTTCCTGGTCACTAACTGTTTTTATTGTCGATATTGTTTTCTAAGCATATTTTAACTATTTTATCTATTGTATTATGAATGTACTATGAATTTTTATCATTGTATTTTTGTACTATATACCTGTGCTTTTATGGTTTTTAACCGAAATAAAGCTGTGAATGATGAATGATATATACCTGTCACCATAAAACTATAATCTTTTCCTCCTACTTATTAGCTTGTATTTTGCCCGATTTTGAGCATGAAAATGAAACTAAACACACTTATTTTAGTCCAAAAGTGATGGTTCATATCCGACAGACATTCTCAGTCAAAAGATTAAACATTCAAAACATCACCATTACCTACCATTTGGAGAAGGTTCCTCAGCTCTGGGGTCATTTTTCAACAGAAAATTGATTTTTCGGACTGTAGAAAAAGGATTCAAAATGTCAATTGTATCGTGTCTCATGTTGAATAAACAATTTATAAGGCTTCTCAGTGATCAAATTTGACATTTTATAGACTTTTCCTCCTACTCAGGAGCTTGTGTTTTACCAGATTTTGAGCATGACAATGACTCTAAACACACTTATTTAAGTTCGAAAAGCGATGGTTCACATCCGACAGTCATTTACAGTCAAAATATTAAATATTCAAAAAATCACCATTGCTGACTATTTGGAGAAGTTTCCTCAGCTCCGGGGTCCATCGATTTTCATCAGAAAATTGATTTTTTGGACTGTAAATAAATGATTCAAAATGTCAATTTCACCGTGCTTTGTTGAACAACAACTTTTTAGGGCTTCCCAGTGAGTAAAATTGCCATTTTTACATTAGCTTGTATTTTGCCTAATTTAGAGTATGAAAATGACTCTAAACACACTTATTTTAGTCCAAAAGTGATGGATTCACATTGAACAGTAATTTACAGTCAAAAGATTAAACATTCTAAAAAAATCACCATTACTGACCATTTGGAGAAGGTACCTCAGGTCCGGGGTCACAGTTTTTAATCAGAAAATTAATTTTATGGACTGTACAAAGGAAATTAAAAATGTCAATTGTATCTTGCCTCGTGTTGAACACCACTTTTTAAGGTCTACCACTGACCAAAATTGCCAGTTTTATAGACTTTTCCTCCTACTTAGTTGCTTGTATTTTGCCTGATTTTTAGCATGAAAAGGACTCAAAACGCACTTATTTAAGTTCGAAAAGTGATGGCTCACATCCGACAGTCATTTACAGTCAAAAGATGAAACAGTAAAAAAGAATCACCATTGCTGACTATTCGGAGAAGGTTCCTTAGGTCATCATGGTTCATCAGAAATGTTTTTTTTTGGGCTGTAAAAAACCAAAATGATTCAAAAGGTCAATTGTATCATGCCTCATGTTCAGTAAACACTTTTCAAGGCCTCCCAGTGACCAAAATTGCCATTTTACAGACTCTTCCTCCTACTCATTAGCTTGTTTTTTGACCGATTTCGAGCATGAAAATGAAAATAAACACACTTATTTTAGTTCCAAAAATGATGATTCACACCGGACAGTCTTTTACAGTCAATAGATAAAATATTTACTAAATCACCATTAATAACTATTTGGAGAAGGTTCCTCAGCTTTCCATCGTTTTTCATCAGAAAATAGATTTTTTTAACTGTACAAAAAATGATTCAACAAGTTAATTGTATCGTGCCTCATGTTGAATAACCAAGTTGTAAGGCTTCCCAGTGACCACATTTGCCATTTTTGTACACTTTTCCTCTTTCTCAGAAGCTTGTATTTTGCCCGATTTCAAGCATGGAAATGAATTAAACACACTTATTTTTGTTCCAAAAATGATGATTCACATCCAACAGTCGTTTACAGTCAAAGGATGAAATATTTAAAAATAATCACTATTACTGACCTTTTGGAAAAGTTACCTCAGGTCTGTGGTCATCGTTTTTCATCAGAATATGTATATTTTGGACTGTACAAAATAAATTCAATATGCCAATTGTATCGTGCCTCCTGTTGAATAACCAATTTGCCATCATCCATAAGACCAACATCAATATAGCTGAAATCAAAACTCACTCCTTCTCTACCTTCGAATACCTCAACACCAAAATAACACGTCAAAACAACAAAGTAACAAAATGCCATCTCATCTACCACCCCCCAGGAAATTCACCTGCATTTGGAGAACAAATATTGGACCAACTTACTCATCGCTCCATAGCCAACACCATCATCCTGGGTGACTTCATCCTCCCCTGGAATAACGAAAAGGACACTGTTACACAGTCACTAAATGAACTCCTCCTCACAAATGAACCCACCCAACACTGCAAGGATCAAACCCACAACAAGGGCACTACCCTAGATGCAATCATAGCCAAAAATGAAACAATAACCATCATTAACATTCTCCCAATAGACTGATCAGACCACCACATCATTAGATTCAACATCAATCAAACCTCAGCCCCACCAGTCAAAACACAAACTACCCATCAAAGAAGCAGAAAACTCCAGGCCATCCCCCTCCCTGCCCTCGAAGAAACCATAACATCACTTCTCCTACCCTCCAAAGACAACCTCAACATGGTCGAGCTCACTACTCTGTACAACAGGACAATGACAACTGCTTTTGACCAACTAGCCCCCTTGAAACTGAAAAGAGTCAGAGAGATCCCCTCCCGAGCCTGGTTCAACAAAGACCAACTCAGAAAGGAGAAAAGTAAGAGCCGCAGAGACACTCTGGAAAGGAAACCCATTCTCAACTAATCTCCCCCAGCTCAGAAAAGAACGCAGTAACTACAAAAAGCACATAACCAAGGAAAAAGTCTCTTCCGGGGTGCACTAGACAAAGCCAAAAAACGCCCCAAAGAACTTTTTGACATCATCCAGAAACAGACCTCCAAACCCACCAAAGATAACCCCCGCCTCCAAACTTCAGTGCAACAACCTGGCCAAATTCTTCAATGACAAAATCACCATTATCGAGCTCTCCCTAGACCTACAACCTCAATCCGAACACAGCAAATCATCACCCATAACGAGACCTAACCCAACCCTAGTTCACAGCATTCTCCCCGAAGCCGAGACCCCCCTTCTGTCAACCACCAAAATAAGTGCTCACCCAAGACCACCATCTTCCCCCAAGCGCTGGAAGGACTTCAAACCTCTCTCCAAAGAGGACATTTCCAAGGTGATTGCCAGCTCCAAACCCTCCAACCACTATGCAGACCCTCTCCCCGCCTCCCTGGAGAAGAACCTCAACCCCATCCTAACCCCACTGTGGACAAAGAAGATCAACAGCTCCCTAAACAACGGTCTGATGCCTGACTGCCTCAAACAAGGCCACGTCACCCCCTTCTAAAAAAAAAAAAAAAACGATGCTGACCCAAATGACCTCAAAAACATTAGGCCCATCACCAGCCTTCCTTTCCTAGCTAAAATACTGGAGAAATGTGTTCTCGCCCACCTGAACCAACACCTGGAATCTAACAACCTACTTGACTCACACCAATCCGGGTTCAGAAAGGGATGCAGCACAGAAACTGCTATACTGAGCATAACTGATGACATTCACAACTCCCTTGACTCTAACAAATGCTGCCTACTTGTCCTCCTCGACCTATCTACTGCTTTTGACATGGTTGACCACACTCTGTTCCTAGACGCCCTACAAAGGCGTATCGGAGCAGATGGCAACGTCCTAAAATGGTTCACCTCATTTGTTCATAACCGCTTCCAAATCAGAAAGATCAAAAACTCGATGTCCGACACCTCCCCCTCAACTCGAGGTGTCCCTCATGGCTCAATCTTCTCCCCCACACTCTTCAACATTGACATGGAACCGCTCACTGCCATTCTAAAACAAGCAAACATCGCCAACCACCTCTATGCTGACGACACCCAGCTGTACCTCAAGGTATCCTCCCTCAATGACCTCCTCCGACTCAACTCCACACTCTCTAAAGTAGAAAATTGGCTAACACTCCACCACCTCAAACTCAACCAAGAAAGAACCAAAATCCTTGTCTTCTCCAATCATGAACAACCCCCTCAGATCCAAGAATGGACAAACAACCTTGACTCTCTAAACTGTAAACTTACTCCAGCGAAAACAGCTCAACATGAGCTCCCACATAAACTCCACAGCAAAAAGCGCCCTCTACAGCCTAAAACTCCTCAACAAAATCAAACCTTTCATACCCGCAATGACCTAAAAATCGCAACCCAATCTGTAGTTCTGTCCAGACTTGACTATGGAGATGCCAAGCTAACTGGGACAGCTAAAACCACATAGCCCCATGAGAACCACCCTAAACGCAGCAGCAAGAATGGTCACAGGTACCAAGAAATACAACCACATCACCCCTGCTTTACAGACCCTAAAATGGCTACCCATCGAAGCACTCTGTGCTTCCAAAACTGCCTGCCTCACCCATAAAGCCTTACACACAGGCAAACAGTACTACCTTGCAGCCAAACTCACAAAAGCTGGACCATCAAGAAACCTAAGAAGCTCCAACTCGCTCCTCTTAATCCCCCCAAAAAGACAAAAACAAAAAGCCCTCTCCCGCTCTTTCTCAGGGAACGCCCCAAAAATCTGGACCTCTCTCCCCATCCACATCAGAACCAATCCCTCCTTCACGAACTTCAAGAGACAACTAAAAGACTTTCTCCTCAAGCGTCATGTCCATGCATCTGGTCAATGACCTCGATCTATAGGACCTCCAGCACTCAGATGCTACTCACTGTATACAAATGTTTGTTTCTTTTACCTGTAGGCTGTAAAGCACTCTGATACCCCTTTGGGTCTTGTAAGCGCTATATAAAACTCCAAAATAAATAAATAAGCCTCCCAGTGACCAAAATAGCCAGTTTTATAGAGTTTTGCTCCTACTCATTAGCTTGTATTTTGCCTGATATTGAGCATGAAAATGACTCTAAACACACTTATTTTTGTTCAAAAGTAATGGTTCACAACCGACAGTCATTTACAATTAAAAGATTAAACATTAAAAAAAAAATCACCATTACTGACCATTTGGAGAAGGTTCATCCGCTCTGGGGTCATCATTTTCCATCAGAAAATTGATTTTTTTGGACTGTAGAAAAAGGATTCAAAATGTCAATTGTATCGTGCCTCATGTTGAATAAACAATTTATAAGGCTTCTCAGTGATCAAATTTGGCATTTTTATAGACTTTTCCTCCTACTCAGAAACTTGTATTTTGGCCGGATTAGAGTATGAAAATGAAATGACTCTAAACACACTTATTTTAGTCCAAAAGTGATGGTTCATATCCAACAGTAATTTACAGTCAAAAGATTAAACATTAAAAAAAAAATCACCATTACTGACCATTTGGAGAAGGTCCCTCAGGTATGGGGTCACCGTTTTTATTCAGAAAAGGGATTTTATGCAGTGTACAAAGGAAATAAAAAATGTCAATTGTATCTTGCCTCATGTTGAATACCACTTTTTAAGGTCTCCCAGTGACCAAAATTGCCAGTTTTAAAGACTTTTCCTCCTACTTTAGCTTGTATTTTGCCTGGTTTTGAGCATTAAAATGACTCTAAACACACTTATTTAAGTTCGTAAAAGTGATGGCTCACATCAGACAGTCATTTACAGTCAAAAGATGAAACAGTAAAACAAATCACCATTAATTACTATTTGGAGAAGGTTCCTCAGCTCAGGGATCATCGTTTTTGATCAGGAAAGGGATTTTTGGACTGTAGAAAAAAAAAAATGTTTCAAAATGTTAATTGTATTGTGTCTCATGTTGAATAACCACTTTTAAGGCCTTCCAGTGACCAACATTGCCATTTTTATAATCTTTTCCTCCTACTCATTAGCTTGTATTTTGCTCGCTTTCAAGCATGAAAATTACTCTAAACACACTTATTTTAGTCCAAAAGTGATGGTTCACTCCCGATAGTCATTTACAGTCAAAAGATTAAACATTAAAAAAAAATCACCATTACTGACCATTTGGAGAACGTTCCTCGGCTCTGGGGGGGATAATTTTTCATCAGAAAATGAATATTTTGAACTGTACAAAAAATTATTCAATATGTCAATTGTATCATGCCTCATGTTGAATAAAATTCTTCCCAGTGACCAAATTTGCCATTTTTGTACACTTTTCCTCCTTCTCAGAAGCTTGTATTTTGCCCAATTTCAAGCATGGAAATGAAACTAAACACACTTATTTTTGTCCAAAAGTAATGGTTCACAACCGACAGTCATTTACAGTCAAAAGATTAAACATTTAAAAAAATCACCATTGCCGAAGATTTGGTGAAGGTTCCTTAAGTCATCGTTTTTCATCAGAAAATGAATTTTTTGAACAGTTAAAAAAAAAAAAAAAGATTCAAAATGTCAATTGTATTGTGCCTCATATTGAATAACTACTTTTCAAGGCCTCCCAGGGACCACAATTGTCATTTTTATAGGCTTTTCTCCTACTCGTTAGCTTGTATTTTGCCCAATTTCGTGCATAAAAATGACTCTAAACACACTAATTGTAGTCCAAAAGTGATGGTTCACATCCGATAGTCATTTACAGTCAAAAGATTAAACATTAAAAAAATCACCATTATTGACCATTTGGAGAATGTTCCTCAGCTCTGGGGTGATCGTTTTTCATCAGAAAAGGGATTTTTTGAACCGTACAAAAATGATTCAACATGTCAATTGTATCGTGCCTCATGTTGAATAACCAATTTATAAGGCTTCCCAGTGACCAAATTTGACATTTTTGTACACTTTTCCTCCTTCTCAGAAGCTTGTATTTTGCCCGCTTTCAAGCATGGAAATGAAACTAAACACACTTATTTTAGTTCCATAAAATGATGATTCACACCCGATGGTCATTTACAGTCAAAAGATGAAATATTAAAAAAAATCACCATTACTGACTATTTGGAAAAGGTATATATACTAAGAGGGTGACTGTTCCTCAGAGAATAAAAAATGTACCAATGAGTTGGTATGTGAGCTTATCACGCGGTCGGGTCAAAGTGAGTTTGGGGGAATTTCTCCTTTAGAATATAGTGCCCTCACACACCCTTTCGAGTGTCATGCTTCATCATCGGGCGTTGCTCCTCGTGGGGGTGGCGCTGCAGTCCCTCACGGGCCCCGCAAGAGGGCTCTTTATCGGAGATCTTTTATGGAGACGCCGCAGTTGTGCATGGGGGTGTGTGGGCCTCTAAAAAGGGGGAAGTGAATTGGCGAGTTAAAATTGCTATGTGGATCCCAGAACCAAAGTTTTTATTCACGGGTTCCGTATTGCAAAGTTTAAAAATAATCCTGGAGCTCCTCTTCAAAAAAAATGTCGAGGGCAGACTTACTGCTGCTCTCAGGATGGGTGTAGTGTAGGTGAGTGAAAGTCCTACAGAAATGGGGTCAACATGTTTCGCGCTTTGCTGCTGGTCCATAGAGGATCCATTAGCGCTTCGTCAGGACCGGAAATAAGGTGAGAAGAAATGTTCATGAAAACAGGTTCCAGGGAAGCAAAGAACTGTGAACCTGTAGTACCTTAATATTAAGGGGATTGAGCGTCCAAGCGCTGATAGGAACTCTTTCTTTAGGAACCTATACCCAACCTGGTGAAATAAAAAACAAGTATGGAGAGAAAAGAGACAAATATAATTCACTTTTAAAATGATGGTCAAATAATACTCGCATCTTGTGTTCATATTACAAGTAAACACAGTTGTGTGCTCAATCAAACAGGCATGCACACAACATTAACATGCAGGTAAATCGACCTGGTGCCGGGTCATGATTATCCCTGTGCAACTGACCGCTGTGCTGGGGTACATGTTCTATAGGCAGTTATCAGTGATCGTGTGCCTTATAAAAACACCCCCGCATATGGCCAGCAGCATGTGTAATGTTATCTAAAACAGAACGACGTGGGCGGTTCGGCTTCAATGGTGGAGACTGGTAGTCAGAGTTAACAAAACAGCTATCAATAGGTACGTATATCGTATAAAGTCTAACATTGCAAAAGTTGGCGGTGTGTCAGTTACAATGTAAGTAATGCGTGCTGCTAACGGCTATGTAGGGAAACATTCCTGCAATAATGGTCATGCTTGATCTTCAAGCAACGCGCCTACCCTTCTAGTTCAGGGGATGGGCTCCGTCGGCGCCTCGGTGGTAGCAAGTCGAGAAACTAAGGAGAGTGAATGTAATGTCAGACTATCTTTGCAGGTGGGCGCCATTCTCTGACGGTATTGTAAAAAGAAGAAAAGATTACCGCTTCAGTTGCAAAGATACTCACGGGTGCTCGTCTACCCAGGGTGTGGAAACCTACCCCTCCTCCGTAGCGTGCCGGGATTGATGAGGGGTGGGGAGTCGGTCTTTAAATATGCTTCCTTATTGACACTGACCTG
This sequence comes from Triturus cristatus, assembly GCF_964204655.1. NCBI lineage: Eukaryota > Metazoa > Chordata > Amphibia > Caudata > Salamandridae > Triturus > Triturus cristatus. The sequence continues at coordinate 902,722,825 of NC_140593.1, forward strand.
GTGGTTAGGGCGGGTCTCAGCGTCTAGATGACACGCGATGATGTGTGCGTTTAGTTTCCCTGCTTGGCGTACTGTGTCGATGGTACTGCTGTATGGATATGGTGGGGAAACGGCGGCCATGTTGGAAGGGTCTCTCGGATCAGGGGACAGAATATATTCGAATTGTGTATACTGGGAAGCCCTGTGTCAATGTGCAAAGGGCGAGTTATTAGTAAAAATTAGCGGTCAGACAGAAATTGTGTGTCGAAAACGTGGTGGTTATTAAAATTTTTAACTGTTTATATATAATGTTTAGGGTTATTAACACTGATGTTAAAATACAGTTGTCGGCAGCACGTGTGGATATTAAGAGTTGTTAGGCTCTCTAGTTGTATACTGGTAATCATTTTGCGAGCCATGAGAAAAAAAGACCATGAGGAAAACAGGAGGGTACAGAGTTCCCTCTGCAGGATAGTGGGGTTAAAAAAGGGGCGGTGAAAGAAACCAAAGATTGTAAGGTAGTTCTAGACAGTGCGGTGAAGTACCTCTGTATTTGGTATCAAGTTAATTCGACCCATGGGATTTCGTCGTTAAGGCCCATGGTGTCGCATTTCAATCTATGGACCCATCGCTGTTCTTGCTTGAACAGAGAGCGTTTGGTCCAATTAGGATTGAAAACAATGATGGTCCATTTCAAGCTATTCGCAGTGTGTCCTCGTTCTGCAAAGTGTGTGAGTAGTGTGATATTTGTTCTGCCTCGCCTTATAGTACTTTTATGTTCACTAATGCGTATCTTGACTGCTCTGGTGGTCATGCCAACATATCTTTTATTGCAAGGGCAGAGTATTGTATAGACACAGTTAGTGGTATTGAAATTCATGTGCCTAGTTTGGCGCCAGGGTGTTGTCAAGCCCAGGTCGATTTCTTTTGAAATCGTGGTTTCTGCACAGGTTGAGCAGGAGCCACAGGGGTAATGGCCTACTACTGGTGTGAGGGATAAAAATTAGATTTCCCGTGCACAAGGGGTATTGGACCTATGTTATGTTAGCATGATGTATCTATATGTATACTTTCTGCTTGATATACATGTCTTTTGCTAGGAAGAAACCCTCCTTTCCTTCCATGTAAATCTGCTGCTAGACGAATAGGCCAAGAACCATACCAACGCCATTTTCTTAACATGTGCTGATCATGTGCTGATCACGTGCGGTTTTCAAGCTCCCTGTTCATCTGAGTTATTGGTAGCAGCTGAAGGTAGCCTGTTTACTTTACTGTTTTAGACTCAAGGTTGCATCTGGCTTTGGGAGTGATTAGAGCATTCCTGAAGGCGCCGCCTCTTCTTTCCCAAGCACAGAGACGAAAGGGAGTCACCCCTCCTGCCCTCCCCAGTAATGGATAGCTGTGCCTTTGTTCTTATCCAAGCTGTGCCATATATGGTCCTTTCCTGGAGCTCCAGGGTCAACTGGTGTTTTTCCATTTACTGTATTATATGTGTTGAACTGAAAAGTATATAACCTCATGTTTGAATATGAGCCAGCAGTCTTCCTCGGCGCACCTGATGGGTGAGGATCGACGAGGCTCCTCTATATAGAGTTTGCTTTGACCAATAAAACGTTTGAACCTTATCCGTTGCCAACTGACTATTATTTAGAAAAGATATTGCGGCCCATCGGTAAGTGTGGCCCTTGGGATTTTTGTTAAGTACTTCAGTTGGCGACTCTGGTGGGACCCCATGATAGGGTCTTTTCCTCCCCCGTATTCGGGTGGTAGGATTGAGGCCGTTCTGGTCAGGCGGGTGGGGGAGAGGGATTTTATTTTTTTCCTTCTCCCTGATCGATATTTTTCTGTGGGCACGTCCACTCCGCACTCCCGATCAGGGTGTCCTCTGCTGCTAGTAGCCCTTCACCGGGGTCCTACGGGCTTAACCCAGGAGCTGACCGTGTTGGCCCCAAAAAGTTGGCAGCGGAGAACGAACATCTGTACCTGGGTGCACCCGGTGAGTAATTTGTTTGTTTTGACGCACGCTTTAAGCGGTGCATTTGGAACAGTTAACTGTATTTTGGTTTGGGGGTCGTGAGTGCCCTAGGAGAATTACGGAGGTCTTGCAGGGTAGTCCGGTAGGGACTGACTGTAGAGACTCCATGGATCCTTTTGTGATTGAGAGACACTGATCAGATGCCTAGTTGTTACCTGTGTGTAACGCACGGCCGGATTGTATTCGGAAAAGCCTGTGGCTGTAACTGGGTAGCCATGAGACCTATCTGAGTTAATCCTCGGACCCCATCAGAACAGTCTCGCTGGTGAACCAAGGAGGTCATGGGATGGTCTGTAGTCCAGTCCGTGGTCGCACCTGTCTGACTGCCTCTTGCCAGTCTTTTTGGAAGACTGCTCGTTGTGATTCTGTCGGTCCAGTATTTTGAATAATTCTCCACGAACGGGAGTCGACGGGCTCGGTTCGTATATGTGGATGCATCAAGTTTGGATAGGTAGGTTGGGGTTGAACTACAGAAAAGGTTGTATAGGAAACATCAATATATGTTATATGTGATCTAAGAGTTTGATGATACGTCGTTTTTTGTTTGTCTGTTAACTAACATGCCGTGCTTCAGCAAATTGAGTTGTTTTGGATGTTGTTGCCGCCCTAATGATACGCATCTGGCTGAAAGCCAAGCTGCCCCACCTGAGGGCAGCCCAAGTTATGATATGTATGTAAAGCATGGTATTACACCCTTTTGTTTAATGCATTGTGGCAGTGAATGTGTGAGAGAATTGGAGAAGTGAAATTGTCAAGGAGTGAGTTTAATGTGGCCTCATCGCCATCAATGCGTCGCAAAAGGTAATTGAAAGGGGTGTAGCTAGGAAAAGAGCACCCCCTATGACTTGATGATACCCTGATGTACAAAAAGTACTAATGAAAAGTAAATATGGACAGATCAAAAGTTTAGTTTTAGAAAAAAAATGTGTTCATTTGGAATTTGCATGTTGTTCCCACCTGGGGATGTTTTTAGGTCTCGTGAGCCAAAGGCTCGAAGAGACATTTTATATGTGGGATTTTCAAAGTGCTACCCACAGTCTTTTGGCTGGCCTAAACCTTGAGTGCACGATCACATGCACGTGCACAGCTGCTCCTCTGCTCATTGCATTCCCCCCTCCCTTCTCACCCAGCCCTTTGATGCTCTGCACGATTACTTTCACTTTTGCCGCTTTGATGTTTGATCACAAACGCGATCACTTCCGCTTGGCATTGTAAGTCTGGGTGACATGTTGCTACCATTTACCTTGCTAAAGATAAAATTTAAATGCTTATGATAAATGTAGATTCCAAATATACGCCCCCAAATATACATCTTAAATTTTTGAGCTGCCCAGGCACAAGCCAGTCCCTCCCGCTCGATTGGACTGTACTGACGCTCAAACTGCTTCAGCGATCTAGAAACAAATGCTACTGTCTGCTCTCTACCCTCTGCCCGAGCACTGCCCCCAAACCTCTCATGCTTGCATCCACTGTTATAGCTGAAGGGCAGGCCTCACCACGAAAAGCATGGAGAACTTGAGCAGAAATAATCAACTCCTTCACCCTCTCGAACACCCCATCCAGCTCTCATCATTTACCTCCTACTGGCTTCGGCACTTGACTTAAAATAAATATATGGGTTTGAACAAATCATTGCTGTGCAGGCTCTTGCAACAAGGTATATTTTCTATGTCAAGTGTACCACCTCTCCTTGGTGCCAGCTTAACAACACGTCTAATATCCCAAAATAAAAAGTTCCAGTATTTACGCATATGTCTGACATTGTGGAGGGCCTTCAGCCTTGTGGTGTTATGATGTCACCAGAAGACATTGAAGGCGATACAGGACACTGTTATCTGTTATGTATCCCATATATAGAATCAAATTGAAAAATACGACACCTGGGAACTTGTGCAAGCCTTCAGTCCTATGTCCCTTTCATACAGGCGTCTAACGCTGATCATGCTTATCTAAGTCAGCAGTGTTGACTTATGCTATGGATGCATGTAAATTCCATCCGGGGCACGGTCTAAATCTGCTTCTTTTATACACAAAGTGGTACCTTCTTCAGCTATGTATTATATTTGTTAAGTAGGTCTGACTTAAACATTCTATCGCTACATTTTGTGAATAATATTCCATAAAACGTTGTTAGATACATAGCCAGTATTGCCTTATAATACTATTAATTGTGTTAGTGTACTGTACTAGATTTAGTATGGTGTTGGGTGTTTTAGCACTGCTAGGGGCATACTGTTGTATTTGTACTACAGGATTGAGACCTGAGGCAGGAAGCTAAGCTACTAATGTTGGCCTCTATACAAAGTGTGGTTCCATTAATGTACATAGTGCTTTAGCTCGTGTTTGTGCAAGCTTGGCACTATGATCTTCATGCTTACAAATTAACCATGCCATAGAACAAATCGTGTTGGCAGAAGCTGTACAAGTTGGGCAGTAAAAAGCAGCACACTTCAGAACTCTGCAACGGTGATGCATTGTTTCACCCCCATACTAAACAAGCATTGGCAGTGCCAGTAGGTTTCAGCTCAAAAAAACGGAACCGTTCGCTTTACTAATGCTCTTTTTTTATTGCTTTCATATTAACGTATGTATCATGACACATGCGCACACATAACTGCCAATTTTGCAGTTGGTTTTCTAGGTAAGAAAATCCATTCCAAGATGGCCACTGAACCTTTCTAGTAATGCTTGGCAGCATTTTTTAAAGTACCCATTTAACATGGTGGATGGCCATGTTAGACCGGTGAATTAAAAAACCATGTGAGTGGCATGAAGCTCTTAGCAGCCGCCTGGCAGCCATTAAAAATAATAATAAAATAAAGCGTTGGAGGGAAGTCAAAATCGAGCATGGATGGTGGAGCACTAAAAAGAAATGAAAATAATAGCAGGCACAGTGCGTACCAGCTATTAAGCAGGTACATGCTTAGGCTCCTCTAGGACTTACCTGTGTCTTGTCCTCCAACCAGGCAAAGCTCTTTCCGACGATGCTTCTGTGCGTGTGAGGCTCCAGCCTTGCTTCTTTCTCTCTCATGTTCTCTCTCAAACTCCGGTTTTGTCATTAGACTGCTTTTGACTGTTTTCCATTTCTTTTGCCTCTTTTCACTTTTCGCTTTTGACTTTATTTCCGTTTTTTGCCCTAGTGTCACTGCATTTTGCCTGTTTTACTTCATTGCTTTCTTACCTTTTTGTCTCCTCTTCTGCTTCATTCTCACTGAACCGTGTCTTATTCCCTGTCCTGCCTATTTCTTCACTGCTTATTTCTGCCTTTTTAGGTCTCGCCTGGCGAACGCAGCGCGAAGCGCTGCTGTCGCCAGCGAGATCTATTGTTGCTGACTTGCCTCGGAAGTGGGACAGGAGATGTGCACGCGCAGGCTTTTGGCGGATTGGAGCCTGTGTACACGCTTACAGCCACGCAGTGTGCACATCTCCTGTCCCCCTTCCCTCGCAAACCAGCATGCAGTTTCACTTTCGCTTGTGTTATTATTCTGATTTAAAGTGCAGGTTAGGAAGAGGGCCCGGGGGCATCTCATGGCCTAGAGGGAAAGCAGGCTTCAGCGCCTGGAAGCTGGCACTGCTGTGCCTCACGCGCACGCCCTGGTGCCTTTTTGGTCACCGGAAGGTCTCTCCTACCCGCCTGATACGCAGAAGCAGTACTAGCGTATTAACTTGTAATGGGACATGAGAAAGCCATGCCAAACAATTCACCTTTCAGACAACCACGAAAACCCGCCCAAAACGTAGAAATGCCCAAAATGACGAGATAACGCTTCCAATACACAGCGGTCGGGTGCCACTTTAAGGATACGTGTCTGTTTGTGGGCGTGACACCCGAGCAGGGGTGTCGCCCCTGTAGATCTGCGTGTGCCTGTGTTCACCTGTTGGAGTGTCGAAGATCCCGGATGTGATTTCTGTCCGGGCACCTCCGAGTTCTGTATCTGTATTGTGAGGGTAGGTGTGCTCAGCTTGTGTTTTCTCGGCTGGGGGCGTGTCACTTCCGTCTATTACGTTTGTGACTGGGCCTGGCTCCTCCTTTGCTCCATTGGTTCTTGTGTGATTTACCAATCTGTTACACGCCTGTGGGTGTGGCCCAGAGCCCTGGGTGTGTCCTTTCACTCAAAGCGTGGGTGCCAGGTTTACAAGGGTGTGGGTGTGTTGCTGACCGTCTGTTTATTTATGTTTGCTATTTTTATAGCGCAAACTCGTTATTTTATTGATAGGCGCAGGGAGATGAAGTGATTTGCCTAAAAACGCAGGATGTTGCTGAGGCTCGAATCCGGTTCCAACTATGGTTGCTCGGGCCATTACGCCACTTTCTCCCCTCTTTTGTTTATAACGTCCCGCGCTGTTTATATGCGCAGATTTAACAAAGTGATGTTTCCCATGTCAGCTCGTTGTGGTTTCTCCCACAACATATTTACTGCCCACACTCAATATCCTGTACGCAGCAGTAGCACATGCAGTTTGTCCTTTCCTACAGGATATGCTCACACTCATTAACGTACTCCTTTCCTACAGGGAAATCTCAGCCCACACTCACAGGTATAGTCAGGGCTTTAAGTGGGATGAAAAAACAGGGGGGTGTCTCAAACGGGCGTGGCCAATGCAATTAGGGAGTGGCTTAAAAAACACTTAAGCTAAAAATCTGTGCTTAGTATAGTGTGCCGCCCGACTTGCAGTTTGCTGTTTCTGTCCTTGCATCCAGATATATGATACAACAAGTAACATCATACAAGTCAGAACTATTGGGTTTGTGAATGTTTGTTACTTGCATAAGATAAATAAGCAGCAATTATGGCTTGTATATAATATTGAAAAAGCTCTCACTTAAAGCCCTGGTGACACCACGGCAATGCTGCTGCTCCTGAGATTCAAAAAGAGAAGGGAAATCCAGAGAGAAAATGACTCTTTAAAGGATTTCCCTTCCCCCTACAACCTCACCTTGCATGACCTCATGCCATAACTTTTCCACTAGTGAGCAGTGTGAGCAGTATACATGCATATGCCTGCTGTCACCGCAGTCCGGAAAGAAACGGCCCGCCTGTGCCAGGGCACACAACAGAGCCCGATAGAGACCTGTTTCGAGGCCACCTTTAAACAAGCATTTGCAATGCAATAGGTCTCGCATTTGCGAGTATTTGAGCGACTGGCATTGTAAAATGACAAACCTTTTATCTATGTGTTGGTTTTGAAAACAGATAAGTAAAAGGCATTGGCATTTGCAATGCCAATAGCTTAACATTTCGGAAATGCGAGACCTATTGCATTGCAAATGCTTGTTTATTTGGTGGCTCAGTGAGCCAACGTGCCTGATGCAGAGGTTTGTGTTTAACATCATGGTTGTAGGTCCTAATTCCAGCTGGACCTACTGAGACTTTCATCCATTTGAGGTTGATAAAATGAGTACCATTGCGTGGGGTAGTAACAAACATCTGTTCTATGCTGGTATGTTATGTTATTATGTTCTGTGAATTATTCACAGTAAGTGTTTTCATAATTTGAGGATAGAAATAAGTTGAGGCCCCTAAAAGGAGACAGTATATAAAAAATAAAATAAGAAAAAGTGTATTTTTAAATAGGGTTAATTATTGAAGGTTAGAAAGAATTATGAAGGCTTTTTGTCTTTGACAGCTTCAGAGTGAGGAGAAGGTGGGGGCTAAAGAGCGCAGAATGCGATGCAGAAATTGAAGGCAGATTTTGACCTTGTAGTCTGTAAGGTGGGGGCTAGAAATAGGAGCGAGTAAACCAGGAGGTGAAATCATTGCTTAGAAAGCTTCTCTGACATGGAAATGTGTAATGCTTGCAGCAGGAGAGCCTTGGAAAGAGGTGGGGGCCAGGAGTGCTTGCAGTGGCTGACTAACAGCCCAGAAAGTTCCGTGCTGAGGTGCTATTTTTAGCTTTTCTGATAAGATAGGACAGCAGAGAATCAAAACTTACGGAGCCCTGTCTGTTCCCATATTGTTCAAGACATATTAAAAAAAGGCTGCTGAGAAGAAAAATATACATTCGTATTTCTGCTTTTGAAAAATAATGTCCACGTAGTTGCCTTCATTTAACAAATGTGGCATTATCCTTAGACAAAAAGTAAGATGAAGCTCTTTTTGTGGGCTACATGCCTAGGTAAAAACTATCAGCAAATTAAGATTCATTTTTCACAGGAGGAATTGTGGCGCAAGGGAACACAGAGTGTCTGTAAAAAATGCTTTCCTTTTAGACAGTCAAAATTAAGGTGGCTTAACATGCTTACATGTTTTAGTCATTGCAAAATTGACAAGATGGTTACAGTTAAGTACCACTAGGTTTGTATTTTCTATTTTGTGTTTTGTTAATGTGTGTTATGTGTGTCTTCGGATTAAAAGTTACAGTTGATATTTTTGGTATGTTATGTGAAGTGTTTATCTTTTGTGTGTTGTGTTTTTTTTTTTTTGCTTCTGCCCTCAGATCATTCATGGATTGTTCTGGGTGGTTCTAGGGCTGGCAAGACTACAGTTGGACACGTGAGTTGGTTTAACGAAGACGTCATAGTTGTGAAGGGATAATTGTGAAATGAGCGCCCTGAATAGCTATAGGCAGGAAATCAGGGTGAGAGAAGTCTAGAACAGACTGAGAATGTTACAGTAGGTGCAGAGGAGTAGTGAAAAAGCAGGGGTCAACAGCAAACGCAACAGCGATGGTCCATATCATGAGGTGGTGGAACGAATGTTCCATATGTACCTGGGGGACCTAATCAATGTGCAAATTGCAAAAAGGAGGGTGCTGTCAGCTGTGTGTTGAAACAGATGTGTTTTTTGCATAACTTCTTTGGAAAGAAATGTTTGTGTTTATTTTTGTGCATTGTGTCTTTCTATGAATTGTTCCTGCTGGTCCTGTGTGTCAGAAGCGACACAGTAAGTTGTGTTGACAGCCGGTCACCACTTTGGTGACCTGCTGTCAAAGAGGGGAGTAAGGAAATGGAATATTATTTTTGAGCCTGACAAATTAAGCAGACAAGAATATTAGTTGTTGGGTTGCAGGTTCATTGTGCATGAAGTGCATGCCATAGTGTTGTGCGTCACCGCTCATTTACATATTGTATTGAAATTTGTCTATGCTTTCTGTGCTTGGTATACAGCAAGTATACCTGATGGCTTAGCATGTGTGCTTTTATTTTATGCACGTTTTTTGTTTTTGCGTTGTTTTTACGCTTCTGCTTTTAATACTATTATGAGCTCCCCTGTGTTGTGAGGGGATGGTCATGACGATGCCCATCGCTACGCAACTGTTGGTTGGACTTGTTCTGGTTACTAAATCTCACAGATATGATATTTCATGCTGTGAACATGACAGACAACACTTCACCAGTGCATGTCTATTTGGCCATAATGGTATTGAAAAATAAACAAAAGAGATATACAGGATTAAAGGTGTGTCACCTGCAGTTAGTCATGTTACTGCTCCTTCCTTTAAGGGATGAGCAGCCTGGATTGATGTTCCCTGATTGGACCCTAAGGATGAACTATAAATCTGTGGCTCTTGCAAAAGGTGACCTAACTTTCCTTATGATATTGCACTTCTACATGTAGTCATAAGAGACACCAAGAGTTTCTTATTTGCTGTCCTGAGTAGCAGGACGGTGATTTTAAGTGGGTATAGTGCCCCCTCCGGACAGGTGACTAGGGAAAGGATAAATTGTAGATCAGACACCAGAGACCTGAGAATTATTGGACTAGGGTGACAGGTATTCTCAGTGATCATGAGGAGACCTTGTTTAGCCTGTGTATTGCATAGTGCACTTGATGCACAATTATTAAAGGGAGGTATCTGCATGCCCCTGATAATTTGTATCATGCGTTTCCCCTTTTGAGGTGTTCTGGATAAGGAATGTAGAGACACACAGATGTAGTAATTTAAGAGATGTTTATCCCATTAGATAATGTTGCTATGTGTGTGAGGTACAGTCAGGATACAGCCCCTGGGGAAGACCCGCCTGCAGGGGATATAAATTACCCTCATTGCACCAGGGTCGAAACTTCGACACTCTCCCCCAGTGGGCTTGTACCCAATATCATCACAGCCTGCCTTTTCACAGATGAATGTTCTCTGTGCCCATCAGAAAATCATGAAATGAATATTTGTAAATCCATAAGGGACTGGCCTATCTGTAAAACTGGTGCCACTATGAGCCACGTCCAGTTTTACTAATGATACCAGAATGTTTAATTGATTGGTTATTGAATTTGCCTTTTGGATTCCCCTCCTTTATATCTGTCCTACCTCATGAGCACTTTCCTTTTTCACACTCCCCTTGGAGCAACCTTTTTCTCTATTTGGAGCATTTAATATGGTGATCTGTTCTAAAAGTCTCTTAATTTTCTCTGGTCTGTATCATACCCTGTTCTCCTCAGACTTTGAGCTTTCTTTAATAGGCACCTACTCTGAAATTGATTCTGTGCTTGACTTCACCTCAGAGTGCTACTTTGAAGATAAGGGCGAGCTACCAGTGGCTCCCGAGCTACTCGTTGGAGACCCCTGGACTAGAAGTACTGCCTTTGCCCTTGCATCCTATGAGAGTGACTGTGCATTCTAAACCAGAGTCATCCCATGGCTTCTGGCCACTCCCTTGAAGATTGCAGTCCACCTGCCTGCAGTCCTATTGTTAAATACAATGAATTATTTTTGTACTAATTTGAAGGAAACTAACAACTGTGTCACGTTCTTATATCACCAGGTTCTGCAGGATCTTCCAGAGTAAAAGGAAGAGTCATAATAACCTGCAGAACGATGATTAAGATGAGTCCTAATTCCCATCAGTGTCAGCTACATATGAAGGGCGGATGTCTTGGACCTACAGTCCCAGCCCCCAGAAAGTAGCAAGGCTGGACAGCGATCGCCAGTGCACCATCAATGGCATCTCCAAAGCACCGTGCTTGCTCCACCAGACGGCATTGGACATCAGAGAAGAAGAAGGGGCTGGCTCCCTGTTTGCCACAGAACCAGAATTTCAGTGCAAGAGAGCGAAAGAGAAGGATCCCTGTTGTTGACGGCAGGGCTGGTTTGAGGCTTCAGTTTTTCTAGCTGTCATGTGCTGGTAACCTCTGACAGCGCATAGTACATTGAGTCCCGTGGCCTAGGTTTGGCCACTACCCCCTTTTCCTTTGCTCCAATGGGAGGGCAGTGCACTGGAGGATCCAAGATTGGCAAAAGGCACTACATTGTGGTACCCATGTTGAAAGGAACAATAAAAGAGCAGCCCGAGTGTCCTCTGATACTGAATAACGAGTGTTGGAGTCTGAGGGTGTAGCTGAACCTGAAACTTTATTGCTTTTTCCTGTTTAAGCAGTACCTGGGTCTGCACGATATGATCTGTGCCCAGGACTAACGAAAAGCACATCTGTAGTGCCTGCCACACGAGGAGAGATACTGGTGCACTGCATGGAGACATTGAGACTTTCGAGTGAGCTGTGAGTGTTTGCCAGGAGGGCACTCCAACAGATACTAAGAAGCACTATTTTCATGGAAAGGCCTGGATCGAGAGGCCCAGCGTGGAAGAGGACAATGGAAGCAGATTTGATGGACGATAGAAGCCTACCAAAGAGGCTTGGAACGGACTTTGGGCATAGTTGCACAAGTGATTCCAATGAAATTGTATAAAATAGGTGTTAGATATGTTCTCATTTGACTGAATTACCATGGAAGAGGAATGGCCTCTAGTAGCTCCGCCCCTAGCATCCAAAATGATCCCCCAGAAGTGAATTTGTGTGACCGTTCTTACTGTTCTGCTGGCACTGTTTTAGAGTAGTGTTCTGTTTAGTAGTAAAGCATCAAGTCCGTACTCTGATAAAGAGTATCCCCATTTCACCTGAGAGCATTGATAAGGATCGCCACTGTTTTACCTGAGTATATCTATGACACGTTTGATTCCGCACAAGGACGGACACAGATGGAGTGATGATAGTATCTACTAGCTGTAGGGCCCATGGATTGCTTCCCATCCTGATTAGCAAAAGATGATCTGGTTTTGTCCCTATTCTTGCTATATGTGAGTAGGTTGAGAGGCCTAGTTATGGTGGTATGTATTTATTACACTCTAAGTTAAGTAAATTAGGTTATAAAGATGTCCTGGAGTACAGTGCATTGCATTAGAGTTAGATCCTGAAAGAAGGACAGAGAAAAGGGTATTGTGCATCTAAGTGCTTGCCTGAATGTAATGAGGGAAGCATGAATGTGTCCTGGCTAGATAAGAAAATGAAGTGTAGGGTTTCCAGTGGTTCAACATCACTGAGTACTTCAGGTCTTTACATGAGCAGAGTGTTTCCCATGAGAAAAGTCATACCTATCCTAGTAATGGATACAGCAACCCTGTTCTGTGCAGAAGGGGTTGGGAGCATTTCTGTAGGAAGAAGTCATGATAAATAGCCCATCCTTGTTCATACACCCTGAATGCATATTGTCTGAAATGCCCATGTTGATGTCACGTTTTCAGTAGATTGTTCAGGTTGTGCTATGTTTAATTACTTCTACCCTCAGTTTATTAAGCCCCATCCATTTATCATACTTGTCAATTCTTTTGTTGGGAGTCGTCAAAGCATGTAAATGGCGAAGAGCCAGACATCAAGAAAATGCCTTAAAGAAACGAGAATAGCAAATGGAAAGACTACAGAACAGTCATTACCAGCATCTGAAAGGGTTAGAGAGATTTAGACAGGGACAGCAAGCTACATCCTCTGTTTAGGTCGGTCAGTTCTACAGAGAGAAGTACACTAAAGTAAAAGAGTGTTGGTGTTATGACACAAGTCATTAGGGGGGGAACTGATAGAGCGCGTTCCGCACTCTATTTTTATAGGTGCCTCATATTCATGATCTTCAGGCATCTACCTTTAATCATAACAGGTATGCAGTGTTTTTGTGTAATAACGTGTGTATTCAGTTGAATCAACTAGACATATATAATGTGAAAGGTCATTATTTGAATATGTATCCGGATATCTGCATATAATCAAGCAGAACAATATTATTTCATACATGTCATCCAACAGTATAAGTTGACCTAGGTCTTAGGCCTCAATTAGTATTTTCCTCCTGAAATCTCCTTGGCTTTCAGTGAAATAATTAATTAAATGAATAATGGTTTTGTGCAAGGTAGTTGTGATCTCACCCCTCTGCAGGCAATGAAAATGCTAGAGATATTTGAAGACTGAACTGCTTTAGTTAGCTACATCATGCTAAAAGGGCCGTTCTGAGGGATAAAAATTAGATTTCCCGTGCACAAGGGGTATTGGACCTATGTTATGTTAGCATGATGTATCTATATGTATACTTTCTGCTTGATATACATGTCTTTTGCTAGGAAGAAACCCTCCTTTCCTTCCATGTAAATCTGCTGCTAGACGAATAGGCCAAGAACCATACCAAAGCCATTTTCTTAACATGTGCTGATCACATGCTGATCACGTGCTGTTTTCAAGCTCCCTGTTCATCTGAGTTATTGGTAGCAGCTGAAGGTAGCCTGTTTACTTTACTGTTTTAGACTCAAGGTTGCATCTGTCTTTCGGAGTGATTAGAGCATTCCTGAAGGCGCCGCCTCTTCTTTCCCAAGCACAGAGACGAAAGGGAGTCACCCCTCCTGCCCTCCCCAGTAATAGATAGCTGTGCCTTTGTTCTTATCCAAGCTGTGCCATATATGGTCCTTTCCTGGAGCTCCAGGGCCAACTGGTGTTTTTCCATTTACTGTATTATATGTGTTGAACTGAAAAGTATATAACCTCATGTTTGAATATGAGCCAGCAGTCTTCCTCGGCGCACCTGATGGGTGTGGATCGACGAGGCTCCTCTATATAGTTTGCTTTGGCCAATAAAACGTTTGAACCTTCTCCGTTGCCAACTGACTATTATTTAGAAAAGATATTGCGGGCCATCGGTAAGTGTGGCCCTTGGGATTTTTGTTAAGTACTTCAGGTGGTAAAGCCCACAATGTAGGCTGACGTGTTAGTTGTAGTTTGGGTCTCGTATGTACGAGGTGATCTTTAAGATTCTGTGTACGTTTAAATGCAAAGAGTGGCGGCGGGCCTGGTTCGAAAGTGCCTGAATTTAGTATGGCCCAGTGTTTTCTGATGACCTTTTGTATTCTGTTAGAACTGGGCGTAAATGTGGTGACACATGTAATGGTGTCTGATTTAGATTTTTCCTTTGTCTCGAGGAGGGCGGTTCTAGGGTTATTCCTAGCTCTCTTTTGTGCTTGGCGAATAATGTTGCTCGGATAGTGACGTTTCTTAAGGTTGTCCCTGAGAAAGTTGAACTGCTTCTCAAACTCCATGACAGTGTCACAGTTCCTGCGGAGACGCAGGAATTGGCCCACCGGTAGATTGTTCCTAAGCGCCCTGGGATGGTGGCTATCATAAGTCAGGAGACTGTTCCTATCTGTAGGTTTCTTGTAATTGGTGGTGTGTAAATAGCCATTATCCAAGTAGATGAGAAGGTCCAGGAAAGGAATCTCATGTCGGGATCTTGTACTCGTGAATTTCAGAAAGGGGTTCAGAGTATTGACCCAATTGCAGAACGAGATACAGTGTTCTTCATCCCCTTTCCAAAACAGGACAATGTCGTCAATATAACGATGCCAAAGTAAAATGTGTTGGCTAAATGGGTTGGTTTCTCCAAGAATATGTTGTTCTTCAAAATGGGCCATGTACAGGCAGGCCAGACTAGGAGCGAATGTACTTCCCATGCTCGTACCTTGTATTTGGTGAAAGAGTTGTGATTTAAAGGCAAAGAAATTCTCTTGAAGAGCTAGGGAGGCACAATCGCAGATGAATGAAATAGGTGTCAAAAAAGGCCAGGGTTTAATGTTACAGAGAGTATTTTCTAATACCTCTAGTGTGGCGTCCTGAGGAATGTTTGTATAAAGGGCTTCTACGTCCATGGTCACTAGGAAGTCAATTTTGTCAAGCTCAGGAAAATGTTCTATGAGGTTAAGAACCTCAGTGGTGTCTCTGAGATAAGATTTAGTTTTGCTCACCAAAGGGCTAGGTAAAAATCCCAGAACTTGCTCAGTGGTTCTATATCAGAGTCAATGCCGGAAACAATCGGGCGAACCGGTGGAGGGATAACCCCTTTATGAATTTTAGGTAGTGTGTAAAAATAAGGGGTTCGTGGGTCTTTAGTGGTAAGGAAGTTGGCTTCTTGGTGTGAGATCCAACCTTCTGCAGATGCTTCGCTGACCATACTCTTAATACGAGTGATCAGGCGTTTGGTGGGATCTTCTGTAATAGGTTCATAGTATGCAGTATTTGCCAATTGGCGGTTGCATTCTGTGTCGTAGGTATCCAGATTCTGGATGACAATGGCACCGCCTTTGTCTGCTGGTTTAATTATGATGGAGGATAGTTCTTTCTTCTTTGGAAAAGGTTATTGAATGGTCGCTTCTGATTCATAGCTCCCACATCTTTGAGGACGGCTTGTTCGTATGTAAGGATCTCATGTGGTGTCATAGCCGCTGTAGGGGGGAATTTGGATTGGTTTTTAAGGCCAGTCTCTGTCGGTGGGGTGTCAGGTTTGCCTTGAAAGAAGGCTTTTAGTCTGACTTTCCGAAAAAATTGATGTAGTTCTTGATGTAACCTGAAAGGATCTTCCTTAGGTGTTGGGACCAATCCCAAACCTTTCTCAAGAAGTGTTTTTTCTCCATCCGTAAGTTGTCGATGATAGATTGACCACTAGGGTCTCTGACCCCTCGTCTGGCTCCGTAACGTCATTGGTTCTTGGTCTTGCCATTGCACCGTCTTGTAACCTCCTCTTCTTCTGCCTTTTCCTTTGCCCCTCCCTCTGTTGTGAAAAGGGGGGTTCTGGAATTGGTGGAAATGTGTCGGTTGAAGATGGTGGGTCGGGGGTATGTGCCACATCGGTGGAGGTCCCATCCATTGCCCTGGGTAGACTGGTGGTTGAAAGGATTAATGAGAAAAAGATTGAGGTGGAAGGTTCTGAAATAATGGAGGGCGTGTTAGTTGTTGTGTCCCTCTTGCGTGTGGTGTGTACCGTTACCCTTCATGGCTCGAATCACTGCCAAAGGATCCTGTTCTACTCGATCGGTTGCTGCTCCCTTCATCAGAAGAGTTGTCATAATTCTGGAATACATAATCTTCTTTGATGTAGGGATACACCTTCTCTTTGTTGAAACGTTTCAAGTCCTTCTGTAATTTAGTGATCGTCTGTTTGGTAAGAAAATCTTTATGCTCGTTCATTTCTTCGTTGATTTCAGCAAGCCTGGACTTAAAAGAGGTAATAGAGATCCCTGTTTTTAGACCGTTCTCAGCTATCGTGATCTGTATGAGAAGTTCGTCCGAGAGACGCTTGGCCGTGTTAATGATTAACACGAGCCAGTCTTGTGTGCACTTCCATGCAATTTGTGACCATTCTGTGCGAAAGGTCAAGTCTTCTAAGAAGATTCTGGGAGGGAGGGTAACCAGAAGGCCATTGGGTGCTATATTGGCCCTGAGGTACTCAGTCATCATCAAGCCATGTAAGGCTGTCTTAATCTGTAGTTTTCTTAGTGATTGTAAGGATTTCCAGTCGTCTGCTCTACTGCCTGTGGCTGTGCTACCATCATCTGCCAAGAGTGATGGTGCACCTGTTTTCATGAACATTTCTTCTCACCTTATTTCCGGTCCTGACGAAGCGCTAATGGATCCTCTATGGCCCAGCATCAAAGCGCGAAACATGTTGACCCCATTTCTGTAGGACTTTCACTCACCTACACTACACCCATCCTGAGAGCAGCAGTAAGTCGTACATCTGCCCTCGACATTTTTATCGAAAAGGAGCTCCAGGATTATTTTTAAACTTTGCAATACGGAACCCTTGAATAAAAACTTTGGTTCTGGGCTCCACATAGCAATTTTAACTCACCAATTCACTTCCCCTTTTTTAGAGACCCACACCCCCCCATGCACAACTGTGGCATCTCCATAAAAGATCCCTGATAAAGAGCCCTCTTGCGGGGCCTGTGAGGGACTGCAGCGCCACCCCCACGAGGAGCAATGCCCGATGATGAAGCATGACACTCGAAAGGGTGTGTGAGGGCACTATATTCTAAAGAAGAAATTCCCCCACACTCACTTTGATCCGACCGCGTGATAAGCTCACGTACCAACTCATTGGTACATTTTTTATTCTCTGAGGAACAGTCACCCTCCTAGTATATAAACTGTATTCTGAGGGAGCACGGGTACTGGACCTCCTCCTCTCTTTCTAACTACGCTCCCGGTCCCCCACTCTCTTTGTATTACGATATTTGGAAAAGGTACCTCAGGTCTGTGGTTATCGTATTTAATCAGGAAATGTATATTTTGGGGGCAGGGCTTGGATGGCAGTGCTCATGGCTGTCTGAACCCATCGCTCTAGGCTGCAAGGAAATAATCTTTTTCCGTTCTGGAGCACACCATGAGCGCAGAAGTAATGAACCACAGTATACTCATTCTGAAGTGAAGCGGCATGAGCTGATACGTTCACCAGCAGTGGGAAACCTTTGAATCACCACTTAATCGGTCCTGACACTGCCGTGAATCGAGGAAGGCGACGCACAACATGGCGAGGCAGGAACCCTGACCGCGACGATGGAGACGTTGCATTCCTCCTAAACACCTACATGTCCGTCCGCTAGGCAAGCGGTACGTTTTACCGACCACCGCACAGTAAGACCCACCATTTGTGACTTTTAAAATGGTATAATATACCACAACGCATACTTTGCCATGAATTGCCTGACCCTAAAATAGCGCCTATGATAATCAAAACGAAGCACCTGGCTGATTTGTTTTAATATGCGGCGTAGTGAAAATGCTTCAAAGGTGCCTAGTGTTGTGTGCTCTTCAAATTAATGCCTATCCATGAGCTAATCAAATGTTTACTTGTGTCTTGAGGAGTGTCTGTGCAGAGATTACCTCACTATCATTGGCCTGACCTTGGAATGGTGATGGCTCCGATCTCCTTTGTCTAATTCAACATCTGCTGATCTGCAAGTACATGGATTTGGAACACACCACACATGAGGTCAGGACTGTAACGATTGGCATGGGGGCTATCATTCTTTATTAACAAATCAGTCTGTAAGCCCTTCTTGATGCTACCTTGGCTAGATAGGCATCTGTGTCTCATATCAGCCTTTTAAATAAACACAGCACAATTTTGATGCCCCAATAATACTTCAAGTCATCAATGGTGCCCACCATGACGATTGTGTAGTTCTATAGGTGATTGCTAAAAGTCAGTCATAAAGACAGACATAAAGGTCATTGAAGACACAGAGGCCACATTGCTCGACGCCCATTCGGAATTAGGGTGGGTGCTGGCACAGAGCCTCCGTCATACATCCTTCTAGTGACTCTAGGGTGCACTATATACCACTACGCTCTATAGTAGCCTTTATGCTTTAATCACAACCAGATAGCCAACAGCAGACAAGTGATCGTCAATAATCAGTGCCACCAATCTGGGCCCACGATTACTGTGAGGGCCTCTCACTTTCACAGTTGACTCTCCTCCATGCACTACCGGGATAGGGTTGCCCATCTCAACCCGTACTACCTTGACCGTACTTATCACCCAATAGAGGGATTATATTGCTTAGTGTTACCTTTATCTACTTACGACCTAGCTGCTGTCTGGTTACGTTCCAATTGCATTCCAGCACCAGTTGCCATTACAATTTGTTCCAAAGGCTTCCACTCATACGTTTATAATCTACTTATGTGTGCTGTTTAGACCCAAGATGGCGGAGAAAGAACCTAGGGCGCAATATAAAAAAATCTAAGGCTCAGCCTTCACTATCAGAGTCACAGATGAAAGCTAAAACAGAGATTGATAGCACAATGAAAATGATCCTCAAAAAGTTTGCCGATGGAGGAGCCTAGCGCGGGACCAAGATGGCAGCGTGAGCACAGAGCTCCCGCGACCCTCGTTCCCTCCGGCAACTATCCTGGAAAAATCCTGTGTTAAATATCCGGAATATTGGAGATGAACCATTGCTGAGGCGAGCGTCGTTGTCCGGACTGAAATCGTACACCGGAGACCGAAGTTGTGACAAGTGGAAGTTCGCGGCCTATCCCCGGGAGGTGCCCGGGTCTCGGGTTGGCATGGGCCCAGACACTAATTGAACAACAATGGCCGTGTGTGGTGCAGACCATCGGATGGGGGCTGTTTTCACTTTCACTTTCACTTTCGTTTTCTTCTACAACTGCGTGCCTCGGCCCGCGAGTGCCTTGGGCAACAGTCGCCTGTAGCTTGGCCTGCACACGCATGGGCTTGAATCGGGGTCCCGGATCCAGCGGACCTCGTGCTAATAGTGTGGCTGAGCGGCCCGTCTTTGACGCTGACTGTTCCTGGTGTTGAGGATGTCGACCAAATCGGAAGCCGACAAACAGAAGCCCAAGAATACCAGGTGGGGGGGCTACACTCAAACTAACAATATGGATCGCTATGCCCAGCAAAAGGGATCGCCAAGCGGACCGGGGAAGCCACAGGAATTACCGAGAGACGGCTCGGTCCCCGCACCGGAATTGACACTGCAAGACATCATGGGCGCCATTGAGGAGATGAAGTCCTCTATTGGGCAGCAGTTCGAGACCCTGGCACACAAAGTGGACACTATCTCGGTTGACGTTAATTTGCTCCGCGCTGACCTGGGGAAAACTAATGAGAGAGTTAAATCATTGGATCAAAAAACCTCTAGCCTCACGGGGGACGTCTCTGATCTGCAATTAGAGGTCCGCACGCTGAGGACTACCACTGACCTCTTTGCCCGCAAGATTGAGGATTTTGAAGGCCGGGCGAGGCGCAATAACGTGCGCATTGTTGGCGTTCCGGAGAAATCGGAGGAGCAATCAGCGGACTTGTTTGTCGAGGACTTGGTGGTTAATCATTTGGCGCCTAAGGGCCTCAGCAAGTTCTTTGCGGTCGAACGGGCCCACCGAGTCCCGGGTGGGAGGCCCAAGGTGGGAGCCCCCCCGAGACCGATCATCGCCAGGATTTTCAATTTCAGGGACCGCGATGCCATTCTGCAGGCGTCACGAGTGTCCGGACCAGTCACTTTCCAGAACACTGCAGTGAGCTTCTATCCTGACTTCACCCAAGCGGTGCAGAAGCAACGGCAGAGTTTCCTGGGGGTTAAGCGGAGGCTACGTGATATGGGCCTGAAGTATGCCATGCTCTTCCCAGCCAAGTTGCGCGTCGAGTATGAAGAGTGATCCTTTTTCTTTGACTTGCCAGACGAGGTTGGGGAATGGCTCGACACATTGCCTCAGCGGAGGACTAGCGGGGATCATGCTGGCGGAGCGGAAGGGGGTCATGTCGCAAAAGAGTGAGGACTCCGGTGATTGAACATTCTGGCTACGCTCAGGACAGTGGTTCGCTGATTTGTTTTCATTGATGGCTATGATCCGGGGGTGGCGAGGGTACCTCTTTCCTCCTACGGGGTTTCTTCTCGTAGATTAGCTTCTGCTAGGGCGACAGGCACACTGCAAGTTGGGGGGGGCTTTTTCGGCTTACGCAGGGGTGCAGGGTGGGGGGTGGTGTGGGTTTGTTGGAGTGTTTGTTGTTGTTTTTTACTTTGCAGGGTATCGCAATGAAAGTCTCGTGTGCTGTTCTCTGGGGGGGGCGGGGGGCTCTTGCCATTCTGTGATGGGGGTAGGGGTTTGAATATACTTAGTTGGAATGTTAACGGCTTGGGGGATCGTATTAAGCGGGGGATTGTTTTGCAATTTCTGAAGAGGTGCTCTCCTGACATAGTTTTGCTGCAGGAGACGCACCTGATAGGCAACACGTGTCATGCTCTCAATAGATAGGGGTATAAATTTGTTGCACACTCTGGGTTTTCCTCGGGATCTCGGGGGGCTGGAATACTCGTTAGGACCTCGCTGCCGTTTGAGAATGATTCTACTACTGTCGATGAGAGGGGGCGCTTTGTGGCTGTTGCGGGGAGGTGGGAGGGCCGGACATTGGTTTTGGTTAGCGTTTATGTCCCTCCTGGCCTGCAGACCGCCACATTTGCTGACTTGGGGAGGGCTATGCTGGATCTCCCCGAGGGCGTGTTGCTGGTGGGTTGTGACTTTAATGCAGTTGGCTCCGGATTACTAGACAGACATACGCCAAGGGACCCCGGGGGGGTGCAGAGATGGCTCCCAGATTTTATTGATACACTAGGTCTGGTTGACTGCTGGAGGCTGCTGCACCCCGCTCAGCGGCAGTACACTTTTCACTCTGGGGCGCATGGCAGTCTCTCTAGAATAGATTACGTTCTCACCTTGGCTGCCCAAGCTTCCTTGGTGTCCGAGGCTAGGCACATGGCTAGGGGCATCTCCGATCATTCGCCGGTGTGGATTTGTATGGATTTTGGCCGTGGAGCGGCAGGTAGGGTGGCCCCGATTAACTCCTGGTATTTCCGTGACCCTAGGACTCGTAGCGCGTTGCTGAAAGCGGTTGATCTCTACTTTTCGGAGAATCTTGGCTTGGTCACCTCTGCGGTGTCTTTGTGGGAAGCGTTTAAAACAGTACTGAGAGGGGAGGCCCTCTCCCTGATAGCGGACGTCAAACGTCGGAGAGATGCGGAGGTGGCGCAGATCGAGGCTGAGATAGTGGTATTAGAGTCAGTCCTGGAGGATGAGGTTACTGCGGAAACACTGCATAAGTTGAGCTTAAAACAGTCGGAATATAAAGCACTGGTGACAAACGCGGCTAAGGTTCTTAGCAGGGAACAACAAGGGCGATTGTATGATGTCGGCGACAAGGCTGGGAAATTAATAGCATGGTTAGACAGAAAAGAACGAGTGAATAAAGTTGTGCCAGAAATAGTGACGGTCGGCGGGGACATTGTCACAGACCCTGACGGGATAGTCCAGTGTTTCGCGGACCACTTCCGCATGGTCTACACGTCCGTGTCGGACAGGCCGGAGGAAGACTCGCACGAATTGCTGCGAGATATTGCCCTGCCTTGTCTCTCCGACGTAGACAGGGAAGACCTTGATGGTAACATCACTGCGGATGAGGTTGCAGTTGCTATCCGCTCGCTAAACCCGGGCAAGGCTTCGGGCCCCGAATGGCTTGCCGATCGAGTTGTATAAACTCAGGCCGGATAAGATTGCTCCACATTTGCGAGATATGTTTGTAGAGGCGCGGGAGCAAGGGTGTCTCCCGTTCGACCAACGTCTGGCGACAATAGTGGTTATACACAAAGATGGCAAGCCCCGGAACAGATGTGGATCGTATAGGCCGATCTCCCTACTCAACGCTGAGCCAAAAATCCTCGCTAAACTGTTGGCTAACCGTTTGATCAGGGTCATTGGGGACTTGATCCACCCGGACCAATCCGGGTTTATCCCACACCGCAACACTGCGTTGAACCTCAGGCGACTCCATGGCGTGCTCGCGAGGGTTGGGACGCTGCGGGAGTCGGCCATCTTGGCGTCACTTGATGCCACGATGGCTTTCGACACTGTGGAATGGCCGTATCTGTGGGCAGCGCTCACAAAATTTGGCTTCGGACCGGGTTTTATAGGCTGGATTAGGCTACTCTATGAGGAACCTTTGGCTAAAATCGCGGTGAATGGTAGGGCGTCATCTCCGTTCGAGCTTGGGAGGGGCACCCGGCAGGGTTGTCCTCTGTCGCCACTATTGTTCGCCTTAGCCCTTGAGCCGCTGGCGGCATGGATTAGATGGCAGCCAGACATAAAAGGGATCCGATGGTCGCCAGACCACGAGGACCGCATTTCCTTGTACGCAGACGACATTCTGTTATACTTGACCTCACCTAGGAAATCCCTCATAGTGGTCTGTGACGTCTTGAACTCTTTTGGTAGAAACTCGGGTCTCGCCATTAATTGGGGAAAGTCGCATCTATATGTTCTCAGTGGTGACACCCCTATCGTCCCGCAGAATTGCTCCATCCAGATCGCCCAGCAGGGCTTTCTGTACTTGGGGATATATATTTCCACCGATCCCTCTGTCCGATACGAGAAGAACCTACTCCCTCCGTTGTCACGTTTGAGACGGGATGTTGCGGGTTGGAGGCGGCTGCCGCTCTCCCTCCTAGGCCGCGCCGCATTGTTTAAAATGATGTCTCTTCCCCGATTTCTCTGTGCCCTACAGAACACCCTAGAGTTAGTTCCGGCCTGTTATTTTCGTGAGGTGGAGAGCCTCCAGCGCTCGCTGTTATGGGACGGTCGACCGCGTATAGCTATTGCAAAGTTGACCCCGTCCATGGTATGACGGGGGGATTGCACTCCCTGACATCAGAAGATATTATTGGGCTACCCAATTGGGAGCGATTAACCACGGTGTTTATGGTCCGGCGTTGAACCCTGGGTTTGCTTTGGATCGGTGGTTGTTGCGCGGGGGTAATTATCTTAGGGCGCTGTATTCCAAATCACTGGATGGGTCCCTCACGGGACCAACCAAGACGGCAGTGCATGTGTGGAAGGCGGTTACGAACTCGTTGGGCTGGAAGGACAGACTTACCCAGGCTACTCCGCTTTTCGAATCCGATATATTGGGGAAATTATGGCACACGAAAGGGTTTGAGAAGTGGGACCTCATTGGGATTTCTAGAGTTGGGGATTTGCTGACTAAGGGTAAGGTGAAATCGTTTGAGATGCTGCAGACGGAATACGAATTAGGGGGTACTGAATACTTTCGGTACGCCCAGGTGCGTCACACTCTGCTATCTGTCTGGGCCAAGGGGGAGGTTGTGCCTGAGTCTTCTCCTTTGGAGGATCGGATTCTGGATGGTCATATGCCGGAGAGTACAATCTCCTTGATTTACAAGAAGCTTGTAAATGTTCGGACCGACCTACTCCTTGATGTGCGAGAACAATGGACTAGGGATGGTCTCGAGCTGGACGATGAGGACTGGCAATATGCCATCTCCTCTCCAAAGGAGGTGGCGATCTCGGCTAGACTGCGGCTGGTGCAGCTTAAGATACTCCACAGGGTTTATGTCACGGGGCCCCGCCTGATTCGGGTTTCTCTGATGATGGCTTATGCAAGAGAGGCTGTGGGATGTTGGGCACCTTCCTGCACATTATTTGGGAGTGTGGGGAGATCGTAGAGTTCTGGAAACAAATTCAGGACGTGATGGAAGAGGTCACGGGTATCGCGCTCTTCCCGGAGGCAAGACGATGCCTATTGAATGTCTGGGGTCCCACCGACTATGATGCCGCCCAGACCCAATGGGTGACCCTGGGGAATATGGTGGCGAAGCGAGATATTGCGCAGCTGTGGGGATCCCAGAGACCTCCCACCTTGGTAACATGGATGGAAAACATGGACTGGGGCATGTTCCGGGAGAAAACGGTGTACAGTGCTCGAGGGCGCCCTAAGAAATGGCATAAGATATGGGGGCAATGGAACCATTATAGGGGAGATATTTGTGTGCCCCCGGTTACTGAGATGCTCGATGTGCAACTTTCCCCCTAGCTCTACTCCCAACTTTGATGTAAAACTGTTTATAATCTGGAGTCCTGTACCTCTACTTTCCCCTCACTTCTTTGGCGTGGTGTACTGCTCCGCTGATGGGAGTGGGACCTCGCCCCGGCTGAGAACTAGCGCACGCTTATTGTAATTGTATGCTCTGCCCTGCTTGTATTTTCATTTTTTGGTTTCCATTAAAATTAAACCTTTGTTACTCCTGATGTATAGCTATGGACCTTCCAACGTATTGTTCTCATCGTGCTGCCGGACCTCCGGGATGTCGGCTGAATAGCTGTGTACCATGGTGACGTAAATAAAGGGTTTTAAAAAAAAAAAGTTAGCCGATGTCCATGATCTGACAAAATCAACAAAACAAAACACATGCAACTAGAACTAACCGTCATACGTGCAGACATGAGTACAATCAGCTCTAAAATCACTGACGCTGAACAAAGATTAAGTGATATTGAAGACACCACCTTTCAGGCCAACAAAGAAATCAAGTCCCTGTTAGATATCACCAGCAATCTTAAAAGACACGCTGCCGATTTGGAAGACCGCAATAGAAGAGGTAATATCAGAATTTTCAGTATTCCGGAGGGCTCGGAGGACTCCGCTGAGTCTTGCATAGCGTTTCTGGAGTCCTGGATACCCCAGATCACGGGCATAACATTTCAACGAAATCTTGAATTGGATTGGGCACATAGAATACCAACATTTAGCTCTTCTACAAGGGAAATGTTCCATCCTATCATTTGTAAACCTCTGCGTTATCAACACACGGAAGCCATCCTTAACTATGCCTGAAAAAATCGCAAGGTCACCTGGGAAGGTAAAAAAATAACTTTTACGCAGGGCTACTCAAAAACCACCATGGATACGAGAAAAGGATTTCTTCTATTAAGGGATAAACTAAGAGACAAAAACATCCAATTTCCTTTGCAGGCCCTGCGAAATTTAGAATTTTTGAAAATTGAAGACCACATTTTTTTACAAACCCAAATGATTTGGCAAAGCACCTAGAAGCAACGACAACTCAGGACATGGATCTATCGGCATCAACCTTGAATAAAAGAATGTCATGATATCCTTTTGCCAGACCAGTTCCTTATACAATGTACGATAAATGTTGGGGCCCATTAGAGTTCACAAGCGTTAATCGATAATACTCTTTGGTCATTATATCTTGTTACATATTGTTAAATATGCAGACTCAAGTAATCACATGAGCTGGAGGGATTATCTCTCAGTGAACAGCTATAAGGTCGTTGGTTCAGTATTATGCTTATTACACTACTGAGTAAGATCTTATATTAAGTTTAACAGCAGCAGAGATTGCAGGAAGTGCCGCAAAATTTGCGTGCCTAAAGTTCCAGCATTCCACTGCTTGCTGCCTTTTCTTCTTTGTTTCCTGGGTTTTCCCGTCGACTGGGTATGAAGGACTTTGCTGAAATGAAATCTACAAAATCAGAAGGAAGAAGACGAGGCGTCGGGGAGGGAGACGGGCTTCCCAGCTACAGACAATGAGACATTATCAGGCTCCTAGGATTTAATCTGAACATTGTGAGCAAGTCGATAAACAATGCCGCTCGCAGGCTGTGACTCTTCTCATTCAATTCCTTCATCTGCTGGGGTTGCCACGGAGGAGCTGACCGGCTGTTGCTGAGGAATCGACTCTTTTAAACGAACATTTTACCCTCGGGACTGCGAGGACCAGAGCGCCTTTCGCATTCTTCACTAGTTGCACCTGGTTCCTCTTCCCGACCCCTCCCAGCTACATTACGCCTCGCGGCCCCGGCCCCCGCTTCGTGGGAGCCGCTCGCAGGCTGTGACTCTTCTCATTCAATTCCTTCATCTGCTGTGGTTGCCACGGAGGAGCTGACCGGCTGTTGCTGAGGAATCGACTCTTTTAAACGAACATTTTACCCTCGGGACTGCGAGGACCAGAGCGCCTTTCGCATTCTTCACTAGTTGCACCTGGTTCCTCTTACCGACCCCTCCCCTCTCAGCTACATACGCCTCGCGGCCCACGCTTCGCGGGTGCCGCTCGCAGGCTGTGACTCTTCTCATTCAATTCCTTCATCTGCTGGGGTTGCCACGGAGGAGCTGACCGGCTGTTGCTTAGGAATCGACTCTTTTAAACGAACATTTTACCCTCTGGACTGCGAGGACCAGAGTTCCTTTCGCATTCCCCTCCCTTTTTGTCTATTTTAATCACACTTAGTATCGCGTTAGCGGGACGCGTGCGGGGCGCAGACCGGGGCGAAGCCCGGGCAAAGGGCGGGCCCTCTTAGGCCCTCAGAGGCCGAGTGAGGCCGGGCTGGGCCCGGTTATTTATTTATTTCGCCCCCCTGCCCAGACCCACCCGCTCCCAAGGATAGCAGTGATACTATGGCCCAGAGCCCTGATGAAGTGAGGGTGGTTAAACCGGGTGGCTTGTTAAATGGCTCCCTGGATAAGGATTTTAAGAGGGTCCAGTCGGATGATGATAGGGAAATTGCAATGGCCGAACGTAGGACAGAGCGTCGTCGCTCTGTGGAATATTTAAAACATAGGGCTCCCAAAGAACCTACCCTCCAGGCTTCTTCCCGCGATGGAGGTAGTTCTAGTGGTAATGAGGATTCTTTTTTTCAGGAGAAAGTTCCACTTCTGTCGCGAGAGTGCTCCTCCACAAATTGTGCCCAAACTGTTCAGAACATTAGTGACTCCCCGCTTGGTAATTCTAATAGTAGGCCTGTCGACGTAAAAACACAGTTCCCTTGCCGTGGTAAATCGATTAGGAAGAAGCCAAAGAAATCCGAAATGGGCAAGGTTCATGGCCCTCCTCCAAGTAAAATTAGACGTAAAGAGGGAGTGGGTAAGGTTAAATCTAAGATTAGCCATTCTGATTTTGGGAAGAATATAAAGCCTAATGACAGAATTGAATCTGGGTTGGTGGTCTTATCGGGAATTCCGCCTAACTTGGTTCCCTCTTCTCCTGTTGACGGCTTCGGAATAGTTGCGAACAGAGCCGATGCTCGTTCTATCCCAGTTGAACCGTGGCAGTTGGCAGCCCCCCCCCACTGCTCCACTAGTCAATTTGGGTGATTTGATTAGATCCCTCATTTCACCAATGATTGAGAGTTTGAAGAGGGTGGAGCAAAGGTTGACAGACATTGAGTCCGCTTTAAGTTGTAAGGCAGACTTGGATAAGACTCAGGCGCATATGGCTGTCCCCCACACCCCTCCCTCCACACTATCAAACACCAATTTATCTAAAGATTTTCTTCAAACCAGCAAAGCCACTCTACAGCCAATTAATCAGACAGTACCTAACCACCAAAGGTCAATGCCTCCTATGATTAAAAAAAACCTGTCTGGTAAACCCACTAGTGATTGTTTAGGGGGGGATTTCAATGGCACCCACAGGGAATAAGCGTGATGAAGGGGGAAATAGCAGTCACAACAGAGTTTTAGTGAACCACGACCCCCAGGTAGAATTACCCCCAGAAGATGTCCCCTTGGTGGTTGTTCTGACGGGGGTGCCCACATTGGCAGACAATAAGAGGAAAGGTTATGCCCAGTTGAAAAATAAAATAATGCACTGGCTAAGCATACATAGACCGATTAATAAGACCATCAATGGCGAGATACTGCATGTCAGGCGTCTCTCTTGGCTTGGAAGTAGATGTAAGGACATCGAGGGATGTATAGTGGTGGTTAATTTTAGAGATCCAGATGCAGTTGATTATATTCTGAACTGGCCCGCTGGAAATGACAACAATCGCATTAGCCCCCGTCCCTTGACATATTTTTACCCTAGATCCTTAGTGTTCCCTTCAACCCACATTAGTGAACAGGCTGCATTTTATAAAAATACTTCTATAGTACCCATTACCAAGCATTCAGAACTTGAGTATCCAGGGTGGAACATTGTTCCCCCTAGATTTAATAGTAATACGCATAGGAGACGGGACCTCATGAGACCTTTCACCCCTCTAGAGACAGGGAACAGGTTTGATGTCTTTAACGGTATGGACGATTGTGATTGAAGTTTACAGTCCAAGCCGGGTATACGGGGTAGTTTAGATACTGCTAGTCAAGCGGGTCGCGCTCTTGAGGCATGTGGAGAGGCCACCGGTCCCGATAGCGGGAACTTGGTTCTACCGGTTACCAATAGTCTGGTTAATATTAAGTCCCCGTTCACCACTCACTCACTGCTCTTGGGGTGTAGAGGTGACAGTTGTCAACCTCTAAATTCATTAGACGGACTCGAAACTTCTACAGATTCTATCCCATGTGTGCTGGGGCGTAACCAGGGGGTTATCCCTGTTAATCCCACTGGAGGCAAGGAGGTTGTGCACTTGATATCCTGGAATGTGGCCGGGTTGAAAAAAAAGATGGCTCTCCCAGAATGGAACAACTTTATTGAAAAGTTTGATGTATGTATGTTCCAAGAAACATGGAGCATGTCCCCAGTACATAAATCTGGCTACGCAACCTTCTGGTTGCCTGCTTATAGTTGTGGGAAAGGCAGACCCACAGGTGGTTTACATGTATGGGTAAAAATTGATCTGAATTGGGATGTCTCTACCCATGAATTAGCAAACAGGGACATTCAACACCTTTCTATTACTGGCCAAAGGAGGGATTGCAGGATGGAGTTATTTAACATCTACTAGAGCGACCCCGGGAGATAATATCTCATGCATTTTTACGATTTTGGATCAGGCATTATCTAATTGCCCTCCAACGTCCAAACTTATTGTGGGTGGGGATTTTAATTGTACATTTGAACCCCTTAGTGGGGATGATCCCTTGGGCATAGAGGATGAGGACTCTAGCTGGTCTATTCCTGTTCTGACATTAGCTCCGATTAAAAAATGGTCATCTAAGGCAATTCAGATCAACGCCCTTACTGTGGAACATAACCTAAGAGCTCTAAATGGCAGGTCGTTCTCTGATCGGGACTGAGCAATGACTTTTAATAGGCTTAGTGGCCCGTCCAGAATCGATTATATCTTATTGGACGTCACATTGTGGCGTGATTTAATTGATATGGAGGTTGTTCCTTCGCAGGATAGTGATCATAACCCCCTATGCATGAAGCTAAGGTGGGGTTATTTAAAAGGAGGTTCGAAGAGTGCCCCCTTGAGATTGACAAATAAGGTGGTTCCATATAATGGCAACCGTAGGTTGAAATGGGATAAGGTCCTTCCACAGACTGAAAATCTGGTGAGGATTAGGGCGCATATAGAAGAACTGTCAGTAGAGCTGGCGGGACTTGATCCGGGAATAGGTAGTGTACAGGAGCCGCTTTTTGCCCAGGTCTATAAAAAAACCATTGAGGAAGTTGGTAAATATTTTTTAGTCCAGGGTAATAGTGGCAGGCTGAATAATAAACCGCCTAAAACCAGTAACATTTGGTATACTGACCAGTGTAAGGCAAAAAGGAAGGAGTTAACTGCTGCCTTGGGTAACAAGAATCAAGCTTTAGTAAGGGTGGCCAGGAAGGAGTATGTGAAGGAAATGGTGCGGGCTAAAAGAGAGTGGGAGGAACAACATTGGCAGGACCTCAAATGCGCATCCAAGAGGAAGAATGCAGCGCGGTTTTTGGAATTGATCAATAAGGCTAGGCAGCGTCTTAAGCCACCATTAGCTAACCATATAACCAGCCAACAATGGTACTCCCACTTTTCTGCTCTGTATGGTGGTTTGGATGCGACATGCCCTTCTCTTCCTGACTCAGTCAGTAGGGTTCCCCCATCACCGTTGCTCGATGAGCCATTTTCAGCTTCCGAGGTAGTATTGGCCATTAGACATCTGACCCCGTTGAAGGCAGCTGGCCCTGATGGAATCCCGGGGGACCTCCTACTGGAGGAACCTGCAGACTGGGCCAATCTTATTGCCCTAATAATGAATCTGATCTCTAAGGGACACCCAGTGCCAGATTCGTGGAAGGGAGCTGAGGTGATAACTGTGTACAAAAAGGGTGCCAGAGATGACCCAGCCAATTACAGACCAATCAGTCTGATTGACGTGATTCAGAAAGTGGTTGGCAGGGTCATTATCTTACGGGTGGGTACTTGGATGGAAGAGGAGCATGTCCTTTCTCATTTCCAAGCCGGTTTTCGCCAAAAGGTGGGCACGATGGATCAGGTCTTCCGCTTTTTTGCGATCTATTGGAAGTCTGTGACCATTAACAATGGTAGTCTCTATCTGGCTTTCATAGATCTCAGAATGGCGTTCGACTTGGTCCCTCGTGCAAGGCTTTGGGATATTTTAGAGAAGATGGGCTTCCCAAGTCCACTCCTGGACTTCATTGTGAAGCTCCATGAGGGGAATTACGCGAGGATCAGATGGGGTACCCAGGGACAACTGACTGAGAGGGTGCCCGTGAGGAGGGGAGTTCGCCAGGGTTGTGTTATGGCTCCTACCCTGTTCTCTCTCTTTGTGAATGGTGTGGTGGACCATCTGAGAGAGGAACCGGAAGATGCGCCCTCCCTGGCTGGGGAAAGAACACCTACCCTACTCTTTGCGGATGACACCATTCTGATCTCTAAATCACCAGCAGGACTCCAAAAGCTCTTGCACCGCTTTAGTGCGTTTTGTACCGACAGAGGTCTTACCATCAATACCTCTAAAACAAAGCTCATGGCCCTTTCACCCTCTAAGAAATTCAGGAACAACCTCTCGCTTAATGGCGAGTCATTGGAGATGGTAGACTCCTTTGATTATCTGGGTGTTAGGGTAAATAGTCGGATGAGTTGGAGTGACCATCTGGCCAAAATGTTACTAAATTTTAAAAGAACCTCAGGGATGGTCTTGAGAGAACAGCGGGAGTCAATGAGTAAACCTGTGGCACCAACTCTTGCAATCTATGAGGGCCAAGTATTACCATCCGCCTTATATGGTTCCGAACTATGGGGGTTCGAGAACATAGCGGGGCTAATTACATCAGAAAACAAGTTTTTAAGAGACTTGGTAGCTTTACCCGCTTCTACTCCGTTAATCCCACTACGTCTTGATTTGGGTAGGCGTCCCCTTAAAGATCTAGTGCGCCTCCGCCCATTACTTTTTTGGGTTCGACTGAGAAGGACTGAAGAGCTTGCAAACTATGCAGCTGTATTAGATGAACTTATACAGCTTAATATAGGTAATAAGATTAAGTGGCTGAATAATCTGAGGCAATTGGTTGTGCACTTGGGCTTGAGTGAATCCTGGAAGACCCAAACCCAGCCACCCAAGCTAGTCATTAAGAAGCTGTACTGGGATTGGGTTCAGAATGAGGCAATTTGTAGAGGTACAGGGGGTTCACTCACGGTGCGGTTCTTGGAGTTCAAATGGTCCAGGATACTCGAACCGCTCCTTGATTTTATAGAGAAACCCCTGGACAGATCACTCTACTTAAAAGTTAGGTTTGGGATCCTTCCAGTGAATGATTTCACCTTCGGGTGGAAAAATCAAAGTGGTACATCGAAGGGTTGCCCGGGTTGTGCAGCCCCTACCGAATCCATGGCACACTTCTTCTTTGCCTGCCCTGCTTACAGGGTGGCCAGGAGGATTTGGTTAAAACCTCTATGTATGGTGATGGGCTTGAGATGTCATAAAATGGCCCTGCGGGTTCTTTGCACTGATACGACCTCTTCAGCCATGGTGTGTGGAGTAGCAAAATTCCTGGGCAGTGCTTGGTCGACACGAATGAGGAGCATTAACTCCCCCACTACTCTTCCCAATGGCTAGAGGACTATTGGTAGGATGGACCTTGGTTGTCGTTTGTTGTTCTATGTCCATTTTAATAATACGATCATTGCACATATATGATGATGAATGTATATTAAGGCTGGGGGTTTTTTGATTTAGTTTATATTGCAAGGTTTTGTAAACTTTTATGATGAAATTTTTATCGAATAAAGTACTACTACTATAATATTAAGTTTAGGGTTCACGATGTAATGTGTGTCACTATATGCTTATGTGTCACAGTAGCCATATTAGATTAATTTATTTTGGTTGAATGATGTTATAACTGTTCGCCTTAAGTAGCTGATTAAGTATCTGATTTCAGAATTATTGTCAAATCATTAGGCTGTAACCTCCTTCTTTCTCTTGTTCGAATTTAGGAGCTGTATGTTCTTATACACAATTACCTGTATGCTTACACAATATAGTTAGATTTATTACTAACAACAGTACTGCTAGAGTTATAAGAAGCGTCTATTACTTTTTTTACTCCAGATTATTATTATTACTATATTATTACTGTTATATTCCTCCAAGTGTTAGACTGACGCTCCTGTCATCGCACCTCCAATATTCGAATCCTTCAGGTAGGGGTGGGAGGGGGGAAGAGGGGTCTTGGTCTTTTTTGCCTCATTTTTTCTCTTTCTTTTTGACCGTTTAGAGTTCATATGTATGGCCTACTTTGCATATACTAGCAATGCCATTGTTTCAACTGCCATAAACATGTGGCGCCATTGTGTGTCTTGCACTAATATGAAGTTAAACGACCTAGAGTGTATGTTAATTATCAACTATTCTTGCTTATATTATATGAGATCTATCAACACTGTCTTCGCTGATTTACACAATATCTCAGAATAAGAATTATAACATTAAGGAGGACCTTAATGTTGTTTCTCTAAATGTGAAAGGTCTAAACCACCCAATTAAGCGCAGGAAAATATTTGATTATCTGGCTAAAACGAAGGGAGATATTATACTCTTACAGGAACAAAACTTCCTGAGGAAGACGCAGCCTTTATTAAACACAACTGGATTTCACATGTTTCATGTTCGCCGGTATACAGCCCTAATACAGACGAACCCAATTTCTGGGAAAGTATCTAAAAACTCATAGAAAACCTTCCCCAAGATAATCTTGTCATAGTCAGTGGCGATTTTAATATTTCATTGGACCCTATAATTGACCGCCAATCAACATGCAAATGCCACGTTACTAGGGCTCATGGAATAGGTCAGAAGCTGTGCTTTAAGTTTAACCTCAAAGATTCCTGGCGTCTCTGAGAAGTTGGCCTGATATATGATGTCACTAGTTCTAGTGTACACCTTGTATCAGTCCAAACAACCCTTATGGTAATTGGTTGTAAAGTCAACCTTATAGACAGCTATCCTAGTGGTAGCATGGGCAAGAGCAGTCTTAGGCTAAACTCTGTATGGCATGTGAAGCCAGCTGTTATACCATTATAATCCCTTGAATACCAAATGAAAGGACACCACACCAGATATATATAAAATTAAAATGTATTTATTCTAACATATACCCTCAGCACTCTTTATGAGTTCAGAGGTCTAAGCACAACAATTTCTTAAGTAGCATACGTTAAGTTACACAGGAAAAATACAGTTAGGCCCAGGGGCCACGCAAAGCATATACTAAGAAAGTGGTATAAGTACCATGTCACGAACAGGGAGTAGGCCTAGGGAATCGCTGGGGCTACACTACCCTACCAATAGTTAGGAAGTGGGAAGCCCACGAGAAGCGTGTGCAGTGTGGAAACACACACGCAGGTTACATTAAAGTCAATGGGAATGTAGTAATTAGAAATAGGAAGAATAAGGACACTTCCGAAGTAACTAGGAGGAAGCAACTAGAGACTTAGACACTTGGATAGTCAATATCCACTGGAGCACCGGAGTACTCGCGTTACCTCACCCACAGGAGACGGGTGCATAGGTGTGAAGATGTGTCGGGTGTCGTCGCTGGATCCTATGGATGCCTGAAGAACAGATGCTGGCAGGCGGCCAGGAGGAAGATGTCCGGTGGATCCAAGGGTGGATCTTGAAGGAAGAACACCTGCAAGCAGAGGGGACAAAGTCTGGATCACTAGCCAGTGACCGTGTGGAACCAGGAAGGAACCAGGCGATGTCGTGCAGAACACAGGTGATGTCTTGAAGCTTGTCTCTGCAGCTGCGTGGACCAGGAGGTGTCGAGGATGACCAGAACCAGGGTACGAGCTGTCCCACGAAGGATCTTGCTGATGGCGGAGTCGACGTCCCGATTGGAGTCAACAGGCCTTGGCAAAGGCAATCCACGTGGAAAGGGAAATTCGCTTCAGGTGCAGACCAGGGAGGTCTGAGGTGCTTCTCTTTCACAGGGAAGCAAGGGCCAGTCTGGAGGAGCCAAACCAGCGGTGGAAAGTTATGGGTTCGTCGTCACTGAGGCTACTAGCCAACGGGCAAGCAACCGGACAGATGCGTCGAGCAGGAAAATGCAGAAGGGCCCCACGCAGAACTCGTGAAGTGTGGAGGGCTGATCTTCGGTGCAGATGGTGCTCGGGGTTGGGCTTCTCAATCCCCAGAGCACAACTTCGAGGATGCCTCAGAAGCTGCGCTGGAAGCTACTCGCCAATTTTCCCAGGAAGCCGGTCCCACGTCTCTCGTCGCCTCCACGAATCTCAGCTTGGCTGTGGATGTGGATCAGGGTCAGAGAAGTCTGGAGGTCAAGGCGCTGGTCGGGCTCTGCAGTCGGTTCCTCGTAGAACTTGGGCAAAGCAAACGGCAGGTCGCTTGTCTGTGCCTGTTTGCACAGGGTGGCCACTCCTTGGCCACAAGGGAGATTCTTCAGTCTTCTTGTCGTCGAATGTCGAAGGTCCAGAGTTTCGTGTCTAGTTTCAGTTCAGGATAATCCAAAGTCCTAGGGACTCAGCTCCCACTCTTATACTAATCTGGGGGGCTGGGTTACCTGCTAGGTCCCTCCTATGGGTGGGACCAGGGAGGGGGGGTGGTTACACCCCCTTCCCTTTGTCCAGTTTTGCGCCAGGACTGGGGCTGGAGTGCCCCAGCACCGGTTTGAACCGGACTATGCATGGGACACCTTGTGTGCCCCAGGCAGTAACTTGTTTCTTTCATCCCTCCCTGCCCCAATACACTAAGCCCTGTCTAGGGTGGTGCTAGCACCTCCCAAGGCAGGAAACCTATTGTCCAAGCCTCCCTCGCTGGAAGGACTCCCAGCAGCAGGATGTCAGACTTGTGTCCGTGGCAGCAGCATCCATTTTGTGATGCTGGGGCTCTGGTTAACTTTAACCGGGTAGTAGGTCTTCAACATGTCTTCTCCCTCTAGAAGGGAGGAATACTATCCTCATCGCCAGAAATGGTGTGGGGGTAGTATTCCAAAGTGTTAGACACCTTACACGACATGTTTTGATAAAGCCAAACCATAGTTACCATAACCGCGAGGATTATAAGGCACTTTAAGAGTATATGGTAGGCGATATCATAGAACAGCTATAAGGACATGGTTCCGGAAGCTGCAGACAGGCTCAGCTCATGCTAGAGCACCATCTCACATGTTACCAAGCACTCTGCCCTCAGGATTGTTAAGGCCTGCCATAGGAGTGACTGAAAGGTACCCATGTGTCTATATATAAGGCAGGTATAGGGATACTATACCTAAGCAAGGGGTGATTACACGACCTTGCCCCAGCTGAGTGATCAGCCAGTTGTGTCATGATGGGAGGCCAGCCAGGGGTGGCATAATACATGCTGCAGCCCCTGGTAGGCCTAGGGTACACCTATGCCCTGGGTACCTAAGGTACACTGTACAGGGCCCTATAAGGTGATCCTTACCAATTGGGTTATGTACCTAAAGTACATAGTATGAATTTAGAGAGAGAACAGCTGGGCTGTGGGTATGATTAGCAGGCCCACAGCCACATCTAAGTCGAAAACCAGTGAAGCAAAAGCAAAAAGTGGGGGTGACCATAGGAAACAGACCCTACTCTCCTACACAACCCCCCCAAAAAACTTAGGGACATTAAAATAACCTTGACCAGTTGAGTCTTCATGTTCTAAGTGGAAATATCTGGAGAGTCCATCTACATTGGCATGGTCAGTCCCAGGTCTATGTTCCACTGTGAAGTCCATCCCCTGTAGGGAAATGGACCACCTAAGAAGTTTGGGATTTTCACCCTTCATCTGATTTAGCCACAGGAGGGGCTTGTGGTCTGTCTGAATCTTGAAGTGAGTGCCAAACAGGTATGGCCTCAGCTTCTTCAGGGCCCAAACCACAGCAAAGGCCTCCCTCTCAATAGCTGACCAACGTTTCTCTCTAGGGGTCAGCCTTCTACTAATAAAAGTAATGGGCTGGTCTTGACCATCTACATTCAGTTGTGAAAGAAGAGCTCCCACACCCAACTCAGAAGCATCTGTTTGGACAATGAATTCTTTGG
Organism: Triturus cristatus; assembly: GCF_964204655.1. Taxonomy (NCBI): domain Eukaryota; kingdom Metazoa; phylum Chordata; class Amphibia; order Caudata; family Salamandridae; genus Triturus; species Triturus cristatus. The sequence goes on from NC_140593.1 coordinate 902,759,434, forward strand.
AGTAATCTGGACTTTTCAGAATAGGTGCAGTGCACATGGCCTGCTTCAGGTCATCAAATGCCTTCTGACAGCTTACTGTCCACTGAACTTTCTTTGGCATTTTCTTGGAGGTTAAGTCATTAAGTGGTGTCACAATGGGCCCATAGTTCTTAGCAAACTTTCTGTAGTACCCAGACAGGCCCAAGAAAGCTCTGACCTGTGTCTGGGTAATTGGAGGAGTCCAGTCCTTTATGGTCTGGATCTTGCTCTTCAGTGGTTGAACCTGACCCCCACCTACTAGGTGGCCCAGGTACACAACCTTGCTCTGCCCTATCTGGCACTTGGTGGCCTTGATAGTGAGGCCTGCCTTTTGCAGGGCCTCTAAAACATTCCTCAGGTGGACCAGGTGATCCTCCCAGGTGGAGCTAAAGACAGCGATATCATCAAGATAAGCTGCACAGTAGTCATCCAGGCCTGTAAGGACTTGATTCACCAACCTTTGGAAAGTGGCAGGTGCATTCCTCAAGCCAAAGGGCATTACCACAAATTGATAATGTCCTCCTGGGGTTGAGAAAGCAGTTTTGGCCTTTGCACTCTCAGCTAGTCTGATTTCCCAGTAGCCTGCTGTCAGGTCAAATGTACTCAAAAACTTGGCAGCTGCCAATCTGTCAATGAGCTCATCTGCCCTAGGTATTGGGTGGGCATCTGTCCTAGTGACAGCCTCGGTAAGAGAGAGATGAGTGTTTGCGTGGATTACAATCTTGGGTGTGAGGTTTTGGCACAAGAACTACAGGACTAGCCCAAGGGCTCTCTGAAGGTTCAATGACTCCCAGCTCCAACATCTTTTGTACCTCAATCTTTATGCAGTCCCTGACATGGTCAGGTTGTCTGTAGATTTTACTCTTCACAAGCAGACTGTCACCAGTGTCCACCTCATGGGTGCACCAGTTTGTCTGACTTGGGGTCAGAGAGAACATATGTCTATAGGCCTGTAGAACTTGTCTGCAGTCCTGTTGCTGATGGTTAGTGAGGCTGTCAGAAAAGACCACACCATCAACTGAACCATCATCAGGGTTCTGAGTCAGCAGGTCTTGGAGAGGGTCACTCTCTTCCTCCTGCCCCTCATCTGTAGCCATGAATAAGCCCATGTCTGCCCTGTCAACATATGCCTTTAGCCTGTTGACATGAAGCACCCTGTGGGGGCTTCTGGGAGTCCCAAGATCCACCAAGTAGGTGACTTCTCCCTTTTGTGCAACAATAGTGTGGGGTCCAGACCATTTGTCCTGGAGTGCTGCTGGGGCAACTGGCTCCAACATCCACACTTTCTGCCCTGGCTGGTACACAGTCAGCAAAGCCTTTTGGTCATGCAAAGTTTTTTGGAGTTCTTGGCTTGCCTCAGGGTTTTTAGAAGCCTTCTTCATGTACTCTGCCATCCTTGAGCGGAGGCCAAGCACATAATCCACTATATCAAGCTTGGGTTGTCTAAGAGGTCTCTCCCATCCTTCCCTTACTAGACATAGGGGTCTCCTCACAGGATGCCCAAACAAAAGTTCAAAAGGGCTGTAGCCAACCCCCTTTTGTGGGACCTCTCTGTAAGCAAACAGAAGGCAGGGTAAAAGGATGTCCCATCTTCGCCTAGGCTTGTCTGATAAACCTTTTATCATCGCTTTTAGGGTCTTGTTGAACCTTTCCCCAAGCCCATTGCATTGTGGGTGATAGGGGGTAGTGAATTTGTAGTTAACACCACACTCCTTCCACATTGCAGTTAAATATCCTGACATAAAGTTGGCACCTCTGTCAGAGACAACCTCCTTTGGAAACCCCACTCTGGAGAATACTCCAAGTAGGGCCCTTGCCACAACAGGAGCTGTTGTGGTCCTCAGGGGTATAGCTTCTGGGTACCTGGTGGCATGGTCCGCTATCACCAGTATGAATCTGTGCCCAGATGCTGTTTGGGGGTCCATTGGTCCAACAATGTCTATCCCCACTCTCCCAAAGGGAACCCCCACCACTGGTAGTGGTATCAGGGGGGCCTTTGTGGTGCCACCTGATTTGCCACTGGCTTGGCAGGTGACACAGGAGCGACAAAACTCCTTGGTATCTTCTGACATGTGAAGCCAGTGAAAGTGAGGGACAAGTCTGTCCCAAGTCTTATTCTGGCCTAAGTGTTCTGCAAGGGGAATACCATGGGCCAAGGTAAGAAGGAAGCCTCTGAAACTCAATGGTATGACCAACCTCCTGGACGCACCAGGCTTGGGGTCTCTTGCCTCTGAGTACAGCAGCCCTTCATCCCAATACACTTTATGGGTACCTTGAGCATTCCCTGCAGCCTCAGCAGCAGCCTGCTGTCTGAGGGGTTCAAGAGAAGGACAGTCTAATTGTGCCTGCCTCAGATCTGCCCTTGAAGGCCCCCCTGTCCCAAGAAACTCAACCTGGTCAGGTTCCAGTTCTTCTAGGACAGTTCCTTCAGGGCTCTCAGAATCATCCTCCTTGAGGGCTGATTCTCTACCTGAGGCAGGGGGGAAGGCACAGCCTTAACCCTACTGCTCTTTCTCTTGGGTTGTGTCTGGTCCATTGTCCCAGGATCCAGCACTTGTTCAGTGTTGCATTTTTTGCCTGTGACCTGGTCACAGCAAGGACATGTGCATCTATTCCCAGCATTTCTGCATGGGTCCTATACTCCACTTCAGCCCACACTGAAGTTTCAAGGTCATTTTCCAACAGACACTCTACAGGAAGGTCTGAACTCACCACAACTTTATTGAGGCCAGTTACCCCTCCCCAGGAGAAGTTAACAATTGCCACACTATGGGAGGTAGTGGCATTGCTAGCGTTGGTCACTAGGTAATTCTCACCTAGCATGATCTGTCCAGGGTCCACAAAGGCAGGAGTTACCATTGTGACACTAGCACCTGTGTCCCTGTAGGCCTGAGCCATTCTCTGGTTGATTAAAGGAGTCTTGAAGAACCAGAACCTTTTGGACCTGGCGGCGCAGGGTGCGCCCTGTGTCTCTGGAGTTCACCTGCTTCGCTACACAGAGACACGGGACACTCTGTCGGCGTTAGAAGATTGGATTTATTTAGCTGCAGCTAGTACAGTTATCCTAGAAGTACACAAAGTAGGTTCTCAGGAGACTGCCACTTCACTCTGTGGCGCATTAGGTTAAATACTATACAAAATATAATTATTAACGGAATACACTCCCAGAGCATATAGAGAAGAGCCAATAAGGAAAGTTGGAAAACAAAGCGGAACCAATAGAAAAGGTTTGAATACAGAAATTTCGGATGACTCGAAGAGACCTCTCCTCCAACTGTGTTTGTCACCCCACCCTCAGGCTAATACATTACAGATTCATAACTAACTTGCAGGTGGTGAGATACGTTTGTGTGTATTGGAGGACAGTCGTGAAACGAGAGAATACTAGCAGGAGACAGTGAAGGCCAGTCGATAAGATAAGGTCAGTAAAAGAATAGTGTGAGCCAACAGATGGTTGAGACGCGGATTAGAAAAGCCAGACAGGGATTAGTGTACTCGGCTAGTTCTAACACCAGCTTTACAAATAAAGGCCGAGGACGTATTTTGACACCGGGCTACAGAAAAAGCAGAATAGACTTTGTTCGCCGTGCTGCCTGAGTGATGGCAACACAAAATGGCGGCGGGCCACAAAATGGCGGGTCGATTCGATCGTGATCGAAAATCGAAGTTCCTCAGACCCTCCTTTTGCCAGAACTCAGGCAAGATAGACTCATGTTAATCTGAGTCCACGTCAATAGCCATGAGGTCATCAAGCTGTTGCTGTAACATCATTCTTATGTTTTCCGTTACTTGTGGCTTGGGTTTTGGGATGCACATAGTAGCACAAAGATCACAGATAGCGGGACCACAGTACATACAGAGGCAGCAGGAAAATATAATGGTCAGGATTATACCAAGGAACGTCAATGCATTCCAACCCCATTTGGACAGTAGTCCCCAAAACCATTCCGTTAAAGACCAATCTCCTTCGTCCTGATGAATAGACTCAGAGATTATGTGCAACTTGGAGATAGCTTGGTATACTGTCGGAGCGTCATTAGGAATAAAAATACAGCAAATTGACCCGATCAATTTGCACACTCCACCACGATCGGCAAGAACAAAGTCTAAGGCAACTCGATTTTGCAAGGTCATAAGACGATCCGCCTGTAGTTCTGCCGTGATGTTACTTAAGGCTCCTACAGTGATGTCTATTGTAGTCTCTACGACACGGACCAATTGCCTTATATTTCTGCTGTTAGCCATGTGACCCCAGAAGGGAAGAAAACCTTTAAGGAAATCTCCTCCTTCCTGTCCTGCTGTGTCCTTTGAATCAATAATCCCTCTGCCATATCGAGTTCGGTGATGATTTGCGGAAGCAGTGTAAGTAGGGGGAAGAAGAAAAGCTATGTAACAAGTACCAGAGAAACCCATTGGTAACCAAGTATAAGCTCTATCATAGCAGATGAAATAGGTGCCTTGAGACGGCACTAGAGGAGGCGAGTTTTGAGAGGAATAAATGTACGGTTAGGGGCAGTTACTCTTTGGTGCAGTGTCAGAACAGCGATCGTTTATCTGTAAGCAGAAGTTACCTTGATGCGGTATAGTCCAGATTGGCGAGGACTTCCCTTTTCCAACCTTACTATTGAGACTCGTCATATATTGGGTGACGTTCCAATTGGTGTATGCTTTTCTTTCGTCAATGGAGATTTTACTATTTTCCATGATTTTAGCCATAACTACCATACCCTTAATCAAGGAACTGTGACTAAAATCCGGATAAATAATTTGTGAACTAACAGATCGTCTGAATTTGCTTTGATAAGCATTAGAGAAGATGACGAAGTAAGCCCAAGCAGAACCTTCATAAGAGAAAGGAAGGACGAGATAGGGCATTCCTTTCTCGGTGGTATGTGGCATAAGACCACACACCCAATAATCAGTTGTATTAATCACTAATTGGTGCTGATGTAATAGCTGGATAAAGGAATTGTTATAATATTCAGTTTTTCTGACGAGTTCATTTGAAGGGAGAGTATAAAAGAGGTGTGGAGAGATAGTAGAGGAAGGCAAAGAAGAAGAAGGGGAGGTATTCCTTGGCTGCAAAGCATAAATTATCCACCCAGTAATCGCCAAAATACTACATAATGATATAAGAACACATATAGTTATACTAAAATGACTGTACATTATTTTACAGGATGTTTTCTTCAGTTCATCTCTTCTTTCTTTATTACTTAGTGTAGCTTCCATCTTACTAATGGATGCTCACTGCAATTTTCCTCAATCACTGAAGTCACGATGCTCTACCGTCCTATGACACTGAAGATCCTGCAGACCTATTGTCACTACTCAGGTCGTGACCTAGACTCCTACCGTGACCCTGCAACCGGGATAGAATACTACACAAGGAAGAAGAAAAGAGTTTTAAATGTTCTTTGGTCTGGACCTCAAGTTGTAATGTTTTTTCCCTGGAACATTCTGATCTTGAAACAATGTTCGTGGTTCAGTCGTATCCAAGCGACGATGCGATGGAATTGCGTCCTGTAAAATGTCATCGTCCTCTTTCTCAGGCAGTGTCCCATTCAGGTGTGCATCACTAAAAGGCACGAATCGTGGAGTCTTTTCGCTTTCACAGTCACCAACCCCTCTACGAACCCACTGATGAAAAGGCAAAGGCAAAGGCACTTTCTTGCAATGCACACCGTGAATCCAATTTTTCTTTCCTTCGACTTTAACTGCTGTCCTTGTAGTCAACAAAACCATTCGAGGCTCTCGCCACCTGGGTTGTAGATTATTGGATCTCTGAAAGTTCTTCACAGACACCCAGTCACCTGGTCGTATGGAATGACCTGGGTCTGTGGAGGCCTCCGGCAGAGCACTCTGAACCTGTTGATGAAGAACACGCAATTTAGTCGTAAGGTCATGCAGATAATCAATCAACATTGGATATGGCAAGTCTGAGAATTTCTTAGGGCGGGGTATTCCCCATACGTTGGCCGGACGGCCAAATACCACTTCGTAAGGGCTAAGTCCCAAACGAGAGTGTACTGCCGTTCTGGTGGAGCAAAGCCAACGGCAAAGCATCAGGCCAATTAAGTCCTGTACTTGCTTGAATCTTTGCTAACTTCAAATTCAAAGTTCCATCGTAACACTCTACAAAACCCGCTGATTGTGGATGATTTGCCGCATGGAACTTTTGCTTGATTCCAAGACCTGCACAAACTTTCTGCATGACTTGCCCAACAAATTCGCTCCCATTGTCACTCCAGACAATGCGCGGCAAACCAAACCTGGGGAAGAACTCTTTTAGTAGGATTTTAGCTGTGGATAGGGCTGTATTATCTTTCAAAGGGTATGCTTCTATCCACCTCGAAAAGGCACATGTTACCACCAGAAGATATTTGAGGTTGTTGCATCACTCCATATGAATGTAATCGATTTGCAACACCTCAAATGGATATGTTGGAGGAGCAAAGTGACCTGCTGGAGTTGGGGTTCCCTTTCCTGGGTTGTACATTAGACAAACAATACAGTGCTTTACTACGTTGTCTGCACATCTTGGGATATTTTCATTCTGCCACACTGGTGCCAGAAGTTTGCAAATGCCTTTTACACTTAAGTGGGCTGGACCATGAGCCATAGTAACCACTGGGAGAACATAGGCATTTGGTAACAGCCAACGTTGATGTTCAGATAGTTCCACCCAACAACCCATCTCATCTAACATTCCCGTACTTTCTTTTCACTTGCTCAACTCCCTTTCTGAAGCCTCTTTCTGAATCGCTTTCACGCTTTCCACTGTATTCTGACACATTCCTCTCTCTCTGACCCAATGCGCAGGACCTGCCACAAACATTCGACTCTTTGAATCTCTCGCTGTTTTCTTCGCTATTTCATCTGCAAATGCATTTCCTCGACCAACATCATCCGTAATCTTCTTGTGTGCACTACACTTCACTATCGCTATTTGGGTGGGTATAGCAAGTGACTCAAGGAGATCAGTCACTAAAACTGTCCATGCTGTATTTTGGTGCCATGTGAAGTGAAGAAACCTCTCTCTTTCCAGAGATGCCCAAAACTGAACGCTACGCCAAAAGCATATTGGCTGTCAGTGTACACGTTCACTTTCTTTCTTTTTGAAAATACGCAAGCTCTCGTTAGTGCTATCAATTCTGCTGCTTGCGCTGAATTGTGTCTAATACGTGCAGTTTCCACAATCGTAGGTAAGGTAGTTACAGCATAAGCTGAAACCGTATCTCCATTAGGCATCTTAAAACAAGAACCATCTACCCATAGAGTCCCATCCGGACTCTCTAGCGGTGTGTCTCTTAGGTCAATTCTTCCTTTTGTCTCTTCCTCAGTACGGAAGAAACAATCATGCTGATCCTCAACATGCTCCTCATTTGGAAGGGGCAACAAAGTAGCTGGATTCAGGGTATTACATCGTTTGATGTGTATGTGACTAGCCAAAACCGTCAGCTCGTAACCAGTTAAACGTGCACTCGTAAGATGCTGTGTTTTTGTTCTGTTTAGCAAAGTATCCACTGCATGTGGCACCATGACAATGAGAGTGTTATCCAACACCATTCCAGCAGACTGTCGGATAGAAATTGCTGCTGCTGCTGTCGCTTTGAGACAACTGGGCAAGGCTTTAGCTACGGGATCCAATGTAGCCGAAAAATAGGCACATGGCCGCTGTCTGTCTCCAAATTGCTGTGTCAAGACTGACAATGCACAACCTTCTTTCTCGTGAACATAAAGCGTAAACGGCTTAGTGTAGTCTGGGGTGCCTAGTACAGGAGCAGAGCACAGAGCTGTACGCAAGTCAGTGAAACTCTTTTGGCACTCATCAGTCCAAGGAAGGGGCTGAGGCGTATCTTTTAAAGTGAGTGCCAAAAAAGGTTTGGCGATCAGAGAGAAGTTAGGGATCCACTGTCTACAATAGGAAGTGATACCCAGAAAGGCACGTACTTCCCTTTGTGTGGATGGTACAGACATTCGCCTGTATTTGTTCTGGTGTCAAACGTCGTCCCTCCTTTGAGAGGAGATGACCCAAGTAGGTAACCTCTCGACAAACATATTGTAATTTGGAAGGTGAAACCTTGTGATTCAGTTTAAACAAGTGGCGCAATAAAGCAACAGTGACATCTTTGCAGATATCTTCTGAATTGGCGGCGACTAACAAGTCGTCCATGTATAGAATAAGAGCAGCACCAGACGGCAAGTGAAAAGTATCAAGATGACATTTTAAAGCTTGGATGTAAATGGAGGGACTTTCACAGTAGCCTTGGGGTGCGCGCTTAAACCGGAAGCTTCGGCCTCCAAGAGAAAAACCAAAAATGTCCCTACTCTCTTCTGCAATGGGAATACTAAAGAAGGCATTCTTTAGATCGATAACAGAAAACCAAGTCGCTGTGGAAGGTATCATTGTCAACAAAGCAGTGATGTCTGGAACAACAGGAAATTGTGGAATCACAATTTTGTTTACTTCTCGCAAATCAATTACAAAACGGTACACAGGAGGCTGAGAAGGATCAGTACGTTTAAGAACAGGAAGAATAGGACTATTACATGTGTTACCTCTCGTTTCTTCAACCACACCCTTCCGAATTAAGTCATGAATGATTTCCAAAAGCGCTCTCTCACCTTCAGCAGAAATTCTATACTGTGGGATACGTGGTAATTCAACATTGGGCTTGAGAGTGACAACATAAGGCGGAATCTCAAGGCAACCCACATCGTTAGGACCCGTGGCCCAAAGTGCTGCTGGAAGAGAAAGTAATTCAGGAGGAAACTGGTCTTTGGACAAATACATTGGGGAGATCAACTTCTGTCCTAGAGTAAGATGTACGCCTGAAGGAGAACAATATATGGTAGCATGCATTCTTTTCAATAGGTCTAGACCCAACAGATTCTCACCGCAACCATTTGTTAACAGAAGTGGAGCTTCCAAATCATAGGGACCAGCTGAAATAGGCAAAGGGCAAGAAACTGGATTGCGAACAGGGGCGCCAGAGAATCCTACAGAAACATTCGTTAAGCCATACAAAGGTGCCCCAGGGAGTTTTGAATGAATGATAGAACTTCTCATTGCTCCAGTATCCAGAAGAAATGGCTCTGAAACACCCATTGTAGTGACATTAACATAAGGACCATTTTGATCTACTGGGATTGGCACAACTCCCTTACTTTGTCCATGGCTGTCCGAGTTAGCATGAAGACTCTCATTCTCGCCTTCAACATAATGGTCTTCATTGTAATACTGTGTAGATCTCACATTTTGCTGATCAAAGTAGTTCACAGAATTGGGAGAAGGAAGGGCACGCTGTTCTTGAGTCAACACACCTCGACCTCTACCTCTGTTTGCTGACTGAAGGCCAGCACGACCTCGTGGAGCAGATAACGCTCCATTGCGCTGCAATAAAACCGGACAACTATTCTTAAAATGACCTTCCTCTCTACAATAGGCACATTGATTAGGACCTAACAAAGGTCGCAGATTGTATGGCTCAGGTTTCTGATACAACCTCTGAAACTGCGGAGGCTGCTGAATTTGAGGCTGAGCATAACGTGGTGGATAGGCTTGTTGCAAAAGAACATTCGTTTTTAATTCTTTTGTCTTTTTCTCCTGCTTTTCTTTTTCTTCTTTGTCCCTATTCTCATAATATTGTGCAGTAGCCAATATCTGGGCAGAAGAAGAAACAGCCCATGAACTTTCTGAATCCTTTAATTTGTGTGACAGCTCGGGAAGCAAATTAAATACAAATTTGTCCACGAATAATCGCTGTCCACCCTCTGTAGCCATGTCCTGACCACTGTGGTCGATAAATGTCTCCTCGAAACGAGTAAAGAAGTCAGAGACACTTTCATCTTTCTTTTGTTTGCATGCTGCTAGTTTATCCCAATTAACTCTCAGTGCAGGCATCATCGTTTTCATTAACGTGATGATTCTACCAGGAAGTTCCGAGATCAGAGCGTCAGGCTTTGCACCACCCACTTGGTCTCTATCTGTATTAGTTATAACATCCCAAGTAGCTCCTAGTTCCTGTGCGTGATCCTCTCTACGAATCTTAGCCCATATTGTCTGTGGGACTACATTACCCATCAACATATCAATATCTGCTAGGTTCATAATAGAAGCATCAATTGTCTGCGATAATTCTTTATAATAGCCTGCAGGGTTCTTACGAGGATCTGGTAGAGTATGCTTAAGAGCCAAAACTTCAGATCTCTTCCAAGGGACATGTACCCATATACGTTGGAAATGAGCAGGAATAGGTGCATTAGCGCCTACAGCCGCAACTGCCTCTTTCCAAACTGGAGGAACCTCTCTCATAGGGTAGTTTCTCGACGTCAGTTTAACCGACGGATCGGAATCAAGAAAAATCTGAGAAAACAATAAGGATCTATAAGAGATAAGTGTCCTTACAGCTTCCTCAACTTTAGAACCTACAATAAGTCCTTTTTCAAAATCAGCCTGAACATTTAACAGATCTTGTGAGATCGGACTCGAACTCACATCTTCCCATTCTTTAATGAGAATGTCGCACATCACATTGAAAACATATCTTTGCGTAGGCGCATTCCATTGCGAAAAGGTAGGCATAATATCAAGCACACTATATTGTGGACCCTTCTTGATCCATCTTCATGCAAGAGAGTCTAGCTTCTCTCATTCCTCAAAATCTGGGAACTGACTACGAGATTGTCTTCGAGCAAAAGCCGGAGACACATTAAAAGCTCCAAAGAAAGGAGATAGAATATTAGTGATAGAGTCTGTGAGACGCTTACGCACAGACGGTGAATTAGACATTAGAACTGGAGATAAAGTATTAGGAGAACTGACAGGAGAAGAACTGGTAATCGCAGGAGGAGCAGAAGGCAAAGGAGATCTGAGATCAGGAGATGAAGGCAAAGAAGTGGAGACTAATGGTAAAACCGGCAAGGGCGGTAATACTGGAGGAGGCAAATGCTGAAGAGCCGGAACCGGCGGAAGTACCACTGGCAGCTGAACAGGCTGTAACAACTGAGGTACATTGGCATTTTGCGCATAAGGCGGAGGCAACCTAAATAAATGAGACATTAGGGGATCTTCTTCTATATCTTTCTTATTATCAGAAGGAGAAACAGGCAACACCGGATAGCATTTATCTATTGCCATACAATGTTGTCTTTCTGAAATTTCAGTCGCATTATCAATTTCATCATTTTTGAACTGTTGGGCAGCCTGTATAATTGTATACCCTGTGCTTTCCTATCTCGTTTTGCTTGTTTAATTTCTTTCTGTTTGGCTTCCTTTCGCCAAAGGCGGAAAGAGTCAAACATTGCCGGCCGGGCTTTTCTTTTGAACAAAACTGCTCTAAATTATCTAGCACATCAGGATCGAAGCTACCGTTTTCTGGCCATTTGAGAACACCATCTTTCTTCGTGTATCGAGTCCATGTCTCGTTAAAGGCAATGGGGCCGATGCCATGTTTTGAATAGAGCTCATATGTGGGAGTTCCAACCGAAGGAATCGGACAAGAGTCCTCAAGTCGGGAATCCCTATTACAACCAAGACAACAAATTCTTCCAAATTTAGTCAGACCAGGCATCTCGAGATGTCTCCGGACTGTTCACAAACTTCAAGGGAGTAACACTCAGTTTACGCAGCACAAATGCTCTTACCCTCGGCTTTATCTTTTGCAAAATATAAATCTAAGAAGCCTAAGAAAACCAAACAAAGAACCAAATTGTGGGCGCGACCCACGAAAATACTTAACTAAGGATGTCTTCTTCCACCCAAAGAGGCCCGTCTATCGTCTCGCCTTACCATACATCATCAAAGGAATGGGCAAAAGCAGGGCGGCAGTCAGGGCAGCGGTCGTCAGTAGCCGTTAGGAAGGAGTAACCGCGCTGCAAAAGACCTTCGGACCACTTTCGACATATAGGGGTCGCTTAGTGTGGCTCGCGAACCCTCCGGAATTTTCTTGCGGGGTTCCTCATGACCTTCGAGCAGAACCGGTACCACTGAAGCCGCCCCATGTTGGGCGCCAGTTGAAGAACCAGAACCTTTTGGACCTGGCGGCGCAGGGTACGCCCTATGTCTCCGGAGTTCACCTGCTTCGCTACACAGAGACACGGGACACTCTGTCGACGTTATAAGATTGGATTTATTTAGCTGCAGCTAGTACAGTTATCCTAGAAGTACACAAAGTAGGTTCTCAGGAGACTGCCACTTCACTCTGTGGCGCATTAGGTTAAATACTATACAAAATACAATTATTAACGGAATACACTCCCAGAGCATATAGAGAAGAGCCAATAAGGAAAGTTGGAAAACAAAGCGGAACCAATAGAAAAGGTTTGAAAACAGAAATATCGGATGACTCGAAGAGACCTCTCCTCCAACTGTGTTTGTCACCCCACCCTCAGGCTAATACATTACAGATTCATAACTAACTTGCAGGTGGTGAGATACGTTTGTGTGTATTGGAGGACAGTCGTGAAACGAGAGAATACTAGCAGGAGACAGTGAAGGCCAGTCGATAAGATAAGGTCAGGAAAGAATAGTGTGAGCCAACAGATAGTTGAGACGTGGATTAGAAAAGCCAGACAGGGATTAGTGTACTCGGCTAGTTCTAACACCAGCTTTATAAATAAAGGCCGAGGACGTATTTTGACACCGGGCTACAGAAAAAGCAGAATAGACTTTGTTTGCCGTGCTGCCTGAGTGATGGCAACACAAAATGGTGGCGGGCTACAAAATGGCTGGTCGATTCGATCGTGATCCAAAATCGAAGTTCCTCAGTCTGTCTGTACTTGCCCAGGTTACTGGGGCTCACAGTAGAGGACAAAGCTATGTCCCCATCACAGATCAGAACAGCCTGAGTTGGTATTCTGACTAGGCCAGAATCCACTTCAGTTCCCAGGGTTAACCCTTTACACCCTTTTGCTGGGAACCACAACTTACAGCTGGACTAGGGGTTACAGTTGCCTTAGGGGCAATAGTTGCTGGGGGCTTGTCCTTTTTGGTGCATTCACTATACCAATGGGAATTGGACTTACAATAGTTACACCAAGGTTTCTTTTGGCCATCTGTCTTTTTATCCTTTTTGGGGCCACCCTCCCCCTGCGCCTTTTGGGGGCCTGGTGAAGACTTCTGGTCTTTTGCTTTCTGCTCATTACACTTCTGGTCTGCCTTTTTCTGATCACCACCCTGGTTCTGGTTTTTCTGCTTAACTCTAGTCCTGACCCACCTATCTGCCTTCTTTCCCAATTCTTGGGGAGAAGTTAGGTCAGAGTCAATCAAGTGTTGATGCGGCTAGTTTTGACAGTTGTTAAGGATTTGTTCTCTCGTGATCATATTATACAATCCTGAATAGTCCTTAACCTTACTACCCAATAACCAGCCTTCCAAAGCCTTAGTGCCACAATCTACAAAGTCAGTCCAGTCCTGAGTCTGTGTCTTCTGGGTATCCATGAACAACAACCTGTACTGTTCAGTGGTTAGGCCAAACCCATCAATCAGAGCACTCTTCAGGACAGTGTAATTGTCAGCATCCTCATCACTAACTGTGAGGAGCTTGTCTCTACCTTTCTCAGAGAAGGAGAGCCACAAGATAGCTGCCCACTGACTTTGGGGTACCTGCTGTACTTTGCAAGCCCTCTCCAAAGCAGTTATCCATTTGTGGATGTCATCCCCACACTTGTAGGGAGGGACAATCTTGCTCAGGTTTCTATTGTCATAGGTCCTGTCTCTATCCTTAGGGATAGTGCTGCCACCAGTGGGTTCTAACCCACTTAACTTTTGCTCTCTGGCCAGAGCAAGTCTCTCTTTGGCAAGGGCAAGTTCTTCCCTTTCAATCCTCAGATTGACTTCCCTCATTCTGGCCTGATGCTCTTTTCTCTGTGGAGAAGTCATTCCCCTGTGAGAAGAGGCATTGGAGCTATTAGAGACATGGGAGTAGATAGATTCCCTGGACAGGGATCTTCCTCTCCTACTTCTCTGGTTAAGTCCACTTGAAGGTCTGAAATGGGGGGACCCTATTCTGACTCCCATGTAGGCTTAAGTTAGCCTGGCTAAGTCTCCTAACTTGGACCTGGCTGTCTACCTCATCTCCTGAAGTCCCTCCTGATTCATCTATATCAGTGTTGTGAGGGGAGTCTTCTGTAGAGGGCAGACCCTCATTGGTACCTAAGGTACCATCCTGGGAGGCTCCCTGAGCATCATACTCTTCTAAGATCTCCACTAGATAAATGAGGGTAGGATTTGAACCCTGTTTTAACTTTCTGGAGGTACACAATTGTCTCATCTCCTGAAAAGTTAGGGTATCATATCTAGAGGGTATCTTTCTAGGATATCCCCCTCCTGAGAGAGAATCATCTTGATCTCCTCTCAGAGACATGATCTAGTGAGGGTGTGGTGTGTGCACCTACCTACACTAGTTGTATCTACTAAAACCTCTCTAGTAGTTGTAGTCAGGGTGTGCTAGGCCCTTCAACCTACAACAACTAAGTTCAGTAGAACTTAAGTATTCTAAGATTTTGTTTTATATGTACCTTACAGCACCTAATGTGATCTTTCAATTTGATATCTCAAGATTACAATGGTATCGCAACAGCAAGCTCAGATCTCAACCGCTGCTCACCAATGTGAGAAGTTGGCCTGATACATGATGTCACTAGTTCTAGTGTACACCTTGTATCAGTCCAAACAACCCTTATGGTGATTGGTTGTAAAGTCAACCTTATAGACCAGCTATCCTAGTGGTAGCATGGACACGAGCAGTCTTAGGCTAAACTCTGTATGGCATGTGAAACCAGCTGTTATACCATTATAATCCCTTGAATACCAAATGAAAGGACACCACACCATATATATATATATATACAATTAGAATGTATTTATTCTAACATATACCCTCAGCACTCTTTATGAGTTCAGAGGTCTAAGCACAACAATTTCTTAAGTAGCATACGTTAAGTTACACAGGAAAAATACAGTTAGGCCCAGGGGCCACGCAAAGCATATACTAAGAAAGTGGTATAAGTACCACGTCACGAACAGGGAGTAGGCCTAGGGCCTAGGGAATCGCTGGGGCTACACTGCCCTACCAATAGTTAGGAAGTGGGAGGCCCACGGGAAGCATGTGCAGTGTGGAAACACACACGCGGGTTACATTAAAGTCAATGGGAATGTAGTAATTAGAAACAGGAAGAATAAGGACACTTCCGAAGTAACTAGGAGGAAGCAACTAGAGACTTAGACACTTGGATAGTCAATATCCACTGGAGCACCGGAGTACTCGCGTTACCTCACCCACAGGAGACGGGTGCATAGGTGTGAAGATGTGTCGGGTGTTGTCGCTGGATCCTATGGATGCCTGAAGAACAGAGGCTGGCAGGCGGCCAGGAGGAAGATGTCCGGTGGATCCAAGGGTGGATCTTGAAGGAAGAACACCTGCAAGCAGAGGGGACAAAGTCTGGATCACTAGCCAGTGACCGTGTGGAACCAGGAAGGAACCAGGAGATGTCGTGCAGAACACAGGTGATGTCTTGAAGCTTGTCTCTGCAGCTGCGTGGACCAGGAGGTGTCGAGGATGACCAGAACCAGGGTACAAGCTGTCCCACGAAGGATCTTGCTGATGGCGGAGTGAGTCGACGTCCCGATTGGAGTCAACAAGCCTTGGCAAAGGCAACCCACACGGAAAGGGAAATTCGCTTCAGGTGCAGACCAGGAAGGTCTGAGGTGCTTCTCTTTCACAGGGAAGCAAGGGCCAGTCTGGAGGAGCCAAACCAGCGGTTGAAAGTTAAGGGTTTGTTGTCACTGAGGCTACTAGCCAACGGGCAAGCAACCGGACAGATGCATCGAGCAGGAAAATGCAGAAGGGCCCCAAGCAGAACTCGTGGAGTGTGGAGAGCTGATCTTCGGTGCAGATGGTGCTCGGGGTTGGGGCTTCTCAATCCCCAGAGCACAACTTTGAGGATGCCTCAGAAGCTGCGCTGGAAGCTACTCGCCAATTTTCCCAGGTAGCCGGTCCAACGTCTCTCGTCGCCTCCACGGATCTCAGCTTAGCTGTGGATGTGGATCAGGGTCAGAGAAGTCTGGAGGTCAAGGCGCTGGTCGGGCTCTGCAGTCCGTTCCTCGTAGAACTTGGGCAAAGCAAACGGCAGGTCGCTTGTTGGTGCCTGTTTGCACAGGGTGGCCACTCCTTGGGCACATGGTAGATTCTTCAGTCTTCTTGTCGTCGAATGTCGAAGGTCTAGAGTTTCGTGTCTAGTTTCAGTTCAGGATAATCCAAAGTCCTAGGGACTCAGCTCCCACTCTTATACTAATCTGGGGGGCTGGGTTACCTGCTAGGTCCCTCCTATGGGTGGGACCAGGGAGGGGGGATGGTTACACCCCCTTCCCTTTGTCCAGTTTCGCGCCAGGACTGGGGCTGGAGTGCCCCAGCACCAGTTTGAACCGGACAATGCATGGGACACCTTGTGTGCCCTAGGCAGTGTCTCGTTTCTTTCATCCCTCCCAGCCCCAATACACTAAGCCCTGTCTAGGGTGGTGCTAGCACCTCCCAAGGCAGGAAACCTATTGTCCAAGCCTCCCTCGCTGGAAGGACTCCCAGCAGCAGGAGGTCAGACTTGTGTCTGTGGCAGCAGCATCCATTTTGTGATGCTGGGGCTCTGGTGAACCTTAACCTGGTAGTAGGTCTTCAACATGTCTTCTCCCTCTAGAAGGGAGGAATACTATCCTCATCACCAGAAATGGTGTGGGGGTAGTATTCCAAAGTGTTAGACACCTTACACGACATGTTTTGATAAAGCCAAACCATAGTTACCATAACCGCGAGGATTATAAGGCACTTTAAGAGTATATGGTAGGCGATATCATAGAACAGCTATAAGGACATGGTTCCGGAAGCTGCAGACAGGCTCAGCTCATGCTAGAGCACCATCTCACATGTTACCAAGCACTCTGCCCTCAGGATTGTTAAGGCCTGCCATAGGAGTGACTGAAAAGTACCCATGTGTCTATATATAAGGCAGGTATAGGGATACTATACCTAAGCATGGGATGATTACATGACCTTGCCCCAGCTGAGTGATCAGCCAGTTGTGTCATGATGGGAGGCCAGCCAGGGGTGGCATAATACATGCTGCAGCCCCTGGTAGGCCTAGGGTACACCTATGCCCTGGGTACCTAAGGTACACTGTACAGGGCCCTATAAGGTGATCCTTACCAATTGGGTTATGTACCTAAAGTACATAGTATGAATTTAGAGAGAGAACAGCTGGGCTGTGGGTCTGATTAGCAGGCCCACAGCCACATCTAAGTCGAAAACCAGTGAAGCAAAAGCAAAAAGTGGGGGTGACCATAGGAAGCAGACCCTACTCTCCTACACAACCCCCCCAAAAAACTTAGGGACATTAAAATAACCTTGACCAGTTGAGTCTTCATGTTCTAAGTGGAAATATCTGGAGAGTCCATCTACATTGGCATGGTCAGTCCCAGGTCTATGTTCCACTGTGAAGTCCATCCCCTGTTGGGAAATGGACCACCTAAGAAGTTTGGGATTTTCACCCTTCATCTGATTTAGCCACAGGAGGGGCTTGTGGTCTGTCTGAATCTTGAAGTGAGTGCCAAACAGGTATGGCCTCAGCTTCTTCAGGGCCCAAACCACAGCAAAGTGGGGGTGACCATAGGAAGCAGACCCTACTCTCCTACAGCGTCTTCAACATCCAGATGCAAGAGACTACACCTTTTACTCTGCCCCACATAACTCCTATACTAGGATTGATTATATACTTATATCCGGCTCATTCACACACCTAATTGACCAAACACACATCTCACCCAAGTTCGTATCAGATCACTCATGCATCAGTACTAAACTAGCTGGTAGCCATACTACACCTTCGCCCAAAAGATGGCTGTTTAATAACTATGTCATTTCAGATCCTGCTGACAAAAAGAAAGCTGAAGAAGCAATCACGGACTATTTTAATCATAACAACCTCCCTGAGACAGATGTAAATACACTCTGAGATGTACTGAAGGCAACCATTAGGGGAGTCCTCATTGGTATTAAAAAAAAAATCAATAATAAACTTAACTCTGAATTAATTAATTGAGAACGTGAGATTAAACTACTGGAGATCTCCCATGCCAATTCGTTAGATAACAATAATATTCTTAATCAACTAACGCAAAAGAAATATGAATATAATAAAATCCTCAGGCATCGTGCTGGAGTATGGATTAATAAATTCAAGGCCCTTAAACTCTGCATAGCTAATAGAGCAGGTAAATTATTAGCTTCCTATCTGAAACATAAACAGAGACAAAACACTATTTCATCAATCAAGATACCAACAATAAAACGCAGACTCAACAGAAGGAAATTTTAAATACCTCTAAATCCTTCTACGAAGACTTGTATAAGAGCAATCAAGATTTTAATCCAGAAGAGTACACAAACTATTCGAACACACTGCACCTCCCTCAACTGACAGAAGCAGATAAATTATCTCTAGGGAACCCTATAAGTCAATTAGAAGTGACAAACTCTTTTAAATCCCTGAAAGACAATAAGGCCCCAGGTCCTGACGGCTTTTAAGCTGCTTTTTATAAGACATTTGCAGAATCAATACAACTGACCATGTTAAAAGTATTTAATACTATAGCTAAAAAGGGACGAACAACTTACTCAATGAAAGAAGCCAACATCATAGTTCTACCCAAGGAAGGGAAGGATCCACTATTACCAAAAACGACATACCAATATCTCTTATTAATGTTGATTGTAAAATCTATGCAAAAATACTAGCTACAAGACTTAATGTAGTCCTTCCACGCCTGATAAGTAATTCACAAGTTGGTTTTCTTAAGAATCGCATGTCAAATGACGACACCCACCTACTATGTCATGTCCTAGAAAATGCAGTGGTGAAACTGGACCTGTATTTAGCAGTCACCCTGGATGCAGAGAAGGCGTTCAACAGAGTTTCATGGCCATTTTTAAAACATTGCATGCAATCGTTTGATTTGGGGGAACCCTACATTAATATGGTTATGGCACTTTACTCGGCTCCCACTGCACGTATTGCAATCAATGGGACACTCTCGGAATCTTTCATTCTCCAACAGGGCACAAGGCAAGGCTGTCCACTCTCTCCATCACTGTTCCTACTTGCTCTTGAGCCCTTAATACAAGACATCAAACAAAACCCAGATATAAAAGGAATAAGATTTAAAGACATTATCATTAAATTGACCGCCTCTTAATTATTCTGATCGTAATATTTTCTCATCTTCACTTTTATTGTTTTTTATCTACTTTCCATCTTTTATTTCTCCTTCCTTCTTTTTCTAGATTGTATAAAAATAGCTATTAAGGTACAGCTTGAAGTATAATCATGCCTTTACTTTTTCCGCTTCCCCTATAGTAATGAAGTCATTGATTATTGGACAATTTAGAAATGTCACGTACCTCCTCAATTGATGTATTAAGATATGGTTATTCTGATGTACATGATATGTCATATCATTACTGTTCTTTTTATGTTCTTTATTGAAACAACTAATAGAAATATTTGAACTGGTAAATGCCGGGCCGGAAAGACAGGCCTTACAGTAGAAAATTTATATTTTTGACTGTACAAAAAAAGACTCCTAGTAACCAAAATTGCCAGTTTTATAGAGTTTTGCTCCTACCCATTAGCTTGTATTTTGCCCGATCTTGAGCATGAGAATGACTCTAAACAAACTTATTTTAGTTCCTAAAGTGATGTTCACATTCAACAGTCATTTACAGTCAAAAGATGAAACATTCACAAAATCACCTTTGCTGACCATTTGGAGAAGGTTCCTCAGGTCGCGGGTCATCGCTTTTCATCAAACAATTGATTTTATGGACTGTACAAAAAAATGGTTCAAGAGGTCAATTTTATCGTGCCTCATCTTGACTAACCAATTTATAACAACTCCTAATGACCAAATTTGCCATTTGTATAGACTTTTCCTCCTACTCAGAAGCTTGTATTTTGCTCGATTTCGAGCATGAAAATGACTAATAACACACGTTTTAGTTCCAAAAATGATGATTCACATCTGACACTCATTTTACGTCATATGATTAAACATTAAAAAAATCACCATTACTGACCATTTGGAGAAGGGTCCTCCGGTCCGGGGTCATCGTTTTTCATCAAACAATTGATTTTTTGCACTGTACAAAAAATGATTCAAGAGGTCAATTTTATCATGCCTCATGTTGAATAACCAATTTATTGCAACTCCCAGTGACCAAATTTGCCATTTTTATAGACTTTTCCTCCTACTCATTAGCTTGTATTTTACCCACTTTTGAGCATGCAAATTACTCTAAACACACTTATATTAGTTCCAAAAGTGATGGGTCACATCAGATAGTCATTTACAGTCAAAAGATTAAATATTGAAAAAACAAAAACTTTTCTGACCATTTGGAGAAGGTTCATCAGAAAAATGATTTTTTAGACTGTAGAAAAAAGTATTCAAAATGTCAATTGTATCGCGCCTCACGTTGGCTAACCAATGCATAAGACCTCTCAGTGACCAAATTTTCTATTTTTAAGACTTTTCCTGCTGCTGAGAAGCTTGTATTTTGCCCGATTTAGAGGATGAAAATGACTCTAAGCACACTTATTTTAGCCCAAAAGTTATAGTTCATATTCAACAGTCATTTACAGTCAAAAGATGAAATATTAAAAAAACAAATCACCATTACTATTTGGAGAAGTCTCCTCAGTTCTGTGGTCATCTTTTTCATCAGAAAACAGATTTTTTTGGACTGTGAAATAAAGATTCAAAATGCCAATGGTATTGTGCCTCATGTTGAATTACCTCTTTTCAAGGTTCCCAGTGAGCAAAATTGCCAATTTTCATAGACTTTTCCTCCTACTCTTTAGCTTATTTAGTGCCCAATTTCAAGCACGAAAATGACTCTAACTACACTTATTTTAGTTCCAAAATTGATGGTTCACATTCAGCAGTCATTTATAATCAAAAGATTAAACATTAAAAAAAATCACCATTACTGACCATTTGGAGAACGTTCCTCAGCTCTGGGGGCGATAATTTTTGATCAAAAAGGGATTTTTTGGACTGTAAAAAAAAAAAATGTTTCAAAATGTTAATTAAACATTCAAAAAAATCATCATTACTGACCATTTGTATTTTCTGTATTGAACTTTAATATTGTATGACACCTATCAGTTTCAATAAAAAAAAAAAAAAAAAAAAATTACTGACCATTTGTAAAAGTACCTCAGGTCTGGGGTCAAAATGTCAATTGTATTGTGCCTCATGTTGAATAACTACTTTTAAGGCCTCCCTAACACCAAAATTGCAATTTTTATAAGCTTTTCCTCCTACTTATTAGCTTGTATTTTTTCCCCGATTTCTATCATGAAAATGACTCAAAACATATTTATGTAGTTATAAAAGTGATGGCTCACATCCAAAAGTCATGTACAGTCCAAAGATGATGGCTTCTCAGTGACCAAATTTGCCATTATTATAGACTTTTCCTCCAACTCATTAGCTGGTATGTTGACCAATTTCGAGCATGAAATTGAAACTAAACACACATATTTCAGTTCCAAAAGTGATTATTCACATCTAACAGTCATTTCAAAAGGTGAAATATTAAAATATCTCCAATAATTACTATTTGGAGAAGGTTTCTCAGCTCCGGGGTCATTGTTTTTCATCAGAAAATGGTTTTTTTGGACTGTAGAAAACAAATTTTCAAAATGTCAGTTGTATTGTGCCTCATGTTGAATAACCACTTTTCAAGGCTCCGCAGTAATTTTGATAGACTTTTCCTCCTTCTCAGTAGTTTGCATTTTGTCCGATTTCAAGCATTAAAATGACTCTAAACATACTTATTTTAGTTCCAAAAGTGATGTTTCACAACCGATAGTCATTTACAGTCCAAAGATCATATATTAAAAAATCAACATTACTGACCATTTGGAGAAGTTTCCTCATGTCCGGGTTCATCGTTTTTCATCAGAACATTTATTTTTGGGACTGTACAAAAAATTATTCAGAAGGTTAATTGTATCGTGCCTCATGTTGAATAACCACTTTTTAAGCCTCCCAGTGAGCAAAATTGCCATTTTTATAGACTTTCCTCCTACTCAGTAGCTTGTATTTTGCTAGATTTTGAGCATAAAAAAGAATCTAAACACACATATTTTAGTTCCAAAAATTATATTTCACATGCGACAGTCATTTACAGTCAAAAGATTAAACATTCAAAAAATTCACCATTACTGACCATTTGGAGAAGGTTCTTCAACTCCGGGGTGATCGTTTTTCATCAGAAAATTGATTTTTTTTAACGTAGAAAAAATAATTCAAAACGACAATTGTATCGCGCCTCAGGTTATAAGGCTTCTCAGTGACAAATATGCCATTTTTATAGACTATTCCTCCTACTCAGAAGCTTGTATTTTGCCCGATTTCGAGCATGAAAATGAAACTAAACACACTCTTTTAAGTTCTAAAAATGATGATTCAAATCCGACTGTCATTTGCAGTCAAAAGATAAAATATTTAAAAAAATCACCATTACTTACTATTGAAGAATGTACCTCACCTCCGGGGTCATCGTTTCCATCAGAAAATAGATTTTTTGGCCTGTAAAAAGAATTATTCAAAATGTCAATTATAATGTGCCTCATGTTGAATAATCACTTTTAAGACCTCCCAGTGACCAAAATTGCCATTTTTATAATCTTTTCCTCCTACTCAGTAGCTTGTTTTTTGCCCAATTTCGAGCAGAAAAATGACTGTAAACACCCTTATGTTAGTTCCAAAGGTGATGATTTAAATCTGACCGTCATTTACAGTCAAATGGAGAAACATTAATAAAATCACTATTACTGACTATTTTGAGAAGGTCCTTAGGTCATCTTTTTTCATCAGAAAATGGACATTTGGGACTGGTCAAAAAATTATTCAAAATGTCAATTGTATCATGCCTCTTGTTGAATAACCACTTTTCAAGGCATCCCAGAGAGAGAAATTTCCATTTTCCTTAGTTGCTTATTTTTTGCCCGATTTCGAGCATGAAAATGACTCTAAACATACTTATTTTAGTTCCAAAAATGATAATTCACATCCGACAGTCATTTACAGTCAAAAGATTAAACATTAAAAAAAAATCACCATTACTGACCATTTGGAGAAGGTTCTTCAGCCCTGGGGGGGGGGGGGGGGGGGGGGGGGGGGGGGGGGATGGGATGGGATCGTTCTTCCTCTGAAAATGTATTTTTTGGACTGTAGAAAAAATGATTCAAAATGTTAATTGTATCGTGCCTCATGTTGAATAAACAATTATAAGGCTTCTCTTATAGACTATTCCTCCTACTCAGCTTGTATTTTGCCCGATTTTGAGAATAAAAATTAAACTAAACACACTTATTTTAGTTTCAAAAATGATAATTCACATCCGAGAGTCATTTCCAGTCAAAAGATAAAATATTCAAAAAATCACCATTACCTACTATTTGAAGAAGGTTCCTCAGCTCCGGGGTCATCGTTTTTCATCAGAAAATTGATTTTTTGGACTGTAAAAACAAAATGATTCAAAAAGTCAATTGTATTGTGCCTCATGTTGAATAGCCACTTGTTTTTTTTTGATAAACAAGTTTTTATTGTTTTGAGTGATACAACATAAAAACCTTGAGCCTGTCGATCCAGCAGCTGACAATAACACAACATAAGAACATGCCACATCTCCGCCCCCCCGCGAACCCCCCCCGCCCCCTCCCCCCCGAGCCGCCTGCTCATAATACATTACCCAACCATTTCCCCCAGACCTTGCAGTATTTCTTGTGGCAACCTCGTGCCTGATAGAGAGTCCGTTCCTGTGCCGCACACCAGTCCACGCCGGTGCTCCATTTGGCCATGCTAGGCGGCTGCG
The DNA here is from genome assembly GCF_964204655.1 of Triturus cristatus. Classification (NCBI taxonomy): domain Eukaryota; kingdom Metazoa; phylum Chordata; class Amphibia; order Caudata; family Salamandridae; genus Triturus; species Triturus cristatus. The sequence goes on from NC_140593.1 coordinate 902,783,388, forward strand.
GTTGTTTCCAGGCCGCTGCAATGTCTCGCTTCGCTACCATGAACGCTGTCGTGAGGAATAACTTCTCTGCGCGCGTGCCATCAAGGCCGTCAGTAATGCCCAGTAGGGTATGTCTAGGGTCGTGCGGCACCTCCCACCCCAAGACCTCCGTAAGCTCCGCTTCTATGCCCCTCCAGTACCCCCCCAGATCCGGACAAGACCACACCATATGTATAAAGTCAGCCGGCTCAAAGCCACAGCGGGGGCACGCTGCGTCAGCGGAGAGGCCCGCGCGGTGCAGGTGTGCCGGTGTGAGGTAGGCAGTGTGGAGATAATAAATTTGAATAAGCCTCAGTCTAGCGGAGGCCATCACCAGCCTGGGGGCCATAAGGGCGTCCCGCCAGTCGGCATCGTCCAGGGGACCCACCCACACCTCCCACCGTTCCTTCAGACCGTCTCGGGATACGGGGGTATTGTTAACAAGAGAGCGGTATATCCTGGAAATACCCCCCCTCCCTAGGTTGCCCAACATAACCTGAGCCTCCGGGGGGCTGTGATCCGGCAGCCTAATGTCTAGTGGAGTGTATGTGCGTATGGCATGGCGCAGTTGGAGGTATCTATAGAATTGGGATGAGTGGAGGGAGAAGCGCGCCTGCAGTTCCGAGTACGAGCACATGCGTCCCCCCCGCCAGACATCTCCCAGCTGGGAGATGCCAAGTAGGTCCCATGAACGAAAACCCTCCAGTTCCGCAACCTCCCTCTACCAAGTCCCTTGCCAGAGGGGGGTGGCACGAGTCAGTTTCCAGGTCCGCCCGCCAGGCCATGAAGATCGCTTTGGTGATGTCTGGGCAGGAGGCGGGGACGGGGGCGCCGTACAGGCGGTCCTGGATACAGGAGAACCCCAGGTCCTCTAATTCCACTCTATAGGCCGGGTTGGACCATCCCCCCCCAAACCAATCATGGACGACCAGAAGGCGGGTAGCGAGGTAGTAGAGGTAGAGATCAGTCATGCCTAGCCCCCCATCAAAGGTGGGCAGGCGACATATCGAGAGGGCCAACCGCGGTCTTCCACCACCCCAGAGAAATCTGGTTGCCATCCCGTCCAGCTCGCGGAACCACGGCCTCGGGAAAGACACGGGAGTGTTCTGCAACACGTAAAGGAACCAGGGGAGAATCATCATTTTGTATAGGGCCACCCTCCCCAGCGGATTGAGCGGGAGTGATTGCCACCTTGCCAGGTCCACCTTGGCTTTCTTGACCAGGGGGGTCACGTTAAGTGCCCAGCTCAATTCCGGGAGAAGGGAGACCCAGATGCCCAGGTATTTGAAGGACAACCGGCGGAGGGGAATAGTGTCCTGCCAGTCAAAGCATTCCCGGGAGGGGTGCAGAGGCACAAGGACCGATTTCCGCGGGTTGAGGTAGAGGCCAGATGTGCGACCAAAGCGGCCCAAGATGTGGAGTGCGCGTGGGCCCGAGTGCGCCGGATCACCGAGGTACAGCAGGACGTCGTCTGCATAGAGGGCGATTTTGTCCGCCGCCAAACCCGGCCACTCCCAGCCCCGAAGGAGAGGATCCGTTCTGATCAAGGCAGCCAGGGGCTCCATCGCAAGTGCGAAGAGGAGGGGCGATAGCGGGCACCCCTGCCGCGTCCCTCGGCCGATCCGAAATGGCCTCGACAGCGCCCTGTTAACCAACACTCTGGCAAGGGGGTGCGCGTAGAGGACCCGCACCATTGCAACAAACTTGGGGCCGAAACCCATGTGGGTCAGGACATCAAACAAGTAGGCCCACCCAACCGAGTCGAAAGCTTTCTCAAAATCAGCGAGCAGGAGGGTGAGATAAGGAGGTAAGCGATGGCGGTGAGCCAAGGCCACATGAAGGCGTCGGAGGCAGTGGCGGGTGCCTCGGTCCGGCATAAAGGCGCATTGGTCCGGGTGTACCAAACACGACAAAAAGGGTCGGAGCCGCTGGGCCAGGACTGCTGCATAAAGCTTGATGTCAGTGTTAATAAGGGAGATCGGCCGGTAAGCCGACCTGTCACAAGGCGGCGGCGCAGACTTAGGCAGAACCACAATCGTGGCAATGTCAGCCTCTGGAGGGAAGGAGCCTTTTTTGACCGCTTCGGCAAAGAGATCCCTCAGCCGCGGGACCAGGTGCTCTTTGTAGGTGGCATAAAACTCTTGTGGGAAGCCATCCGGTCCTGGGGTCTTCCCCGAGGACGTGCGCCCTATCGCATCTCCAATTTCCTCAAGAGAAACGGGCGCCTCCAGACTCTCCCAGTCCCCCGACCGAAGTTGGGGAAGGCATAGGTTGCTCGAGGCGAGCAGAGAGGCCAAGGAAAGGTCCGGCGCCCGGGCCCGATATAGTTGCGTATAGTACTGAGCGAAGGCTTCTGCTATCGCCACGGAGGAAGAGTGGCGCACGCCATCGGAGTCGGCCACCGCCGGAATGATACGGGTTGCCCTGGGGTAAGTGGCCAACCGGTGCAGCAGCGCACCATTCTTATCGCCCCACCCGTACACCCTCGCCAGCGAGGACTGCCAGAGGAGCTTGGCCGCATCAAGCGACCGTTGACGAATCTCCTCACGCAAAAGTCGCAGGTGCCGAGTCTCGGCCAGATCGTCGGTTTCGGAGAGAGACTGTTCCAGGCGCAGCGCACGGGCCTCACAGGCAGTGAGCTGCTGCAATTGCTTCTGGCGGTGCCGTACCACATGTGCCTTGGCGGCCCCCCTAATGGTGGCCTTACAGGCCTCCCAGAGGGTGCCCGCCGAGGAGACCGACCCGTCATTATCATCATAGTAATGCGTCAAGGCGGACCCCACCTCCTTACGGAGTGTCTTATCCTGGAGGAACCACGCATTAAAACGCCACATCTGGCGGGCCCCGCGGGGCGGGGAGCCCAGGCTGAGAAGCACCGGAGAGTGATCGGATAACCCCCTGGGGAGGATGCGGGTGTCCTGGATGCCTACACAGTCGGCGGGGGGGACAAAAATTGCGTCAATGCGAGCATGGGTGTGATGGGCGGCCGAAGTATCAGTATATTGCCGGGTGTGCGGGTGCCAGGTCCGCCACGCGTCGCATAAGCCCTGAGCCTCCGCCCAACCCGCCAATTGCCTCGCCCGTGCGGCGCGGGAGTCTGAAACCGGACCCGAGGAGTCGAGCTGCGGGGCCGAGACAGCATTGAAGTCCCCCCCCAGAACAATAGTTCCCGGAGGGAGAGTCGCCAGCCAAGAGGCGAATTGAGCTAAAGCCTGTGACAGCCCAGAGGGCGGTGCGTAAAGCAACAGGAAGTTGAGCGGCCGACCCTCAAGCGTGCCGCTAACGGTAATCCCCATGCCGTGGGGGTCCTGGAGCACCCAGGAAAGGACAAAAGGGAGAGAGCGGCGCAGCAGGACAGCAACCCCCCCGCGAGCCGCGCGAGAACCCGGAGTGCCACACCCGGCCGTACCCATAGCGTGCCAGAAAGGGACATTTCTCGCCAAGCAGGTGGGTTTCCTGAAGCAGGAGCACGTCTACCTCTGCGCGCTGGGCATATTTGAGGACGGCGGCGCGCTTGAGCTTATCCAACAAGCCATTCACGTTCCAGGACAGGATGCGCACCTGGGCCTTAGGGATTAGGTCCTCCATGACAGCGGCGGGAGCGGGACGCGCCGAGAGCGACGCGGCCAAGAGACGCCAGGAAGACACCCTGCAACGGGTCTCACGCTAGGGAGAGCCAGCGGATGGCGGGGGCAAACGGACGACGGCGGAGTGCGTGGCAGTGTCTGCGTGGAGTAGTGCGAGAACACATGTGGTGTGGTGCTGCATGAAAGGCTCACTGGAAAACAAACCCAAACCAAACAAAACACCCTCCCAAGGAGGAACAACCAACGAATACCCAACCCCAACCCCCCACTCCCCACCCTACACTTCGGGAACGGAAGCATCTGTCGCCCTAACTGAACCAACATGTACAAGGCCCCAAGCTTGGGCGCTCGGGTATAGAGAGCGTGGTGGACCCCTCCAGAGTTACGGATTACAGTGTCTTGTCCTAGGTTGCTATAGAAAACGTGAGGTTGCAGAGCCTCCCGCCCCCATTACCGGGCAAGGTCGCCGCCCCCCTGTGGATAGAGAAAACAAAGAGAAAGTCATATAGCAGGGCTGCGGGAAAGGTCTGACAGGTCAATTGGCGCTTGGAAGGCGTAGGTTGCTCGAGGCGAGCAGAGAGGCCAAGGAAAGGTCCGGCGCCCGGGCCCGATATAGTTGCGTATAGTACTGAGCGAAGGCTTCTGCTATCACCACGGAGGAAGAGTGGAGCACGCCATCGGAGTCGGCCACCGCCGGAATGATACGGGTTGCCCTGGGGTAAGTGGCCAACCGGTGCAGCAGCGCACCATTCTTATCGCCCCACCCGTACACCCTCGCCAGCGAGGACTGCCAGAGGAACTTGGCCGCATCAAGCGACCGTTGACGAATCTCCTCACGCAAAAGTCGCAGGTGCCGAGTCTCGGCCGGATCGTCGGTTTCGGAGAGAGACTGTTCCAGGCGCAGCGCACGGGCCTCACAGGCAGTGAGCTGCTGCAATTGCTTCTGGCGGTGCCGTACCACATGTGCCTTGGCGGCCCCCCTAATGGTGGCCTTACAGGCCTCCCAGAGGGTGCCCGCCGAGGAGACCGACCCGTCATTATCATCATAGTAATGCGTCAAGGCGGACCCCACCTCCTTACGGAGTGTCTTATCCTGGAGGAACCACGCGTTAAAACGCCACATCTGGCGGGCCCCGCGGGGCGGGGGGCCCAGGCTGAGAAGCACCGGAGAGTGATCGGATAACCCCCTGGGGAGGATGCGGGTGTCCTGGATGCCTACACAGTCGGCGGGGGGGACAAAAATTGCGTCAATGCGAGCATGGGTGTGATGGGCGGCCGAAGTATCAGTATATTGCCGGGTGTGCGGGTGCCAGGTCCGCCACGCGTCGCATAAGCCCTGAGCCTCCGCCCAACCCGCCAATTGCCTCGCCCGTGCGGCGCGGGAGTCTGAAACCGGACCCGAGGAGTCGAGCTGCGGGGCCGAGACAGCATTGAAGTCCCCCCCCAGAACAATAGTTCCCGGAGGGAGAGTCGCCAGCCAAGAGGCGAATTGAGCTAAAGCCTGTGACAGCCCAGAGGGCGGTGCGTAAAGCAACAGGAAGTTGAGCGGCTGACCCTCAAGCGTGCCACTAACGGTAATCCCCATGCCGTGGGGGTCCTGGAGCACCCAGGAAAGGACAAAAGGGAGAGAGCGGCGCAGCAGGACAGCAACCCCCCCGCGAGCCGCGCGAGAACCCGGAGTGCCACACCCGGCCGTACCCATAGCGTGCCAGAAAGGGACATTTCTCGCCAAGCAGGTGGGTTTCCTGAAGCAGGAGCACGTCTACCTCTGCGCGCTGGGCATATTTGAGGACGGCGGCGCGCTTGAGCTTATCCAACAAGCCATTCACGTTCCAGGACAGGATGCGCACCTGGGCCTTAGGGATTAGGTCCTCCATGACAGCGGCGGGAGCGGGACGCACCGAGAGCGACGCGGCCAAGAGACGCCAGGAAGACACCCTGCAACGGGTCTCACGCTAGGGAGAGCCAGCGGACGGCGGGGGCAAACGGACGACGGCGGAGTGCGTGGCAGTGTCTGCGTGGAGTAGCGCGAGAACACATGTGGTGTGGTGCTGCATGAAAGGCTCACTGGAAAACAAACCCAAACCAAACAAAACACCCTCCCAAGGAGGAACAACCAACGAATACCCAACCCCAACCCCCCACTCACCACCCTACACTTCGGGAACGGAAGCATCTGTCGCCCTAACTGAACCAACATGTACAAGGCCCCAAGCTTGGGCGCTCGGGTATAGAGAGCGTGGTGGACCCCTCCAGAGTTACGGATTACAGTGTCTTGTCCTAGGTTGCTATAGAAAACGTGAGGTTGCAGAGCCTCCCGCCCCCATTACCGGGCAAGGTCGCCGCCCCCCCTGTGGATAGAGAAAACAAAGAGAAAGTCATATAGCAGGGCTGCGGTAAAGGTCTGACAGGTCAATTGGCGCTTGGAGGGGGGTCGGAGACCCATCCGGCCGAGGCGACAGACGGCGCCGAGACCCCCGACCACCAGAGATGGTGTCCCAGACGAGGCAGCGGAGTCTCTCATTTTGCTTTCAAATAGGCTCGCGGACCTGGTCCTGGCCCCTGGCGCACCACGACGTCGCCGGGAGTGCGTGTGCTTCTTGCGCCGTGAGCGTTGGGACCCAACCGCAACAGGGCCCCGGGGCATATTACTGGGCGATACCCCTCCGGACCGGCACATTGGTTTTTCCTCGGTGAGCCAGACCCACGCTGCCCTGGGAGTGTCAAAGAACAGTGTCTTGCCCTGGAAAATGATGCGTAGGCGAACCGGGAATTGGAGCTGGTATTGGAGGCCCAGGGAGCGCAGCTTTTGCTTCACTTCCGTGTAGGAGCGGCGTTGTTCTTGGACCTCTCGGGTGTAGTCCGGGAAGATCATAATGGTGTGGTTATTAAAAGTCAAGGGGCCGCTCGCCCGTGCCTCCCGGAGGATAGCGTCTCGGTCCCTGAAGTTGAGGATCCGAAGAATAAAGGGGCGCGGGGGGGCCCCCACTGGAGGCCTGGCCGCCAGCGACCGGTGCGCCCTCTCCACGACGAACCAGGTTGACAGGCTTGTCGCCGGCATCCAGGACTTGAACCAAGCGTCCAGGAAGTCGTCAGCTCGGCCAGACTCGACCCCCTCCGGAAAGCCCACCAGGCGAAGGTTATTGCGGCGGGCGCGGTTTTCGGCATCCTCCGCCCGTCTATGCAGTTCCTTGGAGTGGGTCGTGAGCTCCCGGACCTGGTCTTGTAGCTGGCGAATGTCGTCTTCTGCCATTGAGATCCGGGACTCCGTTTCCGTAATGCGGGCCGTGGCGTTGCGGAGGTCCTGCCGCAGGAGTGTAACATCCACCTTCACTTCCCCAACCAACCCCTCCAAGGAGGTGCGGGAGGCATCAATGGCCTGGAGGATGGTGGCCAAGTCTTTATTCGGGGCCGGGGCCGCCCCCCCCACTCGCACCCGGCGGGTCCGAGCTCGCAAATTGGTCAATCCTCGTCTGGTGGGACGCCGGCGGCGGTCTGGGACCTTTTTCCTTGCCCATGGCGGCCCCCCGGGAACAGGCGCCGGGCCCTAGGCCAGGCAGGGCGGACCGTCAGACTGTCCTCACTCGTCCGGCAAAGCGGCCCCACGCGCCAGGCCGGGGATGGAGAAAGCGGGGAAAGGGTAGGGGAGGGCTCAGAATCCAACGGGCACGACACTTCCCCAGGGAGATCCGGACCAGGCCTCACCCACCTCGCCGCGGGCACCCCGCCGCAGTCCGCACCCGTGGTGGTCACCATTTGAGGGACAGCGCACGGGCCGTCGAATCACCGCCGTCCGCCCCAGTCCACGGGGCCGTCCCGGTCAGCGGGGCGACTCTGCATCCACCCTCGGTCCCGGGCCAAGCGCAGCGTCGGGGGGCCACTCCGCCCGGTCAAGATAGTCAAGGGGAGCGCTCCTACCGGCAGTGCCTCCCGGTCAATGGTGCAGGGCGAACGTGGTCTCCAGCGGCCACCAGGCCCGTCCCAGCGTCCCCCACCGCCGAGGAAACGTCACAGCCACGCGTCCGGCGGCCGCCCCCAGAGTCCGGCGGGGACGTCACCGCCCCGGGGATCGCCAGGCTCTCGCTACTGTCCTGAGAGGAAACCAGGCCTTCAATCACTCTGGGAAGCTCGCTAAGGGTCACTGTTTGGGGGTTCCACCAGGTTCATCTGCACTGCGCTGGTCTCGGTGCTGGAATGCTCTTTCTGGATCGTTTCGCTCGTCCCTCTTTACGAGTGCTGTGTGGGTCTGCTCATCCATAAGACAGGACGGAGGGGGAGAAACAGCAGGAGTCCCAGATGGTGTGCCTTTTCCACATGCAGGTATGACTGGGGCTTCGCTGGACGGACGAGAAAAGGGTTCCCCCCGTGTGCGCCCAGGGTGGGCTGGTGTGGGGCCTGGGGTCGGCTCCAATCCGCGTCCTGCAGCGGAGGTAGAGGATGGGCGTCGGCGACCGCAACGCCGGGTCCGGTCTCCCGGGCAGGCCCACACAGCTTGGGCCGATCCGCCCGTCGAACAGGGCCCCCCCCGCCACTGATCGCGGGCCACCACCCCTTGGCAGCTCTGGGGGTGCTCACCTGCCGTCGCTCCCCTCAGCGCACTGGAGGTCCGATGAAGGCGCTTGCGCCACTCCGCAAGCTCCTACGACCGGCGGCCGGCCGCCACCGGTCACGCGGCCTTCTCTCCTCGTGGTGCGCCGCGGACTCTCGCAGCCCTCTGTGCCGGCCGCGGAACCGTCCGGGTGCGTCCTGTCTCCCCGGTGCGGCTCACGGGTCTCCCATCTCGGCTCCGGTGGCTCAGAATCGGCCAGAAACCTCACCGAGGGTAGGGCAGCAGCTCTGCTACATGTGGGGACCGCCGGTGCACACCTAGGACAGTCGTAGCGGATTTAGGGCGGATGCGAGGGGTCAGGCATCCAGGAGCCTCACATCAGTGCGGCCATCTTGGTTAGCGCCACCTAGCGCTCTGTGAATAGCCACTTTTAAGGCTTCCCAGTGACCAAAATTGCCATTTTTATCTTTTCCTCCTACTCATTAGCTTGTATTTTGCGTAATTTCGAGCATGAAAATTACTCTAAACGCATTTATTTTAGACCAAAAATTGTGGTTCACATCCAACAGACATTTACAATCAAAAGGTTAAACATTAAACATTTACTGACCATCTGGAGAAAGTTTGACAGGTCTGGGGTCATTGTTATTCATCAGAAAATTGTTCTTTTAGACTTTACAAAAAATTATTGAAAATTGTAATTGGATCACACATCATTTTCAATATCTACTTTTTAAAGTCTCACAGTGACCAACATTGCCATTTTTACAGATGTTTTGCTCAGAATCTTTTATTTGGACTGATTTCGGGCCCAAAAATGACACTATTTAAAGTCATTTACAGTCAGAAGATAAAAAATGAAAAAATTCACCATTACTTACCATCTGGAGAAAGTACAACAGGTCTGGGGTCATCATTTTTCATCAGGAACTTTTTGGACTGTACAAAAATGGTTCAAAATGTCAATAGGATTGTGCCTCATATTGAATAACCCCTATTAAAGCCTCACAGTGACCATTTTTATAGACTTTTACACCTACCGAGAAGCTTCTATTTTGACCGATTTCAGGCAGGAAAATGACTCTAAACCCACTTCTTTTAGTTCCAAAAGTGATAATTCACATCCAAGATCCACTTACAGTCAAAAGATTAAACATTAAAATGTCACCATTACTTACCATCTGGAGTAAGTACGACAGGTCCGGGGTCATCGTTTTTCATCAGATAATTGATTTTTTGGACTGTAAGAAAATGATTTAAAATGTTAATTGGATTGCGCCTCATGTTGAATAACCATTTTTTGAAGCCTCACAGTGATCAAAATTGCAATTTTTACAGATGTTTCCTCCTACTCCGGTGCTTTCATTTTCACCAATTTCGGGCAGGAAAAAAACTAGCTCAAAAAGTGATGGTTCACATCCAACAGTAATTTACAGTCAAACGATTAAACATTAAAAAATCAACATTACTTACCACCTGGAGAAAGTACGACAGGTCTGGGGTCATCGTTTTTCATCAGAAAATTGATTTTTTGGAGAGCGGGCAAGATGGCGGACGCAAGTCGGCCGACGGGCTGAGCGCTCCCAGGAATTCTCACCCCTTGAGTTAAACTTAGACAAGCCGTGAATCTGCCACCTGATTGCTCAGCGAAAATCACAGGACTTACTGGAGATCTCCAGGGGTATGCTCCTTCTGTCGGCGGTCACTTGGGCCACAGCACAACGATTCCTCGACCTCAGCTGGTGTCTCTCCCTGCCCCGGCTTGCAGCGCGAGACAGCTACTGTGGTGAGGGCGGAGCAAGCAAGCCCAGCAGATCCAGAGGCCCAGCTACAATGCCCCCGAAGGTGGCTCAAGGTAGAGCACGCACAACGACTGAAGCAGCGCCTACGGGGAGAGCTGCCCAGTCGCAACGAAGTTTAAAGAATGGCAACATAGGCATGGCTGAGAAAGGGTGAAAAAAGAGGATAGAGAGGAACAATGGTGATGGTGGTAAGCGCAGTATTCCTGCTCTATTCTTACCGAATAAAGGGAAAAAACAGCATAATTCTGGTAGTATTGAGGGGTCAACAGGGGAGATATGTAAGGGGATGAGCTTCACTCCAAATGCTTTGCAAGAGGAAGATTGTGGTGATGACCCCAATGATCAACAATGCAAGGCTCAGCTAATTAATCCAATAGTTGCCAGCCCTTGTAGCTCAAATACTTTATTTAGTAAAGACACAGGGGGGTCACTTGCTATCGAAACCTCTTTACAGCAGACAAAGAGAATGGCTTTACTCAACATGGGTAAGAGGAATTTGGTCTACAAAGACACACAGAAGAATGGCATAGAGAACGCAGATGAAGTAAATGGAGAACTGGATGGGGGTGGCCATGACAACACCCTGCAAGCTTCAACGAAAGAAGCTGATTCTGGCGATTATTATTTTCCCTTTCTGACCCCTCGGATTCTTCAGGAAATGAAGATGATTTAGAGGTCAAGATGGGATCTATGAGGGTATCATCGAGCAGTGAATCAAGCAAAACTAGAACTATCCCTCGGACAGTCCGAAAAATCTCAGACCATATAGATAATATCAACCCGGATGGAGGGGATGGAAGAGATGGAGGGGAGGAAACCCTGGTATGGGACTATTCTTTTTCAACCAGGACAGAGGCAGTGACAAGGAAACCTGAAGAGAGATCACTAAATCTGATTTACGAGACCATCATGGCCCATAGGGAAGAAACACGTATGGAGAGCCAAAGGACTCAGGGGGCATGCCGTAAACTTCAAAATTCAATAAGACGCATTACAAAAGTCTGCTCCGAGTTTGTGGAGAAAGTTACGGAAGCAGAAACATGGATTTCTAAACTCGAGGATGAACTAGCAGTTCAAAAGACAATGATGGAATCGGTGCAGGCATCAAAGAAGCATACATAATGGAAGCTTTCAGACCTTGAAAATTGCCTTCGGCGCAACAATTTAAGAATCCTGGGTGTAGCAGAAGGCATGGAAGGTCAAGACATAAGAAAATGTGTGGTAGATATGTTCTCAGAAGACTTCCCGGAACTATCACAGTGGGACTGGAATCAAGAAATACAGAGAGCTCCCATTTACACAGCGAGCAAGACCTGAGCAGGATACTACTAGACCTAGAGCGATCTTGATATTGGTTATAAACTTCCTAGCCCGGCAAGCAGTGTATGAGCTGGCGCGGCCCAATAAAAAAAGAAGGGGGAAAGGATCGGAATTTTTTGTAAGGCCAGATTTTTGCCACCAGACGGTAGAGAAACGCTGGCAACTCAGACAGCTTATCAATCCGTTCCAGAGTAAAGGAGCTCAAGTATTTCTACTAAACCCGGCAACACTGAAAGTTACGTATAAAGAACAGGCCCGGTTCTTCACGTTGGAAGTCAAAGCCAGGGAACACTTGCAATCTATTGTTTAGGTTTATCAGGAGTAGTGAAGGGGCACATAAGGTTGTTCTTCTTTTTTTAGATGTGGTATTCTATTACGAAGAGCTGTCTCTTTTTCTCTCCCCCCTTTTTCTTTTCTTTCTCACTTCTTCTTTTTCTTGTCTCTTTTGACGCGTGGGTACATAACTATTAGGATTTTATGAATATTTTTGAGATCCAAAGGCTTGGGGTTTGGGCTGGTTGTATAAGGACAATATTATGTTAGGCCATTAGGGAAACCTTTTGATATATATATATGCTTAGGCTGATCATATAAAGTCAATACTAAGTTAGGTTATTAGGAACTTTATTGGGATGTCAGATATACAGGGGGGAGCCTCGGGAGAGGTTAGCTGTCCATCACCGGGACCATTGGTCCTAAAGCCTCAATACAGGAGGGGTGGGGGGTGGGATGGAGTCAGTTTACTGATTGCACTACGGGTAGAGGAGGGGGTGGGCCAGGATAAGGGGAGTGGGAGGGGGGTAAAAAAGAAAATGCAATCCACAGTAAAATGAGGATGAGGATATGGAAATGAGGAGATAAGGTCATAAATTGGAGAGGTACAACAGTTTTTGATGGGGGATAAAAAAGGTCCAGGGTAACTTACGTTTATGTTCATTTAATATTTGCGGGCTAAATAATAATGCAAAATGGCAAAGGGTAGCTGCTGAGTTGCGGGTGATGCAACCCGACTTGGTATGTCTCCAAGAGACTCGCATCTGATGGGACAAGTGGAGGGTTTTCCGTGAGCTGGGGTATACACTATTAGCTTGCACTCGACAGTCCACCACAAACCGCGGAGTAGCCATTTTAGTCAAGAATGGGATACAAAGCAGTGGTAGAATAGCGGTCGACAACCTGGGCGGTTGGGTGATTATTGAATGTGCTAGGGGGGAATTTATATTTACTGTATGCTCTATATATGGGTCTAACTTTGACGAAGCCACAGTGTTGGAGGGTCTTAATCTGGAATTGGCGTCATGGCCTACCCCGTTGATCTTATTAGGTGATCTTAACATCCACTTGGATAGCCAAGATCTTCAGAAGGGGTGGAAATACTATACAGGCAGAAAACGTAGAGTTTTCAAGCCATTACTGCACCTGGTGTAGGATCATGGCCCGAAAGACGCATGGTCTACTTTGCAGAAATCAGATCCGGGCTTCACGTTTTATTCTCACCCCCACAACAAATTGGTCAGACTAGATTGCTTTTTTACGCCGTTAGAACTATTAACGTGTGCCAGAATACAAGTCTACCCAAGAATCACATCTGATCATGGCACATCCCGACCAGATGTAAGTAATTTTTTCTCACGCAGATCCTTTTCGTTCAACCGTAAGCTTTTAAAAGAGTCTAATTTTATAAATCACATGAATGATTGGATTCGGCAATTTTTGGAAATCAACCATAACTCGACCTCACAACCATATGTATGGGATGCCCTAAAAGTAGGGTTTAGGGGAGAGACTCTGAGCTATGGGCTTCACAAGCAGAAACAACTCAGAGCTAAGGTTCAATATCTTTATGAGAGGCTTAGGCTGGCAGAAGCAGAGCTGATGCGGTAGATAGCGAATAGAGGAGATACTGCCCCTTTACAATCAGAAGTAGCCTGATGCAAAGCCAGAATTAACCTTCACTGGAGCAAAGAAATTGCTATTAAATATAAATTGTTTAAGAAGGAAAGATATGATTTTGGCGAAGCTACCGGGCGATGCCTTGCACAAAGGCTAAGATCCAAAGAGGTGAAAGAAATGTCCAGGAATTTGCTCTGAGATTATCTGATGTTTCTTTATTGTTCAAAATTTCAACAGTTCATAAACAACAGGAAATTTCAGCCAACGCGTTTCGTTCTCATAGAGAACTTCATCAGGGCTGAAAATATAAACAAAAAACATACATATAAATATGACCATATGTAGGGAAGAATCACAGAAAAACATATATTAACTTAAAACAAATAAGACAAAAAAGAGTTAAAGAACATTTAGAAAGTTTTGTGTTAGAAATCAATAATATATCCACATACACAAATAACTCATATATATATATATATATTACAGTCGACAATACATATATAGTCCTCAAGTTTGACATCAAGAAATTATCCATACTGACTGTATTAATACAGAGTATACATTGACATTCCTATTGATCTCTCCTGATCTGAAAGCAAGCAATCCTAACCATCTCATTTAAAAAAATTCTCATAACCTAATGTATATCAAAAAGATTTTTTAAATCCTGCTGAACACCAGAGAGGAAAACAAATTTGAAAACTATTCACATAGAGAAACAAATCTAAATATTTGATAAGGCAAACAGTCCATTACCAGAGATATGGACTGAACGATAAGCATATCTTTAGAATTTCGCAAAGCAACCTGTGATCCATGAAAGTTAGTCCAGAAAAAACTAAAACTTTACATTAGTTAAAAATCACCGAGGTTCATTGTTTTCAAAAGATTTTTAGGATCTAAGTTCAAGAAATATATAACTAAATATATTGGTCGAGACCATTACAGGGAGAGTTATATATATTTATAAACTCACCTTATCAAAAAGGGCCCTTCTTGAGGGAGAATGTATATAGGTTCTCATCGAGCTTTAAAAATACGGTAATGTTCTATGACGAACTTGAAATAGCAAGCAAAGGTCGTGTCACCACCTAATAAGAGGCGAAAAATTACATTATGCTAAATCATATGTCTCCACCAAATTAAACAAGGTCGCAAGAAAAAAGCATACATCTAACATTTATAACCTAAAAGAATATTTCAAACTCAATTATACTTCTAAGTTTTTTTCTTTCTATTTACCGAAATCCGAAGTGATAATGTTCCCACGACAACGTTTTTTTGGGGGGACAATCTATCCAAAAAAGAGAAATATTAGGAAAAAGAGACCTCGGCCAATTTCAATGTAAACAAGAACTAGATAAAATACATTGAAAGGAGAAGTACAAAACAGTTAAAAGAATAACTGAAATTACCTATTAAGACCTTATGTGTGGAAATGAACCTTTATTTCAAGCAAATCCAGGTGATAGCCATAAAATTCAAAAAAGCATCAAATTCAAATGCCGCGATTTGGCCTAAAAGGGAGAGAAAGAGCATGAATAGTAACAAAAACTCCTAGCCTCCTGAAACAACCGAAAAGGAAAATTATTTATATAAATTACTATAAAACTGAAACGTTACCTGCTAACGCCTATCACGTAAGGCAATTCTATCAACCCACTTCAGGAATTAACTCTGAAATATGTGAGGGAACTATCCCAAAGGCCACGTCAGGCCTGCAAAGGAAGAGAGGAAGAACAACAAGATCAAAAGTCACCAACCTGAAGTAGGAAATCATTAAAAAAGTGTGATCAATCAACGAAAACACCGTCAATTAAAAAACCCCCCCAAAAAGTCATCCTCATTTAGATAAGTGCAAACAAAACAGTCTAGTGTATTTAAGTTAAAAAATTAATAATAAATAAACATCAAATAGACAAAAAGTCACGCGCACCGTAGCCAGAAAACAAACCCGTACTCACCAGCCCTAAATTCTGGCAGCTTTCAAGATTGCTAACGAGAACAATCTCCCGCGTTCCACTTGAAATACAGAATCCATTTCCGGATTCTGCATGACGTTAATACGTCATAGGGCTGTTGTGCGTCCTATACGTGGCCAATACAAACAAACCACAAAACTAATATCAGCAACCATTGGCCACAAGTCATATTCATGTGATTTAGAAAAGGAATGCCCCTCGCGAAGCACTAGAGCGTGTACGTTAAATGGTGCATGTAGTTCCTGAAGATAGATAAGCGGAAGTATGTTAGTCCAATCATACATTGTAGAGACAGGAAACATGTCATACAGGAAAATAGAGGGAACTAGAACGCGTCCTGTAATTAGAGTTTCTTTTCTCCAATCCGAAAGAAATAGTAAAAATACTTAATCAGAGAAATGGCAGTGAGTTTATAAAATAAGATTGCATCACAAAAATCGCCAATGTAGTTAATCAAAAAACCTATCAATCAAAGAAAAATGGCCATATCACAAACCAAGGAAAAAAGTGGCAGTTAGTTTTTTATACCATAATTACTTCATGATATATCTAAAAAACATCATATAAGCCTCGGGCTATTGGTAGTAACCTTCATTACGGGAAAAAACTTCCTACTGTTCTAGTGTATGGAATATGGAAACATTTGTGATTATCGGTTCTCACTCAAGTACAAAAACTGCCAAAAACCATGCATTGTCATGGCCAGGATCAATGAGCCTATCGCTTTAAAAGCACATGATCCTGTCTACTGTATAATAAGAGGCATCCTGTAATTGTAGGTACCAGTACGCGTTATTTGTTACAGTCCTGGCTTTACCTTATAGCTGGTAGAGGTAGCCTCATGTGAGTAAAGAGGCTCTATTATCACAACCACATTATAAGATTGCATCACAAAAATCGCCAATGTGGTTAATCAAAAAGCCTATCAATCAAAGAGAAAAATATAAGACAAAAATGGCCATATTGTAAACCAGTGAAGGAGGAGGAAGGATATTAGTGTACAGTATATCAATCAATCAATCAATCATAGGCATTTGTATAGCGCACTGCTCACCCGGAGGGTCTCAAGGCGCTGGGGGGGGGGGGGGAACGCTACTGCTCGAACAGCCAGGTCTTGAGTTGCTTCCTGAAGGCGAGATGGTCTTGCGTTGTCCGGAGGTGGATGGGGAGGGAGTTCCATGTCTTGGCTGCCAGGTAGGAGAAGGATCTTCCTCCGGCGGTGGCTCTGCGGATGCGGGGGACGGTGGCAAGAGCGAGGCTGGCGGAGCGGAGCTGTCGGGTGGGCTTGTGGAAGGTCAGGCGGCTGTTGAGGAACTTGTATCAATTCCTAAGTAAGAAATGCATCTCATCATCCGTATTGTGGCCATATGCAATAGATCTCAATTTGCAAATCCATCTTGCCTCATTCTGTCTTAAGGTCAGTTCTCTTTTACCACCCCTTTTGTTAAGACACACATGATCAATACCATAAAACCAAAAATTACTGTTGTCACAAAGGGCTTTTAGATAATGCTCAGCTAGGGGATATGTCCTGTCCCTATTGAGAATGGCCCTCCTCTGTTCCTGAATTCGAACTTTAGATGGTGCAGGTGAGTTGGTGGGAAAGGTGGACGTAATGGCAGATGGAGCTTTAAAAGTATGTGTGTCTCCCACTTGCACCCCAGAAGTTCCAGCGCCTTTGTATCTTCTTTCTCCTCCTGCCTATGAGTTAGAACCATCACCCTTAGTGGTTCCACCAAACTCCTTATTAGGGTCATCTAGTAGTGAGGTACTACAGCATGAAGTTCTGCAAGACTGCGTATCTGCTCTCTCCGGCCCTCTGGCTGTGGGTTATGATAGCACATCATTAATTAACTCCCTACAGGGTATGTTTACATCTTTGTCTGCAGACATTAAAAAAGGGTTCGAAACATCAGCAGCGAACCAGTCTGAAATAAGAAGCTTCTGCGAGTCTCTTGACAGTAAAATCAGCGGTCTGTCTACAAGAACAGAAGTATTGGAAAATACTGTAACAGAACTGTCCCTATATCTAGACGAAGCAAGGGCAGACATTGTTAAGCTTCAAAAAGAGGATATGATGCTGGCCGAGAGGATGGAGACTTTAGAAAATCATGCTCGACGCAACAACCTCCGTATTCTGAATGTCCCGGAAGATAGTGAAGGCTTAGATATTAAGAAATATATCATCTCACTGTTGAAAGAATCCCTAAGATTAGATCAATCAGTGGAAGAGTTAACCTTAGACATTCAGCGAATTCATAGGGATCCTTTCAGGAAAAATCCCCAAAGAACTAAGCCAAGGAAGATCTTGGTGAATTTTCATACATATTCTCTTAAGGAGGCTATTCTCAATCTGGCCCTTAAGCAGAAATCTGTGAGTGGGAAGGGATATCATTTTCAGATCCGGTCTGATCTCTCCAGGACCCCCCTAGATAAGCAATGGGAGTTCGGAAGGAGGCTCGAAGCTTTCAGAGGCTATGGTGCAGTGGCCCAATTAGTTTTTCCTGCTGCATTAAAAATCATGTATAAAAATAAAATGCATAATATTAGATCGGTGCTGGCAGCAGATGAGCTACTAATGTTAATGGGGAAAGATAAGGGGGCTTCAGGGCAAGCGTAGCATGAGTGTATGAGAAACTAGTACGAGAATAGACACTTAGTAATATATGGTTATATATGTACGGGCGTATATATCATAGCACGCAGTAAGCAGTTGGCTATCCTGTATAGGGAGTTGTAGGACGTAGCACGGGAACTCAGTGAGGGGCACTACCTTCTGGAATTTCCAGATAGATAGGGTAAGGGTTTCCCATGGGAGGGTGAGGGGTAGAGTAGGGTACGGGGATGGGTTGCATAGGGTAAAAAAAAAAACAAAATTCCTCATTTTCGTCCTTGTTTTTGTTTATGTTTTGAAGAGTTGCCATTGTTGTAGTGTTGTATGGTCATCTTTCTATTTTTTAATGAAGATGGCTATTGGGTTTGTTTTGTTTTTGCTTTTGAAATGTTAGGTAACTGGTATGGGGATGGTGATGTTGATGGTGGGAGGATTTCTATGTTATGAGTAAGTTGAAGATTATCTCTTGGAATATTAATGGCCTGCGCACTAGTCCTAGGAAAAATAAGATAATGCAATATCTTCGTGACTCTGACGCGCAGGTGATTATACTCCAGGAGACTCATCTAATGGAATGTAAGTTGCTTTCTGTGGTTAAAAAGAATAGATGGATTGACTTTTGTGTAATGACCTCGCAAACAGCACACATTAGGGGTGTAGCAATCTTTTTTAAGAAATCTGTCAATGCGAGATTAGTTTCTAAGATGGTGGATTCAGGGGGTAGATGGGTTATTGTATCTGTAATTATAGCTGGATCCCCTATTACTATAGTAGGATATTATGGTCCTAATTGCGATGATCCTTCAGTCCTGAAAACCATTTTCTCCCACCTGCTCTCATTCCCAGAGCCAGTCATCATAGCAGGAGACTTTAATATTGTTTTAGATCCTATATTGGATAAGTCCCCGACCAGTCGAGCTATAACTTTGTCTAAGACTAGGTCTTTTCTGCTTGATAACATGAAACAGTTAGGTTATGTTGACATCTGGAGGGTAAAATCAATCCGTAACCATAAGTACCATCATCAGTCGAGAATTGACTATATCTTGATCAGTCAATAATTGGTTAATTTGGTGCAAACTATCTCTTATCTCCCATTTCATCTTTCGGACCATGCGGCCGTTTATTTAGAATTGGAGGGCTTTTCTAAAAACCCCACGAGAAGCTGGGCTTTTGATCGCTCTTTGCTTTTGTCATCGGAGGTTATTAATTCTCTTAAAATAGAAGTTCAGAATTTTATGGATAACAACATTGGTTCAGCTTCCCCAGAGTGGGTATGGGATGCTTTTAAGGCATTTTTAAGGGGCCTGATAACGAACAAGGCCACATATAAGATAAAGATCTATAGAGAATTGGTTGCCTCTTTGGAGGCTGAGATGGCTAGAGTGCAAGCAGAAATAGTTTCGCACCCAGACGTCCCTGCTAACACTCTACAGGAGTGGCAGAACAAGTTAGTTGTCCTGAAAGGGGAACTGGGTTCAGTCTTGAATTCACGGGTCCTCGAGAGGTGGGAGGCGAGTAAATTAGCTCACTTCCAATATGGAGAGGGGGCAGGGAAGTTGTTAGCTTGGAAGGCAAAAACCGACCAGGTTAGAAATAATATAGATTCAATTATTTCTGGGGGTGTAACATACTCTCCCGATGAAGATATTAGAGGAGCGTTTCGGGATTTCTTTAGCAACATATATCACGAAGACAAAGATATTGAGGAAGTGCAAGTGGAAGAATGGCTGAAGGGAATATCCCTTCCTGAACTGACGCCTGAACAGAGTATTTCTCTGGATCGGGAGATTGCGCAGGAAGAGGTTAGACGTGCTATCTTAAATTGCAAGAAGGGTAAGGCAACCGGCACAGGCGGTTTGCCATTCGAAATCTATACTGCCCTGGAGACAATAATTCTCCCTTTTCTTACGGCTTTGTTTAACCAGATTCTTCGGGAGGGATTGTCTCCTCCTATTTCATGGAATAATGCTTCCATAACTCTTATATTGAAACCAGGAAAGCCAGCTACATGTTGCAGCTCATATAGACCGATTTCCATCTTAAACTCTGACTATAAGATTTTTGCATCAGTTTTGGCAGATAGACTGGGAGCAGTAGCAACGGGGGTTTTGCATTTAGATCACTTATGGGGGGTGGGGAAAGAAGGTAGCCCTATACGTGGATGATATTCTTGTTTTTTCCTCAGAATTACGTACGGCTTTCCCCTCAGTGATTGCCTTGGCTCTCGATTTAGGTAAAGTATCAGGTTACAAGATTAATGCCTCTAAAACTGACATCATGGTTTGGAATGATCCTGAACCTGTGGCAGGGGCTCAGTTGAGTTCTAGCTTGCGGTATCTAGGCCTTAATATTGACAAGGATATAAATAAAATTGTACTATTATATTTTTCTAATGTTGCCAAGGAATGTCGAAGACTTATGCAATCTTGGTCTTCGCTTCCTATATCAATTTTGGGCAGAGTAAACTTAATAAAAATGTCTATTTTGCCAAAAAATTCGTTTTTGTTTAACACCATTCCCTCATTTTTTGAACCCTCTTTGATAACTATACTTCAGAGTAATATTAGTTCTTTTATATGGAATGACCACACACCCAGGATTGCCTGGAAAAAACTTAGGCGGCGTAGAGAGAAGGGGGGCTTAGCGGCGCCTGATATACAACTATATGCATGGGCATTTCAACTCTCCCATGCTAGGATGCTGCTAAAAATGCCCACAAATTCTGGAATAGGATGTATGTTGGCAGCATTACTTAGAGGAGAGGGTGTGACCCAGCAGGGTTTTTTGTTTAAATTTGGTGATCCGAAATTTAAAAAAAAAGTGAAATTAAAGGTGTTGCGAGACATGGCAAAAACATGGGGTAAACTTAGGTGTTTTATAAAGATTGGTTATTTTTCAAGCAGATCACCATTGTGGAACTCACCGGGTAGCCCGGACTGGCTCTTGGATAGTCTTGCAATACCATTGAGAGAGGCAGGTTTGGAGGTCTGGGGGGACTTATTTGTGGAAGGCTGTTTGCTTCCATGGGAAGCTTTGTTATCTAAAATAGGGCCGGACTTCTCCAGGTTTAAGTTCCTTCAGATTGCAAGTTGGGCACACTCACAGATCTCTGCTAAGGGCAGATGCGTGTTAGGAGGAGATAGTAATCTAGTGACGTATTTATTGGATAAGCCACCAGCCAGAAAGGAGGTTTCACTATGGTATGAACTACTACTAGAAGAAGTGGATGGCGAATTCCAACTGCCAGAGCTGTTGTGGGCTTCTTCCATTACTGACCAGAACATCGAGAATTTGTGGTCTACATCTTTTAAGATCATGTGGGATATAGTGAAACCTGCATGGCTCCGTAGGAACCACCTTTTTAACCTACATAGGGCCTACTATTCGCCACAGAGACTTTCAAAATTTTCTAAAGACTCTTTAGTGGCATGTCCTAAATGTGGGCTAATAGCTGCCTCAGATATACATATGTTCTTTGAGTGTTCTTTTCTGCTCCCTTATTGGAATGCGATAAGACTATCACTTTCAACTGCTTTGGGTTTTGAAGTCTTGATAACCTCTTCTCTGGTAATTTGTGGAGTTTCACCTGAGATTCGGGGCCCAGCGAAAAATCTCCTCTTCTACTGCATATTGCTGGCTAGAAGAGAAATTTGTAGAAAATGGAAGGACCCGACTCCACCTATCTTGCTGGACTGGCGCACTTCAGTTCTACAAACCTCTAAAATTGATTTAACAAGAGATGGTAATCCTGACAAGAGAAGTTTCTGGCTTCTGTTGAACTGGGCGTAATCGGAACATCGGGCTTTGGTTTTTTTTTTTTCCCCCATGGTCCAATGATTAAGCTGCTTGGGAACTCCATGTGCTGGTATACCCATCAGGGCGTTCTCGACATTAACAATGGGTATTTGACTGCAGCAATACCACTCTTTCTCTTTTATTGGTTGTCTTAAGGAGGTGCTATGGGAGTATTGAGACAATACTGGGACGTGATATCCTACAAACAGGTCTGTGCCTCCACCAGTTTCTCTGCGACAGTATGTCTCTCTTCTTGCGCCACTATTGGTAACCAAGGGCGAAAAATGAGGACCAAAAAGAAAAAAAAAAAAAAAAAAAAATTAATCCTGGCCATGACAATGCATGGTTTTTGGCAGTTTTTGTACTTGTGTGAGAACCGGTATTCACAAATGTTTCCATATTCCATACACTAGAACAGTAGGAAGTTTTTTCCCGTAATGAAGGTTACTGCCAATAGCCCGAGGCTTATATGATGTTTTTTAGATATTTCATGAAGTAATTACGGTATACAAAACTAACTGCCACTTTTTTCCTTGGTTTGTAATATGGCCATTTTTGTTTGATTGATAGGTTTTTTGATTAACTACATTGGCGATTTTTGGGATGCAATCTTATTTTATAAACTCACTGCCGTTTCTCTGATTAAGTATTTTTACTATTTCTTTCGGATTGGAGAAAAGAAACTCTAATTACAGGATGCGTTCTAGTTCCCTCTATTTTCGTGTATGACACGTTTCCTGTCTCTACGATGTATGATTGGACTAACATACTTCCGCTTATCTATCTTCAGGAAGTACATGCACCATTTAACGTACGCGCTCTAGTGCTTCGCGAGGGGCATTCCTTTTCTAAATCAAATGAATATGACTTGTGGCCAATGATTGCTGATATTTTTTGTGGTTTGTTTGTATTGGCCACGTATAGGACGCACAACAGCCCTATGACGTATTAACGTCACGCAGAATCCGGAAATGGATTCTGTATTTCAAGTGGAACGCGGGAGATTGTTCTCGTTAGCAATTTTGAAAGCTGCCAGAATTTAGGGCTGGTGAGTACAGGTTTGTTTTCTGGCTACGGTGCGCGTGACTTTTTGTCTATTTGATGTTTATTTATTATTATTTTTTAACTTGAATACGCTAGACTGTTTTGTTTGCACTTATCTAAATGAGGATGCCTTTTTGGGGTGGTTTTTTAATTGACGGCGTTTTCGTTGATTGATCACACTTTTTTAATGATTTCCTACTTCAGGTTGGTGACTTTTGATCTTGTTGTTCTTTCTCTCTTCCTTTGCAGGCCTGACGTGACCTTTGGGATAGTTCCCTCACATATTTCAGAGTTAATTCCTGAAGTGGGTTGACAGAATTGCCTTACGTGATAGGCGTTAGTAGGTAACCTTTTCAGTTTTATAGTAATTTATATAAATAATTATCCTTTTTGGTGCAATATTGATTTAATAAACATTGGACTTTTTATATTGTACGATATGTTATGTAGGCCGTTTCAGATTCAATTGGCTAGCTCTGCTCTTACGATAATTGGTCCAGAATTCTGACCATAAAGTCTTTTCAATGTCTCTGACTGATATGTAATTCCTTACTGTTTGGAATTGCTTGCATTAAATTATAATTAGACTCAATTGTTTCAGGAGGCTAGGAGTTTTTGTTACTATTCATGCTCTTTCTCTCCCTTTTAGGCCAAATCGCGGCATTTGAATTTGATGCTTTTTTTAATTTTATGGCTATCACCTGGTTCATTTAAAGGTTCATTTCCACACATAAGGTCTTAATAGGTAATTTCAGTTATTCTTTTAACTGTTTTGTACTTCTCCTTTCAATGTATTTTATCTATTTCTTGTTTACATTGAAATTGGCCGAGGTCTCTTTTTCCTAATATTTCTCTTTTTTGGATAGATTGTCCCCCCCAAAAAACGTTGTCGTGGGAACATTATCACTTCGGATTTCGGTAAATAGAAAGAAAAAAACTTAGAAGTATAATTGTGTTTGAAATATTCTTTTAGGTTATAAATGTTAGACGTATGCTTTTTTCTTACGACCTTGTTTAATTTGGAGGAGACATATGATTTAGCATAATGTAATTTTTCGCCTCTTATTAGGTGGTGACATGACCTTTGCTTGCTATTTCAAGTTCGTCATAGATCATTACCGTATTGTTAAAGCTCGATGAGAACCTATATACATTCTCCCTCAAGAAGGGCCCTTTTTGATAAGGTGAGTTTATAAATATATATAACTCTCCCTGTAATGGTCTCGACCAATATATTTAGTTATATATTTCTTGAACTCAGATCCTAAAAATCTTTTGAAAACAATGAACCTCGGTGATTTTTAACTAATGTAAAGTTTTAGTTTTTTCTGGACTAACTTTCATGGATCACAGGTTGCTTTGCGAAATTCTTAAGATATGCTTATCGTTCAGTCCATATCTCTGGTAATGAACTGTTTGCCTTATCAAATATTTAGATTTGTTTCTCTATGTGAATAGTTTTCAAATTTTTTTTCCTCTCTGGTGTACAGCAGGATTTAAAAAATCTTTTTGATATACATTAGGTTATGAGAATTTTTTTAAATGAGATGGATAGGATTGCTTGCTTTCAGATCAGGAGAGATCAATAGGAATTTCAATGTATACTCTGTATTAATACAAGTCAGTATGGATAATTTCTTGATGTCAAACTTGAGGACTATATATGTATTGTCGACTGTAATATATATATATATGAGTGAGTTATTTGTGTATGTGGATATATTATTGATTTCTAACACAAAACTTTCTAAATGTTCTTTAACTCTTTTTTGTCTTATTATTTGTTTTAAGATAATATATGTTTTCTGTGATTCTTCCCTACATACGGTCATATTTATATGTATGTTTTTGTTTATATTTTTAGCCCTGATGAAGTTCTCTATGAGAACGAAACGCGTTGGCTGAAATTCCCTGTTGTTTATGAACTGTTGAAATTTTGAACAATAAAGAAATATCAGATACTTGCAGAGCAAATTCCTGGACATTTCTTTCATCCCTGCGAACACCATTTAGAACAAATCTTTAGGATCTGGAAACACAATGGCACCACATGACGGTTGGTGTCTGGGCTTGTAGCGTGGGACTTGAATCAAACAGAAAACTGGTACGGAGGTGCAGGGAGGAAAGTCCACCGTCTGGTGTGTTGTTCTTGCTTTAAGATCCAAAGAAGCTTCACAGAGAATCCAAAATATCAAGGATAGACAGGGTGAATTAGTGGAAACTCCACAGGAGATATTGGAAGTATTTCACTCTTTCTTTAAAACATCATACACAGAAGATAACCAGGGGAAGAGGATATTGAGCCATTTTTCAAGGATATAGATTGTGTAAAACTAGGGCTGGCTGAGGCACATATTCTGGATGAACCCATTACCATGGAAGAATTAGAAGAGGCAATAAACAATCTGAACAGTGGCAAAGCGGCGGATCCAGACAAGCTGCCTCTGGATGTTTACAGAACACTCTTCCAGAAGCTAAAACTTGAACTTTTGACTACCCTACAACAAGCAAAGGTGGGGATAGTAACCCTATCATGGGAGGAAGCAAATATTATTGTTTAAAAAAAAAAAAAGGATAAATTAGCAGAGCTCCCAGGGTCGTATCGACCAATTTCCTTAGTACATGGGTACTCACAAACTTTTTCTCGGGGGCCAAAATTGCAGTCTGGCTTGAGGCCGAGGGCCGCACAGATGGACCTGAGCGATGGGGGTGGGGTCGGTGAAAGGGGAGAGGTCAGTGGGGGCAGGGTAAAAAACAGGGTAAAAAAATCACCCTCTTTTCAAAACATTACTAGACATTCGAAATGTGATGTATGTATGTACCCCAAATAAATACTGTCAATATATTTTTTTTCTGGGATCTGTGTGTTTCTGACCATAGTTTTCCATCTTTGCCTTGTTTTGACAATCACCCAGTTCCCTGCTCTTAGGCCCTCAGTTGCACAGACACTTGGACACACCCTTTATTTGTCTCTCAGAAGACACAACTCATACCCCTATGCCTCTTAAAGTCGCTCCGAACAACCCTTAATGACCCTGTTGAGAGTTAACAGTACCAAGCCCCAAGATCATCTAGCAAAACTCAGAGGCGTACATGCAAAGTGCATTTAAAGGGGTAGGTTTCCTGTCCTCTGTCCACCGGCAGTGCACACCTAAGCTCATGAAATTTACCATATGCATGTAAACCCAGGCAATATAAGCATCAGTGACAGCAGGCTGCCATATTCTTAATAGACATGCATAAATGTGTATGCAAGGGCCCACACAATACATGCATTCATGTGCTCAGGCTTTAATGCACATTTACAATGGCACAATGACCAGCATGATGGGCAAGAGACCTGCTGCCTTCTCACGCTGCCTTCTCATAGTTAATGAGCTTGCCCAACAATGCAGCAGAGGTATTGTAGTGTCATCTCTAAAATGACTGTCATCTCAGGTAGGTGCATGTCATTTCATAATAATGCATGTATCAGGCAGCACGTCTACTACTAATCTTCCCTGAGCCCTACACTCAATGACTCTGCGCCTAGGGTCTGCTCCTGAGCCCTACACTCAATGACTCTGCTCCTAGGGTCCGCTCCTGAGCCCTACACTCAATGACTGCCCCTAGGGTCCGCTGTGATCCTATGCATTAACTCTGACCCTGTGCTCTAACTAGGACCCTACCCTACCATATGACTGTTTAATTATTGCCATATTCCTCTAATTTACCCCCTCATCCTACCTCTACCCACCACTTTGGCCTTAATATTTCTCTTTTTTCCTAACCCGTCCCACAGCCTGGCACTCTGTCACAACTTTACTCTTCTCCTATTGTTTTACCCTCAATGTACACCACTCATTATACTTCTCCCCCGACCCTTGGTTCTTTCCTTATCTCATAAATGCCTCTCACACTGCCCCTACCCCCGCTTTCTATTACTATAATCTCAATCTGCTCCCAGTACCTCTCTGCTTCCTCTGTCTGACCCTGCAACCTCATTATTGCACCCCTCATCACTCTGCTTATACTCATTTCCTGGCCTTCTATTTAACTATGCTCATAGCCTGTCATTTTGTGCCTACTCCGGCCCCAACGTTTTAACCTGCATTCACTGTCTCCACACTTTGACTTTTTAATGCTGCTCCTGCTCTCCTTCCATCACACTCTACCCCATCTGGTCACACCTTTTTGGTGCCACACTTGTCTATTTTATTCAGCATTATTTCTCTCACTCTCCTCATACCCTATCAAACTGCCTAGCCTCTCATTGTGCCCTAACACCTCATCCTAGGCCTAACCTCTCATTGCACGCTAACGCACCACTTTAAGCCTACCCTCTCGTTGTGCCCCACTGCGGCCACTGAGTGTGCCTGTACACCTTCGCTCTACTGAAGGTTTACTCTACTGATAAGCCAGTCCCTTTGTCCTTCCTGCAGTTCTGCTTTACACCTTCCCTTCACTCTGCTGCTAGCTCATAGCTGTTGGTTCCATTATTGTCGTACCCCTCACTATTTCCTTGCCTAGTCCCTGACTTAGCACTCACCTTCCATATATATCGCTCAATATAGTTTTTACGTGTAGAGCAGACCCCTATTCCTGTCCTTACTCTGCTCCTGTCCACTCATGCTCGTCATAACCTGCAATACCCTTACTCTGCGCTCCTATTTCACGTTGCTCCTACTCCCTCGCTCTCTTCTGTTAACCCCTAACCTTTCCATACCTCCTCACTGCACTTTTCATTCTGCTTTATGCTTCACTCATATGGAGACTGCCAGTCCCTCTGTTTTTGATTTCTCTGCCCCTTCCCCTTATCTCTACCCATTCATCTCTATGTACACACTGTGCCCCTGTCCCCTCAGCTGTGACTCCAGCTAATGCGTGAAAAAAACAAAAACTATTTTTTGTTCAATTCTGCAGCATAAAAGACCTGATGCTACATTTGTGCCACGACTCAGACAGGTAGTGTTGGATGATTATAAATTAATACACTTTCTTAAGTGATGCACGAAGCAAGCTGAATTGCCTGTAATAAATGTTAGAAATATTGTCCGCAACACAGGCACATAAATCGTTCACTCTGAATCGCACAATTTAATAAAGAAGGGACGCTGGGATTTATATATAATTATCCTGCTGGGCTGCTTCCGAGGCATAACTTTGTGTATAAAGTGTATATCCCCCAATTCCACCTGTAAACTTTAGCACCACTGTTGTGAAACGAGAGCCTGTAGCATCCCATGTACTTAAGTGAAGTGATGCCATAAACAAAAGGCTAGGAGCAGCCCATGGATTCACGTGAGGACGTTGCTGGATCCTTATTTTATTTATTCTGTTTACACTACGTGCCTGCTCTGACACCATGAGGAAGGAAAGTCCGGCCTTCACTAAAACCCTAACCAGGGGCCTTAAAAACATACATTTAACTACAGAGACAGCTCTGTTTTACCGGCACCAATTGAAAGATTAAAGAGGCCACACTGTGAACAGCACGTACAGGCAGCACAGCCTCAATGGCAGTGACGCCAGAGAGGCAGGTGAGGGTGGAGGCTACGAGTGAGCATGTGAGACACTGGTTGTCATCGCATGGTCTTTTCATGCTTTTCCCGGCAAATGCGGCCCGAGGTATTACAAGAGGCAGAAATGGTGCAGATTCCGTGCCTGCTGATTTTCACGGGGGTCGCATGGAATGGCCTGGCGGCCCGCAAGTGGCCCGCGGGCCGTACTTTGAATACCGCCGCCATAGTAAATGCCTACGGGAAAATATATACTAAAATTGTAGCCACTCGTTTAGCGAATGTTATTACCCCACTTGTATCACTGAGACAACACAGGTTTATACCCAACAGGGGCACTGTAAACCACATTAATAGGGTGGTAGCATTGCTGGAAAAAGCTAATGTAAAGGGCACTACCTTAGGTCTAGTTCTATTAGACGCCGAGAAGGCATTCAATCGCGTGTCATGAAGATTTCTTTGGGGGACACTACGATCTATGGGGTTGGGCCCCGGTTTTATTCAAGCAGTTCAAGCCGTTTATAAGACCCCCAAAGCTCGAATTTGCATCAATGGTTTAGAATCTGTACCGGTGTATATAACAAGAAGCACAAGGCAGGGTTGCCCGTGCTCTCCACTGTTATTTGCATTATATATAAACCCATTTCTGACCATGTTAGAAGGAAATCAGAGAATTAAATCTGTAGAATGTGGATTGGAACAACTTCGAGTGTTAGCATACGCAGATGACGTGGTGGTTGTTACAACGGACCCGGCTATAGCAATTTCTGAGATAGAAAGAATGGCACATAAGTTCGGAGCTGTCTCTGGGTATAAACTTAATGCGTCCAAGACACAAATATTATGTACCAACCGGACCTGTGTCCAAGACCCTAGAGTGACTAATAAAGTAAGTTATTTAGGGATTAAAATTAGGGCCTGTTTAAATGAATTGGTAGAAGTCAACTGGAATTCTATTCTCATGAGTGTAAAGAGACAACTAGACAGAATGGAATGCTTGCACCTCACAATGGTGGGGAGATGTAATGTCTTAAAAATGGTAATTATACCTAAAGTTTTATATTTTTTTTAGGTCTGTTCCGTTAGAATTATCTAGGTGACAGTTACAGCAACTACAATCATGTTGTACGTGATTTTTGTGGGCCCAAGGGAAACCACGAAGAGCAATGCATTTCATGTCGCTGCCTCGAGAGAAAGGTGGGTGGGCTGTACCTGATTTTACATTGTATTATTATGCATATATTTTGCAAAACATCAGGATAATGCTTACCGGAGAAGATATTGCTAACACCGCAGAATACCCCTCTATATATCACATGTTATTGGGGGCAGAAGTAAGGAATTGTCTGTTTAGAAAGCTGGAGTTTAACTACTACAAGGGAACGCGTTTTAAGGTAGTAGTAGCTGCCTACAAAGTATGGAGAGCAGTACGGAAGAGGGGGTTTGTTTTTATACTCTAGTAAACACACCCATTTTACTACCTGCATTTTTCACTAGATAGAGTTGCTCAGAAATGGAAAGATAAGGGAGTTACATGTATAGGCAAATTGTATAAGGACGGAGGTCTGCTCTCCTTTCAGATAATAGCAGATAAATATAAACTCCTCAAAACTGATTTTTTAAAATTCCTCCAGATGAGGGACTTCTTGATGAAAAAACAAAGGAAAATAGAGCCAATGCTTGTTAGTCGAGGTCATTAGACGGAAGCAACGGATTGGTGGGATCTATAGCTGCTTATTAGATACACGGAGAGAAGATCTAGAGGCCCAAAAAATAAGATGGAGGAACAGATTTGGAGATCAAGACATACATATAGAATAATCAATTGATATGACAGGGAAAATCTTAATATCAGCCAATCTAAGAACACAACATTTTAAATTGATTTATATCACACCCCTGTGAAGATGATGAAATGGGGGGGCTTAATGATAGGAAATGTTTTAGATGTGGGGCAGACGTGGCTGATGTTATACATATTTTTTATGCTTGTAGAAAGTTGACTCAACTTTTGGATAATTTAGAAAAGTTCCTCTTGGAAATTACGGGAGTTAAAATCAATAGCACAGCGTCCATTATGTTGATGGGCATAGAGGAAGATCTGACTGAGGGACATTTAGCTTTTGAATTTAGATATTTAATTTATAGTAGTACCGGTAGCCCATCTATGCAAAGCCTCCTTGTGGCTCCAAAAGGAAGTCCCAACCTTTGAATTCTGGAAAGCTAGATTCTTTGTCATTTTAAATTTGGAACATAGCTTATACGCTCTCAAAGGGATACGGAAACGGAAATTAGGTTTGTCAATCTGGGGCCCTGTGATTAACCATATGAAGGACTAATATGAACTTAATTATGTATTGTCACCCTGGATCAGTTTTACAGGCGTTACGTAGCTGTTATATTTAAGAAATGTATGTTAAGAAATGTATGTTAACCTCTATGGAAATAATATGGACTTTTATATGATACTTACCTCATCTGTAATATGAATGTTTGTATTTAAAATTCTGGATTGCAATAAAAAAGAAAGGAAAAAAAAAAGAAAATTGCTTTTTTGGACTGTACAAAAAATGATTCAAAATGTCAATTAGATCATGTCTCATGTTGAATAACCACTTTTTAAAAGCTTCACAGTGACCAAAATTGCCATTTTTATAGACTTTTCCTCCTACTCAGAATCTTATTTTTTCACCAATTTCGGGCAGCAAAATGATTTTAAGCGCGCTTATTTTTGTCCAAAAAGTGATGATTCACATGCAATAGTCATTTACAGTAAAAAGATTAAAAATCAAAAAATCACCACTACTGACCATTTGGGGAAAGTTCGACAGGTCCGGGATCATCGTTTTTCATCAGAAAATAGATTTTTTAGACTACACAAAAATGATTAAAAATGTCATTTGGATCGCGCCTCATGTTGAATAACCATTTTTTAAAGCCTCACAGTGACCAAAATTGCTACTTTTCACAGAATTTTCTGTCTATTCAGAAGCTTCCATTTTGAACGATTTCAGGCAGGAAAATGACTTTAAACACATTTATTTTAGTTCCAAAAGTGATCATTTACATGCAATAGTCATTTCTAGTCAAAAGATTAAATATAAAAATCACCATTACTGACCATCTGGGGAAAGTTCGACAGGTCCGTGGATCATCGTTATTCATCAGAAAATTGTTCTTTTAGACTGTACAAAAAATGATTTAAAATAGTAATTGGATCGTGCCTCATTTTCAATAACTACTTTTTAAAGCCTCACAGTGACCAAAATTGCCACTTTTACAGATGTTTTGCTTCTACTAAAAATATTCTATTTGGAACAATTCTGGGCAGGAAAATGACTCTAAACACACTTCTTTTAGTTGAAAAAGTGATACTTCATATGCAATAGTCATTTACAGTCAGAAGATTATTTTTTTTTCAAAAAACACCATTACTTGCTATCTGGAGAAAGTTTGACGGGTCTGGGGTCATCGTCATTCATCAGAAAATTGTTCTTTTAGACTGTACAAAAAATGATTTAATACAGTAATTGGATCACGCCTCATTTTAAATAACGACTTTTTAAAGCCTCACAGTGACCAAAATTGCCATTTTTACAGATGTTTTGCTCCTACTCAGAATCTTCTATTTTGTCCAATTTCGGGCAGGAAAATGACTCTAAACATAGTTCTTTTAGTTCAAAAAGTGACAATTCACATCCAAGAGCCATTTACAGTCAAAAGATGAAACATTAAAAAATCACCATTACTTACCATCTGGAGTAAGTACGACAGGTTCGGAGTCATCGTTTTTCATTAGAAAATTGATTGTTTGGACTGTACAAAAAACTTAATCTAAATGCCATTACGAGTGTGCCTCATGTTGAATAACCCTATTAAAGCCTCACAGTGACCGAAATTGCCATTTTTACAGAATTTTCCTCCGACTCAGCAGCTTTTATTTTGACCAATTTCAGACTTGAAAATGACTCTAAAAACACTTATTTTAGTTCAAAAAGTGATAATTCACACCCAACAGTCATATACAGTCAAAAAGGTTAACCATTAAACTATCACCATTACTGACCATCTGGAGAAAGTTTGACAGATCTGGGGTCATTGTTATTCATCATAACATTCTTCTTTTGGACTGTTCAAAAATTGATTCAAAATGGTAATTGCATCGCACCTCATTTGCAATTACTACATTTTAATGCCTCACAGTGACCGAAATTGCCATTTTTACATTTGTGTGCTCCCACTCAGAATCTTCTATTTGGACTGATTTCGGGTAGGAAAATGACTCTAAACACACTTCTTTTGCAGTCAAAAATTAAACATTAAAAAATCAACATTACTTACCATCTGGAGAAAGTACGACAGGTCATTGTTTTTCATCATAAAATTGATTTTTTTGGACTGTACAAAATATGATCCAAAATGTCAATAGGATTGTGTCTCATGTTGAATTACCCGTATTAAAGCCTCACAGCGACCTAAATTGCAATTTTTACAGATGTTTCCTCCTACTCAGGAGCTTCTATTTTGACCTATTTCCGGCAGGAAAATAACTCTAAACAGACTTATTTTGGTTCAAACAGTGATAATTCAAATCCAACAGTGATTTACAGTTAAAAGACTAAACACTAAAAAATCACAATTACTGACCTTCTGGGGAAAGTTTGACAGGTCCGGGGTCATCATTTTTTATCAGAAAATTGATTTTTTAGACTGTACAAAAAATTATTCAGAATGTCAATTGAATCATGCCTCCTGTTCAATCACCACTTTTTTAAAAGCCTCACAGTGACCAAAAATTGCCATTTTTACAGATTTTTCTTCCAACTCAGAATCTTATTTTTTGACCAATTTCGGGCAGGAAAATGACTCTAAACACACTTATTTTAGTCCAAAAAGTGATCATTCACATGCAAAAGTCACTAACAGTCAAAAGAATTACAAATAAAAAAATCACCATTACTGACTATCTGGGAAAGTTTGACAGGTCAGGGGTCATGGTTTTTCATTAGAAAATGGATTTTGTGGACTGTTTGATCATGCCTCATGCTGAATTACCACTTTTTAAAGCCTCGCAGAAACCAAAATTTACTTTTTTTCAGACTTTTCCTCCTACTCTTTTTCAGGCAGGAAAATCACTCTAAACACATTTATTTTAGTTTACAGTGAAAAGATTAAAAGTTGAAAAGGCACCATTACTGACCATCTGGAGAAAGTTCCACAGGTCCGGGGTCATCGTTTTTCATCAGAAAATAGATTTTTGGGACTGTACAAAAAATGTTTCAAAATGTCAATCTATTGTGCCTCATGTTGAATAACCTCTTTTTAAAGCCTCCCGGTGAACAAAAATGCAATTTTTAAGGACTTTTCCTCCACCTCAGAAGATGCTATTTTGACCGATTTTGGGCAGAAAAATGACTCTAAACACTTATTTTAGTTCAAAAAGTGATAATTCATCCAACAGTCATTTACAGTCAAAAGATTAAACATTAAAAATAATCACCATTTCTGACCAACTGGAGAAAGTTCAACAGGTCCGGGGTTATCGTTTTTTCATCAGAAAATTGATTTTTTAGACTGCACAAAAAATGATTCAAAATGTCAATGGGATTGTGCCTCATGTTGAATAACCTCTTTTTAAAGCCTCACAGTGACCAAAATAGCCATTTTTACTGACTTTTCCGCTTACTCAGAAGCTTCTATTTTGACCAATTTCGGGCAGGAAAATGACTCTAAAAACACTTATTTTAGTTCAAAAAGTGATAATTCACATCCAAGAGTCATTTAGAGTCACAAGACTAAACATTAAAAAATCACCATTACTGACCAACTGGAGAAAGTTCGAAAGGTCCGGGGTCATGGTTTTTCATTAGAAAATGGATTTTGTGGACTGTCCAAAATACATTGAAAATGTCAATTGGATCGTGTCTCATGTTGAATTGCTCACTTTTTAAAGCCTCGCAGAAACCAAAATTGCCATTTTTACAGACTTTTCCTCTTACTCAGATGCTCTATTTTGACCAATTTCGGGCAGGAAAATAACTCTAAAAACACTTATTTTAGTTCGAAGAGTGATAACTCACATCCAACAGTCATTTACAGTCAAAAGATTAAACATAAAAAAAAATCACCATTACTGACAATCTGGAGTAAGTTCGACAGGTCCAGGGTCATCGGTTTTCACCGGAAAATTGATTTTTTGGACTTTACAAAAAATTATGCAAAATGTCCATTGGATCATGTCTCGTGTTTGAATAACAACTTTTAAAGCCTCACAGTGACCAAACGTGCAATTTTTACAGACTTTTCCGGCTTTTCCTCCTACTCAGAATCTTCTATTTTGACCAGTTTTGGGCAGGAAAAATACTCTAAACACACTTATTTTAGTTCAAATGTGATAATTCCCATCCAAGAGTCATTTACAGTCAAAAGATTAAAGATTAAAAAAATCACCATTGCTTACCATCTGGAGAAAGTAGGACAGGTTCGGGGTCATCGTTTTTCATCAGAAAATTATTTTTTTTAAAGGTTGAACAACCACTTTTTTAAAGCCTCAGAATGACCGAAATTGCAATTTTTACAGTTGTTTCCTCCTACTCAGAGGCTTCTATTTTGACCAATTTTGGGCAGTAAAATGACTCAAAAGACACTTATTTTAGTTCAAAAGTGATAATCCACATGCAATAGTCATTTACAGTCAAAAGATTAACCATTAAAAAGTCACCATTACTGACCATCTGGAGAAAGTTTGACAGGTCCGGGGTCATTGTTTCTCATCAGAATATAGTTTATCTATACTGTCCAAAAAATGATTCAAAATGTTAATTGGATTGCCCCTCGTGTTCAAACACCACTTTTTAAAGCCTTACTGTGACCCAAATTCCCATTTTTCCAGATGTTTCCTCCTACTCAGAAGCTTCCATTTTTACAGATTTCAGCCAGGAAAATGACTCTAAACACACTTATTTTAGTTCAAAAAGTGATCATTTAAACCAAGAGTCATTTACAGTCAAAAGATTAAACATAAAAAAAAATCACCATTTCTGTTTTCATCAGAAAATTGATTTTCTGGACTGTACATAAATTGATTAAAAATGTCAATTGGATCATGCCTCATGTTGAATAACCTCTTTTTAAATCCTCACAGTGACCAAAATTGCCATTTTTAAAGACTTTTCCTCCTCCTCAGAAGATTCTATTTTGACCGATTTTGGGCAGGAAAATGAATCTAAACACACTTATTTTAGTTCAAAAAGTGATAATTCCATCCAAAAGTCATTTACAGTCAAAAGTTTAAACATTAAAAAATCAACATTACTGACCATCTGGAGTCAGTTCAGCAGTTATCGTTTTTCATTAGAAAATTGATTTTTTAGACTGCACAAAAAATGATTAAAAATGTAAATTAGATTGCACCTCATGTTGAATAGCCACTTTTTAAAGCCTCACAGTGACCAAAATTGCTACTTTTTACATACTTTTTCTCCTACTCAGAATCTTCTTTTTTGATCAATTTCGGGCAGGAAAATGACTCTAAACACCTTATTTTAGTTCAAAAAGTGATAATTCACATGCAATAGTCATTTAAAGTCAAAAGATTAAAAATTACCCATTGATTTTCATCAGAAAATAGATTTTTTTGACTGTACAAAAAATGATTCAAAATGTCAATTTGGATGTGCCTCATGTTGAATAATGTCTTTTTAAAGCCTCAGTGTCCAAAATTGCAATTTTTACAGATGTTTCCTACTACTCAGAAGCTTCTAGTTTGACCGATTTCGGGCAGGAAAATCACTCTAAACGCACTTATTTTAGTTCAAAAAGTGATCATTCACATGCAATAGTAATTTACAGTCCAAAGATTAAACATTGAAAATTCACCATTGCTGACCAACTGGAGAAACGTCGACAGGTCCGGGGTCATCATTTTTTATCAGAAAATAGATTTTTTGGACTGTACAAAAAATGCTTCAAAATGTCAATTGGATTGTGCCTCATGTTGAATAACCTCTTTTTAAAGCCTCACAGTGACCATAATTGCCATTATTACAGACTTTTCCTCCTACTCAGAATTTTCTATTTTGACCAATTTTGGGAAAGATAAATACTCTAAACACACCTATTTAAGTTCAAAAAGTGATAATTCACATCCAAGAGTCATTTACAGTCTAAACATTAATAAATCACCATTACTGACCAACTGGAGAAAGTTCGACAGGTCCGGGGTCATTGTTTTTCATCAGAAAAGTGATTTTTTGGACTGTAGAAAAAATGATTCACATTGTCAATAGGATTCTGAATCATTTTGAATAACCTCTTTTTACAGCCTCACAGTGACCAAAATTGCCATTTTTACAGAGGTTTCCTCCTACTCAGGAGCTTCTATTTTGTCCCATATCCGGCAAGAAAATGACTCTAAACACACTTATTTTAGTTCAAAGAGTCATAATTCACATCCAAGAGTCATTTACAGTCAAATCATTAAACATTAATAAATCACCATTACTGACCAACTGGAAAAGGTTCCACAGGTCAGGGGTCATCGGTTTTTATCAGAAAATAGATTTTTTGAACTGTACAAAAATGATATAAAATGTCAATTGCATCATGCCTTGTGTTGAATAATCACTTTTTAAAGCCTCACAGTGACCAAAATTGCTACTTTTTACATACTTTTCCTCCTACTCAGAATCTTCTTTTTTGATCAATTTCGGGCAGGAAAATGACTCTAAACACCTTATTTTAGTTCAAAAAGTGATAATTCACATGCAATAGTCATTTAAAGTCAAAAGATTAAAAATTACCCATTGATTTTCATCAGAAAATAGATTTTTGTGACTGTACAAAAAATGATTCAAAATGTCAATTTGGATGTGCCTCATGTTGAATAATGTCTTTTTAAAGCCTCAGTGTCCAAAATTGCAATTTTTACAGATGTTTCCTACTACTCAGAAGCTTCTAGTTTGACCGATTTCGGGCAGGAAAATCACTTTAAACGCACTTATTTTAGTTCAAAAAGTGATCATTCACATGCAATAGTAATTTACAGTCCAAAGATTAAACATTGAAAATTCACCATTGCTGACCAACTGGAGAAACGTCGACAGGTCCGGGGTCATCATTTTTTATCAGAAAATAGATTTTTTGGACTGTACAAAAAATGCTTCAAAATGTCAATTGGATTGTGCCTCATGTTGAATAACCTCTTTTTAAAGCCTCACAGTGACCATAATTGCCATTATTACAGACTTTTCCTCCTACTCAGAATTTTCTATTTTGACCAATTTTGGGAAAGATAAATACTCTAAACACACCTATTTAAGTTCAAAAAGTGATAATTCACATCCAAGAGTCATTTACAGTCTAAACATTAATAAATCACCATTACTGACCAACTGGAGAAAGTTCGACAGGTCCGGGGTCATTGTTTTTCATCAGAAAAGTGATTTTTTGGACTGTAGAAAAAATGATTCACATTGTCAATAGGATTCTGAATCATTTTGAATAACCTCTTTTTACAGCCTCACAGTGACCAAAATTGCCATTTTTACAGAGGTTTCCTCCTACTCAGGAGCTTCTATTTTGTCCCATATCCAGCAAGAAAATGACTCTAAACACACTTATTTTAGTTCAAAGAGTCATAATTCACATCCAAGAGTCATTTACAGTCAAATCATTAAACATTAATAAATCACCATTACTGACCAACTGGAAAAGGTTCCACAGGTCAGGGGTCATCGGTTTTCATCAGAAAATAGATTTTTTGAACTGTACAAAAATGATATAAAATGTCAATTGCATCATGCCTTGTGTTGAATAATCACTTTTTAAAGCCTCACAGTGACCAAAATTGCCATTTTTACAGACTTTTCCCCCTACTCAGAATCTTCTTTATTGACCAATTTCAGGCAGGGAATGACTCTAAATTCAATATTTTAGTTCAAAAAGTGACAATTCACGTGCAATACCGATTTACAGTGAGAAGATAAAAAATAAAAAAATCACCATTACTGACCATCTGGAGAAAGTTCGTCAGGTCGGGGTCATCGTTTTGCATCAAAAAATAGATTTTTTGACTGTACAAAAAATGATTCAAAATGTCAATAGGATTGTGCCTTATGTTGAATGGCCTCTTTTTAAATCCTCGCAGTGACCAAAGTTTACATTTTTTAAAGACTTTTCCTCCTCCTCAGAAGATTCTATTCGGACCGATTTTGGCCAGCAAAATGACTTTAAACACACTTGTTTGAGTTCAAAAAGTGATAATTCACACGCAACAGTCATTTACAGTCAGAAGATTAAAACACTAAAAAATCAACATTATTGACCATCTGGAGACAGTTCGACAAGTCCAGGGTCATCGATTTTCATCAGAAAATTGTTTCTTTTGGACTGTACAAAAAATGATTCAAAATGTCAATTTGATTGTGCCTCATGTTGATAGCCTCTTCTTAAAGCCTCACTGAGACTAAAATTTCAATTTTTACAGATGTTTCCTCCTAATCACAAGCTTCTATTTTGACCAATTTTGAGCAGGAAAATTACTTTAAACACACTAATTGTAGTTCAAAAAGTGATAATTCACATCCAAGAGTCATTTATAGTCACAAGATTAAACATTAAAAAATCACCATTACTGACCAACTGGAGAAAGTACGACAGGTCTGGGGTCATGGTTTTTCATTAGAAAATGGATTTTGTGGACTGTACAAAAAAGTATTGAAAATGTCAATTGGGTCGTGCCTCATGTTGAATTACCCACTTTTTAAAACCTCGCAGAAACCAAAATTGCCATTTTTACAGACTTTTCCTCTTTCTCAGAAGATTCTATTTTGGTCAATTTCGCTCAGGAAAATGACTCTAAAAACACTTATTTTAGTTAGAAAAGTAATAACTCACATCCAACAGTCATTTACAGACAAAAGATTAAACATGAAAATATCACCATTACTAACCATCTGTGGAAAGTTCGACAGGTCATCGGTTTTCACCGGAAAATTGATTTTTTGGACTTTACAAAAAATGATGCAAAATGTCCATTGGATCATGTCTCGTGTTTGAATAACCACTTTTTAAAGCCTCACAGTGACCACACATGCCATTTTTACAGACTTTTCCGATTTTTCCTCCTACTCAAAATCTTCTATTTTGACCAGTTTTGGGCAGGAAAAATACTCTAAACACACTTATTTTAGTTCAAAAGTGATAAGTCACATCCAAGAGTCATTTACAGTCAAAAGATTAAAGATTAAAAAACCACAATTTCTTACCATCTGGAGAAAGTAGGACAGGTCCAGGGTCATCGCTTTTCATCAGAAAATTATTTTTTTAGAATGTACAAAAAATGGTTCGAAATGTTAATTGGATCACGCCTCATGTTGAACACCCTCTTTTTTAAGCCTCGGAATGAATGGAATTCCAATTTTTACAGAAGTTTCCTCCTACTCAGTAGCTTCCATTTATACAGATTTCGAGCAAATAACTCTAAACACACTTATTTTAGTTCAAAAAGTGATAATTTACATCCAAGAGTCATTTACAGTGCAAACATTAAACATTAATAAATCACCATTACAGACCATTACTGATCAACTGGAGAAAGTTCGACAGGTCCCGGGTCATTGTTTTTCATCAGAAAAGTGATTTTTTGGACTGTACAAAAATAATTCACATTGTCGATAGGATTCTGCCTCATTTTGAATAACCTCTTTTTACAGCCTTACAGCGACCAAAATTGCCATTTTTACAGAGGTTTCCGCCTACTCAGGAGCTTCTATTTTGTCCCATTTCCAGCAGGAAAATGACTCTAAACACATTTATTTCATTTCAAAGAGTGATAATTCACATCCAAGAGTCATTTACAGTCAAATCATTAAACATCAATAAATCACCATTACTGACCAACTGGAAAAGGTTCCACAGGTCAGGGGTCATCGGTTTTTATCAGAAAATTGATTTTTTGAACTGTACAAAAAATGATATAAAATGTCAATTGCATCATGCCTCATGTTGAATAATCACTTTTTAAAGCCTCACAGTGACCAAAATTGCCTTTTTTACAGACTCTTCCCCCAACTCAGAATCTTCTTTAATGACCAATTTCGGGTAGGAAATGACTCTAGACACACTTATTTTAGTTCAAAAAGTGACAATTCACATGCAATTGTGATTTACAGTGAGAAGATTCAAAATTTAAAAAATCACCATTACTGACCATCTGTCATACCTGTGCTCGAGAGGGAACCGCGGCAGCAACTGAACTTCCGCATTCCCCAGTATAAATCACATCGCGTTGGAACGACTGACGCTTCGCGTTCTAGTGGTTGGGTACACACGTCACTTCCGGGACTTCCCTTTCCGCTTTCGGGACTTGCGAGTCGGTGGAGAAGCGTCGCGTAATATTCCGGTCCTCCTGTATCGCTTCATAGAGGAAGAGCCATCTGAATTGAAGCCCCTAGGAACTCCGTGGGTTCGGTCCTTCGAGGGAACTTCTCCTCATCAAGGCGGTAACGCGCTTGCGTTCAGTAGAGAGGGTTGGTCCCTCTATTTGGAGCTCCCTCAGCAGGCCGCTTTGGAACACTTTTCAGCAGCCCTTCGATTTCCTAGCATCCCAGGCTCCTGTGGTGGGCGAACAGGGGCTTGTTGCAAAGGCGTTGTGGCATCTGCCTCTTCTTATCGCCGCTACACACAAACTGCACCTCCATTTCTGCTGAGCTTATTAATCTCTGTTGTATTGTTTTAGATGTTTCTAACGATAAGGAACGAATATGCTTTAGTAAAAAGCCACAAATAGGTATTGCATAGGGTTGTGACGAGAACAACCTACACATTGGCGCACAAGTGTACATAATTGGTTGTGCTATTAACAACCAAAGGGGATGTGCTGCCACATAACAGTTCAGGTCGACTCTTGCTTCAAGAGGGTAAGAAGAGTAGATACAGGCCCTACAATTGCTTATAGCACATGGTATGTTTATATGTAACGTTCTTGTTTCTTTATGCTTAGGATCATCACACTGGTCGTTTAAGTTGTTGTGACATTTTGTTTGGACAACAGAGGAAGAGGGGAGAAGTACAGGTAGAATTTGGGACACTTGTTTAATCGTTGTTATTTTGCCTATTAAGCTGGCTGGCTGCTAACGTAGCCTTTTGATTGCAGGACTTCAATTGCATCTCAGTGGGGCTCTAGAGGTGCTGGAGGTGCGCTGGACCTGCCTTGTTTTCTCACTCCCTTGTCTCCCCTCTTCCCCCCATTCACTTGTTCTGCTTTGACCTTGTTGGGCGGACTGGTGGTGGAGGGAAGTTGGGAATTGTCGTCTGTTTCCTGCTTCCTGCCCCCAAAGAGACCTCAGGTGAGCCTGACACCATCTGGAGAAAGTTCGACAGGTCGGGGTCATCGTTTTGCATCAAAAAATAGATTTTTGTGACTGTACTAAAAATTATTCAAAATGTCAATTTGATTGTGCCTTATGTTGAATATCCTCTTTTTAAATCCTCAAAGTGACCAAAATTGCCATTTTTTAAGGCTTTTCCTCCTCAGAAGAAGATTCTATTTTGACTGATTTTGGCCAGGAAAATGATTTTAAACACACTTATTTTAGTTCATAAAGTGATAATTCACATGCAACAGTCATTTACAGTCAAAAGATTAAACACTAAAAAATCAACATTACTGACCATCTGGAGACAGTTCGAAAGTGGATTTTGTTGACTGTACAAAAATGTATTGAAAATGTCAATTGGATCGTGCCTCAGGCCGAATTACCCACTTTTTAAAGCCTCGCAGAAACCAAAATTTTTTTCCAGACTTTTCCTCCTACTCAGAATCTTCTTTATTGACAATTTTCGGGCAGGAAAATCACTCTAAACACACTTATTTTAGTTTAAAAAGTGATAATTCACATGCAATAGTCATTTACAGTGAAAAGATTAAAAGTTGAAAAATCACCATTCGTGATTATCTGGAGAAAGTTCCACCGGTCCGGGGTCATCGTTTTTCATCAGAAAATAGATTTTTGGGACTGTACAAAAAATGATTCAAAATGTCAATTTATTGTGCCTCATGTTGAATAACCTCTTTTTAAAGACTCCCTGTGAACAAAAATGCAATTTTTAAGGACTTTTCCTCCACCTCAGAAGATTCTATTTTGACCGATTTTGGGCAGGAAAATGACTCTAAACACTTATTTTAGTTCAAAAAGTGATAATTCATCCAACAGTCATTTACAGTCAAAAGTTTAAACACTAAAAAATCAACATTACTGACCATCTGAAGACAGTTCGACAGGTACAGGGTCATCGGTTTTCATAAAAAAATTGTTTTTTTGGACTGTTCAAAAAATGATTCAAAATGTCAATTTGATTGTGCCTCATGTTGAATAATTTCTTTTTAAAGCCTCGCAGTGCCCAAAATTTGCCACTTTTACAGATGTTTCCTCCTACCAATAAGCTTCTAGTTTGACCAGTTTCGGGCAGGAAAATGACTCTAAACACACTTATTTTAGTTTAAAGAGTGATAATTCAAACCAAGAGTCACTTACAGTCAAAAGATTAAACATTAAAAAAATCACCATTTCTGACCAACTGGAGAAAGTTCGACAGGTCCGGGGTCATCTGTTTTTTTTTTTTGTTTATTAAGTTTTATAAAGCCTTATACAACAGCAAAACAATACAAGGAGGTACATCATACAGTGCAGGTAGGTATCAATACATGGCATAATAGTACAAAGTTCATTGGAATCAGGTGTGGAGCCTGCATAAAACATAAAAGAACAAGCAGCCAGAGCACAATGGAAAAAAGACAGGAAGACGGGGCATACATACTAATGCAGGGACATGTCCACAGCATTGTCCAAAAGAGTAAAATGCTAGATATTGGGCACAGACATTAAATAGGTCGTGAGAGGCGACCAAATATCACGGGGGCGGGATGTTACTTGCAGCTCCTCAGCATAGCAGTACAATTGATCACGGCAATAGGTCAAGTCCTGCAGCCA
The DNA here is from genome assembly GCF_964204655.1 of Triturus cristatus. Taxonomy (NCBI): domain Eukaryota; kingdom Metazoa; phylum Chordata; class Amphibia; order Caudata; family Salamandridae; genus Triturus; species Triturus cristatus. Next base: position 902,826,486 of record NC_140593.1, read on the forward strand.
CAGCCTGGTGGTGGGGGCCACTCTACTCTCCCAACACATGGAGACCCTCCGCTTAGCCACCAGCAACGCAATAGCCACAAATCTTCTACAGGATGCTTTAACGTCAGCAACAAGACCAAGGAGACAGAACTGCGGAGTGCAGTCCAGGGGAAGCCCAACCATGTTATGTATAATCTGTATAACAGCATCCCAATATGAGTGTACCTTGGGACAAACCCATGCCAAATGATAAAAATCAGCATCAGGGGCACCGCAACGTTTACAGGCAGCGGAGTCACGCAAACCATAACGATGTAACTGGGCTGGCGTATAATATAGCTGATGTATGTATTTATAGTGCACCAGGCGCAGATTTCCGTTCGATGTCAGCCGCCCAGTGAGGCTACAACAGCTCTCCCACTCATCATCCGTCAACTCGCGTAACAAAACAACGTTCCACCTCAGCCTCGCCAGCTGAACAACAGGAGGGGCCTCTCTCTGTGAGATTCGATACAGTCTAGTGACCAATTTCACCCGAGAGGGGGTAGTGTATAGGAGTTGCAGTGCTTCCAGTGCAGGCGGCTCCGCTGGAAATTGCGGATACAATTTGCGCATGGCCGACCGCAGCCTAGTGTATATGAAGAGCTGCATAGCGGTAAGAGGGCCAACAGCAGTCAACGAGGCAGCTGCAATGAATCGTCCACCCGGGTACACATCTTTCATGGCCACCAAATTCATGCCTCTGAGTGTCTGCAGGGCGCCCACCCCATTAGTGACCGAGAGAGAAGAATGGTGAAGCAGAGGCATGTCAGGAGCGTAAAGCGGCAGCTTCTGCGCACGCCTACCCAACTCCCGCCATGCTCCAGCCGTGGTCTGCACTGAGTCAAATTCCCCCCTTTCGAACACAGTATGAGTGTTAACAAGCATGGCCTTAAGCGGGATAGGATGCACCGCCCCAGCCTTTGCACCAGCCTCCACAGCCACATGGGGAATATATGCAGGGTCATGTTGCCAATAATATGCAAATTGGGCCTGCGCACACAGGTAGTACAGCAGAAAATCAGGCGCCGCAAAGCCCCCCAGTGCATAAGGAAGCGTAAGTGTCTCCCATTTGAGACGAGATTTCCCCCCCCACGCCAATGTGATTAAAAGTGAGCGAAGGGAAGCGAAGAAGGGACGTGACAAAGTTGTCGGTATATTCAAAAGTAGATATAAAAATCGGGGGAGTATCACCATTTTTATTAAAGCTAATCGGTCTGCAAAAGAGAGGGGTAGCTTTATCCAGCGGGCCACCTGCTCCTCAAGGCGCGCAACAGCGACTCCATAGTTGGCGCGTATCACCTCCTGGGGGTCGCGGTGTACCCACACCCCCAAATATTTCACTGCATCAGTACACCAAACCAGGGGAAAGTCTAAATCAAGCGGAGACGTACTGTCCGTAAGGGGCAAAATCAAGGACTTGGACCAATTTATACCAAGCCCAGAAAATCGTTCAAAACCAACATACTCCCATAGGAGGGGGGATAGGTGAAGGGCCGGCTCACGTACGTATAGCACCATATCGTCTGCGTACATGGACACAGCCAGAGCGCGCTGGAGAAACCGCAGCGCCGCCTGAGAGTGACGCTGCCATAGGATACAAGCCAGAGGTTCAAGCATGAGCGTGAACAGCAGCGGCGAGAGCGGGCAGCCCTGGCGCGTACCCCAGTGAATGGAGATTGGCCGAGAGACGTGCCCATTAACCCTCACTCTGGCTGACGGGCAGGTGTAGAGCAGTTTGATCCAATTAGTGAACGCGAAGGGCACCCCCATACGGTGCAAGATCGAAATCATGTAAGACCAAGAGATGGGATCAAAGGCCTTTGCGGCGTCAAGAAGCACCGCCACCGCAGGTAACGTGGGCTTAAGGGCATGCGTAACAGCAAAAAGAGTTCAAGATTGTGGGTGGTTGAATGGGTAGGCACCAGACTGGTCCGGCAGGACCATAACCGGCAGAAGCAGTTGCAATCTGGTAGCCAGGACGTTAGCTAAAATGTTTACGACGTGTTAATTAAAGATAGCGGCCGATAGGATTCACACCGGTCAAACGGCTTGCCCGGTTTAAGAAGGGCAATCATCAGCGCCTCACGCAGCGTTGGGGGCAGGCATTGAGCTAATATGTCGATATAGGTTTTATAAAACTCCGCTGGTAGACCATCAGCCCCAGCAGATTTACCAGTGGGGAGAGCGGCTATGGCATCCCGTATTTCATCAAGGGTGAGAGGGTGCATCAGAAAGTCCTGCTGCCTACGAGAGATCCATACCAAGGCTATATAATCCAGATACTGCTGTAACTCAGCCTCATCGGCTGCCGGGCGGTAAGCGTACAGGCCCTGATAGAAATCAGCAAAGGCCTCCAGAATATTAGGGGTGTCATAGTAGATGTCATCAGCGACAGCGATAGAGTGGATCGTATAGGTGCTACCCCGAGGGTCCATGATACGGGCCGCCAGTGCTCTGCCTGGTCTGCCGCCCTCACCGTAATACCTGGCCGTACTCCTGCGGGATAAATGACGGATCTCCTGGTCTGCCACAGCGTTATATTCTGCCACTTTAGTTCTAATGTGCGCAAGAACAGAGGGGTCAGACTCATTCTCATACTGCCGCTCCAATCCTGTCAATTCATGTTCCAACGCAGACATTGTACCCCTGAGCGATCGAAGCACTCCTGCCTGAAGGCCTATGCAGACCCCACGTATGGTCACCTTAAAGGCTTCCCAGAGCGTTCCCACCGCCTCCACCGATCCAGTGTTTCTCGCAAAGTAATCGGCAATGGCCTCCCGAACACCCTCACAAAATACCGTATCCAACAATGCGGATGGTTGGAGCCGCCACTGGAAGGGGGGGGACATAGGTCGGCAAAGCCAGACGAAGGTGCACCGGGGAGTGGTCCGAGAGCGTGTGAGGCAAGTGCTCAACCCGCGTCACCCAATCATTGGCATCTCGGGTCAGCAGCCACAGATCTATACAGGACCAAACAGAGCGAGCATAGGAGTGACAGGTACCCTCCCGGCCATCAGGGTGTCGTAGGCGCCAAACATCTACCAGCTCCAACAGCGTCATACCATCTCGCATTGCAACAGCCGCCCGCTTGGGAGGCCTGTCCACAGTGGAGACTTTGTCCATGTCAGGGTCCAGGGCCACATTAAAATCGCCTCCACAAATAATAGTACAAGGGGGCAACTTGTAGAGTTTCCCCCACAGGTCATCATAAAAGGAAGGGTCATCAACGTTGGGCCCATATACATTAGCTATAACTAAGGACCGATTATAGAGTGTACCCTGCACTATAATGTATCGCCCACCCTCATCTTCGTCAATAACAAGCGGAACAAAGGGGGTGCCTTTTTTAACCAGGACCATAACCCTCCGAGCGTAGGAGGAATAGCAGGCCGCAAGCCGAACCCCTGCCCACCTAGTGGCAACAGTAGAGACCGCCTGCTTGGTGAGATGCGTCTCCTGCAGGAGAGCGATGCGAACATTGTGACGGTCAAGATAGGAGAGCACCTGGCGAACTTTATGTGGGTTATTAAGTCCCCGTACATTCCAACTGAGTCACGATATCTCCCCGTCCGCAGAGGCAGCTATGTCGCGATGGGAGAAGGCATAATATCAGCATAATATGTACAATCAGCTCCCAACCCTACCCCACCACACCCACCATGCACTGTCCGTGTACCATTCAAAACATTGCAACCCCCAACATCCCATCCCACCCACTCCAGCAGAAAAAACCTGCCGTGACATCCCAGTAAACAGCATAAAATAAAACATTCCGAAACATGTCGCATAGTAGGCAAATCATATATAAAGGACCTCCAGTAAAGTAATAATGCGACCAGGCAATGAGCCAAAACTGAAAATACAACTCGGCGGGGAATTCCCATTTGGGGAAGCACCAGAGGCCTCTGACACCCTGAGAGGTACAGGGTGGGCCGAGACAAAAAGACAAGAGCCACCCACAGCTGGCCACAAAGGTCGCCAAACGACCACCTCCGGTACCAGGACAATAGCCACCCTCCCCTCGCATCCAGCAATAATACCAACAATATAGTGCAGTCCGCAAAGGCAACACATAGCAAAGCAATCAGGCAAGCATAAATAGATAGCAGAAAAATATCATCAGTGATGCCGGAGGATAGTTTAGACAGCCAGGGCTGATGCATGGGGACATCCAGCTCGCCAACGGGCAAGGTAGAAATGAAACAGCAATACATACAAAGAGGCCAATCATCACCAGTCAACCATCAGAGTCAGAGTCTCCCACTTTCCCATTTGGCGGCGCTCGCCGCGGCGAGCGGTGCTCCAGCTGCCGGAGAAATTGAAGTGCCTCCTTATGGGTAGAGAAGATGCGGAACTTCCCATTGTGATGAATGCGTAAGCGCGCCGGTTAAAGCATGGCATGTGAAATATTAAGCAATTGCAATTTTTTCTTCACAGCTTGGTACTCTCTACGCGCCTGCTGCACAGCAACTGTAAAGTCAGGAAATAATTCCACCTTCATTCCCTGATAACTCAAGCTGCCTTTCTCCCGGGCTAGGCGCAACGCAGTGTCCCTATCACGGTAATTCAACAAGCAAGCTATAATGGGAATGGGCGGCGCCCCAGGGATAGGCCTAGCAGCTAAGGAGCGGTGGGCTCGTTCAACAATAAGAACTTTCGAAAAGTGTTCCACCCCAAACAGCGAGGTAAGTAGGGACTCAACAAATAGTTCCATAGGCCCTGTATTGGTCGATTCTGCAATTCCGGTAATGCGCAGGTTGTTCCGTCTAGACCGGGCCTCAATATCCTCATTTTTGGCCCTAATAACTTCCATAATCTTTTCCATGCTTGCACAGGAGGTACTGACTGCCTCCACCTTATCCTCAGCCTTAGAAATGCGCTGTTCCGCCTCGGTCAGCTGCTCGCCGTGACTGTCCAGCCTGGATGCCATGGTATCCATTTGCAAATTTAAATTGTCAATTTTAGCGTTGATAGTGTGTAGGCTCTGCTGCATGGCGATTAACATGCCCTCCAACTTGGCCCCAGTCCCTTTCTCAGCATCGAGTTCAGCATCAGAGGCAGCAGGCGAGAGGGGCTTCGGGGGCGGTTTGGAGGTGAAGGAGAGCTTACTTTGCTGCTTGTCTGCACGCCCCATGGCGGATCACTCTAATCCTCTCAAGTGCAAGGGGGAAATGCACAAGATAGAGTTTCCCCCAAAAGTCTAGAAGGCAAGCTTCGCAATTACACCGTCAGGAGACACATCAGGGGAACTCAGAGCTGCCAGGGCCAAACACAGTCCCCAACGTTCATGGAGGAGCGTAGGCGAGGGGGGCCCCGTAGCACCCACGAGAAGAAGCAGGCCACCACTGGTCCCCCTGCCCCCAGCCCGTTCAAGGAGGTATCAGCAGCAGGCCTCACGACAACAGTCTGATGATTTGGCGCCAAAGTAGGGGGTCCCCACACCGGAGGCCCCAGGAGAACAGGCTGGCCACCACTGGTCCCCTCGCCACCAGCCCTGATGACGAGGAAGTGACAGCAGGCCCCGCAGTCTCCTCCGTATGATGCCGGCGCCGAGGTTGGGGGTCCCCACACAAGGAGCTCCGGGAGCCCGCCACCTCAAGGACTCCGGGGGCAGGCAGCAACCAGGCACCAAGCTACACCGAGCCCAGCAGCGTGCATGCGGCGCTCAGGACCAGCAAGTCGCACCGCAGGCGGCGCAGGGCACCACGTGGCCGTGCAGCGCCACCAAGCCGGCCCCAGCACAGCAAAGCAGGCGCCGTGGAACAGCCTCACCTGCACAGCGGATCCGAGAGAGCCCGGACCGATGCAGCGTCCGCAGGCAGTCTCCGCCGTCAGCAACACCCCGCAGCCGCTCTCAGCTCTTCATGTCAGCAGGGCGCCGCCAGCAAGCTCCGCCGCCCCCGATCCACAGTCCCCGGAGAGTGCGGGACCCACAGCCCTACAGAAAGCGGGCTAACGGCTCCCACCGCACCGCTGGACAGCACATGCTCTGGGCGTGCCACTTTCCAGGTCCTTCGTCACCGGCGCAGGTCAGGTGCAATCCCACAACACCACGGGGCACCGCGAGCGACAGGCGGCAGCAGCCAGCACCCCGTAGAGAACAGCAGCAACTCCGGCGGCAGACCACCACAGGACACGGGGCGCCGCCGTTAACCACCAGGCCGGGAAGCAAGACGGAGCTGTATCAGCAGCAGCAGGCCAGCGACAGACACCAGATGTTATCACCAGGATGCAGGAGCGACAAGGAGGGCAAATCCAAGCAAGAATTTCATGGATGGCAGGTAAAAACAAGGATATTAGGCGGATTAGAGTCTCGGCCAGCAGAGCTGCGCTAAAAGGCGGCCATCTTGCTCGGGCTCTCTAGCACCCCCCCCCCTTTTATCAGAAAATTGATTTTCTGGACTGTACATAAATTGATTAAAAATGTCAATTGGATCATGCCTCATGTTGAATAACCTCTTTTTGAAGCCTCACAGTGACCGAAATTGCTATTTTTAAAGACTTTTCCTCCTCCTCTGAAGATTCTATTTTGACTGATTTTGGGCAGGAAAATGACTCTAAACACACTTATTTTAGTTCAAAAAGTGATAATTCCATCCAAAAGTCATTTACAGTCAAACGTTTAAACATTAAAAAATCAACATTACTGACCATCTGGAGTCAGTTCAACAGGTCCGAGGTTATCGCTTTTCATCCGAAAATTGATTTTTTGGACTGCACAAAAAATGATTCAAAATGCCAATAGACTTGTGCCTCATGTTGAATAACCACTTTTTAAAGCCTCACAGTGACCAAAATTGTAATTTTTACAGTTGTATCCTCCTACTCAGAAGCTTCTATTTTGACCGATTTCGGTCAGGAAAATGACTCTAAACAATCAATCAGGGGAATTGTAAGTGCCCTACTCACCCGTGAGGGTCTCAAGGCGCTGGGGAGGGGAGGTAAACAGCTTCGTTCAGTCGAAGAGCCAGGTCTTGAGCATCTTCCTGAAGATGTTTAGGGAGGGGGTGCGTCTAATGTTCAGTGGGATCTCATTCCAGGTCTTTGCTGCAATGTAGGAGAAGGTTCTTCCACCTGTTCTGGCTCTGCAGATGTGCAGGATTTCGGCGAGGTCGGCGGACGGACTTTTTTCCTTGGTACGTGGAGGGAGATTCTCTCTTTGAGGTATTGGGGTCCGGTGTTGTGGATGCATTTGTAGGTGTGGGTGAGTATCTTGAAAGTGACTCTCTTCCCAACGGGGAACCAGTGGAGGTTCTGTAGGTGTTGGGTGGTGTGCTTGTTTCAAGGATGAGTCTGGCTGTGGTGTTCTGGAGGGTCTGGAGCTTGCGGAAAAGAGACTCGTTGATCCCAGAGTAGAGGGCGTTGCCGTAGTCTAGTCTGGTGGTGAAGAGCACGTGGCTGACCGCCTTCCTTGATTCAAGGGGGATCCACTTGAAGGTCTTTTGGAGAATTTGGAGGATGTTGAAGCAGTTGGAGGCGATGGCATTGACTTGTCGGGTCATGGAAAAGGAGGAGTCGAGTATGAGGCCAAAGTTTTGGGTGTGGTTTGCGGGTGTGGGAGGGCTGCAGAGGGTGGTAGGCCACCAGGTGTTGTCCCATGCCGAGGGGGAGGGTCCCAGGACAAGGACTTCTGTCTTCTCCGAGTTGAGGGTCAGGTAGTTTCTGCTCATCCAGGATACGACATCCTTCAGCCCTTCCTGGAAGTTGAGTCTGGTGGTGATTGGGTCCTTGGTGAGGGAGAGGATGAGCTGGGTGTCATCAGCATAGGATACAATGCTAAGTCCGTGCTTTCTGACGATGGCGGAGAGTGGGGCCATGTAGATGTTGAAGAGCATGGGGCTGAGTGATGATCCTTGGGGCTCTCTGCAATTGATTTCTGTGGGTTCAGAGAGGAAGGGTAGTCTGACTCCTTGGGTTCTGCCGGTGAGGAACGAGCGGATCTAGTCGAGGGCGGTTCCATGTATGACGACGTCGTGGAGTCTGGCAGTGAGAGACAATGTTGAATGCTGCAGAGAGGTCGAGTAAGATCAGGGCTGCGGTGTGTCCTTGGTCGAGGATGGTGCGGATGTCGTCTGTGGCTGCGAGTAGGGCGGTTTTGGTGCTGTGGTTGCTGCAGAATTCAGATTGGTAGGGGTCCAGGATGGAGCTTTCTTCGATGAATTTGGTTAGTTGTGTATTGACGGTCTTCTCTGTGACTTTGGCTGCGAAGGGGAGGAGGTAGATGGGTCGGTAGTTCTTCAGGTTGGTAGGGCCTGCTGAGGGCTTCTTGAGCAGGGGTCTGACTTCTGCGCATTTCCAGTCTTCCGGAAAGGTGCCGGTCTTGAAGGTGGTGTTGATGGTGTGTTGTAGTTCGGGAGCGATGGCGGCTCTGTGGAAAATGTGCGGGGGCAGGGGTCCATGGGGGCCCCTGAGCAGATGCCTTTCATGGTCGAGGAGGTGTCTTTGGTGGTGACTGGGGTCCAGGAGGAGATGGTGGGCTGGCTGCCATTGCTGGAGCAGGAAGTGGATTTGGAGTTGGGTGTCTGGTCGTTGAAGTTGTCGTAGAGTGCCTTGATTTTCAGATGGAAGTAGGATCTGATCTTGTTGCAGAGGTCCTGGGATTGGGTGATATCCGTAGTTTCGCTGGGGGGCTTGGTGAATTCCTGGATGACACTGAAGAGTCGCTTGGAGTTGCCGGCATTGGCGAGGATCTTTTTCTGGATGAAGGCCCTTTTGGTGGATCATATGCATTGGTGGTATTCCGTCATGGCGTTGTAGGTGGTGTGGTCTTCTGGTGTTTTGCTGTTTCTCCAGTTCTTCTCAAGAAGTCTACAGGTGCATCTGGATTCTTGGAGGTCGGCGGTGAACCAGGTGGCTTTTCTGGGGCATTGTCTGTGGGGTTTGCATAGTGGTGCAAGCTTCTCTGCACAGCAGGAGCTCCATGTTGGGAGTCCTTTGGCTGCGAGGTTGGCGTCGGTGGGTGAGGTGGGGGCGCTGCGGTTGAGAGTGGAGTTGAGTTGTTCCTCAGTGACTTTGCTGCAGTTCTTTCATTGGGGGCGCGGTGTAGGTTTGGGCGGTGTGGGTTTGTCTATGTGGAAGTGTACGCAGTGGTGGTCTGTCCAAGGGGTTGCATGGTATGGCTGAAGTGGATGTTGTTACCTCTTGCGAAGATGGGGTCGAGGGTGTGTCCTGCCTTGTAGGTGAGTGTGGTGACGAGCTGTTTCAGTCTGATGTTGGTGAGGTTGTCCAGGAGGGTGTTGGAGTTGGGGTCACTGGGGTTGTCGATGTGGAAGTTCAGGTCTCTGATGAGTATGTAGTCCATGGAGGCGATTACTTGGGGTGCAATGAGGTCAGCGATGGTGGTGGCGAACGAAGCACGGGGTCCGGGGGTCTGTAGGTGAGGGTGCTGCGGAGTGAGGCTCTGGGGCTGGTCTGAATCTGGAAGTGGAGGTGTTTGGTGCCAAGTAAGGAGTCCTTCATGGTGGAGGTGGAGAGTCGGAGGGAGCTCTTGTGTATGACGGCAAGTCCTCCTTCTGGGCGGTTGGGGTGGTCCTCCCTCTGGATCTTGTATCTGTCAGGGGTGGTGGTGGCGATGTCGGGCGCGGAGGAGGCGTTGGTCCAGGTTTCCGTAAAAAAGGCGACGTCTGGTGGGAGGGTGTGGAGGATTACCCAGATCTCTACTGCGTGTCTGTGCAGGGAGCGCACGTTGAGGAGGATGCACTTCAGGGCTTCGGTGGTGTCGTCGTCCAGCATGGGTGCGGGTGCTGTTGGTGGTGAAGGAGAGTCGAAAGTTTTGTCAGGAGAACTGGCCCGGGGTGGTGTTTGGCGTCAACAACTGGCAGTTGCTGTTCCTTCCGGGGTTGAGTGCAAAGAGGGCAGCTGGGTTGTAGCAGTGGATTGTCGGAGATCCAGGGTTCCTGGTGCTGGCCGCGGTCAGGTCGCGGACTGGTGCAGACAGGCTTGCCTTTGACGCACCAGTGGCCATCATTAAATAGGGAGGGAAGCACAGCTGGGAGGTGGGAAAACTGGCAGAGGGGAGGGGCCGCGGGGGCAGCAGCGGCAGGAAATGGGCAGGGACCAGCGTGTAGCCAAAGAGGGCAGAAATAGAGGAAAAGGACACAGTAAGGCAAACAGACAGAGAAACAGAAAAAAAGCAGAAAAGCATACAAAAAACAGGAAAAAAGGCACAAACACAAGACAGGCCGCAGCGGATCAGCAGAAGAGCAGGGCTTTCCCACTGGACCACCAGGGATGAGGTGCAGGCAGGAGCCTGTGGGTAGAGGAGGGCCTCAAACCCCTACTCACCTGTGACCAGCAGTGCCCAGGGCAGTGGCACTTCCCAGCAGAGCTGCAGGGGGAGAGAGCAGGTAACTCAAAAAGTGATAATTCACATCCAAGAGTCATTTACAGTCAAAAGATTAAACAAACAAAAAAAAACATTACTGACCATCTGGAGAAAGTTACAGGTCCGGAGTCATCGTTTTTCATCAGAAAATTAATTTTTTGGTCTGTACAAAAATGATAAAAAAAATGTCAATTGGATCATACCTCATGGTGAATAACCACTTTTCAAAACTCACAGAAACCAAAATTGCCAGTTTTATAGACTTATCCTCCTACTCAAAATCTTGTTTGACCAATTTCAGGCAGGAAATTTACTCTAAACACACTTATTTTAGTTCAAAAAGTAATAATTCACATGCAATACTCATTTACAGTCAAAAGTTTACAAATTAAGAAATCACCATTAATCACCATCTGGAGAAAGTTCCACAGGTCCGGGGTCATTGTTTTTCATCAGAAAATAGATTTTTTGGACTGTACAAAAAATGATTCAAAATGTAATTTGGATTGTGCCTCATGTTGAATAACCTCTTTTTAAAGCATCACAGTGACCACAATCGCTACTTCCCTGACTACTAGGCTTTCTAGTTTCTTTTTTTCTTTGACGCCAAAACCACCCCCAAAAAAGATATAGCTATGGAACATTATTTACTTTATTATTTATGTGTGGCTGGTTGACAAATGCATCCCCACCGTCTTACTCTTAGTCACATTTTCTTGCCGGTTTGGAGTTGCAACTGTGTGCAGTGAAGTAGTCCCAAATCACCCTAAAGCCATTTCCCTCAAGCCAGACATTGGATGGAGAATACAAACAAATGTGTGGCTGCCTCCAACCCTGAACCCTGACTATCTATCCTTTCCTAGCCTAGAGAAACTGCCCACATGTGACATTATTATAATTCAATTTACAGTGAACAAATGGAGGATCTGCATTCTGCAATGTGCCACCAATTGATCACTGTAAGCACAGGTAAATGATGCATGCATTGCACTCTGAGTGATTGTTGTTTGTTGTGATGTGAACTTGTTGTGAATGATATGTCATGATTGTCGTCATCATGTGTGTTGAGACTGGAGAAGAGATGATTCATGAGGTGGCATGCAGTGTGATACTGGGTGTTTATTTGTTACGTTAGTGTATTAGTGATGATGATTGAGATTCACAATATTGGTGTCCTACCGATGGCTGATCAATAATTTTCCCCTGAAGGTTATTTTTTTCCTTCCCCTTTGAAAGTTCGGTTAGTGAGATTCCTTCACGGGGTCCACTCCACACTGTCCACACTGCTTTGTTTTATTGTTTTATGCTTTACACTCCTAAAATACTCAGACCCAACCAGTCACTTAGATAATGCAAAGCTTGCAAAGACAAATCCAGTCTACACACAAAAAATGTCTCAAGTCAATCTTTCCCTTCTTCTTGTTCAATAACAACATTGTACTACTACAGGACGATCCATTGCATTTTAATTCGGGACTCACTCGGGACACTGTTGGTACGGAGTTGGACACCATACTCGAAACCAGACTCAGGAGGTCAAAGATAATGGAATGGCTCAGGGCGTGGGCTTGAGTGTGAGTACTTCGAGAACTGCCACCAAAAGAAGACGGAAGTTTTCAAATTCTCTGAAACCACCCGGTTTGGATGATGATGACTTTGAAGTTGCCTGAAGGTAAACAACAACACCAGACCTATACATGCCTGAGTAGTGGTGGTGGTGAGTGTGGTGTGACTGACAGCGGTGCATTGATTTTTTACTTAATTGGGAAAAACCTATGTTGCTGTGTGTGTGTGTGCGGGCTCAGTGTCTAGCTCAAAATTGAATCTAAGTGGAGGGTGGGTGGGGGGCCTGTTGTTGGAGCTAACTGCCGGAAGCAGACATTTAGCCAGGCTGCCTCTGAGAGTCTTCTTGTTGCACTCCTTATGCAGTTTAACCTTTCTCCTTGATTCTTCAATATTATTTTAGTTTTTCCATCTACAGGCCCGGCCTTTGCCCTGCGCCATACTGGAAAAACAACTCACACTTACCTTACCAAACCACGCCCGCCAGGCACCCAAGATTGATGGACAGTCCAAGAGGAATGCAGAGATGCAACTCCCAATTTGACAATACGGTATAATATTTTCTCTTCAATCATTACAACTGTCTGTGTTGTTTATGTTTCTTTACTTGACTCCTACAGATATTTTAATTTTATTTGCTATCTTTCAAAGCCAGGTACAACAGAATATAATGTAACTTGGGCCTCTCTGGGGACAGACGGACAATTTGATTTGGTTTACCTGCACTAGTCTAGTACTCATCATCATGCATGCATTTCCTTTTCCTCCATAACAGATTTATAATGGTCGGTTGCCAAGATGAATGTGTTGTCCTTGTGTAGTGTTTGTCTTTGTCAAACCTTTCCCTCAAATCCCTCTTCCCATTCATTCATAGAACACCTAACCCTCCTCCCCTGGGCTGTGTGATTTATTGAGGTGTGTCAAAATTTACCATTGATCACACACGGTGGGGCAGATGTGGTGAAAGCACCAACTCAAGGCAGGTTGAGGATTTTCTTCTGCTCCAAGTATAGCCCACACTGGAAATATTATATATATTATTTTGCCCACCTATGCACAATATTCAATATTTTTTTATTTTTCAGAGGACCATAATCTATCATCATTTCCAGCATCATCATCCTTCCAGCACTAAAGCTTACCCTTGTCCACTTCTTAGCTCGAGTCGACTTTAGTTTGTAACTTGTACTAGCCCACCATTCTTTTTATTTATTTTACTTTAGCATTGCTTGTCATTGTTTTCTCATTTGGTAGTCTTCTTCTTATGTGCTACTAGTCGTACTCTTGCCTCCCTCAGGTGACCGACATTGTTTTTGCAAAGTTTGTATGTAAAACAACATGCAGAATCTGGTGCTTTCACTAGTATTGAACTAGTCCGCTAGCATGCTGCTACTGTTTACTACTACCACCATCATGGCACCTTGGGAAACCATCACCATGCAGCCATTTTTTTGCCTAATCACAGGTAAGAGAAGAACTATTAGGGATTCGTTCAAGATGCAATAACCTATATACTATGGAAATTAATTCACACACCCACACCCCTTCTGAGTCCATAGGGATAAATATAGTTGCAGACTGCATAGACTAGGAGGAGAGAGTAGTAGGACAAGTGAGGGCACCGCATCTATCTGTTAGTGTGTTTCACAATCGTCAGGTTTCAAAAACTGGCTGCAGGCCTGTGGCAAAGGAAATAGTGTGAAGTAAAAGAGTAACCCCCCAAAAAAGATTTACATTATATGTAAAACTATAAATGTATTCCCCTATCAAATATAAACTAGAAGAAAACCCACATGACCCAACCCAACCCACCCCTCTCCCTAACCCAAAACAAAGCCCAAAATAAGCTTAGAAAGAAAGTCTAAAAAGTAAAGTAATTGTCCATAAATGTCCATAAATAAATAAGAGAAACCCCCAAATGCCCCAAATTCCACATTCTCGCTCTCTCCCCAACAAGTGCCACCCACCAAACAAAAGATTATTAAAGGGGCAAGAGAGGCCTAGCGGTGGGCTAGGACTCAGATTTGTCTCTCCAGCTCATCAAAATGCTCCTCTACACTGGTTTCCAGGTGCACCATCTCCAGGAGCATGCAGCGCTAAAAGGCTCTAAGTGTACAGGGGGGAGCAGCAGTGGTTGAATGGCGGCGGGCAGCTGCCGGACCACGGCGACACTACCGGAGGCACTGGGGCTCAGGACTTTGGAGGGTGCAGCTTCTGTCACCTCCTCCTCCTCTTCCAGGACCACCGGCCCTGATATTTTGCCCTTATAGCCTCCAGCTTCCTTTTCTGGTTCCTTGCTGCATTTTCCTGCCTTTCATATGATGGTGGATTGGGAAAGTAGCTGTATCAAGAAAAAAAAAAGACAAATTGTAGCCAATACTCTTAGCATAACAATACCACACAAAATGATATAGAGGCACAATAGCACTAGCAGCACATAACATTTGTGGTACCCTCGATTCCTCTGCCCTTAAGATTTGGAAGTGATTAGAGTTTCAGGAATTAGGCACTATGGAGTAGACAAGTATTCTTCTTCTCTCTCTTGTTTAGCTAAACTAATCTTGTAGGCATGCCAGCTCAGCTTTAGTCCCATACAGACATACTTGTGTCGCAGACTCGTGCTACTTTACTACAGTCTGCAGGTGTGGCATCTATAATACACAAGTATCTCTTTTTCTATTATGGTCATGTTCTGCTAAATGGCAAATGCTCAATTTCTCTTTCTCCCCTACTACAACAAGGCAGATGAATAGTTACTGATATGAATGATGATATACGTCACAAAATCACATGAGGTACTATTATTGTAACCATGCAGCCCATAGGCCACCCAAGGCTGACACTGTCAAAATGCCATGGGTATGGAGTGAGTCTCGAAGGGAGGTGATTGATGATGGGTGGGTACATAATATATATGCTGTGAATGAAAACTACTGTGAGCCAAGGGAGTAGTCTGAAATACAACCTCAAACCTTTGAATCGAAAAACTTGATGTAAAAGAACATTACTAGTTTATTCTTCTTCCCAGGGAGTTTTCAATTTATATTTGCATTGTTGTTCTAGCATTATTTCTGTTCTTCACCCTTGGCTTTGCTACTCAGGCACAGTTTAAGTTTAAAATTCTCTTCATACAGTCTTCAACTATGATTGAATACCATCCATCCATTCATCCAAACATGGCTATCATTCTCAAAAAACCTGTCACCAACATACATTTGTCATTTAACCACCAATTCATCCTTGATTTGACCCATCATCCCCCCAGAGGATTCCTTTCACCCGTACACTTTCACCCAACCAGACAGGCATCATTTCTTTCACCCATCCTTCAACCACCCATGCATCATATCATCCACCTATATATGCATCCCTTCACCCCTGCTTCCTTCACTGCCAGTCGTATTACATTTCACCCGTCCTTCCTCCTTCCATCCTTCTTTCCCTTTTCTGTAATCCCATCAAGGTCTAACTCTTCTTCATAAAACTTTCTCTGCTGAGTTGAAGATAGAAGAGGCCATTAGTTACTCAACTCCTGCTCTATATGCTAATGCTAAGTAAATGATGTCTTCAACTGTTCACAACTTAGTCTCAACAGTACAGTATACATCCTTGCAGCGAGTGTATAATTGTCAATAAGCAAGCAATAGCACTTACCACTGCCTGCACTGCTGCTGGCTCAACCCCTGCTTCTGCCGCATCTGCTCCCTGCTGGCTGGTGTCGTTGTCCCCGCTGGCCCTGGTGGTCGGTACAACTAGAAAAAACATTACACATTTTTTAGATGCCTCATATGCCTCCTCCTATTAATTGTTTTCCATAGCAAGATTGAAAATACATACACCACACACATACCTACAATTCAGGTACAGACAGTACGTCCTATCAAAAAAATAAAATAAGATATCCGGTTGGCCATTTTGTTGGTGGCAATTTTTGAAAAACCTCTCAAGACGACACCCTGTAAAGGAGTGGACTGAGTGACTAGTGCTATTGGTGAATCTGAGTTTTTGAAAAGAAATAGGAGTGGCCAACTGGGCGGACAATCGGACATAAGGTCTTCTTGGTTGGAAAATGTAATGGTGTCATCCTCATCATACTTCCGTCCAGCCATGGTGCATGGAAATCAGTTCACCATCAACTGCTACAAGTAATACTAGGCTAGATAAGAAGAAGACACAACTTTGCGGTGCCAAACGTGACTATGGCAACTCTCTCATTTTACTGATTGAGCATGAGAAAGTAAAAGAGAGCCTTCTCATCTCAACAAACATGCATAGAATACCTTACTTGGGCATGCAATCAGTACAGCAGAGAAGTACTAGTAATAGTAAGGACCAATGGGTTCTCTGAGTCTTACAGTGCCACCACTAGGCAGTCCACAAAATATATAAAGGGAGAGGGAAAGCTGGCTGAAAAACCCAAAGAAATCAAGCTACAGACAGACTAGTACAGACAGTGGCATTTGGAGGTAAAATACAGACACTAGAAATATAAAATAATAACTAACTTGGTAAATACGAAAATGCAAGGATAACAAGAACTTAGAAACAGATAGATTGAAAAGGATTTGGGAAAAACAAAATTAGGAAATGGAAATAATGGTTCAAAATAAGGAGCAGTAAAAGTTAGGGAAATATATATTAATATTAACTACAGGAGGACTTACTGGGCCTGCAGAGCCATCGGATGAGAAGTGTTCATGGGAGGCACCTCCAGCTCCTGCACCCGCCTGGGACAACCTTGTCTTGCCCCTGGATGCTGATAATCAAGTAAGACAAAATTATAGAGACAAAAAATTATTGGTATTAAATAAATATTAAATAATCACTCCCAAAAGATTTTTTGACAGGAAATGGCAATTGCAATAAAATTGACCTTTCCTCAATCAGATTGACTAGTAGTAGACTAGTATCACGGCCGCAGACCGTCTTATCTGTATTATTCCACAGTCCCAATCCGATTCCTGAATCCTAAACCTACCTAGCCTGCCTATTCCAAAGTCTTTGGAAATGAATTGCAAAAAAATAATATTTGCTTCTAAGTTCTGATCTCATTCACAATCATCTCAACCCTCTTTGACAGGCCAATTCACTAAGTCTGCATTTAGGGGCCGATTCCGGCCGCAAAACGAACCGACCGACACGGATCCGGACCGAACACCGACCGACACGGACCAGTGCCGTACGACCTGTGCAGTACTATGCAGAGCGTGTTAATTACAACCGACACGTACGGAATACCGAGCCGTAGGGAAAATAGTGGTCCGGACGGAAAACCGACGCGAATATCACCGACCGACACAAACCCGGAATGAAGCTGACCGACCCGTACCCGCGATGTACGATTTGCGCAGTACGATGCAATGCGTGCAAAACCAGACCGACTCACACGGAGAACAAGCTGCACGACTGACACGCACAGACAACCCGACACACAAGCAATATAGACCGCCGCAAACAACGCGTACCAAACACAGAAGACAGGCAGCGTGAACGAGGCAGAGAAGCCCGCACGAGGCAACAGCAGCGTCCGTTTCCGTCACATGAACGTCTCCTTCATGCCTACAAAACACAAAGGAAAAAAGACAAAAAAAGGACCAAACAAGCAATGACAAAGCCAATAAGTACCAAAAAAAAACATGGGACAAAGACACACCCATCACTCCAACTATATAAAGGACTACAATCACTACCATCATCCCTTGCAAACAGGAGACACAGCCAGCAGCAAACACCAGTACACAGCAACCACAGACACACTTGCAACTCACACAACTCACATACCATCAACACCTCATACAAAAGCACACACACATACACCCAGCAAAACCAACACCAACCCACCCTCACTTGCACCCTCACACACACATCCCTCACCACCACCACCCATCATCATGCATCCAAAGAAGAATCCAAAGTTCACAGATAGTGAGTTAGAAGTGCTGGTAGACGAGATCATCAGAGTAGAGCCACATTTGTTTGGTACATTGGTCCAAAGGACCCCCATCTCACAGAAAACCAAGATGTGGGCGAGGATTGTGGACAAGGAGAACGCCCAAGCACCAGCAAGGCGCACAAAGGACGACATCCAGAACAGGTGATATGACGTGGGCAGGAGGGTCAAGAAACTCATTGAAAAAGATCACTCCCTGAGTCAGTGCACCGGCGGTGGCCCTCCTGCCAAACCAGTCTACTTCAGGACCTGGGAGGAGAAGGTGCGGGTTATCCTACCACCAGAGAGCGTCCATGGCCTAACAGACATCCCAGAGCCTGGTGAGTACACAAACAACATACCCAAGATTGTGTGGCAAGGGGACAGTGAAACCATGCACCACAAGCAAAGCTACACTAACCAATAGATAATCAGCCCAAGATGTGTATGACAATCACACAAACACAATACCTGCCATCTCATAGTGACTGGGAACTGTGTGATGACATGCACCAACCTACAAACAAATAGAGCAAGCCAGTGGCACTGAGCCAAATACACCCTGCCAGACAGTTTGACACCACAAACACACCACCTCACAGTGCAGCTGACTGTCAGGAAGGAATAGTGGGGATGCAGGTGAAGTGAGTGTAGACAAAAGCATGATGGGGCCTGTAGTCACAGATAATGCTCCCCCTCCTGATTGGCCCATCAAGACCTCTCTGAAACATGCCCACATCACAGGGAGTGGAAAATGACTGACAAGATGGCTGACACTGGGTCCTGCTGTGGGGAGCAAAGGCCCTACTAGGGCCTGTGTGCAAATCAGAAGCAGGACACCACTGACTGACATCCTGAAAGACAACTTGCACACCCTACAATGGAAGCACGTTTCATGATGGGAAGGAGGACTGACAGCCCTGACCATACTAATCAGCATGGGGAGACACCCCCTCTCAACACAAACTCCACACAACTCACCGGGTACAATGCTTTGACACACACCTCATTGAAATATCAGCAAAAGATACCCCGTACTGGGTGCTTCTGTGTGAAGCACAGGGGCTCACTTGGGACTTGTAGCCTAACAAACACCAGGATTTCACAGTCAGCCATCTTGCCATTGCTGTCACACCCCCTCACAGGGAAGAAGAGTCAAGAGGGAGGAAGTATGGGCATGCTTGGAAGGGGGGTGTAGCCAAGAGTATGATGGAATTCGCAGTCACAGACAACCTACACCCACCCACATGGCCCAGCAAGATCAAACTGAACCATACTCGCCTCACAGGGAGTGGGAAGGGACAGACAAGATGTCTGACACTGGGCTCTGTTGTAGGGAGCACAAGGCCATGCTGGGAAATGGCCAACAACAAACATCAGGACTTCACAGTCAGCCATCTTGCCATTGCTGTCACACCCCCTCACAGGGAAGAAGAGTCAAGAGGGAGGAAGTATGGGCATGCTGGGAAGGGGGGTGTAGCCAAGAGTATGATGGGACTCGCAGTCACAGACAACCTACACCCACCCACATGGCCCAGCAAGATCAAACTGAACCATACTCGCCTCACAGGGAGTGGGAAGGGACTGACAAGATGTCTGACACTGGGCTCTGCTGTGGGGAGCACAAGGCCATGCTGGGAAATGGCCAACAACAATATCAAACTGTGTCCGTGACAAGCTGGGAAAAAGCAGTGTACAGGCAGGCATCTGTTTGAAAAGTAGAAAATGTCATGTTTGTGAACCAACGATGCATGTAGAAACATAAATCACATTGTGTGTCTCTTCCAAACGCAGGTGGTGCTGGGCACCCAGCACCAAATGATGAGGATACCCAGTCCCAGACTCTGGTGGACACTGAGCTCTCTGGTCTGACTCTCTCACTGTCCTCTTCGGATGACGACGACCAACCTGGCCCCTCCGGTGTGAGCCATCATGCAGCACCAGCAGCATCAACATCTGCACCCCCTGTACCCATGCCTCCAGCATCTGGACACCAACAGGGCACCCCTGCCAACACGGACAGACCAAGGACAATCAACACCCACAGCACAGGGACACAGGACCCCCCGGAAGCTACAGCCAACACCACCAGCAACACCCCCCAAGGGGTCACACTGTCACCTGTGCATCCTGCGGCTGGTCCTGCCGGTGTGGAGAAGGGTGCTGGGAGTGGTGGGAGGCACAGGGCGCGCCTTGCAGAGGGGTATGGACTGCATGATGACCCCCACCTGGCACGCATCTTAGATGCATACCAGGATAGCACCGGAGGATTTGGCCAGGTAGTGGGGATCCTCAAGGACAAGCAACACGAACAGGTCGCCCACCATGCCCGCATGGAGGCCAAGTGGGATGACATCACTGCGGTGCATCGGGACATACTACAATGCCTCCGCCAGATCAACAACAACCTGTCCACACCCACTTGTGTGCCCACAACATCTGTCGCAACACCATCTGCCAGCACCACAGGGAGGGAGGAGGACTCTGGCAGAGAGTCCCCTGCACCGCAGAGGCCTGCACATGACGATCCCCCCCCCCCCCCCCCCAGAAGAAGAGGGGTCGTCCGAAGAAGGACATGTGAGAGTCAGATGTCCCAGCACATCTCCCAGGGCCTCTAAACCTGTTTTGGACAATGTTCTTTGTGCGCAACCTGTTCACCTTGTCCACTCGCACACAACTCGCTCACATGACATGGAGGGTTCATGTTGGGCCAATGTATCGGATGACTGTGGACTTTACTCTGGACATTTCATCTACCAGCACTTCCAACTCCAATGTGAACTTTGGATTCCCACCTTCACCTCTGGGGTCAGTGCTGTAGGGTATGTCCGGCCAGGTAGCAGATGTGGCTCCAACTGCTCCGCCAACTCCGCAATCAGTGGCCTGGTGAAGTGGTACCGTCTGATGCAGTCACGTTCCTGCATGGTTGCAAGGTCTGGGAACGGACGATGGACAGCTGGTGCCCTGCAGTACAGAGATGCACAAAGGAAGATTGTCAGTTCATCCACCCATTTGGCCATGACCACGATCACTATCACATGCTAGTTCATGACATTACACAATGTACTGAGGTGTGTGCTGTTGGTCATGGACACATATGTCACCTACAAGACCACCACCTCACATGTCAATTCCACATGTCCACATGAGTCCCATGTAGTGCAATGGCCAATCATCTGGCTGTGTCACCCAACCTATGTGCTGCTGCAATGTTCCACAAACACACCACAGTGACAATTGAGGCCTCATGTCTCCCAGGCATTACAGATCTTTGCCATGCAGAAACCTGTATTGCCACATCAACACGGCAATGGACATGGCGTAGCACGTACACACCACAAGGCAAGCGTAAGTCCCACAGGTGGTGGCCACTGTTGTTCCTGCCGGCCCTATATGTACGTCTCTTAGACACACACCCCATCAAGGTTGATGCATATACCACATGGCTGTGGAGACTGTCACCCAATGGTAACATTTGATCAGACACATCTGAGACACAACATGCACACAGACTGTGGGTGCACATCAGTATTGTGGCTACAGGTCTCACTGTGACGTACATGCCATCACCCCCAGGACTCAGGGTGTATGTGACCTGTCCTAAACATATCCAACCTGACACTGTGTCCGTGACTCATGCCCATTACTGTCCAATTGCACATCACAGTGGTAATGTGCACAACACACAAAGGATTCTGCCCCCATGTACACGTGCACAGCCTGAGAGTGGCTGCACAAAGTGCACAAAGTGGCAGCTAAAAAAAGAGATGTGTGTTGTATCCGTATAATAGTCACACTAATGAGGTCCGACGCGGGTGACAATGCGTACGCATTGCACAGGTCATGTGCGAGCCGTGTGTACGCTTTGTCATTGAATGCAAAGAGATCCGACGCGTGTGACAATGCGTATGCATTGCACGGGTCATGTCCGAGCTGTGCGTACGCTTTGTCATTGAATGCAATGAGATCCGACGTGGGTGACAATGCATACGCATTGCACGGGTCATCTTCTAGCCGTGCGTACGCTTTGTCATTGAATGCAATGAGGTCCGAAGCGGGTGACAATGTGTACGCATTGCACGGGTCATGTCTGAGCCGTGCGTACGCTTTGTCATTGAATGCAATGAGGTTCGACGCGGGTGACTATCATGCATACGTGTCGGGCAGGCATGGTCCGAGACAGGCGTACGCCTTGGCCATTGAATCGTATGGAGACAGGTGCATGTGTAAATTCAAAATACGCATTGTCCAGTCAGTTGAACGAGCCGGCCGCACCCATTGGCTCAGGGCTGTCATGGAGACAGATGCGGATTCAAAACTTGTACGAGTTGTGCACTGGAAATTCAGTTGTATGCCTACAACAATGTTGCAATTTCACGTGTTCCATGAAGGTGAAGATTTGAACGATGCGGAAGGCATGTACGAGTCGTACTTTTGAATGGATTGGCCAGATTCATAGAATGCAACCGTGTTGGACCTATCACTTGTGACACATTGCACAGAGTCTGCCTCTGCAGCACAGATAGAAGGCTGACTGTCCCCCAGGGAGCTCACTTGCCTGCACTACATGCTACTGGACCACATCCCTGCTACCACTGCTGCTGTCTCTGCATCCTCTGGCTTCTGCTATGGCACGTACTCTGGAGAGGGCCCCAGCCTTCACTGATGAGGAGAACCAGGCCCTGCAGGACGGGCTCCTTCCAGAGTACAGAAAGCTCTATGGGACACCAGGGAAGCAGGTGAGTGTGCAGTCCACTGCCTTCCTAATTATGCATGTTGTCTGACTAGCAGTGTGTACACCAGTGGCAAGCATTCTCACTGACTACTTTCATCCCCCAAAGTGTGTAGGTACATGTAATGAATAGTTTTCCTGCTGCTAAAGTGCATTATTGCAAGCTTAAACTATCCAGGCATTGTTAACATATCATACATGCATGTGATTTTTCCTTCCCCATGGTTGCACTACCTGTGTAATTTATTTCCCTTTGTGATGATGGCATGTATATCCAAATGTGTGCTGCACAAATCTGGGGCATGTGAGTTAATGTGCTTTTCACTTTGTCCTCCTCACAGATTGATGCCCACCAGAAGCAGGAGATCTGGCTGACCATCGCCCAGGCTGTTCGTTCTGTGGGGGTTTACAAGCGCCGGATCCGCAACTGCCAGAAGAGGTGGCAGGACCTTCGGGCTGGACCCTGAGGATTGCTAGAGTCCAGCTGAAGCTGTCACCTCCACGCAGGAGGCGTGGACACCGGACCCTGACTCCCCACATGCTCCGTATCCTGGCGGTGGTCTTCCCCGACCTTTATAGGCAGCTGAAGGCCAGACAGCAGCAGGAAGGGGGTGAGTCCATGTCTGATCTGTGTACTATGTCTGACATGCAAATAGCAGTCTTTTGTCCTGGTCACACTTCCACATTACGTAGGTCTTGTAGTCCCAAACTCAGATCCCTCAGTGAGTGATGCACCCTCCTCATCTGTTCCACAGGTGTGGCCCCTCCAGTCTATTGCTTGTGTCACTAGGGCACTGTGTCCCTGCAGTCAGCTATGCTTCAGGTACCGGTCAGCATCAGTTCCTGTGAATCCGTTGTGTGTTTCATGGGTGGGTCAATTGTCCACACAATGCCTGAGATCTGACATGTGATCTGTGTGTGTCCTTGAGATGTGTACCAATTGCTGGTCTGACTCGCAACATGTGGCTTGGGTATTCCAAACAAACCCATGCAGCAGGGGACTCCAATTTTTGGGCCTCAGGAGTATGTATATCAAGTATGTCACACTTGCTTAGCCACCTGACTACTGTCCAGGGCCAAACACTGTTTCACTTAGTCCTGGCCAGTCATGCCCCCTCAAGGGCATTTAGAAACACTCTGTAATCCCACTCCTGTGTATGAAATTGCAGGTTGTGCTTAGTGACATGTGCCCTAAGTGTCTGCCTCGGTGTCATTAGGGTGTGGCTTGTTGCTACGTACAACTGGGGTGTCCATGATTCAGAGGGTCAGCATGACATCTGCGATGTGACTGTGAGAGACAAGACCTGTGTGACATATAGGTGTGTGATCATCTGACAGCGCACAATGGTGTATGCAACTGTGTCCTTCATGCAGCTGGGTTACATGCATGGCAGACTGTGATGTGTTAATGTACAGGGATTTGTATTTGCTGAGACTCATATGTATGATTTGCATGATGTGGGGTCTTCTGGGTCCTGGATATGTTGTTTGCATGGGATGGGCAAGTGCGCCGGTCATCTGCAGAGTTAGCTTTACCCCTGAGCTAGGATTGTGAGTCAGTGCATATTGTTGTCTGGATGCCCTACCCCTGCGACAGGAGACAGTGTTGACTGACTTTCAGGGCATCCCAGTGCCATGGCATTTAACTTGCTATGAGTGAGCCTGCATTGTGTTCAAGTGTGCACCATGCACCCCATTGTGGCATTGCCCATCAGGACATGAGTACATCATGGTGTGTGTTGCTGGCATGCATCCCAAGCATGTGAAATGAGTCTCTGCCCATCCCTTCATCCGGACACCTGTACTGAGTCAGTAGCAAGAGATGTGCTGTGTGTATAGTGACATACTCCTATATGTTCACGTGCATGTACAACTAATGTGTGGGTGGTGCATGTTGGCACATTGGGGTGTTAGCGTCCAACATGCAACGGACATATGTGTGAAAGTCAAGGAGGGATATGTGTGCCATGGTTGATGTTGAGAATGACAATTGTCTTATCCTAAACAATGTTGGCACTTTGAGCTGTGTTCAGCTGATGATGCCAGGGCTTGCCCTGTGATGTGATGTACTCACTGTGGTGTGTTCAGTCGGTGCAGGTGACTGATGTTGTTCTCTTACTTCCTATTCCTATCCAGATACATCCTCGGCCACAGGAGGGGACAGCTCCACGGACCAGGAGGAGCCACAGAGCCTTACAGGGACAGAAGGAGAGGAGTTGGGTGGACCCAGTGGCACGGAAGGCAAGTGGAGCCACACAGCGGAGTCGTCAGCACCATCCCCCCCAGCTGAGGGCCACAGCAGCTCTGAGTATGACTCCCTTGTGGAGGCGGGTGTCAGCAGCCACCAAACCCCAGCTAGTGAGGCTGTCCCCGCCACCACCACCACCACCCCCCTCCCATCGGCTCCCATCCCAGAGGTCCCTGTGGGCTCCCGTGTTCGTGAGTATGTCTCCTTTGTGCCTGGCACGGCACCCCCTGCCCCTGTGTCCCCTGCTGCCCTGAGTGAGGAGTCTATGGACTTACTTCGACAGATCCATGTAGGGCAGACGTCGATGCTGAAGGTCCTCCATGCACGCACAGGTCTGTTGACACAACTGGTGTCATTCATGGAGGGCATTTCCTTGAGCATGTCTGCCCTACAGAGGACCAATCAGTCCGTGGCCTCCTCCCTGACGGCAGCAGTGTCCCTCCTCCAACAGTCCTGCGCCCCTCCTACCCCTGCACCACCCACGATTTCTAGCACCCTACCTGTCCCAAGCACAGAAACCCCCAAACCAAGGTCTA
Source organism: Triturus cristatus (assembly GCF_964204655.1). Classification (NCBI taxonomy): domain Eukaryota; kingdom Metazoa; phylum Chordata; class Amphibia; order Caudata; family Salamandridae; genus Triturus; species Triturus cristatus. Next base: position 902,851,839 of record NC_140593.1, read on the forward strand.
GATGTGCACAAAAGCAAGCGCAGGGGACTGATTCCACACTCACAGGGGCTGTTTTGCAGACACACACACAGTCATCCACAACCACTCCGCAGTCCTCCGAGACCTCTCCCTCCCAGCCCCCTTCCCTTGCCTCACCTGCAACCCCATCCCCCAGAAGCTCTTCCTCTGTGACCTTGGCCTCTTCCCCACCGACCCTGAAGATCCTGATTACAAGGGGAAGAGGAAGTCCCCACACACAGAAGGGAGTGCCCCTCACACCCAGACACCCTCCCCCAGGCGCAGTCAGACAGAGACTTCCACTCGCAAGTCCCCCCGGCGCCAGAAGAGCAAGACCACACCGCCACCACGCAACTCCAAGGCAAAGTCTCCGTCCTCCGTCCTCCATCCCCCAGTCCACCACTCCAGAGGTTCCCCCATCACTCCCTGCCCCGGGTTCCCCCACCCACAGATACGCCATACGCAAAATGCTAAGGCCATCCCCCCCAGCACTTGCTCCTCCACACCTGGTCAGACAGTTAGTGCCACTGATGTGGGGACCATGTCCCCCCCGCCCTGCCGACCTCACCTGTCCCCCATTCCGCTCCCATGGATGTAGGCACTGCTTTGGAGTCCACGACCACCCAATCTGACTTGGGCACTGCAGTGGTGAGCCAATCCACTCCATCTGACCTGCCCATTGGAGTTGTGCCAGAACCCCCACCATCTGACTTGTGCCCCACAGTTTTGACAGCACCCACCACTTCAGTCAGCTCCACTGCAGTTGCAAGTGTCTCGCCTGCATCCCCCACCTCTTCACTGCCTCCTTCTGCTGCGCCCTGATCCTGTCCCTGCAGTGCCTGGCCTGCCCCCATGTATGCCCCTCCGAGGGGATGACCCCGGTCCTTAGCAGTGCAGGCAAGCAACGTGTGACAGTTGTCACTTTACTTCACTCCTTGGCATTTGGACATGGACTGGCCATTGACCTTTTGTTTGCACAGACGTTTAACTTTTAAAATGCTGAATAAAGCTTTTTTCTTTCTCCCTGGGAACTAGATTTCGCTGTACATTATGTTGATGATGTTTAACATGCCCTTGCACCTGTGATGCTTTGTTTACAATGTTGAATTCTGATGTGTTGCTGTGTGGTACTCCCTGTGGTCCATGAGATATGTATCCTATTCTGTTGGGTATCCATGTCATCCTTTGCAGCTACCTGGGTGTGTCAGGATCTACTATTTGTTGACATCTCTGTGTGAGCATTTCATTTGCATGGTCACATCTGTGGCTTGCACCCCTGCACATATGATGTGCTTCACATTGTCCAGTTTGTCACTTCCACATACTTTGTGCTCATCACCACTGGACCTACAGGTGTGGGCATCATTGTAATAGGAGCAACTGGGGCCTCTGTGCAACTTGGTAGACATATGTTTTGGGTATGTGCAGATGACTTAGGGGAGACTCACGTACCCAGGCTGTTGTGACCAGAGCCTTCATTGTGCGGTAACTGATGACTGACCAAGTGTTCTGCAGACATGAGTGGGACGTGCGGTGAATATGTTTGGCACAGCTGGGCTCCCACAGGAGTTGGGTCCCCTCAAGTAAGTGTGTTGTCCAGTGACATGGCCTGGGCCCATGGTGTGTGTTGTATGAGCATGTGTGTGTCCACATCCCTGTTCAAACACAGACAGTGTTCCCTTGATATGTTCCTGTTGTTGATGCTTGCTGAGTGGTACTGCGTTCATCCCACTACTTTTCCAATGGGCTACCAGATGTGTGGGTGCATGACACACTACTTTTAATTGGTGTATCATCATTGGGATTTGTCAGTTCTGAGTGGTGATGATGTTGTCAGAGACAGATGGGACACAGTCAGGGTTCCTCAAGGCACCTGTTTATTTGCTAAATCATGTAGTTGTCCCTAGGTGGTAGTTTTCAGTGATTGAGACATTTGTATGTGTGTGTGACTGTTCCCACTTGTCGGGTTCATAACTGCGATGCTGGCAGGTGTCAGCATGTGTGCCTTGTGGTTCTCCTTGGCATCTGCATTGTCCTGGGACTGTGGCAGGGATTCTGAAGGTTACGTGAACTTTGAGGTCATGGCCATGTACCGCATACTGTGCAGTATGTCTGTCATTCCCCAGGGTTGTGAACTGTCCTTGTGTGATGTGTGTGTGCACCTTAGTTCCTCCCAACATTCATGTGTTTGTCATGGGTGCATGTGCAATGTCACCTGTCTATGTGGGCTTCACAGATACACATTGTTGCAGTTCAGGGTGTGTGGTGTTGAGGGTGGACTGATGTGAATGTTTGCATGGGTGGTCCCCTAGCTTCCGTTTGTCCATGGATGAGGGGCCATGCTGAGTGATTTGTGTTTGTGTATGTGTGATGTACGTTTGTGGCATAGGACACATTTCTGGGTTTCCCAGTTTGTACGACATCTGCCTTTGTCATCACAGTGGAGGTGTCATGCATGCTTGTGTCACCCCAATGTCTGGTGCCTGGGGGTAGTGGTGTTGTGTGTCAGTCTCCTGCTGTGTTTGTTGGTGTTCATTCCAGCTTGTGTCACATGTGTCTGTTGTGCTCCCTCTCATTTCCCAATGCCTGATTGCCCACTGAGGGTGTCCCAATGATGGTTTACTTTTGTGTGGCACTGTGTTCTCATCTGTGTCACTGTGGTTCAGCCCCCCTCATGTGTTGTGTAGGTGCCTGGGGATACTGTGACACACACACACACATGTTGTGTCCGATGTGCAGTGTGAGTTTGCCTGTTTGTGTTTGTGCATCTGCACCAGTGCATTGGTATTGCTGTTGTGGGCCTTTGTCTGGATGCTGTCTCTGTGATTTTGCCTGCTGTCCCTGTGAGTCATATCACATCATTGTGCACATTCATCCTGGTTGTTAGGTGCCATTGATGGCATGGCATGTGAGTTTGGGATCTGACACCTACAGTCTACACATGTTGTTTTGATTGGTGTGTCTATTTTCGAGATGTGTGCATGCTTGGTGATGGTCACTTCTGCTGTTGTGTCATTGTACGCTGTATGCATTGTCAGCCCCCATGTGTGGTGCTTGTCTGCACATGGCCGTGAGTGTGTTATGTTTTCACAGCACTGTTAGCCTCACCACATCTCTGTGTGTATGGGACACAACCACTAGTTTGCCCCAGAAGTGTTTGATGTGTTGGGAGCAGGGATCATACATGCTGTTTGTTATTTGCAGCTTTGACCATGATGACACTTACCTTTTGGTCACTGTGATGAGGGGGATTTAGTCCCCATCACCACAATGCTCAACATCTGCTGCATTTTGTGAGCCCCCGCTTAACTTCTGCTCTACACAGTGAGGGGGTGTTCTTTTTACATTGCCACAGTGCTATGGTGATGCTTGCCTTGTGTATGTCACACTCATGTGTTGGTCACACATGTGCTGTTACTTACATTGTATGCTCGAAGCCATAATCACTGTTGTGGGCATTTGTCACAGACTACACTCTGTTGACATGATGTTAGGGGGGATGTATTTTGCGGACATACCTGATGTTGGAGTATGCTGGGTGTGTTGCACACCACCCATCCTATGGGTGGCAGGGGTGATGGGCAACATCAGCCCTATGGGTGGGGGTGACAGTAGTGATGGGCAACATGTCCCCTATGGGTGGGGGTGGCAGTAGTGATGGCCAACAGGTCCCCTGTGAGTGTGGGTGGCAGGGGTGATGGGCAACATCAGCCATATGGGTGGGGGTGGCAGGGGGGATGGGCAACAGGTCCCCTATGGGTGGGGGTGGCAGTAGTGATGGGAAACAGGTCCCCTGTGAGTGTGGGTGGCAGGGGTGATGGGCAACATCAGCCATATGGGTGGGGGTGGCAGGGGTGATGGGCAACAGGTCCCCTGTGAGTGGGGGTGGCAGGGGTGATGGGCAACATCAGCCATATGGGTGGGGGTGGCAGTGGTGATGGGCAACAGGTCCCCTGTGAGTGTGGGTGGCAGGGGTGATGGGCAACATCAGCCATATGGGTGGGGGTGGCAGGGGTGATGGGCAACAGGTCCCCTATGGGTGGGGATGGCAGGGGTGATGGGCAACAGGTCCCCTGTGAGTGGGGGTGACAGGGGTGATGGGCAACATCAGCCATATGGGTGGGGTGGCAGGGGTGATGGGCAACAGGTCCCCTATGGCTGGGGGTGGCAGTAGTGATGGACAACATGAGACCTATGGGTGGGGGTGGCAGTAGTGATGGGCAACAGGTCCCCTATGGCTGGGGGTGGTAGTAGTGATGGGCAACATCAGCCATATGGGTGGGGGTGGCAGGGGTGATGGGTAACATAAGCCCTATGGCTCGGGGTGGCTGTAGTGATGGGCAACATAAGCCCTATGGCTGGGGGTGGCAGGGGTGATGGGCAACATCAGCCATATGGGTGGTGGTGGCAAGAGTGATGGGCAACGTCAGCCCTATGGGTGGGGGTGACAGTAGTGATGGGCAACAGGTCCCCTGTGAGTGGGGGTGGCAGGGGTGATGGGCAACATCAGCCATATGGGTGGAGGTGGCAGTAGTGATGGGCAACAGGTCCCCTGTGAGTGTGGGTGGCAGGGGTGATGTGCAACATCAGCCTTATGGGTGGGGGTGGCAGGGGTGATGGGCAACAAGTCCCCTGTGAGTGGCGGTGGCAGGGGTGATGGGCAACATCAGCCATATGGGTGGGGGTGGCAGGGGTGATGGGCAACAGGTCCCTTATGGGTGGGGGTGGCTGTAGTGATGGGCAACATAAGCCCTATGGCTGGGGGTGGCAGTAGTGATGGGCAACATGAGACCTATGGGTGGGGGTAGCTGTAGTGATGGGCTACAGGTCCCCTATGGCTGGGGGTGTTAGTGGTGCTGGCAATGCAACCCCTATGGTGGGCTGTTGTTAGTGGCCAGGATGTGGATCCCCTATGTGTGTGTGCCATTTTGCGGGTACGTGGCGTTTGTTTATGTGGTTGGTGTCTGACTTACCGTCTGCGCCGTCCGCATCGGTTCATGAGCCGGTTATAGATGTAGAGTACTGGTATGACCTGCGCAATGGAATTCATGATGTGTTCGTGTCGTACACGCTGCATGTTGCTCCGTCTCGTACCCGCTGCAAGCTGGTCCGTCTCGTAGCCGTGTATTGAGTTGTGGCACGAATCGAAGCTGATATGCTTGTTTTCCGGATGCTGTGACGTGCCGTACGTGACGACCCGTCCGGCGTGTAGGAAGTACACATCGTACTTGTCATGCCGGAAACTGCTATGGATACTGCTTCCGGGCGACTCGGTTTAGCGTTAGGAGTTACGGCTCGGACGGAGAATGGAGCATGAATCACAGCCTACGTGTCGGTAGTGTTTTTGGCAGTTATGAGCATCGTACTTACTCTACAGGACGGACCGGCTCCGGGTACGTGTCGGTCGCACGGTAAGGCTACGGACAGCTGTCCGACCGGCTATCGGAATCGGCCCCTTAGTGTTTAAATGCATAAATTGACGCATGTATATTGCATATACCAAGTTGGTTGGTTGCTGGTCACTATACGAATTATTAAAAAGGTTCTACTAAGGACTGAAGTGAGAGGACATAGGCCGCTAAATTACTAATACTAAGTAAGGAACTAACTACCACTATCTTAGTGACAGGACAAAGGAAAGGAGTCTCTCTAGTCTGCATTACCTAACTTAAGTTCTTATATAATCAGCCCAAGAGAGCGCAAAGTTGGAGCCAAGTACGATTAGGCAGCGCAGAGCACCAGTCGAGAAAAACAATCACATAATATAAGATTTGTAAACATAACTTTCATGCATGTGAGCAGCATACTTGCTATTTAGGAAACAAATTAGCAATAACATAGAACACACAATTAATAATATTATGAATAATTAGCTACTCACCAATCGCCGCGAATTCAGCCCCTAGCAGGAGAAAATTAGCAAAAACATTTTATTTTTTTAAGTATATTTAATTTATATTGTTCTAAACAGTCAATCAATCAATCAATCAGGGAATTGTAAGCGCGCTAGTTACCCGTGAGGGTCACAAGGCGCTGAGGGTGGGAGGGGTACGAGGTCCATTCAGCCGAAGAGCCAGGTCTTGAGGGTCTTCCTGAAGGTGTTCAGTGAGGGGGTGCATCGGATGTCTCTCGGTAGCTTGTTCCAGGTTTTGGCTGCAATGTGAGAGAACGATCTTCCCCCTGCTCGGGCTCTATGGATGCGCGGGGTTTCAGCTAGTGCAAGGTTGGCAGATCAGAGGTTTCTTTTGGGTACGTGGAAGTTTATTCTGTTGTTGAGGTATTTGGGTCCGTTGTTTAGTAGGCATTTGTAGGTGTGGATGAGGATTTTGAAGGTGACTCTATTCTCCACAGGGAGCCAGTGGAGTCTCCACAGGTGCTGGCTGATGTGTTCATGCGGGGGGATGCCGAGGACGAGTCTGGCTGCGATATTCTGTATTGTCTGGGGTTTGCGGAGTAGGGACTTGTTGATGCCAGCATAGAGAGCGTTTCCATAGTCCAGTTTGCTGGTGATGAGTGCGTGGGTGACTTGTCTTCCTTGACTCTGGAGGGATCCATTTGAAGGTCTTTCGAATGATGAGGAGGGTGTTGAAGCAGCTGGAGGTGACGGTGTTGACCTGTCAGTTCATGGTGAGTGATGAATCGAGTATGATGCTGAGGTTTTTGGCATGGCCTGAGGGGGTAGGTGGACTTCCGAGGGCGGTGGGCCACCAGGTGTTGTCCCATGCTGAAAGGGTGGTTCCAAGGACGAGTACTTCTGCCTTTTCGGTGTTGAGTTTTAGGCAGCTGTTGGTCATCCAGACTGCGAGGTCTTGCATTCCTCTCTGGAAGTTGAGTTTTGCGGTGGTGGGGTCTCTGGTGAGGGAGAGGATGAGCTGGGTGTCGTCGGCGTAGGATACGAGGTTGAGGCCGGGTTCTCAGACGATGGCTGTGAGGGGGGCCATGTAGATGTTGAAGAGGGTCGGGCTCAGTGATGACCCCTGTGGGACTCCGCAGGTGATGTCTGTGGGGGCAGAGAGGAAGGGTGGTGTCTGATCCTTTGGCTTTTTCCGGTGAGGAATGATCGGATCCAGTCCAGGGCAGTTCCTTGTATGCCGGCGTTGTGTAGTCTGTCTACTAGTGTGCAGTAAGAAACAGTGTCAAAGGCTGCAGACAGGTCGAGGAGGATGAGGGCTGCGGAGTGGCCTTGGTCCAGGAGGGTGAGGATGTTGTTCGTGGCAGTGAGTAGGGCAGCAGTCTTCATGCTGTGGTTGCTTCGGATTCTGGATTGAGACGGGCCGAGGACGGCGTTCTCTTCGATAAATCGTGTCAGTTCCCTATTGACTGCTTTCTCTGCCACCTTGACTGCAAAGGGAAGGAGCGAGATGGGCCGGTAGTTCTTGAGATCGGAGGGGTCGGCCGTGGGCTTCTAGAGCAGGGGCCTGACTTCCGAGCACTTCCAGTTGTCTGGGAAGGTGCCTGTTGTGAAGGTGGTGTTGATGTACTTCGGGTGCGATTGTGTCCGTGGCCTTGTGGTAGATGGTCGGGGGTCGGTGGGGGCCCCCGAGTGAATGCCTTTCATGGTTGTGGTGGTATCCTCAGTCGTGATTGGCGCCCAGTTTGAGATGGCAAGCTGGCTGGTGTCTCTAGCGGGCGGGGGACCGGCTGCGGCTTCTTGTGGGTGGTAGGTGAAGTCGTCATAACGTGTCCTGATCTTGAGGAGGAAGTAGATTCCGAGCTTGTCACAGAGGTCTTGGGACAGGGTGATGTCTGTGGCTTCACTGTGTGGTTTGGTAAAACCCTGAATGACACTGAAGAGATCCTTGGAGTCGGCGAGGATTTTGTTGTGGATGAAGTTCCTTTTGGTTGTTTTGATTTGGTTGTGGTAGTCCGTCATGGCATCCTTGTAGGTGGAGTAGTTATCGGTTGTCTTGGTGTTCCTCCAGATGCACCTGGTTTTTGGGAGATCGGTGGTGAACCAGGCGGCATTCCTGAGCGCTGTTTGCCAGGGTTGCGTAGCGGGGCGAGCTCGTCCATGCAGTTTGTCGATCCAAGTGTGGAGTCCTGTGGCTGCGATGTTTGCGTCGGATGCTCAGGTGGGGTTGTCTCAGGTGAGGGTGGAGTTCAGTTGCTCGTCGGTAACCTTGCTCCAGTTCTAGCACGGAGGGCGGGAGGAGGTGGTTTCGGTGCCTTGGGTTTGTTGACGGTGAAGTGAATGCATTGGTGGTCGGTCCATGGTGGTTGCGTTGTGTGGCTGAAATGAACGCTGTTGCCTACAGAGAAAATGGGGTCAAGGGTATGTCCCGCTCTGTGTGTAGGTGTGGTGACGAGTTGGTTTAGTCCGATGTTGGCGAGGTTGTCCCGGAGGATGGTGGAGCTGGGGTCGGTGGGGTTGTCGAGGTGTAAGTTGAGGTCTCCAATGAGTCTGTAGTTCATTGATGCGATGGCGTGGGGTGCGATGAAGTCTGTGATGGTGGTGGCAATGGGTGTCCGGTGGCTGAGGGGTTTGTAGACGAGGGTTCCTCGGAGTGTGCTGTTAGGGCTGGTCTGGATCTGGAAGTGCAGGTGTTTGGTGGAGGGGAAGGTTTCGCTGTAGGTAGTGAGGCGGAGGCTGCTCTTGTGTGCGATGGCGAGGCCCCCGGAGGTTGGAGTGGTGTGAAGGTCTGACGGCAGTGGATGCAGGAGAACTTGCTGTGGATCGAGTTCGGCGAGGCTAGTCGGTAGTCTGAGTCTTCCGGGGTTGAGTGCGAGGAGGGCGCGGAGTGGTAGCAGTGGGAGGACGTGGATCCAGGGTTCCTGGCGCTGGTCGCGGTCGGGTTCGTGGACGGGTGCAGATGGGCTTGCCTTAGGCACGCCTTTGGGCGCCAGTGGCGCGTCCGCTGCAAACGGCCGCCATTAGGTAGGGGAGGTGAGGGGGTGGGACTAGAGGCAGGAGCGGGGGCTAGTCAGGGGGAGGGGCCGCAGGGGCAGCAGCAATGGGAGGAAACTAAATTACACTAAATTAAATTAATAAAATAATCAGAAGGAATAAGGAGAGTACTCTACACTGAGGCGATGCGGCGGAGCTGCTGGAGAGAGTGCTGGCCTGGACCAGAGGCCAAGGTCCCACACGCGCTCCCCTGCAGCGGCTCTCATTCAGTAGGGGAGGGGGGTTGGACTAAAGTTAGGGAGGCGGGAGCGGGGGCTGTGTCAGGGAGAGGGGCCGCAGGGGCAGCAGCAGTGGGAAAAACTAAATTACACTGAATTAAATTAATACAATAATCAGGAGGAATAAGGAAAATTAAAAGAATAAACAGCGGGCAACAAGGAAAAAATAAGTAAGCAGAGGGTGAGGGGGACACCAGGCGGGCTGGGCAGGATCACCTCTGAGGCTGGGACGGGCTGCAGGAGAAAACCCTGCTCACGGGAGTACTCTGCACTGAGGCGATGCGGCGGAGCTGCTGGGGAGAGTGCTGGCCTGGACCGGAGGCCAAGGTCCCACACGCGCTCCCCTGCAGCGGCTCTCATTCAGTAGGGGAGGGGGGTTGGACTAAAGTTAGGGAGGCGGGAGCGGGGGCTGTGTTTTTTTGCGTCTTTATGATTATCTTGTCGGGGGTCTGTCCAAGGGCTATATCTGTGACTTTTAAGATTTTTGGGGGAATTTACTTGGGCTTTATTTTTGAATAGTGGGTTTAGTTGTCTGTTTGGGGATGTTGGGTGAGGGCAGGGAGGGCAGAATGTCGGAAGAGGCATTGGAGTGCTTCCGCTGGCTGGTGAAGTTTTTTTTACCATGGATGATGGGGAGTGGGGACGGGTCCTGCAGAGCTATGATTTCAGGGTCAGGAAGATGAGGTGGAAGCACATACGCAACCACATGATGCGTATCTTCGTACATGATAAATGTTTTATGAAATCACAGTGTGTTTTCTCTGTTAACAACTGTAGTTAGGGATACAATGTAATATACGCTACAGGATGATGTCATCCATTTTTGCGAAAGTGAAGCTGCCTAGCTCCAACGCAGGCACACTTGCACCATTGTGCAATTGTGCCTGCGTTGATATGAATGATCGACCATGTGCAGGAATGTGTTCCCTCCTGCACATAAACAATCATGAAGTGCTGTATCATGTATTGATGTGTGCTGCGAACTGCAGCATACATAGATAGTGGATAAGGAGATTTGTCTGCGAGGACTTGCAATGTGCATGAAATGTCTATGTGAGCTGCACAACATAGCACACATGGCAAAACACACATCCTGATGGAGTAACTTGTCTATCCCCGTTGGACAAGGCTCTAAACATTTCTTAACAGTTCCCAATGTTGGTGCAGGACCACATGTACACCACACTTTTAAATCTGCTCCATTGAAATATAACATTGATGTTGTTGTGTAATGCCCATCGCAACACTCATTCCGATATGAACACTTCACACAAAGTTCAGTGTCAAAGGCTGCCTAATACACAATGCAGGATCAAACCACGTCAAGTGTCTGAAAAAACCTTTGTGAAAAATGCTAGGCACATTTGACTACACAACATCAAGAAAAGTGACGTTGGGGGGGAGGAGCCAAGATGGCGACCGGGACGGCAGCGTAGGCTCCCGGCTCCGTGAGCCTCCGCACCCCGCACAGATATCCTGCACGAGATCCTTAGCCTGCGCTATCTACTCGTGTTTGTGAACGCGAGCGGCAATCGGCCGTGTGACCCCGAAGTTTCTGGCAGCGGTACTGCCGGAGAAATGTCCGTCTGAAGTTTGCGGCCTGTGCAGCCCTGGAGCCGGGACCTCGAGTGGACGCCGTGGCCGGGCGGCAGTGCAACAACAACGGCCTTTGGTGACTGGGTGGGGTCGGACTGCCGGAGTGGTGCGAATGTCGGACTGCGCTTCGCTGTGGTCGCTCCCACCACTAAGCGTAGCTGAACGAGTGCGTGCCCGAGGTGGCAACTCCGAGACTCTCCGGTGATTGCTTCAGCCTTCGCCGGTGAGCTGCCCGGACGCCGCCCGTAACTTGTCCCGATTCTTGCGGGCTGCTCCCGGATTTTCGCGGGCGCTGGTCCGTGGTGGGGACGACTGTGGACCGTGACCACACACCGGACACATTGTTTGCCTGCCCTCGGAACCCAGTTACCAGTGCCATGGAACCCGAGGCGCTTGTGTCTGATCCCCGGTCCCGATCTGGGATGGACCTACCCAGCGGCCATTTTGGTATGCCAGAGTCCACCATCCTGTACACCGGGTTGCAGCAGGATTGGGAGAGTGCGACTCTGAGGAGCGTAGCGGAGCGAGCACCGGGAGCTGTACTGGGGTACGGTGACCTTCTCGAGGCTCTCGGTGCCCTTCACTCCACCCTGATTCACGGCGCCTGGGTGTTGGGGAGAAAGCTCGATGGAGTGACATCAGCGTCGGAACAGTTGCCGCCTGCCTATCCCCAGGTACACTGGGACTTCTCACACCGCGCACGGGGGGACAGTTATGTTATGTTATGTTATGTTATGTTATTTATTCATTTCTATAGCGCACGGCTACTCAAAAAGAGTGTCCCGGCGCTTTAATGGAGAAAGAGATAATACTGCAACATAAAAAACATAACACCAATTAAAACTAACAAAAGAATGGGCCAAAGATTCACGGAGAACCAGCTACTGAGAAAACAACCAGGTTTTAAGGCCTTTCCTAAAAGCTAATAGGCTGCTGGCTCCCCGCAGGGCCAGTGGTAAAGAATTCCACCGCTGAGAAGCCAGCAATCCAAACGAGCGGCCTCCGAGGCGCGCTTTCTTGACCCGGGGGACGACAGCAAAATGCAGGGCTTCCGACCTCAGGGACCTGGTTGGATGGTAAAAAACCAGTCTCTTTTGGAGGTACTTGGCTCCCTCCTTGTGAAGAGCTTTATAGGCCAAGGTCAGCGCCTTAAAAGCAATCCTCTTACGAATAGGAAGCCAGTGTAAAGTTGCCAGCAGGCCCGAGGCCCTGGATCGCCTGCTAAGGCCAAAGATTGCCCTTGCAGCGGCATTTTGTACCACTTGAAGCCGCTGCAACAAGTACTCTGGAAGGCCCAGGTAGAGAGCGTTGGAATAATCCAACCTGGACCCAATCAGAGCCTGGACAGTCAGCGTCCTGTGTTCCATGGACAACAGAGGAAGAAATCTCCGCAGCATCCTGAGGACGCCAAAGCAGATGCCCGACACCCGCCCCTGTGAATAGTGCACGCCTGGACTCTCCGGACAGTATATTAACGTGCGATCAGCTGGCTGTGGATCTGGTCTGTTCTGGAGGTTTCGGACCTGAGTGGGGGGTGGTGGCCTTGTCCCGTGCGCGGCCTCCGACGACCCAGGCAACGGCCAAGCAACGCTCGCCCGCCCTGGCTGATTCCGCCTTCCTGGGCCTGGTGTGCAGTGTAAATCCTGGCTCGGTACTGGGAAAGACGATCCTCCCTAGAGCTGACTGTGTCGATCTTCAGAGCCCTCTACCCTACCTGTGTGTGTCGCTTCCCGAGTTTTACTGGACACTTCTCTTCCTAGTAACATTGGACATGGCACTGGGACGAGGGGTATGCATGGGTGGGTTTGCAAAGAGTGGCCAAGGATGATGCTGACCCTTCCGTGGTGGTCACCTACTAGGCGGGCGGGCTCGGGAGTTGTGTGCTCTTACGGCATAACTGTTAGTGTACCAAGTGCGTAATGCTCCTTACTCCTCTTTGACAGGGTCGATTTTGTGTTCTTTATTGTATGCTTCATGGGAAAACGTATGGTGCGGGTGGGAGAAACCGGGGGCGTGTTTTGCAGGCCCTCCTCCAGTTTATTAATACTCTCTCTACCCCCCCGTCTGGTGGGGGCCCCTTTCCCACTTCTTTTCTCTGTTTCTTCTATATTTCGGGTCTGGTTCCGGGGCGACAGGCACACTGCTGGGGGGGGGGGGCCGTACTCATCTGCAGAGGTGCAGGGTGGGGGGTTGGGGGGGGGGATCCTTTAGTCTTTCACCTTCTTTTTCAATGGCCTCCTTTTCTTCTCTTATTCTTCTTTGTTTTTCTGGGATCAGCATGGTAGTACTCCTTTGTTGTTAATCACTGCTGTTTCCGGAGTGCCATAATTTCCGTGGAGTTTCCTGGGTCTTGGGGCAGGGGGTTGCAGGCGCAAATGGCCATGTCTTTCCTCCACATCCTGAACTTCCTGTTTCAGCGCCATTGCTTGGATAGACTGCTGTGTATTGTTTACGTCCATCGTTCTGCCTGCCATTTTTCGCTGCTGGGAAACTGTTTGGCACCTGATCCTTTCATCCTTTTCTATTATAAAATGTAAACCTTTATTATCCTGGTCTCCTACTTGGGCTGTTCAGAGATTGAGAGTATGCTAGCGTCGAGATTTTGCTCCCCGAGGTACTGACTGTGATAGACCTGCTTTCCGTTATTCTGACTGTTTAGCGGCCGGCCCCGGGGGTTGTAGGCCCATATGTGTAATTGGTTGAAATGTCAATAAAGGTTTTCAAAAAAAAAAAGAAAAGTGACGTTGTGGCCGCAAATGACGCCTTGTGTCACTCAAGTTGTAGGGGCAATATGATCATGTATACCTGCAGGATAGTCTTGCAGTTCACGAGGCTGGAATGGTCATGTGTTGTGTGTCAGACAGGCAAAGCAGCTCAGTTTATGCATGCAACATGAACAGAGACATACCTGTTACAGGCCATCAAATTGAATGTAGATGAATTCAATAATGAACATGACAGGTGAAAAGTCACTTCTAATACAATCCTTTTTCTTTACATGTCTCACAGCTGGGAGACCATTCATTAGTCAGTGGGACGTTAATGCCTTCATGTATCCACAAGCCACTGGTGAGTGCCTTCCTCATATATGCTGCTTTTTGTGAGATGAGAAAATTTTAAGTGAATGCTCCTGTATGTAGTTGAACACAGTCTGGGTGTGTATTACATGGACATGCCAATTCATAAAATGAAGATGTCTTTTTAGTATTGTATCATTTGTAAATGGCAGCTTTAGTTGCAGTTGATGCAGGTGGGTTCCGGGGTACATACAGAAGAGGAAACATGCGAGTGATGTTGGTGATAGGAATGACCAGACACGGAATTCATGTTCATCCTGGCATGAGATAGATATAACTGATGATAAGTTAATTTGAGCACAAGTTGTCAGTGACCAGTATTACTCCAAAGAGGCAGTCTCATACAAAAGATGAGAGCTAGTATACATGAGAAGTTAGGATGAGTGGCGTGACCAATAGTCACACCTTCTTTAAATGAGTCGATATAACTGTAAGGCATAGTTAGGTGCCCACATTTGATTCCTGACAGTAATCACCGTCTTGCTTCAAATCTGGTGAATCTTTGACATGTTGATGCATATTACAAGGCCACTATCTCCCGCAACGTTACTTAGCACAACATTGTGGTTGCAAGAGTGGCTTAGCCTTAGTCACAAGGCATATTTAAGCCATTTAACAGGGCTTGACGCCCAATTGTGCCTTAGACCCCCTTTCACACCATATTTTGGGTGCAAGTGGTGTGCAATATCACCCTGCAAAGAGACATTTTTGTTAGGTTGCACCATAACTACAAGGCCAGTGTGAATATGTTGGAGTGCATAATGTGTAAGACTATGGCAAAACTGTACTTAAACATGCACATTTATGAGAACAGTTTATCTTCTCATCTTTTTTGCTGTTCCTATGTGTGCTGCATTGTGCATAACACATGGAAACAGCAAAAGGCCATTGATTGTTCATGTGTAGGAAGGTGAGCCTTCCAGCACATAAACAAACTTCTGGTCAACGTAGACACCCATGCACTATTGTGCAAGGGTGCCTGTGTGGGTGGTAGCCTGATGGCTTTTGCACCTGCACAAGGGAAAATGCAGTGCTGCCACAATAGGATCTAAATATTGTGCAGCTCTGCTCTTGTGTCGTGGCAGACCACAGCATAACGCCAAGCAGGCTAACTACTCGCTCAGACACTTCCTGGTAATTGTCTCCCAATAAGCAGATTTGTGAGCTACGTTTGATCAGGTGTTTCTAGCTGATGTATACAGCATGACTCATGGATGTGTAGCTGTGTAGACGCATCCAACTTGGTGGTAAATTGATGAACATTGATTTTTTATACTGTTATACATGAGTACTACTGTGGTGTTTAGTGGTCTGCCACTATTTCAACATGTGCACCCTCTGTCTTTGTTGAAATGTTATGGCCTGGCTCTGCAATGGGCCTGTCAAGCTGTCTCCTTGAGGACATTCCCCTGGTACACTCAGTCTGAGTCTGTGTCCGTGCCATCATTAAACTCTGCAAATCTGCAAATGCTGTAACTCTACCCTGCCCTTGTTATGTCCCATACCATACGTTGACATTATCACTATCAGGTTGTGATAAAGACTTTCATTCACATTGAACTGTTTGGGTCATGTTGGAAGTACCGTCATTTGATGAGAATGTAGAGTTCCTGTTTTCGTACACATGTGTTTGTGAATTACATGGTGAACGTTGCTATTTCTATTGGATCTTACATATTGTCATATGTTTATTTTTCAGACAACATGTCACCTGAGGAAGTTAGGCAGTTCCAACTTAGGAAGGGATGATACCAGCAAATCCATTGGGTGGCAAAGGGCTACAATGCCATGGCAAGGAGGTACCGGGAGGAGAGGGCATCTGGGTGGTGGAAGTCAATGCCAGATTTTGCCAAAAGAGTGGAGAAAAGTGTGCTGCCCTGCCTACATCATCAACTCAGCAAAAGGACACTGAGGCAATGCCAGGCTCTTCAGGTGTTTGACGTGGTGGCAAACATCCTCGCCGGTCTTATGCTCCAGGGGCCGCAGGGGCAGCAGCAGTGGTAAAAACTAAATTACACTGAATTAAATTAATACAATAATCAGGAGGAATAAGGAGAATTAAAAGAATAAACAGCGGGCAACAAGGAAAAAACAAGTAAGCAGAGGGCGAGGGGGACACCAATTGGGCTGGACGGGATCACCTCTGTGGCTTGGACTGGCTGCCGGTACGAACCCTGCTCACGGGAGGAATCTGCACTGAGGCGATACGGTGGTGAAACGGAGCTGCTGGGGAAAGTGCTGGCCTGGACCGGAGAAAAGGAAAATAATACATTTTGTTAATTGTTTACATATTACATATTTTGTACATATTTATATATTTAGATATAACATTTTTGAAAAAACAGTATTACAAATTTTTGTTTTATTACAGTATTCTGTTGTATATTTTTGGAAAAACAAATAAGTAGTTATTAATCACTTGTACAATATTTAAAACATATAATTTTTTTGGAAACAGTAGATACAGTATTTTTTTATTGCACTTATTTTTTACATTCATACATATAGTAAATATTATTAATAATATATGTACTTTAACAAAAAAATACTTGTAAACATATTTATAATTGTTTGTATTTTTTAACATATAACATGTTTTATTTTTGTTAATATTATTTATATTTTTTATATAAATAATATTAATTAGTACATAAGTCATTTTGTAAATACAAAGATTTTTATAACATTATTTTCATATTAGTAAAACATATAACAATTCTTAAATATACATTGCACATTACATGTATCTTTTTTAAATTATAATAATAAATATAATTTTTTTAATAATATTTATTATTATAATTTTACATTACAAATAATATATATCTTTGTAACATTTTGTAGTATTTTTCAAATATTTACAGTAATGCATTTGTAATATATAATAATAATAATAATAATACTGTCATTTGTAGAGCGTGAACAGCTACCTCCTAAGAGGTGTGCTGGCGCTGTAGCGACTGGTGGTGTACAGGGCAGCCTGCGTTAAACACAGAGTGCAAGGAATTAATCCTGGTTGAACAGCCAAGATTTGGCTGCTTTCCTAAAAATGGTTTCAGAGGTAATTTGTCGCAAAGCATTTGGCAAGGCGTTCCAGAGCATGGCAGCCCTAATTGAAAAGGATCTGCCCCTTAACTGGGCTTTCTTAACTCGTGGGTTGGACAGCAGGTTCAAGGAACCTGATCGGAGAGAGCGAGGCTGTTTATATGCGCCAAGCCTCTTCTTCAAATAGCAGGGGCAGGATCCGTGGAATATCCGGAAGGCTAGGGTTAGGGCCTTAAATTGTATTCTATCGGTGACCGGCAGCCAGTGCAGTGCCAGTTCCCTGAGGTGCGGAGAGATATGCTGCTTAAATGGGACGTGTTTAATCAATTTTACCGACGCATTTTGGACCATCTGTAATTTCTTAATCTGGTGTGCTGGGAGGCCTAAATACAGGCCATTTGCGTAATCCAGACGAGAGGTTACAGAGGCATGGACCACCTTCCGGCGGCAGTTCTCTGGGAGAAGGTGAATACTTTTACGCAAGTTTCTCAAAATGCCAAAGTATGCACCTGTCACTTGTTGAATTTGGGCCGAGACAGATTGGTCTGCCTGCCATTTTACACCCAGGTTTTTTGCGCAGTCTGCTGGGGTGGGAGTACAGCCCATTTCCTCCGGCCACCAGAGGTCTGCGGCGGGGGTTGGCTGTTACCGAAGAACAGCACCTCCATTTTGTCGGCATTCAACTTGAGTTTGTTATTGTTCATCCATTGAGCTATATCTTTTAAGCAGCTCTTAAAATTCTCAAATGAGGCACTCGACAAATCTTTAAAAGGAAATACCAACTGGGTATCATCAGCGTAGAAAATCGCCTTCACCCCCCAGTTGGCAATCAGTGCATATAATGGGGCTAAATAAATGTTGAAGAGCAGTGGGCTAAGGGCCGAACCGTGTGGGACCCCACACCATAGGGGCTTACGATTGGATTGGTGTGGTTGGAGCGCCACTCTCTGAGTGCGCTTATTAAGAAAAGATTTAAACCACAGCAGAACTGTGCCTTCATTCCCCAAGTTCTGGAGGCTCTGGATCAGGATGGAGTGGTCAACCGTATCAAATGCTGCTGATAGATCCGGGACCACCAGCATGACAGATGCCCCTGAATCCAGCTCCAGCCTGATTGAGTCCGCCACCTCAATTAGCGTGGTTTCCATACTGACCCCGCACGGAACCCAGATTGTGTATCATGCAAGATATTGTAGCTCTCAGTAAAGTTGCCCAATTGCTTCTGTACTATTAATTCAAGCATCTTAGCTGGTGCCGGCCATAAAGAAATCGGTCTATAATTACTGAGTTCACTTGAATCCACAGTTGGTTTTTTTCTCAAGAGGGAGGAGCGTTGCATGCTTCCATAGATCCGGAAAGATGCCTGTGGTCAGGGAGGTGTTCCATATTTCAGACAGTATCTGAGAGGAGGAGTTGGCTAACTCCTTCCAAAGTTTCGGAGAACAAGGGTCCTCGGGAGTTCCTGACTTGCAACCCTTGATAGCCACCAGAGCCTCCCTCTGTGAGATCAAAGAGAAATTTGAGAGAAGGGGCATGGAGTTTTTTCTTAACGCTACGTCAGATTTAACTGTTTCACTTGGGGTAGAAAAGGAGTTGTAAATTTCCTGATTTTATTATCGAAGAAATCCGAGGTTTAAGAAAGGCATTTACAACTTTAAAAATAGCTTTGTCCGGTTTATCGACCTCCTCAATGCATTTGGCTATGTAGTCTCTCCTGGCTTTCTTTATTGATTTATGCATCTCTTTTAATGATATTTTATATGTGGCTTTCGCTAAGCTGTCATAATCCACCCTCTACTGTCTCTCAAGCTGCTTGTATCTGCTTTTCATGTTCCTCAGCTTCTCCGAGAACCATGGGGCTGAGGGTGATTTTCTAGAAGATTTCATAGTTTTAGCTGGAGCAGTGGTCTCCACAGCCTCCGCAATCCACTTATGAAGGGTCGCGAAATCAGCTTTGGGGTCTCTAGAAAGTACAGGTTGGCTGTCTAGCAGCACAGGGTCTAGAAACTCAGCTGTGAGCTTTTTTCAGTTCCTTTTCACAAAATAGCAAGAGCTATCTGGAAGATGGGATTTGGCCAGGTTGAAGGAAAAGGCCACAAGGAAGTGATCAGACCACACCAGCTGTCTCGGGGCTTTGCTTTTTAGAGATGGTATGTTAGAAAAGACGAGGTCCAGGATATGCCCTGCTTTATGAGTGGGTAAATTAACAGCTAGGGGTAGATTGGCCCCTTCGAGAATGGAAACTACCTGCCTGGCTTGCGTGCAGGAGGGGTCATCTACGTGCAGAATAAAATCCCCCAGTACAGTAAAGTTAGAGAATAAAAGAGATTTCTGTGCGATGTAATAGCAGAGTTCTTCGTGAATATGGGGTGGGCAGTCAGGAGGTCTGTAAACTAACAGGCCTGCAAAGGAGATTGTGGGGTTCATCTTAATACAAAAATTAAGGCCATCAATCCCCTCCATATTTGTCAGTGATGAACATGCAATCTCCCAGGAATCTTTCATAATAATCGCCACTCCCCCTCCTATTTTTTCTCCTTGCCTATTCGCACAGCATATTTTGAAACCCGCCGGAATAGCGAGTGCCACAGCAGTGAGAGCCTCATCTTTCAGGCTTGTTTCAGTCAAAAACATGATCTCATACTCCATCTCAGCCAGAAGTAGCTAATAACACTTGTAATAATGAAAATGTAAAATATTTATTATTTAAGGCAGCCATTTTTAAAATAAAGTTGTATTTTGTAAGCTATCGGTTTTGTTTTAGGTCATTTGTGAGGGGAGAAGTTCACGGTTGGAAGCTGCGTCTCATTGGTTAAGGTAAGTTTAATTTTCTTGAATTAAACTTTAATATAAGTGTAATTTGAAGGTAGTGTAATACTATATAGTGGATGTAGTGTTAGGTTTTGTAATTTTAGGTGAGTTGTATGTTTAAATGAGAAGTGTGTGAAATAAGGTTGGTTTGTTAAACGGTCTGTGTTAGAATTTGAGAGATATGTGTAATTATGTTTAAAGTCTTGTTAGTACTGTATTTATTTGTAATATTATATAGTGCATGTGGGAGGGATTGTTTTATTTCCTAATAGGTTTTTGTCGATTGGATGTTATCGTGGGGAAAAGAATGCGTTTTATTTTTAAGGAAGTGTGTATTAGTTTTAGTAAACGAATCATTATTTTACGCTTTTTTATTTTTTCAAGTTTTCCTGGAGCATTTCTTTTTTCTTTTTTAAATCTTTTTTTCAGGATTTTTATGGTTTATCGTTGGTGGACCTATTGCTGATGGATTACTTTTTATACAGCTGAATTTTTCAATTTATTTGGGTTCATTTTTTCAAATATTGATTTTTTTAAACAACTGTGGATTTTTTCATGGATTACTCTTCTTCAGCATTGAAAACTGTAAGTACGTTTAAATTATTTATAGTGGGAGGGAACTGTTTGTAATGTAATTGTTATAGTTATTTGTATTATATAAAATATAACTATTATGTCAATTTATTTTTAGAATCTTAATTAAAATAATTGACAAAAGAATTATATTTTTGGAGTTGAAAAAAACCTGTTTGTTTTTAGTTTAATTATTTTTGTGGTTTGAAGGTACATTTATTTAAAGTAGGCTTTTAGCTATTGTTTCTAGATACTCTAATCCTTTAGTTGTTGGGTAGAGTCTTACTTTGAATTGTAAGTACTCAAACATTTGTTTAGTTTGCTTGGTTAGTTTTGGGCCTACTTGAGTTAAAGACTGTTCCATTCTTAGTTGTTGATAGCTTTGTTCTTTTTTAATTGGCTTGCAATAGTTTTTGTAGAGTTGGTGTAGTCCTCCCTGTTGTGGCTTGGAAGGCATTATGCCATCCTTCCACAGCATTGTTAGTTTTGGCTACTTTATTTAGGGTACTGTTATGTACATCCCACCATGGAATGTGATATTTAGGCTGTCTTCTGTGTCCAGAACTGTGTAGCCTTCCCACCCAGGTATCCTCAAAGTAGTCAAGTAGGGGATTTAATTTTTGCTCAGTTTGTTGGTAGTTGGGACTTTCAATTAATACATTGTAGTGCTCAGCTACGTCAGTAATAGGTACATATGCTAGTGCTATTCATTTTTTTATTTGATATGCAAAGCTGCTATTTGTTGCATATTCTACACTTCATGCAGATTTTTGGAGGTGCCTCCAAATGCATTGGTTAAAGTGATAGTAGCAACCTTGAATTGCTGTGTGATGGTATTTTTTTAGTATTGCTTGTAACATTGACTGCTCAAAGTCTATTATTTTTTGGGGAAAACAATTGTTAGTTTCTTGCTTTACTTTGCTTAAACGTTCAACATAGGTTACTGTTTGCTTATTTGGCAGTAGAGCATATATGAAGGGGATGTTTGTATGTTGAAATAGTCCATGTATTGTATATAACTGGCAAAATGGTTTGGGACATATTTTAAAAGTCCCATCCATCATCCTTGTCTCACAGTTTTGTAATTTTATTGTGGGAGTCCCAAACATTATTATTCTTTTGTCAGCTCATTTATTGCCATACAGAAGAAATTGTTCTTCAGTACATGTAACTGTGAGTTCAGGTGGTATTTCTACTTTAGTAAACCTTTTGGGGATAGGTGTGGTGCTAGCAGTGGCTTTTTTAGTTCTAGCTATAGTTCTTTTTAATGAGGATATTAAGGGCATTTGGCCAGTTGCATGCTCTGGAACTCTGGGAAGCATGTGTTTAAGGATTTCTGTTGTGGGCTTTTAAGATGCAGTACTAATTTCTTTCATATTTTCAATAGCATTTCTAACTTCAATTTCCGCTATGTTAGGGGTTAATTATGCTCTCTAACATATACTACAGTTGTTTCCTTTGTAGCAGCCCTTCCATAACATTTGTTAGAATAATATTTGCTACATTTCCAGTTGACTTTGTCCCCTGTTTGATTTTCTTGGGTGTACACATACCCCATATAACATAATAATAATTTGCCTTTTTGGAAAGTAGTAAATTGGGCCCCCTCAGTCATGGTGATGCTTCAAATGCTAAGAGAAATGTATATACAAATTAATAAAATAATTCCTGATTTTCTAAAACATGTTAAAGTGCATTTTTACTTACTTTGTGAAGATGTAATCAGAGTTTTCTGTAATGCAGTTCAGTGTTGTGTCAGCAATGCGGCAGTTTCTTTTTATTGTTGCTTTTTTGGTTGCAAGGTAAAATAATGTTCAATTTGCGTGTGTTTTTATAGTGTGTTATTAATTACTTTTTCAATCTTATTTGGTTATTTCAATTGTATGTGTATTTTATTTGTTGTCTCTCCTTGTTTTAATAATTTGTCAGTTGTTTTCTATAAATGGAAAATGCTAATTAGGTTTCAGTTACTTAAAAAAAAAGAAAAAAGTGGTGTACTACATTATTTGATATACATTGTATTTTACAAATTATATTTGAAGTAGTAAATAATGTTTGTGTATTTAGAAATGTTTATGGTATTGTTTTGTTATTTTTATAAAATATGTGTTAAGTGGTTTATAATGTGTTATGTGTGTTATTGCTATTTTTATATATTTGGGGGTATGTATTGAGTTATTATAAAATATTTAACATGTTGATATATTATTTTTAATGATAATTTTGTTGTCTATATTTTTGGGAATGATATTTTTGTTATTTTGTATGTTTATTTAATGTGTTTGATATTACATATCACAATATTTTTGACTTCGATAATGTTGAAAATGATGTAAGTGTTTTACGATATTTTGTAGTTGATATTTGTGTATTTTTTTTAATTAAGTATAGGATGTTGATATTAGTGTAATCGATATTTTTGTCCCGATAGTTTGGTAGGTCAATATTGTGTCTGTCGATATTATGTCAGTGATCCCTCCCCTGTCACCCCAGTGTAGTGTTAGTGCATGTCATGCAATGCAGACTATGCTTTGTTCTTTATCCGGAGCACCTCGACTGATCAACGCTACACGGTGCACCATCTAGGCTTCTCATATCAGCAATGTGTCTACATCTTCCATGCCAGACTTTGCCAACAAGTAAGGGTGATTGCTGGCGCATCAATGTCTACATCTAGGGACCAAACACTTGTGCATAATGCACGCACCACCTTCAACGTCAGTCTGCAGTAACTCTGCAGCACCTGTGTCTACCACTCTGGGTCTCATACAAAGGCACAGTGTGGTCTCAAGTCCATTGGAACTGTCTGCACTTACAGGCATTGGACGCCATGCTGTTGCAAGGAGTGCTCAATGTAAAGTGCTGCATTGCTGTTCTCCACCAACAATGTGCCAGTTTTCAGACATGAGGCACAAATTCCGCTATTCTTGTTCACCTGGGACTCTGGGTCTACATCATGTTTGTACATGGCTTTGTGGGGCTTGTTGACCTCTGCATAATTTGGCCATGGCTGCTGCATGCTGCATTCTTGTGCATACATTTCTTAATACCTCATCAGAGGTGTCTTTGTAAGCTCTTGTAGCCTTTAGAGGATGAGAAGTGACGGAGGGTTTACTTACTTCATATATTGTGAGCGCTAATTGTCCAGTCATCATATCATGTTCTCTTTAAGCTTCAAGATGTGTATCGCTGTCATGCTAGACTGATGGGCAATTGTGTCTGACATAAGCTGATCCTTACGCCAGGTAACCATGCATTCTACATACGTTGCTAACATGACAATGGATCTGTTCAATAGACACGTCTCAAAATATTTTCCAATTCACAACCTCTAAAATGCGTAGCACAACCTCTTGAAATCATGCCCATGATTGCCTTTGCACAACCCGTCGTAAATGTGTGCACATCGTTTCCTCCAACTAAGCAAATACTCAAATGTGATTCTGTAGGTAAGCCTTCACATTGTATACTGCATCATAAATCTTCGATACAAGTAGCGAATGCCTCTTGTTCAAGTTCATGTGTGTTGCGGGCCCATTAAACTGGTAGAGACACCACAGGAATGTATAATGTGACAGTCTCACATGTAGTCACACATACTAACTATAGTAACCTGTAAGACTACCACTGCATTTTCTATCACACATGACAAAGTATCGATAGGCAGCAATGTGAGGAATGAGTGCATGCTGTCAGCTCAGTATAACTGATATCAGGACATTTCAGAATGACTGAAATCACCTACACAACACAGATCATATCCCATAGTCATATGGTGTTGTTAGGCATGCAATATCATGCAATACGGTACGTTTGCTGAACAACTAGCACTTAGCGGGAAAATATTTGCCACATTTTCACATAAGAGATAATTTTTCTCGTAACCGCCATGGAAAATACATGTTACCAAAATGAAAAATTCCCGCTTAGACCTTAGCGGGCAAATCTTGCTCACCGAGTCTAAAAAAGTGCCACAAACGCCCAGGAAGTGATGTCAGTCTGCATCCTGTTTCACGGAGGAGTACTGTATACTTTCACTTTCTATTTTAACCACACTGTTAGTGTCTCTGAAGAGTTTTGGAGGTGTTTGGAATTGTATGCTGGTGTTATTGTGGAAGCGAGTGTTTTTTGTCTAGTATACTGTCCCTAGTGTCCCTGTTAAGTCCTGTGTCTTTGTCTTTATGTGTTTTTTGCGTCTTTATGATTATCTTGTCGGGGGTCTGTCCAAGGGCTATATCTGTGACTTTTAAGATTTTTGGGGGAATTTACTTGGGCTTTATTTTTGAATAGTGGGTTTAGTTGTCTGTTTGGGGATGTTGGGTGAGGGCAGGGAGGGCAGAATGTTGGAGGGCTTCCGCTGGCTGGTGAAGTTTTTTTTACCATGGATGATGGGGAGTGGGGACGGGTCCTGCAGAGCTATGATTTCAGGGTCAGGAAGATGAGGTGGAAGCACATACGCAACCACATGATGCGTATCTTCGTACATGATAAATGTTTTATGAAATCACAGTGTGTTTTCTCTGTTAACAACTGTAGTTAGGGATACAATGTAATATACGCTACAGGATGATGTCATCCATTTTTGCGAAAGTGAAGCTGCCTAGCTCCAACGCAGGCACACTTGCACCATTGTGCAATTGTGCCTGCGTTGATATGAATGATCGACCATGTGCAGGAATGTGTTCCCTCCTGCACATAAACAATCATGAAGTGCTGTATCATGTTTTGATGTGTGCTGCGAACTGCAGCATACATAGATAGTGGATAAGGAGATTTGTCTGCGAGGACTTGCAATGTGCATGAAATGTCTATGTGAGCTGCACAACATAGCACACATGGCAAAACACACATCCTGATGGAGTAACTTGTCTATCCCCGTTGGACAAGGCTCTAAACATTTCTTAACAGTTCCCAATGTTGGTGCAGGACCACATGTACACCACACTTTTAAATCTGCTCCATTGAAATATAACATTGATGTTGTTGTGTAATGCCCATCGCAACACTCATTCCGATATGAACACTTCACACAAAGTTCAGTGTCAAAGGCTGCCTAATACACAATGCAGGATCAAACCACGTCAAGTGTCTGAAAAAACCTTTGTGAAAAATGCTAGGCACATTTGACTACACAACATCAAGAAAAGTGACGTTGTGGCCGCAAATGACGCCTTGTGTCACTCAAGTTGTAGGGGCAATATGATCATGTATACCTGCAGGATAGTCTTGCAGTTCATGAGGCTGGAATGGTCATGTGTTGTGTGTCAGACAGGCAAAGCAGCTCAGTTTATGCATGCAACATGAACAGAGACATACCTGTTACAGGCCATCAAATTGAATATAGATGAATTCAATAATGAACATGACAGGTGAAAAGTCACTTCTAATACAATTCTTTTTCTTTACATGTCTCACAGCTGGGAGACCATTCATTAGTCAGTGGGACGTTAATGCCTTCATGTATCCACAAGCCACTGGTGAGTGCCTTCCTCATATATGCTGCTTTTTGTGAGATGAGAAAATGTTAAGTGAATGCTCCTGTATGTAGTTGAACACAGTCTGGGTGTGTATTACATGGACATGCCAATTCATAAAATGAAGATGTCTTTTTAGTATTGTATCATTTGTAAATGGCAGCTTTAGTTGCAGTTGATGCAGGTGGGTTCCGGGGTACATACAGAAGAGGAAACATGCGAGTGATGTTGGTGATAGGAATGACCAGACACGGAATTCATGTTCATCCTGGCATGACATAGATATAACTGATGATAAGTTAATTTGAGCACAAGTTGTCAGTGACCAGTATTACTCCAAAGAGGCAGTCTCATACAAAAGATGAGAGCTAGTATACATGAGAAGTTAGGATGAGTGGCGTGACCAATAGTCACACCTTCTTTAAATGAGTCGATATAACTGTAAGGCATAGTTAGGTGCCCACATTTGATTCCTGACAGTAATCACCGTCTTGCTTCAAATCTGGTGAATCTTTGACATGTTGATGCATATTACAAGGCCACTATCTCCCGCAACGTTACTTAGCACAACATTGTGGTTGCAAGAGTGGCTTAGCCTTAGTCACAAGGCATATTTAAGCCATTTAACAGTGCTTGACGCCCAATTGTGCCTTAGACCCCCTTTCACACCATATTTTGGGTGCAAGTGGTGTGCAATATCACCCTGCAAAGAAACATTTTTGTTAGGTTGCACCATAACTACAAGGCCAGTGTGAATATGTTGGAGTGCATAATGTGTAAGACTATGGCAAAACTGTACTTAAACATGCACATTTATGAGAACAGTTTATCTTCTCATCTTTTTTGCTGTTCCTATGTGTGCTGCATTGTGCATAACACATGGAAACAGCAAAAGGCCATTGATTGTTCATGTGTAGGAAGGTGAGCCTTCCAGCACATAAACAAACTTCTGGTCAACGTAGACACCCATGCACTATTGTGCAAGGGTGCCTGTGTGGGTGGTAGCCTGATGGCTTTTGCACCTGCACAAGGGAAAATGCAGTGCTGCCACAATAGGATCTAAATATTGTGCAGCTCTGCTCTTGTGTCGTGGCAGACCACAGCATAACGCCAAGCAGGCTAACTACTCGCTCAGACACTTCCTGGTAATTGTCTCCCAATAAGCAGATTTGTGAGCTACGTTTGATCAGGTGTTTCTAGCTGATGTATACAGCATGACTCATGGATGTGTAGCTGTGTAGACGCATCCAACTTGGTGGTAAATTGATGAACATTGATTTTTTATACTGTTATACATGAGTACTACTGTGGTGTTTAGTGTTCTGCCACTATTTCAACATGTGCACCCTCTGTCTTTGTTGCAATGTTATGGCCTGGCTCTGCAATGGGTCTGTCAAGCTGTCTCCTTGAGGACATTCCCCTGGTACACTCAGTCTGAGTCTGTGTCCGTGCCATCATTAAACTCTGCAAATCTGCAAATGCTGTAACTCTACCCTGCCCTTGTTATGTCCCATACCATACGTTGACATTATCACTATCAGGTTGTGATAAAGACTTTCATTCACATTGAACTGTTTGGGTCATGTTGGAAGTACCGTCATTTGATGAGAATGTAGAGTTCCTGTTTTCGTACACATGTGTTTGTGAATTACATGGTGAACGTTGCTATTTCTATTGGATCTTACATATTGTCATATGTTTATTTTTCAGACAACATGTCACCTGAGGAAGTTAGGCAGTTCCAACTTAGGAAGGGATGATACCAGCAAATCCATTGGGTGGCAAAGGGCTACAATGCCATGGCAAGGAGGTACCGGGAGGAGAGGGCATCTGGGTGGTGGAAGTCAATGCCAGATTTTGCCAAAAGAGTGGAGAAAAGTGTGCTGCCCTGCCTACATCATCAACTCAGCAAAAGGACACTGAGGCAATGCCAGGCTCTTCAGGTGTTTGACGTGGTGGCAAACATCCTCGCCGGTCTTATGCTCCAAACAAACCACACTGGCTCAACTTGCTGCACCAGCCTCAGCTCCACAACCAGGTGCCCCCTCACAACCTGCTCCCCAAGGCACATCTTCACCCCCAGCTGCACTACGGACACAGATCATTAGGTACACCAACAGATTGATTGATTGATTGAACAGGGATTTATAATGCACAACTTTGCCCGGAGGCGTCAAGGCGCAGATGATGGAAACAACAATCAGCCAAAACCAAAGGGAAAAGAGAGCTTTAGGGGTAGGATTCGGCGAAAAGGAAAGTTTTGAGCGCTCGACGAAACAGAAAAAAGGAGTCCTGATTCCTTAGATCAAGAGGGAGCTCGGTCCAAAGTCTAGGGGCAAGGGCAAAAAAGGCCCTGCTTCCCCACCTTGCCTTGGCAAAACGGGGGACCGTAAGCAACTTCAAACTGGAAGAACGGAGAGCTCTACCTGGGGTGTAATACGACACCAAGGACCTGATGTCCTCTGCCCCTGCATCATGAAGAGCCCGATAGATGATGGTCAGGGTTTTAAATTTTATCCTGGCATGAACAGGGAGCCAGTGAAGCTGTTTCCTGATGGCAGTTCCAGAGGAGTGTCTGGGGGCGTTGACAACAAACCTTGCTGCCGCGTTCTGAACAACTTGCAGCCGATGAACCAGGTTGTTGCTCATCCCAAGATAGAGGGCATTGCAATAGTCCAGGCGCGAGGACAAAAGGGCAACCGAAACGTGTTTCCGAGCATCAGGAGAAAGGTACTGAGTGAGCTTTCTCAACACCCTCAGCACCCCACAGCAGGTGGAGACAGTCCTGTTCACTTGCTTGTCAAAAGCCAGAGAGGTATCAAATAAAACTCCCAAATTACGGGCAACAGAGGAGGGTTGTGGGCAGACTCCCAGAGCCGACGGCCACCAGTCAGGTGACTAGACCTCTTTGTTTCCCCCAAAGACAAGAATTTCTGTCTTCTCCCCGTTCAACTTTAAAAAGTTTGATGTCATCCAACCTGCCACAGCTCCCATGCAGTTCTTAAAGTTGAGAGCCGTGGAACCGACCGATTGTGACAGGGAGACCATAATTTGGGTATCGTCGGCATAGGAAAGAACTTCCAACCCAAAGGATCTAAGAAGCCTAGCAAGAGGGGCCACATAAACGTTGAAAAGGGTGGGGCTCAAAGAGGAGCCCTGTGGGACCCCGCAGTGCAATGGCTTGGCAGTGGAGAGGAAGTCGCCCAACTTTACCTTTTGCTCCCTATTATTGAGAAAGGAGGTGAGGAGACTGAGAGCCAGCCCCTCCACCCCCATCTCACCTAGTCGGGAGGCCAAGATGGTAGGAGACAGGGTGTCAAATGCGGCTGTAAGGTCGAGCAGGATCAGAAGCGTAGTCTGACCCCTATCGACCTTAGCACTGATGTTATTGACCACTACTGTAAGAGCTGACTCAGTACTGTGCTCCTTTCTGAAACCATGCTGAGAAGGATCAAGCAGGCCGATTTTATCAAGAAAGGAGCTGAGATGAAAGTTAAGGTGAGCCTCTAACATCTTGGCGGGAGCAGGGAGGAGGGAGATAGGACGAAAGTTCTTTAAAGTCCCAGGGTCCAAAGTGGCCTTTTTTAGGAGGGGCTTCACAATAGCGGTTTTCCAGGATGCTGGAAAGGTCCCACTGGCGATAGCCCTGTTCATAACCACCAGTATAGGGGGAATTAAGGTGGCCCTGCAGCTTTTTAAGATTTTAAGCGGACAGGGATCAAGGGGAGAGCCTGATCTAAGGGAGTCCAGCAGTCTCTCAATATCAGAGGCAGAAAGCAGTGGAAAGCTAGAAAGAGTATCACTAGGGGGGGGCATGATCACAGGGTCAGGAGAGAGAGGGTGAGTAAGATTGTCCGCTTGGAGAGATGTGTAAATATTTAGTATTTTAGTATGAAAAAAAGAAGAAATCTGATCACAGAGAGCTTGTGAAAGGACTATGGGATCAGGGTGATGAATAGAGGCTAAGGATTCCATGATTTTAAACAAATCACCAGAAGAAGTAAGGGAGGATGTAAGACTGGAAAAGTATATTTGTTTTTCGGCTAAGACCGCTGCTTTATAGTTTTTAAGAAGGATTTTATGGTTAAGCCGACCTTCAGCATCTGGCCGAGCTCTCCAAAGCCTTTCCTGCCTCCTACATTCCTGCCTCTGAGTTCTCAGGGATTCAGAGTACCGAGGTGCTGAGGGACGTTTCCTAGCACTATACACCGATTTAAAAGGGGCCAGGGTGTCCACTGCATTTGCAATGGTACTTGCAAGCTCCTGTGCTGAGAGATCAATGTCCTGTGAGGAGGGAGGCTTGAATTTGGCGATGAAGGGGCTCAAAGAAAGATCAGTCAGGCCCCGGAAGTTCCTCTTCTGCACCCAGCAGTCTGTAACTCCACTGGGAACTGAAGGGACACAGGGAGTGAATTCCATGGAAACCGCAAAATGATCAGACCAAGAAAGGGGAAAAAGAGGCCCTAACTCTAATCTGGAGTCATTCGTGAAGACTCCGTCTAGTGTGTGACCGGCAATGTGAGTGGAAGATGAAACCTTTTGAAGTAGGTTAAAGGGGGCCAGTGACTCCACAAGAGATAGCGTCTCGCTAGAGTTATTGCTTTCCAAATGGAAATTAAAATCCCCAAGAATAGTGAGGGAAGGCCTGTTTAAAAAGGGCTCTATGACATCTAAAAGTCAGAGCCAAACGAAGATCTAGGGCCTGGAGGTCTGTAAACGAGAACCCCGGAGAAATTTTCTGAGGGGGAAGAACTAAGGGAGAAAAATATAGCCTGGAAGGAATCATTGGGGGAAGGAAGAGACTCAATACGGCAGGAGAAGGCGATCTTATATATAATGCCAATTCCGCCCCCTTTACGGCCCTTTCTGTCCTGTCTAACCATGGTATATCCATCAGGGAGGGCATTGAGCAGGTCAGGGGCTGAACAGTCAGAGCCCCACGTTTCTGTTACGAAGACCCAGGAGGGTTTCTTTTGGGACACAAAGTCCCTGAACGCTAAATTATTTTTAACCAGGGAGCGAGTATTAATAAGGAAGCCTAAGTCTTTCAAGGGGAGTGGAGGCTCTTGCATCCCTTTATTCAATTGAAAATTGGTGACAGGTTCCGGGAGAGTTGATATAGACCCTTTGAGGCAGTTACAGATCAGATTATGCCTCAGTTGGTCAGGCGAGAATGTGTGATGGCAATCTAGCTGGGAAGGTTTCAGGGATTTAAGGGTACTCAGGGAGTACAGTCGGGGGCAAGCTAGAGGGACCAGAAACCGAGCAGCATCCCTGGCACCTAGCGCTTCCTTAGCGCTGACAGGCGCAGACGGGCAGGACTCTGGCATGACTCTGGCATGACTCTGGCATGACTCCGGCGTGAGTCCGGCCCGTCCGCAAGGCGCGTCCGCTGCGCGGAGGAGACGTCATCCCCTTATATAGCAAACTAGAGCGCGTCCTCGCGCTACAATCCCCCCAATATGGCCGCCAAAGCCGAAATCGCCTCTCCGTGAGCAAGCTCTCAGCGTCAATACTCAGCTGAGAGCTGCCCGAGAGCGAGTGGACAAGGAGGTGAGGCACACGAGGTACGATCTTAGGGGTAGATTGAACACCAAGCGCCCAGCCCCAAAAGCTTCCTAGTGCAGATTAAACAGTGCACTACCAAGTGCAAATTAGGCAGTGCAGTAAGAACGAATTAAAAATAAACAAATCGTACAAATTAGTTAAAAGTCAACCAGGCAAGAGAGCAAGGAGGGACCTCCCGGCTTGTCGCCTCAGGAGGGGAAATCAGGCTGTCAGGCTGTCTAACGCGAGCACCGGGTCAGGGACCCCTTATATAGCAAACTAGAGCGCGTCCTCGCGCTACAATCCCCCCAATATGGCCGCCAAAGCCGAAATCGCCTCTCCGTGAGCAAGCTCTCAGCGTCAATCCTCAGCTGAGAGCTGCCCGAGAGCGAGTGGACAAGGAGGTGAGGCACACGAGGTACGATCTTAGGGGTAGATTGAACAGCAAGCGCCCAGCCCCAAAAGCTTCCTAGTTCAGATTAAACAGTGCACTACCAAGTGCAAATTAGGCAGTGCAGTAAGAACGAATTAAAAATAAACAAATCGTACAAATTAGTTAAAAGTCAACCAGGCAAGAGAGCAAGGAGGGACCTCCCTGCTTGTCGCCTCAGGAGGGGAAATCAGGCTGTCAGGCTGTCTAACGCGAGCACCGGGTCAGGGACCCCTTATATAGCAAACTAGAGCGCGTCCTCGCGCTACAATCCCCCCAATATGGCCGCCAAAGCCGAAATCGCCTCTCCGTGAGCAAGCTCTCAGCGTCAATACTCAGCTGAGAGCTGCCCGAGAGCGAGTGGACAAGGAGGTGAGGCACACGAGGTACGATCTTAGGGGTAGATTGAACACCAAGCGCCCAGCCCCAAAAGCTTCCTAGTGCAGATTAAACAGTGGACTACCAAGAGCAAATTAGGCAGTGCAGTAAGAACTAATTAAAAATAAACAAATCGTACAAATTAGTTAAAAGTCAACCAGGCAAGAGAGCAAGGAGGGACCTCCCGGCTTGTCGCCTCAGGAGGGGAAATCAGGCTGTCAGGCTGTCTAACCGTCGGTGTCTTTTGGACCTCAATTTACGGATGGTGCATGTGGAACGGATATCTCGGAGAGGAACTCCCACCTTCAGGACACCAAGGGTGTCCTGGGGCTCCCTTTCTGGGCCCTCAACATTTTTATTCATCCCCTTGTACAATCCCCCTATTCATTGATGCATACTTTTATATTGCTTCTTACTGTAGGATTTTAGGTAGTCTTAAGTATAGTTTTAGAGGAGGTATAGGTTAGTGTTAGGTGTAGATAAGGTTTGAGATATGTTATGCATTTTATTTAGTGTTTTGGGCTAAGTTTCCTTTTCCTTTGGTTGAAGGATTGATGTCTCTTTGACTTGTTCAAAAAATGTCAACAAAAAACCCCCAAAATATACATTTGTTTAGGATATATGTATAGTTAGTTCATGTTTAGGTTAAGGTGCCTTGAACCCGTGTACAGATGTGCTTTAAAGGGGGAGGTGGGTTAATGTTTACTATATGTTGTTATGTGTATAGTATAAGGTTCTTTTAACAAAAAACCCCACATTGTGTACATAGTCATGTTGAGGAATCGGGAAACTTCAGTCAGGGGGCTGATTGCAGTGTCATTGAGCACCAATGACCACATTGACAGTCCATTAAATGTCCAAGTGAACGTAGCAGAGTCAATCTGAGGAAAGTGACAGGTGATGTTCCAAAGCATGATGGGAAGCACAGGGCTAAGCAGAAACTAGCTATTTGATAGAGATGAATGCTACCGCAAGGTTATCCATTGAAAAGATGTACCCTCCACATCTTTTTTCTGAGATGCATCTCGTGCCTCTTGTGAGGGTGATGGTGGATTGTCGGCAGCACAGAGAGCACCAGACACATCAGGGGCAGAAGAGGTGGATAGTGTAGGTGGTGCAGATTGGGGTGTACAAATTCTCCCTACTTCCACGGATAGAATAATTTCACAGATACACGCACATGCACTCATCATACACTTGGGCCCATTTCACTAACATATACTCAATTACTCTATCAACGCTGAACCTGTGGAAAGAAAACTCCTAAACACCCTATATCTACACTGAGGCCAATAGGATCAGTTTGATGTTATCCTGAGTCATGATCTAAACAGTAACCTAAATACCAATAATCAAATAGAGAACTCAATAATTGACAAGAAAAAACCACCAACACTGTATTTAAAATGATGGTACTTTATCTAAAATTAGTCAAAGGAAATCAATCAAAGTAAATCATTATTCTCATAATTACCTATTCTGGCTAAATGTCATAAATGGGTCAGGACAGGTCTCTCAGTAGAAGTCTCCCAAGTCGCCGTCCTCACAGCATCGATCCTCACCAACGCAGGTTTGGGAAGAAGTGGCCACCAAAATTCAAAACGCAATGACACAGACCCTCTCTAGTCTAGTATATTTATAATAAATTTAACAAAAGAAAGCAACATAAAATGTTTTAGATATCCGCTGAACCGCTGAGCAGAGCGAGCAGGAAAGGATGTAGCATCGCTACATTTGTAAAAATCTCCGTTCAGAAAAATCACAAAAATAAAAAGACGGAAGAAGGAAACTCGGATTTGCAAATGTTTCTTTTTATGTTCACATTTCCTCGGAACCAGCATTGTGATTACAAAGTTCATTGTGGCTCCCTTGTCCTCCAAGGACACTTGGATATCCGCCAGAGCTGCTGTCCTCACGGAAAATTTAAACCAGGCGAAGACTGTGGTCAGATGACTCTCGACCATGTTCAGCAAGGCCTTCTCATCAAAGCTCGACTACTCAATTGCAGGCTTAAAACGGCAGCCATTTTCTACTAGGCCAAAACGTATCATCTTAATTAAAAGAGACAAAAACAACGTTACCACAGCATAGTGATTAAACAGTGTTAACCCCACTAATACCCTTATGTGTATGTAATTATCTAGCCTTTGCAACACAAGAAAAACATTAGTACACGACATTTAAAAAGCGTTTTGTGCTTTAAAATAAACAGCACTCAGCAACATTTATTTAATAAACATGCACATTATTAGTAAGCAACATGAACGCATCCCCACGTATAGTTTTCTCTTATTAGTTCGTATTGATTAGTCAGAACATTTACACAAAACAAATAATTAGTAGTTACAAATTAATATTTTTAATTTTCTCGACAATAGACAAACCAGAGCTTTAAAAACCCAATAGATTTTTAACAGAAAACTCTGCTCCAGCAATCCCCCCTTTGGTGATTTTATCACCAAATAAACAACCCAAAAAAAAAATGTTGTCCCATTTTAGGAGAAACTGGAAATGTCTTTTTCTTTTTCACAACATTAGACACCAGACTCCCTTTCATCATCCCTCTTTGTTTCCAAATAAACACTCTCCCTCAATTCTTCTAATTCTATTTCTTGTGGTTCTCTTTTCAACCTTTTATTTCTCTTTTCATTATTTCTTTTAATTAATTTCTTTTTCCCTCCCCTGTTTTTACAACACACACACACCAATCTTAGTATCAATAAAGCAACAATTATACAAGTCAAAGGAAACAATATCTTACCTATAATAGTACTACCTATTTTTGCAATAAAACTCTTAACAGCAACTATTTTATTAGCTATTTTAGTCCAAATACTCTCAGCTTCCAGTGGTACTAATTCTTCATGCAAATCAGTAATATTTTTTAAATAGACCTTCAGGTCCTTGCTTTCATCAGGAATGTAAGTGCAACAATGTTGAACTTTCAGCATTCCACAGACCCCACCCTCCTTGGCTAATAGAATATCAAGGGCAAGTCGATTTTGCATAGACATGGCACGTACGGCAATCAATTCCGTATTCACCAAAAGAAACCCTCCAGCGGTATTTGTCGATAAGCGATCAACCACTGTTGACAGTTTCCGAATTCCATAAGCATTCAAAGACATTCCCACTGCTGGAATTAAAGCTCCAAATATATCACCAACTATTTCTGACCAAGTTTCTCTCTTAAAACGTGTTAGTAAATTAATATGTTCTACATCTTCTATTCTATCTATATGAAAAATCTTTGGAAAGACCAGGCCCACATAACACGTGCCATACCAATGGTCAGGCAACTTGTAATAAGCCTTGTTCCCACAAACATAATACACTCCTGGGAAAATTGGATCTTCTCCTCCCTTAAAACCCCATCCTGTTGCAATGAAGTATGTATCATGACACTCACTAGTCCCAACAAAATATGTATCATATTGGGATTTCCTTCTTGTAATGCACAGCTTACCCTTCTGTGGTGCATCTAGAGCTAAAGTTGGACTAGCCCCATTTCTCAATTCTTTTCCCATCTCAATGTCCCAAATTGTCTCACTCACTTTGTATTTCCCTGCCTTTTCATGCATGCTCATTCTCCTTTCCTCCACCATGTTTAGGAAAGCCTTCTCCTCTTCTTTCAGACTGCAAGTTAAATTGTTCTTAAAAATGTAATCTAATGTTAATTCTTCTTTCTCAATAAAAATCTCACCAAAAATGTTAGCTTCTTTAGCTGGATTCAGCTTTTTGTTCATAGGCAATTGCCCAAAAATACTATCTTTGTTAGACATCACATAATCTATTTTCCCTAACAAATAAAAAACACTACTCAATACACTACATGAAATTCCATACGTAGCTGGTAAATGGTGATAAGTAACACCCTCTGAAACGGATGCAGGTAACTGCATACATACGTAGCAATCCCTAACTTCCATTGTCTTCACATATTCATATAACAATTTTGAAAAAACATTACTAGAAAAATCATTAATTGACCTATCTTTATGTATGTAAGTATTACTAATTCTAGTTGGAACTACTTTTTGCGAATTCTTCCCTACATCAGTCACATTCTCTGTATGCATCTCAAATGTACCTATTGTAACTCTAAAAGTAACTAATAAAGCTAAAACACCCCATAGTAACATTAATAATCCAGTACAGCAACAGCACATTCTACACCATCTTTTCAAAAAGGCACATCTACTTTGGTTATTCTCTATGTTAGCCATTTTACTACTTTGACCTTGTCTTTTGACTTAGCCTCTACTACTCCACTACTGAAATTTCTTGAACTCTGGATTTTTCAAACAATTAATTTTCAGACTTTCTTCTTTTCACTTTCTCCCAAGTGATTACTTCTGTTCACTCAAATTGGATACTTGTCATTCTTCACTTCAACTTCTTCAACATCAAATTGTATTAGATCTCCAACATCATCCTCAGTATCCGACTTTTCTCCAATGTCAGTCAAGATTACTTTCAGGATTTCACCTGTATCTTCCTCAACCACTTCACGTATGGCCTCCTCTGGATTTCCCTGACTTTCTGCCTCTTCACCTTCAGACAGTGCCACGTACGTCCATTCCGGCGACCTATACTTCTGGTTAGGTTTTCTTATTCTCTTGATCTCCTCTGGTTCTTCTGATTCTTTTCGTTTTTCACCTTTTGCTGGATTCTGACTCGACACCTCATTCACTTGTTCAGCTTTCGAGGTATTTGCTCTTATCAGTCTGTATCTCAGCTTCTTTATTCTATTGTTAGGCCAAAGATCTCCTCTCACAATCTTTTTCGGCCTTATTTCTTTATTATTTCTTTCTCCAATCCAAGTTCTCTTTCTCAGAACTCGACCCTCTGATTTCTCATTCTCACTTTCATCCGATTCTGTTTCAAATGCCTCTTGTTCTTCAGCAGTTTTCTTTTGCTCCACAGTCTTTTTCACCACTGTTTGAGACTTCCCTATTTCTGTCCCTCCTCGGGTCTCCGACACGCAATCTTCCTGCTGTCTACTTGTCCCTTCACCTAGCTTGTCAAGAATGTTCCCTACACCTCCTCGGGGGTCTTCCACAATCTGTCCCTCTCTATCTTCTTCTGACCCTACTTCTTCAGGTATAATCTCAAGTGGTTCTTCAATCTCAATCTCCTCTTCTGATTCAGGAGTAGTCTCTGTGGAATTGCTCTTTTCTCTTCTTTTTCCTCCACTGCTTTTTGGAACTTCAGGCTCTCTTACAGAATCTGATCTCCCTTCTGAGACTCTCAATGGTTCTCTTGAAGCCTTTTCTGCTTCTTTTTCTGAACTCCGATTTTTTCTCACTGGTTCTGTGTCTTCATCATCACTGGAATCTGACTCTTCAAAATACTCCTTGCCAGTCCCATCCTTTGGGTTTGGAACTCTCAGAGTATGACTCGCATGTACCCAGTTTTTCACACCAGCACACTTCACTGCAGTTGTTGTAGTCAGAATGACTTGTCTTGGCCTTCCCCACCTTGGAACCAAGCAATTTCTTCTTCTGTGTACTTTGATTCTCACCCAGTCCCCTGGACTCAGATCATGAGCTTGCTTCTTCTCAAGTGTGGTAGCTTCTTCTCCAACCTGGTGAAACACAGAATGAACTGCGTCAGCCAGGCCTTTACAGTAATCCAAAATCATATCATCAGTTATTGTCATCAACTTATTGACAGGTACAAATGCATGACGCATTGCACGTCCCATCAAAATCTCGTGTGGACTCAAACCAGTAGTTCTATCTGGAGTAGATCTAATAGTCATTAGCACTAGAGGCAAGACATCAGGCCATTTCATTCCAGTGGCTAAACACATCTTACCAATCCTGTTCTTGATTGTGCCGTTCATCTGCTCAACCACACCAGAAGCCTCTGGCCTGTATGCACAATGTAGCTTCTGCTGTATGCCCAATGCTTCACAAATCAAACTCATGAGCTCATTATAGAAGTGTCCACCTCTATCAGACTCAATCGTTACTGGAAACCCGTACCTAGGAATCAACTCTCTTAACAGTAATTTTGCCACTATTATTCCATCATTTCTCCTAGTCGGATAGGCCTCCACCCATCTTGAAAACAAGCAGACTACCACTAGAACATACCTCAATCTGTTCACTTGGGGCATTTCAATGAAATCAATCTGCATTCTCGTTAAAGGACCACCTTCTCTGCCTATCGTTCCCAGACTCACCACTGTCTTTTTCCCAGTGTTAAATTGCTGGCAAATCAAACATCTTTGACAGATGCTCTCTGCAATTGTCCTGAACTTTGCATTGTACCAAGTCTGCTTAAAAGACCTGATCATCGCATCCCTTCCCAAATGTCCCTGGCCATGATACATCCTTGCCATTGTCGACAGCATAGAGTTAGGCATGACTGGTCTGCCATCTCTATAGACCCAAACATGGTCTGTTTCTCTTGGGGCACAACCTGCCTTGATCCAGTCTTTCTTTTCTTCTTTTCCTGCCTCATCCTGCAACTGTTTCACCTCATCCCACGTTTCTAGGACATTAGTAAACATCACAGAACAAAAAGACATTTCTCCTTCTCGTTCCCTATTAATCGAGTGATTCTTTTTAGCACAATATTGTGCAATGTCATTAGCAAATCTATTGCCAACAGTTACAAAATCATCTCCTTGTCCATGAGCAGCACATTTCACAACTGTTAACTCTTTAGGCAGCTGTATCGCCTCAAGTAATTTCCCAATCACTTCAGCATTCTTTATTGGAGTCCCACTCGACGTCAAGAAACCTCTCTGCAGCCAAAGCTGGCCAAAATCATGCACAACTCCAAATCCATACTGACTATCAGTCATCACAGTCACTCTCAGATCCTTCCCAATTTCACAAGCTTTCGTCAATGCCACCAATTCAGCAACTTGTGCAGATTTCACTCCTTTCAATGATGAAGCTTCCATCAATTCTGAAACCTTGCACACTGCATATGCCGCACTCAGCACACCCTCATCATTCCTCAGACATGATCCATCCACAAACAGCACATGATCACTCTCAAGCAAGGGAAGATCCCTTATGTCTGGTCTCGGTTTTGTACAGTAATCCAGCACATCCAAACAGTTGTGATCATCTTCTGTCTTCACACCCACATTTTCAATATCCGGCAACAATGTCGCTGGATTCACATTCACACATCTCTCAAGAGTCACATTTGATGCTCCCAGAATGACTTTCTCATATTTAGTCAGCCGACTATGTGACATGTACTGAGTTCTGCTTCTTGTCAAAAGAATTGCCACATTATGAGGTACGAATACCCTTACAGGAAATCCCATTATGATTCCCTCACTCTGTTCCAGACTTCTGCATGTCGCAGCTACAGATTTCAGACAACCTGGTAAACCCACAGCTACAGGGTCAAGTGTCGATGAGAAGTACGCAATAGGCCTTCTCAGTAGTCCATGCTTCTGAATTAACACTGAAAGTGCACATCCATTTCTCTCACTGCAGTACAACTCAAACTCTTTTTCATAGTCTGGCATACCCAAAGCAGGGGCTTCACACATTCTGCTCTTCAGCTCCTCAAATGCTGCCATTTGTTCTCCATCTAGTTCCAATGGGTCTGTCATCTCACTTTTTGTCAGCTTAATCAGTGGCTTTGCTATCAGGGAGAAATTAATTCTCCACTGACGACAATAACCCACCATCCCCAGAAACATCCTCACTTCTCTCTGGGTCCTTGGGGCTTTCATTTCCCTGATGATTTTAATCCTGTCATCAGTCACCTTTCTCAGACCTATTTCAATATTGTGTCCAAGATAATGCACCTCTTTCTTGCAAAATTGCAATTTGGCTGGAGATACCTTTAACCCTCCATCTGCCAGATGATTCAGTAAAGCTATGGTATCTACTTCACAAGCTTCACGTGTCTTTGATGCCACCAGTAGGTCATTAATGTACTGCACTAGTACTGAGTTTTCAGGCATAATCAAGCTCTCCAATGATTTTTTCAATAACTGATTGAATATCGAAGGACTCTCTGTATACCTCTGTGGGATACGACACCATGCTAAAATACGCTGGCCAAACCTAAATGCAAAAATCGGTTGGCTGTCATGATGCAATGGAATTGAAAAGAAAGCATGACACAAATCAATCACTGTGTACCACTCAGCATCATGTGGAATCTGATACAAAATCACTGACGGATTTGGCACAATGGGACAACATGCCACCACAATTTTGTTAACTTTTCTCAAATCTTGTACAATCC
The DNA here is from genome assembly GCF_964204655.1 of Triturus cristatus. Classification (NCBI taxonomy): domain Eukaryota; kingdom Metazoa; phylum Chordata; class Amphibia; order Caudata; family Salamandridae; genus Triturus; species Triturus cristatus. The sequence goes on from NC_140593.1 coordinate 902,892,122, forward strand.
TGAACTTCCCATTAGGCTTCTTTAGCCCCATTATCGGTGAATTACACGGACTACTCAGTAGTTCTCTCAAAACTCCTTGCTGAATCATTTTCTCAATTATAGGAGTTATTCCTTCAATTATTTCTGGTGTCATTTTATACTGAGGAATGTTAGGATAAGTAATTCCCTCTTTCACTGAAATTTTCACAGGATCTACATTATTCATCAATCCCACATCCTCTCCAGTAAAATCCCAAACTGTCCTTTTCACTGTGTCTCTCAGCTCGTGAGGCAAATCCTCCGGATCAAACACAGCATATGCACCAACCATTTCACTCTCTCTATTTCCTAGAGTCATTCGGTACAAAACATCCTCATCTGGTGTTTCAAAAGCTATTCCATCCGGTGTACAAAAAATTGTACAGTTCATCTTACAAAACAGATCCCTGCCTAACAAGTTCACTGGACTAGTGTCACAGACAATAAATCTGTGCATGTCTGAAAATTTCCCTATTTGTACTCTTACTGGTTCAATAAGACGTGTCTTGATTTGTGTATTGGCTACACCAACTACTTGGATTGCTTCATCCGAGAGAGGAAGATTTCTAATATCTGCTGACCTGACAGTTGATCTAGTCGCACCTGTGTCTACTAAAAAAGTAACACCTTCTTCATTTATTTTCCCATCTACAAATGGTCCTGCCTGGTCTATTTCTAGAGTTGCACCAAGTATGCACTCTTCCTCCTTTCTTCGGCACCGTCAATAATCACCTTCAGACTCACTCCCTTCATTCTTTAACAAGTACTGCTGTACCTGGTTAGAACGCCTTTGTTTGTTTACCTGCTCATCATTGTAGAATCCTGAATCCTGATTGTACTTTTGTAACCCTCTATTCTGCGGCAAGGGCGGTTTTGGCTCTTGGCTCTGCTGTCTCACAACCTTCTGTTGTTGCTGCTGTTGATTATTCCCCTCATTCTGCACCTGTTGATTTAAGGTTTTACCCTCATTATTCGCTAATGGTGGATTGGTACATTCAGATCTCCAATGTCCCAGTTGGCCACAGTTGTGACAAGGGAATTTCTTTTTTGCTTCCTCAAGATTCCCCTTTCCTTTCCCTGCATACCTGGGCCTATTCCCTGCATTATTTCCTGCATTATTCGCCTGTTCCACCAACTGTGCTTCCTGTCTTTCCGCAACTTTCACTTGTGCCCACATTGCTTTTTCTTTCAGCTTTCTCTGTTTTGCTTCAATTTCATCACTGAAGTATTTTGCATGTCTCAGAATCTCATCTATTTTCTTACTCTGCCAGTCCACTGTATGCTCACGAATTCTTCGTGAGCATACAAATATCCTGTCTGGTCCATGGAACATGTACATATCATCCTCCAGGTATTTCTCTCATAGGATAAGCATCCACTGTTTTCTCTTTTTCTCTCACAGGAAATGCTGAATAAGTCCTGTCCCCTGATTCTTCCCTTTTCTTGTACCACCTATCCTTCCACTTTTCTACATCACCCCATCTTCGCAACAATGCGACCATTTCCTTAATCTGTCCTGTTCTACCAGCACCATTCAGATTTTCAATGTCTTTATCCGTAAAATCCATCCTGTAAGACTTCTGCAAAGCTTTCACCTTATCAATGTCAACTCCTTGTTCATTCGCTACTGCTCTTAACCTGTCATGTGTATTTCTTGCTCTCCAGGTGATGTTTTTGCACATAAACAACAACTCCCCATCATGATGATTTTTTAGAATTTCTGTAGGAACTGTCCCTGCAACAAGCTCCTCTAATTCTACACGTAACCTAGCTACATCAATTGCCTGTGAATCTTTATCCCTCTTTTGAAGGACTTTCATCCAATCATTCAAGTCTTCAGCTGTTATTTCAGTAGTTTTTCTCACTGGAACCACTTTCTTCTGCGGTTCTAAAATCGGCATCCCTGAACAACTAGCTTCACTAGCATCCAATCTCGAATTAGACTGTACCTCTAATCCTTCACTACATGTGTCATGTCTGGATTGTCTCAGATCACTACTTTCTGTCCTTCTTCCTGAATCTCCTGAGGGACCAGCCAAACTTGTTATCTTATTCCCAACATATGGAATCACCAAACCATTTTCACTCGTCCTCTGCTTATCAAAAACAGGCATAACTGGACCTATTGTTACAGGCACCGTAACAGCTTCCAGATTCTTTGTCAGCTCTCTAATCTTTTCAGTCAGCTCCGATGTAGTTCTGGCTAATTCTCTCGTATTCTCGTTACCACATCGATTCTCTCTTTCCCTGAAAGGATTACCACTTCTTAACTCAGGTGTCACATTTTCTGTCTCAATGATACGCAATGTATCTCTTATCGGAGAAACAACTGGTGTGCTCTCTTCTGGTTCTGGTCTATATGGAGGTGGTCTCTTGTAAATCATGTCATTCAAGACCTCATCCTCATACTCATTAACTCCATATCTTTTCACTTCTGCCTCAGGAACCCTTTCTGCACCCTTCCTTTCTTCTCTCTCGTCAACTGTTCTCATAGGATATAATCCCTCTGACATGCTAGCATCCCGCCATCTCCTCATTCGATCATGATGAGTTTCACGATCATGCCTCCTTCCAAACATGTATCTATAATTGCCTCCAGACCTCTGCTTTTCTCGCTCATGTACTTCCTCTTCCCATTCCACTAAAGCCTCAAACTGTGTCGGCCTTGGTCTTGGGTCAAGACACAACATCTTTTCCCGTAAATTTTTCAACACGGCCAGATTAAATGAACCATGTTCTGGGAATGCTAGGACACCATCTTCTTTAGTATACCTAACCCAATTCTCCAACCATATACAGGTATGATACCCATATCTCGCAGCCATGAAGGATGCAGGCGTTTTCGTTGGAGGTAGCAATTCACCTTCTCTTGTTTTAACTTCTTTATCCTTGTCAAACCATTTTTTAATCTTTCCGAACAAAGATTTTTTCTTTTTCTCTTCTTGGTAATACATTTTAACGTTTACCAAACCCTTCTAATCCCTTCCATAATACAACTGTACAATACGATATTTTATCCAATAACAGCGCGACGCACACCAATGCACCAATCCTGGAGCGTCTACGTCACTCTGTATCCTTTCCAATCCTTGCGCGGCCCACACCAACGCACGAATCACAGCGCAAGCACTGTACTGATTCAATATCCAATCAGAGCGCGGTCTGTTTGACGTCAGCAGTCGCTGCAGTCTCTCCTACTCCTGTCTCCTGTCACTCGTCTACCCCTCCTTTACAAAACTTCTCAGTAGACTTCGTGTCAAATTCTACAAAATCTATTAGTTACAACATATAAACATCTCCATTGTCTGCTTCGCTAACCATAGAATAGTAAAGAAAATCTATTTCACAAGAATCCCGTCTTCCACTCACTTCTGTTTCAGTACGGAATTAATACTCTCGTTGACACAGTAGCACATCCCTCTACTCTGCCCTTCTATCATGCATTCATTAACTGTTTCCTCTAGGACTGCTCCAAAGAGTTTTACAATCAACTAAATGCTCATACATTCACGCACAATCATACAAGGAAATGTAGTACATACACACAGAATCCTGCTTTCCCGAGAACAGCGAACAATCTGCCCTGCTACAGAATTATAACACACGTTAACCAAGCAGCTTACCTCTGCCCAGTCCTTCAAACAAGCTCAGAGAATACCTATTACTTCTCCCGCGATAAGCTTTAACGGTAAACCTTACGGATCCCTGGGACTTAAGACCAGAGTTTCATAGATAACCTTCGCTATCATACACACTCCTTTTATACCAGAAATATATCCCTAATAGTAACACACGACGATGTCACTGATTCCGAACCAGACAATGTAACGCGCAACTTCAATTGTCACACGTTTCTCCTGCATACATACAGGACCAACAATCCCGTCTTTCCCGAGAGCAGTATATACTTCCCTCTGCCCTACTACGGAACTGCTACTAGCTCCCAAGTTCCAGAAGCACTACATAAAACTCAACACGACGACTCCAACATATAGTATTAGTACATATACCAACATCAATCAATAATCAATAATCAAAAAGCCAATGTACAAGCAATCTAATCAGATCAAGACAATCATCAAAACCATCAAATTCTGCTACCAGGAAATTGGGGCAGATTGGGGTGTACAAATTCTCCCTACTTCCACGGATAGAATAATTTCACAGATACACGCACATGCACTCATCATACACTTGGGCCCATTTCACTAACATATACTCAATTACTCTATCAACGCTGAACCTGTGGAAAGAAAACTCCTAAACACCCTATATCTACACTGAGGCCAATAGGATCAGTTTGATGTTATCCTGAGTCATGATCTAAACAGTAACCTAAATACCAATAATCAAATAGAGAACTCAATAATTGACAAGAAATAACCACCAACACTGTATTTAAAATTATGGTACTTTATCTAAAATTATTCAATGGAAATCAATCAAAGTAAATCATTATTCTCATAATTACCTATTCTAGCTAAATGTCATAAATGGGTCAGGACAGGTCTCTCAGTAGAAGTCTCCCAAGTCGCCGTCCTCACAGCATCGATCCTCACCAACGCAGGTTTGGGAAGAAGTGGCCACCAAAATTCAAAACGCAATGACACAGACCCTCTCTAGTCTAGTATATTTATAATAAATGTAACAAAAGAAAGCAACATAAAATGTTTTAGATATCCGCTGAACCGCTGAGCAGAGCGAGCAGGAAAGGATGTAGCATCGCTACATTTGTAAAAATCTCCGCTCAGAAAAATCACAAAAATAAAAAGACGGAAGAAGGAAACTCGGATTTGCAAATGTTTCTTTTTACGTTCACATTTCCTCGGAACCAGCATTGTGATTACAAAGTTCATTGTGGCTCCCTTGTCCTCCAAGGACACTTGGATATCCGCCAGAGCTGCTGTCCTCACGGAAAATTTAAACCAGGCGAAGACTGTGGTCAGATGACTCTCGACCATGTTCAGCAAGGCCTTCTCATCAAAGCTCGACTACTCAATTGCAGGCTTAAAACAGCAGCCATTTTCTACTAGACCAAAACGTATCATCTTAATTAAAAGAGACAAAAACAACGTTACCACAGCATAGTGATTAAACAGTGTTAACCCCACTAATACCCTTATGTGTATGTAATTATCTAGCCTTTGCAACACAAGAAAAACATTAGTACACGACATTTAAAAAGCGTTTTGTGCTTTAAAATAAACAGCACTCAGCAACATTTATTTAATAAACATGCACATTATTAGTAAGCAACATGAACGCATCCCCACGTATAGTTTTCTCTTATTAGTTCGTATTGATTAGTCAGAACATTTACACAAAACAAATAATTAGTAGTTACAAATTAATATTTTTAATTTTCTCGACAATAGACAAACCAGAGCTTTAAAAACCCAATAGATTTTCAACAGAAAACTCTGCTCCAGCATAGGCACAGCAGCATTCATCTGTCCCACACAATGAGACATCACTGCAGTGATGATGAGCTGCAGGGCTTGCAGGACTCCAGCAACATCTCAGTGGTAGGCAGCCATAGCAGTGAAGTGGCAATCCTGTTTCCGCTCCATGTTCTCCATGATCTTGCGCATTTCACAACTCTCCTAGGTGGTCCCAAAGGGGTCTGAGGCATCCATGGACCTCATCCAGTTTGGCCACCAGGCTGTCCAACCCCACCCACACCTGTTCTGCCATCTCATGCTAGACTTCTACCACACTACATTGAAATTCTATCTATGGGTCCTCAGAGTCCTGCTTGATAGCTGTAGTGGTAGGTGGTCCCTGCTTGATGTTTTGTGCGGCAGGTGGAGCCTCCACGACACTGCTGGATTTCCCCAATTCCGTAGATGGGCTACCTATGGAGTCAAGCGGCTCTTGGAGGGTGTCCTGGTTGATGGATGTGAAATCTTCATCACTGAAGAGTGGGACAAGCTTCTGACCAGGAGATGATGTTACTTACTCTGAAATGTAAAGGGCAGATACTGTTGTATGTGTATGTTCCCCTTTGGGTAGGCATTTTGACAGTTAAATATCCGAGTGCATGATACTTTCCATTCTCATTTGTTACATAATACACCTGTTACACACAACATTATATGCCAATGTACTAAGTCCCTAATGTTACAGTTAGGTTGTTAATTGACTTTGACTGTTGCCCTGTATGCCAACAGTTGGGGCATATTTAGGGCCCCTGCTGCACCTGTTATATCATCTGTTGAGACCTTCCTGTGGTGTAGGTTTATTCACCTTAATAACAATGCAGGATTAATCTGTTTCATGTAGCTTAACACTACATTGTGAATAAGTCACCCTTACATAGTCAGGTTTGATGTTGGCACTGCAACCTATGTTGTAGTGTGACATGATGAGGAAGGCACTCATGCACTTGAGATCTGGGATACAGTGATGTCCATGTTGACATGACAAGTAGATGTAGATGTGCTTGAATTCGCCTAATCTGGGAAGTATTTATGTGTTTCAAGTTGGGCTACACACATTGACACAGGTCAATCCCATGAATAGATGTTAATTGTTCAGGGAGTAACACCTTCCTGTTCATTAACAAACATTCCCTCTATTCAGACACCGTTGCACTTTTGTGCAAGGGTGCCTGTGTTGATGCAAGGTAGGTTCAATATCCACAGACACAATGGCAAACACAGGGGTGCATTTACAATTTGTGTTGGTACTGGAACATGATTTATAATGTAGGTGAAGCATTCTGTCTGCAATTGTTACTTGAACACACAATTTGCCCTTCTGTGGTTCAGCCACATATGAAGTCACAACCTTCTAAATGTTTGGTTATGTGTGTATCACTGACATCCTTTGCGTAGCATTGTTTTTGTTGTATGTGTGGAGCATGATGTTTTGAGTCAGCTTAGGTATGTCTGCTGAACACATGTATGTGTCCAGTGAACTGGTCCTAGGATGCTTGTTTCCGGTCCAGGGAGGACCTGGCTGGGCAGTTCGGGCTGGACTGTTCCCATGAGGCACAGGGTCAAGACTGATTTGCATATGGCCGGGTCTAAACTTGGGTGGCATGGTGAGCAAAAGAATGATGGATTTAACCCAGATCTCTTGACTGGGGGTGAATGTTTTGATTTTTTCTGCATTCCATCCATCAATTGTGTGTCTTTGCACACATAAAAGCAGCAGTTAAGCCTTTACAATTGCTTGTGGCATATTTCCAAGGCACTTTCACAACTGGGCCATCCACAATTTTTGTTTACTGAGGGAATGCATGCTTCACAATATTTACATGGCAGTGCTGACCTACTTAATGTGGAATGGCAACACGTTGTGAAGGAAGCACACTTTCATTATGTACTTGGGGTCATATGTACAGGCCTGTAATGTAACACAGCATTTACACTCTTTTATTGACACGGTGCTCAGCCACTTCTTAAAATCAGGGTTCAGACACATCTTCTTCATTTTTGTTGAAGCATGACATTTTGGCATGCACATGCAATAAACGTAGCCTAAATTTGCACTAGACAACTACATTTATCACCAGTGCATGTCGTGACACAGGACTGAGCCATACTGTTGTACATACAATTCAGTGCTGTGTTTGGAAAGTGGCAGAGGGCTGCTTTGAGGTAAGTTGGCTAACCCAACGCTCAGTCGCTTTGCTTGTTAATATGGCCCAGAGTTAGGGGACACATGAGCGTTAATTTGTCATTATACATATGCAAGTGTGCTGGATTACAAGCCACTTACACCACCATTATGTGTCTTTCTATGTATTTGTTAATGAGGCCAATTGCTCAAGGGACAAGTGAATGTGACTCTGAGTACCTGTGTATCTGGTATTTGATCCACACACAGTGTGGGTGGGCACTGAGACATATTTGGATGGACAGAAGCAACATTACTCCCCAAAAAAACACACCACACCTCCATGTGTCTGGTTGCTACTTACTCTGTTGGGGGTGTAGCTGGTCATATTCCGCACTATCCTGTCCCTCGACTCCAACCATCGGCTCCCCACAGATGACTGAGGACACCTGATCCTCCAAGGCATCTAGCTTCTCCTGTGGCGTTGGACTCCCACCTCTGGTCTGCAGAACTGCCTGACAATTGTTGACCAGTTTCTGCTTAGACTTGCACTTGGCATCATGCCAGCACTTCTTACAGATAGCACTGTCCTCCTAACTTCTGCTACTGCGTTCACCTTGGTCACAATGGACTGCCAAATATAATTCTTGGCCCCCAACGATACCTTGGAGCTGACGAAGAGCTGGTGTTGATTCTCCATCACCTCCCGCAATCAGAATCTCATTTTCCTCCTGGATAAATCCTATTTCCCGCTTCCTCTTCCCCTGAGACTCTGGATGGTCATCCTGGCTGTTAGGGGGTAGTTGTCTGCCACTAAACTGGAGCTAGGCTGCTCCATCATGCTTAAAGGTAGTATTTTTCTTTTTGCCTTTTTGAGGTTTTATTCCAGCGAAGTGTAAAGAATAGTGACATGCGGAAGAGTAACATGAGTTTTCTGGCCGCTAATTGGGCGGTTGTCACTTTTTTCACGTTAGTATCAATATTTATATCACTGTGACGCTATTGTTTGCAGCAACAATCGCTGCCACAAGCTCATCCTATTGCCATGTTCCGACGTATTGTAAATAAGTCACTAACATGGCAATAGTTTTTGGCGATACACAGCATTAAGAAAATTGCCGCTAGGCAACGCTAACTTTGCTTAGCAGCAATTCTTGTAAATATAGCCCTTAGTTTCTAAAAGAAATCCTTGAAGGATCTACACAAATGACCCCTTGCTAAATTCAGAAGTGTCTCTACTTTCCAGAAATGTGTAGCTTTATGGGATCCATTATTGATTTCATACCCATTTCTACCACTAACTGGAAGGAGGTTGAAAGCTCAAAAAATAGGAAAAATAGGCAATGTCCCAGAAAAATGACAAAACGATGTAGAAAATGTGGTTTTTATGACAAAAGGGTGCCTATACCTGAAAGCTGGGAAAATAGTGATTTTAGCACCGCAAACCCTTTGTTGATACCCTTTCCAGGGAAAAAACAGATGCTTTCTTCTGCAGCACTTTTTCCCCATCTGTCCCCCCCAAAAATATGAGCTGTATTTTACCTAATTTCTGGATCCCCCCAGGTCAATACACAAACCCTGGGCACGTTTAGAATCCTCAGGATGTTGGAAGAAAAGGACACACATTTGACGTGGATGCCTTATGTGGACAAATTGTTACAGGGTCCTAAGTTCAAACTGCCTGTAAATAGCCAACAAAAGCTTAGCATGGGGGAAAGGCTTAGCAGCAAAGGGGTTAAAGGATTTCATTATGAAACTAAACAGATACTTTGTTTGTAAATTATCTTGCATTAATAAGTAAGGTGTATATGCTGCACGATTAAAAATATACTTGATAGTGCATGTGCAACATTAATGGAGGCATGCTAGCGGGTTTGCTACTCTGCAGCATGTTTTTGGGGCAGCTGTAATGGATATATTATTTAATTAACATTATAATTTATTCCAAAAGGCCCTGCTCTTCTCCAACTGCTTCTTCAATTCTATCCTGACTCCAAACTTAAAAGAGGCAGATTGAATCCTCCATCACACAGGTGAGACATAACCGATATCCCATCCGCCATGAGTAGACAGTGCACAGATTAAAAATGATACACTAGAGCACAGGGAAGGGAGCGGGATACATTTATTTGGCAGATTTGTCACAGAGTATTCCATCCACCAGAATCCAAATCAGGCTCTTAATACCACGTTACATCCTGGCCTCCACCACAGTTTATTTTCAACAAATACCTTCACTTGGCAATAGGAAAGTTACTCTGCTGAAAGGTAAATTAGAGGGATTAAGCTGGGAAGAGATTTGGCCATAGAATAGTGGGGTGTCACTGATCATCTGCTATGATTTTGTTTAGCCAGTCACTTTCGTTGATGAATGAGGAAAGGAAAAAATTACAACAGTTGTAAATCCATCATAGAAGCCGTGAAACTAAGTTACTTGGGCAGGAAAATGTGAACACATGCAGAGAATGGAATTTATGATTTTTTGGTAGGCTGGGATAGAAGAAAAGACTGATGAAGTGAAGTACTACTAGTAGGTGACTGAGTAGGCACTGGAGAACATACCTTGTTTTTGGTTTAAAATGCATTGCAAATGTCTTAATGCTGCACTGTTAACTGAAGCAGACACATAGTGTGCAGCCCACACTGCAGCTCTGAATTAAACCATTCTGCAGTTAGGTGGCAAAATACCATGGGTAGGGAGGTGATGGGTGGGATATCTGCCTCGCTAAACAAATACAGCTTTGTCAATAAGCAAGTGTTGGAAGGCGGACCCCGAGGAGCCGGCGAGACCACTCAGGGGGGGCCCCCACACTGTACGAAGTAGCCGAGCGCTGCAGAGAAGCCTCCTGGGAGATCCTTCTCCTAATATGTACTAGCACAGTAACACCACCACACCGGACTCAAGGAGGTTGTCTCAAGATGAGCAATTCTTTATCAGCACTTAAAAGGTTACGGGATCAATATGTACAGAAAAGGGGGATCAAGGGATCCGCAAAAAGTCTCAGTGTCTCGTTTTAGGAGGGAAGAGGTAGCGGGACAGTCTTTGGTAGGGGTTTGGTACGAGGGTACCTGGGGCCTAGTTCTTATCCTCGAGCTGGAGGACCTCCGGGTCTCGGAGGGGTCGAGCCGCGTCAGCGTCAGCAGGGCTCTGGCGTTCAGTTCATGGGGAGCCGCGACCAGGCCAGCGGGACTCTCAAGATGGTTTCTGCTCAGCTCGAGCCGCGATGTCGTCAGCAGGGCTCCGAGGGAGGTTTCAGCGAGGTTGGGCCGCGACAGCGTCAGTAGGGCCCCGATGTTCCGGGGGACTCCAAGGGTTCAGCAAGAAGGAGCCGCGACGCAGTCTGCAGGGCTCGTGGTGGTTTCAAGCAAGGGTTTCTTCTCCGTAGGGTCGGCCGCGATTCAATCAGCAGGGCTCTCGACTCCGGGATACAACTGCCGGTCTGTGGCGGGGTCGCCCCAGATATAGGTCTGGGGCCCTTTGATGTCCGGACCCTTGCGCCCGGGGGGCGGAGAGGCCGGGTTGGGAGTGACCAGACGCCCAGCAGGAGAGGCGCCCGGCCCAGGAGAGATGGAGACCGATCGCACCTCGGTGTGTGGGAGTGGTTGGGGGTCCCATCGATACCGCCCTCTGCCAGGACGATGAGGTGTTCACGTGATACCCCCTGGCCAGTTCTTGGTGCCTCAATGTCTGGGCCTTGCTGGGGCCGAGGCCGGGTTGAGCGGAGTCATGAGGACTGGTGTGCAGGGTCACGTGGTAGGCGGCAAAATGGCGGAGCCCCGAGGTGTAGGCGACCTCGTGCGGCCTGAACGGGTAGCTCGTGGGGGCTAGGGCGGGGAACGGGCCCAACCCCCGGGAAGTCAGGACCACGCCACGAGGCCGGGTCCAACAGGCGTCCCCCCCAGCCGAAGGCAGGGAGAGTCACCCATCTTCTTGGGGATTCTCCTCGTCAAGGCGGAAGAAGCGGGACAGGCCGTCCGCGTTGGCGTGGTCATTGCCGGGTCGGTGCTCAACCGAAAAGTCCATCCCTTGCAGGGCAATGGACCACCGCAGCAGCTTGGGATCCTCGCCTCTCATTTGCATTAACCACCGCAAGGGCCGGTGGTCGGTCTGGACCCGAAAGTGGGTACCGAAGAGATAGGGCCGGAGCTTCTTAAGGGCCCACACTACGGCGAAGGCCTCGCGCTCGATGGTGCTCCATCGTTGCTCTCGGGGCAGCAGCCGCCGGCTGATGAAGGCCACTGGGCGGTCGAGTCCCTTCTCATCAACCTGAGACAGGACGGCCCCGATCCCATATTCGGAGGCGTCTGTTTGCACGATGAACTCCTTACTGTAGTCAGGGGCCTGGAGCACAGGGGCAGTGCACATTGCTGCCTTGAGAGTCTCGAAAGCTGATTGGCAGCGGGGAGTCCAGTGCACCTTCTTGGGCTGTTTCTTCGAGGTGAGCTCTGTGAGAGGCCCAACAATGCTCCCATAGTCCCGGATGAACCGCCGGTAGTACCCAGTGAGGCCCAGGAAGGCCCGTACAGCGGTCTGGGTATTGGGGGGTTCCCATGCCTGGATGGCATCGATTTTTGGCTGGAGAGGGGCCACTTGACCGCTTCCCACCTGATGGCCCAGGTAGGTCACCGATCCTTGGCCGATCTGGCATTTGCTGACCTTGATCGTGAGCCCGGCCCTTTGGAGGGCGGCCAGGGTGGCTTGGAGGTGAGCTAGGTGCTCAGCCCAGTGGTTGCTGTACACGGCAATGTCATCCAAATAGGCCGCGCTGAAGGCCTCGAGCCCGGCCAGAACCTTGTTTACAAGTCTCTGAAAAGTGGCCGGGGCGTTCTTCATGCCGAAGGGCATCACCCGAAAGTGGTAATGCCCATCAGGGGTAGAAAAGGCGGATCTTTCTCGGGCGCCGGGGGTGAGCTGGATCTGCCAGTACCCGGCGGTGAGGTCCAGCGTGCTCAGGTAGCGGGCGGACCCCAAGCGGTCGATGAGTTCGTCGGCCCGGGGTATAGGATGGGCGTCCGTCTTGGTCACAGCATTCAGGGCTCGGTAGTCTACACAAAATCGTAACTCCGGGGGATGGCCGGGGGCTGCGGCCTTTGGTACCAGGATGACAGGGCTGGCCCACGGGCTGTCGGAGGGCTCGATGACACCCAGGGCCAGCATCTTCGCTACTTCGGCCTGGATGCATGCCCGTACTCGGTCGGGTACCCTGTAGGCTCGGTGTCGCACGGGGGGGCTGTCCCCGGTGTCGATGTCGTGGACGCACCAGTGGGTCACCCCCGGGGTGAGGGAGAAGAGGGCTGCGTAGTTCTGCAGCAGTTGTTGACAGTCGGTACGCTGCTCCGGGGTCAGGGAGGAGGCGAGTTGGACACCTTTGATGGATCCGTCGTGGACGTCGTTCTGTAAGAGGTCGGGTAGGGGCTCGGAGTCGTCCTCGCCCCCGTCGTCGGTCGCCAGCAGCAGGCTCAGTTCGGTACGGGCAAAGTGGGGTTTGAGCCGGTTAGCATGTAGAACCCGGAGGGGGTTCCGGGGGGACTCCAGGTCGACTAGGTAGGTGACGGGGCTTTTCTTCTCCACCACCTTGAAGGGCCCGGTCCACTTGTCCTGGAGGGCGCAGGGCTCAACAGGGGCCATGACCCAGACTTGCTGGCCTGGCTCGAACTCAATGGTAGAGGTGTTCCGATCGTACCACCGCTTCATGTCCTCCTGGCTGGCCTCGAGGTTGGCTTCGGCCATGGCTCGGAACTTGCGGGTCTGGTTTCGTAGGGTCAGGAGGTATCGGTAGACGTCAGGAGGGGCGCCTTGGGGCTTCGTCTCCCAGCCCTCCTTGACCAGGCTGAGCGGTCCGCGGACCGGATGTCCGTACAATAGTTCAAACGGGCTGAACCCCAGGGACTTCTGCGGGACCTCCCGATAGGCGAACAGGAGGCATGGGAGTAGGACATCCCATCTCCGCCGGAGGGGTTCTTCCAAGCCCTGAATCATCCCCTTCAGGGTTCTGTTAAAGCGCTCGACCAGCCCGTTCCCCTGAGGGTGATAGGGGGTTGTGAATTTGTACGTGACCCCACACTGTTGCCACAGGGACCGCATGTACTTGGAGATGAAGTTTGTGCCCCGGTCGCTCACCACTTCGCGGGGAAATCCCACTCGGGAGAAGATCCCCATTAAGGCCCGGCCCACCACGGGGGCCGTTACAGTTCTTAGTGGGACCGCCTCCGGGTACCGGGTGGCGTGGTCCACGAGGACCAGGATGAAGCGGTGGCCCAGGGCGGTCCGGGGGTCCAGGGGCCCCACGATGTCGATCCCGACCCGTTTGAACGGGGTGCTGACGGCTGGAAAGGGCTGGAGGGGGGCCTTGATCCGACCCCCGTCTTCCCGCTGGCTTGGCAGGTCTGGCAGGACCGGCAGTGGTGGTCCACGTCTCTCCGCATCCGGGGCCAGTAGAAGTGGGTCACCAGACGGCTGTAAGTTTTGTCTTGCCCTAGGTGTCCGGCGAGGGGCACGTCATGTGCCAGGTTGAGAAGGAACTCCCGGAAGCGGAGGGGTACCACCAACACGCGGCTGGCCCCGAGTTCTGCCATTTTCTGTTCACTGTACAATAGGCCCTCTGCCCAGTAGACCCAGTGGGTGCCGGTCTGGTCCCCGTTGGCTTGCGCGGACGCTTGTTGTCGGACCCCTTCGAGAGAGGGACAGAACTGTTGCTCGTGCTGGAACTGCTCTCGGGGGGGCCCCCTTCGTGGCGCCATTGTGCAAGTTCTGGTAGGGCGCCTAGGGAAGCAATCTCTTCGGGGGAGGGTTCAGTAGGTCCAGTGTCGGTGTCCGCCTCCCCCTCGCTGCAGGCGGGGGGTGGTGCAAGCCCCTCGGGCTGGGCGGCACCGGGGGCCAGGGACGAGCGGGGGGCCTGGGCGGTCATGGACCGGGTGATGGCGCAGGCCCATTCGGACAGTCCCAGCATTCGGAGGTGCTCTCGTCGCTCCACTTGAGCCCAGGGGGAACTCTCCAGGTCGTTCCCCAGGAGGCAGTCTACTGGTGCGTCGTCGCGGACAGTCACTTTTAGTAGGCCTGTCACCCCTCCCCACTCGAAGGGGACCAGGGCCATCTGGCACAGGCTTTCGCTGTTGTCGGCCGTCCGGACGGGGAACAGCACACTTGGTAGGATCTGTTCGGGGGTCACCAGGTGGCAGTGGACAGCGGTGACACTGGCGCCGGTGTCACGAAGGGCTTCGGCCCGTTGTCCATTGACGGTGACCTGCTGCCGGTACTTCTGGGTGTTGTTTGGGATGGGGGTGCTGAGGTATTCAGGTCATTCTGGTATGATTAGCGCAGTATATCTAATGACGGTATGCTTAGCCATGGTGCATTAAAAGGATCGAAATCCCCGTTACGTTAAGCATGACAAAAGGGCCGAGAACCAAACTGCCTCCATCTTGGATTGCGGCTCTTTCTCTTAGGAGTCACGTGGTCCTCTTACACACCATCTGCCTTTTCCTTTCCACGGTAATAATTAAGAGACAGACAGAGTTGCTGAGAAGCAAGGTCACATCTGCTAAAAGGGAGTATCAAGCGAATTCCT
Organism: Triturus cristatus; assembly: GCF_964204655.1. Taxonomy (NCBI): domain Eukaryota; kingdom Metazoa; phylum Chordata; class Amphibia; order Caudata; family Salamandridae; genus Triturus; species Triturus cristatus. The sequence continues at coordinate 902,907,271 of NC_140593.1, forward strand.
CTAGACCTGGGACGAGAAGGGAGTCACCCTTCCGACCTTCTCTGTAAAGATAGTAACCCTTTGTATGTGTAACCGAAACTAGAAATAGGCATGAGCTCATTAGGGGCGCCAGGACTAACTGGTACTTTTCCACATATAAGGTTTTGTATGCTGTGCTGATAATGTATAAAAGTGTGTTACTGTCAAGGAGCCAGCAGTCTTCCTCGGTGCACCTGATGGGTGAGGATCGACGAGGCTCCTCTATATAGAGATCTATGATGATAATAAACGTTTGAACCTTCCACGTTGCCAACTGCTCCTTATTTAATGGATATTGCGGGTCAATGGTAAGTGTGGCCCTTGGAATAATTATTTGAACACAACAGTTGGCGACCACGAAGGGACCCCGTGACAGGGTCAACCCCCCCCGTATTCGGGTGGTGGGATTGGGGGCGTCCTGACCGGTCGACGGGAGAAGGAGCCTGAGGATTTCTCCCACCCTGCGCGACTTTTCGGTACGTCCCCTGCTGCTAGTCACCCTTCACCGGGGTCCTACGGGCTTAACCCAGAAAATGGACTAAGTTGGTCAGGAGGAGTTGGCAGCGGAGAATGAACATTCGTATCTGGGTGCACCCGGTGAGTATAGATTGATTTGATTTGATTTGACGCACGCGTTGTAAACGGTGCATTATGTTTTGTTGAAGCACGCGTCGAGGACGGTGTGCTATTTGATCGATTTGAAAGCATTCGTTGAGAACGATGCATTTGTTTTGACTTGAACACTGGTTGCATTTGTTTGAAGCTCGCGCTGGACAGCGGTTCGTTGACTTGAAGACACGCACCGGGGAATGGTGTCTTGTTTGATTAGGTTCGCATTACAGTGATTTGACTCGAAGTACGTACAGATGATATTGGTTTGATTAGAAATAGCGCGCCGGAGGAATATAGGCGGATTGCACGTGGAAGGACCTGCGACCTGGACTGGGTAGCCACAGGCCATACTCCCGGCGAGGCAAGTCCTTGTTGGGGGAGGGGTTGGTCATAGTGGTGAGCCAGGAGGGTGACCGGAATCTCCGCGTGCAGTTTGAAGCCTGGACCGTGAACCAGAGTCGACGGGCTTGGTTCTCTGATATTGATTGTATGTTGTGTCCGACTGTTGTTTATGTGTACATGTCTAAAAACTAACCAAAATGTCCTGTTTCAGTAAATTGAATTGTTTTTGCTGCTGCTGCCGCACGAGTGACTCCAGGTTAGCTGAGAGCCAACCCGCTCCACCGGAAGGCAGTCCGAGCCATTTTATGTATGTCAAGCATGGAATCTCTCCTTTATTGTTTTGCACTCTGTGGCATAAGTATACTAAAGGTAATGAAGAATTACGGTGGCCCAAGACTGGTTCGTTTGATGAAAAGAAAATTGCGTTCCTACAGGAACAATTGTTTTCTAGGCGAAGCAGGCAAGCCATGTTCGATGCTCTAATTGCATGGCAGAAGGAGGCTAAACAGCGGCGAATAAGGGAAGAGAAAGTAGCTAGAGCCAAGGCAGGACAGAATGTCACTCAGAAGGCTATGGCCTATGACCGAGAAAGAGTAGAGAAAGGATTGGATTGCATGAATCGCGATTTCAGACTAAAAGTTGATAAAAGTTATGTGACCCGCCCGAATGCGGAAGATGAAATAGAGGATCTGTTGGACACCAGGCCACCGCCCCCTTATGTGCCCCAAAGACTATACCTCGAGGTGTCAAGAGCCTCAGCCCCGACCCCAGATACGTCCCTGGGTGCCTCGGCTTCGGCTCCCCCGGCCAATACTACTTCTCCCTCCCTGCCAAACCTCTCCCAGTTGTCGGCATCTGTGTCCGACGTTATAGCCCTGTTACCTAATTTATTTTCGACAGCTGCAGCCGGGACCCCTCAGCTGCCGACGGGGTCAATGTCTTCCCCTTCTGTTCTACCCTCCTCCTCCGCTAGCACAACACCAGTAGCAGCTGTGACTACTCCGGTACATCCGACCAATCTAGCGGAGGGGAGGAGGTTGTTCACTCGTTCTGCCTTGGGAACAGAAGAAAGGGCAGCTATTGCCACACAAGCATCCCAGTGGATGCGACATTCTATTTATACCCTTGCTGATATCTGGAGTACCATGAGGGACTACGAACCGGTAATGCAACAGCATGCCCTGGAACATATGGCTAACCGTCTCATCTCTGTATGGGAACAGGTACACCAGGAAGGGAAAGCTCCGGCCATATTGTATGATATTCTTGATCAGATTCACAAATCCCGACTGACACCTGAAGATGTGTATGGGAAGGTGCAGACTTTGGTTTCTTATAGAACTCGTCTGCAGTCCGCCCTTCCCGCCGGATCCTCCCAATTCCCTATGCGGGAGGTACACCCTATCTTCCATCCGGAAGTTGCCGCAGTGGTAGATGACCACGGTGTCATTACCCGTCCGGGAATAGATGCCCGGTTCCAGGAACAATGGGTCTATACCCCTTGGAAGCGGAGTGAGGTATTATCCTTGAAAAGCCAGTTGCCCGATCCTAGGAAAAACCCCACTGCCTAGTATAAAGAACTGACCGAAGCCGCCTCGTCAGCAGTGATGACGTTGGCGGATATTGAATTATTCTTCGCCTTACTAGTACCGGTGGATATTTGGCGCCAGGTACATGACCAGGACCATGTCACGGAGTTTGGTGGGACATGGGACCAACTGAGAAACTGGGATAGAGATCGCAAGCCGGGGAATAAGCTCCGACCTGAGATATTGGCTCTACCTGAAAGAATAATAACATATATGCATTCATTGATCCCGCCCAGAAAGGTAGATTGGGACAAGCTGACGGCCTGTAAACAAAAGAAGGATGAGAGTGTATCTGATTTCTTCACAAGGTTCGAGGGAGTATTCATTGATTTCAGCGGGCAGGACCTGGCTACGGAGGGGGGTGTACGTTTATTTGTTAATAGATTTGTAACAAATTTGCTACCCGAGGTATCGGCTCGGCTACAGGCAGCCGAGAGTACCTGGACGACCACCACGCCTTCCACGATATTAAGCATGGCTCAGTATTATGAACATCGGGAAAATGAGAGCAAGGATAAGACAGAAAGAAAGTCAAAGGATCTGAAAACACGAGTATTGTTACAGCAGGTGGAGAGGGGTAGAGGAAGGGGGAGAGGGGTACAGAATTTCGTTCCGAGAGGGGCGGGGCCCGTGCACCCGACTGGGCGAACGGATCTCGGCATAAATCAATGTGCTTTCTGCAAAGAGGAGGGGCATTGGAGAGCTCAATGCCCGTTATTGCATGAACAGAACGCTGCTTCTAGGGGACGTGGAAGGGGTAGAGTAAGTGGACATCGAGGTGGATACACGAGACAAGAACAGGCGGTACGAGGTGAGAACAGTCAGAATTATTTCGATCAGAGTCAGGGTAAACAATACTACCATGACGGACGTGTGACGGATGGAGACATTGGGTACACTCAAGCATAGGATAGCCAAGGGCAGAGTAAGGGGCATGTGTCAATCCCGATAGATCAGGCTGGACCTTATGTCCATGCACAATTGCTGGAGGCATCAGGTAAGTTTTTGGTTGACACAGGGGCTATGAACAGTTCTGTTTCACGTGCCTTGGTCCCGGGGGCTGCTCTGTCTGGCCAGACTAATGTGTCCGTGGGGTTCTCTGGAACTCCGGTGGTAAGCCCCATTTCAAAACCACTTTCCCTTACTGTGGGACCAGTAACGATTGAATCACCTTTCCTCCTCACCTCCCAGTGTGGGGAAAATCTCCTGGGTATGGATATACTAAAACGATTACATGCACGCATCTTTTGCTCCCCCGATGGAGTTTACCTAACCATTAGGAATCCCTCTGCCCCCTCCATCCAATGTTTTGCAAAAACTGACTCCTTACCCCCTGAGCTTGCGACACTCCCGAGGGACCTTTGGGCCCTGGGGGACACTGATGTGGGGTACTTACCAGTTCCACCGGTGTCCATCACTTTAAAACAGAATGCTCAATTGCCAAGGATTCCGCAATACAAAATAGCCCCCGAAGGCGAACGTGCCTTACTGGCCATTATTTCCGACCTGATTAAAACAGGGGTGGTGGAAGAAACGGCGTCCAATACCTGCAACAGTCCAATTCTCCCGATTCTTAAACGAGCCCCTGTACCCCAGTCCCCTGATTATGCTAATACCTATCGATTTGTGATTGACCTACGAGAAATCAATAAAATTGTGGTACCCCAGTATCCTGTGGTGCCGGACATTAATTCCATCTTAACGATGATTCCTCCCACTGCCACATTTTTTTCGGTGATTGATTTAAAGAATGCGTTCTTTAGTATTCCCATTCATCCAGATAGTAGACATTTGTTCGGTTTCTCATTAGGAGGCCGCAGCTTTAGATTCTGTCGCGCCCCCCAGGGGTACACCGAAAGTCCTAGCATATATAGCCAAGCCCTGAAGAAGGTATTGGACTCTTTGCAATTGCCACCAGGTAATGTCTTATTGCAGTATGTTGACGACCTCCTTGTGGCTTCTGATACAGAACAGGGTTGTCGCGACGCCACGGTAACCCTGCTGCGACATCTGGCCACCCACGGTAACAAGGTGTCACTTTCTAAATTTCAATATTGTCGACCGGAGGTGACCTATCTCGGTCATCTCCTGTCGAAGGAGGGAAGACGGTTGACTTCTGAGCGTATCGCAACCATAACTAACATGCCTGTCCCTTGCACGCAACGTGATGTCCGCGCTTTGCTTGGCATAACCTCCTACTGTCGCCAATGGATTGCTAACTATTCTCTCTTGACTAAACCTTTCCTGTATCTAACTACGAAGGATGTGCATGAACCTTTACAGTGGACTGATGAATGCCAGAATGCTTTTTCCGCTCTGAAAACTGCTCTTTGCTCTGCTCCTGTGCTTGGCACCCCTGACTACCGGAAACCTTTTGTGCTCTACGTGCATGAGGTGGACGGTTGTTCTCTTTCAGTGTTGACACAAGACTTTGGTGGTAAGCAAAGGCCTTGTGCATACTTCTCGGCGGTTTTGGACAATGTCGCCAGAGCACTTCCCAGTTGTCTGAGGGCTGTAGCGGCAGTTGCCATAGCAATCAGACAATCGGAAGGGCTAGTCCTGAATACGGACCTGACAGTGATGGTGCCTCATGCTGTGGACGTATTATTAAACAGGACACAGATGCAGCACTTAACTAGTGCACGTCTCACAGGGTACGAATTGACCCTGTTTGCACCTCACATAACGATCAAAAGATGTGTTAATTTGAATCCTGCCACGTTGTTACCCCTCCCTTCGGAAGGGGGTGGACAAGACACACATGATTGTATCTTTCGAACTGAAGAAGAAACCAAGGGTCGGATAGACCTAACTGACACCCCACTATCTGATGCCCAAGGGGAATTGTATGTAGATGGGTCATGCTTCAGATTACCGGATGGTAAGACAGCTGCGGCTTATGCGATCACTACTCTACAAACGGTAGTTGAGGCGGCGAAGATACCATACCGGTCGGCCCAGGCAGCCGAATTGGTTGCATTATTCAGGGCTTGCGAACTAGGAAAAGGACTCAGGCTGAACGTCTACACCGACAGCCAGTACGCGTTCGGTGTAGCGCACAGCTTTGGGAGGTTGTGGGCGGAAAGAGGATTCTTGACATCCCATGGTGAGAGAATAAAGAATGGGCCACTAGTTGAATGGTTACTAGCCGCATTAACATTGCCCAAGACCCTGGCTATAGTCAAATGCAGTGCACACAAAGTTATCACTGATGATGTGGGGAGGGGAAATTTCTTTGCAGACCAGATCGCGAATGAAACGGCCCGGTCTGACACCACTTCCATGCTTGTAGTAACAAGAATGATAGAAGCAGAGGTTTTTAATAACACCATAGATAGTGTGAAAGAGCTGCAGAAAGAGGTGACCCCGGAAGAACTGACATACTGGCAGGAGCAAGTGGGGAGGCTTGATGAGAATGGGTGTTGGACCGATCTGTCAGAGAAGTGTAGATGGTTGCTGCCGAACGCCTTTGTAAATGCGGTGGTAACTATGGCACACAGACCTTCGCATGTAGGAGTTCAGGCCATCTGTGCCATATTGGATTCTGTTTGGTATAATGTCAATATCCCCAAGACAGCTAGGAACTTGGTCCAGCATTGTATAATTTGTCTCCAGCATAATCCTGGGGTTAGTATCCCCGTCCTAGCAGGTAGTTTTGCACCGCCCACCTTGCCTTTCGAAGTACTCCAAATGGATTACATACAGCTAGAGCGAGTTAACAATCTGAAAAACGTGCTGGTGGTGATTTGTACCTTTAGCAAATGGGTAGAGGCGTACCCCACGAAAGAGAACACTGCCTTGGCAACTGCGAAAGCCCTGGTAAAAGAGTTCTTTCCTCGATATGGGTTGCCACGGGTAATTTGGAGTGACAATGGGACCCATTTTAATGCTAACTTAGTTAAGTATGTGTGCAAGGGCCTGTCCATTCGGCAGAAGTTTCATGTAGCTCGACATCCCCAGTCAGCGGGTCTAGTTGAAAAATATAATGGAATTTTAAAATTACGATTGGCTAAGCTTCAGGACACGACGGGATTAAAATGGCCCGATCTCCTGCCCCTGGCCCTGTTGTCTGTAAGAACTACTCCCCATTCACAGAGCGGTATCTCCCCTTACGAAGTCATTTTCGGCAGACCTGCCAACGTATGGGGAGTACCCCGGCCCAAATCTTTCAGGGACATTGAATATCCTATGTTGACTGATTACTTGTATGCCCTGACTAAAGATCTTCGTTCCATTCATCAACAGATATCTGCCGTGCTGCAGCCCCTGCCGGAGGGTCCTGGACACGGAGTAGAACCAGGACAGTGGGTCCTGGTCCGAAACTACCAACGGAAATCGAGTTTGGATCCGCGCTGGTCCCGGCCTTACCAGGTGCTCCTGGCCACGCGAACAGCGGTGAAAGTCGAAGGGAAGCCGCACTGGATCCATATCTCCCATCTTAAGCGAGTTCCCCTCCCATTGCCAAGGGAGCAACTGGACCAGGAGGAAGGTCAGCCAACTCAAGGTGAGCCCAGCACAGAAGAGTCACTTTCCCCGGACACCCGCAGAGAGGTTGACGGGCAAGGGGAGAGTGCTGTGAGCGTTGAAACCCCTTTCTGTCGCCACCCAATCGTCCAAAACGAAGCATCTGGTTGGGAGCCCAGCTCCTCATCTGACCCCACTGTGCCCACCTTGTTTACGAATCCTGAAACCCCTGGTCGGGATCGATATCACCTGCGGCCCCGGAAATAGACAAATCCCAGGTCTAGCCCCGGCAAGTGCAGCTGGAGGCCGGCGCAGAGACCTGAGGATTGTCGGAACACTGGACTGAACTCGTTGAGAGCATGGAACTTTAAGTAAAGCTCTGTTCAGAACGAAGATAGAGACATTGATCAGACGAACGGAGGGGCCCAGGTAGAGGTCTCTTTTCAACACGAGTTGCGTCAAGTGTGACTCCAACGCGAGAAGTTTTTACCTTCTTCCTTTTTGTTTTTTCTGAACAATAGGAGTCTGCCTGTGAGGCTCTAAACGGACACAGGAAAGAAGCACCCTCCGGCAGGTCGGACTGCTTGTAGACCTCTTTTTGCCCGAGATTATATTGGACTTTTAGTGAGGAAAAATGTACCCTTTTGCTCGTTTTGTCCCTGAGGACGGGCGTCCTGTAGTACCCCGTGCTGTTCCCCCGCATTTGCCAATGTTCTCTTCATGGAGCTTGCGTGTTAAAGTTGTTTTCATTTTTATACTGATGGTATCATTTGCACTATGCTTAGGTTTGTTCATATATTTAGAGTTTCGTCATCCTGTGCACACCCTGATAATGTCTACTCCTGCCCCTAAGGAACATCATTTCCAGACTTTTGCTCCTCATAAAGAAAGACATCGACAGACATATGTACATAATGCTTTTATCGAAATGCTGCACCAGACTCATAGTTCCACAAACGTTACTGATTGTTGGGTCTGTGGGCTTCTCCCGTCAGTGATGCATAAGCAAGATTTGTTTATATCAGTGCCTTTGTCTTACTTAGGTAGTTGTGAAGCCTGGTTTAAAATGTTATCCATGTTGTACGAACACTACACTATAGATGAACGTCGATTCTCAGAGAAGGATTACGCCTTGATTTTAGCATATATAGAGACACACCAAGGTTTCACCCCTAATGCTGAGGGAACGGATGGAACCCTTGACCCCACCGCCTGCATGAATGTATATACTGATCATGAAAATGATACCTGGCTGAGGGATGAAATACTGGATTTCATGACTTTTAACTTTACTGAATATTTCAAATACTTCCAAGAGCGAAATGTCTCAAATGAAAAAATCATTCCGGTCCCGGTGTTGAATACATCCTCCTCTTTCTGTGTGCAGGGGATGGGGCATTTGTTCGTAGGATATAGCAGATGTAATTACACTTATAGATTGCAGACCTACAGTAGCCCCCCTACACTCACCCCTCCCAATGTTTATTTTGTGTGCGGTGAAAACGCCTACACCTGGTTACCCAGAGGGTGGATGGGTAGGTGTTACTTGTCTTTCCTTTACCCACCGGTGTACATAGCTCCTTCTGATTATCATAAGTCTCATTCCTTAAATCGGAGGAGCCTGACAGCTGAAGTCGCCCGTGATGATGCCACTGACCAAACTGACACTCCAGCACAACATTTTGTTGATATTATAAAAGGGGCGTCGCCCATATGGGGACCCATCCTCAATAGTAAGGAAGTTAGGAGGTTATCCAGAGTGGTGGAAGGGGTGATTAATACTACTGCAGGGATACTAACTAATATCACAGTGGAGCTCCAGGCGACCCGGCTCGTGACCCTTCAAAATCGTCTTGTTTTAGACGTTATCCTAGCTGATCGTGGTGGAGCCTGTAGGGTCATCGGCAGTTCCTGTTGTGTATATATACCTGACTCCGTCCCTTCCGTCCATCTAGCTATCCAGAAACTGCATCGACTAGCCTCTGAAATTCACACTGACACTGGTACTTGGTCTTTGTCCGGGTGGTTCTGGGATTTGGTGACCGCCTGGGGATGGAAGTTATTTATGATTCTCTTGGGGGTGGTAGGATTCCTTTTCACCTGTTGCATTTGTCTACAATGTGGGCCGGCCTGTTGTGCATATTGTGCTACTCAGGTTCGCCGATCCATCCCTAAGCCCACGTCCAACCAAACCAGGATCGATGTTCAGCGAACTCAGAAGGAGACGCATGATTTAATGCAGATTGATGAGGGTATTTTCGAAGACTGACTTCGTTATTAGCTATACTGCACTAAAAGGGCCGTTCTGAGGTATTCAGGTCATTATGGTATGATTAGCGCAGTATATCTAATGACGGTATGCTTAGCCATGGTGCATTAAAAGGATCGAAATCCCCGTTACGTTAAGCATGACAAAAGGGCCGAGAACCAAACTGCCTCCATCTTGGATTGCGGCTCTTTCTCTTAGGAGTCACGTGGTCCTCTTACACACCATCTGCCTTTTCCTTTCCACGGTAATAATTAAGAGACAGACAGAGTTGCTGAGAAGCAAGGTCACATCTGCTAAAAGGGAGTATCAAGCGAATTCCTCTAGACCTGGGACGAGAAGGGAGTCACCCTTCCGACCTTCTCTGTAAAGATAGTAACCCTTTGTATGTGTAACCGAAACTAGAAATAGGCATGAGCTCATTAGGGGCGCCAGGACTAACTGGTACTTTTCCACATATAAGGTTTTGTATGCTGTGCTGATAATGTATAAAAGTGTGTTACTGTCAAGGAGCCAGCAGTCTTCCTCGGTGCACCTGATGGGTGAGGATCGACGAGGCTCCTCTATATAGAGATCTATGATGATAATAAACGTTTGAACCTTCCACGTTGCCAACTGCTCCTTATTTAATGGATATTGCGGGTCAATGGTAAGTGTGGCCCTTGGAATAATTATTTGAACACAACAGTGCGGGGCACCATTTCTCAGCGGCCCAGGCAGACCAGGGCCATGGCCGCCGGCTCCCATTCGGTGGTCCCTCGGTCGAGGGTTTCTTCTTCTTCTTCTCCTTCCCCCAGGGCGGCGGCCGCCAGCTGTCGGGGCGGTGGCCCGCCGGCCCCGCTTCTTCGGTTCAGGGGGCAGACCGGATCGCTGGCATAGTGTCCGGTTTGTTGGCAGCCGTAGCATGTTACTGGGGGCCGTGGTCCGGTTCTGGCTGGGGTCGCCCCTCTTCGGGCTGGGCTCGGGGAGAGGTGTTGCTGTGGCGGCCCTCGAGGTGGGCTCCTGGGGGCCCCGGCGGGGGGGGCCCGGTTCCTGTTCGGCCCTCCCCCTCCACCGCGTTGGCGGGGAGGTCCGGTGGGGCTCCTCTGGTACTCCCCCATCGAGTTCCGGGGGACTCGGGTGTTGACCCATCGATCGGCCTCGACGGCGAGTTTTCGTGGGTCGGTCAGCTTGCTGTCGAGGAGGTGTTGCCTCAGCTCCACGAAGCAATTGTTGGAGAGATGTTCCCAAACAATGAGGTCGACCAGCTGCCCGTAGGTGGTGACTTTACTACCCTTGATCCATCCTTCTAGGGCCCGGCTAAAAAAGTCCACATATTCCACCCAGGTAGTACCCGGGATCTTCTTGCAGTCTCTGAACCGCTGGCGGTACATTTCCGCAGTTAGCCCGTAGCGGGTGAGCAGGGCCTCCTTCATGTGGTCGTAGGAGGTCATCACCTCCTCTGGCAGCTGGAGCAGTGTGTCTCGACCTTCACTAAGGAACCGACCCCACAGGCCGGCGCCCCAGTCCTTTCGGGGCACCCGATGGGAGGTCATGGCCACCTCGTATGCCTTGAACCATTGTTGGATGTCGTCATTCTTATAGTACTCCTTGACGACATCTTTCGGGATATGTACCTTGGCCTCGGCAGGCGGTAGGGTGTCTCTATTACTGGGGGTGTCGGTCCCCCCTTGCTTTACCTTGATCTCGAGCTCTTTGAGGCTTCGCTCGTGCTCAAGGGTCAGTCTTTTTTCCTCCAACTCTCGGTGCCGTCTCTTCTGTTCTATCTCCTCTTGTAGCCGTAGGTGCTCTAGGGCCAGTTTCTTTTCCGCCAGCTGGATTCGCCGTCCAGCCGCAGTCGTGCGAGCTCTAGTTCGTGGTTCCGGACCTTCTCCCGCTCTCGTATCTCCTCTTCGGAGAGGCCGGTTTCTAGGCTATTTCTTCTTCCGGTTGCCGGAGTCGGTGCGGTGGATGTGGCCACAGTCAGGGGCAGGGGACCTTCTTCCTGGGAGGGGCCTGCCTCGGCCTCCAGCCAGGTCCTCAAGGCTTTCTGCATCTCCTCTTTGGTACCTAGGCCGGTGGTTGCAATGCCCTTGTCCTTGCAGAACTGTTTCAATTCTTTGTGCGTGTATTCCTCCAACCGTTCGGGCTGGAACTCCGTGGTCGCGTTGTTTTCTTGGTTGCTCATGACTTCCGTTTGTCTGGATGGTTGGCTAGTGGGTTACTGGCTGGTACGTACGGCGTTCGGCTCGGATCCCGTCGCTGGCCACCAAATGTTGGAAGGCGGACCCCGAGGAGCCGGCGAGACCACTCAGGGGGGCCCCCACACTGTACGAAGTAGCCGAGCGCTGCAGAGAAGCCTCCTGGGAGATCCTTCTCCTAATATGTACTAGCACAGTAACACCACCACACCGGACTCAAGGAGGTTGTCTCAAGATGAGCAATTCTTTATCAGCACTTAAAAGGTTACGGGATCAATATGTACAGAAAAGGGGGATCAAGGGATCCGCAAAAAGTCTCAGTGTCTCGTTTTAGGAGGGAAGAGGTAGCGGGACAGTCTTTGGTAGGGGTTTGGTACGAGGGTACCTGGGGCCTAGTTCTTATCCTCAAGCTGGAGGACCTCCGGGTCTTGGAGGGGTCGAGCCGCGACGGCGTCAGCAGGGCTCTGGCGTTCAGTTCGTGGGGAGCCGCGACCAGGTCAGCGGGACTCTCAAGATGGTTTCTGCTCAGCTCGAGCCGCGATGTCGTCAGCAGGGCTCCGAGGGAGGTTTCAGCGAGGTTGGGCCGCGACAGCGTCAGTAGGGCCCCGATGTTCCGGGGGACTCCAAGGGTTCAGCAAGAAGGAGCCGCGACGCAGTCTGCAGGGCTCGTGGTGGTTTCAAGCAAGGGTTTCTTCTCCGTAGGGTCGGCCGCGATTCAATCAGCAGGGCTCTCGACTCCGGGATACAACTGCCGGTCTGTGGCGGGGTCGCCCCAGATATAGGTTTGGGGCCCTTTGATGTCTGGACCCTTGCGCCCGGGGGGCGGAGAGGCCGGGTTGGGAGTGACCAGACGCCCAGCAGGAGAGGCGCCCGGCCCAGGAGAGATGGAGACCGATCGCACCTCGGTGTGTGGGAGTGGTTGGGGGTCCCATCGATACCGCCCTCTGCCAGGGCGATGAGGTGTTCACGTGATACCCCCTGGCCAGTTCTTGGTGCCTCAATGTCTGGGCCTTGCTGGGGCCGAGGCCGGGTTGAGCGGAGTCATGAGGACTGGTGTGCAGGGTCACGTGGTAGGCGGCAAAATGGCGGAGCCCCGAGGTGTAGGCGACCTCGTGCGGCCCGAACGGGTAGCTCGTGGGGGCTAGGGCGGGGAACGGGCCCAACCCCCGGGAAGTCAGGACCACGCCACGAGGCCGGGTCCAACAGGCGTCCCCCCCAGCCGAAGGCAGGGAGAGTCACCCATCTTCTTGGGGATTCTCCTCGTCAAGGTGGAAGAAGCGGGACAGGCCGTCCGCGTTGGCGTGGTCATTGCCGGGTCGGTGCTCAACCGAAAAGTCCATCCCTTGCAGGGCAATGGACCACCGCAGCAGCTTGGGATTCTCGCCTCTCATTTGCATTAACCACCGCAAGGGCCGGTGGTCGGTCTGGACCCGAAAGTGGGTACCGAAGAGATAGGGCCGGAGCTTCTTAAGGGCCCACACTACGGCGAAGGCCTCGTGCTCGATGGTGCTCCATCGTTGCTCTCGGGGCAGCAGCCGCCGGCTGATGAAGGCCACTGGGCGGTCGAGTCCCTTCTCATCAACCTGAGACAGGACGGCCCCGATCCCATATTCGGAGGCGTCTGTTTGCACGATGAACTCCTTACTGTAGTCAGGGGCCTGGAGCACAGGGGCAGTGCACATTGCTGCCTTGAGAGTCTCGAAAGCTGATTGGCAGCGGGGAGTCCAGTGCACCTTCTTGGGCTGTTTCTTCGAGGTGAGCTCTGTGAGAGGCCCAACAATGCTCCCATAGTCCCGGATGAACCGCCGGTAGTACCCAGTGAGGCCCAGGAAGGCCCGTACAGCGGTCTGGGTATTGGGGGGTTCCCATGCCTGGATGGCATCAATTTTTGGCTGGAGAGGGGCCACTTGACCGCTTCCCACCTGATGGCCCAGGTAGGTCACCGATCCTTGGCCGATCTGGCATTTGCTGGCCTTGATCGTGAGCCCGGCCCTTTGGAGGGCGGCCAGGGTGGCTTGGAGGTGAGCTAGGTGCTCAGCCCAGTGGTTGCTGTACACAGCAATGTCATCCAAATAGGCCGCGCTGAAGGCCTCGAGCCCGGCCAGAACCTTGTTTACAAGTCTCTGAAAAGTGGCCGGGGCGTTCTTCATGCCGAAGGGCATCACCCGAAAGTGGTAATGCCCATCAGGGGTAGAAAAGGCGGATCTTTCTCGGGCGCCGGGGGTGAGCTGGATCTGCCAGTACCCGGCGGTGAGGTCCAGCGTGCTCAGGTAGCGGGCGGACCCCAAGCGGTCGATGAGTTCGTCGGCCCGGGGTATAGGATGGGCGTCCGTCTTGGTCACAGCATTCAGGGCTCGGTAGTCTACACAAAATCGTAACTCCGGGGGATGGCCGGGGGCTGCGGCCTTTGGTACCAGGACGACAGGGCTGGCCCACGGGCTGTCGGAGGGCTCGATGACCCCCAGGGCCAGCATCTTCGCTACTTCGGCCTGGATGCATGCCCGTACTCGGTCGGGTACCCTGTAGGCTCGGTGTCGCACGGGGGGCTGTCCCCGGTGTCGACGTCGTGGACGCACCAGTGGGTCACCCCCGGGGTGAGGGAGAAGAGGGCTGCGTAGTTCTGCAGCAGTTGTTGACAGTCGGTAAGCTGCTCCGGGGTCAGGGAGGAGGCGAGTTGGACACCTTTGATGGATCCGTCGTGAACGTCGTTCTGTAAGAGTCGTCCTCGCCCCCGTCGTCGGTCGCCAGCAGCAGGCTCAGTTCGGTCCGGGCAAAGTGGGGTTTGAGCCGGTTAGCATGTAGAACCCGGAGGGGGTTCCGGGGGGACTCCAGGTCGACTAGGTAGGTGACGGGGCTTTTCTTCTCCACCACCTTGAAGGGCCCGGTCCACTTGTCCTGGAGGGCGCAGGGCTCAACAGGGGCCATGACCCAGACTTGCTGGCCTGGCTCGAACTCAATGGTAGAGGTGTTCCTATCGTACCACCGCTTCATGTCCTCCTGGCTGGCCTCGAGGTTGGCTTCGGCCATGGCTCGGAACTTGCGGGTCTGGTTTCGTAGGGTCAGGAGGTATCGGTAGACGTCAGGAGGGGCGCCTTGGGGCTTCGTCTCCTAGCCCTCCTTGACCAGGCTGAGCGGTCCGCGGACCGGATGTCCGTACAATAGTTTAAACGGGCTGAACCCCAGGGACTTCTGCGGGACCTCCCGATAGGCGAACAGGAGGCATGGGAGTAGGACATCCCATCTCCGCCGGAGGGGCTCTTCCAAGCCCTGAATCATCCCCTTCAGGGTTCTGTTAAAGCGCTCGAACAGCCCGTTCCCCTGAGGGTGATAGGGGGTTGTGAATTTGTACGTGACCCCGCACTGTTGCCACAGGGACCGCATGTACTTGGAGATGAAGTTTGTGCCCCGGTCGCTCACCACTTCGCGGGGAAATCCCACTCGGGAGAAGATCCCCATTAAGGCCCGGCCCACCACGGGGGCCGTTACAGTTCTTAGTGGGACCGCCTCCGGGTACCGGGTGGCGTGGTCCACGAGGACCAGGATGAAGCGGTGGCCCAGGGCGGTCCGGGGGTCCAGGGGCCCCACGATGTCGATCCCGACCCGTTCGAACGGGGTGCTGACGGCTGGAAAGGGCTGGAGGGGGGCCTTGATCCGACCCCCCGTCTTCCCGCTGGCTTGGCAGGTCTGGCAGGACCGGCAGTGGTGGTCCACGTCTCTCCGCATCCGGGGCCAGTAGAAGTGGGTCACCAGACGGCTGTAAGTTTTGTCTTGCCCTAGGTGTCCGGCGAGGGGCACGTCATGTGCCAGGTTGAGAAGGAACTCCCGGAAGCGGAGGGGTACCACCAACACGCGGCTGGCCCCGAGTTCTGCCATTTTCTGTTCACTGTACAATAGGCCCTCGGCCCAGTAGACCCAGTGGGTGCCGGTCTGGTCCCCGTTGGCTTGCGCGGACGCTTGTTGTCGGACCCCTTCGAGAGAGGGACAGAACTGTTGCTCGTGCTGGAACTGCTCTCGGGGGGGCCCCCTTCGTGGCGCCATTGTGCAAGTTCTGGTAGGGCGCCTAGGGAAGCAATCTCTTCGGGGGAGGGTTCAGTAGGTCCAGTGTCGGTGTCCGCCTCCCCCTCGCTGCAGGCGGGGGGTGGTGCAAGCCCCTCGGGCTGGGCGGCACCGGGGGCCAGGGACGAGCGCGGGGGCCTGGGCGGTCATGGACCGGGTGATGGCGCAGGCCCATTCGGACAGTCCCAGCATTCGGAGGTGCTCTCGTCGCTCCACTTGAGCCCAGGGGGAACTCTCCAGGTCGTTCCCCAGGAGGCAGTCTACTGGTGCGTCGTCGCGGACAGTCACTTTTAGTAGGCCTGTCACCCCTCCCCACTCGAAGGGGACCAGGGCCATCTGGCACAGGCTTTCGCTGTTGTCGGCCGTCCGGACGGGGCACAGCACACTTGGTAGGATCTGTTCGGGGGTCACCAGGTGGCAGCGGACAGCGGTGACACTGGCGCCGGTGTCACGAAGGGCTTTGGCCCGTTGTCCATTGACGGTGACCTGCTGCCGGTACTTCTGGGTGTTGTTTGGGATGGGGGTGCGGGGCACCATTTCTCTGCGGCCCAGGCAGACCAGGGCCATGGCCGCCGGCTCCCATTCGGTGGTCCCTCGGTCGAGAGTTTCTTCTTCTTCTTCTCCTTCCCCCAGGGCGGCGGCCGCCAGCTGTCGGGGCGGGGGCCCGCCGGCCCCGCTTCTTCGGTTCAGGGAGCAGACCGGATCGCTGGCATAGTGTCCGGTTTGTTGGCAGCCGTAGCATGTTACTGGGGGCCGTGGTCCGGTTCTGGCTGGGGTCGCCCCTCTTCGGGCTGGGCTCGGGGAGAGGTGTTGCTGTGGCGGCCCTCGAGGTGGGCTCCTGGGGGCCCCGGCGGGGGGGTCCCGGTTCCTGTTTGCCCCTCCCCCTCCACCGCGTTGGTGGGGAGGTCCGGTGGGGCTCCTCTGGTACTCCCCCATCGAGTTCCGGGGGACTCGGGTGTTGACCCATCGATCGGCCTCGACGGCGAGTTTTCGTGGGTTGGTCAGCTTGCTGTCGAGGAGGTGTTGCCTCAGCTCCACGAAGCAATTGTTGGAGAGATGTTCCCAAACAATGAGGTCGACCAGCTGCCCGTAGGTGGTGACTTTACTACCCTTGATCCATCCTTCTAGGGCCCGGCTAAAAAAGTCCACATATTCCACCCAGGTAGTACCCGGGATCTTCTTGCAGTCTCTGAACCGCTGGCGGTACATTTCCGCGGTTAGCCCGTAGCGGGTGAGCAGGGCCTCCTTCATGTGGTCGTAGGAGGTCATCACCTCCTATGGCAGCTGGAGCAGTGTGTCTCGACCTTCACTAAGGAACCGACCCCACAGGCCGGCGCCCCAGTCCTTTCGGGGCACCCGATGGGAGGTCATGGCCACCTCGTATGCCTTGAACCATTGTTGGATGTCGTCATTCTTATAGTACTCCTTGACGACATCTTTCGGGATATGAACGGGTAGCTCGTTGGGGCTAGGGCGGGGAACGGGCCCAACCCCGGGAAGTCAGGACCACGCCGCGAGGCCGGGTCCAACAGCAAGCAAGGTGACTTACCAGTTGTCCCTTGTCTGGTGGTCTCTGTGGCTAGAAACCCCCCTCCCCCATACATTACTTTAGGTGCCAGATTTACATCCTAAGTAATTATTTTGCACAAAATACAACAGCAATACCTCACTATAGTTCAGTTAGCAGCATCTTTCACCAAAACTTTCACTTTTGGAGGGTTGTTGGATGACAAAAAGTTGAAAAAGTCAGGTAGTCAAATCAGCCAAAACCCTTTTCTCCTAATTGAGGGACAAAGCCATGAAAGGATGAGAGTGAAGCGTAATGAAGGGGTGGAAGGGAATGGTCAGTGAAGGACATATGGTATTGACTGGTAATGGGATATCATTCCTTTCCTGCCATTCTGCACTGTCAGGGAAACTGGGAAACTGCTGGAATATTATTTGAATAAGACAACATTGGGGGTTCATACCCATGGCCACTCTATCTCTTTTTGACTGCTTGATCAATAAATTACTTGGCGCTATAATTTTCTTCACAGTACCAAAAATCTGTTCCATTAGTCTTAAAAAAAACACAATACATATAGCAGAGAGCCAGAAGAAAGCTCACTAAAAAAGAGAGAAGAAAGCTACAGACAGGAGAAAGTCAGCTGCAGAAGTAGAAAATATAGAAAAACAAGTTATTGCAGATATAACAAACATTCGGTAGGGAAGTTGAAAAAAGTAGATAGTATAAAAAAGGTATAAAAAATACACAAGGCCAAATTATTCTGGAAGTGGGGAGAGGTAAAAGTAAGAAATAATAATAATAAATGGGACTTACAGGGGTTAGCAGAACCATCTGACACAGTGCTGGTACTGGTAGTGGCAGCCCCTTCGCCCTCTTGTCCTTGGGTGCTGATGTAAGAAATAAAGAAGACTAAAACAGTAGTAGTGGTACTCTCTAAAAAAATGTTGACATGTCCAGCAGCATTGTTCTGCCTAAATCACATAGCCTAATCCTAGTTTCCTAAACCTAAGATTACATTTTGAACTTCTCATGCATTGCACTGAACGATCTTTGTTCTCTGCCCCCTTTGACGGGCCAAATCAGTCTCCCTTTGCAATGCATACTATACATCAGGGAGATTGGGACTGTATGAGCTACATAAATGCACAGAGAAGAACGCTAACCCCCTGATATACTATAATCTTAATTGTGACAGCACAGAAGTCAGCATTGAGCACCTGGCTAGCTCACGCCGGAACAAAATCCAGACAGTGTCATTCATTTGACGTCCACTCCACTCCTACGGTGCAACACCCTCCCTGTCAGGCTGACACCATGCACCACTTCTCCCAGTGGGGTCTCAGATTTATCAGTAGCCCCGGGGCTGTTTGGGGGTTGGGGAGGGGGAATGTGCTTCCCCCTCCCCATTTTTTAGTGTTTTGGCCCCCGGGTGGGCTCCCTGGGGCCTGAAGAGGCTCAGGGAGTGGGGCTACATGCCCCCCATTCTAGAAATGCGGGTCTCTACTTGGCAGTGATATGCACCCTGTCCAAGTAGGGACACTTCCTTCTAGTCAGGGTAAGGGAGTTGCACACCAAAGAAATCCAATGCTCACACCCTTGGTGGCTTGGCACGGGCAATCAGGCCTATCTCAGAAGCAATGTCTAAGCATTTTAGAAAAACCCACAGTAACACAATGAAAATACTCAAAAGGACACCACACAAGTTTAGAAAAATAACAAATCTTTATCAAAACCAAACAAGACCAAAATGACAACATTCCAACATACAGTGCTCAAATAAATCACTTTTAGAAGGTTTAAAACTGTTCAGTTAAATTAAAACTATGGATGTATCACTTTTAGCAGAAAGTACCTGGATGTGTCAAAATCAGAGATCAAAACAGGCGCTGGGGAGGTGTGGTGCCAGAAAGCAAAGCGATGAGTTGGTTCCTTACTTCTCAGAACCAACAGAGACCAACTGTGGAGTGCCCCAGAGTTCCTCTCTCAAGTCCACCCTCTTCAACATCCACATGGCCCCCCTTGCAACCATCATCAGCAACCATGGCCTCAACATCGTCTCCTAAGCTGATGACACACAGCTGATCCCTCACCAACAAACCCAACGTCACCAGGCACAACTTCCAAGAATGGATGAAAGCCGTTGCCACCTGGATGAAGAGCAGCTGCCTTTAGCTCAAGTCCAACAAAACAGAAGTCCTCATCCTGGGATCCATCCCTTCAACATGGAACGATACCTGGGGGCCCTCTGCGCTAGGAACTTCCCCCACCCCGACAGACCATGCACCAAACCTCGGCATCATACTAGATGCATTGCTCACTATGGACCGCCAGATCAACTCCGTATCCTCGGCCTGTTTCAATACCCTCCGCCTGGTGCAAAACACCTTCAGATGGATCCCCACTGAATCCAGAAAGACAGCCACTCACACACTCATCAGCAGCAAACTCGACTACAGCAACGTACTCTATGCCAGAGTTACCCAGAAAAACCACTGCAAGCTTCAGAATGTCTAGAACACCGCAGCCAGACTGATCCTCAACGTCCCCCGGCACAGCCACAGCACTCAACACCACTGCAAACTCCACTGGCTCCTGGCAGACAGAAGAATAGTCTTCAAACTACTCTACAACGCCGGAACAGCATACCTGAACAGCCGCCTCTCCTTCCACACACCCAAAAGACACCTCAGCTCGCCCTGGTCCCAGGGTCTGCAAGACCAGAACTGGAGGAAAGTCCTTCTCTTTCCTCCCTGCCAAGGCCTGGAACACCCTACCCCCTCCATCTTAGTCTATCTCCCATGCTATCCCAGTTCAGGAAGGACCTCATGACCTGGCTCCTCGAATGAACCCAGCACTTAGACGGATCTGTTCCCTGCCTCCCCCCAGCACCTTGAGACCCTCAAAGGAGAATAGTTGTGCTTTATCAACCCTTGATTGATTGATTGATTGATTGATTGATTGATTGATTGATTGAAGGTGATTCGTTGGTTCCTTACACGCAGGGAAGGTGATGTGTCAGTTCCTTACTGCTATGCAGGGGAGGTGATGCGTCAGTTCCTTACTGTGAGAGAAGTGAAGCAGTGGTTTCTTATTGCACAGGGAGGTGATACATCGATTTCTTACTGCTGTGGGAGGTGATTAGTCATTTCTCCAGACACGCGGCCTCAGTTCCTTACTGGAGACTAGCGCTGATGTAGACTTGGCGCACAGGTGCACTTTGTGGAAAACCAGGACATGCAGGGGTTGATGTAGCGACAGAAAAACATGCGCTGCGTTGATTCTTCCAGCCGCAAACAGGGACTGTGTCGATTCTTCGGCCACAGATCGGTTATAAGATGATTTTCATCTGCACAGCAGGCCTTGTGTCAGAGTCAGAGTGGGTGTCTCTGATGTTGGAGACATAGTGCTCGGGGCTCGGGTTGCGGCAATATTGGAGCCACATGAACAGGTGCAGCATTGGTTCTTTGGCCGCGGCAAGGAGAAGCATTGGTTTTTCAACAGGACCGCAATCTTGAGGTGGGAAAAGCAGGCACAGAAGGTCGCAGCTTGTATTTTCTTCTTCTCTTTGCAGCAAAGCGACCTCCAAGGGCCCAGACCTCAATTGGCACTACTTGGCATGTCAAAAGTCCAGGAGCTGCAGGGAAAGTCTTTGATGGCCCTGAGACTTACAATAGGAAAGCACACACCAGCTCTTGGAGAACTTGGAAAGCAGGAGTCCAGAAAGCAAAGTCCTGTTCTTTCACTCCTCTCAGACAGTAGCAGCAACTATAGGTCAACCCAGCAAAGCCACACAGCAAAGGGGCAGTACTCCTCCTGACAGCTCTTTAGCTCTTCTTCGGAGTCCTCAGTCCAGAAGTGTAGGAAGGTGGATATCTGACTATGGTTACCCCCAACTTTTTGCCTAGTGTCTAGCTGGTTTTTCGACTTAGTTGGCCTGAGATCCTGCCATTCAGGGTCTCAGGCTGTCTGCTCTCTCTTTAAAATGGACTCCATGTACCCTAGGTACATAACCAATTGGTAAGGATCACCTTATTGGACCCTGTACAGTGTACCCTAGGTACCCAGGGCATAGGTGTACCCTAGGCCTCCCAGGGGCTGCAGCATGTATTATGCCACCCCTGGTCTGGCCTTCCAATCAGACACAACTGGCTGATCACTCAGCTGGGGCAAGGTCGTGTAATCACCCCTTGCTTAGGTGTAGTATTCCTATACCTAACTTACATATAGACACATGTGTACCTATCAGTCACTCCTATGGCAGGCCTTAACAATCCTGGAGGCAGAGTGCTTGGTAACATGTGAGATGGTGCTCTAGCATGAGCTGAGCCTGTCTGCAGCTTTCGGAACCTTGTCCTTATAGCTGTTCTATGATATAGCCTACCATATACTCTTAAAGTGCCTTATAATCTTAGATGGTTATGGTAACTATGGTTTGGCTTTATCGAAACATGTCGTGTAAGGTGTCTAACACTGTGGAATAATACCCCCATGCCATTTCTGGACATGAGAATATTCTTCCCCCCGTCTAGAGGGAAAGACATGTTAAAATCATACTTCAACTGTTAGCCTCTGACCAAAGCCTCAGCATCACAAAATGGATGCTGCTGCCACGACACAAGTCTGACCTCCTGCAGCTGGGAGTGATCCCAGCCAGGGAGGCCTGGACAATAGGTTTCCTGCTTGGGGAGGTGCTAGCACCTCCCCAGACAGCCTTTAGTGTATTGGGGCAGGGTGGGCTGAAAGGAATGAGACATGCCTGGGGCACACAAGGTGTTCCTTGCATAGTCCAGTTCAAACCGGCGCTGGGGCACTCCAGCCCCAGCTCTGGCGCGAAACTGGACAAAGGGAAGTGGGTGTAACCACCCCCTCCCAGGTCCCACCCATAAGGCGTGACCTAGCAGGTATCCCAGCCCCCCAGATTAGTATAAGAGTGGGAGATGGGCCTCAAGACTTTAGATTATCCTGAACCTGCAAAACTGAACAGAAACTCTGGACCTTCGACATTCGACTAAAGAAGAAGAAGACTGAAGAATCTCCCTTGTAGCCAAGGAGTGGCTACCCTGTGCAAACAGGCACCATCAAGAGACTACCCTTTGCTTTGCCCACGTTCTACGAGGAACCGACTGCAGAGCCTGACCAGAGCCTTGACTTCCAGACTTCTCCGACCCTGATCCACATCTACAGCAGAGCTGAGATCCGTGGAGGCGACGAGCGACGTGGGACCGGCTACCTGGAAAAAGTGGCTAGTAACTTAAAGCGCAGCTTCTGAGGTACCCTCGAAGTTGTGCACCGGGGATTGAGAAGCCCCAACCCCAAGCACCATCTGCACCGAAGATCAGCCCCCCACACTCCACGAGTCCTGCGTGGGGCCCTTCAGAATTTTCCTGCTTGCCGCGTCTGTCCGGTTGCTTGCCCGCTGGCTAGTGGCCTTTGTGACGACGCACCCTGAAATCTTCTGCGCTGGTTTGGCTCCCCCAGACTGGCTCCCGCTTCTCTGCAAAGAAGAAGCACCCCAGACCTTCCTGGTCTGCACCAGAAGCAAGTCCTTCGTTCTTCGTGGGTTCCGCTTGCCAAGGCTTGGTGAGTCCTAGTCCAACTTCGACGCCGCCGACAGCAAGAGCCTTCGTGGGACAGCTCGCCTCCTGGTCCTGGTCGTCCTCGACGCTTCCTGGTCCTCCTGGCTGCAGCGACAAGCTTCACCTTCACCTGCAATCTTCCCGACATCGCCTGGTTCCTTCCTGGTTCCACGTGGTCACTGGCTAGTGACCTTGACTCTGTCCCTTCTGCTTGCAGGTTTCTTCTCTTCTTGATCCCAGCCTTGGGATCCACCGGACACTCTTCACTGACTGCCTGTCAGCATCTTTCTTCAGGCATCCATAGGAGTCGACGACGAAAACGACGCATCTTCACCCCTATGCACCCGCAGCCTGTGGGCTAGGTAACTTGGGTACTCCGGTGCTCATCAGGATAGTGACTATCCTAGTGTCTAGTTTTCAAGTCTCAACTTCCTAGCTACTCCGGAAGTGTCCTAAATCTACCGTTTTCCAAACTGTACTATTGCTATTGACTTTTACGCATTACGCGTGAGTGTTTCCACTCTGCACACGAATCCCGTGGGCCTCCCACTTCCTAACTAACGCTAGTGTAGTGTAGCCCCAGCGATTCCCTAGGCCTAGGCCTATTCTATTTCCGTGACAGTGGTCCTTATACCACTTACTTAGTATATGGTTTGCGTGGCCCCTAGGGCCTAACTGTATTACTTACCTGTGTGACTTAATGTATGCTTAAATAAGACTGTGTTGTACTTACCTCTAATCTCATAAAGAGTGCTGAGGGTTTGACTAGAATAAATACACTTTATTTTATATATATATCTGTTGTGGTGTCCTTTCATTTGGTATTCAAGGGATTATATATGGTATCACAGCTGGCTTCACATGCCATTCAGAGTTTAGCCTAAGACTGCTCTTGTCCATGCTACCACTAGGATAGCTGGTCTATAAGGTTGACTTTACAACCAATCACCATAAGGGTATTTGGACTGATATAAGGTGTACACTAGAACTAGTGACATCATACATCAGGCCAACTTCTCACATTGGTGAGCAGCGGTTGGGATCTGAGCTTGCTGTTGTAATACCATTGTAATCTTGAGATACTAAATTGAAAGATCACACAGATATTGTCTAGGTACATATAACATAGATTATAATACTTAAGTCCTACTGGACTTAGTAGTTGTAGGTTGAAGGGAGTAACACACCCTGACTACAACTACTAGAGAGGTTTAGTAGAAACAACTAGTGTAGGTAGGTGCACACACCACACCCTCACTAGATCATGTCTCTGAGAGGAGATCAAGTAGATGCTCTCTCAGGAGGATCAGGTCTGCAAAAGACCCCCTCTAGATATGATACCTTAACATTCCAGGAGATGAGACACTTGTGTACCTCCAGAGGAATAAAACAGGGTGCAAACCCTACCCTCCTTCAGTTAAGACAACTCCTAGAGGAGTATGATACTCTTAGGGCATCTCAGGCAGGTACCCTAGGTACAGAGGAGGGTCTACCCACCACAGAGGAGTCAGATGGGACTTCAGATGAAGAGGTAGACAGCCAGGGCCAAGTAGGAAGACTTAGCCAGGCTAACCTAAGCTTACATGGGAGTTTGCATGGGGTCCCCCCATGCAGACCCCCAAGTAGGCTTACACAGAGAAGCAGGAGGGACAGATCCCCTTCAAGGGAATCCATCCACTCCCATGTCTCTGGCATCTCTAATGCTTCCTCTCACAGGGGAATGACTTCCCCTGAGAGAAAGGAGCATGAAGCCAGAATGAGGGAAGCTAATCTGAGGATTCAGAGGGAAGAACTTGCCCTTGCCAAAGAGAAGCTTGCTCTGGCTAGAGAGCAAAAATTGTGTGGGTCAGAACCCACTGGTGGCAGCAACATTCCTAGAGATAGGGATAGGTCTTATGACCATAGAAACCTAAGCAAGATAGTCCCGCCATATCAGAATGGGGATGACATCCACAAGTGGATGACTGCTTTGGAGAGGGCCTGCAAAGTACAGCAGGTACCCCAGAGTCAGTGGGCAGCTATCTTGTGGCTCTCCTTTTCTGACAAAGGTAGAGACAAGCTCCTCACAGTCAGTGATGAGGATGCAAACAATTACAAAGTCCTGAAGAGTGCTCTGATAGATGGGTTTGGCTTAACCACTGAGCAATATAGGTTGTTGTTTAGAGACACCCAGAAGACACAGACACAGGACTGGTCTGATTTTGTGGATTGTGCCACTAAGGCTTTGGAAGGTTGGTTAAATGGCAGCAAGGTGCAGGACTATACAGGATTGTACAACTTGATTATGAGGGAGCAGATCCTTAGTAATTGTCAGAACCAGCTTCTCCATCAACACCTGGTAGACTCAGATTTGACCTCTCCCCAAGAATTGGGAAAGAGGGCAGATAAATGGGTCAGGACCAGGATTAGGCCTAAAAATCAGGGTGGTGACCAAAAGAAAGATACCACCAAGCCTCAAGAGAAGGGTGGGGATAAAGCAAAAGAGAAATCTTCCTCAGGGCCCCAAAACTCCACACAGGGTGGTGGGTCCCAAGCTCCCTCCTCTACCACAGTTAAAAAGCCTTACTGCCATGAGTGTAAAACTCCTGGGCATTGGAAAACTGACAGCAGTTGCCCAAGGGCTAAAAACAAAACTGTTCCTCCAACTACTTCTGTCACACCACCTATTACTGTCAGCAGTAATCCCCCAGGTGGTGGGAGTGCCCCCAAAACTTTGGTTGGGTTGTCTTGGGGAACACAGGGGGATCCTGGCTTAGCCAATTCCCCTACAGCAGCTACTCTTGTCTGTGATGGTGGCATGGGGTTTGCCAACTTCACTGCCTGTCCCAACACTTTGGGTAGGTACAGACAGGAACCCTACATCAATGGTAGAAAAGCTGAGGCCTACAGAGACACTGGAGCTAGCATCACTATGGTGGCCCATAGGCTAGTTCCCTCTGAGCAGCTTTTGCCTGGTTTCGCATACCAGGTAACTAACATTGATGGCAAACAGAACAGTCATCCCATGGCAGAGGTATGTCTCAGCTGGGGAGGGGTCACTGGCCCTAAAAGGGTGGCAGTGTCTCCAACCTTGCCTGTGGACTGCTTACTGGGGAATGACTTAGAACTCTCAGCTTGGGCTGAAGTTGAACAAGACACCCATTCTAAAATGGTAGGCCTTTCACAAAAGGGTAGTGGGGTTGTGCCAGCCACAACCCCTGTCCAAGTAGATTTCCTCCCTGAAAAGGTTGGAAGGGCAGTGGTAGCCACAGCCCAGGCAAAGACAGACTTCCCTGTAGAGACTGGCAGAGCTGTGACAGTCACAGCTCAAACCCAAACTGAGTGCCTCCCTGAAAAGGTTGGCAAGGCTGTAATGGTCTCAGCCCATACTCAGACTGACATAGGTGTAGTGAAGCCTGAAACTATGGATCACTCCACACAAACAGAGAGTAGTGGGGAGGAAGAAAAGTCTCCCTCTCCCCAGACATTAGGAAAAGGTCAGCCTCCTCAGGGATCTGACCTCACCCCTTGTGAAGGAACTGCCCCAGAGGTAGCCAGGCCTGGCCTGGCAGAGCCTCTGATGTCAGTGGCCCCTTCCAAGGTGGGACCCAGTCTGGTGCAGGTAGCCTGCCTCTCTCTACCCTGTCTCAGTCAGCCCAGGGCTGCAGAGGTCAGGGAGGCCAGTGGACCCCAAGAGGGCCCCTGTCCACAAGAACCCCCCCATCAAAAGAATGAGGATTGCCTGGCTAGTAGCCCTAGCCAGGTGATGGGTAAAAACATTCCTGAGGGATCCCCTTTACAGGTAGTTAGGGACCTCCCCCAGAGGGATTCTGTTGGGCACAGGCAAACCTGGGACCTTAGGGCCCCAAACCTGACCTGTCCCTCCAGTAAGCCCACAAAAGGGACCCAGCCTCCCGCTTTAGGTAGCCAGAGGCTGACCCTGAGAGCACAGTGCAACTCAGTGAAAGAAAGAAAGGCATCCATGGTGGAGGATGATTGGAGGAAGCTGAGGCCTCACTTTGGGGACACTCACTTCAGTACTCCATCTCAACACCAGCCTTTTACTTTGCAAAGACACACCCAAGGTAGAGATTCCCTATGGTGGAGACCCTATGATACCTTTAGGATGAGGGATTGCTTAGTGGACCATGAGACAGGGGGTAACCATGCCAGTGCTGGTTCTTCCTTATATGGCCACTTAGGCAATAGAGGCTTACCTTGTCAAGGCCAGCCTTATCTCCTTTCGTTTGGGGGGGGTTGTGTTGGAAGGTGGATATCTGACTATGGTTACCCCCAACTTTTTGCCTAGTGTCTAGCTGGTTTTTCGACTTAGTTGGCCTGAGATCCTGCCATTCAGGGTCTCAGGCTGTCTGCTCTCTCTTTAAAATGGACTTCATGTACCCTAGGTACATAACCAATTGGTAAGGATCACCTTATTGGACCCTGTACAGTGTACCCTAGGTACCCAGGGCATAGGTGTACCCTAGGCCTCCCAGGGGCTGCAGCATGTATTATGCCACCCCTGGTCTGGCCTTCCAATCAGACACAACTGGCTGATCACTCAGCTGGGGCAAGGTCGTGTAATCACCCCTTGCTTAGGTGTAGTATTCCTATACCTAACTTACATATAGACACATGTGTACCTATCAGTCACTCCTATGGCAGGCCTTAACAATCCTGGAGGCAGAGTGCTTGGTAACATGTGAGATGGTGCTCTAGCATGAGCTGAGCCTGTCTGCAGCTTTCGGAACCTTGTCCTTATAGCTGTTCTATGATATAGCCTACCATATACTCTTAAAGTGCCTTATAATCTTAGACGGTTATGGTAACTATGGTTTGGCTTTATCGAAACATGTCGTGTAAGGTGTCTAACACTGTGGAATAATACCCCCATGCCATTTCTGGACATGAGAATATTCTTCCCCCCGTCTAGAGGGAAAGACATGTTAAAATCATACTTCAACTGTTAGCCTCTGACCAAAGCCTCAGCATCACAAAATGGATGCTGCTGCCACGACACAAGTCTGACCTCCTGCAGCTGGGAGTGATCCCAGCCAGGGAGGCCTGGACAATAGGTTTCCTGCTTGGGGAGGTGCTAGCACCTCCCCAGACAGCCTTTAGTGTATTGGGGCAGGGTGGGCTGAAAGGAATGAGACATGCCTGGGGCACACAAGGTGTTCCTTGCATAGTCCAGTTCAAACCGGCGCTGGGGCACTCCAGCCCCAGCTCTGGCGCGAAACTGGACAAAGGGAAGTGGGTGTAACCACCCCCTCCCAGGTCCCACCCATAAGGCGTGACCTAGCAGGTATCCCAGCCCCCCAGATTAGTATAAGAGTGGGAGTTGGGCCTCAAGACTTTAGATTATCCTGAACCTGAGATCCGTGGAGGCGACGAGCGACGTGGGACCGGCTACCTGGAAAAAGTGGCTAGTAACTTAAAGCGCAGCTTCTGAGGTACCCTCGAAGTTGTGCACTGGGGATTGAGAAGCCCCAATCCGAAGCACCATCTGCACCGAAGATCAGCCCCCCACACTCCACGAGTCCTGCGTGGGGCCCTTCAGCATTTTCCTGCTTGCCGCGTCTGTCTGGTTGCTTGCCCGCTGGCTAGTGGCCTTTGTGACGACGCACCCTGAAATCTTCTGCGCTGGTTTGGCTCCCCCAGACTGGCTCCCGCTTCTCTGCAAAGAAGAAGCACCCCAGACCTTCCTGGTCTGCACCAGAAGCAAGTCCTTTGTTCTTCGTGGGTTCCGCTTGCCAAGGCTTGGTGAGTCCTAGTCCAACTTCGACGCCGCCGACAGCAAGAGCCTTCGTGGGACAGCTCGCCTCCTGGTCCTGGTCATCCTCGACGCTTCCTGGTCCTCCTGGCTGCAGCGACAAGCTTCACCTTCACCTGCAATCTTCCCGACATCGCCTGGTTCCTTCCTGGTTCCACGTGGTCACTGGCTAGTGACCTTGACTCTGTCCCTTCTGCTTGCAGGTTTCTTCTCTTCTTGATCCCAGCCTTGGGATCCACCGGACACTCTTCACTGACTGCCTGTCAGCATCTTTCTTCAGGCATCCATAGGAGTCGACGACGAAAACGACGCATCTTCACCCCTATGCACCCGCAGCCTGTGGGCTAGGTAACTTGGGTACTCCGGTGCTCATCAGGATAGTGACTATCCTAGTGTCTAGTTTTCAAGTCTCAACTTCCTAGCTACTCCGGAAGTGTCCTAAATCTACCGTTTTCCAAACTGTACTATTGCTATTGACTTTTACGCATTACGCGTGAGTGTTTCCACTCTGCACACGAATCCCGTGGGCCTCCCACTTCCTAACTAACGCTAGTGTAGTGTAGCCCCAGCGATTCCCTAGGCCTAGGCCTATTCTATTTCCGTGACAGTGGTCCTTATACCACTTACTTAGTATATGGTTTGCGTGGCCCCTAGGGCCTAACTGTATTACTTACCTGTGTGACTTAATGTATGCTTAAATAAGACTGTGTTGTACTTACCTCTAATCTCATAAAGAGTGCTGAGGGTTTGACTAGAATAAATACACTTTATTTTATATATATATCTGTTGTGGTGTCCTTTCATTTGGTATTCAAGGGATTATATATGGTATCACAGCTGGCTTCACATGCCATTCAGAGTTTAGCCTAAGACTGCTCTTGTCCATGCTACCACTAGGATAGCTGGTCTATAAGGTTGACTTTACAACCAATCACCATAAGGGTATTTGGACTGATATAAGGTGTACACTAGAACTAGTGACATCATACATCAGGCCAACTTCTCACATTGGTGAGCAGCGGTTGGGATCTGAGCTTGCTGTTGTAATACCATTGTAATCTTGAGATACTAAATTGAAAGATCACACAGATATTGTCTAGGTACATATAACATAGATTATAATACTTAAGTCCTACTGGACTTAGTAGTTGTAGGTTGAAGGGAGTAACACACCCTGACTACAACTACTAGAGAGGTTTAGTAGAAACAACTAGTGTAGGTAGGTGCACACACCACACCCTCACTAGATCATGTCTCTGAGAGGAGATCAAGTAGATGCTCTCTCAGGAGGATCAGGTCTGCAAAAGACCCCCTCTAGATATGATACCTTAACATTCCAGGAGATGAGACACTTGTGTACCTCCAGAGGAATAAAACAGGGTGCAAACCCTACCCTCCTTCAGTTAAGACAACTCCTAGAGGAGTATGATACTCTTAGGGCATCTCAGGCAGGTACCCTAGGTACAGAGGAGGGTCTACCCACCACAGAGGAGTCAGATGGGACTTCAGATGAAGAGGTAGACAGCCAGGGCCAAGTAGGAAGACTTAGCCAGGCTAACCTAAGCTTACATGGGAGTTTGCATGGGGTCCCCCCATGCAGACCCCCAAGTAGGCTTACACAGAGAAGCAGGAGGGACAGATCCCCTTCAAGGGAATCCATCCACTCCCATGTCTCTGGCATCTCTAATGCTTCCTCTCACAGGGGAATGACTTCCCCTGAGAGAAAGGAGCATGAAGCCAGAATGAGGGAAGCTAATCTGAGGATTCAGAGGGAAGAACTTGCCCTTGCCAAAGAGAAGCTTGCTCTGGCTAGAGAGCAAAAATTGTGTGGGTCAGAACCCACTGGTGGCAGCAACATTCCTAGAGATAGGGATAGGTCTTATGACCATAGAAACCTAAGCAAGATAGTCCCGCCATATCAGAATGGGGATGACATCCACAAGTGGATGACTGCTTTGGAGAGGGCCTGCAAAGTACAGCAGGTACCCCAGAGTCAGTGGGCAGCTATCTTGTGGCTCTCCTTTTCTGACAAAGGTAGAGACAAGCTCCTCACAGTCAGTGATGAGGATGCAAACAATTACAAAGTCCTGAAGAGTGCTCTGATAGATGGGTTTGGCTTAACCACTGAGCAATATAGGTTGTTGTTTAGAGACACCCAGAAGACACAGACACAGGACTGGTCTGATTTTGTGGATTGTGCCACTAAGGCTTTGGAAGGTTGGTTAAATGGCAGCAAGGTGCAGGACTATACAGGATTGTACAACTTGATTATGAGGGAGCAGATCCTTAGTAATTGTCAGAACCAGCTTCTCCATCAACACCTGGTAGACTCAGATTTGACCTCTCCCCAAGAATTGGGAAAGAGGGCAGATAAATGGGTCAGGACCAGGATTAGGCCTAAAAATCAGGGTGGTGACCAAAAGAAAGATACCACCAAGCCTCAAGAGAAGGGTGGGGATAAAGCAAAAGAGAAATCTTCCTCAGGGCCCCAAAACTCCACACAGGGTGGTGGGTCCCAAGCTCCCTCCTCTACCACAGTTAAAAAGCCTTACTGCCATGAGTGTAAAACTCCTGGGCATTGGAAAACTGACAGCAGTTGCCCAAGGGCTAAAAACAAAACTGTTCCTCCAACTACTTCTGTCACACCACCTATTACTGTCAGCAGTAATCCCCCAGGTGGTGGGAGTGCCCCCAAAACTTTGGTTGGGTTGTCTTGGGGAACACAGGGGGATCCTGGCTTAGCCAATTCCCCTACAGCAGCTACTCTTGTCTGTGATGGTGGCATGGGGTTTGCCAACTTCACTGCCTGTCCCAACACTTTGGGTAGGTACAGACAGGAACCCTACATCAATGGTAGAAAAGCTGAGGCCTACAGAGACACTGGAGCTAGCATCACTATGGTGGCCCATAGGCTAGTTCCCTCTGAGCAGCTTTTGCCTGGTTTCGCATACCAGGTAACTAACATTGATGGCAAACAGAACAGTCATCCCATGGCAGAGGTATGTCTCAGCTGGGGAGGGGTCACTGGCCCTAAAAGGGTGGCAGTGTCTCCAACCTTGCCTGTGGACTGCTTACTGGGGAATGACTTAGAACTCTCAGCTTGGGCTGAAGTTGAACAAGACACCCATTCTAAAATGGTAGGCCTTTCACAAAAGGGTAGTGGGGTTGTGCCAGCCACAACCCCTGTCCAAGTAGATTTCCTCCCTGAAAAGGTTGGAAGGGCAGTGGTAGCCACAGCCCAGGCAAAGACAGACTTCCCTGTAGAGACTGGCAGAGCTGTGACAGTCACAGCTCAAACCCAAACTGAGTGCCTCCCTGAAAAGGTTGGCAAGGCTGTAATGGTCTCAGCCCATACTCAGACTGACATAGGTGTAGTGAAGCCTGAAACTATGGATCACTCCACACAAACAGAGAGTAGTGGGGAGGAAGAAAAGTCTCCCTCTCCCCAGACATTAGGAAAAGGTCAGCCTCCTCAGGGATCTGACCTCACCCCTTGTGAAGGAACTGCCCCAGAGGTAGCCAGGCCTGGCCTGGCAGAGCCTCTGATGTCAGTGGCCCCTTCCAAGGTGGGACCCAGTCTGGTGCAGGTAGCCTGCCTCTCTCTACCCTGTCTCAGTCAGCCCAGGGCTGCAGAGGTCAGGGAGGCCAGTGGACCCCAAGAGGGCCCCTGTCCACAAGAACCCCCCCATCAAAAGAATGAGGATTGCCTGGCTAGTAGCCCTAGCCAGGTGATGGGTAAAAACATTCCTGAGGGATCCCCTTTACAGGTAGTTAGGGACCTCCCCCAGAGGGATTCTGTTGGGCACAGGCAAACCTGGGACCTTAGGGCCCCAAACCTGACCTGTCCCTCCAGTAAGCCCACAAAAGGGACCCAGCCTCCCGCTTTAGGTAGCCAGAGGCTGACCCTGAGAGCACAGTGCAACTCAGTGAAAGAAAGAAAGGCATCCATGGTGGAGGATGATTGGAGGAAGCTGAGGCCTCACTTTGGGGACACTCACTTCAGTACTCCATCTCAACACCAGCCTTTTACTTTGCAAAGACACACCCAAGGTAGAGATTCCCTATGGTGGAGACCCTATGATACCTTTAGGATGAGGGATTGCTTAGTGGACCATGAGACAGGGGGTAACCATGCCAGTGCTGGTTCTTCCTTATATGGCCACTTAGGCAATAGAGGCTTACCTTGTCAAGGCCAGCCTTATCTCCTTTCGTTTGGGGGGGGTTGTGTTGGAAGGTGGATATCTGACTATGGTTACCCCCAACTTTTTGCCTAGTGTCTAGCTGGTTTTTCGACTTAGTTGGCCTGAGATCCTGCCATTCAGGGTCTCAGGCTGTCTGCTCTCTCTTTAAAATGGACTTCATGTACCCTAGGTACATAACCAATTGGTAAGGATCACCTTATTGGACCCTGTACAGTGTACCCTAGGTACCCAGGGCATAGGTGTACCCTAGGCCTCCCAGGGGCTGCAGCATGTATTATGCCACCCCTGGTCTGGCCTTCCAATCAGACACAACTGGCTGATCACTCAGCTGGGGCAAGGTCGTGTAATCACCCCTTGCTTAGGTGTAGTATTCCTATACCTAACTTACATATAGACACATGTGTACCTATCAGTCACTCCTATGGCAGGCCTTAACAATCCTGGAGGCAGAGTGCTTGGTAACATGTGAGATGGTGCTCTAGCATGAGCTGAGCCTGTCTGCAGCTTTCGGAACCTTGTCCTTATAGCTGTTCTATGATATAGCCTACCATATACTCTTAAAGTGCCTTATAATCTTAGACGGTTATGGTAACTATGGTTTGGCTTTATCGAAACATGTCGTGTAAGGTGTCTAACACTGTGGAATAATACCCCCATGCCATTTCTGGACATGAGAATATTCTTCCCCCCGTCTAGAGGGAAAGACATGTTAAAATCATACTTCAACTGTTAGCCTCTGACCAAAGCCTCAGCATCACAAAATGGATGCTGCTGCCACGACACAAGTCTGACCTCCTGCAGCTGGGAGTGATCCCAGCCAGGGAGGCCTGGACAATAGGTTTCCTGCTTGGGGAGGTGCTAGCACCTCCCCAGACAGCCTTTAGTGTATTGGGGCAGGGTGGGCTGAAAGGAATGAGACATGCCTGGGGCACACAAGGTGTTCCTTGCATAGTCCAGTTCAAACCGGCGCTGGGGCACTCCAGCCCCAGCTCTGGCGCGAAACTGGACAAAGGGAAGTGGGTGTAACCACCCCCTCCCAGGTCCCACCCATAAGGCGTGACCTAGCAGGTATCCCAGCCCCCCAGATTAGTATAAGAGTGGGAGTTGGGCCTCAAGACTTTAGATTATCCTGAACCTGAGATCCGTGGAGGCGACGAGCGACGTGGGACCGGCTACCTGGAAAAAGTGGCTAGTAACTTAAAGCGCAGCTTCTGAGGTACCCTCGAAGTTGTGCACTGGGGATTGAGAAGCCCCAATCCGAAGCACCATCTGCACCGAAGATCAGCCCCCCACACTCCACGAGTCCTGCGTGGGGCCCTTCAGCATTTTCCTGCTTGCCGCGTCTGTCTGGTTGCTTGCCCGCTGGCTAGTGGCCTTTGTGACGACGCACCCTGAAATCTTCTGCGCTGGTTTGGCTCCCCCAGACTGGCTCCCGCTTCTCTGCAAAGAAGAAGCACCCCAGACCTTCCTGGTCTGCACCAGAAGCAAGTCCTTTGTTCTTCGTGGGTTCCGCTTGCCAAGGCTTGGTGAGTCCTAGTCCAACTTCGACGCCGCCGACAGCAAGAGCCTTCGTGGGACAGCTCGCCTCCTGGTCCTGGTCATCCTCGACGCTTCCTGGTCCTCCTGGCTGCAGCGACAAGCTTCACCTTCACCTGCAATCTTCCCGACATCGCCTGGTTCCTTCCTGGTTCCACGTGGTCACTGGCTAGTGACCTTGACTCTGTCCCTTCTGCTTGCAGGTTTCTTCTCTTCTTGATCCCAGCCTTGGGATCCACCGGACACTCTTCACTGACTGCCTGTCAGCATCTTTCTTCAGGCATCCATAGGAGTCGACGACGAAAACGACGCATCTTCACCCCTATGCACCCGCAGCCTGTGGGCTAGGTAACTTGGGTACTCCGGTGCTCATCAGGATAGTGACTATCCTAGTGTCTAGTTTTCAAGTCTCAACTTCCTAGCTACTCCGGAAGTGTCCTAAATCTACCGTTTTCCAAACTGTACTATTGCTATTGACTTTTACGCATTACGCGTGAGTGTTTCCACTCTGCACACGAATCCCGTGGGCCTCCCACTTCCTAACTAACGCTAGTGTAGTGTAGCCCCAGCGATTCCCTAGGCCTAGGCCTATTCTATTTCCGTGACAGTGGTCCTTATACCACTTACTTAGTATATGGTTTGCGTGGCCCCTAGGGCCTAACTGTATTACTTACCTGTGTGACTTAATGTATGCTTAAATAAGACTGTGTTGTACTTACCTCTAATCTCATAAAGAGTGCTGAGGGTTTGACTAGAATAAATACACTTTATTTTATATATATATCTGTTGTGGTGTCCTTTCATTTGGTATTCAAGGGATTATATATGGTATCACAGCTGGCTTCACATGCCATTCAGAGTTTAGCCTAAGTCTGCTCTTGTCCATGCTACCACTAGGATAGCTGGTCTATAAGGTTGACTTTACAACCAATCACCATAAGGGTATTTGGACTGATATAAGGTGTACACTAGAACTAGTGACATCATACATCAGGCCAACTTCTCACAAGAAGTGTTCTAAAAAGGTAGGGTTGCAGGTCTAATACTTATACCCCTTTTGGCATTTGAAGTAACATACTTTAAAAGACAGTCTTGTGGTGCACAGACTCTGCCTTGCTATATCTTGGCTCCAGCCACACTACAGGGGGTGGGTAGAGACAACATTCTGAGAGGCCAGGCAGAGCCCTATTCAGGTGTCAGTGACAACTCCTCCTACCACTCTAACTCAGGAAGGTCCATCAGCCTGGTGATAAGCAATCGGGATATGCAGGGTAAAACTCAGCTCCCTTTATTTGACTGTCTAAAGTGAATGCACAAACAGCCAAACTGTCAGTCAAAACCAGATGTGGATTCCACAGGCAGGTAGAGGCAGATTGTAAAGCAAGAAAATGCCTGGCCACTTTACAAAAGTGGCATTCTCAAACACACAATCTAAAAACCACCTTCACATAAAGATGTATTTTTTTAATCCTGAATTCAAATAACCAAACTCCAAATCTCTATCTATTCCCAATTGAAAGTTACACTTCTAAGATGTTACAAGGCAGCTCCAATGATAACCTATGGGAGAGATAGCCCTGGTAATAGTAATAACGAAATTGGCAGTATTTCACTATCAGGACATGTAAAACACACCAGTACACGTCCTACCTTACACATACACTGCACCCTGCCCATAGGGCTACCTGGTACCTTATATGTAATAAAAGGGAAGGTTTGGGCCTGCTAAGTGTGTGCACTAGCCTGGTCGACATGGCAGTTTAAAACTACACTTGCAGACACTGCAGTGGCAGGCCTGAGGCATGTGTACAGGGCTACTCACGTGGGTAGCACAATCAGTGTTGCAGGTCCATTAGTAGCATTTGGTTTGCAGGCCTGGACACGCAAGGTTCATCTTACTGGAGACTTACCAGTAAATCAAATATGCCAATCATAGATAACCAATCAGAATCATAATGTACACAGGGAACACTTGCACTTTGGCACTGATCAGCAGTGGTACAGCTCCTAGAGTTAAAAAACAAGTGAAAATTAAGTCCAGCATACAGTAAAAATTATGGGAGGTAGAGTCAAAAGACAGGAGATACAGTGCCAAGGATGCCAGTTCTAACACATATGCCCTCCAGCTGAAAGTAGGGAGAACTACCCAACCTCCTGGGAGTTATCATCACTAAGGCGGAAGAATTTGGACAGACTATCAGCATTTGGCGTCTTCTGTTCCAGGGCGGTGTTCCACCATAAAGTCCATTCCCTGTAGGGAAATGGACCACCTCAACAGTTTTGGGTTCTCACCCCTCATTTGCATTTAACCATCTCAGGGGCCTCTGGCTGGTCTGAACCAGGAAGTGTGTCCCAAAGAAGTAGGGTCTCAGGTTCTTCAGTGCCCAGTAAAAGCCTCACGCTCAATCACACTACACCTCTGTTCCCTGTGAAGTAACCTCCTGCTAATGAAGGCTACAGGTCGATCCAGGCCCTTTTCATTTAACTGAGACATAACCGCCCCTACACCATGCTCTGTAGCGTCAGTCTGCACAACAAATTCCTTGAAGAAATCAGGTGCCTTGAGTACAGAGGCCATTCATATCGCTGTCTTCAGGGCATTGAAAGCGGTCTGGCAAGCCTCAGTCCAGATTACTTTCCTGGGCTGCTTCCTGGAAGTCAGCTCAGTCAAGGGGTCAACAATGGTGCTATAGCCCTTGATAAATCTCCTGTGTGAGACCTCTTTCTGGGTCTTGTGGGGCTCCCAAGCGAGAATGGAGCCAATCTTGAGGTGAAAGGGCACGCACCTAGCCACTTCCTACCTGGTGTCCCAAGTACACCACAGACCCCTGCCCTATCTGGCACTTACTGGCCTTGATAGTGAGGCGTGCCTTCTGCAGGGCCTTCAACACTTCACAGAGGTGGTGCAAGTGATCCTCTCAGCTGGAACTGAACACTGCAATGTCATCCAGGTAAGCAGCACTGAAATTCTCTAACACCCCCATACAAAGAAATGTCAGCCCTGGGGATTGGCTCCCCAGGACATAAGGTTATTAAATGGATCCCATGAGAGTCTTACCAGATTGCTGCATTTTTTGATGATATTTGTTTTCTTTTTGGTTCAATGGGTTGTCCTTTTTGGTCCCCTCTCTGGGGCCTAGGATGTCAGGGTATCCCTACACTGCCCCAGTATATTATTTTTTAAACTTCAGTACAGGGGACTAAGGGCCTGATTCTGACTTTGGTGGTCTGGACTTCCAAAGCTGACCACCACCAGCCTGCCAGATAATGAGTTACCTCATTGTCTGGTGGGCGGATGGCACAGCGTTACCATTGTTGTGTCTATTGAAAAGGCACTGTAATTGGAGCTCCTAAGTGCATTCCTGCACGACATGGGCTGTGAAGCCATTCCGTGCAGCAAAGGTGCTGCATGCAGACATACCTATGCACAGAGGCAACAGGGGGCCCTGTAGAGCCCCCTATGTTTCCCCTCTGCCAGCGTTTTCATGGCAGGCTCACTGCATGAAAATCCTGGGGGTGGGGAATCTCGTAATATGCTGCTACACCAGCAAGAATATTGCTTCCCCAGTCCGTCGTAAGACAACCAGGGAAAGCGGATCCCTGACAGTTTCGGCAGTCTCCTGGAGGTCCGACTGCCATACTCCTAATATGGCAGCCGGACCACCATTGCACTTCCACTGCGAGTTTGGAGGTCCTATGGACCACCAACCTCAGAATTGGGCCTTAAGTCCCTGAGTTCTGTAACGTCTGTCATCAGTGATGTCATTTGAGATGTCATCAGTGATGTCATGAGTGATGTCACTGACCATGTCATGAGTGATGTAATATGTGACGTCATCAGCAGTGCATTGCTGGGGGCGCGAGTTATAGTTAGCTGAACTAACTATAACGGCCGAATTTCTCTTGTTTTGTACGAGTGAAATGTCCAACTAAGTATAACGTCCTTGAAACCTGTGGTTTTTTCAGTGAATTTCTAAGGTTTTTTTAAATGCTAATTTCTAACTATAACGTCCCTGAAACCTATGGTTTTTTCAGTGAATTTCAAAGGTCTTTTAAATGCTAATTTCTAACTAAAACGTCCCTGAAACCTGTTTTTTTTTCAGTGAATTTCAAAGGTTTTTTAAATGCCAATTTCTAACTATGCCTACAAAGGTAGGACATGTACAGAAAGAGGAAGAAAGGCACAGAAAGAAGCAAGAGAAATGCAGAAAGAGGCAACAGAAGTCCAGAACGACGAAGAAAGGTACAGAAAGAAGCAAGAGATGTGCACAAAGAACCAACAGAGGAGCAGAAAGAGGGCTTGTTGCAAAGTCATCCTGTGCCCCCAACTTTATGCTGACGGGTACTGGGGGTAACTGACTCTGACTAACCAGGGCCGGAGCCAGTGCTATGCTGAAAGACACTTAGAATACAGTGAAAACACCTACATACACTAGGGTACAGTGCAAGTTTAAGGTCTGAAGATGTCAAGTACATGCGTCAAGGCGCTTATTAATAACGAAACATAGCGCACTGTGGCTACGATACATCTGACATCAGTTGTTCTTTCCTATGACTTCATTGAATTTGAGGGTGTTGCCATCTCGTGTTTAAAATGTATTCTGGCACTGCAGATAAACGTGAATGAATTTGAAGCTGCCATGTTGTCCCCTGGCGTGCACCTCAGGGTTACTTGATGTCTTTGTACCTGAGCTGTCCTCTGGTGTTTAGTACCTGCTGAGTTTGCCACTGTGGCAGTGTCTGCATGGATGGATGTTGCACCTCCTTGTGGTTTTTGGATCATCTGGAAGGGCATGGGATCACAGGACACTGAGAGCGAGTGTTCATGCATGGCAATGCTCGTCGCCTTGCAATTCTGTTCGGTCTCCAGACTACCTGTAGCTTCCGCTGAGCCGCTGTCTTCCATTCGCCAGTCTCGCTCTCTCCAGCCATACCTAAGCAAGCAGTGTCCGGCGGGCGCGAGGCTGACCGTAGCACCGTGTACGGAAAACCTGCCTAGTGCCATTATTGGCAACACACCCCACCCACACAAACACATAGCATGCATGCATGCTAAATAAATAAATACACAATACAACTTTTGTTTGGGAAAATATTGCTGCAGGTTTATTCCATACAAAAGTATGCAATACGGTGGGTTATCTTATGGACGATCCAAGGGCAGGCAGCTACCTGTGCTGTCCTGCCCGCTTGATGAGCCAAGCACTGTGGAGAACTCAATCAGTGCTACCTTATGGGGTGATCCTCTTTCCGGATCACGTGACACATTGGTCCCTTATTACTCACGCCCCTTTCAGGGCGGAGCATAGCATGAAAAGCCCCGGTTGTTCAGGCCCACAACCGCCCAAAGGACTAAAGGGTTTGCCGACGCAGTTTTCCAGGAATCTGCCATGAGGCTCCTGGTATTTGTCTCTGGCACCCCTATTGTGCCCCGCAGAGGTACCCTTCTGTACCCATCTGCACCTTTGTCTTACTTGAGTTGTGAATCTACATATAAGGTACAGCTTGTTTCCTCTGACTGATGATACTCCTTACACATCTCACTGCAACCAATATAAGAGAACACACACAATCCTTACAGAGCACAGAAACAATCAGTTGACACTCACCTGTCATATTAGGATCTCTGAAGCTGTCCATCTCTCCACAGGTGTAAGGATCAGGTCCACCTACTAGAAAAAAAACATGGTATATAGCTCTGTGAATTGTATACGTATGAAGTACAGTACTCACAGTTCACAGTACTCACAGCTCACTGTACTCACAGCTCATAGTACTCACAGCTCACAGTACTCACAGCTCACTGTACTCTCAGCTCACAGTACTCTCAGCTCACAGTACTCACAGCTCACTGTATTCACAGCTCGCAGTACTCACAGCTCGCAGTACTCTCAGCTCGCAGTACTCTCAGCTCCCAGTACTCTCAGCTCACAGTACTCTCAGCTCACAGTACTCACAGCTCACTGTATTAACAGCTCGCAGTACTCACAGCTCGCAGTACTCACAACTCACTGTACTCTCAGCTAACAGTACTCACAGTACTCACGACTCACTTTACTCTCAGCTAACAGTACTCACAGCTCATATTACTCACAGCTCGCTGCTCTTGACCTGTTTACTTGGAGCAGTCGTGAAAGATGGTTGTTAAATGAAGCTCAAGTAATTACACTGGTGAAGTCCTCAAGTGTCTCGTTGTCTGTTGTCCAGGGCAAGAGTCAACAAGACAAGAGGGCGATATGACTGGATTGCACTGACAGAGCGGGCAAAACATATTTCATTTAATGGATAGGAATAAAGTAAAACTGCTTTAAACCATTGAATTGGAATTTCTTCTGGTAACTACTCAACTATGTAATTATCTTACCCTGAGAAGGGTGGTTATATATGGGATGGCCAGATAGTGGAACAAGGCCGAAGTCTGAGTTCCCTTATAAGATTATGGAACTCCAAGGTGATATGCAATATCCTTTGCATGTATGGTGGGGGGACTTTATCCCATATAACACATGGTCACACCATGAACTTTCCTACAAACCACCTTGAAGTGTAAGTCTTTCATAAAAAGGAGAGCATGTTTGCAAACATGAAGAATAAAACTAGAAACACATGTGCCAAATTAAACACATAAAACATTGTTAGCTAGTTGTTGAAAACAGATATTAAAAGCAGTTAAATACAAAAGTCAATTTTATTGTATATTTTTTTTAAAAGGTGAGAAAGGTGCAGCAGAAACATGCAGAAAGATTCTAACTTATCAATTTTCCAAGGAGAGCAAAAAATATACATGTTGCCATAAATATTTCCTTTCTGCTTGCCACTGTAGAGTAAAACAAGCATTGGCATAGCCAATAGGTCTCACCTTTGGGACCCTATAAGTGTTTAGCCATGCAACAGTTAATGTTGCAGTAAGGATATTGTGCTGCATAACTAACTACTTATAAGGTCCCAAAGGCGAGACCTATTGGCTATGCCAATGCTTCTTTTGTTAGGCACTGGGAGATTAAGTGATTTGCTCAGAATCACAGGATGTTCAGCGTCATTGCCGAGACTCGAACCCAGGCCAACTCCTCCCCCCTCGGTAATGTACGTGCAATGTAAAGTGCTCTGACACCCTTCACTTTTATGAGTGACACTATAAAACGAATTAAATGCATCTGAGAGAGAGCAGTTATGAAGACAGTCAAAGGGTGGTAGTGCAGGAATCCATTGTGGAGGTTGTCATTGAAGGGGAGGGGGTGTGCCAAAAATCATTGTTGCACAGGGTGCAACCAGTGCTAAAGCCCGCCCTGACTACCACTGGTGGAAAACAAGTATTTTGTCCAAGACATCTGTCAAGGGCCACACCAGAATACAGAGGCCACATTTAGCAAAGCATTGCACCAGGACAAACAAAAGGGAGTTAACTGAACTTGTAGTAGTTTGGTATTTAGATAACGAGAATATATATGCAGATAAACTTCGCTGTTCACCATCTGAACGTCAGCCCTCAGTTCGTGCCGAAATCTAAAGTCTACTTTTTTTGGTAAGTAAGCAGCAAATACAGTCAAACTTTGCTTTTTCTCCTTTTATGCCATAGTGCATAATTAATATATATGCACTGTTAATTAGAATACACCTGTTTGCTTCCTTTGCTATCACCCAACCAGGAAAAATGGTGTAAAACGGAACTGGTTCTTATTAAATAAACATAGAAAACACATGTGGGTTCATGCTTTGCCATTGTGCAAATATCGTTTGGATTATTCATTATTTCTTAAGTGGCAAAACGGTGCAAATGGATTGTGCTAGGAGAGCTAAAGCCATACAGAGATTAATGTTTGGGTGGATGTGACTGCCACGCAGTAGGTCGTAGATCTTCAGGCCTTGCGATTGGATTTTAATGCAGATGTCGCATGTCGGTGATTTGTTGACCTGCTTGGGAATCCGCGTGTTTAGCGCCATATGTGCCCTTGGGGCACCAGAGGGCACTCGCTGCTGCGTTTTACTTGGTGAAACAAGCTCCTTGTGCTGCGCACGCCTCGGCAATTAGAGTACAATTCCACCGCACTTCCCCTGACCGAGAACTCCCCAAGCATCGCTGTACCTCTCTTTGTCCTGAATTTACTCACACCGTGACAGTTACGTATTAAAATGACGTGACTCCGAGCACAACAGAGAGAATTGTTGTGCACCCAAAAGTTGTGAACCCATCTCAGAGGGGACCTAAGCGCCGCTAGAAGACAACCCCGAAGCTCTATATCTAAGCAGTGATTGGCACATGCGCCCTGAAAGCAGGTTTTAGGCGCATGAAAAC
Source organism: Triturus cristatus (assembly GCF_964204655.1). Lineage (NCBI taxonomy): Eukaryota > Metazoa > Chordata > Amphibia > Caudata > Salamandridae > Triturus > Triturus cristatus. The sequence goes on from NC_140593.1 coordinate 902,949,667, forward strand.
CTATACAAATAAAATAGCATTTAGCACTAAACCGGCCATACTTTCCAAGGCAGGCCAAGACGTGGAAAATGCACTTAGGTCAAAGACATTTACCTGTAAGTGCTGCACGGTTCCCCTTGCAAGGTTCGCGCACAATGAATACTCAAAGTTGTGAACAATTCAAAGATGTTTTCTGCGTTCGAGTGGGGTTTCCCTTTCAGTGTCACGAACTTCTGACACATGTCTTACAACATTCATGGCTTATTTTTCCCACGTGCCACAAAGGTACTATCCCATCCCGCGCTCAACAACAGGCAAATAGAAGACTGCCTTACAAGTGTGTGCTTCAATATTCCGTATTAAATGTGCAGCTTTATCGCCGCTCCAATTCTGAGAGGCTAATTGCTTTCTCTGACATTCCAGTGATATATATTTCAGTTACATTACAGAAGGTCGCATTCATTTTATTTCCGGCGCGGAGAGATTAAGCAATTTGCCCTTAAATCACGCGGTGTTGAGCCGACGCTCTGACTCCAACCTGGTTGCAAAATCGGCAGCAGTGGCCGTAAGGCTTCATCATCTTCCATAAATACCAGTGTACAGGTATTTCACCCACAGCCTCCCCCTCCCCGCACCGGAAGGCAGTTCCCATTAATGCCAAATACTGCTTCCATAATTACCCCCAGTGCAGCCGCCCCCATGCCCTTTCCGTTCCAGCCACGATTAAAACAAGCATTTGCAATGTAATCGGTCTGATTGCATTGCAAATGCTTAAGTTTAAAACTGAGTGCGGTGCCGCTTCATGGACACCGTGGTCGGTTTCTTTATATATTTCTTAACTTCAACACTGAGCGCGATGTCCTTGAAGTGGGCGCTTCGCTCAGTGCTAAAGTTAAGAAATATATCAATAAACCGAGCACGGTGTCCGTGAAGCGGCGCCGCGCTCAGTTTAAAAAAAAAAAAAAAACAAAGTTAAAAAAAAAGACTCGCAGAGCGTTTCCCTTGCGGGAGCGAGCAGGGGTACCATGTGTTTGTAAGTTAATTACAAACATATGGTGTCAAGCTCGCTCCCGCAAGGGAAACACCAAACGTGCACGCGTTGCCATTGAAAGCAATGGAACGCGTGCACGTTTTTAAGACAAAAACCGAAGCGATTGCTAAAGGTCTTTTGCCTATGCAGCACATGCGCGCTGCTAGGCGAGACCTGAAAAAAGAGAGAAAAATAAGAAAAGCAACTTCTCAATTTCTTTGCTTTGAACAGCTGCTTTAATTGTGCTCTGTGAACCAACCTGCCTTCCCCTCTGCTGCTTCCTCTGGCAACAGGCACTGTGACGCCAGAACTTGACTGTAATAAGCTATTACAATTGAGTTCTGATGTCATTTCTTTTTAATCAGTGACTGTGTGCATCATAAGCCGCCGATTATAAAGACAGTAGAGAGGCATTTTTATACAGGGCTTGCAGGAGCCTATGTATTATAAAAGAATTTAACATAGTGAGAGTCAATGGCTCCTAAGTAATGATGTGCTTCTAAGGAGGACAGCACACATTAACCGGTAGACTTACTGATAACTCATGAAACGCAGAGCAGCAACTAAAGTGGGTGCGTAGTGTGAGAGAGAGAGGTGCGTAGTGTGAGAGAGAGAGGTGCGTAGTGTGAGAGAGAGATGCGTAGTGTGAGAGATAGAGATGCGTAGTGTGAGAGAGAGATGAGTAGTGTTTGAGAGAGATGTGTAGTGTGAGAGAGAGAGCTGCGTAGTGTGAGAGAGAGAGCTGCGTAGTGTGAGAGAGAGGGATGCATTGTGTGAGAGAGAGAGCGGAATAGAGAAGCGCAGCTTCTACTAAGACAAGGCGCTGTCCTGTCTCTCGTACCGCTGGTGCACAATCAAGCTGCCTAGCGCCACGCACATACCTTTGCATATGTATTTGCACTAAAAGGTTAGCAGAGAGGCGTTGCTTCAAAATCCATGGGTGGTCCCAGGGAAAGGAACGCCCATTTGCCGCCCATGGAAAGCTCCCTAGACGCAAAGTAACACAGAGCAGCGCAAAACGCACCTTTCATGCATCTTTCCAGCGCAAAACAAACTTTTGGGTGGAAAATTATTTCGAAAACCATTTTGCACCGGTTTGTGTCACTTTCTTTTAGTAAATCTGCTCCCAAATCTTCAGCAGAACAAAGAAGAATCCACCCTCACAACTTGAAACTCTATTGTAAAAACAAACGTCACTTAAATAAGGATATGGAGGTGATAACATCTCCGCAGATGACTGGGGGAGGGTGTAATGTGACATCCGCAAAACACACCTCAACAAGCGGCAGGGGCCAGTGCAACAAAAACATACCTCAAGGAATGCAGAACACCAGATAAAATGCGGAGCTTAAAGCTGTCCGGGTTCAAATACATGTGAGAGGTGCAATGCAGACACTGGTGCAAAGAGTCATGTGTTGGCCGACTGCCCACACAAGCCAAAGAACTGGGGGAGTTATTAAAGAGAATAAACCTGACTGATGCTCTTACGCAGCACAATCATTCATTAAAAGGACCTGTCTAGGTTACCTCGGTGTTGCTGACATGAAGTCCTGCCCTGGTGGCAATTAGTCGAACAGGGCTAAGAAGCTGTAATAACCCCTGAAGGAAGCAGGAAGGGATGGGAAAGGCTGCTACAGTCGAAAGAGTAACTTTAAACTCAAAGAGAAGGGAGGACGCGTTCCAAAAACATGGGGGAACTACATAGAAAGCATCCTTGACAAATACAATGTGATGTGTGCTTTTACCCGAGACAACTTACAGCTGCACAACACCTTAGGCAACACAATCATCCAGGTGAGTTCTGCACTCACCCCACAGTTGTGCTTCAGTGCTCGGTAGTGCAGCTGCTGCCTGGTTGGTTTGGGGCTTCGAGCGACTGGAGATGTTGATGGCTGTTTCATTGCTGGGAGCTGTATGCACGAGATGGTTGTTAATTTACATTTACATTGTAGGGTCACTCTTCTTTGCTGAAGTACATTGTAGGGTCACTCTTCTATGCTGAAGTGCATTGTAGGGTCACTCTTCGGGCCTACATTCTGCTGGGACTGCAGCCGGTGCCGGCTGTCCCCCACTCAAAGGTCCGGAGGTTTATATCTCCTCTTCAGACATGTTATGTTCAGTTTCCATTTCCCAGCGGATTCACCTCTGCGCTGTAGAGATAAATCAAATGACGTTAATTACTGTGGGAATGTCTGTCCTGAAGGAGCAGGCAGATGATGGCCGGTGCTGTCGAGGCCTCTCTCGAGGCGGCCTTTGGGGCCAGTCTGCAGAGGCCTGACTCTGAAGGGTCACTGTCCTCACACGGGGAGGTGGGGCTGGTTCATGCACAACCAAATCACCAGAGCCCGAGTCCAGGAAGATGTTGTGAATATCAAACAATGCACCGCCAGCCGATCTGCATACCCGCTCCGACCTGATCTTCGGAGCACTACCTAGACGCCCAATACCAATTTTGCCCTGCGATCGCCCCCTTCCCCGCCCCCTCCCCGAGCCATGCCAGAATGCCGAGCCCGGCCAGGCCACGGGCCCATGCTGCTTTCCCCACAACACAACACCGCCAGGCCAGGGTGTCTGGAACGTCCCTGGCCCCGATCCTCTGCCCAGCATGACCCGGCTCCAACACGCAGTCGGAGCCACACACAGAATGGGAAAGACCTGGGAAGGGGGGGTGACAATGCCCACACACTCACCGGACGCTGTGCCCGCCGCCTGTGACGGCCAGTACCGCACTCTTATAACAATGCCACGGCCCCTTTCCAACACCTTGATCCTGACCTCCTGTGTGTGATGGTTAAAAGGAAAACACGAATAATGTACAACACGCACCAATCAAAACCCACACCTGTTCTTGCTTTAATATAAAATTAGACCTTTTTATTTCTCCCTCCATCCAAGGCACAAGATGGCTGCCAACACTTCCTGGTTTGAAGTGTTGGCAGCCAATCAGAGGCAAGCTCGTGCTTGTGTGGTTAGGCTCCACCCAGATATTGAAAGTTTTATTTTTTTTATTTCTCAGGAACTACTGAATGGATTTACACCATTTAAAAAATGGTCTCTTTCTGAACTAAGGGCTACCTTTTTGCCAAATTTGGTGTACTTCCGTTCAGCTGTTCAGGCTGTAGCTTTATCTAAAGTTTCCTATAGAAATTAACATGGGGAAAATGCGTTTTGGGACCCCCTTTTTTTCTCGGCCCCCGCTAGTCGAATCACCCTGAAACTTTAAAGATGGGAGCTGACTGCTGCAGTTTTGAAAATTTCGCGAAGATTCGTCAACCGGAGCCAAACTCATTTTCCCAAAAACGCTTTTCCTATGGAAACTAGGTCCTAACTATAACTACCTACTGGCAACCGCCAGTAGGTAATATATATATATATATATATATATTCACTGAAAAAACCATAGGTTTCAGGCACGTTATAGTTAGAAATTAACATTTAAAAAACCTTAGAAATTCACTGAAAAAACCATAGGTTTTAGGGAAAGTTATAGTTAGTTGGACATTTCACTCGTACAAAACCATAGAAATTCCCCCGTTATAGTTAGTTCAGCTAACTATAACACGTGCCCCCGCAAAGCACTGATGACGTCACATATTACATCACTCATGACATGGCCAGTGACATCACTGATGACATCTCAAATGACATCACTGATGACATCATCCAGTGACTGTGTGCTTCTGTAAAGTTTAAATATGTTTAATATTATATAGGGAAAGGCGTATTGAAGAATGAGTGGGTGTTATAAGTGTCTGAATGGATGATTTAATAGTTGCGTGACTGACTCTATAAGTGAGTGATTAAACTTATCTTACTGAATGCATGGGTTAGTGAGTAAACTGTGTGAATGTCTGTATCCGTCTGTCTGTTGGTGTGTAAGTGGCTTCATGGTTTTGCGAATAGCTACATGAGTGTCTATATGGGTTATTGATTGGTTGTCTGAGTATCTGTATGGGTGCCTGACTGTTTGTGTGGGTGGGGTGTGTGTGACTCTGTACATAGATGTGTGAGTGGGTGATTCACTGGATGCATGGTTTCAAGAGTGACTGTGATGAACTGTATGGGTGGGTGAGTGTGTGTATGGGTGTGTTAGTGAGTGAATGTATATCTCAGTTTCATATGTGTGATTAACTACATATGTGAAAGGCAGTATATATGTGTTTTGGAGTATATAAATGTCTATAACTGAGAGTGTGTGATTGTGAGAGTGACTGTACGGGTGAGTGAGTGGATGTGTGTATAAACCTAAGAATCAGTGAGTGGGTATGTAGTTATTGGTGTTGGAGTGTCTATGGTTTTCAGTATGGCAGTCTGTAATTTAGAGTGGGTGTATCAAAGGTTATATTAGGGTGTGAGAAGATGCATCAATTTATCACATGGATGATGTCATCAGTGATGTCGCTGACCATGTCATGAGTGATGTAATATGTGACGTCATCATCAGTGCTTTGCGGAGGCACCAGTTATAGTTAGCTGAACTAACTATAACGGGGGAATTTCTATGGTTTTGTACGAGTGAAATGTCCAACTAACAATAACTTTCCCTAAAACCTATGGTTTTTTCAGTGAATTTCTAAGGTTTTTTAAATGCTAATTTCTAACTATTACGTGCCTGAAACCTATGTTTTTTTCAGTGAATTTCAAAGGTTTTTTAAATGCTAATTTCTAACTATAACATGCCTGAAACCTATGGCTTTTTAAGTGAATTTCTAAGGTTTTTTCAATGCTAGTTTTTAACTATGCCTACAGAGGTAGGACATGCGAAGAAAGAAGAAAAAACGCACAGAAAGAAGCAAAACAAAAGCAGAAAGAAGCAACAGAAGTTCTCAAAGACGAAGAAAAGTGCAGGAAGAAGCAAGACATGTGCAGAAAGAATCAACAGAGGAGCAGAAACAGGCCTTGTTACGAAATCATCCTGTGCCCACAACGTTTTCAGACGGGTACTGGTGCTAACTGACTCTGACTAACCAGGCCTAGAGCCAGTGGTATGCTAAAAGACACTTAGAATACAGTGAAAACACCTACATACACTAGGGAACACTATGCGTTGGGGTACCCCTGTGATTAGCATGACCTCCTCTGTAAGCCCCTAGTACATAATAGGGCAGGGGGATTAAAACTACCTCTTAACACGCGCCACGAGGTGACGTGTGCAAACACGCCCTGGGGGCGTTTTAAGTTGGGGGATAAAGTCCCCTTGAATCCTGAGGGTCCCTGGGGTCCAACTAGCCCACTAGGTACCTCCAGTAAGCGCCAAAGAGCTGCGTTGCAGAGAGGTGTGAAAAGGGGCACGGCGTAGACCACCTCTCTGCAACGCCGCACAGTGGCGCTTACTGGAAGCACCTGGTGGGCTAGTTAGCCCTCAGGATTGAAGGGGAATTATTTCCCCAACTTAAAACGCGCCACAAGGCGTGTTTGCACATGTCACCGCAGGCCCTGTCCCCTCCCTTCACCACTGTGTAAACATGCCCTGTGGCCATTTTAAGTTGGGAGATTAAGTCCCCTTGAATTCTGAGGGTCCCTAGGGTCCAACTAGCCCACTAGGTATCTCCAGTAAGCACCAAAGAGCTGCATTGCAGAGAGGTGTAAAAAGGGGCACAGCCTAGACAACCTCACTGCAACGCGGCGTAGTGGCGCTTACTGGAAGCACCTGGTGTGCTAGCTGGCCCCCAGGAGCCCTCAGGATTGAAGGGGAATTATTTCCCCAACTTAAAACGCGCCACAGGGCGTGTTTGTACACGTCACCTCAGGCCCCATCCCCTCCCTTCACCACTGTGTAAACACGCCCTGTGGCCATTTTAAGTTGGGAGATTAAGTCCCCTTGAATCCTGAGGGTCCCTAGGGTCCAACTAGCCCTCTAGGTACCTCCAGTAAGCGCCACAGAGCTGCGCTGCAGAGAGGTATAAAAAGGGGCACGGCCTGGACCACCTCTCGGCAATGCAGCGCATCCCCCAGGGCCTGACTCCTATTTATTTATTTTTTTAAATGGAAGGGGGCCGCGTGACCCCCCTCCCGAAGCCATAATCACCCCCATCCCCCGGGACATGGCCAGTTTTTTTGTAAATTTATTTCAAGGGGGGCTGCGTTGCCCCCCTCCCAGGCCACTTAAGGCCCTGGGGACCCCATCCCCAGGGCCGGCCCTATCCGTTGGGGACCGTGGGGGTTCCCCAATTCCCCCACAGTCCCGCCGGCTTCTCACGTCCTGTGGTAGCCGGCATTGTTTTCCACACGGGGAGCTGCTAAGATGCAGCTCCCCGTGTGGAAAAGCAATTGGCTTTGATTTTTGGAAGAGAGAGCAGGTTTCCTGCTCTCTCTTCCAAAACCAAAGCAGTTTGCTATGGCAGGGCGGGAGCCGCGAGCAAACAGCTGTGTCCCGGGGGTGGGCACCCCGAGACACTGCAGGAGCCGGCCCTGGGGGATGGCGGTCCCCAGGGCCATCAAAGGGCTCCAGGAGGAGGGCTGCACGGTCCCCTTCCCAACATGTGCAAAGCCCTGGAGGTGGTGGGCCTCAGGGTCCGTAACGGACCCCGACATTTTAATAATTAGGTCCCCGTGGCGTGTGGGGGTGTTCGAGACCCCCCCACAGGTAGTTAATTTTTTTAAAAAACAAGCCCTGGGGGGTGGAGGTCCCCGGGCTGCGGGGGCCTATGTGCCCCTGCCAATATTTTATAAAAGCCCCGGGGGTGGTGGTCCCCGGGGCTTGGGGGGGCCTTTGAGCCCCCCCACCCATTTACTATTGAAGCCCCGGGGGGTGGCGGTCCCCGGGGCTGCGGGGGGGCCATGAGCCCTCCCTATAAATACTTTTGAAAAGTCCCGGGGTGGCGGTCCCCGGGGATGGTAATGTAAACATTGCCCCCTGGACTTGGGCCACCCGGGGGCTAATTAAAAACGAAGCGCGGGTGTTCGCGCTTCGTTTTATTCATTTTCACGGCCGGATCAGCGGATTCTCCGCGCATACCGCGTTTAAAAAAACAAATGCTTTTTATGGCCCTGGGGGTCCTTGTGGGACCCTCTGAGCAGGCCTAGGGGGTCAGGGTGTTTCTACCCTTCCCCCTTTTTTGTGTTTTGCGCTCTTGTTTTTCGCTTTTCTTGTGCCTCGGTTCTACCAAGCCAATTAGCATGAAGCTCGTGATCGGGAGGGTGCGCGGATCCTTCATGCCTCTAGATATCACTATCTTTATTTCTTAATTTCTCAAAAACTACTGAACGGATTTACACCATTTTTAAAAAGGTCGCTCTCTGGGCCAAGCAGTACCTTTTTGCCAAATTTGGGACGAAGTGAGAGACGCGCTAAGACTCTCAGGCGGTCCTCTGTATGTGTGTGACTTTGAAACTGCACTGCATTATTACCGGTGCTTGTTCAAATCTTTTAAAATGTTTTAAAATGCTTCAAACCGATCTCACGTTTTAAACTTAAAGTCAGTCACTTCCTGTTGATTCCTTGCCTGAAATAACGTACTTGAATTGCACTTCCGCTTAGAAACGCGGTCTAGTGCTGGGAGGGAGCTGTCAGCTGCTGCACAGCAGACCTGATTGGTTGGTGGGCGGAAGGGGACTGCATATTACCACGCTGGAGCCGACGCGCATCGGACGAAGTGAGAGACGCACTAAGACTCTCAGGCGGTCCTTTGTATGTGTGTGACTTTGAAACTGCACTGCATTATTACCGGTGCTTGTTCAAATCTTTTAAAATGTTTTAAAATGCTTCAAACCGATCTCATGTTTTAAACTTAAAGTCAGTCACTTCCTGTTGATTCCTTGCCTGAAATAACGTACTTGAATTGCACTTCCGCTTAGAAACGCGGTCTAGTGCTGGGAGGGAGCTGTCAGCTGCTGCACAGCAGAGCTGATTGGTTGGTGGGCGGAAGGGGACTGCATTTTACCACGCTGGAGCCGACGCGCAGCGGGCGCGCCTAAGGCAAGCCCGTCTGCGCCCGTCCGTGCCCTGCCGGGACAAGGGGCCACAAATTCTGGCACAAATATCCTGTACTCGGCTAACGACCTGCTGTCCTTCACCACAAACACCTACTCTCTTAAACCCTCCACCTTTGTAATATTGGAAGCTGAAAACCTCCTAAGGACTCCCGCTATAGCCCCAGACCCTTTGGCTGGGCCCTTAGTCCACCTATCATCTAGATTAGGGAAGCCTTTGGGTTTGACAGTGGCTGTCTGAATACAAGATCTCTGCAAAAACATCACCTTGAGATCTTTTCCCTCCTTCAGGAAGGGGATATCGATATTCTGTCTTTGACAGAAACGTGGATGGGGGATGCTTCAACTCCCGATATTATCTCATCCTTGCCAGGGAATTTTGATGCCATTTGGCACAATAGGCAAGATAATAGAAGAGGAGGGGGGGTGGCGACTCTTTTTAAATCTAGTCTTAAGGCCACTATGATTATATTAGAAAGCTCTGATAACTCTGAGATTCTAGGAGTCAAGTTTACCTTTGACTCCTCCTGTTTTGTACTTCTGACAGTTTATCGTCCCCCGGATGCTACCCCTGGTTTTTGCGATTATTTTTGCGAAACTATATCGGACCTTAGCACACGCTATCAAAAGCTGATGGTTGTGGGAGACTTTAATTTCCATTGGGAAAGAAGTCCCCGAGAGCCACAAGCTACACAATTCGACATGACTATGTCGAACCTAGGCCTCCACCAACTGGTAAACTGCCCAACCCACATTAAGGGGCACACTCTTGATCTGGTCTGGTCATCTAACCAGCAAGACAGACTCTTAAACTGTCTCCCTTGTGTTTGGTCGGATCATTTCTTAATTTCGTGCTGGGTTCCTCTAAATAGCTCTCCCACCCAACCTCCTCCAGAATGGAGGAGAGTGCGAAGCTGGCATAAGATCCAGATGATAATCTTACAGATTTTCTTCAGAAACTACCCCCATACAGGAGGGTTACACCAATATTGACTTATCCAGTCAATCTCTTAGTAATACCCTCCAATTAGCCATCGATCATTTGGCTCCAGAACGTAGGGAAAGAATAAAGCCCAAAAATAAGGGGGCTCATTGGTTCATTGAAGCCTTACGGATACAGAGACAGAGCCTGTGTAAAGTCGAGAGACAGTGGAGGAAAGCTTATAACACCACTGACCTGACCCTTTATAAAGCTGCTCTGGCTTTTTACACGAAATCCATCACTTCCAGGAAAGCAGAATACTATGAGGCTCGGATTACAGACGCCTCTAATAAACAGAAGGAAACCTTCAAGATCTTAAAGGAACTTAGCAGAAAGGTCGATGTCAAATCAACTTTAATACCTTTCGACGTTGACACTGTGCAATCCTTTTTTCTGCAGAAAGTGATGGATATTCTTCATGAGATCGACAGATCTCCTGCTGCCCTGAGCACTCAGGGATTGGCGCTGCCTCCCACCTCACCAGCTCAATTTCTTACACACTTTCCCCCGCTGGACTCAGAAGCGCTGGCCTCACTGATAAATAAAACCAAATCTGGCTCACCGGCCGACCCATGTCCACCCAGGATCTTTCAGCTGGCCCTCCCAGTCTTGGATTGTCAGATTCTCAATCTTCTCAACAATTCCCTGGCCGTTGGCCAGGTGCCATCCAACCTGAAGGAGGCTAGAGTTATCCCTTTATTGAAAAAGCAAGGGGCTGATAAGGCTGAGTTGAAAAACTATAGGCCTATCTCGCAACTCCCTGAAAACATTATCTGGCCTTCTTGATAAATCTGAGCTCTTTCACCCACGTCAGGCTGGCTTTAGAGCCTACCATAGCACGGAGCTAGTTATGCTGTCTGTCCTTGATGATCTTAGATTAAATGCTGATAATAGAGAGCCGAGCGCACTAGTGCTCTTAGATCTCTCAGCAGCATTCGACACGGTCAGTCACTCTATTTTACTGACCCGACTGATGGACCTGGGACTTAGGGGCTCGGTCTATAACTGATTAAAATCATTTCTATCTGGACGCTCGCAAAGGGTTCAACTCGGCGACCATACTTCAAATAGAGGTGACATCCCCTGCGGCGTGCCCCAGGGCTCTGCACTGTCCCCTTTGCTCTTTAATATATATTTACAGCCTTTAGTGACTGCATTGTCCAATTTGGATGGTCGAGTTTTTAACTATGCTGATGACACTCAGCTTATCCTGAGGATCGACAATTCGGTCCATGCTCAAGAGACGGTTCAAAGTATCCTAAGATTTACCACTAACTGGATGACGGTTAATTCCTTAAAAATCAACCCTGACAAAATGGAGATTCTCGTCATTCCAACAATTAACAACTCCTGGAGTGGCTTGTTTTAGCCCAAAGAACTTGGGGTCCCTCCATGTCCATCACCAGTTGTGAAAAGCTTGGGAATTAAGATTGATGCAGAACTCTCTTTGAGTCACCAAGTCTCCTCAGTGGTGGGCACTTGCATCGGCGTCCTGAGACAATTGAGGAAACTGGTTCCCCTCCTATCAGTTTCCTCTATGAAATCCATAGTCTCGGCCACTATTTTATCGCGCCTTGACTATGGACATGCACTTTACCTAGGACTCCCTCTGAAACTCCCAAACCGACTCCAGGTTGTACAGAATGACGCCGCTAGGCTGGTCTTTAGCCTTCCTAGGAGGACCCATGTTGCTTAAGCTACACTGGCTGCCTGTTAGACAGCGCGCAAAATTCAAGGGCCTATGTATTGCTCATAAAACCCTGTATGGGCACGCCCCCAGCTATATTAGGGAACGCTTGGTCAAGTATGTTCCAGGACGTTCACTCCGTTCTACAGATGCCTCCCAGCTAGTCTGCCCTCGGAGCAATTTGGCTACTAAGGGTGGACGAGCTATTTCTGTTATTCTGCCACGACTTTGGAACCAATTGCCGGATGCTTTACGAAAGGAACCAGGTCTGCTCCCCTTTCGGAAACTGCTGAAAACGTTGCTGTTCAAAGACACATCCTAACTCTTCCATCACCAGGACTGTCCGCACTGGGTTGAATGCATTTCTCCTTCTGTCAGCGCTAAGAGACCTGCTGGTATACACGCGCTATATAAATCAACTTACAAATACAAATTCCGTTCAGCAGTTTTTGCTATAACTGTGTCTAAAGTTTCCTATGGGAAATTGATTTTTTTTACCTCTATTTTTTTAACTTCTCTGGAACTACTGAACGGATTTACACCATTTTAAAAAAAGGGTGCTTTCTGAACCAAGGGCTACCGTTTTGCACAATTTGGTGTAATTCCGTTCAGCAGTTCGGGCTGTAGCCGTGTCTAAAATTTCCTTTGGGAAATAACATGGGGAAAACGCGTTTTGGGACCCCCCTTTTTTCTCGGCCCCCGCTTGACGAATCACTCCCAAACTTTCAGGATAGGAGCTGACCGGAACAGGCCATAAGTTTTGGAAATTTTACGAAGATTCGTCAACCGGCGCCAAAGTTATTGGGAATAGAAGGTTACGATTTTCCTATGGATAATAGGTCCTAACATAACACACACATGTTTATACTTGTACACTTGCATATATATATATATATGTATAGATAGATAGATAGATAGATAGATAGATAGATAGATAGATAGATAGATAGATAGATAGATAGATAGATAGATAGATAGATAGATAGATAGATAGATAGATAGATACCTTGATGCATGTCCTCATTATCTTAATGAGTCATGAGTTGGGCCTGATTTTTAGATTTTACTGATGCGATAGTCCAACAGATATGTGATGAAGCATTCCCTCTGAAAAAGTTCCTTTAATTATCCAATTTTTCTCCATCATTGTTTTATCATCTGGACATAAGAAAGGACATTGAAAGATGGTTTTGGGTATGTGTTACTCAATCACCATGTGTACACATTCCTGTCTGTGTTTTTTCAAAAATTGTATGCCTATCACAAATATTTTCCAGAAAACAGACTGGCTTACATGCACATTTGTGAAGGAGTAAGACATCATGTAAATCTGTCACTTTTAACATGAATGAACTAGTATTTGTGAATCAAAACGCAATTGGGATATGTTTTTAATGAAAAATGAAGCCATTTAATCTGCAGTTACGAGTCAATTTGGCTCACATGCTCACTCTTGTTTGTGTATGAAACCAACATACCTATGTGAAGTTTGTACCATCCACTGTATCATAGGTGCATTTTATGCTATGTCACCTATAATAGGGCTAACATTACATCATTTACAATAGTGAGGGAGCATCACACCTGACAAAATAAAGACTAATGGCCCATTCTATACAACTGTACCTTAGAACATCAAACAGTCTGGTGTATATTTGTTGTTTAGGCAGGCATGTGTCTGCTCAAACCAGTCCTTTGGTAGTGAACAAAAATCAGGTGGTATCCTTTTCCACAAAAGTATATACAAAACACATCATCATACACCTTTTGCAAAACTAACACCTTCCTTGAAGAACTCTTCTTGTGCGTTGGACATGTGTCACCCTTAATGTTGAGGAGCAGGGTCAAGACTGATTTGCATATAGCTGGGTCCAAACTAGGGTGGCGTAGAGAGCAAATAAACAATGGATTTAACCCTGATCTCTTGACTGAGGTTGAATGTTTGATTCATTCAGCATTCTGCCCATCATTTGTTGCTGCAGCAATTTTTGCCCTAAGTGGGATGGGTATGCCCATGCATGCGAATCTTGCTCGCTGTGCCACGGGATTCAAGCTCGCCTGGTTGATGAGAGATGTTACCTCGAAACCGGTCTCAGAATGCTTGTTTCTGGTCCAGGGAGGCCATGGCTTGGCAGTTCGGGCTGGACTGTTCCCATGAGGAGCAGGGTCAAGATTGATTTGCATACAGCTGGGTCCAAAGTGATGTGGCGTAGTGGGCAAAGGAACAATGGATTTAGCCCAGATCGCTTCACTGGGGGGGAATGTTTGATTCATTCAGCATTCCGTGCATCATTTGTTGCTACAGCACTTTTCACAGTAAGTGGGATGGGTATGCCCAGACGTGGGTCCCTTGCTCACTGTGCCACTAAATTCAAGCTAGCTGGCTGATGAAGGGTGTTACCCCAAAACCAGTCCCAGGGTTCTTGCATCCGGTCCAGTAAGGACGCGGCTTGGCAGTTTGGGCTTTGACTGTTCCCATGAGGAGCAGGCTCAAGATTTGCGTATGGCTGGGTCCAAACTGTGGTGGAATAGTGAGCAAAAGAACAATGGATTTAAACAAAATCTCTTGACTGGGGGTGAATGTTTGATTAATCTAGCTTTCCATCCATCATTTGTTGCTGCAGTGCTTTTTGTCCTAAGTAGATAGGTATGCCCAAACGTGGCTTCCTTGCTTGCTGTGCCACTGGATTCAAGCTAGCCTGGCTGAGTAGGCATGTTACCCCGAAACCAGTCCGAGGATGCTTGTTTCCTGTCCAGGGAGGACTCGGCTTGACAGTTTGGGCTGGACTGTTTCCATGAGGAGCAGGATCAAGAAGTTGGAATAGGAAAAATTAAATAAATAAATAACTCCTATTCCATTGTATTTCAACTCCCCCCACCACGCTTACCTGCACCGACTGCGACTGGTCAAGACTGAATTGCATATGGCAATAGACTTAACACAGTTCTCTTGACTGAGGGGAAATGTTTGATTCATTCAGCATTCTGTCCATCATTTGCTGCTGCAGCATCCTTAATGTTGATGGCAAAATAATTTTCTGTAACAAAAAATAGTTATTTAATATGTTAAACTCAAACTCTCACATTGGGAGGAAAAGCCAAGCAGGAATTCTGATGACTTTCTTGTCCAGCATCGTAGGTCCTTCGACCTCTTCTGACAATGAATGCTGTGCCGCTTCTGCACTCCCAAGGTTTGCACCTTCTTTACGATGGCCTTCCAAATGGTATTTTTAAGATGGGTATGGACCTGTATGGATAAAAGAAATAAAAAGAACAAAAAAATTGCTTTGTGACTTTTTGTTTGTCTGTATTGATGTAACACAATTGTACTACATTAGTCACAATCATTAGTCAAAATGTACTACATAATATATATATTTTTTTATTCTGCCAAGATAAATGAATAAATAATACTTTTGTTCTCACCTGTTAAATTGCCCATATCCCTCGTCATGCCCTAAACAGGGGCCGCTCCTTTGTTAGAGAAGAGGAGCATCGCCCCACTGGTCAGTGCCAGGAGATAAAAAAAGTATAATGATATTAAAAAAGTTATTATCATTTTAAATTTCTCTGACACTGCGCAGCCTAAACTGGGGCAGAGTGTCCTGAATCTAGGGCAAGGAGGGGCCATCATCTTTGACGATAGTAGGAGGCTGAGCAGGGAAGAGGAGAGTTGCACACTGTCAGTGGGAAAGTCTGTTTGGCGGTCCATTTTAGGCAGGCCAAACAGACATGCCCACTTTAGTTTTTCCAACCCAGCTGTATGGCAAAGCAAGGGTGGAGAAACACCACAGACTCCCAGGCACTGTCTGCATGGCAAACCAGGTCACTCAGACCAATCCTAGTGCTGCTCACATGCTAGGTACACCACGAGAGCAGTGACCGGTTGGTTGGCGAGTCTGGGAGCTTTGTGCAGTGTGCACAAGAAAGAAGCTGGACTTTGGCAATGGCAGGGCCAGGTAAGTCCTTTTTTTATTATAGACTATTCCTCCCCCATGTTGCCCCTCCACTTGGTATCAGTCACAGCTGCTACTGGTCCAAAAATCACTAATCCAGGCCAGAGACATAATCCAAGCCAGGGGACGCCAGCATTTTCTGTAATGAGAGCTACTTCTGATCAGTGAAACTTATTGTGAAATACTGAAGGTTAAGCAACTTGTGCATTATAACCAGACACCCGGCGCCCAGCTACATTAACTTGAAGCCTAATGTCCATAAAGCCAGATACTATGCTTTGAACAAATTACTATCAATAAGGGCACTATGAAAGGGCTGCCATGTGTGTCAGTGAGAGTGGGGTCTTTGGGGATGTATGAACATATGTGCATATGAAGGGGATATATTTGTACAGGTGACTGAGAGCCTTTATCATATGTACTTGCAACACAGGACATACCTTGCGCCATATGTGGCACCATTACAAGACTGACACAAACACACAATTGTATGTTTTTTTTAATATGGAGAAATTAGAAGTGCAGATAATTATTCTACCAAACACTTCATATCATGGAACGTTTTTCTGCACTCTGAATTTCTCTCATGTAAAAAAAGGCTTTATTTTTCCTATATGCTTATGGCACAGTGTATATTGCTCATTGGGAGTAACAGGCCTGCTGTTTGTAAATGTAACACATTGGAATGGGAGAAAATTGAAATGAAGTGTTAACTCAATAGTTAAGGTAACTCTCCGTTTTACTTTTCATCCATCTAAAAGATTCAGAAACATCATTCTCTTCACAACTCCAATTTTGAGTTGACAAGAAATTATTTTTAAGAGTCAAATACTTGAGTGCTTCAGTTGCTCACCTCTGTGACTCAGCCCCACCCTGGCCCAGAAATCTGACTGAGCTCTGCCCAATGGTGGGCCTTGCTATCTGCAGCCTGACAATCATGATGTCAAATGAACACAGACTTCCCTTAACTTTGGAATGAAAATATGACCTTGTGCTCATTTGAAAATGACCTCAAAGCTGTGAGCTACTCTGAAGGTATCTGGGAGATACTGGCATCTCCCAATTGACTGGTTAGAGACACATGATCTAGGCTGAACGATTTGTGGGATAATACACATAGCAAACATCGTTTTAATTTGGCATGTAAAAAAGTATATATGTGTACGGTTGTGAAAAAAATATAATGTGTTTTCTAATTTTACATGAGGTGACATTTCTACATTTCACATGACAATTGTACATATTCACAGATATATCTCAAAATGTATACCAAATAAAAAAATGTAGGGCTTAAAACACACAACACATACAAAGGTCTTCTCTAATCAAAAAGTGCTGAAAAATGCACATCATCGTTGTTCTATCTAATGTAAAAAATAAATGACACTTCACTTTAATTGCTACAATTCAATGAGGAACTCAAGAGGGCATTCTAGCCTGAGTTTTTAAAAAAAAATTGAAAGATTGGCACATACATTTTAATCATGAAACTGTTGCTCTGGTGACCCATAGAATTGGCTCTACAGGGACAGAACCTCTGTTGCCAGCAATCCCATCTACTCTGGCGAGAAGGCTGGGGCCCTGTCACCTTCTCTTCCTGGCATTGTGGCTCCCAGAGGTTGGAAACAGCAGCAAAAGTTGAGGAGGACTTTTGGCTGCAGCATTAGGAGGCAAGTGAGCTTTTTACGAAATACCACGCACATGTACACAACGTACACGATCACACAAACACAGCCATTGGCTTACGTACGTTGCTTTCACACAAATGAATAATTCCCGCTTAGACCTTAGCGTGTAAATCTGTCTTGCTGAGTCTAAAAAAGTGCCACAAAAAATGCCCAGGAAGTGATGTCAATCTGCATCTTGTTTCATGGAGGAGTACTGTACACTTTCACTTTCTCTTTTAACCACACTGTTAGTGTCTGTGAAGAGTTGTGGAGGTGTTTGGAATTGTGTGCTGGTGTTGTTGTGGAAGAGAGTGGTTTGTGTCTAGTATACTGTCCCTAGTGTCCCTGTTAAGTCCTGTGTCTTTGCCTTTATTGTCTTTTACGTCTTTATGATTTTCTTGTCGGTGTCTGTCCAAGGTGTATATCTGTGACTTTTAAGATTTTTGGAGGAATTTACTTGGATTTTATTTTTGAATAGTGGGCTTAGTTGTCTGTTTGGGGATGTTCAGTGAGGGTAGGGAGGGCAGGATGTCAGAGGCGGCATTGGAGGGCTTCTTCTGGCTGGTGAGTTTTTTCACAATGGAATGATGGGGAGTGGGGACGGGTCTTGGAGGGCTATGATGTCAGGGTCAGGAAGATGAGGTGGGAGCACATACGCAACCACATGATGCATATCTTCGTACATGATAAATGCTGTATGAAATCACAGTGTGTTTTTTCTGTTAAAAGCTGTAGTCAGTGATACAATGTAATATACGCTACAGTATGATGCCATCCATTTTTGCAAAAGCAAAGCTGCATAGCTCTAACGCAGTCACACTTGCACCATTGTGCAATTGTGCCTGCATTGATATGAATGATTGACCATGTGCAGGAATGTGTTCCCTCCTGCACATAAACAATCATGAAGTGCTGTATCACGTTTTGATGTGTGCTGTGAACTGCAGCACATATAGATAGTGGATAAGGACATTTGTCTGTGAGGACTTGCAATGTGCATGAAGTGTCTAAGTGAGCTGCACAACATAGCACCCATGGCAAAACACACATCCTGATGGACTTACTTGTCTATCCCCATTAGGCAAGGCTCTAAGCATTTCTTAACAGTTCCCAATGTTGGTGCTGGACCACATGTATGCCACACTTTTAAATCTGCTCCATTGCAATATGACATCGGTGTAGTTGTGTAATGCCCATCGCAACAAGCATTCCCATAGGAACACTTCACACAAAGTTCAGTGTGAAAGGTTGCCTTATACTCAATGCAGGATCAAACCACGTCAAGTATCTGAAAAAACCTTTGTGAAAAATGCTAGGCACATGTTGACTACACAACATCAAGATGGTGCCTTGTGAATGTGTCACTCAAGTTGTAGGCACAATATGATCACGTATACCTGCAGGATTGTCTTGTAGTCCACGAGGCTGGAAAGGTCATGTGTTGTGTGTCAGACAGGCAAAGTAGCTCCCTTCAAGCATGCAACATGAACAGAGACATAACTGTTACAGGTCATCAAATTGAATGAAGATGAATTCAGTAATGAACATGACAGGTGAAAAGTCACATCTAATTCAATTGTTTTTCTTTACATGTCTCACAGCTGGTAGACCATTCATTAGTCAGGGGGACGTTAATGCTTTCATGGACCCACAAGCCACTGGTGAGTGCCTTCCTTTTATATGCTGCTTTTTGTGAGATGAGAACATTTTAGGTGAATGCTCCTGTATATAGTTGAACACAGTCTGGGTGTGTATTACATGGACATGACCTCTAGTATGATGGTGCAGCAGAAAATTGAGATTTATGCACATATTTATGATGTTGTGATGGAGCACTACATTAGCCTTCTTAACTTTACGTTGCACATCCCCATTTTGTTCATCACTGCACCGTATTAACAAATATCCAGCTTATTCCTGTGTTTAGTCCTGTCATTGAGCATTTTTTAAACCATCCCATACATGTAGGCACTCTGCCACAATTGTGCAAGAGGGCTTGCTTTGGTGCTAACCATAGCAAGTGGACACTGTTGTGTATGCAAATTAGTGTTTGCCCCTTATCATGGCACCTTTTTTGCCAACATGCATTTGCAACATGTTAGAGCAGATTTGCAAAGATTTTGGAATGACAGCACACTACAACATCCTTCTCAAAGTGTGCCCATCTTCAATCTTTCCATCAGATGTTTGCTCCTATGGTATCCAGTGTGTCCCTACTTTTCATTTTCTTTGGATGCTGTCGCTGTGGGTGCTCATGCCAAGATGAATGCTGTATGAAACTGTCACACAATGGGCTAGCAGTTTGCGTAACATCGTGATATTAGGTGTGAAATCATGCCCAATTCAAAAAATTAAGATGTCTTTTTAGTATTGTATTGATGGAGCGGGTAGTACAAAATTTTGTATACCTCCCCCATTCTGCATGAAAATACTAATTGAATAATCTACTAATTATAATATTATTAAATGAATTTGCATGAATACTAAACCAACACTACTAATATCCAAATTACACGTGGGATTGCATAATGCATGGCTAAATAACCTTTATGACTAAAAACCGTACGCATACTAACAGTAGTATATGCAATAAATAGAATACTGCATGATATATGTTGCTTTGTGATGTCTTTGTAATGTTGCCCAAGAGGAGGACCAAAAGGGTGAATATAAAATGCTTTAAATGTTGCTATACGCTAGATAAATACAAGCACATAGAGGGTTTAGTAAGGGGTTAATATTAGATTTATTATTTCTATGCATTAATTAGTCTTTTGTGTTTGTTTCGCTTAAGTTGGCGTTTGGGCCTAAATCCCAAAATGGCTGCCGCCGCGACATGACGAAGTGGTCACTGTCCCACGAGGCGCAGAGCGAACAGCGCATGAGCGACAAAGATGCCCACGGCCTCTTCGTGACCCATATCCCACTGTACCAAGACAAGGCCACGGTGGGATGACAGCCAAGTGACAAGACAATGAACATTCACAAAAAACCAGTACGGACTGAACTCGTGACCTCACCCCTCAAACTGTGCTAAACCCCATCGGACGATCTCAACCAACCAATCCCGACCGTACGAAATTATCGAAATGTAACTTTTTACTGTGATTTTATTATAAAAGTACATGGTAGAATAGAGAGGGACCTAACAACTGACCGACGGCTAACGACAACGGTGACGTTACGCGAACTCTACTACTTAGGGTGACAGCTGCGTTCCTGAATCCCAAGTGGTCCGGATGCTGCCCAATTACCTGATGACTGCGAACTTTTCTTAATCCTATGGGCACTGACAGATGCTTGCACGTCTCTGGTCTTTACCGATTCTTTGAGACTGTAGCGTGCTGAGTAAAAGACTCTGAATTATTAGACGAATGACAACAGATCTGAATATGCAGACCTAATGATTTAGAGGACTTCAGATAGCCAGATTAGGTAAATATGATGTTCTGCGATTTACTCGAAATTTGATAAAAACTTTTCAATGCAAGCCTAACTTTTTGAGAAATTTTAGATAAACAGATATTGATTTACAAGAATTGAGTTTGTGGTTTATTAAGAAAGGTGAGATCTAAATCTTGAAATGTGATTTAGCTGGTTCTAGATCACCATCAACCAATCCAACTATTTGGTCCATTGGCCACGTGGGAGGAGTGTCTTGATGTTCAGGATTGAGATCTGTAGGTGGAAGGGGTATTGATGTATATTTTTGCAAAATAACTTTTCTTTCCCTATAGGTTATAAGGTGTTTCCCCACATGTCGAGCGCTTGAACCGCTCAACCCCCTATTTGCGTGCAGACCTGTAAATGGTTAGTGTGAGTGTTGGTGTTATGGGCCCCACCAATGACTGCATGTGTGAATGAGTTAGTGTGACGTTGGGTCTGTGACGTAGAGAGGATATCGGTACGGGTTCTGCTTTCCCCGTTACCGAGGTTTTTGCGCTCCATCAGTTTTTCTGGTAGCAGGATGATGGTTATATTGTTTTGGTTTGGTGATTATTGCTTGTAAATTGCTTATTGATTATTGATTGGTATTGGTTTATATATTAACACTCTATGTTGAGTCGTGTCGAGTTCTACGTTGTTTGACGGCTTCTGGGATGTAGGAAGTCGGAAGTTTGTAACGGTTCCGTAGTAGAGCAGAGGTAAGCGCTGTTCTCGGGAAAGACGGAATTGTTGTTGCCCTGTAGGTACACGGGGAAAACGTGTGACGATTGGCGTTGCACGACGCATTATCTGGGTTCGATTCGGTAACATCGTCGCGTGTTACCACTAGGGACATTTTCTGTATGAGAGGAGTGTATGGTAGCGAAGGTCACCTGTGAAATTTTGGTCTTAGGTACCAGGAGTCCAAAAGGAGCTCTGATAACGCTTATCACTGGAAAGGTAACGGGTGTTCCCTAAGCTTGTTAGAAGGATAAGGTAGAGGGAAGTGCTACTTTATTAACGAGTGTAATAATTCTGTAGTAGGACAGACTGTTCGCTGTTCTCGGGAAAGACAGAATTCTGTGTGAATGTACTACATTTTCCGTGTGAAAGTGCGTGAATGAAAAGGCATTCAGGTTAATTGTGAAACTCTGGTTTTATTTCTCAGGAGCATTACGTCTCCAACTAGCTGTCTTAATTCTGGAGAAACGGTTAGCTAATGCTTGCTAGAAGGGTGAAGTAGAGGGATGTGCTACTTTATCAACGGAAGTAACGATTCCGTAGTAGGGCAGAGGTAAGCGCTGCTCTCGGGAAGACGGAAATCTTGTGAAAAAGGTCATTGACTTTTCTTTGGTTAGCAAAGCGGACAATGGTGGTGTTTTTATGTCGTTGCTAACAGAATTGTAAGTCAGAAAAACGTAAGAAAAGTTACCGATACATTTTGTAAAGGAGGGGTCGGCAGGAGCAGGAGCTGCGACAGCGAGAAAAGCTGACGTCAGAAACAACGCGCTGGGATTGGCTAGTCAGTAAGAAACGTAGACGCCCCTCATTGGTGTGTTAGTGTATGCCGCGCTAGGAGTGGAAAATTACAGGGTGATGTAGACGTTGCTGATTGGTGTGTAAGTGTGAGACGCTCTGGGATTGGAGAATTGCAGAAGTGACATAGACGCTCCGGATAGGTGCGTTAGTGTGAGTCGCGCTACGATTGGTTGAAACAACAGAATGGTCGTAAGGAAAACTAGCGATATACGGAAGACAAAAATGATGTATTACGATCCGCCAGAAAAAGAGAAAAAGTCCTGGTTTGGTAAAATTAAGAGCTTGTTAAAAAAGGACAAACCGATTAAGACTAGAGAGGGACAGTTGCTTCCCCCAACGAAATCGCCCGCATCCTTTATGGTTGCGAAGTATTGATATCATACCTGTATTCGGTTGGACAACTGGGCGAAGTACACAAAAGATGATGGAGTTTTAGCATTTCCAGAGCATGGTTAATTTAATTTAGCGGTTTTGAGAAATTTAAGAGAGAGAATGATGAATCTAGAACCGAGACCTAGACCAACACAGTTTGAAGCACTGACGGAATGGGAAGATGAGATGCATGACAGAAAAAGACAGAGGAGTGGCGGAAGGTATAGATACATGTTTGGTAGATCACATGGACAAGAAAATCATGATGACAAAATGAGGAGATGGCGAAGTGCAAGTATGGCTGATGGTTTGTTTCCTGTGAGTCATGTTGAAGATGTTAATGATAGAAAATGTACGGAAAAAAGACATAATATAGAAACAGGAGGGTATGGAGTGAATGAATCAGAGGATGATGTTCTCGACGACATGTTTTATAAAAATCCACCCCCGTATCAACCAGATTCTGACATGTTAACACCAAGTGCCCCAATGAGAGAGACTTTGAGAAGCATTAAGATTGAACCAGTACCCCAAGAGTTAGGGAAAAGTAATTCTTTCAGAGAAATAGAGAGAAAACAGGGTAGTAAGGTAGGTAATGAAAATTCAGCAGAATTAGCAAAAACAACTTTAGAGTTGACTGAAAAGATTAGGGAATTGACTAAAAACTTAGAAGCCGTAACTGTTCCCGTAACTATAGGTCCAGTAATGCCTATTTTTGATAAACAAAAGGATAATGAACATTGTTTAACGGTCCCTTATAACAGTAATAAACAGACAGAAAGGTCGAGGATAAATTCAGAAGAGAACCCATGGAGACAAACAGTAAGTACCTCAGAACAGAGTATGCCTAAAAATCTGGTAGCAAATCCAGGTTTAGTTGAGAAATTGATAGTGACTACAGATTCCATATCAGCAACTCCAAGAGACTCAGAAAGAAGCAGTGAGGAAAAACCAGTAGGTCCTACTTCAGAAGAATTAAGTGAATGGTTAAGGAGCTTACAGAGAAAAGACAGAGAATCTCAATCTATAGATGTCAAAAAGGCTTTATTTCGATAAAAACATATCATAAAAGCTGAATATAAATCTATAGATGTGGCCAAATTAAGAATGGTTTTGGAAGAATTAATAGTAGGGACTATCCCCACAGAAAAATTAAAATCCTATCAGGATGAAGAATTACTCTTTTTGTGCAAAAGTATAACTTGGAGAGCAAAGAATCTACATGAAAGACTAGAGGAAGTAGCAAATGAAATGGGTATACACATTGAAAAGGTAAAGGCTTTACAAAAACCATATTGAGTAGATTTTACTGAGAAAGATATTGAAAATTTGAACACCACAGGACGGATAATCCAGATTAAAGACATAATAATTCTGTTGAGAAAAAGTAGGTGGTATAGAAAGCGAGATGATGCCTCAGAGAAAACGTTTGCAGCTTTCCCCGTAAGAGAAAAGGAAAAGATAGTGACAGATTGCCCTATGAGAGAAATTCCTGGAGGAGGATATGTACATGTTCCTTGGACTAGGCAAGATATGTTGTCATTTACAAATGATTTCCCTCGATTACGCGAGAAGCCAGTCGAGTGGTATAGACAAGTGGACAGATTTGTAAAAATATCAAAAGTTTTGTAGATTGATTTAAATAACCTATTTGACATAATAGTACCAGCAGATTGATGGATAGAGTGTAAAATAGTGATAGACTGGCCTACAAAAGAATACCCTAGAGATCCAAAGACAGGTGCCCCTGATCCAGAGGTGATGGAAAAATATGAACAAGTAATCGCCTTTTTGAAAAACAAAGTACCTCCCAAAGAGACTGATTGGTTAAAATTGACCGAACTCATCAAGAAGCTACGGAGTCAGTGCACGCCTACTATGAAAGGTTAATTCTTGCCTTTAAGCAATTTAGTGGTGAGAAAAATTTGAGTGAAAAGGATTTAAGTCATTTTGTATACAGATTTGTATATGGACTACGTCCTGAAATTGGTGAAATGATTAAGCAGCATACAGTGGATTGACAAAACAAGAAAAAAGATGAAGTATTGAGACATGCAAAATATTTTAGTGATGAAATTGAGGCTAAGCAGCGTAAATTAAAAGAAAAGGCCATGTGGGCACAAGTAAAGGTGGCAGAAAGACAGGAAGCACAATTGATTGAACAAGCAAATGGCACAGGACCAAAACCTAGATTTAATACTGGAAAAGGAAAAGGACAGTTCAATATTGAGGAAGCCAAAAAGAAATGGCCATGTCATAATTGCGGAAGAATAGGGCACTGGAAATCCGAGTGTAAATTTCCCCCGAATACGGCATCATTGAATCAGCAGGTTCAGAAAGAGGTGAGTGGTCAACAGCAGCGACAGCAGCAGGTTGTTACCCAACAGAATCAGGTGCCAACACCACCTATTCCACAGAGCGTAAATTCACAGAAATACAATAATGAGACAGGATTCTACAACGAAGAACAGGTAACTAAGCTGCCGCGCTAGCGCTGTTTCGCAGCATTGGCTACAACGCTATGAGAGTGAGTCAGAAGAAGGTTATTGATGGTGCCGAAGGGAGGAAGAAGAGTGCGTACTTGGCGCAACTCTAGAAGTAGACCAGTCAGGCCCTTTTGTAGACGGAAAGGTAAATGATGAAAATATTACTTTCCTACTAGATACTGATGCTACTCGATCAACTGTTGGGTCAGCTGATGTTGAGAATCTTCCTCTCTCGGATGAAACAATCCAAGTGGTTGGAGTATCCAACAGACAAATCAAAATGTATCTCACAGAACCAGTAAAAGTCAATATAGGGAAATGTTCCGAAATGCACCACTTTGTGGTGTGCGATTCAAGTCCTGTAAACCTATTAGGACGAGACCTGTTGTGCAAAATGAATTGCACTATATTTTGTACCCCTGATGGTATAGCATTTGAGACCCCTGATGAAGACGTACTGTATACAATGACTATGGCTAATATGGAAACCGAGATTACTGAAGCATATGCTGTATTCAACCCTGTTGAACTACCAAAAGAATTGAAACAGACAGTGAAAGCAGAGGTTTGGGATTTTACAGGAGAGGATGTAAGATTAATGAGAAATGTGGATCCCGTAAAAGTAACAGTGAAGGAAGGAATAAGCTACCCGAATGTTCCTCAATATAAATTGACACCAGAGATAATTGAAGGAGTTACCCCTATAATTGAGAAAATGATTAAACAAGGAATTTTGAGAGAAATAATGAGTAGTCCATGTAATTCACCAATTATGGGATTGAAAAAGCCTAACGGAAAGTTCAGGATAGTGCAGGATTTGAGAAGGATAAACAAAATTGTAGCGTCATGCTGTCCTATTGTACCAAATCCATCTGTGATTTTGTATCAGATTCCTCATGATGCCGAATGGTACACAGTAATAGACTTATGTCACGCTTTCTTTTTCATCCCGTTGCACCATGATAGCCAGCAAATTTTTGCGTTCTGTTTTGGCGAACGTATTTTGGCTTGGTGCCGAATCCCACAGGGGTATACAGAAAGTCCCTCGATATTTAATCAGATATTGAAAAAGTCTTTGGAAAATTTAGAAATGCCTGAGAATTCAGTGTTAGTTCAATATATCGATGACCTGCTTGTGGCATCGAAAACTCGAGAAGCCTGTGTAATGGACACCATAGCATTGTTAAATCATTTGGCAGAGGGAGGACTTAAAGTGTCGCCATCAAAATTGCAATTTTGTCAGAAAGAATTACAATATTTGGGTCACAAAATTGAAAAAGGACTAAGAAAGATAACAACAGACAGAATCAGGATAATAAAAGGAATGAGAGCCCCAATGACGCAAAGAGAAGTGAGAATGTTTCTTGGAATGGTTGGATATTGTCGTCAGTGGATAAGTAACTTTTCCCTGATCGCAAAACCTTTGGTACGTCTGACGAGAAGTGATGTGAGAGATCCCATTGACTTAGATAGGGAAGAACTAGCAGCATTTAAGAAATTGAGAGACAGTTTGTGTGAAGCGCCAGCGTTAGGAATGCCTGACTATGAGAAGGAGTTCGAGTTGTACTGTAGTGAGAGGAATGGATGTGCACTCTCTGTATTGATACAGAAACATGGAAAATTGAGAAGACCAATTGCATATTTCTCAGCTATGCTAGACCCTGTAGCTGTAGCCTTGCCAGGTTGTTTGAAAGCAGTAGCTGCCACTTGTAAGAGTCTGGAACAGAGTGAGGGAATTGTGATAGGATATCCAGTACGAGTGTATGTACCTCATGATGTGGCAATCTTTTTAACAAGGAGTCGCACTCAATTCATGACACATAGTCGGCTGACTAGGTATGAGAAAGTCATATTAGGTGCAACAAATGTGAGCCTTGCGAGATGCTTGAATGTGAATCCTTCAACGCTACTGCCTGATGCTGAAAATGTTGAAGTCAGGGATGAAGTGGATCACGTTTGTTTGGATGTATTGGATTTCTGTACTAAACCACGTCCTGATATAAAGGATGTACCCTTGTCTGAGAGTGACTTTGTGATGTTTGTAGATGGATCATGTTTGAGAACAGATGAAGGAAATCTGAGTGCAGCGAATGCAGTGTGCACAGTTGCAGCAGTAATGGAAGCATCTTACCTGAAGGGAGTAAAATCAGCTCAGGTTGCTGAACTGATAGCTTTAACTAGAGCATGCAAGATTGGAAAGAATGTGAGAGTGACTGTAATAACTGATAGTCAGTATGGGTTTGGTGTTGTGCATGATTTTGGCCAGATATGGCTGCAGAGAGGATTTCTGACTTCAAGTGGAACTCCTATAAAGAATGCTGAAGTGGCTGGAAAGTTGCTAGAGGCGATACAGCTGCCAAAGCAATTGGCTGCTGTGAAATGTGCTGCTCATGTGCAAACCGCTGATTATATCGCGGTAGGAAATAAATATGCCAATGATATGGCCCAATATTGTGCTCGCAATCAGAACTCAGTGAACAGGGCTAAAGAACGGGAAGTGAATTCTTTACCTCTAATGTTTAATAACATTGTGGGTACCTGGGAAGAAGTGAGGCAATTGCAGGAAGAGGCAGGAGATGAGGAAATGAGACAATGAGACAGTGGGTAAAAGCAGGATGTGCACCCAGGGAAACAGACCATGTGTGGGTTTATCGCGATGGAAGACCAGTCATGCCTGATAGCATGATATCTACCATGGCACGGATGTATCATGGACAGGGACACATAGGGAGGGATGCGATGATTCGGTTCTTCAAGCAAACGTGGTACAATGCAAAATTCAGACTTGTAGCTGAGAGTCTTTGTCAAAGATGCCTTATATGTGAGCAGTTCAATCCTGGAAGAAAAACAGTAGTGAGTCTAGGAACGATAGGTCGAGAAGGAGGGCCTTTCACCAGAATGCAGATTGATTTAATTGAAATGCCGCCTTGTAATAGGTTGAGGTATGTTCTAGTAATGATCTGCTTCTTTTCTAGATGGGTAGAAGCATATCCCACAAGAAGGAGTGATGGAATTACTGTAGCAAAACTACTTTTGAGGAAATTCATCCCTAGATTTGGGTTCCCAGTTACAATTGAATCAGATAGAGGAAAGCATTTCCTTAATGAGATCATGAAATTGATTTGTGAAACTACATTGTGCCTATCGCTCAGAGGCTTCTGGTGTGGTGGAACAAATGAATGGCACTATTAAAAACAGATTGGGAAAAATTTGTTTGGCCACAGGATTGAAATGGCCTGATGTCTTGCCTCTGGTACTCATGACTATTAGATCAATTCCAGATAGAACCACGGGTTTGAGTCCACACGAAATAATCATGGGAAGAGCAATGCGCCATGTATTCATACCAGTCAACAAGCTGTTGCCTATATCTGATGACTTGGTGTTGGAAGTTAGGATGAGTGGCGTGACCCATAGTCACACCTTCTTTAAATTAGTCGATATAACTGTAAGGCATAGTTAGGTGCACACATTTGATTCCTGACAGTGATCACCGTCTTGCTTCAAATCAGGTGAATCTTTGACATGTTGGTGCATATTACAAGGCCACTATCTCCCGCAACATTACTTAGTACAACATTGTGGTTGCAAGAGTGGCTTAGCTTTCGTCACAAGGCATATTTAAGCCATTTAACATTGCTTGATGCCCAATTGTGCATTAGACCCCCTTTCACACCATATTTTGGGTGCAAGTGGTATGCAATATCACCTTGCAAAGCAACATTTTTGGTAGGCCGCCCCATATCTACAAGGCCAGTGTGAATATGTTGAAGTACATAATGTGAAAGACCATGGCACAAAATGTACTCAAATAAGGCACATTTATGAGAACAGTTTATCTTCTCATCATTTTTGCTGTTCCTATCTGTGCTGCATTGTGCAGAACACATGGATACAGTAAAAGGCCATTGATTGTTCATGTGTAGGAATGTGAGCCTTCCAGCACATAAACAAACTTCTGGCCAACGCAGACACCCTTGCACTATTGTGCAAGGGTGCCTGCATTGGTGATAGCCTGATGGCTTTTGCACCCGCACAAGGGGAAATCGACAAGGGGAAATGCAGTGCTGCCACAATAGGATCTAAATATTGTGCAGCTCTGCGCTTGTGTAGTGGTAATGTTGAGGAACCGGGAAACTTCAGTCAGGAGGCTGATTGCAGTGTCATTGAGGACCAATGGCCACATTGAAAGTCCATTAAATGTCCAAGTGAACATAGCTGAGTCAATGAGGAAAGTAACAGGTGATGTTCCAAGGCATGACGGGAAGCACAGGGCTAAGCAGAAACTAGCCATTTGATGCAGATGAATGCTACCGCAAGGTTTTCCATTGAAAAGATGTACCCTCCACATCTTTATTCTCTGATGTATCTCGTGCCTCCCGTGAGGGGGATGGTGGATTGTCAGCAGCACAGAGAGCACCAGACACATCAGGGGCAGAAGAGGTAGATAGTGCAGGCACAGCAGCATTCATCTGTACCACACGATGAGGCATCACTGCAGTGATGATGAGCTGCAGGGCTTGCAGGACTCCAGCAACATCTCAGTGGTAGGCAGCCATGGCAGTGAAGTGGCAATCCTGCTTGCGCTCCATGTTCTCCATGATCTTGCGCATTTCACAACTCTTCTAGGTGGTCCCTAAGGGGTCTGAGGCATCCACGGACCCCATCCAGTTTAGCCACCAGGCTGTCCAACCCCACCCACACCTGTTCTGCCATCTCATGCTGGACTACTACCGCACTACATTGAAATTGTATCTATGGGTCCTCAGAGTCCTGTTTGATAGCTGTAGTGGTAGGTGGTCCCTGTTGGATGTTTTGTGCGGCAGGTGGAGCCTCCACGACGCTCTGGATCTCCCCACTTCCAGAGATGGGCTACCTATGGAGTCAAGCAGTTCTTGGAGGGTGTCCTGGTCGATGGATGTGAGCTCTTCATCACTGAACAGTGGGACAAGCTTCTGACCAGAAGATGATGTTACTTCCTCTGAAATGTAAAGGGTAGATACTGTTGTATGTGTATGTCTACTTTGGGCCGGAATTTTGACAGTTAACAATCAGAGGACATGACACTTTCCATTCTCATTTGTTACATAATACACCTGTTACACACAACTTTGTATGCCAATTTACTAAGTCCCTAATGTTACAGTTAGGTTGTTAATTGATTTTGACTGTTGCCCTGTATGCCAACAGTGAGGGGCATATTTATGGGCCCCTGCTGCACCTCTTATATCATCTGTTCAGACCTTCCTGTGGTGTAGGTTTATTCACCTTAATAACAATGCAGGATTAAACTATTTCATGTGGTTTAACACTACATTGTGGATACGTCCCCCTTAGATAGTCAAGTGTGTCCATGGGTTTGGATGAGGAGATCAAACTGCACCCTCAATTGATGTTGGCACTGCTACCTATTTTGTAGTGTGGCATGATGAGGAGGACACTCATGCACTTGAGATCTGGGATACAGTGATGTCCATGTTGACATGACAAGTAGATGTGTTTGAATTTGCCTAATCTGGGAAGTATTTATGTGTTTCAAGGTGGGCTACACACATTGACACAGGTCAATCCCTTGTATAGATGTTAATGTTCAGGGAGTAACACCTTCCTGTTCATTAACATACATTCCCTCTATCCGGACACCCTTGCAATTTTGTGCAAGGGTGCCTGTGTTGATGCAAGGTAGCTTCAATATCCACAGACTCAATGGCAAATGCAGAGGTGCATTTACAATTTGTGTTGGTACTGGAACAGGATTTATAATGTAGGTGAAGCATTCTGTTTTCAATTGTCACAATTTGCCTTTCTGTGGTTCAGCCACATATAAAGTCACTACCCTCTAAATGTTTGGTTATGTGTGTATCACTGACATCCTTTGTGTAGCATTGTTTTTGTTGTATGTGTAGAGCATGATGTTTTGAGTCAGCTTAGGTATGTCTGCTGAACACATGTATGTGTCCAGTGATCCCTCTGTGTGTTTAAGACTGACGTCAGGACAGACAACTGAGTGCCACACAGTTATGGGAGCATGTTGATGATTTTTTTTTCATGGGGCTACTACTCTTACTTATTTGGTAGCTTGCTACAACTGAAAGATGTTGCAATGTGTTAGATGGCTGCCACGTATCATGCAGCACACCAAGGGATCCCTTTGGTGTCATGATTTCAGTACATATACTCCTCAGAGCAGATTTTAAATGGACATGGTGCCGCAACAACTTAAAGTGTTCAAGGTAGCATGTGTCTATAGACACAGGACTAGCCAGAGTTGAGATGTGCGTGCCCTCCCCTTGTGTTTTCCACATCAGTGACAATGGTCACTTAATGCAAGCAGGAGGAGATAGGACTTTGAGGCATGCTTCTAAGATTGGTGCATTGTTGCATAGCAGTGCTTTGTGGGACAGCACTGGGCTGGGCACATGGATTATAAATACTATTGGGCTCATGGAAATTGGATGCATTTGTTACTGGAAAGATGTTTACAGACATCAATAGCTATGCATTTGTTCACTGCCACTGTTAACTTTACCTAAGAGCCAGTTTCCATGCATGCCAATGTGTGTTAGACCTCCAAACCCAGGACCATGATGACAATGGCATACTGCAAACTAAACAACATAAGAAGATACTTTAATGTGGATGAATTCATTTTGAGGAATAATGTCAAGGCAATGTGGAGCCAAATGACATGCATTGCTACAACCTTATGAATGAGGCCCATTCTCACCCTTCACTTATTATGCATGAAATGGGGAATGTGTGGTTCTAGGAGCATAGCAGAACAGGCATGTTATTTTATGGTACACATTCCTACAATGCTGAGCTCTTACGCTGTACTTTGAAATGCAGATCCATTTTACTTGGAGGTAAACAGTACCTTGGCCACCAATAAGTGGTTTTGTGACAATATGGAATGTGCCCATCGTTGACACAGGGTGCTTGCAAGAGAAGTACAGCTTTTCATGTGGGCAAAAAGAGTCAACTTAAAAAGTTCTCTCCAACATTTTCAGATGTGGTTATGTGTGTTGCATTCAGCTGCACACATAATAGCAGCAGTTAAGCCTTTACAAGTGCTTGTGGCATATTTCAAAGGCACTGTCACGACTGGACCATCCACAATTTTTGTTTACTGAGGGAAAGCAGGCATCACAATATTTACATGGCAGTGCTGACCTACTTAATGTAGAATGGCAACACCTTGTAAAGGAAGCACACTTTCATTATGTACTTGGGGTAATATGTACAGGCCTGTAACCTAACGCAGCATTTGCACTCTCTGATTGACATGGTGCTCAGCCACTTCTGAAAATCAGGGTTCAGACAGATTTTCTTCATTATGTTGAAGCCTGACTTATCGGCATGCACATGCAAAAAATGTAGCTGACTAGCCCCAACGCAGACTTTCTTGCACCATTGTGCATGAGTGCCTAAATTTGCTCTAGACAACTACATTTATCACCAGTGCATGTTGTGACACAGGACTGAGCCATACTGTTGTACATACAATTCAGTGTTGTGTTTGAAAAGTGGCAGAGGAATGCATTGAGGTAAGTGGGCTAACCCAACGCTCAGTCACTTTGCTTGTTAATATGGCCCAGAGTTAGGGGACACATGAGAGGCCATTTGTCATTATACATATGCATGTGTGCTGGATTGCAAGTCACTCACACCACCATTATATGTCTTTCTATGTATTTTTTAATGATGCCAACTGCTGAAGGGACATGTGAATGTGACCTCGAGTACCTGTGTATCTGGTATTTGATCTGCACACAGTGTAGGTGGTCACTGAAACATATTTAGATGAACAGAAGCAACATTATTCCCCCAAAAAACACACCACCCCACCCA
Source organism: Triturus cristatus (assembly GCF_964204655.1). NCBI lineage: Eukaryota > Metazoa > Chordata > Amphibia > Caudata > Salamandridae > Triturus > Triturus cristatus. The sequence continues at coordinate 902,982,574 of NC_140593.1, forward strand.
TGTCCCTGGTTGCTACTTACCCTGTTGGGGATGTAGCTGGTAATATTCCGCACTATCCTGTCCCTCGACTCCAACCATCGGCTCCCCACAGAGGACACCTGTTCCTCCAAGGCACCTAGTTTCTCCTGTGGTGTAGGACTCCCACCTTGCAGTACTGCCTGTCAATTGTTGACCAGTTTCTGCTTAGTCTTGTGCTTGGCATCATGCCAGCGCTTCTTACAGTCGGCCACTGTCCTGCTACTGCATTCATCTTGGTCACAATGGACTGCCAAATATAAGTTTTGGTCCCCAATGATACCTTGGAGCTGACGAAGAGCTGGTGTTGATTCTCCATCACCTCCTCATTCAGAATCTCATTTTCCTCCTGGCTAAATCTTATTTTCCGCTTCCTCTTCCCCTGAGACTCCGGATGGTCATCCTGGCTGGGGTAGTTGTCTGCCACTAAATTTGGGCTAGGCTGCTCCATCATGCTTTCAGGTAGTATTTTTCTTTTTGTCTTTTTTTTGGTCAAACTTTTTTTTATTGATATTTTGCAGTAAGTCACAGTATGTTGCTGCATGGTGCTCAACGCAGTGAGCTTCTACAGTAAAGTAGCAATGAAAGAACTGAGCTATGGTAAAGGACAAGATACCTGTCCATGCCAACGTCTCGTATGTTAATGTAAATAAGGAGGTACAGTTTCTACCAGTGGGGAGGCCTGGATCAGATCTCATAACTTAGTAATTCCAAAGACAACTAGCTCAATCTTTCTTTCTTTTGTGACGGTGTGCAGTTGTGTCCTCCCAACGGGAAGGAGTAAATCAAGAAGAAACAAACTCCCCTAACCAAACCCCCAACAAATGATAAATTGACTCCCACTCCTCCCCCGTCCCACAGGGCGATGGTGGTGGCATGGGTTCCTAACGTGTTCAGAGTTGGTGAGTCATGAGTGGGCTAAAATTGGAAGAGATGCATATCTCTAAAAGACGGAGGGCAGACAGCCAGGGGCAGACCTCGTGAGAGAAATGTAACCAGTGGTCCCCATTTGTAATCAAAATTGTTATAGTCGTGTCTAAAGATGTCAGACAGTCTTTTGTGGCTGAGCAATATCCAAAGCCAAGAATGCCAAAGGGAGACCGCTGGAGCCTCCTTCCTCTTCCAGGCCGCCGCTGTGGCCACTTTGGCTCCTCCTATACACATCCACATGATGGCTTTGCCATCCCTAGTTTGGTGCTCTAGATATAAGATATAAGTACCAGTCCATCATGGTCTTAAGATGAGCTTCGCGTAAGTCTATGGAGTGGTTGAATGTCTTAATATCGGACCATAGCTCCGTCCATTCCCTGTCCGAAATGCCCCATTGAAGAATATCTTCCCACATAGTCATATATCGTGGTCCGGGGGAGTGGGCAGTGGTCAGTAGGTTGTTATACAAAAAAGATATCACTCATTTCATAGATTCTGCATTGAAGACGAAAGTCTCACATTTTGTGAGGGGACGCGTGGCAGCCTCATGTATATGTGGGGTGAGGGCCCAATGTCTCAGTTGGAGATAATGGAAATGTTAAGTGTGCTCTAGGCCATAGTCTCGTCTACAGTTGTCGAAAGTGAGGGGGTCAGCATTATGGAAAAGATGCATCAACCCTAGGCATCCTCCTTCCTTCCAAGCGTGGAAGGGACCTTCGTGTAGAGCTGGAGGGAAGGTTGGATTAAAATGGAGGCGAGGTGAGGAAATGAGGTCCATTGATTTTTCCCCAAAACAGAGTCCCATACTTTCAAGGTGGTGGGGGTGGGAGTGCTAATGTAGGTGTTCTGAGGTCATTCTCTCTTGGGACGCCATATGAGGTCCCATATGGACCTTCCCGCAATGGAACGATCCATGTGCAGCCAGTGCTTCTCCGACTCACGTTTGGACCACTCTGTCAACACCCTCAACTGGGCAGCTTTGTGATAGAGACCGATATCCAGTAAGCCCACTCCCCCCGCCGTGCGTGGACACCGTAGTATTGAAAAGGAGAAACGCGCTCTTCCACCCTGCCAAATGTATTTTAGGATCATGGATTTGACTTTAGGGAGGAATCCTCTCTCAAGTTCTATAGGGAGGGCTTGAAATAAGCACAGGAGTTTGGGGAGGAGTGTCATTTTAATAGCGTGTATGCAGCCCAGCCAGGATATGAAGAGAGGCTTCCACCGTGCAAGATCGGTTTGTATGCGGTTGAGAGTGGGTGGAAAGTTAGCTTGAATGAGCCCCTCTATGCGTGGCATCAACCGGATCCCCAAGTATAGGAGCGAGTTCGAAGTCCATTGGAGCGGGGTGTGTCTCTGCAATTCTCGGGCCTCTGATTCTGGAAGTGTAAGGTTGAGTATATACGATTTATGTAGATTAATCTTGAACCCTGCTACTTCTTAGAATCTCGCTAGCTCCAATTGAAGTGGGGGTAGGGACCTGGATGGATCCGTGATGGAGAGTAATACGTCATCTGCAAAAAGCGATATTTTATGTTGAACGCCGCTAAAGGGGATTCCGTGAATCTCTGGGTTTGCCCTAATGGACATCGTTAGGGGTTCTATGCTGAGGGCAAATAGTAAGGGGGAGAGGGGGCGACCCTCGTGTGTGCCTCTAGTGTGGGAGAAGGGTCGTGAGTGGATCCTGTTAACTTGGGTCCAGTTTTAACCAGCGAGTGCCAGGACTTGCCATACATTGATAGGTGCCCAATTCCAGCATTGTTGTACAAGGACGATGCGTTTTTTATGTCACGCACACAACTTGGGCTGCAGAGTTGTTACCAGTTTCTCAACCTTTATGTCAAACTTGAGCCTTCAAGTAAACACCACTAAAACATACCTTATGAAATGTGGTTCCAATAGTGTAAAATGCTGAGACATTTACATTAACCCTTTCGCTGCTAGGCCTTTCCCCCCCTATGCTAAGCCTTTCTTGGGCTATTTGGGATAGTGCGCGCTTAGGCCCCTGTAACCTTTTGACCACATAAGGTATTCACACCAAATTTGTGTCCTTTTCTTCCAACATCATGGGGATTCTAAAAGTACCCAGGGTTTGTGGATTCCCCTGGAGGGGTTCCAGAAATTAGCCAAAATACAGCAAATCTTTTTTTTTGTTTGAAAAATAGGAAAAATGGGCTGCAAATGAAAGCGTCTGGGTTTTTCTCTGCAAATGGTTTCAAAAAAGGGTTCGTGGGGTTAAAATCACCATCTTCCCAGCTTTTAGAGAATGACAGACTTTTGTCAGAAAACCAAAATTTTTTACACAGTTTTGACATTTTTCTGGGACATAGCCTATTTTTGCTATTATTTGTGCTTTCAACCTCCTTCCAGTTAATGGTAGAAATCGGTGTGAAAGCAATAATGGATCCTGAAGAGCTATACATTTTCGAAAAGTAGACAAAATTCTGAATTCAGCAAGGGGTCATTTGTGTAGATCCATCAAGGTTTATTTATAGAAACTAACAGTTAAATTTAGGAAAAATTGAAAATTAGTTGAAAAAAACAGCCTTGTGTGTCAACGTTTTCAACTGTAACTTCTTCTAATTATGACAGCTCTTTGAAAGCAATACACCGTTACATCCGTTGGACCTTCCTGGTTGTGGGGATATATAGGACTTGTAGGTTCACCAAGAACCCGAACAACCCAGAGTCAAAACCTGAGCAGCAATTTGCAATGGTTTTTTATAATGTTCCGGGTACATAGCAATTATTGTGGGAAAATGTATACATGGAAAAATTGGTATGAAAGACACCTATGTATTTCTGAAATGGGAACCAATTATAGAGTTTAGAAACAGTACATATTTGCACATTTTCAAAATTGGGAATACTCATACTAGCATGAGAATTATCGGTCATTTTTCAAAATGACTTCTTTTTTACACAATTTCTTTCATTTGGAAGGCAGAAATGCATCAACAATCAATAGGTAATAACAGTTGCTTTACAGATTTGAATTACCCTAAGTCTCCCGATAAAAATGGTACCTCACTTGTGTGGGTAGGCATAGTGCCCACGACAGAAAATGGCTCAAAATCCAACGTGAACACACCACATTTTCAGAATGAAAATTTACCCTTTTTTTGCGAAGTGTATAGCTGTAGTTTTTTAACACTAGCTCTGCCGGCACCTAGGGAAACCTAGCAAACCTATACATTTTTTAAAACTAGACACCCGGGGGAATCCAGGATGGGGTGACTTGACTGCCTCCCACCAGGTTCTATTACCCAGAATCCCTTGCAAACCTAAAAGATTGACCAAAAAACATATTCTCCCCATATTTCTGTGGTGGAAAGTTCTGGAATCTGCATGGATCCACAAATTTCCACCCACCCTGCGTTCCCCAAAGTCTTACGAGAAAAATGGTACCTCACTTGTGTGGGTCGGCCTAGTGTCCGTGACAGGAAACGGCGCAAAACGCAACGTGGTCACACCTCATCTTCGCAGTGAAAAATGACCCTTTTTTGGCAAAGTGCTTAACTGTAGTTTTTTAATCCTAGCTCTGCCGGCCGCTGGTGAAACCTACCAAACCTATATATTTTTGAAAACTAGACACCCAGGGAAATCCAGGATGTGGTGACTTGACTGCCTCTCACCAGGTTCTGTTACCCAGAATCCCTTGCAAACCTAAAAAATTGACAAACAAACCATATTTTCCCCACATTTCTGTGGTGGAAAGTTCTGGAATCTGCGTGGATCCACAAATTTCCACCCACCCCGCGTTCCCCAAAGTCTTACAAGAAAAATGGTACCTCACTTGTGTGGGTCGGCCTAGTGCTCGCGACAGGAAACGGAGCAAAATGCAACGTGGTCACACCTCAATTTCGCAGTGAAAAATGACCCTTTTTTGGCAAAGTGCCTAGCTGTAGTTTTTGAACGCTAGCTCTGCCGGCACCTAGGGAAACCTAGCAAACCTATACATTTTTGAAAACTAGACACGCAGGGGAATCCAGGATGAGGTGACTTGACTGCCTCCCACCAGGGTCTGTTACCCAGAATCCCTTGCAAACCTAAAAAATTGTCATAGAAACCACATTTTCCCCACATTTCTGTGGTGGAAAGTTCTGGAATCTGCGTGGATCCACAAATTTCCACCCACCCCGCGTTCCCCAAAGTCTTATGACAAAAATGGTACCTCACTTGTGTGGGTCGGCCTAGTGCCCGTGACAGGAAACAGCGCAAATCGCAACGTGGTCACACCTCAATTTCACAGTGAAAAATGACCCTTTTTTGGCAAAGTGCCTATCTGTAGTTTTTGAACCCTAGCTCTGCCGGCACCTAGGAAAACCTAGCAAGCCTATACATTTTTGAAAATATAGACACCCAGGGGAATCCAGGATGGGGTGACTTGACTGCCTCCCACCAGGGTCTGTTACCCAGAATCCTTCGCAAATCTAAAAAATTGTCCAAAAAACACATTTTCCCCACATTTCTGTGGTGGAAAGTTCTGGATTCTGCGTGGATCCACACATTTCTGCCCACCCCATGTTCCCCAAAGTCTTCTAAGAAAAATGGTACCTCATTTGTGTGGGTCGGCCTAGTGCTCACAACAGGAAACGGTGCAAAACGCAACGTGGTCACACCTCAATTTCGCAGTGAAAAATTACCCTTTTTTGGCAAAGTGCCTAGCTGTAGTTTTTGAACCATAGGTCTGCCGGCACCTAGGCAAACCCAGCAAACCTATACATTTTCCAAGAATAGACACCCAGGGGAATCCAGGATGGGGTGACTTAGCTGCCTCCCACCAGGTTCTGTTACCCAGAATCCCTTGTAAACCTAAAGAATTGTCAAGAAAACCACATTTTCCCTACATTTCTGTGGTGGAAATTTCTGGAATCTGTGTGGATCTACCAATTTCCACCCACCCCGCATTCCCCAAAGTCTTACGAGAAAAATGGTACTTCACTTGTGTGAGTCGGCCTAGTGTTCACGACAGGAAACGGCGCAAAACGCAGCGTGGTCACACCTCAATTTTGCAGTGAAAAATGACCCTTTTTTGGCAAAGTGCTTAGCTGTAGTTTTTAAACCCTAGCTCTGCCGGCCGCTGGTGAAACCTACCAAACCTATACATTTTTGAAAACTAGAAACCCAGGGGAATCCAGGATGTGGTGACTTGACTGCCTCCCACCAGGTTCTGTTACCCAGAATCCCTTGCAAACCTAACAAATTGACAAAAAAAACATATTTTCCCCACATTTCTGTGGTGGAAAGTTCTGGAATCTGCGTGGATCCACAAATTTCCACCCACCCCGCATTCCCCAAAGTCTTACAAGAAAAATGGTACCTCACTTGTGTGGGTCGGCCTAGTGCTCGCGACAGGAAACGGCACAAAACGCAACGTGGTCACACCTCAATTTCGCAGTGAAAAATGACCCCTTTTTTGGCAAATTGCCTAGCTGTAGTTTTTGAACCCTAGCTCTGCCGGCACCTATGGAAACCTAGCAAACCTATACATTTTTGAAAACTAGACACCCAGGAGAATCCAGGATGGGGTGACTTGACTGCCTCCCACCAGGTTCTGTTACCCAGAATCCCTTGCAAACCTAAACAATTGTCATAGAAACCACATTTTCCCCACATTTCTGTGGTGGAAAGTTCTGGAATCTGCGTGGATCCACAAATTTCCACCCACCCCGCGTTCCCCAGAGTCTTATGACAAAAATGGTACCTCACTTGTGTGGGTCGGCCTAGTGCCCGTGACAGGAAACAGTGCAAAACGCAACGTGGTCACACCTCAATTTCACAGTGAAAAATGACCCTTTTTTGGCAAAGTGCCTATCTGTAGTTTGTGAACCCTAGCTCTGCCGGCACCTAGGGAAACCTAGCAAGTCTATACATTTTTGAAAATATAGACACCCAGGGGAATCCAGGATGGGGTGACTTGACTGCCTCCCACCAGTGTCTGTTACCCAGAATCCTTCGCAAACCTAAAAAAGTGTCAAAAAAACACATTTTCCCCACATTTCTGTGGTGGAAAGTTCTGGAATCTGCGTGGATCCAAAAATGTCTGTCCACCCCATGTTCCACATAGTCTTCTGAGAAAAATGGTACCTCATTTGTGTGGGTCGGCCTAGTGCTCGCGACAGGAAACGCTGCAAAACGCAACGTGGTCACACCTCAATTTCGCAGTGAAAAATTACTCTTTTTTGGCAAAGTGCCTAGCTGTAGTTTTTTAACCATAGGTCTGCCGGCTCCTTGGCAAACCTAGCAAACCTATACAGTTTAAAAAAATAGACACACAGGGGAATCCAGGATGGGGTGACTTAGGTGCCTCACACCAGGTTCTGTTACCCAGAATCCCTTGCAAACCTAAATAATTGTTTTAAAAAAACACATTTTCCCCACATTTCTGTGGTGGAAAGTTCTGGAATCTGCGTGGATCCACACATTTCCACCCACCCCACTTTCCCCAAAGAATTATGAGAAAAATGGTACCTCACTTGTGTGGGTCGGCCTAGTGCCCGCTACAGGAAACGGTGCAAAACGCAACGTGGTCACACCTCAATTTCGCAGTGAAAAATTACCCTTTTTTGGTAAAGTGCCTAGCTGTAGTTTTTGAACCATAGGTCTGCCGGCACCTAGGCAAACCTAGCAAACCTATACATTTTCAAAAAATAGACACACAGGGGAATCCAGACTGGGGTGACTTAGATGCCTCCCACCAGGTTCTGTTACCCAGAATCCCTTGAAACCTAAAAAATTGTTTAAAAAAACACATTTTCCCCATATTTCTGTGGTGGAAAGTTCTGGAATCTGCGTGGATTCACAAATTTCCACCCACCCCGCATTCCCCAAAGTCTTACGAGAAAAATGGTACCTCACTTGTGTGGGTTGGCCTAGTGCTCGCGACAGGAAACGGCACAAAACGCAACGTGGTCACACCTCAATTTCGTGGTGAAAAGTGACCCTTTTTTGGCAAAGTGCTTAGCTGTAGTTTTTAAACCCTAGCTCTGCCGGCCGCTGGTGAAACCTACCAAACCTATACATTTTTGAAAACTAGAAACCCAGCGGAATCCAGGATGGGGTGACTTGACTGCCTCCCACCAGGTTCTGTTACCCAGAATCCCTTGCAAACCTAACAAATTGACAAAAAAAACATATTTTCCCCACATTTCTGTGGTGGAAAGTTCTGGAATCTGCGTGGATCCAAAAATTTCCACCCACCCCGCGTTCCCCAAAGTCTTACAAGAAAAATGGTACCTCCCTTGTGTGGGTCGGCCAAGTGCTCGCGACAGGAAACGGCACAAAACGCAACGTGGTCACACCTCAATTTCGCAGTGAAAAATGACCCCTTTTTTGGCAAATTGCCTAGCTGTAGTTTTTGAACCCTAGCTCTGCCGGCACCTATGGAAACCTAGCAAAACCTATATATTTTTGAAAACTAGACACCCAGGGGAATCCAGGATGGGGTGACTTGACTGCCTCCCACCAGGTTCTGTTACCCAGAATCCCTTGCAAACCTAAACAATTGTCATAGAAACCACATTTTCCCCACATTTCTGTGGTGGAAAGTTCTGGAATCTGCGTGGATCCACAAATTTCCACCCACCCCGCATTCCCCAAAGTCTTATGACAAAAATGGTACCTCACTTGTGTGGGTCGGCCTAGTGCCCGTGACAGGAAACAGCGCAAAACGCAACGTGGTCACACCTCAATTTTACAGTGAAAAATGACCCTTATTTGGCAAAGTGCCTAGCTGTAGTTTTTGAACCATAGGTCTGCCGGCTCCTTGGCAAACCTAGCAAACCTATACAGTTTTAAAAAATAGACACACAGGGGAATCCAGGATGGGGTGACTTAGGTGCCTCCCACCAGGTTCTGTTACCCAGAATCCCTTGCAAACCTAAAAAATTGTTTTAAAAAATCACATTTTCCCCACATTTCTGTGGTAGAAAGTTCTGGAATCTGCGTGGATCCACACATTTCCACCCACCCCACGTTCCCCAAAGACTTACGAGAAAAATGGTACCTCACTTGTGTGGGTCGGCCTAGTGCCCGCGACAGGAAAGGTGCAAAACGCAACGTGGTCACACCTCAATTTCGCAGTGAAAAATTACCCTTTTTTGGTAAAGTGCCTAGCTGTAGTTTTTGAACCATAGGTCTGCCGGCACCTAGGCAAACCTAGCAAACCTATACATTTTCAAAAAATAGACACACAGGGGAATCCAGACTGGGGTGACTTAGATGCCTCCCACCAGGTTCTGTTACCCAGAATTCCTTGCTAACCTAAAAAATTGTTTAAAAAAACACATTTTCCCCATATTTCTGTGGTGGAAAGATCTGGAATCTGCGTGGATTCACAAATTTCCACCCACCCCGCATTCCCCAAAGTCTTACGAGAAAAATGGTACCTCACTTGTGTGGGTCGGCCTAGTGCTCGTGACAGGAAACGGCACAAAACGCAACGTGGTCACACCTCAATTTCGTGGTGAAAAGTGACCCTTTTTTGGTAAAGTGCTTAGCTGTAGTTTTTAAACCCTAGCTCTGCCGGCCGCTGGTGAAACCTGCCAAACCTATACATTTTTTAAAACTAGACACCCAGGGGAATCCAGGATGTGGTGACTTAGCTTCCTCCCACCAGGTTCTGTTACCCAGAATCCCTTGCAAACCTAACAAATTGACAAAAAAAACATATTTTTCCCACATTTCTGTGGTGGAAAGTTCTGGAATCTGCGTGGATTCACAAATTTCCACCCACCCCGCGTTCCCCTAAGTCTTATGAGAAAAATGGTACCTCACTTGTGTGGGTCGGCCTAGTGCCCGCGACCGGAAATGGCACAAAACGCAACGTGGTCACACCTCAATTTTGCAGTGAAAAATGACCCTTTTTTGGCAAAGTGCCTAGCTGTAGTTTGTGAGCCCTAGCTCTGCCGGCACCTTGGGAAACCTACCAAACCCACACATTTCTGAAAGCTAGACACCGGGGGCTTCCAGTGAGGTATGACTTGCGTGGATCCTCCAACGTTTTCTTACCCAGAATCCCCTGTAAACCTCAATTTTAGCTGAAAAAATCACTTTTTCCACACATATTTGTGTGGGAAAGTTGTGGCATCACTGGGCTCACACAAATTTCCCACCTCCCAGCGTTCCCCCAGGTCTCCCGATTAAAATGGTGCCTCACTTGTGTGGGAGGCCCAAGTACCCGCGTCAGGCAAGGGCCCAAAACTTAGTGAGGCGACATCAAAATTGCCTATCTCAAAACCACCTGGTTTTGCAAGGGGGAAAACCTTGCAGCCCCAGATGCCTCTTGCCGCACTACACCAACGGGAAGCCTTACAGCCGCAGGCTGCAGCCCAGATGCCTCTTGCCACACTACACCAACGGGAAGCCTTGCAGCCCTGAGAGTATCTTCATCATCCGATGATTCCATATGGAGAGAAAACTCACTGCCAGAATCGTCCTCTGCCTCCTCTGCCTCAGATGCAGAGTCAGTCTCTGAACCATGGTCAGAGGAAGACTCAAAAAGCATACCAACAACCTGTTGAGCAGTAATCCTGCGGCTAGCCATTATCCTTACTAAGAAAGGAGACTGCACAAACAAGTCAACAACAACCAACACTGTGCAAAACAAGTAAGTAAAAAAATGTGTGCCTTTATCACAAAGATCTATATACTCAAAAACTATACAATTCACTTACAAGAGACAGCTACACTCACCAGCACCTACTCAGCAGACACAGCAAAAACCAACAATACCCCACTAGAAAGAAAAAAACAAAACAAATTACTCACAAGACAACAAAATACACATCGAGCACAAATGCAAAAAGTTTTTGACACTCAAAAACCAGAAGCCAAACATACTGCTATTATTACACCATTTGCAAAAAACAAATTAATGCAGAGAAATGAAACTCATTTAAATTGTACACTAAAAAGTCTCTTACCAAACACATGCAACTACACAAAGAGCAGAACCACCAGTAACGAAACCGCAACCTGGAACAGTCTAAAGAGCAACAGCCTTCAACTAGAACAAAAACGAAAAAATAAAGCATTACAATTGCAATTCACAAAAAATAAAACAATTAACATTATAACACGCTATGTTACTACCCAAATGGTCAATCAGGTTGTCTGCCAGGCCAATCTGCCCCTCAGGTGGGGCAGAATACAGCAGACAGAAATTTGCCCCCTTGCAAAAGTAATAAATCCCTAGTGCCTAGTAGGGTTTTCTGCCTCCCCCCCTCCTGCCTAGGGCAGAAAGGCCAAAAAAGGGGCAGATCTGTCCACAGGAAGCAACCACGTCGCTTCCATTACTCACAAAAGAAAATCCCTGGTGCCTAGTGGGGTTTTCTGCTCCTTCCGGGGACAGAAATGGCACAAAAATAGGCTGATCTGCCACCTATCTGCCCCCTGGAATACACATATAAAAAATCTGCCCCCTGGAAGTGACCCTTGGCCAAGGGGTTGCTTCCATTTTAATTTAAAAGAAGTCCCTGGTGTCTAGTGGGGTTTTCAGCCCCCCCCCCCGGGCAGAAAGGCAAAAAAACAGGCTAATCTGTCCCCGGGGGAGGGGGGGGGGGGCAGAATATGCATACAAAAACAATATGCCCCCTAGCAGAGACCGTTGCCCAAGGGGTCACGCCCATTTCATTTTTATGAATGAGTCCCTGGTGTCTAGTGGGGTTTTCTAGAACGCCCAATAAAAATGCTGATCTGCCCCCACGGGGAGCAGAATTCCCATTACAAAATAAAATGGCCCCTGGAAGTGACCCTTGCCCAAGGGGTCACTTCCGTCATATTTTAAAAAATGCCCTGGTGTCTAGTGAGGGTTCCAAAAAAACGAGGCGATCTGCCCCCAGGGGAGGCAGAATATCCAAACAAACAAAATTGCCCCCCGGGAAGCGACTCTTGCCCAAGGGGTCGCTTCCCTTACAATTGCACAATTAATCCCTGGGTCCAGTGGTCGTTTCTGCCCCCCCCCGGGTCCAGAAACGGCCGATAAAATGACCGATCTGTCCCCATGGGGGGGCCAGAAAAGTCTTAGCTAAATTTGTCCCCCTAGGAAGCGACCCTTGCCCAAGGGGTCGCTTCCTTCTAGAAAAAACAACATCCCTGGTGTCTAGTGGGGCATTCCTGCTCCACGATCGCGACGCTGTGCGCGATCGTGAAGCAGGAATGCCCTGCATTGAGACATCAGGGGAGAGGAAGTACTCTTTCCTCTCCCCCGATGCCTCAAGGCATCCTAAATTGCCCCCCCTGCCCCACCGGAGGCAAAACACGTACCTCCTTGCTGGACGCGCTGGAAAGAAACGATTTCCAGCGTGTCTCGCGCTTCCTGATGACGTCGGTGCGTGCTATGCGCACTGACGTCATGGGGAAGCATGGGGGGGCTCGTGGGTGGCAGCGGAAACTATTCCGCTGCCATCCCCCCAATTGGTGCCAAAATCGAGCCCCCAGGGGGAGCGCCAGCGCTTCCCCCAGGGGCTGTGCTCATGAAGGAGCGGTTCCGTCATAAGCACAGCCCAACCGATGCTCATGACGGAACCGCTCCGTCATGATCATCGAAGGGGTTAATAATAACAAGATTGAGTTCATTAATAGATTTTCATATCTGGGGATACTCTTCGATCATAAGGGGTCCTGGTCCCATGCAATTTTAGAAAGAAAATTGTTATTCCACAGCACCACCCACTAGCCAATTTTGCTGGAAAATTTGATAGCAGGCCGGTTGTGGAACTAATGGAGATATATAAAGCAAAGTGTGTCCCAACAGCCATGTATGGTGCTGGCATCTGGGGTTATGCAGATCCACAGCCCCTGCAATTAATTGAGAACACTTTTTGAGGTACCTAGTGGGGGCCCCGAATAGCACTGCTATCTATATTTGTCATGCAGCCCTTGGGATACCAAACATATCAGACCAAATTAAGATCGAACCGATCCTGTTATGACATAAGATATGGTCAACAACTTTTACTAGTTTTAATCAGGATGTTCTGAATGATTGTTTTAAGCTTCAAAGGATGCTTTATATTCCCTGGATAAAATATGTAAAGAAATTTATGTCAGATCTTGGACACCCCGAATACTTTGATGATCCAGGTAGCATTAACACAATTTCAAGGAAAACATTAAAGATTGACTGTTTAGAGTTTTTGGAGGCAACTAGATTCTCTTCTGAAATAGTAAAGTCCAGTCAGGGAAAATCAAAGGCTACTACTTCACTTTGGTGTGCAACCATACCTTGTAACTGTAACAGGGGGGTATGACAGGATGTTGTTGACCCATTTTCGCTTAGGGAACTTCCATAGACTTACAACCTTCCCAGCTATGAATGACTGGTCGAGAACCTAATGCCTGTGCCCATGTGATGATCTATCTATGCAATCTGCAATGCATATGTTATTATTCTGTAAATGTTATACCATGTTAAGGAAAAGATCGATTGTACCTATATTAAGGTGGTTAGGCCTGAGACAATGCTGCCCAGCCTTTCTTATATTACAACTTCTAGAACATGATGCATTTATGAGCCCGCTAGCTATGTATCTGAAAGGTGTGATTAGATCAAGGAAAACAATGTGGACTATGAACCAGGCTTTTTAAAGTCTGAAAAGATGTCATTTTAAATATTTTTAACACTAAGCTGTTATGACTGTTTTTTATATAATGTGCTATAATGTACTTTTATGAACTTATGACTGTTTTTAATATTGTGTGTTACAATGTGGTTTTATGATTTAATCTTTTAAATCGAATAAAGCTTATTTTGATTTGATTTGATTTGGGTAGGTGCTATTTGTTCTGTTTTGGTCAATTTTGGAGATTGTGAGAAACATTAGCTACATGGCACTTATTTATGAATAAGCAATCATTTTAGTTTTTACATTTTAATATGTGTGATGGAAGGAAACAACTGAGAAAGTAATTGAGAAAAAACTACAACAGCAGTCTTTGCCTTTGTTAGTTTTGTTTTTACACCAAATAAACTAAATCAGGATGTAAAATTATAAAAGTCAATCATGGTGAATGAAACTATTATTGAAGAGCTAAAAAAAATTGAAATCCAATGTCCAAAATACAGCTAGCATCAGTAAGGTAACCGTGAAAATAGTCCACAGAGTGAATGATATTACAAACTGGAGGAGATTAGGTTCTAGGTCTCTTAGTGGTGGTGGTCTTACCATCTTCTCTTGGTGATCCTGATGAACGTGTGCTCCTGCAGGGGGCTGGTGGATCAAAAGTTGCAGGGACTGCGGTGGGTGCAGGTTTTGTCTCTTGGGGAAGGGCCTCCCTTTCTGTGGCTGAGGCAGATGTAGTTAGCCCAGATGTTGTTGGACCACAGAAAGGGTAAGATGGTGCTGGAAAAGCCCTGCACATATGGTTGTAAATGTCATGTAGCACCCCAGTGAGGAAGCCCGAAATAGAGTTCAGATTCTCCATCTGTACATTGTGCTCTCTCTGCAACTGCTTCACCTCCCGGAATTCTGTAAGGACCGGGCCCATAATGTCGTGGGACTGATGGAGGGATCACAAGACTTGGGCGATGGTTGCATGGGTGAAAGTAGACCCAGTAGCCTCACTTTCCTGGGCTACATATTCCCTCCCATGGCCCTTACCCCCACTACTCTTGGCCTTGACCCAGTGTGCTCCATCCCACTGGTTCCTGGCTGAACTGGATGTGGTGGTGGTGTTTGTTGAACCGCAGCCAGGATTGGGGGGCACACGATTGGGGGGTGATCTTGGTTTGGAAACAGGAAATGGAGGTATTCATAGGCTGAGGGGTAGTAACAGCTGGAGTGGGAGGTGTAGGCGTAGACAAAGTGTGACACACTGGAGCTGTCTGCCCAGGCAGACCAGATGGACAAGGCTGCTCCTCATCATCCAGACTTTCATGATTGGAGTAATCCCTGAAGGCTTGTTCCTGTGTAGAGTAGATGTATCCTCAGTGGCAGATTGTTGTCCATGTACCATGGGTGTTGGACCTATAATGAATGTAAAAAAATAAGAAAGTTGCAAAAGTTTGGAACATACATCAAATGAGTTTGAAGCTAAAAATGAAGAAGAATAAAAAGGAAAAAAGTTCATTAATATACTGAATGTACCGTTCAGTGGTATTATGATAAATTAAGCAAACAATTTAGGTTACACACAAAGCAACTTCAAAATAGCAGGTGAAAAGATGTTCTGAAATTGTTTTTTTTTTTTTTAATGTATACAATACCAAAGATTCAACGCAACACAGTAGAGAGGAGAAATGTGATAGAAACCAGTCCAAGGCATAGCAGGCAACATTTCTGACAATTACACAGCTTAGGAGGAGATATAGCATTCCTCATCATATAAACATTACAGGGTACATTTATTTAAAGAATGTCTTTTAACTCCTTCTGTGCTCATGACGGAATGGTTTCGTCATGAGCGCAAGTGCAAGTGTGCTCATGACCGAACCATTCTGTCATGAGCACACTTGCACACAATCCCTCGGCTGTAAACAGCAGAGGAATTTCCAATTTTTGTTTTTTGCCTTGGCAGGCGGGGAGAGCTTCCTCAACCCCCCAAGGCATATTTATTGTTTCCCTTGTAATGACGATTATGCGCATGGCCCGCTGGCGTCATTACAACGAAAACAAAACTGAAACTTAGTTTCAGATTTTACAGTTTCAGTGCTCGTGGGACTATCTCAGCCCCCGAGCACCGAAACACATGGGAGAGGTATTGTTGGAAAAGGGAAAATCTCCCTTTTCCAATGGTACCCTTCCCCAGTGGATCCTGCTTGGTGATCGCCCCAGGAGGGTGAATCCCAAGCAGGGATCCACCCACTAGCCATCAGGGAAGGGGGAGCGGCCCCTTGGGAAAGGGCTTTGCTCCCCCATTTTATTCTGCCACAGTCATTCTTTCTGCCCCCCAGAGGTGCAGATGGAGGCAGTAGCTTCAAATCTGCCCCCCTGGGGGCAGAGAGCACCTAGATGCCAGTGATTATTTTTTCTATAGGCCAGGGGTATGGGTTGCCCAGAATGGGCATGCCAATGCCCCCACCCTCCCCCCAAATAAGACAAAATGTGTTCTGCCCCCCCAGGAGGCAGATGGGGCAATAGCCCCTGATCTGCCTCCCGGGAGCAGAAAGTCCACTAGGCAAAAGTTTATTTTGTACATTGAGGTGGGGGCTGCCCAGAATGGGCATGCCAATGCCACCACTACAAGAAATTGCTACAGTATTTATGCCCCCCCTAGAGGTAGATGGGGTAATTGCCCCTTTTCTTCCCCCTGGGGCGGGGCAGGAAACCCACTAGGCACCAGGGATTTTTTTTACACGTTCATGATGGGGGCTGCTCAGAACAGGCATGTCAATGCCCGACCCGCCCCCCAAAAAACCAGCCAGGAGGCAGATGGGGGCAGTAGCCATTAATCTGCAGAAAGTTCACTAGGAGTGGGGGCTGCCCAGAATGGGCATGCCTATGCCCCATCCCCCCCAAAAAATTGCTGCAGTATTTCTGCCCCACTGGAGGAAGATAGGGCAATAGACCCTAATCTGCCCCCCCCGGGTGCAGAAAGTCCACTAGGCACCAGGGATTTTCTTTATCAAAATTCGGGGTAAGGGCTGGCAAGAATGGGCATGCGAATGCCCCCACCCTCCTCAAAAAATGCCAAAGACTTTTTGACCCCCAGGAGGCAGTTGAGGCAATAGCCCCTGATTTGCCCCCCAGGGAGGGAAGAGGACCCACTAGGCAAAGGGATTACACTGGCTTTTTTGTTCAAGGGGTGAGGACTGCCCAGAATGGGCATACCAATGCTCCCACCCCCCAAAAAATAGTCACAGTCTTTCTGCCCCCCCTTGGGGGCATATTGGGGTAATAGCGCCCGGTCTGCCCCCCAAGGGCAGCAGAAGGCCACAAGGCACTGACCTTTTTTTAGCAATGTGCCTAGCTGGGGATTTTGGTCCCTAGAGCCGCCAACACCTAAGGAAACCTAGCAAACCTGTACATTTTTTAATACTAGACACCAAGGGGAATCCAGAATGGGGTGACTTGTATACCTCTCACCAGATCCTGTTGCTCAGAATCCCTTGCAAACCTTAAACATTGTAAACAAAAAAAAAATTCCTCACATTTCTGTGATGGAAAGTTCTGGAAGCTGCGTGGATCCACAAACTTCTACCCACCCCGAATTCCCAAAAGTCTCCTGAAAAAACTGGTACCTCCCTTGTGTGGGTAGGCGTAGTGCCCATGACAGAAAATGGCCCAAAACACAACGTGGACATAACACGTTTTTACAGTGAAAACTGACACTTTTTTGGGAATGTGCCTAGCTGTGGATTGTGAACCATAGCTCTGCCTGCACCTTGGGAAACCTAGGAAACCTACAGATTTTTAAAATCTAGACAACCAGGGAAATCCAGGATAGGGTGACTTGTGTGGCTCTCACCAGGTTCAGTTACCCAGAATCCCTTACAAACCTCAGACGTTGTAAAAAAAACAACCACATTTTACCCACATTTCTGTGATGGAATGCTCTGGAATGTGTATGGGTCCACAAACGTCCACCCACCCCACATTATCTGAAGTCTCCCGATAAAAATGGTACCTCACTTGTGTGGGTGAGCCAAGTGCCGACAGCAGGGAAGGGCCCAAAACATATTGTGGTGACATCAAAATTACCTATCACAAAATAACCTGGTTTTGCACAGGGGGGGTCACCTGAGTTTTTGGCCCCACAAGCTGGGCAGCCATCTAGGGAAACCTACCAAACCTGAATATCTTTGAAAACTAGACACCCGGGGAGTTCACGGAGGTACGGCTTGTGTGGACGCACAAATGTTTTCCTATACAGAATCCCCTGCAAACCACAAATTTCGCTGAAAACATTTACTACTACCCAGCATTCCCCCAGGTCTCTTGATAAAAATGGTACCTCACTTGTGTAGGTGGGTCAAGTACCCTCGACAGGCAAGGGCCCAAAACGTATCGTGGAGACATCAGAATCACAAAACAACCTGGTTTCGCAAGGGGAATGACCTGGGTTTTTGGCCCCGGGCTTAGCGGCCATCTTGGGAAACCTACCAATCCCAATCATTTCTGAAACTTATGGACCCAGGGAGTCCAGGGAGGCTTGGCTTGTATGGATCGCCCAAGATTTTTCTACCTAGAATCCCCTGCAAACCTCAAATTTTGCTGAAAAATGATTTTTTTCCTCAAATTTCTGTGTGGAAAAGTTGTGGGATCACAGGGCTGACACAACTTTTCTATAACTCAGCGTTCCCCCAGGCCTCCCGTGAAAGAAAGGTACTTTTCTTGTGTGGGTGGGCCAAGTAGTAATGACAGGCAAGGGCCCAAATGGTATTGTTGAGACATCAAAATTACCTATCACAAAACAACCTAGTTTTGCAAGGGGGGCACCTGGGTTCTATGCCTCGGGCTCGGCAGCCATCTACGAAAATCTACTAAACCCACACAATTCTGAAAACTAGACACTCTGGGGAGTCCAGGGAGGTATGGCTTGCGTTGATCCCCCCAACGTTTTCCCTACCCAGAATCCCCTGCAAACCTGATATTTAGCTGAAAAAAGTCACCTTTTTCACACATTCGTGTGTGGGATAACTGTGCTGGGCACAAATGTCCTACAACCCAGCATTCCCCTTGTGAATTCTAAGCGCTAAAGTTTAAAAAAAATAAGCTTTTAGCCGATTCTGCAATGGACAACCACACAAGTAAGGTGACATTTTACTCGGGAGAACAAGGGGAACGCTGGGTGGTAGGACATTTGTGCTGACACGGTGATCCCGCACAAAAATGTGTGGAAAAAGTTTTTTTTTTTAGCTAACCTACCAAACCCAGACATTTATGATAACTAGACAGCTGGGGCAGTCCATCGAGGTATGGGTTGTGTGGATCCCCCAATGTTTTCCTACCCAGAATCCCCTACAAACCTCAAATTTAGCTGAAAAGGTCACTTTTTCTTCACATTTTTGTGTAGGGACACAGTGCCGGCAGAAATGTCCTAGCACCCAGCGCTCCCCTTGGTCTCCTGAGTACAATGATGCCTCACTTGTGTGGCTGTCCAATGCAGACTCAGCTAAAAATTTATTTTTAAAAATATATAGCGCTTAGAATTTGGTGTGCTATACCCTTAATCACTTTGTTCTTGGCCCTTCTCAGTCACAGGCCCTTCGCCCACCCACACAAGTAAGGTATCATTTTACTCGGGAGAACAAGGGGAACACGGAAACTGTGATTTTCTTCAGTTAAATTCCAGGTTTGCAGGGTATTCTGGGTAGGGATACATTGGTGGAACCATGCAAGCCATACCTCCCTGTCTAGTTTTCAGAAATGTGTGAGGTTGATAGGTTTCTCTAGATGTCCGCCAAGTACAGGGTCAAAACTCAGGTGCTCCCCCTTTGCAAAACAGGTTGCTTTTTGATAGGTAATTTTGAAGTCTCCTCAAAATATCCCAGAAAAGTTTGCTCCTTTGCATCATTGTACATGCAGTCCATGATTTGCGATCCCCTCAGTGTTGACTGTAGTAAACACTACACTCAACACTGAGAGGAGCTCAAATCATAGACTGCATGTACCATGATGCAAAGGAGTAAACTTTTCTATGATATGATGTAGTGTCTGGCCATGATGGAGCGGGTAGTACAAAATGTTGTATACCCCCAATTTCTGCATGATTCATATTAATCTGAATAATCTATTAATTGTAATAATATTAATCTGTTTGAAGTGATATCTAATCAATCGTATTAATGAAAGAATTACACGTGGGATTTGCATTTGCATGACTAAAATAATTTGTTAACTAATATACGTACGCATACTAATGCTAGAAAATTAGAATATTGCATGATATATGTTGCTTTTGTGACGTAATTGTAAGTTGCACCAGATGACATCGTTGGGTGAATATAAACGCTTTGAATGTTGCTATTATGCTAGATAATTACATACACATAGGGAAATTAGTGAGGGTTAAACATTTTAATTGTTATTTCCATGTTTTAAATACTTTTGTGTTAGTTGGGCCTACGTCAAGATGGCCGACTTTTGACTGGATGGGACTAGTCACCATTCCTCGAGGTTTCGGGTGAAATGCGCCTGCGCCACCGCGAGCAACAGTGGCCTCGTCCTGACCCCATGCAAGATGTACCCATCAAGGTCACAATGGGAGAATTGCCAGAACTTTAAACAAAGGACTGTCTTTTAAACCGGAACCAGCAAGTGTGATGACCTAACCAAATAGACTATGTGAGAACTTCACCGAATGACCCCAAACCCACCAATCAGGACTGCCTAAAACTGATTTTTGTTACATCTTGACATTAAATTTATTATAAAAGATGGTAGAATAGTGATTTGAGAGATTTCTTCGACTTCGACTTAGACACGTGCGAACTGATGGTTATTTTCCCGACGTTATGCTGACGGAGAGGACGGTGACACTGCTGGACAGCTGTTTCTCTGAATCTTTGACAGACTGAATTGCTGCCTGATTTTGATGAATTAAAGACTTTCACGACTTTATTGATTTAGAGGACGACTAATAGCCAGATTAGGTAAATTTGATGTTCCGTGGTTTGATTTAATGATTTATTACGTTTTGCAATTAATTAGATAACAAATGTGTTGGGCTGTTTATTGAAGGGATTAGATTGTGATTGAATATAAAATAGAAGAATTGAATTACCAATTATCCAAAAACAACTAATTTGATCCATCGACTAAATGGAGGGAATATCTCGAGGTTCAAAGTTTAATAAAGGTATTCAATGTATGTATATGTACATATGTTGTTTTAGGTCAAAAGGTATTCCTTTCATGTCAGCGATTGGAAAACGAATCCCTCCCGTAAGAGCAGATCAGAATAGTGTGAGTATTGGTGTTATGGGCCCCACCAATTAATGTATTGAGTGAATGTGCCAGTGTGATATTTGGTCTGTAACGAAGGGAGGATTTGACATTCCACGCTGCATCAGTTTTTCTGGTAGCAGGATGATGGTTATTATTGTTTTGGTTTGGTGATTATTGCTTGTAAATTGCTTATTGATTATTGATTGGTATTGTGTTATGTATTAACACTCTATGTTGAGTTGCATTGAGTTCTATGTTGTTTGCACGGCTTCTGGGATGTAGGAAGTTAGAAGTTTGTAACGGTTCCATAGTAGAGCAGAGGTAAGCGCTGCTCTCGGGAAAGACGGAATTGTTGTTACCCTGTAGGTATACGGGGAAAACGTGTGACGATTGGAGTTGCACGACGCATTGTCTGAGTTTGATTCGGTAACATTGTCGTGTGTTGCGATTAGGGACATTTCCTGTATGAGAGAAGTGTATGATAGCGAAGGTTACCTGTGAAATTCTGGTCTTAGGTACCAGGAGGCCAGAAGGTACTCTGATAACGCTTAATACTGGAAAGGTAGCAGGTGTTCTCTAAGCTTGTTAGAAGGACAGAGTAGAGGGAAGTGCTACTTTGTTAACGAGTGTCATAATTCTGTAGTAGGACAGACTGTTTGTTGTTCTCGGGAAAGACAGAATTCTGTGTGAATGTACTACATTTTCCGTGTGAAAGCGCATGAATGAAAAGGCATTTGGGTTAATTGCGAAACTCAGGTTTTATTACTCAGGAGCCTCGGGTCTCCAACCAAGTGTCTTAATACTGGAGAAACAGTTAGTTAATGCTTGCTAGAAGGGTAAGGTAGAGGGATGTCCTATTTTATCAACGGAAGTAACGATTCCGTAGTAGGGCAGAGGTAAACGCTGCTCTCGGGAAAGACGGAATTCTTGTGAGAAAGGTCTTTTGCTATTCCTTGGTTAGCGAAGCGGACAATGGTGGTGTTTTTGTGTTGTTACTAACAGATTTGTAAATTTGAAACAAAACTTACCGAGTTAATTTTGTAAAGGAGGGGCAGGCAGGAGCTGATGCAGCGGCTGCTGACGTCAGAAAGACCGCGCTGGGATTGGCTAGTCAGTTAGAAACGTAAATGCTCCCGATTGGTGCGTTAGTGTGAGTCGCACTAGGAGTGGAGAATCATAGGGTGACGTAGACGCTCCTGATTGGTGCGTTAGTGTGAGTCGAGCTGGGGTTGGAGAATTGAAAAAGTGACATAGACGCTCCGGATTGGTGCGTTAGTGTGAGTCGCGCTACGATTGGTCAGAATAAGCGGTACAGTCGAGAAGAGAGACTAGTGATACACGAAAAGAAAGAAAAGATGTATTACGATCCACCAGAAAAGGAGAAAAAGTCCTGGTTTGGGAGAATTAAGAAGTGGTTTAAAAAGGAAAAACCGATTGTGACTAGGGAAGTTCCAGTGACGATAGGCCCAGTGATGGCTATTTCTGATAAACAGAAGGATAGCCAACATTGTTTAACGGTTCCTTATAAAAGCAATAAACAGGTTGAGCAGCCAAAACTGAGCCAACATGAAAATCCATGGAGACAGACAATAAGTATGATCAAACCAAATGTTTCAAATAACCCGTTTATAGGCCAAAATTGTGCAGAAAAATGTATAGCGACAGTGGAGTCAATATTAGAAACACAAAAGGATTCAGAACGAGGTAATGTAGAGAAGCCAGTAGGACCATCTACAGAAGAATTAAGTGAATGGTTGAGAAGCTTGCAGAGAAAAGACAAAGAATCCCAATCAATAGATGTTGCCAAATTACGAATGGTACTGGAGGAATTAATAGTAGGAACAATCCCCATAGAGAAATTAAAAACTTAACAGGATGAGGAATTACTGTTTTTATGCAAAAGTGTGACATGGAGAGCGAAAAATCTGCATGAACGATTAGAAGAAGTAGCAAATTAAATGGGTATAGATATTGAGAAGGTAAAGGCTTTGCAAAAACCATATCGAATAGATTTCACTGAAAAAGATATTGAAAACTTGAACACCACAGGACGGATAAGTCAGATTAAGGAAATAATTATCTTATTGAGAAAATTGGGAGATCTGGATAAATGGAGAAGCAGATGGTATCGAAAACGAGATGATGCCTCAGATAAAACATTTGCAGCAAAAAAAGAAAAGATAGTAACAGAATGCCCTATGAGAGAAATTCCAGGAGGAGGATATGTGCATGTCCCATAAGACAGGATATATTGTCCTTTACAAATGATTTCCCTCAACTACGCGAAAAGCCTGTCGAGTGGTATAGGCAGGTAGACAGATTTGTGAAATTGTCTAAAGTATTATGGATTGACCTGAATAGTCTATTTGACATAATAGTACCAGCAGATTTATGGACAGAGTGCAAACTCATGATTAATTGGCCAACTCAAGAATACCCTAGGGATCCAAAAACAGGGGCTCCAGACCCCGAGGTAATGAAGAAATACAAACATGTTATTTCCTTTCTGAAAAACAAGGTTCCACCTAAAGAGACAGATTGGGTGAAAATTGACAGAACACGTCAGTACATGCATATTATGAAAGGCTGATCTTGGCTTTTAAACAGTTTAGTGGAGATGAGAATCTGAGTGAAAAGGATTTAAGTCATTTTGTATACAGATTTGTATATGGTCTACGTCCAGAAATTAGTGAAATGATAAAACAACATACCGTAGATTGGCAAAATAAGAAAATAGATGAAGTATTGAGACATGCCAAATATTTCAGTGACGAGATTGAAGCAAAACAGCGAAAATTAAAAGAAAAGGCTATGTGGGCACAGGTAAAGGTAGCGTAAAGGCAGGAAGCTCAATTAGCGGAACAATCAAATAATACAGGACCAAGACAAAAATTCAGTCCTGGGAAAGGTAAAGGAAATTTTAATATAGAGGAAATCTGAGTGTAAATTTCCCCCAAGTACTAACAATGAAAATGCATCATTGAATCCACAGGTGCAGAATGGGGTGAGTGGTCAACCGCAGCGACAGCAGCAGGTTGTAACACAACAGAATCAGGTGCCAAAACCACCTTTACCACAGAGCAAAAACTCTCAGAAGTTTAGTCACGAAACAGGATTCTACAATGAAGAACAGGTAAATAAGCTGCCACGTGCTAGCGCTGTTTGCAGTATTGGCTACAACGTGCTGAGAGTGATTCAGAGGAGGGTTATTGATGGTGCCGAAGGGAGGAAGAAGAGTGCGTACTTGGCGCAACTCTAGAAGTAGACCAGACAGGCCCATTTGTAGATGGAAAGATTAATAATGAAAGTATTACTTTCTTAGTTGATACTGGTGCTACTCGATCAACTGTCAGATCAGCTGATGTTAAGAACCTTACTCTCTCAGATGAAACGATCCAAGTAGTTGGTGTATCCAACAGGCAGATTAAAACTTACCTTACAGAGCCAGTGAAAGTTAGCATAGGGACATTTTCTGAAATGCACCGCTTTGTCGTGAGCGATACCAGTCCTGTGAATTTATTAGGTAGGGATTTGTTGTGTAAAATGAACTGCACTATATTTTGTACCCCGGATGGGATAGCATTTGAAACCCCGGATGAGGATGTGCTGTATAAAATGACAATGGCAAACAGGGAAAATGAGGTTATTGAAACCTATGCTGTATTTAACCCTGATGAATTACCTAAAGAATTGAAACAATCTGTAAAAGCAGAAGTTTGGGATTTCACAGGAGAAGATGTGGGATTAATGAGAAATGTAGATCCAGTAAAAATAACAGTGAAAGAAGGAGTAAACTACCCAAATGTTTCTAAATATAAATTGACACCTGAAATAATTGAAGGAGTAACTCCTGTGATTGAGAAAATGATAAAACAAGGTATTTTGAGAGAAATAATGAGAAGTCCATGTAATTCAACAATAATGGGACTGAAAAAGCCTAATGGAAAGTTCAGGATAGTACAAGATCTGGCCTCGTCCTGACCCCATGCAAGATGTACCCATCAAGGTCACAATGGGAGAATTGCCAGAACTTTAAACAAAGGACTGTCTTTTAAACCGGAACCAGCAAGTGTGATGACCTAACCAGATAGACTATGTGAGAACTTCACCGAATGACCCCAAACCCACCAATCAGGACTGTCTAAAACTGATTTTTGTTACATCTTGACATTAAATTTATTATAAAAGATGGTAGAATAGTGAGTTGAGAGATTTCTTCGACTTAGACATGTGCGAACTGATGGTTATTTTCCTGGCGTTATGCTGACGGAGAGGACGGTGACACTGCTGGACAGCTGTTTCCCTGAATCTTTGACAGATTGAATTGCTGCCTGATTTTGATGAATTAACCCCTTGCATGCTTCTGACGGAACCACTCCGTCATGAGCCACGGGCGCCGTGTGCTCATGACGGAGTGGTTCCGTCATGCTGCGGCCATTGGCGGCCGCTCCGCCCACGCGGCGCTGATTCCCCGCCTGTGCGGGCGATTAGCACAAGTGGGTGGAGTCATGACGGAACCACGCCATCATGAGCACAGCTCGCCCGTGACTCATGACGGCGTGGTTCCGTCATGAGCATGGCGGCGCCGCAAACCCCCCAAACCCCCCCAGCACTGCGGCGGAATTCACACCGCAGCGAAGGGGTTAAAGACTTTCACGACTTGATTGATTTAGAGGACGACTAATAGACAGATTAGGTAAATATGATGTTCCGTGGTTTGATTTAATGATTTTTTTTGCAATTAATTAGATAAAAAAGTATTGATCTACAGACAAATGTGTTGGGCTGTTTATTGAAGGGATTAGATTGAGATTGAATATAAAATAGAAGAATTGAATTACCAATTATCCAAAAACAACTAATTTGATCCATCAACTAAATGGAGGGAATATCTCGAGGTTCAAAGTTTAATAAAGGTATTCAATGTATGTATATGTAAATATGTTCTTTTAGGTCAAAAGGTATTCCTTTCATGTCAGCGATTGGAAAACGTATCCCTCCCGTAAGAGCAGATCAGAATAGTGTGAGTATTGGTGTTATGGGCCCCACCAATTAATGTATTGAGTGAATGTGCCAGTGTGATATTTGGTCTGTAACAAAGGGAGGATTTAACATTCCACGCTGCATCATCCACACCCTTTTCCCTGCCCAAACTGATTTTCTTGACCTTCTCTACCATTTATCACACGTTCCTAATCTTCCTTTTTGTAAAAAATTGTATCCCAGCCCCTTTATTACACTCCATCCTGCCCACGATGGAGAGTACGGCTGGAGCCGGAGAGGACGGCTGGAGCTAGAGAGGCCCGGGTGCGGGGAGTATGGCCCGGGTGCTGAGATTCCAGCCCGACTGCGGATGTAAAGATATGACTCGTAAATGACCTTGTGAATACCAAACGTCGTAAAGTTAGGCTTTTGTCTCAGATTGCCTTTGTGAATTGGGCCCCAGGTCGTTTTGTAATAGGTAATTGTGATGTCTCCACAAAACGTTTTGGTCCCTTGCTTGTCGCTGGTACTTGACCCACCCACACGAGTGAGGTACCATTTTTATTCGGAGATCTGGGGGAACGCTGGGTGGTAGGAAATGTGTTTCAGCCTGATGATCCTACAACTTTCCCACACAGAAATTTGAGAAACATTTGATTTTTTCAGCTAAATTTGAGGTTTGCAGAGGATTCTGGGTAGGGGTCCACACAAGCTAGACCTCCCTGAACTACCCTGGGTGTCTAGTTTACAAAGATGTATGGGTTTTCTAGGTTTCCCTAGATGCCCGCTGAGCGCTGGGCCAAATATCAAGGTGTGCCCCTTTACAAAACCAGGTTGTTTTGTGATAGGTCATTTTGATGTCTCCACAATACGTTTTGGGCCCTTCCCTGCCGTGGGCCCTTGGCCCACCCACACAAGTGAGGTGCCATTTTTATAGTAAGAATTTGGGGAATGCAATGTGGGTGGAAATTTGTTGATCCATGCAGATTCCAGAACTTTCCATCACAGAAATGTGAGGAAATATTGTTTTTGTAACAAAGTTTAAGGTTTGCAAGAGATTCTTGATTACAGAACCCAGAGAGAGCCACACAAGTCATCCCCTCCTGGATTCCCCTGGGTTTGCTAGGTTTCCCGGCAGAAATGGGTTCAAAATCCACAGCTAGGCAGTTTTTAAAAAAGGGTCAGTTTTCACTGTACAAATGTGGGGTTTCCATATTGCTTTTTGGCTTGTTTCCTGTTGCGGGCACTAGGCCTACCCACACAAGTGAGGTACCATTTTTATCGGAAAACTTTGGGTAATGTGGGGTGGGTGGAATGTTGTGGATCCACGCAGATTCCAGAACTTTCCATCACAGAAATGTGAGGAAAATGTGAATTTTGTGATAAAGTTTGAGGTTTGCAAGGGACTCTGGGAAATAGAACCTGGTGAGAGCCACACAAGTCACCCCACTCCTGGATTCCCCTGGGTGTCTAGTTTTCAAAGATGTATAGGTTTGCTAGGTTTCCCTAGGTGCAGGCAGAGAAAGGGTTTAAAATCCACATCTAGGCACTTTGATAAATAGGGTCAGTTTTCACAGTAAAATTTGGTGTGTTCATGTTGCGTTTTTGCCTGTTTCCTGTCACGGGCACTGGGCCTACCCACACAAGTGAGGCACCTTTTTTAATGGAAGACTTTGGGGAATGTGGGGTAAGTGGAATTTGTGGATCCACACAGATTCCAGAACTTTCCATCACAGTAATGTGTGGAAAATTTGTTTTTTTGCAAAGTTTGAGGTTTGCAAGGGATTCTGGGTAACAGAGCCTGGTGAGAGCCACTCAAGTCACCTCTTCCTGGATTACTCTAGGTGTCTAGTTTTTAAAAATGTATAGGAATTTTCACTGTACAAATGTGGTGTGTTCATATTGCGTTTTGGCCTGTTTCCTGTCATGGGCACTAGGCCTACCCACACAAGTGAGGTATCATTTTTATTGGGAGAACACAGAATTGTAGAGCAACAGTTATTACCTATTGACTTTCTATGCATTTTTTTCAATTTTTCTTTTTTTCAACTGTTAGTTTCTATAGAAAAAAACTATTAGGGTCTACACAAATGACCTCTTGCTGAATTAAGAATTTTGTTTACTCTTCTGAAATGTATAGCTTTCCGGGAACCATTATCGCATTCATACCCATTTCTACCATTAACTGGAAGGAGGTTGAAAGCATGAAAAATAGCAAAAATAGACTATGTCCCAGTGTTGCTGGGATTCTGCTTTTGCACAGAACTATGCGCAGGAGACCAGGACCTCAGAGAATTGTGGTGTACCAGAAAACTCCCCTCAGAACCCAGAACCCCTTATCCGACTAGCTTAGTATCCCATTCGTTAGCCTAGATCTAGCTAGGCGGTCCCAATGTATAGACAAACCAGAACAAGCGACTTAGATATTTCTCAGGAGTGGTGGGAATCCGAAATACCTGTTCGTACTTATTTGTTAGTCCACAACATAATAATACAGACACGGTAAAGTTTAAAGAGTTTATTTTATAAACCTCGCGTCCTAAGATGCAGTACTTTGGCTAACACTAGCAGACTAACAGTACAGATCAGAACCATAAGCATTATCACAATACCATATAAAATGAAAGGAGCAATCATACTATTAATGACAGTGGTATACGGCCACACTCCTTTCACTATAATCTAATACATTATTATTATTAGACTATTAGAAGGTCTCTTAGGCTAACAGGGGGGACCCCATACCGTATAGATCAGCTTAGTAGAATCACATCAAAGGATCAGCTCTCACAGCAGCTCTTCTGTTCGAATGAATGTAAAACCAAACTGTTCTGCAATATTAAAGACGCTTGTCCTTCAGATATTGGCAGCTGTATGCATGATATGTCTAACAAGTGGTACGATCAATCTAAACACAACACTCTGTACCTTCTAGTGACCCAGACGCGTTCTTTGCATGATGTACAGACCAAGGGCACATTTCACGGCTAGGAATGTGAAACAACAGTTTGTTATCCTGTAAGGCAAAGTCAAGTCAGCATTTCTAAAATGAATAACACATAACAACAGTGTCGTGTGCAGCGCAGCAGAAACGACAAACTTGCTTGCCAGCACTGATCTTGTTTATGCTAACTTAGTGTTATAAATAGGGCGTGGCTTAATCCATCTCACACCCCCCCCCATGATCGGAGCACTAACCAATAGGGATACACTTATCAAGAACGCAGAGTTCAAGTGATTCAGAACGGAACCGACGGCTGGAACTATAAGTCCATATAAGGTAAGTGTAAAGTCTGAGAATAAAAAGGAAGAAAAAATTAGTTTAAAAAATGAAAAATGTCTTAAAAATATCAGCAAAACTTTCGTAGAAAATTAACCATCCCAGATGCACCCTGGAGTGATAATGTCAATCAGTCAATCCATGAAGGTATATGCACCGTAAGTTGCAACTGCTTCCAAGAGGAAATCATTGGAGCCTTCCGCAAAAGTATCTGCCATCCAATTTAGCAAGGGAAAGGAACACACATGTTCATCAAGTATCGGAGCATCCAGCACCATGATAGGACAACTGTCAGTCTCCTCAATATGACTCCTTTCAAGGAATTCAATAGTTGCCTCTCCGATATCCCAGTTTCCAAGGACTCCGTATGCAGCACCCAAAGCCATAAACCCGACACCAGAACAATCGAATTCATGAGCCACTAAGGGACACATTAGTTCATCAAAATCCGGGTCAGGTGACGCCAAGTTTGACAGGCACAAGTCCAGAGCCCATTGAAAGGAACAATCTAGGCAATGAAAAACAGGTTGCACACACGTAAAAAAGGGAAACCGGAAAGACAATCCATACTTGACGCTTAATACCGCTTAATACCGCCAGTGGTAAGGTGCCGTAGAAATCAAGCATCCGGCTATGAAGATGGAGCAAGCGCAGCATTCTGTCTTGCAACTCCCAGTGTGCAGCCATATCGAAGTGCGCAAATCAACAAGAGGATCCCAGCCACCAAAGCGAGGAGCAAGGGGAACCCTCCGAAGACACTCGAAAAAATAGAATGTAAAAATGCGGGGATCACACCAAAAACAGTCTGGAAAGATGTCACGAGGCCCGAGCCCACAATTTTAAAAAAATGAACAAGGCCAGTCGTAGACGAAGCATTACAGATAGTTTGAATCAAGGTTCCAAAATGGAGGGGGAGGTCGGTATTTAAAAGAGCTTGTACCTCAGTGCGTGTGTTCGCCACATTTAGAAGAAATGTTTCACGGGACGAAGCCAACGCAACCTCTTTTTTAGACAAAAGAGCCTTTATTCTGCTCATACTATTGAACTCTGCGTTCAAGGTTGGAATCGCTGGCCAGATGGATATATCGAGTCTGCCTTGCGGGGGTGGGAAAAGGACGTTATTACAGCAAACTACTTTTTGTGAGACAGTCACTATGTAAGGAATACCCACTAGCATCCCACAGCAAGCTTCACTATTTAAAAGCAAATAACTACCGTTGGCAAGCAGCTTAAAAGAAGACGTTATAACTGGCATTGGAATCCCCTTTAGGACACAAGCTAAATTAGGAGCGTGTATATTGCAAGCGCCATGTAATTGTATATGTCTACAAACCACAGAGTGATCTGGAGCGGAAGTGCATTCTTCACCCTTTAAGTATACCTCCTTGCCATCCCTTACGCATCTGTAAGTGAACGGAAGCGACCATACTTCGTGCAGGAACGCATCACCAAGCTGTTCATATCTGCCGATGGCATAATGTTTCATGCACGAACTAAACTTGAACAAACTGAACGGTAGAGTGACTAATCCGTGAATAAGCCACACGGCTGAATTTAACTCAGCTACAGAAAAAGGTAAAGGTTCTAATTTTTCAATGTGCAGTAATGCATAAGTTGCATCTTTCATGGACATGAACTGCTGTTTTTCAGTCAAATTAAACTGAAGGAACAATGACGAAATATTCATGTAATCCCAAGGGACTTTCCCTGCCTTTAACGTTTGCAATGTCCATGCAAACTGCATAATTGAACGCAACTGATTTTGACCATGATACAACACAGATACATCATCTTGCACAATGTCTACGACAGAAGAAACAATATTATCTAATGTATAAATTCTAGAAGACAACGTATTAATACTATTATCTATCACAGCCAATACTTTTTCCATATTGGCCTGGTCAATAGCACGTAATCTAGAAGCAGCTTCAATTTGCGACAATTTCCAGATTTCATTGTAAATAGCATAAGCCCATCGTTTAGATCTACTATTTACAGGACCCTTAATAAAATCATTCAAATCTATTTTTTCATTTAAGCGTGACAAATGAAGCTTAACTGAAGTTAACGTGGAATGTTGCAGCCATGACTGACATAACTTACCTACAGAGTAGGTAGTCACCGTGTGTGAAGATGTGAAACGAGGGCCAACCCTAAGTTGTGTATATCCTGGAGCCAAATCCAGAAAGAAACCGACGTTGACAGGAATCTGAGCTTGTTTGCCACACGAACCAACCCTCAGGATTCAATGTTGAAATATTAAAGGTGCCATTGGAAACAAGGGACTGCAACATAGTAAGGGACAGATCTGAGTGATTTTCCCAACCAGGGTAAGCACCCAGATCAGGGATCGAGGGGGAAATTAATTTTTTAGATATAGCCAATCCAAAACAGGTGGTCTGAAAAATAGATTAATTTAAAAATAAGATATGGTTTGGGATAAGACAGGCACGATGCAAAGCTTCTGTTCCTTGTACCTGCCATGGTTTAGTTCCCCAAACCGATTTAAGATCGATAGTAGCTTTCCATACGTCATAACCTCCAATAGCCAATTCATCCATAAAGGATTTGGAATATAATAATTTTGTGTGTGTCAGTCTGACCTTAGAAGTGGGTTCTACTGCCAACTTAAAATAAAAAGAATCAGGGTTAGACACACTAAAATCTGAAAAGTATGTGAATTTTTTCAATAAAGTGTCAGAGCTGCCAGGCATAGGGACAGGACAATGCTCCCATTGAGTAAAATTAACAACATTTCGAAAAGTATTTGCTCTTTGTAAAAAATGTGTGCCATAATGTTGAAAACAAAATTGTTCATCATAGTTTGCAGTATTTAAATACAGATCTTCAGCATCAAATGCAGCATAATATTTTAAATCAGAAAACAGTGCTTCTATTGCTTGTACATCCCAA
Source organism: Triturus cristatus (assembly GCF_964204655.1). Lineage (NCBI taxonomy): Eukaryota > Metazoa > Chordata > Amphibia > Caudata > Salamandridae > Triturus > Triturus cristatus. The sequence goes on from NC_140593.1 coordinate 903,014,530, forward strand.
TCATCTGAGCGGATGTTTTGTTTAACTACATCACCCATAGAAACACGAAAAACAGTAGGCACATTAATAACTTCGGTGGGACCATGAATTTGAAAGTTCACTGCATCCCAAGCAATCCCATCACGTACAGGCCAGGCGGTGATGTTCACAAACGTCTGGTCTCTTTTCATGATGTGTGATGAGGAATGGGGGGCCAAAGTTCCATCAATTAATTGAATTGTAGAACGCTCATTCAGGTAGTGTCCATTGATAAGTCTAAAAAACACTACCACAAAGCCAATTGTCATGAATAAAAAAATACAAATTAGCACCAACCAGATGTAAGTCCAAGGTGCAACCAAAAAATGTCTCTTGAACCAGGCAAAAAATATAGAAATTTTGGAAGGGACAGTGGAAGTCAATGATTCAGTTTCAAAGGAAGAATGTGACTGGGTAAGTGTCGTTGTATTTAATAGGGGCAAAGGGACTTCTGTAGGATAAGCATACTCTGGATCACCAGGCAAACCACCAGCAGAAGGTGGCACAGGCAGGACTGAAACTGTATGCATCTCAATGGAAACCTCAGGCACGATGATAGAGGGTGGCAACACAACAGAGTTTCTCAGCATTGAAGGGCAGGAAACCGAAGGTGTCATACTATGGAGAATCGGCCACCCTGTGTAGCTTGACATTTTCAATTGAAATGTACCTGTTTTCCTTGCGACCAGGAAGTGGTGGTAAAACAACTGTACGTGTACCCAATACTCCAAGCACCGGGACTGGTGCACGATAAGAGGGGCCAAACTCCTTCTTGTTCTCCACCTTCTCACGGACCAGGTCACCAACTTGAGGCAGCCAGCCGACCACCGGAATCAGGAGCGCTTCTTCAGATGTAGAGGGCACATGTTCCTTCGCTAGAGTGTCTCTTGCTTCTTGTAGATTCTGTAATACAGCACAGTGGTCATCGAGGTCAAAAGGCGCGGCAGCCGCCGCCATGTCTAGACCATCAAGGTCCGGAACAAACATTCTCACTCCAAAGAGCATCATGTACGGGGTCCGCCCACCCAGAGACATTCTAGGGAGGTTATTAAGTGCACGTTGGACGTCATACAAGTGGGCAAGCCAGTTCCGGCCTGTACCTAACACCTTGGCTGTCAACGATTGCTTTAGGTCACGGTTCATCCGTTCCACAACACTATTGCCCTCAGGCCGGTATGGAGACGAAAATTTGACTTGGACCCCCAAACTTCTCATTGCTTCTTTGTACGCCTTAGAGGCGAACGCCGGGCCCTGATCAGAGTGAAGGGTACCACACTCAAAACTCCCTATAAAGACACGCAATGCTTTGATGACAGTCCTGGCATCAGCACTCCTTTGTGGCCACACCCACAGAAAATGTGTGCACGAATCCACTGCAACCAAGATGTACTTGTACGCAGTATCAGAGGTAAAAGGACCGCAGTGATCTAAATAAACACATGCTCGTGGTTGATTAGATATATGCAGCTGCGTTGGAGGTGGACGCGCAACAGAAGAAGGTTTGATCTGCTGGCAAATGTCACAATTAAGTACATAAGCCCGCGCTTGTTTATACAAACCGTACCACCAGTAACGTTGCTGCAAAAGAGACACAGTTGCTGACACTCCAGCATGCGCAGACGCAACACCTTCGTGGGCAGCTGTTATCAAATTTGGTCTGCAGTCCACGTTGGGAATCAATCTATCACCAACGTCAATAATCCTCACTAATGGGACGTTATCAGGACTTAAGTGATAATGGTATCGAGAAGGGTAACCTCTAGGGAAGTTTGTCCCTGTCTCAGATGCAGCAATAGCTGCTAAGATGTCAGCATCAATCTTAGATTTTGATCTTGTAACTGCTGCTACTAAATATGTCGCCACTGCTGTTTTAGCTGCCTCGTCAGCCAAACTGTTACCGACAGCATGGACACCAACTCGTTGGTGACCAAGAGTGTGAATTACATCCACAAGTGGCAGACTCCCTTTGAGTTCCGACACTCGAGCCCAAAGCGTTTTATGCTTCACTGCGCTACCTTTGGAATCACGAAATCCATTCATAATCCAAAAAAGCAAATTGTCGTTGTAAGATTGAACACAATAGTAAGAGTCACTCACTATAAGAGTAGTGACTCTGTGATCAGCAAACTCAAGTGCAAGCACCAGAGCACGAAGCTCCGCCAGTTGCGCGGTACAATCACCCAATGACTGCGTATGCACTGCATCAGATTTGAACTCTCCATTCACGAAAGTACCGACTACAATTGCGCAAGTCGCTGAATAAGCGTGCCTTGATCCAGTTGCGGGTTGCGCCGACCCGTCAGTGTATATGACACAATGGTATTCCTCGATGGGGCGCAATGACTGAGGAGCAGGATGAACGAATTCATACTCCAAACTCTCTTGAGTCTGCAACGCCGCGTCAAAGATGTATTCGACGTCAGGCGAAGCGAAGGAGGTCGCCCATTGTATCCACCTTGGATGCAAAGCCTTAGAATTTGGTACACTAGCTTTAGTGACTGCTTCGAGAGCAGGAAACGGTGTTACCACCAGCATGCGTTTTCCCTGTGATAGCGCTCGCTCTTTCAGGATCGCCATCTGAACTGCTGTTAAGACTTTTTCAACAGTGGAAAATCGCAGCTCAGCCGAAGTGTACAGATGAGATTTGTAAGCAATGGGGACTGTGTCACCCTCATTGAATGTTAAGTACGTGAAACCTTCCGCGCCTGGAACAATTCTAATGACCAGGTTGGTGTGGTTGTCACAAGTTTTTAGATATTTAGCTGTAAGAGGATCAGTTTGCAAAGTATACAATGCCAACGAGTGCTCTGGCAGCCAGCAAGATCTGGTATAAGTTGGTTGTATCAAGGCATAAAGCGTCTTGATACGCTGGGCATAATCAGGAATGTAGGATCGACCGAAATTCAGAAAACCCAGCAAGGATTGTAGTTTTTTCAGTGTCGTAGGGATCCGAAGGTTTGCGCATTTCTCAAGGAATTGCGGTGCCAAGCCTCGACCTTCATTATTGAGTTCGTACCCCAGGAACAACACTGTAAATTCAGCAATGTGGGACTTCTTAAAGTTAAACTTGTAACCGAAGTCTGCAAACATAGTCACTATGTTATCCACATGAGCAAGGTGTGGAAGCAACTCGTCGTCTGTCAGATAGATGTCATCAACATACGAGTATGCTTCCGGGTCTACCATCTCCAAGAGAGAGACCACGCGAGCGGCAAAAACTCCAGGGCTGTTTTTATAGCCCATCAGGAGCCTCTTGAACAATTTTTGTTTGCCACCCGAGGTAAAAGCTGTCCACTCATAACTAAGAGGGGCCAGGTTATGGCAATAAAAGCCATTTGATAATTCAAGCGTAGTTTTGAAACGTTTTCTCACAAGACTATCTACGAGAGCCGAACTATGAGTATTTTGTACCGCACACGTCCGGCAATGCGAGTTTAAATGCCGGTAATCCAAAACTAGGCGGTACGACCCGTCAGGCTTCATTACAGTGAATAAAGGATTATTCATGGGTGACACACATGTCTCAATCACTCCTTGATATTACAATTGTTCAAGGATGGATGCGACGTGAGGTCTTGCCTCGCGACGCATGGGATATTGGGGTTGAGGCTTCGGATCGCAATGGAATCTCGTGATTGGGAGAACATTTGTCCCAACCAACCTGATTACGATATAACGCAGGCGCAAGCACCTGCGCCCACTCCCCGGCTAACCTAGTAGACTCCTCTGTGGGCACTGCGTGCCCAAAGGAAGGAAGTATAACTTCCTCTGCCCTAAGGGCGTCTAAAATGAAAGCCGGAGGCCAATCTTTCTCCGCCAAAAGAATATCATATGTGGTGGTAAGATTATCCCAAAAAACCACTTTAATTTTGCGTTGTATGTCACCCTCAATATTAAGGACTATTCAAATAATCTTTCCGGGGGGGCTACGCGAGTATCAGCAGTTTCAAATGTCACATAAATGTCAGTTGCTGTCGCCTCCAGAAATGGACGCAATGCTTCCCGCACTACTGTAACTTCCGCCGCGCTGTCTAGCAGCGTTAGTGCCCATGTCAGGTTCCGAAGCTGTGTCCTGACCATCTGAGGCATATCTCGCTGAGATAGCAGCAACTTTCTTTTTCTGAAACGGTGGACGTGGTCTGGCAGCGTCTTCCTGCTTGCCTTTACCGTCAGTCTGGCGACTTAATACGTGTACGATCGCGCAAATCATAAGTGCGTTCACTATACGACTGTACGGGTGAGGCAGGACGAGAAACCTGCTTCTGTTGCTGCTTCTCTTGTTTTTTGGCTCGCCAACTTTGTTTAGGAAAGTTGGGCTTTTCGTCCTTTGTAGACGAACTCACCTTAGTTTGTTGCACTACATCGGGAATCTTGATGGTGGGTTTCACACCTAAGGCACTACGTCCAACCATCCTATAGGCTTTCGCAATAATTTTTGCGAACTCCCTAGGCTTATCGGCATCAGCCACAAGCTCCAGCATACTACCAACTTGGAACTGCATGGCATCTCCTTTGAGGTTGCCCATTACCATGGAACAAATCACATCGAAACTGTCGACAAGCCGTAATCCCAATTCAATAGCTGCCTCCGCACCATGACTTCCTTGAACTTTCTCGATGACGGAGGGTAGTACAGCCATAGACGGAGTGCCGTAGCACTTCGAATATGTCGCAGCAAAGACCTTGCCCCAATTGTCATAATCAACAAGTTCAGAGACTAGGTCTTTCGGCAAAGTAATGGTGAGTATCCTGTGTTTATCCACAGGTGTAGTGTTTGGAAACACAGCTTCCAATTGATCAAAATTTTCCGCAAGCCAGTAAGGAAATTCATCCTTACTGAGGGGGCGCTTGCCGACAACCGCGTTAACCATAACAGGGCTAATCACCACCGCGTGATGGTGATCCACCCCGTGTCCAGCAACCGCAGGTGCTCCCACCTGAACTGTGCGTGACACATACTGCACTAAAGCCCTATGGACCGTAATCAGGGCTGTGTGTAGTGTTCGTAAATCACCCACTCCCACCGTCAGGTAGCGTGGGTGTGGAGTATATCCGGCCAGTACCGGCCATGTAGCCCCTGCAATTGACAACGGGCCCATTCTCGCCGATACGACCTCATGGGGGAGGGCGCCATTAAACCAAATTGTATGCTGCCAGGCAGGAATAGGAATTTCCAGAGTCCGATATGGGGTATAAGCCGCAGGCACAGCCGAGGCTGTATATTCGTGGAACAAATTATCGTCTGTATCCACCGCCGCAAAGGTCACCCATGAGTAAAACAACTCATATGGGTAGGTGGTATCAGCACTGACCACAAAGACTACGGACATCCCGTCATCAGGTACCCCATACGCCCTCAAATGAGCGCGCAGAGGAACCCTACTATGAGCGGGAATATGAACCGCCATAAGGACACCTTAAAGAGTAACAACGATATTCACAGTAGCACTTGGGCTTAAAAATTATAACCTATTTAATTTTCAAGCTTGATAGAACCTTTAGTCTAAACCTAGGTAGGTTAAACCGTCACTCAAGTTTTCCGGAAACGAGAGTGAGGGTAGTTGTGGACTAAACACCAGTACTACTAAAGCGTCTCAGATCTTAAGACCAAACGTTAGGTGCGCCATAGCTCAGTCGGTAGCGCATGAGACTCTTAATCTCAGGGTCGTGGGTTCGAGCCCTACGTTGGGCGCCATGTTGCAGGGATTCTGCTTTTGCACAGAACTATGCGCAGGAGACCAGGACCTCAGAGAATTGTGGTGTACCAGAAAACTCCTCTCAGAACCCAGAACCCCTTATCCGACTAGCTTAGTATCCCATTCTTTAGCCTAGATCTAGCTAGGCGGTCCCAATGTATAGACAAACCAGAACAAGCGACTTAGATATTTCTCAGGAGTGGTGGGAATCCGAAATACCTGTTCGTACTTATTTGTTAGTCCACAACATAATAATACAGACACGGTAAAGTTTAAAGAGTTTATTTTATAAACCTCGCGTCCTAAGATGCAGTACTTTGGCTAACACTAGCAGACTAACAGTACAGATCAGAACCATAAGCATTATCACAATACCATATAAAATGAAAGGAGCAATCATACTATTAATGACAGTGGTATACGGCCACACTCCCTTCACTATAATCTAATACATTATTATTATTAGACTATTAGAAGGTCTCTTAGGCTAACAGGGGGGACCCCATACCGTATAGATCAGCTTAGTAGAATCACATCAAAGGATCAGCTCTCACAGCAGCTCTTCTGTTCGAATGAATGTAAAACCAAACTGTTCTGCAATATTAAAGACGCTTGTCCTTCAGATATTGGCAGCTGTATGCATGATATGTCTAACAAGTGGTACGATCAATCTAAACACAACACTCTGTACCTTCTAGTGACCCAGACGCGTTCTTTGCATGATGTACAGACCAAGGGCACATTTCACGGCTAGGAATGTGAAACAACAGTTTGTTATCCTGTAAGGCAAAGTCAAGTCAGCATTTCTAAAATGAATAACACATAACAACAGTGTTGTGTGCAGCGCAGCAGAAACGACAAACTTGCTTGCCAGCACTGATCTCGTTTATGCTAACTTAGTGTTGTAAATAGGGCGTGGCTTAATCCATCTCACACCAGTAAAATGCAAAAACTGTGGAAAACATTTTGGTTTTCTGACAAAAGTCTGTCTGTCCCTAAAAGCTGGGAAGATGGTGATTTCAGCACCACAAATCCTTTGTTGATACCATTTGGAGGGAAAACCCAGACGCTTTCTTCTGCAGCACTTTTTCCCATTTTCCACCCCCAAAGAAAATGTTGCTGTATTTTGGTTAATTTCTGGGTCCCCTCCAGGGGAATCAACAAATCCTGGGTACCTTTAAAATCCACATGATGTTGGAAGAAATGGTCGCACATTTGGTGTGGATACCTTATGTGGACTAAAAGTTACAGGGGCCTAAGCACAAACTACCCCAAAAAGTCAAAAAAGGCTTAGCACGGGGGGAGTGGGGAGAGAAGGTTCAGCAGCAAAGGGGTTAAAAAAGGCAACTTGTATTCAGCATACAAAATTCAATACCTTCCCATTTGTAAGTGAGAAAACTGATTTGTGAAACAAATATCTTCAATTCAATGAGATACCAAGGATAAGACAACATACAGCATTAAACACAAACACATTTAAAACATAACATAAAATATAGATTGATAAACTGCATACCACTCCAACATATAAACATATTTGACATTAAAGAGAGAAAGAGCAAAGTTACATTGCAATATTATTTTCACATAATGAAAATAAGGCATCATGGTAGTTTTAGTCATTTCAATGAAACATGCACAACAGTTGCAATATAGTAAGTTAAACCTACCTAGTGAAAATATGCAGTAAGAACAAAAAACTGACACTTAGAATAACCCATATAGAAACTATCATGTGAACTGTAATGGAGATTGAAACTTCTAATCTTAATTGCAACAAAATATATTCAAAGAAGACAAAAAATTTTATCCTAATATATTTAGGTTTATATGTTTACTGTGCAAAACGCTTAACAACAGCCAAATTAAAATAAAAAGCAAAATTTGGGTTTAGTGACACATTCAAAAGTATAACGTACCAGTCTCCACTCCACCAGGGATTCCTGCCAAGATTATAGGAAGTAGGATCTGCAAGGTCTTCTCCTTTCAGGGAAAAAGTTGTAAGGGGGCTGGGTGGACCACCACCAGTCCTCTGGACCTCCAAGTGATGCTTAGAGGCTAGGGAATGCCCTTTTCCCCACAGGGTCATTCCATCTCTTCCTAATTTCCTCCTACATGCGCAGGTTGTTTGCCACAGCATTCACTCAATCAACTATTCTGGCCCACATTTGCCTTTTCGGAGATATGGTTGTATTTTGGACTTGGGCTCCAAACAATTGTGGTTCTACTCTAATAATTTCATCCTCCATGACTAGCAATTCTCCCTCTGTAAAATGGGGATTTCTCCGCTCTGTCATTATAATGTAGTTAAATGAAATTAATTTATGAACCCACAAGTGAAATTAAATAAAATGTAAAATGCACAAGAAATAGAGGGGGCAAAAATATAATCCCAGAATACTCTAACAACACTTCTCCGTGAAAAATTGTGTTGTGCTGGAATGGCAGAGGATCATGATCTGAAATGCAGTGTGTTTTATAGGGTGGTATGCAGGTGCAAACAATGAGGCAAAACACATCATGTGTGTGATGCTAGCATCCCTCCAACATTCACGGGGACTATCTAATGTTGACCGTGTCCTGCAACAGAAGCACTCTGTCAGCAACTCGCTGCTAGAACACCGCCAGCATAACTGTGAAGAGTAAATAGACTCAGTGAATTCCTGCCACAGTGATGGCGATGGAATAATGTTAGCCAGCAGAGAAGTCCTCTGCGTCAACAGCTTTGAACAGTTTACATGACAAAACCAACTTATTGACGTAGATTATGCTTCAGCCAGCACACATCTAAATAGGGCAGGTGGGATTCAGTCAGCTTGGCAGAGTACTTGTAAACTCTGCCATAGAGGGACGACGTTAGTCCCGCTAATATCTAAATCAGACCCTTAGTGTATATGAGGGAGGGAGAGTGAGATTTAGTGAATCATAATAAGTGAGACTACGTGAATCATAGAGAACAAGCAAATCAGAGAAAGACTAAGAGGGAATGAGTGAGTCTGAGTGATACTGTGTGAAACTGAGTGAGCCTGAGAATGAGTGAGTCACAGTGAGATTGAGTGAGTCAGAATGAGTTAGACTAAGTGTCACTGAGTGAGTCACAGTGAGAATGGATGAATCAGAATGAATTAAACTGAGTGAGAGAACTTTAGAATGAGTGAGACTGAGTGGCGGCTATAAGTTAGTATAAGTGATGCTGCATAAGTCAGTGATGCTGAGGGAGTCAGAGTAACTAAAAGTGAGTGCAAAAGAGAATGAGACTGAGTGAGAATGAGTGAGAGAGTAAGAGTGAATGTGAGGGAATCCCTAGAACCCACCAAGTAGAACTCAATCTCCATCTCTGGAATTCAAGCAAAGGATTATGCCCTACCACTTTTAAAGTTTATCAGCCGCAACCGTGTGTATGAACCCACCAAACTAGCATACTAGTTTTGCAGTTAGCGACTTGCACCTTACAAAACGTATTACTCTAGCAGACACTAAGCCTGCTGGTCAAATTCATTTGAATCATACGCTTATGACCTTCAGATGTCAATTTTCAAGGCTTGTGCAGCAGAAGCAGTAACCCACCAACCTATCTTACTGGTACAGGAAACTATGATGTTTAGGTTACGAAGGTTTTCAAAAAACAAGTGCAGGGCCACCATTTTTCTCAAAAGCATGCCAGAGTTTCTGCTGCATGTCATGATTGCTGAATTCTAGTGCTGTATTTCATGCCTATTTCTTCCACTAACATACACTCTGAGAACGTTCATCCCACTCTGGAAGGTTAATTTTTTTAAATCCCTGCTTCCACCCTTTATCACTGTGTTTCCCTCCTTTTCTTCCCCCTCCTTTCCCTATTTGCTGCCTTTCTCTCTCTTGTATTGTGTCAAATTCTGATGATTAAAACAAAGTCCCCTTACCTCTAAAAAAGATTGCAGGTGGGCCCTATTGCAACCAACAACTCTAATTAAGCACTGTTGCTAGCTACATTTCAGTGCAACTGCTGGTAGAGAGAATGGGTTTCGCCACTGCTTGGGTTACAGCCTTAGCCACAGAGGTGCTGTAAACTCACCTGCCAGCGATGTTTGTGTACATTGTTTGTACACATTAAAAGAGAAGTAATTTCTCTTGAAGGTCTCTGTGGCTGAAGGAATTATAGATATAAAACATGAAGTCATATGAAGGAGCTTTAAAAAAATGGTTTAGAGGATCACTGTCTAAGAAGTGTAATTAATCAGCAGTCTAAAGGTCTGTGATACAGCTTCAATTTGTAAATATTTGGAAAGATCCTAAGAGTTCCTTCTGAATTCCCTTAGTGTTTATTTCCAAAGATTGTATTTACTGTATGATACAGACGGTTGCTAGCACTACATTTTAATGAAGGTGTTTGTCAAAGTGTGCTCTCCTGTCCGCATTATTTTAATTGTAATAAAACATAATTTAAGAGTGTTCCTCCTGCTCATAGGCAAAGAATGTCACCCCTTGTATTTGGTTCTATCACACCATCTTGTTATCTATTGATTTATGTCCTCTGTTATATAAAACAACTAGATGCTAACTAACAGCTAATTCAGGACGTATAAGTATATAAGCATTTCAATTGAATATGAGGTTTTCATTATAGTAAACGTTGTTGTGTTCAGTTTCAACTAAGTTAATCAACAAAACCCATTTAAGTGTAGATTAAGAGCATATGGCTATGAGATCTCATGTTGAGTTATAGGGATTTTGCGGTGCCTATTAAGCTGCTGTTTTACATTATCTGTGGTCCCATTTTTGGTGCTATGACTGATCTCCCAGCAATGACAGCTAAAAAAACGATCAAAAATAAGAGAGGGGGGACTGGGAGTGGGTTAGGAAAAAATAGGTCCAGTACCAATACTCCCAAGAAATATCGTTATATCACGTTGTGGTAACTGTTCCTACGGGAGAGGACAGAGTCAGAGGCCAATTAGGTCGCTGAAATAGAAAAAGAAGACAGAGTCTCTAGAAGCAGTGTACCCTAACAGAGTGAGGTGGGGAATCTCTCCTTTAGATACTAGTGCCCTCACACACCCTTGCGAGTGTCATGCTTCATCATTGGGCGTTGCTCCTCGTGGGGGTGGCGCTGCAGACCCCCACGGGCCCCGCAAGAGGGCTCTTTGTTGGGGATCTTTTGTGTGGACGCCGCAGTTGTGCATGCAGGTGTGTGGGCCTAGGAAACAAAGGGGTGGTGGTTGTGTGTGTGGTGTCTTAAAATTACCCTCCGGAGCCGTAGGGATAGCTTTATTCAGTGGTCCGGGGGTAGGGTTAAAAATAAACAAAGGCCAAGGGCAGTCCTCTATTAATAGATAGCATAGGGGACGGGGTATTACTCCGCTGCTCCTAGTGACCGTGTGTGAGAAAAAGTGCGCTGGTCAACATGTTTCGCGCCGTCGTTGGGTCCCTAATGGATCCCCCCGCGCTTTGTCAGGACCAAAAGATGGGAAAATTTGTGAATAGTAAGAGGAAGAGAGTGAGACACTCTTAGTTCCAAAAGTACATCTTTTTCAGGTTTGGTAATGCGTATTTCGCAATGGGGGACACTAGTTCACGTGTCCCAGCCTAGTACCTGTAGAAATGAAAAGGAGATAAAAGGAAGGGGAACACACAAAAAGAGACTTTAAAAATTCTCAAAGTTCACACAGAGTCTGAAATGAAGGACAAAGTCTGGTACCCTAGAATGCATGCTGGTTGGTAGCGGGACCAGTCTTCAATGTCTCAGACAGTGGCATGCGCTTCTGTTTCAGGTGCTATTAACCATATAACACCAAGCGGCAATAGTGAACATTGGTCAAACAAACAAAAGTGCATAAACATGTATATGTGGTGCAGGTGGAGCTGAGAGCTCTCGTATTCAATCAAGGTGGCCACCCAAGTGACGCGCCTGAACGGCACGGAATAATGTTTGTGATGCAACGTGGAATGTCAAATCCTTCATTCATCACAGACCAAATATTGCAATAGCACATTAACTCAATACATTCATTGGTGGGGCCCATAACACCAACACTCACACTTCATTGATCTGCTTTCCCGGGGGGGATAAGTTTCCATACGCTGACATGAAAGGAATATCTTTTCACCTAAACCCTAATATACATTGAATACCTTTATTAATTTCAAACCTTGTGATATTCCCCTCATTTGGCGATGAATCAGTTAGTTGAATTTGGGTATTTGGTAATTCAATTCTTTTATTTATACTCTTCTCTTAATCTAATTTCTTCAAAAAAACAACTCAACACATTTGTCTATTAATCAAAGCATCGTTTATCTAATTAATTGCAATTTTTAGAAAATCATAGACCAAACCGCAGAACATCATATTTACCTAATCTGGCTTCATCAAAGTCAGGCCGCAATTCAGTCTGTCAAAGATTCATGGAAACAGCTGTCCAGCAGTGTCACCGTCCTCTCTGTCAGCATAACGTCAGGAAATTCGCAGCAAGACAAATCGAACGCTGCAACTCACTATTCTACCAACTTTTATAATGATTTTAAAGTCAAAATGTATCAAGAATGAGTTTTAGACAGTTCTGATTGGTGGTCATTCGGTGAAGTTCTCACATAGTCTATTTGATTAAGTCATCACACTTGCTGGATCCGGTTTTAAAGACAGTCCTTTGTTTCGTGGTCGTCCCAGTGCGACCTTGGTTGGTACATCTTGCCTGGGGTCAGGACGAGGCCATTGTTGCTTGCTGTTGCGCAGGCGCATTTCACCCGAAACCTCGTGGAACAGTGACTAGGGCCGTCGAGTCAAAAGTCAGCCATCTTTACGAAGGCCCAAACGGTCAACTTAAGCAAAACAAACACAAAACATAATTAAAACATAGAAATGGCTAATAAAATGTTAAACCCTCACTAATTCCCCTATGTGTATGTGATTACCTAGCATGATAGCAACATTTAAAGCGTTTATATTCACCCAGTGATGTCATCTGGTGCAACTTACAATTACGTGTCAAAAGCAACATATATCATGCAATATTCTAATTTTCTACCATTAGTATGCGTACATATATTAGTATACAATTAGTATAGCCATGCAAAATGCAAATCCCACGTGTAATTCTTTCTAATATAATTGGTGAGTTATCACTTCAAACAGATTAATAATATTACAATTAATAGATTATTCGGATTAATATAAACATGCAGAATGGGGGGTATACAAAATTTTGTACTACCCGCTCCATCAATCCCCCCTTTGGTGATTATATCACCACACCAACAAAATTTTGTATCCCTTTTACGGAATTTCAAAGTGATTTCTTGTTTTTATTCATATTTCAGTTTCCCCTGTTTCTTCTCTTTTTGCTGATTTATACATGCTTTCCTTAAACTCCTCCAATTCTATCTCTTCAAATTCTCTTTCTTGTTTCTTATCTCTTCTCCTTAAATTTTCTCTTCTTAACTTTTTCTGATTTTTATCCTTTTTACGACAAATACACCCTAATTTAATTATTAATACTATGAAAATCACACATGTTAATGGAAATAAATGTACTACCTAGTTTTACTTTGAAATCTTTAATAGCTGATAATTTCTTTCCAATCTTTTCCCAAACATCTTCAACCTCCAGTGGTGCAATTTCGTCATGCAATTCTGTAATATTTTTAATATACATTTTCAAATCTTTACTTTCGTCAGGAATGTAAGTACAACAGTGTTGAACTTTCCGCATTCCACAGACTCCACCCTCTTTTACAAATAATATATCAAGGGCAAGTCGATTTTGCATTACCATAGCACGCATGGCAACCATCTCAGTATTTACTAATAAAAATCCTCCAGCGGTGCTTGTGGACAAGCGATCCACTATTATTGAAAGTCTTCTAATTTTGTTTGCATTCAGAGATATTCTCACTGCTGGTATCAATGTTCCAAAAATGTCACCCACAATTTCTGTCCAAGATTCTCTTACTACGTGCTAAATAACTACCTAAACTATGTACACCATCTTCTCCTCTATCCGTATGAAAAATCTTTGGAAAAACCAGGCCTACATAACATGTGCCATACCAATGGTCTGGCAAACGATAATATGCCCTATTCCCACAAATGAAATATAACCCAGGAAAAACTGGATCTTTTCCACCTTTAAATCCCCATCCACCCATGATTCGGTATGTATCATGGCACTCACTATTACCTACAAAATAATTATCATATGCAGTTTGATTCCTTCTAATACACAATTTCCCTGTCTGAGGCCAATCTAAAGCCATAGTTGGACTAGCTTCACCTTTCAGATGTTTTTCCATTTCTACATTCCAGACTGTCTTCTCCACATTTCCTTCAGATGCTTTTCTTTGCATTTTCAGTCTCCTTTCTTCAACCATATCTAAAAATGTCTTTTCCTCTTTCTTTAAAGTGCATGTCAAATTATTCTTAAATATATATTCTAATGTTAGTTCTTTAGTCTCCAAGAAAAATTCACCTAATACTTTTGCAGGTTTTACCTTGTTTAGCTTGTTAATTGACGGTACTTGTGAAAATGTAGTATCTACATCTGAAAAATAATACTCTAATTTCCCTGTTTAATAAAATAGACTAGCTATTACACTACATGTTATTCCTTAAGTTACTGGAAGGTGGTGATAAGTCACTCACTCCGATACAGAGGCTGGTAACTGCATACAAAAGTAGCAGCCCCTTACGTCCATTGTCTTTACATATTCATACAACAACTTTGAAAACAAATTTTTAGAAAAATCAGTTATAGACCTGTCTTTATGTAAATAATTTTTATCTATTCTGGTCGGTACTACCTTTTGAATCTTTTCTATATTAGTTTTATTCTCATTGGGGCACATGCATCAACAATGCCATTTGCGATTCCTTATTAGCGAAAAATAAGGAATCGCTAATAAGGAATAGCAAAAGGCTATGCATGTAGGAATCGCTATTCAAATAGCGAATCCTTAACTTTCCTTAATTGCTACTAGCAAATTGCGAGTAGCAATTAAGGAATACCATCCCAATCATTCCTATGGGCCTCCAGGCCCATAGGAATGAATTGGAGATTGCATGAGCAAATAGCGAGTACCAGTAGGTTCTCACAAATTGCTCATGCAATTTCAAGGGTGCAAGGGTGACAAAATGACACCCTATTGCACCCCTGAAATTGATATGTGCACATATTTTGCACACACACATGCTCTAAGGGCATGTGTGTGCGCAACATGAAACTTTGAAAAATGCACAAAAGTGCATTTTTCAAACTTTTAGCAAATTACCATGCAGTTCATCTTCATGGTAATTTGCTCCCCCTATTAGCGAATTCGCTAATTTTTTAACTTTCATGCATTGCATTTAAGGATTCCCAAATTGAGATTCCTTAAATTAAGGAATCTCTATTTGGGATTCCTTAAATGCTATCGCTATTTAAGGAATCGCTATTTAAGGATTCCTTAAATAGCGATTTTTGCTTTTGGGTTGATGCATTGGGATTGGGTATTTTTAACTCAATACCGGGAGCTATTAGCGAATCGGTATTTTACCGACTGGATTTTGGCTTGATGCATGAGGCTGATTATGTCCTTCTAGTGTATCTATAGTAACTTTGAATGAGATCAGGAGAGCAAGTATGCTCCATAGAAGCATTAGTAATCCTGTACAACAACAACACATTTTACACCATCTCCTCAAAAATGTACATCTACCTTTGCTACTATCTATGTTTGCCATTTTTGCTAAAATGGACCGTGTCTTTTAACTTAGCCTCTTCTACTTCACAACTAGTTTTTCTAACCCAAGGCTCTAAGCACCTACTTGGTTCTACCAGTTTTTGTCCTTTTCTGTATTTTATTGTCTTTCCATCAATAATTTTCTTATCTCATTCAGTTTGGCATTTCATCATCTTTCACTTTTCCTTCGTGATCTCTATACCGAATGTCCTGAACATCCGCTTCTTCTCCAATATCGGACAAGATAACTCTCAGGATTTCCGATTCTTTGTCTTCCTCAACCACTTCTGGTACAACCACCTCTGGATTTCCTTGGCTATCCGCCTCTTCTTTTACTTCAGGCAGGGCCACATACGTCCATTCTGGTGATTTATACTTCTGGTTAGGGTTCCTTGTTCTTTTGCTTTCTTTAACTTCAATTGTTTCTTCTTCTTTTGATTTCTCCTGACTCGTCACTTCATTCATCTGTTCAGCCCATGGTGAATTTACTCGTTTCAGTCAATATCTCAATCTTTTTATTTTATTCGGCCAAACGTCGTCTTTTGCAGTTCTTTTCAATTTACTCCCTATATCGTTCTTTTCAGTTCTCCAAGCTCTCTTTCTTAGAACTCGACCTTCAGGTATTTCATCTTCGCTTTCCTCTGACTCTGTTTCAACTTGCTTTTTATTCTCAACAGTTTCTTTTTCCACCACTTGTTTTGTTTTCCCTACTTCTGTCCCTCCTCGAATCTCCGACACGCAATCTTCCTGCTGACTACTTGTCCCTGCTTCTAACTGGATGTTGGAGTTCCCTACACCTCCTCTGGGGTCTTCCGCAATAATCTTCCCCTCTCTCTCTGTATCTGGCACCTGTCCATCTAAATGTGTTGTCTCAGGTGGAATTTCTCTTAATCTTTCATTTGGCACTTCCTTTTCATTAATTTCTTTTATCGTCTCTTCACTGTCTTTTTCTTTGTTCTTTCCTTGTTCTTTCCTGGAACATTGTGCTCCTTGTTCGGTTTCTGAGTCTGAACTGGTATCAGAAATCTGTAACCTTCTCCTCAGGGAACTACTTCTGGGGGGAAATGTTAAACTTGGTTCTGTTTCCCCCCTTTCAGGGGTTTCTTTGGCTTTTGGCTCTCCGTCATCTGACTCAGTACTAGATTCTGATTCATCAAAATACTCTTTTTCTGTGCTGTCCACTGGATTTGGAATTCTCAAAGTATGGCTTGCATGGATCCAGTTTTTCAATCCAGCACACTTCACAGCTGTTGTTGTGGTAAAGATGACTTGTCTTCGTTTTCCCCACCTTGGAACCAAACAGTTTCTTCTTCTGTGGAGTTTTATCCTTACCCAGTCCCCTGGGCTTAGATCATGGGCTGGCTTCTTTTCAAGGGTGGTGGCATCTGCTCCAACCTGATGAAACACAGAATGAACTGCGTCTGCCAGGCTTTTACAGTATTCCAACACCATGTCATCAGTTATAGTCATCAGCTTGTTGACTGGTATAAACACGTGGCGCATGGCTCGTCCCATGATGATTTCATGGGGGCTTAACCCTGTAGTTCTGTCTGGAATTGATCTAATAGTCATGAGTACCAGAGGCAAGACATCAGGCCATTTCATACCTGTGGTTAAACACATTTTCCCTATTCTGTTTTTGATAGTACCATTCATCTGTTCCACCACACCAGAAGCCTCTGGTCGGGAGGCACAATGTAGTTTTTGTCGTAAATTCAATGCTTCATAAATCAGTTTTATGATCTCATTATGGAAATGTCCTCCTCGGTCTGATTCAATGGTCACTGGGAACCCATATCTAGGGATAAATTCCCTGAAAAGTAATTTTGCCACTGTCATCCCATCATTTCTTCTTGTTGGCAATGCCTCTACCCATCTGGAAAATAGACAGACCATAACCAAAACATACCTCAACCTGTTACAGGGAGGCATCTCAATAAAGTCCACCTGCATTCTGGTAAAAGGCCCTCCTTCTCGACCTATTGTTCCTAGACTCACTACTGTCTTTCTTCCAGGATTGTATTGCTGACATATTAAGCATCTCTGACAAAGACTTTCTGCTACAAGTCTGAACTTTGCATTGTACCAGGTTTGTTTAAATGGCCTGATCATGGCATCTCTCCCTATGTGTCCCTGGCCATGATACATTCGTGCCATGGCAGACATCATGCTATCAGGCATAACTGGTCTTCCATCCCGATAGACCCACACATGATCCTTCTCTCTTGGTGCACATCCTGCTTTTACCCACTGCTTCATTTCCTCATCTCCTGCTTCTTCCTGCAATTGTCTTACTTCTTCCCATGTTCCCACAATGTTAGTAAACATCAAGGAGCAAGAAACCACTTCTCTTTCCTTTGCCCGATTAATGGAATTCTGATTTCGTGCACAGTATTGTGCCATGTCATTTGCGAATTTATTTCCAGTGGTGATATAATCAACACTGTGACTGTGGGCAGCACACTTTACAACAGCCAATTGCCTAGGCAGCTGTATCGCCTCAAGCAACTTTCAAACCACTTCAGCATTCTTAATGGGAGTTCCACTTGATGTTAAGAATCCTCTCGTGGACGACTCCATAGCCATACTGGCTGTCAGTTATCACAGTCACTCTCACACTTTTCCCAATCTTGCATGCTCTCGTCAAAGCAACAAGTTTGGCTACCTGGGCCGATTTTACTCCTTTCAAATAGGATGCTTCCATTACTGCTGCAACTGTGCATACCGCATATGCTGCACTTAACACTCTATCATCTGTCCTCAAACAAGACCCATCAACAAACATAACGAAATCACTTTCTGGTAAGGGTTCATCTTTTATGTCAGGTCGTGGTTTTGTACAGAAATCAAGTACATCCAGACAGTCATGATCTGCTTCATCTCTTACTTCCATATTCTCAGCATCAGGCAGCAATTTTGAAGGATTCACATTCAAGCATCTCACAAGACTTACATTTGTTGCATCTAATATGACCTTTTCATACTTAGTCAGCCGACTATGGCCCACATGCATCAAAACAAAAACCGGTCACAAACGGGCAGATTCTCAGAATCTGACCCTTTGCTCCCGGTATTTTTGCATTTGGGATGCATCATGCCAAATGCAAAAATAGCAAAATAAGGAATCTCTAAATTGCGATTCCTTAAATTGCGATTGCATTTAAGGAATCTCAAATTGAGATTCCTTAAATGCAATGCATGAAAGTAAAAATATTAGCGATTTCGCTAATAGGGGGAGCAAATTACCATGAAGTTGAACTTCATGGTAATTTGCAAAAACATTGAAAAATGCACTTAAGTGCTTTTTTCAAAGTTCCATTTTACACACACACATGCCCTTGGGGCATGTGTGTGTGCAAGATGTACTCATATGCAGATTTCAGGGGTGCAACAGGGTGTCCTTTTGACACCCTGGCACCCTTGAAATTGCATGAGCAATTTGCGATTCTCTAATTGAGAATGGCAAATTAAGAAAGTCTTCCCATTCAGTCCTATGGGCCTCTAGGCCCATAGGAATGAATGGGGAGGTATTCCTTAATTGCAACTTGCAATTTGCAAGTAGCAATTAAGGAATGTTTAGGAATCGCTATTTTGTAAGCGATTTCTACATGCATAGCCTTTTGCTATTCCTTATTAGCGAATCCTTATTTTTCGCTAATGAGGAATCGCAAATGGCATTGTTGATGCATGTGCCAGCATGTGTCATATACTGAGTATGACTCCTTGTTAAAAGGATCGCCACATCATGAGGCACAAACACTTTCACAGGATATCCCATCACAATTCCCTCACTCGGATCCAAACTCCGACATGTAGCAGCTACTGCTTTCAAACACCCAGGTATGGCTACAGCTACTGGGTCAAGCATTGATGAAAAATATGCAATTGGTCTCCTCAGTTTTCCATGCTTCTGTATTAGAACAGAGAGTGCACATCAATTTCTCTCACTGCAATACAACTCAAACTCTTTCTCATAATCAGGCATACCTAATGCAGGTGCTTCACACAGTCCATCTCTCAATCGTTTAAATGCTGCCAATTCTTCCTTGTTCAAATCAATGGGATCTTTCACATCGCTTCTCGTCAGTCGTACCAAAGGTTTTGCGATCAACGAAAAATTGATGATCCATTGACGACAATATCCAACCATTCCCAAAAACATTCTCATTTCTCTTTGGGTCATGGGTGCTCTCATTCCTTTTATGATCCTGATTCTGTCTATAGTTATTTTTCTCAGTCTTTTTTCAATGTTATGTCCTAAATATTGTACTTCTTTCTTACAAAATTGTAATTTTAATGGTGACACCTTTAGTCCTCCATCTGCCAAATGATTTAGCAAGGCTATTGTGTCTACCTCACAAGCTTCATGGGTTTTCGATGCCACAAGAAGGTCATCGATGTATTGAACTAACACTGATTTTTGGGCAATTCTAGACTTTCCAAGGACTTCTTCAATAGCTGATTAAATATTGAGGGCTTTCTGTATACCCCTGTGGAATTCGGCACCAAGCCAAAATACGCTCGCCGAAACGAAATGCAAAACTGTCATGGTGCAATGGGATGGAAAAGAAAGCATGGCATAGATCAATCACTGTATACCATTCTGCATCATGGGGAATCTGATATAAAATCACAGATGGATTCGGTACAATGGGACAGCATGACACAACAATTTTGTTTATCTTTCTGAGATCTTGTACTATCCTGAACTTCCCTTTAGACTTTTTCAGTCCCATTATTGGTGAATTACATGGACTACTCATTATTTCTCTCAAAATTCCTTTTTTTATCATTTTCTCAATCACAGGAGTTACTCCTTCAATTATTTCAGGTGTCAATTTATATTGAGGGACATTGGGATAAATTATTCCTTCCTTCTGTTAGTTTTACTGGACCTATATTCCTCATTAATCTCACATCTGCTCCTGTGAAATCCCATACTTCTGCTTTTACAGACTGTTTCAATTCTTTAGGTAATTCATCAGGATTAAAAATACAGCATAGGTTTCAGTAACCTCCTTCTCCCTGTTTGCCATTGTCATTTTATACAACACATCATCATTTGGGGTTTCAAATGCTATTCCATCCGGGGTACAAAATATAGTGCAGTTCATTTTGCACAACAAATCCCTACCCGATAAATTTACAAGACTGGTATCGCACACGACAAAGCGGTGCATTTCTGAAAATTTTCCTATGCTCACTTTCACCGGTTCTGTAAGGTAAGTTTTAATCTGCCTGTTGGATACACCAACTACTTGGATCGTTTCATCCGAGAGAGGAAGATTCTTAACATCAGCTGATCTAACAGTTGATCGAGTAGCACCAGTATCAACTAGGAAAGTAATATTTTCATTATTAACCTTTCCATCTACAAATGGGCATGTCTGGTCTACTTCTAGAGTTGCGCCAAGTACGCACTCTTCTTCCTCCCTTCGGCACTGTCAATAACCCTCTTCTGAATCACTCTCATCGTGTTGCAGCCAATACTGCGAAGCAGCGCTAGCGCGCGGTGGTTTATTTACCTGTTCTCCGTTGTAGAATCCCGTTACAATACTATACTTCTGGGAATTTTTGCTCTGTGGAAAAGGTGGTTTTGGCATCTGATTCTGTTGGGTAACAACCTGCTGCTGTCGCTCACCTCATTCTGCACCTGTGGATTCAATGATGGATTTTCATCGTTAGTACTTGAGGGAAATTTACACTTGGATTTCCAATGCCCTATCCTACCGCAATTATGACACGGAAATTTCTTCTTAGCTTCCTCTATATTTCCTTTACCTTTCCAAGGACTACATTTTTGTCTTGATCCTGTATTATTCGCTTGTTCTGCTAATTGAGCTTCCTGTCTCTCCGCTACCTTTACTTGTGCCCACATAGCCTTTTCTTTCAATTTTCGCTGTTTTGCTTCAATCTCATCACTGAAATATTTAGCATGTCTCAATACTTCATCTATTTTCTTATTTTGCCAATCTACAGTATGTTGTTTTATCATCTCACTAATTTCTGGATGTAGACCATATACAAATCTGTATACAAGATGACTTAAATCCTTTTCACTCAGATTTTCATCTCCACTAAACTGTTTAAAGGCCAATATCAGTCTTTCATAATATGCGTGTACTGACTCTTTGCTTTCCTGATGTGTTCTGTCAATTTTCACCCAATCTGTCTCTTTAGGAGGTACTTTGTTTTTCAGAAACGCAATAACCTGTTCGTATTTCTTCATTACCTCGAGGTCTGGAGCCCCTGTTTTTGGATCCCTTGGGTATTCTTGTGTTGGCCAATCTATCATGATTTTGCACTCTGTCCATAGATCTGCTGGTACTATTATGTCAAACAAGCTGTTTACATCAATCCACAATACTTTGGACAATTTTACAAATCTGTCCACCTGTCTATACCACTCGACGTGTTTTTAACGTAGTCGAGGGAAGTCATTTGTAAATGACAAAATATCTTGCCTAGTCCATGGGACATGTACATATCCTCCTCTTGGAATTTCTCTCATAGGACATTCGGTTACTACCTTCTCTTTTTCTCTAACAGGGAAAGCTGAAAAGGTTTTATCTGAAACATCATCTCGTTTTCGATACCATCTACTTTTCCATTTGTCCACATCTCCCCATTTTCTCAACAAAATAATTATTTCCTTAATCTGTCCTTTTCTGTTAAATCTATTTGATATGGTTTCTGTAGGGCTTTTACCTTTTCAATATCTATACCCATTTCATTTGCCACTTCTTCTAATCTTTCATGGAGACTTTTTGCTCTCCAAGTTATGCTTTTACACAGAAATAACAACTCCTCATCCTGGTAGGTTTTTAACTTCTCCGTAGGGATAGTTCCTACTATTAACTCTTCCAGTACCATTCGTAGTTTGACCCCATCTATTGACTGAGATTCTTTGTCTTTCTTCTGCAAGCTTCTCAACCATTCACTTAATTCCTCTGTAGGTGGTCCTACTGACTTCTCTACATTTCCTTGTCCAGAATCCTTTTGTGTTTCTAATATTGACACCACTGTTGTTATACGTCTTTCTGCACAATTCTGGCCTACAAACGGATTATTTGAAACATTTGGTTCAATCATACTTATTGTCTGTCTCCATGGATTATCATTTTGACTCAGTTTTGGTTGTTCAACCTGTTTATTGCTTTTATAAGGGACCGTTAAACAATGTTCGACATCTTTTTGTTTATCAAAAATAGGCATTACTGGACCTATCGTCACTGGAACTGTTACAGCTTCCAGATTTTTGGTCAATTCTCTTATTTATTTTCTCTGTTAATTCTAAGGTTGTCTTTGCTAGTTCCGCTGAATTTTCACCATTTATTCTACCTCCGGACTTCTTTTCTACCTCTCTAATGGAATAGTTTTTTCCCAAATCTTGGAACTCTGGTTCCGATTTTATGATTCGTAAAGTTTCTTTCATTGGGGTACTTGAGGTTAATATTTCTGGTTCTGGCCGATATGGGGGTGGATTTTTATAGAACATGTCATCAAGAACATCGTCCTCTGATTCATTCACTCCATACCCTCTCGTTTCCACATTATGGTGCCAATTCCGATCCGGTAAAAAAATTCCCCGTCCGACTCGTATCCGGATTTTTTTCCGTCCGAATCGTCAAAGTAGCGTACAAACTGCCAAGTACGATTCGAACGGAAAAAAGTCCATACGAATCGCATTGGGAAGATTTCCCCACACGTCCTCGGGTCGGGAAAAGTCACCGACACGTCCCCGGGCGAGAAACCCACCGTGCGGAAAAATAAAGTCCGACTGCGCAAGTACGATCCCTCCCGTCCTCCCCATTTCACAACCGTACGCAAAAAACACCGTCCGAACCGAACTCCCATAGCAACCATGGAGACATGTGCCCGCATACGCGCCGAACACCCCACCACCCCCCGCCCGCGTATGTACGCCCCGAACCCCCACCCGTGTATGTACGCACCAAACACCCACCCGTGTATGTACGCCCCCGAACCCCCCCCAGCCGTGTATGTACGCACCGAACCACCAGCCGTGTATGTACGCCCCCGAACCCCCCCCAGCCGTGTATGTACGCACCGAACCACCAGCCGTGTATGTACGCACCAAACCCCCCCCCCAGCCCTGTATGTACGCACCGAACCACCAGCCGTGTATGTACGCCCCCGAACCCCCCCCAGCCGTGTATGTACGGACCGAACCACCAGCCGTGTATGTACGCACCAAACACCCACCCGTGTATGTACGCCCCCGAACCCCCCCCAGCCGTGTATGTACGCACCGAACCACCAGCCGTGTATGTACGCACCAAACACCCACCCGTGTATGTACGCCCCCGAACCCCCCCCCAGCCGTGTATGTACGCACCGAACCACCAGCCGTGTATGTACGCCCCCGAACCCCCCCCCAGCCGTGTATGTACGCACCGAACCACCAGCCGTGTATGTACGCACCAAACCCCCACCCCAGCCGTGTATGTACGCACCGAACCACCAGCCGTGTATGTACGCACCAAACACCCACCCGTGTATGTACGCCCCCGAATCCCCCCCCCAGCCGTGTATGTACGCACCGAACCACCAGCCGTGTATGTACGCACCAAACACCCACCCGTGTATGTACGCCCCCGAACCCCCCCCAGCCGTGTATGTACGCACCGAACCACCAGCCGTGTATGTACGCCCCCGAACCCCCCCCAGCCGTGTATGTACGCACCGAACCACCAGCCGTGTATGTACGCACCAAACCCCCACCCCAGCCGTGTATGTACGCACCGAACCACCAGCCGTGTATGTACGCACCAAACACCCACCCATGTATGTACGCCCCCGAACCCCCCCCCCAGCCGTGTATGTACGCACCGAACCACCAGCCGTGTATGTACGCCCCCGAACCCCCCCCCAGCCGTGTATGTACGCACCGAACCACCAGCCGTGTATGTACGCACCAAACACCCACCCGTGTATGTACGCCCCCGAACCCCCCCCCAGCCGTGTATGTACGCACCGAACCACCAGCCGTGTATGTACGCCCCCGAACCCCCCCCAGCCGTGTATGTACGCACCGAACCACCAGCCGTGTATGTACGCACCAAACCCCCACCCCAGCCGTGTATGTACGCACCGAACCACCAGCCGTGTATGTACGCACCAAACACCCACCCGTGTATGTACGCCCCCGAACCCCCCCCCAGCCGTGTATGTACGCACCGAACCACCAGCCGTGTATGTACGCACCAAACACCCACCCGTGTATGTACGCCCCCGAACCCCCCCCCAGCCGTGTATGTACGCACCGAACCACCAGCCGTGTATGTACGCCCCCGAACCCCCCCCAGCCGTGTATGTACGCACCGAACCACCAGCCGTGTATGTACGCACCAAACCCCCACCCCAGCCGTGTATGTACGCACCTAACCACCACCCCACCAGGGAATGTACGGACCGCACCCCCACCAGTGCATGTACGGACCGTACTGACGCCAAAAAAACACGTACTGAACCCGGACAAACCATATTTACACAAGGAGAGTCAAGTAGAGTTTCCCCACACCACCAAACAGGCCCAACAACCCCACAAACATCACATACACTCACCTGCAACTGCCAAACTGCCAAACAGAGGCCCAAAACTCAATCACTCCTCATAACACACCCACACAAATTTCAAACACAGCCACACCCACAAATGGACCAATAAAAATGGACCACACACACAAACCATGAGCCTTTGCAACAGACCCACTGCTGCCAGAGCCCACAGACGACCCACACCACCATACTTGAACCTCACACTTGCATACCTTCACACAACCACCTACACAAACACCCCCTCATCACATTCACACACACACCTCCACTACCACACCCACACACCCACAGCCATCCACACCCACACCCCCACAACCACACCCCACGCCATGTCCACCACCAAGAATCCAAAGTTCACAAAGGAGGAGCTGGAGATCCTTGTCGACGAAATCCTCAGAGTCGAGCCACAGCTCTTTGGGACATTGGTCAGACAGACCAGCATATCCGAAAAAACCGCCATGTGGCAGAGGATCGTCGATTCTGTGAATGCTGTTGGGACAACCAGAAGGACCAGGCACGAGTGCCAATCCAGGTGGTACGATCTGCGGAGGACGGTCAAGAGGAAGATGACTGACAATCACAACCAGGGGAACATCACTGGAGGAGGGCCGCCCCCCAGACCGGTACAATACCATCCCTGGGAGGAGAAGGTGATGTCCACGCTGGCGGTGGAGGGACTACACGGACTGCCAGGACTCCCAGACCCTGGTGAGTACACAAACAACTCACCTCACATGGGGGGGATGCCATACACAATCAATCATGCATGCCACCCCCCCCAAGCCACCACCGGACACAACAACACTCCACAAACACACACATGCCACTGGCACCTCCATGCCCCATGCATCAATCAGGGCCATGCCAAGTCACAGGCCACACAAAACACCAACACAACACAGGATGTGGTCGATGCTGGGAGTGGGGGCAGCAAAACTAACATTGAGCAACTCACAAGCACACAACAATGCCCTCAGCCCATATGGCCCAGGGCACAGCCATACAAACTGTGTGTACCCACACAGTACTGTCTTGCCTGCAAATGATGGCTGCCATGCAGGATGCCATGGGTCTGAAGGCACAATTTGCACATAACAGCAGACAATGAAGATGCATCGCTCTGATAGAGTCTCAGCACACACCGCCACAGCAGCAGCCTACACTCAGACACACTGCCCAATGGGTGCCCGGAGAACAGGGACTAACTCACATGAACAAGCCAATGGCCATTCAAAGACCGGCTAACTGTGTGTGCCCAGGAAGCTGGCCTGAGGTGACAGAGAGTGACAAAGAGAGGGAGGGAGAGGGGGAATGAGAGGGAAGGAGACAGAGGGGGGACACAGGGAGACAGACAGAGGGAGGGAGTAGGGTGACAGAGGGAGACCGACAGAGGGAGGGAGGAGGGTGACAGAGGGAGGGAGGAAGGGAGACACAGGGAGACTAAATCACCCTTGGGTGGTGTGGCCATGTCCACTCGTCAGCCGGTGGACTGTGTGCATGCAGACCAGGTCTGGCAGTGCCTCAACCCCCCCTTCCGTAGATGAAGACCGGTCCATGTGTCAATCTGTGCACGAGTCCATCCGTGCTGCAGGCACAGACCTAACCACACACCCAGTATACCCACCCACCGTGTCGGTAAGAACCCTGTCACAAATGCTTCAGTCCCCTACCTGCAACATCAAATTGCCTTGCCAAAACACCATTTGGCCACGTACAGTGCAACACGTAAGGCGCCTCTGCATGGCTCGCTACGCCCGCACACCACACTGCTGACTGTGTACCCAAATAGATGCATCAACTAAGATTGTGTCTCACACATGCGTAAAGCCCTGACAGCTGTGGCCAAGGGACATAGCCATGCACAAGTGCACTGTGAGAGGAATGCAGGACAGATCCAACTACCCAGAGGAAGAGTGCCAAATCAGAAATGCATGCAACATGGATGCCACATGTGACACTGTTAACATTGTCTCTCTCACACACAGGTCAACGTCGACGAACACCCCCCAACACTGGGGGGGAAGTCACACAGGACCAGGCTCCGCGGGATGATGACCCCACCGCCAGCGATGACTCTCACCACTCCGTGGATGACCCAGACCAACCTGGCCCCTCTGGTGTCCAACCACCTGCAGCACCTGCGTCAGGTACAACTGTGCCAACCACCACCCCCATTCCTGCCACATCCCAGGAGACGTCCAGGAGCCCTGCCCGCACACGACCACCCAGCCAGTCTGCCCAGGAGGGACACGGTCCTCCGGGCACCCAGGAGGAGGCAGGCGGCAACGCAGATGCCATCCCTCAGGGGTCCCGGAGACCCGATGCACCCACAACGGCAGGCCAGGTGCACGTGGGCAGGGGTGGCGGGAGTGGAGGACGGCGGAGGCGCGAACCTGACCAGGCAGCTCAGGACCCGGTAGTGTCCCAGGTCAGCAACATCCTGGATACATACCGGCGTGACACCAGGGGCATGGACCAGATTGCGTCCACCCTCAATGACATCAAGGGGACCCTCCAGGAGATGAAGACCCTGCAGTCCCAGCAACATGCCTGTCAACTGCAACACCAAGGAAGGATGGAGGATAGACAGGCTGAGCTCGTGGCGGTGCAAACCCAAATGACCGGTGTACTCCGTCGGATTGCCGACAACATGGGCAACCCTCCCTGTGGCACCAGGCGAAGGCCATTACCAGACACAGGGAGGGATCAGGAGGAGGAGGATTCATCCGACGGAGCGTCACAGACATCGTCACGGACTGCTTCCGAGGGTCCCCGCAGGAAGGTGGGTCGTCCACGAAAAAGACTGTGAGAGTCAGCAGAACATCACCATCTCCCAGGTCACCTGGCCTGGCACCTGGCCCTCTGGCCCAATAGCAGCACATGACATTCTCTGCCACATGGACTTGCTGGTCACTGTCTGACCTATGTTGACGAAGACTGTGGCATGGACTCTGACATTTTGCTACGACAAGGATACCAACTCCCCCAGTGAACTTTGGATTCTACACTCCCGCTGTGCACCTCTTGTCATCCCCACAAACCCGTACCCCACCACAAATAAATTAATCACACTTACAAGATGATGCCGTGATTCTACATTATTACAATACATGTGTGTGTCGTACAGTCAAAGCATGCCTGATCTCAGAATTAACTCCAACCATCCAAACCGTGGGGTCGCAGTCTTGCCCAGGACACACATGGGTCCCAATGTCTCATCTGATACAGACATGGAGTACCAAACTCACCTGTGCTGGGCCCAACCAGCTGAGTGGTTCCCGCACAACTGTGGCTACAGACACATTCAGGGGAGCAACAGTCATGCGCAGAGGTCAGGGATCATGTGGAGTGACCTGGCTTGCCGCTCCCAGGTATGTCTAGACATGTGTCCCTACAATGTGCAGCATGCTTGCGTCAGGCGGATGTTGAGAATGGTGGCTAGGCCAAGGTTGGATGCATGGAGATGCCAGAATGCAGTTTAGGATCACTGTGCCACATGGTTGTGTTGGGGTTGTGGGCTGCATCATGAGTGTGGGCGTGGATCTAGAAGGTCATCCTGCAGCTGGCTGTGAAACATTCCCCCCATCCCGTTAGGACGTTGATGTGGCCTGGTTGCCCGACGCAGTAGCAGAGCTGTGCAGATGCACTCCGGATATGGACAAGTACCATGGGAGTCGTGAGGCACATGTCCGTAGACTGCAGGGTAGGATTCTACACAGATGTTGTAGTTTCCCTGGGGGATGGTCTCTCTTGCCTTGAGGTGGATGGAACTGTGCATCTTGTGCATAATACAGTTCCCACTCCCTGACAAACCCCTAGCATCTTGTCACTCTACACATAGACACATATGCACCACCTATGAAAACTATGCCAGACCTGCGGCACGCACAGTGGCAACAGGGCACCATTGACAGGGAAGAGGCACCTTGGAGACAGAGGGACAAATTTATTAGTCATGTGTGTTGGAATGACAATGATACTCTGTCAACACATACACAGGTCATGTGGATGTACATGTGGGAGCAACACTGGCACCCCCCATTGCAACACAGATGCTGGCATCCCATTGACCTGGCACACAAGTGACGGATAACAGCTAAACACCCCCTGCTGCCACGGAGAGGCCGCTATACACCATTGAGGCCCTGATGGGGCAATCACACACCATGTCAACCCGGTGCAACCTGTATGTTTCCGAGGCCAGTGTTACACACAATGATGGCCTCATCACAATCCCCAATCCCCTGCCACATGACAGTCACCAAGTCTGAGCATGGCTCCAGGTGAAGCCTGCCCCATGTCATGTTCCCCATGTAGGATCACCATGTATGCAAATGGAACACACATGAACCGGAGAAGTGCACACAGACTACAAACAATTCACACACCCAAAACGACGTGAGGCATCCCTTACCCTGAGGAGATTTCAACACTTGCCCGTGCATGTGACGCTGAATCAGCACATGTCGCTGTGTTCATGAGGAGTAGCAGGAGCACAACAATGCCACCAGCAGACAGCATGCACATGGACCTGTGGAAGAGAGACACACAAGGATTCAGCACAAAGGAGCACATCCGCAAGCATGTACTTAACACGTATCATGTTGTTAACATGACAGGTGACAATGATGACCCTCAGACAACATCCTTCCATTGCGCCATCACTTGAGTGACACTTCAATACACACCACTGACTCACTTGGCAGACATGCAGATGGACACACACATTGCAACACATGCCACACACGGCCCAATGCGTGCACACTCAGACACTGGAACTCACCACTAAGCAAAGAAGTTGCGTATGAGCCGACTCCGCATGTCCTCCACAGCCTCCTCCTCCTCCACATCACTTGCCCCGTCACCAAGCCCTTCATCCTCCACGGGTGGATGGTCCTGGTCATCTTGATCCAGTATGAGTGGAACAGCTTCCTCCACTGCCATGTTGTGCAGCATGCAGCAGACGATGATGATCTTGCACACCTTCACCGGGGCATATGGGAGTGCTCCGCCGGTCTTGTGGAGGCACCGGAATCGGCTCTTCAGAAGTCCAAACGTCCTCTCAATGACTCTCCTGGTCCGCCCATGTGCGTTGTTGTAGAGGTGCTCGGCAGCCGTGCTGGGGTTGCGGACAGGCGTCATCAGCCATGGCATGTTGGGATAGCCAGCGTCCCCTACAAGGAAACATCATGGACAGAAGTGTGTCAGCACAGGCAGTGAGATTGGAAGATGACGCCAAACACTGAACTGCCAGAGTCTACCCACCAACAATACATGCTCGCTCGTTCCGCAGCTGCAGCATCATTTCTGGCACCCTGCTACGCCTCATGATGAAGGCATCGTGTGCTGATCCTGGAAAGCGAACACAGACATGTGAAATCACCATGTTGGACAGACACACCACAAGGGCATTAATGGAGTGATAATGTTTGCGATTCCTATACACCACCTCCTGTGCCTGTGGTGGTACCAACGCAACATGTGTCCCATCTATGGACCCAATGACATGGGGCATCCCTCCCAGGGCATAGAACTCACGCTTGACATCTGTCAACTGCTCACGATTTGGGAATTTAATGTACTCATCCAGGTGAACCAACATGGCCTCTAAGAAATCATGCAGAACACGGCTGAACATCGTCTGGGACATGCCCCCGACATCAGCAATGGTATGTTGGAACGTACCCGTGGCAAGGAAATGTAGGGCTGCCATCACCTTCAACTTGGGTGTCAGTGCACTTGGATACCTGTGGCGCGGGAGGAGTTGTGCTTCCAGCCGGCCAGTCAACTCATCAATCAACCGTTGGCTGAATCTGTAGCGGCGTATACAGTCCCGTTCATGCAGGGCAGCAATGTCTGGCATACGTCGAGGGAGAGGCGGAGCCCTGCAGTGAAATGGAAGGAACACCTAAGAGTGAGCACTGTACAACAACATCGTCAATGCACTGAGCACATGTTACACAGCCAATACACATATGCCACGTTGTGAGTCAGGTCTGTGCCACAGTTCCTGGACACGAACGCCAGTCAGGTTACACTCCTACCAAGGGACAGCCACTAACGGAGGGGGGCAAGATCACGATGACATGGCATGAGACTAGCTGTGGGCCAGTGTAAGTGAACATGCACACGCATCACAGGATTCACAGACATCCACACATGTGCAGAGGTAGTATGCGTATGGTACAGACAGGTAGTTGGATGCGATATGCACTGGTCACATGTCATAGGAATAGGACAGGCCACACACATTGCCTTTGAGGAGTACATGTCGAGACAGAACATACATAGGGAGCATGTGGATATGTACTTGTGTTGATACTCCGTGTAGTTGGATACATACACACCTCATGGCAAATCACATATGTGGGCTGGTGTGCGGAACAGTGTGCCATGCCCATCGACACACAGACACATGTTGGCAGCAGCAACTGCTGACACATTGAATCACACACCTACAGCAAAATCATGGAAAGACATGCCACACACATGACATGGTTGCAGCATGCAACGCAGCCATACACGTGTCATATGTAATATTCCGTGTACCTGGCATCAGGGGACAGGTGCGGGTGTCCGTGACTGGGACATGCAAGTGACTCATGGCTCCACTAGTGTGTACGACATGCACACATGTCAAAGGAGTGCAGGGGATGTGTGGTACAATGCGCACCATCACACACGACATGTGTACACAGCTCATCGTACATGTGCTTTGCCCACACCTCAGGGGTAAAGTGCCACATCACATCCTGACACACCTGTGTCACACACAGGTGGTATTGCACAGACAATGCATTGGTGTCCACCCTTGGCAATACCTGTCCGCTCCATTCCTGTCTGTGTGCCGCCTGTCACCACTGACAGTTGTTATACGCACCGTACATACGCTCGGAGCGCGTGTATAGGGTCCCTGGGCCAATATTGCCGCTGGCGTATGCGTACGCCACAGTAGTACGGACTGTACACGCGCTTGTACGGTCCGGATCACAATATGGGCGCTGGCGTATGCGTACGCCACAGTAGTACGGACTGTACACGCGCTTGTACGGTCCGGATCACAATATGGGCGCTGGCGTATGCGTACGCCACAGTAGTACGGACTGTACACGCGCTTGTACGGTCCGGATCACAATATGGGCGCTGGCGTATGCGTACGCCACAGTAGTACGGACTGTACACGCGCTTGTACGGTCCGGATCACAATATGGGCGCTGGCGTATGCGTACGCCACAGTAGTACGGACTGTACACGCGCTTGTACGGTCCGGATCACAATATGGGCGCTGGCGTATGCGTACGCCACAGTAGTACGGACTGTACACGCGCTTGTACGGTCCGGATCACAATATGTGCGCTGGCGTATGCGTACGCCACAGTAGTACGGACTGTACACGCGCTTGTACGGTCCGGATCACAATATGGGCGCTGGCGTATGCGTACGCCACAGTAGTACGGACTGTACACGCGCTTGTACGGTCCGGATCACAATATGGGCGCTGGCGTATGCGTACGCCACAGTAGTACGGACTGTACACGCGCTTGTACGGTCCGGATCACAATATGGGCGCTGGCGTATGCGTACGCCACAGTAGTACGGACTGTACACGCGCTTGTACGGTCCGTACTACTGTGGCGTACGCATACGCCAGCGCCCATATTGTGATCCGGACCGTACAAGCGCGTGTACAGTCCGTACTACTGTGGCGTACGCATACGCCAGCGCCCATATTGTGATCCGGACCGTACAAGCGCGTGTACAGTCCGTACTACTGTGGCGTACGCATACGCCAGCGCCCATATTGTGATCCGGACCGTACAAGCGCGTGTACAGTCCGTACTACTGTGGCGTACGCATACGCCAGCGCCCATATTGTGATCCGGACCGTACAAGCGCGTGTACAGTCCGTACTACTGTGGCGTACGCATACGCCAGCGCCCATATTGTGATCCGGACCGTACAAGCGCATGTACGGTCGGTATCACTGCTTGTGGGGTGCCCTAGGGCGTGGAACGCACCGTACCTGTGTGTAAATGTATGAAAACACATAGGGGACACATGAGGGACAAGTATAAGGGCCTAAATGCCTGATGGTTGCCATGGAGACTGAGTTAAATTTTTGAATTTGAGCACCAGGTGCACAGCAGAAGTCAGTTTGAAAGAATCTACATTGTTGCAATGTGGATGTTGACTTGACATCATTATCAAAACTGAAACCATGCAAAGCCACACACTGGGGTAGGTTTGAAGGGATTGGATGAAACGTAGGATGCTAATGTGACTGACCAATCAATCTGTACTCCTATACATGAACAGGCCAGCCAGGCATATATAAGGCAGCCAGGTCCCATGAGAGAGCACTTGCCTGCACATCCATTCATCCATGACCACTGCTGCTGATAGTGATTCCTCTGGCACCATGTCCAGGACTGTGGAGAGGTCACAGCCATTCACCCAGGAGGAGAACCTTGCCCTGATAGATGTGATCCTCCCACAGTTCCAGAGCCTGTATGGTCGACCAGGGGTTCAGGTGAGTGCAGACTCCACTAGCTTAGACTGTGCCCCTTTTGTGTGACAGTGACTTCTGGCATTGTGTCCATGTGTGACAGACATGCACTGTTGTTTGGAGTGGGTCCCAGGGTGTGGAAGGCCTCATGTCACCCATGCAGAGCATGCTGTGTTTCCTGTGTGCACTCCTCACTTGCATAGTGCCTACTGTGACAATGAATGCAAGGTGCATGCCACATTCTGCCTGCATACTCCTCCTGGGGATGTTGTTTCCACAGTCCTGATGTGATCCTGTGTTCCCCCCAGTGTGACAGGTGTCAGTACCCATGGATGTGTGTTTGTTCAGTGTACCTGTGCTGTGAGTGTCCAAAGGCCGTGTTCGTCCCCTGCACATTGGTGTGTGTGTTAGTCCCCTGTCATGTGGGTGAGTGCATATGGGGAGTGTTGCACACAAGCAGCATGAGGGATGGATATGGCCTGGCCATCGGATGTGAGCAGGGAGCAGTGCTGTGTGCATGCCGTGCTGAGCCAGCCCCACACCTGTGACACCCCCGTCTACTGGCACATGGGCAGAGTGAGGTGTGTACCCGCAGTTGGCAATGCCATGTGATTGTCCTGTACCTGTGTGTGTCTGTGTACTCTGCTGAGGTAGCATCAGTGTGCTGGGGCAGGTGACTGCTGTGAGGTGCTGTACATAATCCTGGTGTAGCCTGTGAGGCACAGTGTGATCCCTGGTCAGTGAGTGTGTGGTACCCCTCATGCCACCCGTGTGCTTCCACTGGCACGTAGTGCATTTGGCCTTCCACAGTGGATAATGTCCCTATGACAAAGGTGCAATTAGTTGCATGCATACCATGGCCTGTTCATAATGAGGATT
Organism: Triturus cristatus; assembly: GCF_964204655.1. NCBI lineage: Eukaryota > Metazoa > Chordata > Amphibia > Caudata > Salamandridae > Triturus > Triturus cristatus. The sequence continues at coordinate 903,048,904 of NC_140593.1, forward strand.
GTTCTATATGTGTGTCTCTGTGTCTTTGCTCATGTGGATTAATGTATTCTCTCTTTTGCATCCTCACAGGTAGGCGCCATTGCCAAGGGGGAGATCTGGAGGGAAGCCGTCAGTGCCGTGAGGGGTACAGAGGGTCGGAGGCGGAGCCTGTCTCAGGTGAGGAAACGCTGGCAGGACATCCGGTGCTGGACGAGGAGGATTGCACGGCTCCTGCTGGGGGACTCACCTGAGAGCCGTAAGAACCGTGGCCGCCGTCGTCTGACCCACATCCAGAAGCGTGTGCTGGCGGTGGTCTTCCCCGATATGGACAGGCGCCTACAGGAGAGGCAGCAGCAGGAAGGGGGTAGGTACATGTGTGTCAGTTGTGTGTCCCCAGCCAATGTAAGTGTGCAGTTGCATGGATACACTGCCAGGGTTTGATTGTGCAGTGCGTCAACTTCTCCACAAAGTAGCACAGTGCTGTTCTCACTCCCTCCCTTCCCCTCCTTGCAATGTGTTCCCTGGTCTGTCGCCACTCTTGCACAAGGTTATTTATGCAGGCAGTTCATGCAGGTGCCCTATGCTATCAGCATCATGTGTGGGGGTGATGTGCCACAGGTATGGGGACCTTGCGTGTGCCATGGCCAATTTCAGTCATTGTGGTGTCCATGTCACTTGGCACTGATTGTGAATCACGACATAGGGGTGTGTCTCCAAAATGTACAGCCTTCCAGCATGCATGTCCAATTGTGTGCCCTCTGACATGATGTGCCTGAGTGGGAGGCCTGCTAAGTGCAGGGACGGTTGCTTAATTTGCAGTCATGTCCATCCTGGACCATGGAGGAGTGTGGGCACTACTGTGCCCTGGGGCACCTCTTCCTAGGTATCATGTGCGTCATCCAACAATATGGCCATTCACTGTGTCTTTGCCATGGGTTGCGTAGGGTGGCATTGTACCCTGGGCTCAACTGTTAGGACCTACAGGTTGCTACATGTGTCCACTGTACAGGGGGACCCATTTTGCTTGTGCATACTCACAGTGGGCATTACCTGTGTGTGTTGTTGAGACAATCTGATGATGTTTGCCTGTCAATGATGTGTGGACATGGCCACCAGGGGCTGTGTGTTTACAGTCATGAATTAGTGGAGGCCATGTGTTTCCATCCCAGAGTAAGAGGTGTACATACTTTCTCCGTCTCAATGAGATTGTCTCAGGTGTGGGTGGTTTGTGCGTACAAGGCCTACATGTCAGAAGCTTCATCCTCCTTGCTGGGTTTAGCCTGTGTGTGATGTTTGACTGGACATACGCTCAAGGTGCAGTGACCCTGTCATGTGTGGCCTGGTTTCATGTATTGCCTTTGCAGCATGCGGCAAGAGTAAATGGATATGATTCATGCTCATCCCTTTTTGACGACGCAGTGTGGTGCAGGTGCTGTGCACATTTGTCCCCAGAGGCTGACTCCTCTCTAAAATTTCAGGTGCAGTGATTTGCTGTTGTGTCATGATCTCCATTGTGTCTCAGTGGCATGGTGGGTAGAAAAACTGTGTGTTCCATGGCCTACATGTGTACATTGTTTTGTAGGTGTTACTCCTGTTGCTTTTCAGGCTATGCAATGTGACCTATGTATATTTGACTCATGTGACATAAGTGTACAGGTGTCTGATTTTCTCCTGTCTCTTCACCTTGCCCACAGCATCGCCGGGGGACACGGAAGGAGACACTAGCACGGACCGGGAGGAGAGATTGAGCACCAGTACCAGCAGTGCTGTCCTGTCTGGCACATGGAGTGGCACGGAGGCCGAAGGGAGTGAGGCGGAGGACCTGTTGACTGCCAACACAGACTATGACGCAGACGGGTCCGAGGCTGAGCTCCCAGAGGTGGCGGAGTCTGCCCCCCCAGCTGATGGCAGCCCTCCACATCCCCCCGCCACCTCAGGTTCCATCACCGGCCTCCCACATGCTCGTGGCCCTTCCCTCCGTGCTCGGTCCCCACATGTCTCCTTCCTGCCAGGCACCGCACCCCCTGCCCCTGTCACCACTGCTGCGGTGAGTGCGGAGTCTGTGGACATCCTGAGGCAGTTGCAGGTTGGTCAGACTGCGATGCTAAATGTCCTCCATGCCCACACCCAGGTGCTGACCCAGATGGAGGCATACATGGAGGGCATGTCGGCTGCGCAGTCTGACCAACGGCAGTTGCTGAGGTCCATAGACTCCACACTGACTGCAGCACTGGATCTCCTGCAGCGCTGCGTAACACCCCCTACCCCTGCCCCATCCACAATTCCCACTCCCGTGCCTGTCCCACGCACATCCAGACGTCAGCGTGCACGCACCCCAACAGACACAGGCACCACACCACCAGGGAAGTCGAAGCGCACACCTCCTGTCACGCACACACAGGGTGAGGAAGGCACACCCACTGGGTCGGGGGGGAAACGTAGAACACGCAGCCACAGTGGGAGTCCGCATTCCACACAACCCACTCCCTCCAAATCCACTCCCCTTAGCTCTCCTGGCCAACAGTCAGTGACAGCATCATCCACTGCGAGTGTGCCCCCCAGCCCCAGGATGACACCACCCCGCAAGCGGTGGAGGCGGGACCCGGCCAGGGGAGTTGAGTCCCCCACCCTGTCCACACCCTCCCCCAGTGGCGCTGCGACCCATCCCTTTGCCCCCCCCCCCTCCTTGGGGCCTGTGGTTGGATTGGGTACGGGGGAGTCGCTGGGGGAACTTGCCGACGTGTGCAGCGCCATTCTGTCCTCCACCTTTGGCGCTGGCACCCCCCCTGTGGCAGATTCATCCCTCCCTGCACCCACAACACCTACCCTTTCCCCTCCTGTCCCTGCGGTGCCTGTTTCCACCCTCCCCCCTGATGCCCCCTCTTCTGTGGATGAAATGGACTTGTGAACTGTGCAGGCAAGCTAGGGGACACACGTCCCGATGTGTACCCCCCCCCCGGACATTGCTGCTGGGCTGGCCCATGGCCCTTGTACATAGTGGACATTTTCTCTGATATATTTTCCTGCTGAATAAAGCCTTTTCTTTTTGTTTTGCACACTGATGCTTTCCTGGACTTGCTGTTGGTGCTGGTGCTCCCTGCGTTGGGGTGGTGATAATGTGTTAGGGGTCTGTGAAATGTTGGAGTGTGCTGCTCATGGGGTGTACCCTGCCATCTGCGTGCCATCACAAAGGTCTCTGCAAATGGTATTTGGTCATGTTTGCTCTCACTGTATGGTGACATTGTCCCAAGGTGTGTTCCGTCCTCTGTGGCCCAGGCCATTTTTCCTGCAGGGTGTCTCCCAAATGCTGTGCTGTGCTGTGTCTACATTTCCTGGATGTGTGAGGGTTGCCTTTCAATATAGCCATGCTGGCTCAGCGATGGCTCCGCCTGCATCTGGGGTATCACCCTTGTAGGTCACTGAACTTGTTGATGGGGTATATTGTCCGATGTCTGGGCACTGCTGGGAGTGATAGGTACACACCCCTCCTGTGTCTGGGCACTGCTGGGAGTGATAGGCACACACCCCTCCTGTGTCTGGGCACTGCTGGGAGGACCCTGCACCCACCCCTCCTGTGTCTGGGCACTGCTGGGGGTGTTTTGCACACCCCATTCTTATAGCAGGTTCGGTGCGTACATGCACGGGTGGGGGTTTGGTGCGTACATACACGGGTGGGGGTTCGGTCCGTACATACACGGGTGGGGGTTCGGGGCGTACATACTCTGCTGGGGTGGGGGTTCGGTGCGTACATACACGGGTGGTGGTTCGGTGCGTACATACACGGCTGGGGTGGGGGTTTGGTGCGTACATACACGGCTGGTGTGGTGGTTTGGTGCGTACATACACGGGTGGGGGTTCGGTCCGTACATACACGGGTGGGGGTTCGGGGCGTACATACTCTGCTGGGGTGGGGGTTCGGTGCGTACATACACGGGTGGTGGTTCGGTGCGTACATACACGGCTGGGGTGGGGGTTTGGTGCGTACATACACGGCTGGTGTGGTGGTTTGGTGCGTACATACACGGGTGGGCGTTTGGTGCGTACATACACGGGTGGTGGTTTGGTGCGTACATACACGGCTGGGGTGGTGGTTTGGTGCGTACATACACGGGTGGGGGTTTGGTGCGTACATACACGGCTGGGGTGGGGGTTCGGTCCGTACATACACGGGTGGGGGTTCGGGGCGTACATACTCTGCTGGGGTGGGGGTTCGGTCCGTACATACACGGGTGGTGGTTCGGTGCGTACATACACGGCTGGGGTGGGTGTTAGGTGCGTACATACACGGGTGGGGGTTTGGTGCGTACATACACGGCTGGTGGTTCGGTGCGTACATACACGGCTGGGGGGGGGTTCGGTGCGTACATACACGGGTGGTGGTTCGGTGCGTACATACACGGCTGGGGTGGGGGTTTGGTGCGTACATACACGGCTGGTGTGGTGGTTTGGTGCGTACATACACGGGTGGGCGTTTGGTGCGTACATACACGGGTGGTGGTTTGGTGCGTACATACACGGCTGGGGTGGTGGTTTGGTGCGTACATACACGGGTGGTGGTTTGGTGCGTACATACACGGCTGGGGTGGGGGTTCGGTCCGTACATACACGGGTGGGGGTTCGGGGCGTACATACTCTGCTGGGGTGGGGGTTCGGTCCGTACATACACGGGTGGTGGTTCGGTGCGTACATACACGGCTGGGGTGGGTGTTAGGTGCGTACATACACGGGTGGGGGTTTGGTGCGTACATACACGGCTGGGGGGGGTTCGGGGGCGTACATACACGGGTGGTGGTTCGGTGCGTACATACACGGGTGGTGGTTCGGTGCGTACATACACGGCTGGGGTGGGGGTTTGGTGCGTACATACACGGCTGGTGGTTCGGTGCGTACATACACGGCTGGGGTGGGGGTTTGGTGCGTACATACACGGCTGGTGGTTCGGTGCGTACATACACGGCTGGGGGGGGGTTCGGGGGCGTACATACACGGGTGGTGGTTTGGTGCGTACATACACGGCTGGGGTGGGGGTTCGGTCCGTACATACACGGGTGGGGGTTCGGGGCGTACATACTCTGCTGGGGTGGGGGTTCGGTCCGTACATACACGGGTGGGGGTTCGGGGCGTACATACTCTGCTGGGGTGGGTGTTAGGTGCGTACATACACGGGTGGGGGTTTGGTGCGTACATACACGGCTGGTGGTTCGGTGCGTACATACACGGCTGGGGGGGGTTAGGGGGCGTACATACACGGGTGGTGGTTTGGTGCGTACATACACGGCTGGGGTGGGGGTTCGGTCCGTACATACACGGGTGGGGGTTCGGGGCGTACATACTCTGCTGGGGTGGGGGTTCGGGGGCGTACATACACGGGTGGTGGTTCGGTGCGTACATACACGGGTGGTGGTTCGGTGCGTACATACACGGCTGGGGTGGGGGTTTGGTGCGTACATACACGGCTGGTGTGGTGGTTTGGTGCGTACATACACGGGTGGGGGTTTGGTGCGTACATACACGGCTGGGGGTTCGGGGCGTACATACCAGGGTGGGGTGGGGGTTCGGGGCGTACATGCACGGGTGGCGCTTGGGTGCGTACATACACGGGTGGGGGTTCGGGGCGTACATACCAGGGTGGGGTGGGGGTTCGGGGCGTACATACACGGGTGGCGCTTGGGTGCGTACATACACGGGTGGCGGTTCGGGGCGTACATACACGGGTGGGGGTTCGGGGCGTACATACACGAGTGGGGGTTCGGGGCGTACATGCACGGGTGGGGGTACGGGCCGTACTTCCACGGGTGGGGGTACGGTCCGTACATACCCCTGCCCACGCTCTGCGTGCCTGGGTACGGGCCGTACCCATGCCTTTGGTGTGTGGGTACGGTGCGTCCCACCATTGTTGCGGGCCGTGGGGTCCGCACCGTACACAGGCCTTGGGGGCGTGGCTACGGGTCGTACCACGCGTACCCCTACATGACCCCAGCAATGCTGGTACGAGCTGTACCAAGGCCTTTCTGACGTGGGTACGGGCCGTACCGCTATTGTTGGAGTGACGTAGGGGGACGCGTGGTACGTTCCGTACCCACGCTCTTGCGGCCTGGGTAGGGTACGTACCGGTTCGCGTGACCATCCACTTCCGTTGTGGCGGACGCTTGCGTTGCTGGCCTTGCCCCCACCCCCTGGAAGTGACCAGGCCCTGATGGTCAGGTATGTCCAGGCCATGTGTGATTTGGTACCATGTGTTGGTGTTGTGTGTCCTGCCCCTGCCCCCCCCTTTGCCCCTGGTTGTTGTGCTGACCTTCTGCGGCGTCTGCGTCGGTTCCTGTACGCCAGGTGGACTGCTAGGAGGGCAGGGATGGCACGTAGGTTCGGGTCCATGTCTGTTCGTCGCGTCCAGCTGCTCCTTGCGTGTGTCGTCCTGATTTCCCGGCAGTTTTTGGCAGCCGGTAAATATTTTCCGTGCGGGATGACGTCGGTTCGAATCGTACTTCCTGGTTCGTGAAACGTAGGCTGGATGCGTACCGACGTCACGTCGGCTCCTTTCAGGATCGGAATTGTGTTTAGTTTCTGTTCGGTCGGTGTTTTGTTCGAATCGTACGGAAATGGTGTTTCCGTATGAATCGTACTTGCATTTTCGGATGGATTTCGCACCGGGTACGAGTCGGACGGAGAAAAGGCTCCGTCCGACGGTTCGTACCCGGTTTTTACCGGATCGGAATTGGCACCTAAGTCTCTTTCCTGTGCATTTTCTTCCTTCATTTTCTCCTGCAGTTCTTACGGGAAACAAACCCTCAGTCATACTCGCATTCCGCCATCTTCTCATTCGATCATCATGATTCTCATGTCCGTACGACCTACCAAACATGTATCTATACCTTCCGCCACTTCTCTGTCTTTCTTGGTCATGCATCTCATCTTCCCATTCTGTCAATGCTTCAAATTGTGTCGGTCTAGGTCTTGGTTCTAAATTCATCATTTTCTCTCTTAAATTTCTCAGAACTGCCAATTTAAATGAACCATGTTCTGGGAAACCAAGACTCCGTCATTTCTTGTATACTTTACCCAAATGTCTAACCAAATACAAGTATGATATCCATATTTCACAACCATAAAGTATGCGGGGGTTTTCGGTGGAGGAAGTAACTGTCCTTCCCTTGTCACAATCGGTTTGTCCTTTTTAAACCACTTCTTAATTTTTCCAAACCATGGCTTTTTCACCTTTTCTGGTGGATCGTAATAAATTTTCCTGTCTTCCGTGTATCGCTAGTCTCTCCTTACAACTGTACCGCTATTCTGTCCAATCGTAGCGCGGCTCACACTAACGCACCAATCCGGAGCGTCTACGTCACTTTTGCAATTCTCCAATCCCAGCACGACTCACACTAACGCACCACTCAGAAGCGTCTACGTCACCCTGTGCTTCTCCACTCCTAGCGCGGCGTACACTAATGCACCAATCCGGAGCGTTCTACGTTTCCGACTGACTGGCCAATCCCAGAGCGGTCGTTCTGACGTCAGCAGCCCCTGTCACAGCTCCTGCTCCTGTCTACCCCTTCTTTACAAAATCCACTCGGTAAGTTTTGTTTCAAATTTACAATTCTGTTAGTAACAACATAAAAACACCACCATTGTCTGCTACTCTAACCAAGGAATAGCAATAGACCTTTCTCACAAGAATTCCGTCTTTCCCGAGAGCAGCGCTTACCTCTGCCCTACTACGGAATCGTTACTTCCGTTGATAAAGTATCACATCTCTCTACCTTACCCTTCTAACAAGCATTAGCTAACCGTTTCTCCAGAATTAAGACACTGGGTTGGAGACCCAATGCTCCTGAGAAATAACACTAGAGTTTCACAATTAACCCGAATGCCTTCACATTCACGCACTTTCACACTAGAAAATGTAGTACATTCACACAGAATCCTGTCTTTCCCGAGAACAGCGAACAATCTGTCCTATTACAGAATTATGACATACGTTGATAAAGTAGCACTTCCCTCTACTTTATCCTTCTAACAAGCTTAGGGATCACCTATTACCTTTCTAGTGATAAGCGTTATCGGAGTGCCATTTGGACTCCTGGTACCTAAGACCAAAACTTCACAGGTGACCTTCGCTACCATACACTTCTTTCATACAGGAGTTATTTCTAATGGCAACACACGACGATGTCACCGGATCGAACACAGACAATGCGTTGTGCAACTTCAATCGTTACACGTTTTCCCCTGTGTACCTACAGGGCAACAACAATTCCGTTTTCCCGAGAGCAGCGCTTACCTCTGCTCTACTACGGAACCGTTACAAACTTCCAACTTCCTACATCCCAGAAGCTGTGCAAACAACATAGAACTCGACGCGACTCAACATAAAGTGTTAATACATAAACCAATATCAATCAATAAGCAATTTACAAGCTATAATCACCAAACCAAAACAATAACAACCATCATTCTGCTACCAGAAAAACTGATGCAGCGTGAAATGTCAAATCCTCCCTTCGTCACAGACCAAATATCGCAATAGCACATTAACTCAATACATTAATTGGTGGGGCCCATAACACCAACACTCACACTTCATTGATTTGCTCTCCCGGGAGGGATAAGTTTCCATACGCTGACATGAAAGGAATATCTTTTCACCTAAACCCTAATATACATTGAATACCTTTATTAATTTCAAACCTTGTGATATTCCCCTCATTTGGCGATGAATCAGTTAGTTAAATTTGGGTATTTGGTAATTCAATTCTTTTATTTATACTCTTCTCTTAATCTAATTTCTTCAAAAAAACAACTCAACACATTTGTCTTTTAATCAAAGCATCGTTTATCTAATTAATTGCAAATTTTGGAAAATCATCGACCAAACCGCAGAACATCATATTTACCTAATCTGGCTATTAGTGGTCCTCTAAGTCAATCAAGTCATGGAAAAATCTTTAATTCATCAAAGTCAGGCCGCAATTCAGTCTGTCAAAGATTCATGGAAACAGCTGTCCAGCATTGTCACCATCCTCTCCGTCAGCATAACGTCAGGAAATTCGCAGCAAGACAAATCGAACGCCGCAGCTCACTATTATACCAACTTTTATAATGATTTTAATGTCAAAATGTATCAAGAATGAGTTTTAGACAGTTCTGATTGGTGGGTTTCGGGTCGTTCGGTGAAGTTCTCACATAGTCTATTCGATTAAGTCATCACACTTGCTGGTTCCGGTTTTAAAGACAGTCCTTTGTTTCGTGGTCCTGGCAACTCTCCCAGTGCGACCTTGGTTGGTACATCTTGTCTGGGTCAGGACAAGGCCATTGTTGCTTGCTGTTGCGCAGGGGCATTTCACCCGAAACCTCGTGGAACGGTGACTAGGGCCGTCGAGTCAAAAGTCAGCCATCTTTACGAAGGCCCAAATGGTCAACTTAAGCAAAACAAACACAAAACATAATTAAAACATAGAAATGGCTAATAAAATGTTAAACCCTCACTAAGGGCCATATGTAGGTACCTAAATACCGGTCGGTAACGGCCGAAAATCGGTAAATATCCTGTTACCGACCGGTATTTAGGCAATTGAGATGTAGGTGACTGGAATTCAGGATTTGGTAATTTACCGAATCGGAATTTTACGAAATCGGTAAAATACCGATTCGGTAAATTACCGAATCCTGAAATCCAATGTAGGGGGCACTCAAGTGAGTGCATTTTAGGTTTCTGGATTTGTTATTTACCACCAACTACAAGTTGATGGTAAATAACGAAAACCTTTTAAAAAGCAATTTTGTGCTTTTTGACAAGTGCCATTTGGCAGACATACATGCCCTTAGGGCATGTATGTGCTCCACATGTGCACACATGCACGATTCAGGGCTGCAACAGGGTGTCAATGTGACACCCTGCCACCCATGAATATGCGCCCCCTATTACCGATTCGGTATTTACCGAATCGGTAATTGTGAATGGCTTCCCATTCATTCCTATGGGCCTCCAGGCCCATAGGAATGAATTGGAAGGGATGCATTATTACCGAATCGGTAAATACCGATTCATAAATACCGAATATTACCGATTCGTTAATAATTACCGAATGTTTACCTACATTCTATTTACCGATTCATAAATACCGAATCGGTAAAATTCGGTATTTATGAATCGGTAAATATATATTACCTACATATGGCCCTAATTCCCCTATGTGTATGTAATTACCTAGCATAATAGAAACATTTAAAGCGTTTATATTCACCCAGTGCTGTCATCTGGTGCAACATACAATTACATCATGCAATATTCTAATTTTCTACCATTAGTATGCGTACATATATTAGTATACAATTAGTTTAGCCATGCACAATGCAAATCCCATGTGTAATTCTTTCGTTAATATAATTGGTGAGTTATCACTTCAAACGGATTAATAAGATTACAAGTAATAGATTATTCGGATTAATATAAACATGCAGAATGGCAGAATGGGGGGCTATACAACATTTTGTACTACTCGCTCCATCATTAGAAGCTGCCTGTTGGGTAAACTATAATGCAGCGTATGAAGACCCATCCAGTAGTTTAGTTTGTTTGTGGTGCGTTTGCTTTCAGGGAACAATGCGTTATACTTAGTGCACTGCGGTAAGGGAAGCATTAACAAGACATCAAAACAAAGAACATAATCATGAAGAAAGTGTACGCCTGGCGAGAAGGAAAAGTGCCCCCTCGTGAGTCCAGTCGGCGGTGGGGGTAATCACTGTGGAGTAAAAACAATGGTGGGTCAAATATTAAGTCACTGACATACCTTTGCAGCAGCGATCTCTCAGGGTAGAAGCAGCGAAGTGATACTCACGTGGAAACACCCTCACTCAAGCCTATTCACCTGCCCAGCCGAATACGGGACTCCGGAGTGATGGGGTTGGAGTCGCTTCGGTATAAATGCCGGTGAATAGCGTAAGTGTGTCTGAGCGGGGGGAGCGTGTCTCTATGGAGAGCGGGAGGCTAACCCGGAAGTGAGGTCGGTGGTATGGAGCGATGGCCATTTTTGGGAACAAAATAATAAAGTAATGAGCGCGGAATGCGCTATGATTTGTCACAATCTTTTTGTAAAAAGGACAGAGCAAAATTTCCGAAAGAAATTGGGAAAACAATATGGAAAGTATTAAATACTCTGGGATCGACACAGGTGATATGTACTCTATGAGAGAGTGGTAGGCCACGGCACTGGAGTGTGCTGCAATTGGGAACGTTCGCGCATGATCTCACAAACGGGGAGTGTCACTGTGTATGGCATACTAGATGGACACTCAACTATGGGGGATACTGCAACCATGCAGATGGTATTATTGGCATTACAAGTGACGTGTCATGGTGTGATCTGAGAGGTAGTGGCAAAATATGCCACTATGCTGTATGCCTCAGATGGATGAGAAGGTAGAGTAATGTTAAAACGTAAAACTGGTAGGTGGGAAAAACTAACCAGTGACTCTTGTATGGGAGCTAGGTGACTAATTCAGACTAAGGTGTATCGTCGTTCAACCTGTGGTTGTTACCCTTAAGGCGAAAGACCCAGCGTTGTTCTTGTCTGAAAGGACGGTCGTGGTCCAGTTGGGATTGGACTCTATGATAGTCCATCTCAAAGTCATTGGTGGTATGTTTCATCTCAAGGAAGTGATTTTGAAGTTTCGTGTTTGTCTTTTTACATCTTATTGTGCTTTTGTGTTCTCCAATGCGTATCTTGATTGGTCTTGTGGTCATACCCACGTAGTGTTTGTTACATGGGCAAGTGATTAGATATACACAGTTTTTAGTGTTACAGTTCGTGTGGCGCTTCTGTACCCAAGGTCTCGTTAGTCCCAGATCTAAACTTTTGGATTGGACTGTGAGAGGGCAAATAGAGCACGTCCCACATGGGAAATGGACTATGATCGGTAGTAAGGACCATACTGTAGGTTGGTTGCTAACAATGTGTCTAGGTCGTGTGTGCACAAGTAGGTCTTTAAGATTCTGAGTCCTTTTAAAGGCGAAAAGGGGCACTGGTCCTGGTTTAAAAGACCCTGTGGATAGTATACTCCAGTGTTTTTTTATAATTTTTTGAATGTAGTTGGAGTTGGGCGTGAATGTTGTTACACAAGTGAGGGTCTTGTTCTCTTGTTTGTCTTTTACTTTCAACAGGGCTTCTCTGTGGTTATTCCTTGCTCATTTTTGTGCTCTGTTAATGGTTTGTGATGGATAGTGGCGATCCCTGAGATTTCGTGAGAGAATGGCAGATTGTTTTTCATATTCGTAAATAGTATTACAATTACGACGTAGTCGAAGGAACTGCCCTACTGGGAGATTGTCTCTCAGTGCCTTTGGGTGGTGACTCTGGTATGGTAAGAGGCTGTTTCTGTCTGTGGGCTTCCGATAATTTGTTGTGAGCAGTGTGCCATTGTATAAGGTTATCCAGAGGTCAAGGAACGCAATACTCTCTTCTGAACTGGTACCAGTGAACTTGAGGAAGGGATCAAGTGTGTTTAGCCATGTACAAAAGGTGCCACAGAGGTCCACATTCCCTGTCCAGATGAGGAGGACGTCGTCGATATATCGGCGCAAGGTCATGATATTCTCTTTGTATGGATTGTTGTCACCCAAGATGTACTTCTCTTCAAAGTCAGCCATGTACATGCAGGCCAAGCTCGGCGCGAAGGTTCTCCCCATGCTGGTACCCTGTATCTGGTGGTAAACTTTTGGAACTAAGAGTGTCTCACTCTCTTCCTCTTACTATTCACAATTTTTCACATCTTTTGGTCCTGACGAAGCGCGAGGGGATCCATTAGGGATCCAACGACGGCGCGAAACATGTTGACCAGCACACTTTTTCTCACACACCGGCACTAGGAGTAGCGGAGTAATACCCCGTCCCCTATGCTATCTATTAATAGAGGACTGCCCTTGGCCTTTGTTCATTTTTAACCCTACCCCCGGACCAACGAATAAAGCTATCCCTACAGCTCCAGAGGGTAATTTTAAGACACCACACACACAACCACCACCCCTTTGTTTCCTAGGCCCACACACCCCCATGCACAACTGCGGTGTCACCACAAAAGATCTCCGACAAAGAGCCCTCTTGCGGGGCCTGTGGGGGACTGCAGCGCCACCCCCACGAGGAGCAACGCCCGATGATGAAGCATGACACTCGCAAGGGTGTGTGAGGGCACTAGTAGAGGAGAGATTCCCCACCTCACTCTGTTAGGGTACACTGCTTCTAGAGACTCTGTCTTCTTTTTCTATTTCAGCAACCTAATTGGCCTCTGACTCTGTCCTCTCCCGTAGGAACAGTTACCACAACGTGATATAGCTAAAAAAAACGGGCAGCATAGTCTTGAAATAGGCGATATATATACATAACGCGTATTTGTAAAGCACACGTTCACCCAGAATGGTATCTTGGCGCTGAATAACAGATGTTTATTGTAACCCAACTCAAGGGGGAGAGGATGTGGCCTAACGGCTCGGGCAGTCGACCTCAAATCTGGGGAACTGGGTTCGAGTCTCTGCAAGGATGCGCAACATCCTGTGATTCTGGGCAAATCACTTAATCTCCCCTTCTCAAAAATGAATGTGTCCTCATGTAACACAACTGGTGCTTGTGTAAAGTGCTCTGATACCTGATACTTTTGGGGCAAGTCTGCGCTATATAAAACTCAGTTTTAAAAAATTGTACTCATTTTATCAGTCTCAGAAGGATGAAAGGCTTAGTGGACCTGCCAGGATTTGAACCTGTGACCATGAGGTCAAGCACAGGCCCCTACAATGGGTGCATAAGTCCACTAAGCGACCTGACCTGGCTTCCTTTCTCACTTTAGGCACTTACCCCCTTACACGGTACGGTTATGAAGCTGGTGACCCATGTCCCCACTTAAGGCTTCCTGTGGGCTGGTAGACACAGGTCCCTGGAATACTGATCCCAACATGTTCAAGACCCATTTTTATTCTGGACAGTCATGTTTGGTTCCTGATAGAAACATGTCTGTCTGGTACAAGTGACTTCATCTTGAAAATCATCTAACCTAGGTGGATCTTAAAACCTACATGTATAATGCTAGGTGGACATATAGCCATATAGGGCTTCAAAGTTTTCTGTTGTCAACCAACCTATCCACTCCTCTCCTAGAACAAGAACTTTGTAGACTTTCTTTGCTACCAAATGATCTGAACTTCACAGAGAGGTCAAGCATCTATAAGATTCTTTGCGATTTCAATGTTCCAGCTGATAACCTATGATGCAGGATGGCTTCAAACCTTCTTAGAATACCTACTTTGGGTTTAAGAACTCAATTAATTCACACACAACATGAAAAATCTCTCAAAATGTTAATGTCAAGGATATAGAACATAGGCCACTAGCCTGGCCAGACCATCTGTCACACTTGACATCCTTGGCTTGGTTTTTCCCCAAGCTTTTGCCTTCCATCCTCATGTGTTTACTGATTTAATGTTTGCCGGCTTTAGGACTCTGAGCACTGTACCGCTGCTAACCAGTGCTAAAGTGCTTGTGCTATCACCTTTAAACATGGTGAAACTGGCTTACACCCAATTGGCACATTTAGGTTTCTTTTGAGTCCCTAGTAAAGTTGTACTGTATGAACCCAGGGCCTGTAAATAAAATGTTACTAGTGGGGCTGCACCATTGTGCCACCCAATTAATGAGCCTTTTAAAACATGTCTCAGAACTGCCATTGCAGACTGAGGGATACGTTTTAAACTGCCATTTAGAACCAGTAAGATCAACTTCTTGCCAGGGCTAAACCTCCCTTTTTAATACATATAGGTCACCCCTAAGGTAGGCACTAAACAGCCCAGAGGGCAAGGTGCAGTGTACTAAAAAAGTTGGATATGTACTTTCAAGTTTTACATGTCCTAATGGTGAAAATCCCTATATTCGTTTTTCACTACTGTCAGGCTTACCTCTCCCATGGGATAACCAGTGGCAGCTCCTCCACTAAGGCGGAGGAGCATCGCCCCATTACTCTGTGGTAAGTAGTTAAAGAAAACAAAATGATAATAACTAGCGTTATTATCATTTCAGTTTTCCTTTTGTAGTGCGGGGCAGGGTGGGCTGGGCTGCCAGAGCAGGGAAAGAGTGGTTTCCCACTCCAAAGTGTGCAATGAAGCTTTGACCAGCGCTCTCAGGCCGGCCAAACCGTCATGCACACTTTGCATGTTCTGCACCCAGGCTGCATTCCAGGAGCGAGAGGCGGCGGTGAGTGGACGGAGAGGCGGCAGCCGGCCGGCTGGCTGGCCTGAAGGTAAGTGGTTTTTTTCATTATTTTTCAATTAGAACCCCCCCCATCTGCCGCCCCACCTGCCACCTCCGGTAAAGAGCACCCACCACTGGGGACAACATTGGGTTTCCGTCTTACATTTAATAATTAGTAACTTTCAACTGGGAGCAAATAAGAATGTTGATTTTGGTATTGAAAGAGTTGTAATTTAAAACCCTCTTTAATAGTAAAGTTGTATTTTAAGTCCTGGGGCACATGACTAGGTGTACCTGGCAATTGATCTTTGGGTATTACTCTCAGCCCGTGAGACAAAGGGGGAATAGGTGTTGGCAGGATGGGCCATCTCTGACTTAATGAAGGTAAAGGGCTGTCACTTACCTCACTTGCATATCATAAAGCCTCTGCTTGAGCACCCTCACAATAAGTTTGCCACTAGTTTTTTTGTCACCCCAGACAAGCTGGGGCAAAGGCAAGGAGGTATAACATTCAAAATACCTCTGTGGGTGGAAACCTCCAGAACCTTTTCCTACTTCAAAGTGTGTACCAGGTATAGAGGTCCCTCGCACCCAACTCTTCAATACACCTCTGGACCTGTGGAATACTCAGAAGGACTGCTATGCTGCTCTGCCAGAAGGACTGCTACTTTATTGCCCTGCTGCCTGGTTGAAATGGACTTGACCTGCATCTTGAAACCAGGAGCACCAAGGGCTAGTTGACTGGCCTTGTGACAGAGCCTCAGAAACAAAAAAGGCTCCAACCCCTTGAACCCAGCATCTGGACTCTGTCTGCTGTGTGCCCTACTCCCCAAGTGGTACCACCCCAGTCCTTGACCCTTGGAATTGTGCCTGAAGGATACAGGACTTCAATGCTGGACTTCACATAGCAAGAACATCATCTACTGCATCCTTGATGACGATGCAGGACTCCACATCGTAGCCCTGCAGCTTTCTCAGAACTACCGCTGCCTAAAGCATCCTCAATGCAGGATTTTGCATCCCTCTGCAAACCAGGATTCAAGGGCCTACCTTAGTCCCTGTATTAGGTCCATGCTCCTTGGCGGTCGGCCTGAATTTGTGAATTTGTCCCCGTCTGAAGTGGCCAGACAACCACAGTTAGCGCTTTGTTCTTTTAGGCACTATTTTTATTTTAATCTTTATAATTGTATATCTCTGGCCTTACTGTTTTTTTTTTTGATGCTCTGGTCTCAAATACTTTCTTAAATTTTACTCTATTTTTCTGAAATTGGTGTGCGATTTCCTTTGTGTTATATTTTCACTTTATTACTGTTCGAAATCCTGCATCAATATTTTACACATTGCCTCTAAGTTAGACCGGACTGCCTTGTGCTTAGCTACCAGAAGGTTAAGCACAGACAATTTGGGATTGCTTATGACTTCACCTTGATAGAAATTGTGGTTGCTGCTTGAGTGTGGTTTCAGGCCATTCAACCAGCAACCCAATTTCAGAAAATGACCGACCTCTAAACCCTAAAATTACCCTTACCACTCTTTTCCACTACACAACCTTATTACCCCTAAATCCTATAACGTCCCTTACCACCCTTTACCACTACCCATCCCTAAGCTCCAACGTTTTCTGCTTCAATGCACGATTAAATTGCATTCTGTGGTTGTGTTCCGCAAGTGACCTGCGGCTGGTGCTCGCAAGTGTATCTATGAGAAGCGGCGAGAATGATAGAGGAGGATAGGAGACCGCTAGAGTGAGAAAGTGTCCAAAAAGAATGAGGTGCCCAACAGCTCCAAAACGCCTCTCAGTCAGGTTTACCTAATGTTAATGCGGTAAAACATACCACTGAGCGCAACTGCTTTGCGCATTCTTTTTTGTACAGCATAGCATCACCTTCTCACATTGATAAACACTAAGTGGGCCTTCATGCAGTTACTGGAAATTGATCTATTGAGCTAAGACAAGGACGAAGACTGCATCATAAATAAGGCTGACCAAATTTTCCATTCAAATTTCCAAACATGTAAAATAAGCCAATTTATTTCCACCTGCAGAGAAGAATTCGGACTTCACCATGGGTGAAATAAAGCCCAAACCTCAGCACAATTAATTTAGCGGCACTGTGATGAGCGGGTAATTAAATTGCCCCATGTAGCTTTGTAAATATGAATTACATTATGGCATTGTTCAGACCAATGAAAGTGGTCTTCTAAGCATCTTTCCCAGGAGGGAAGCCTTTGTGCAGAGCTAGCCTGCAGGGCCTTCCTGGCACTCCGGCGGGCAGGCACAAGACACAGGCTCCCGTGCTGGGGATCTTGCTTTCATGCGGTATCAGGGGCTGAACACTGTATTTAACTTAAAGCAATAGCCATTAGGAAGGATGCATTGTCCTGCCCCTGACAGTTCTGGATAACCGAAGCACTCGTATTTGTATTTATTAATTTATATTGTATTTGTATTTATTTATTGAGTTATATAATCAATAAAAATCATTACACCATAGTACATTCCTTCATTTACATCGTAAAAGGTGCTATATACTTAAAACGTTTTTGCAAGTCCTTGACTCACATAATTACCATTTTACCATTATTCTTAATATTTACCTCTTATATTACAGTAACTTTGAGCTATTTGGTCTTTGCCTAATATTACCTTAACACAATAAAATCTTACTCAGAAGCACTCATAGTTTCATACATCAAGGCGTGTGACTAGGAATTCTGGTGCGGCTTGGCAATCCCGCCTTCATTCGTCCTTTTTATTTAATCCATAGCAGGCTGATACAAAACCAGAGGAAAAAGACAGAGGTATCCTAAATTTTGCAAAAAGAACAATTGATGGACAGAATGCAGAACAATGTCATACATTCCCCCAATACAGAGATCTGGGCCTAAATCCATCCTCTTTTTGCTCACCATGCCATTCCAGTTTGGACCCAGCCATATGCAAATCAGTCTTGACCCTGTGCCCAATGGGAACAGTCCAGCCCGAACTGCCAGGCCAGGTCCTCCCTGGACTGGAAACAAGCATCCTAGGACCGGTTTCGGGGTTTCACCCCTCTTCAGCCAGGATAGCTTGATTCCAGTGGCAGGGAGAGCACGGGACTCACGTCTGAGCATACCCGTCCCACTCGGGGTGACAAATGCAAAAAGAACTATTGATGGACAGAATGCAGAACAATGTCATACATTCACCCCAGTACAGAGATCTGGGCCTAAATCCATCATTTTTTTGCTCACCATGCCATTGCAGTTTGAATCCAGCCATAAGCAAATCAGTCTTGACCCTGTGCGCAAGGGGAACAGTCCAGCCTGAACTGCCAGGCCAGGTCCTCCCTGGACTGGAACCAAGCATCCTAGGACCGTTTTCGGGGTTTCACCCCTCTTCAGGCAGGATAGCTTGATTTCAGTGGCATGGATAGCACGGGACTCACGTCTGAGCAATTGATGGATAGAATGCATAACAATGTCATACATTCACCCCAGTACAGGGATCTGGGCCTAAATTTTGCGTCTACTAAACGCAGACCAAACAAACTAACAAAAAATGGGACCACCTCTAATAAAAAGGACTCAAAAGAATAATGTCACATGAGGACATTTTCAAATAACTGAGCTATATGGTTAATGAAAGGGAAAATCTTCCTAGGTCTAAAAAAAACTTTTTAGGAAAGGACTGACTTATTCGAAATACTCTCCTAAGCGGTTTCAGTAAAGAGAATGGTCCCCAGAATAAACAGAATTACCACTTTCATCCTGGTCATTCTTGACACGAAATCCTGTCCTTGACATTTGCGTGATAACCTAATGCTTACTGGGGATTGTACTCAATTTGCATGCATTGATCTCATTAGACCCACACACCTGAAAACAATTAGTAGTCGGCGAAACGTTCAGGCCTGAAGACAGCGTCCATAATGACCTGGAATAAAGCGGGCACCCTTGAGGCAGACGAACGGTCGTTGTTTACACTCTGCTCCTTTCAGTGAAATAAATTTGAAAAGTCAGAAACAATGTTTCCTTTTGGTTGGTGACACAACGTGAAACATTCTTGAGCAAGAATGAAAAAAACGAGAAATGGGTTAGTACATAAAAGGCGCTCTCCAAATCGTTAGGGAACAGAGAGAAAGAGAGCCGGGGAGAGATGGATGGCTGGCTGAAGACGGCGCTGCTGCTCTGCTTGGTAGCAGCTGGCTCCTCAGCGCCCCTAGCGACGCCTCCTGTTACCAGCGAACAGATTCACCTGATCACCAACGCCATTGAACTTCTAAACTTGGCAGCCAAAGGGGCCGTTTTCAGACTCGTGTTTCCTAATGTCAGGCTGGTGAGTAAATTCGAGAGTTTATGAAACTTGATCACCGTGGCAGGGCCGGTCCTAGGATTTTTAGGGACCTGGGAAAAAACGTGTCATCACAGGAACTGACCACATACATCACAGTTTAATTAATCTTATGTTGCATTGAAGTGACTTGCAAAATGCAACTTCTTGGGACTATATAACGGATAAGAACATAAATACCCCAAATAAATCAAGTCCATATATTTTAAACCTCTGCTAGTGGATTACAGTAGTCCAGCTGGATGGAAACACTTGGTGCAGCTCTCACGAGAATGGGTATCTTTACTCCAGTGTTCTCTGTCCAACGTTAACTGATTACATGCACTTTTCTTTAGGCAATCTAAGGGGACAGAGGTGATTTACACACAAAACAAATTCTGTAAGTGCTTCAATGAAGTTGTAGTGGGCACTTGAGCACACACCGGACCTCAGCCAGAACCTCAATGGGCATGGCACACAACAGTTTGGCACAGAGGTGTTTACTGCAGAACACCTTATAATGGTTATGTGTTTGAAAATAGACCCAGCAGGCACAGAAATGTGATGCTGATGGGAGATATGGGAAAATATGAATCTTGGCTGGTACCCGATGGAGCAGTCAAGACGCTTGAGATTGAGTGGTGTAGGGATGGAGCAGGCAGACATTGACTGGGGTAGGGATGCAGAAGGAAGAGATTGGAGGGGTGTAGGGATGGAGCAGGCACCGACTCTGTGGTGTAGGGACAGAGCTAAGGCTGCTTAGGGGAGCAGCTAGAACTGCAAAGGAAAGAACAAGAAGGGTAGTCTTGGGTTTTCTTGGCACTAGAGCAGCAGGGCTGCAAGTGAAAAAACACCTACCAGCGAATACCTGCCTCCCTCCCCCTGGCCTTGTAGCCATCAAACAGCGCTCTGAAGCCCAAGAGAAAGAGCCACTCGTCTTACCCTCCTGCCCCTGATATTGCACTGCAAGGCCCATGAGAGGGGGCCATCCGTCCCAAATATCACTCATCGCAGGTTAGATGAATGCATGTGTTAGTCTTCACTGTATTTCTGCAATGAAACAGTTTCACAAAGTTCATATAGCTCTGCAGCAGTGCATGATTTTGCACCACAAACGAGCAGTAATTTGTCAGTTTGAGCTTGGATAAGACTAACAGCATTTAACTGCTACTTGAGTCTGGAGCCCTGCTGGATGGACTCAAGTTGAGGAAAGGTGGCTACTGTGTCAAGTACTTTGTAAACAAGGAGGCATGTACCAGTTGAGAAACTCCATTTAAAGGAGATATGTTAGTGTAGAGTTGAAGGGTTGTGCTGCAATTAATAGTCCCGGCCAAGGGGAGGACACATCCCAAAGAGAAAGATGAGCTCATTCAATCCTCTCCGTCTCTTTGCATTCTGGTACTTTTAGTTCAGCATTTTAATAGCAGGGAGGCTACAAGCCTCAGAGGCAAAATAATCCTGGAATTGCTTTTCATGCCTGATGGAAGGTATCTTCAGACCTTGAGATCTATTCACATCAACACATAGAATCATTTTCAGAACTTTAAGTAGTTTAATCAGTAAAGGCTTTATTCCTCAAAAATGAAAGTATTATTCTCTGTACCCCTGTGGTTGTTTCCTTGTTCTCTGAGCAACCCAATTAGATACCAGGGTTCTGAGGTGTGGCACAAGAAATGGCTCATTACTGAAGAGGAAAAGCCATATTTTGGGTACAGATGCCCCACAGGCAACCCATCATAACTGTTTAGTAGTACCACCCAAAAATAAGTAGCAGGCTGGTTTATAGCATGGCAAAGTTTTCCTGATTAAATGTTCAAAAAATGAACCTTTTCATGAGTTGATGCTTTCTACACCTTTACTTTAAAAAAGTATGCATCTCTGAAACTAGCAACAACACCAAAAACACATTTGTAGATCCGCTCACAACAGTGTCACTTTTAATGTCACTCGTATGCTATACAGATATCATCCATAAACCCGCTACAATCCTTGAAGTGTAAAACTGCCATTGTGCTCTAAGAAAAGAAACAAAAGAATTTGGTAATCAGCTTACATTTTCATGCTCTTTAAGGACCAAGGGCCTGATTTAGATCCCGGCAGATGGGTTACTACATCACAACAGTAACGGATATCCCATCCACCAAAATAATAATCCCATTATATCCTATGGGATTTATATTTCAGAGGATGGGATATCCGTCACCTTTGTGATGCAGTAACCTATCCACTGAGATCTACATGAGGCCCCAAGTTCTGCTAGGTATCCTTATGTTTCCTATAATAACCATGGAGCGTTAACCTGCGACAACTCTCAAATACTTAAAAAGTGATTCCTTCTTGTTTTTGCCCTTTGAAATCTGTTTTTTCACCCTATTTTGAAATATGAATATTACTGATTTTCCTAAATCTTTGATAGGCAAACTTGATCTAGCACTGAGAAGTCAAAGGTAAGGGGGGCCCTCTCCTGAGCCGCGTATCACTGGATTTTGTTTGCAAGGCCTTGTGGATGGGGTCGCCCACTCGGGGCTTGAAATACATTATTCAGCACTGCAAAACCCAGTGGAATGAAGACCTTCTCCTCACCCTTGTAGCATTTATGGGTCCTCTCCCACGCCTTGCAGGTGGTATGCAACGCTGTGAGGCTCAGAGTAGGGTACTAAGACACGGAGAGCATGGCCAAAGAGACATGGCAGGATCACATGGAGACAGCGCGGCCACAATCAGACACCAAGAAACAGACATGCATTCCTGGAGAAGGGAGGGTTAGTGACACCCATTATTGTGCAGCCCGGAGCTCTGTCAATGGTGATTCGCGGCATTGATGTCCCGAGGAGGTGGTGGGAACTAGTAGGATTTTTATATGAAGCTGGCCTCTCACCGCTCCTGTTTTCTGGGAGTTCAATTCTCAAAGTGATTATCCATTGCTGCTAGGCCCAGGAAAGTTGATGGGGCCTCTACTGGCCATCTAAAAGCTGGATCATGGGGCTGTGGGGCATATTAGAGGGGGGGCCCTCCACATGAATGGGTGGGTAATAGATTTCATTGGATGACTGATGTACAGATGGCTGGACTTTATTGGTTAAATGGCAGATGGGTGGGTGGGTGTTATAAATAGACTGTACTTAACAACATTGACAGATGTAACTATTTTGAGGTGCTTGGTAACACATAGTGCAACTGGCTGTTATCCCTTATTAACAGGCATTTACTGTTAACATAAATAGCCAGTTGTCCACTTTTTCACTGGTATGAGTTCTATTTTTGAAAATTCCCCTTGCTTATAGTTCATTTTAAGCAGTCACCAAACCTGTTGCATCCAGCACAGAGGGGAAGTGGTTTACTCTTTTCACACTTTTAAATATGAATCCGTGGCTGAATCACATTTTTTTTATTCTTAAAGGTGGGCCCATTTCCTAGGCCTCCCAGCCATAGCGTAGCACTGCTAGGACCAAGAGAGAAGCCCCCTCCCCAGGGTCTCACAACACTGGATAATGTCTATGAGGCTCAGAAACCCCCTCCCCTGAACTTTGGGGCCATGTTATCCTCATACTTCTCTTCCTGATATTGACGCTACTTGCTGGGGTGAGGGGGCTCAGTTCACTTCCTGGAAGTCCCGTAGTGCCGTCGAGAGACGCCATCTTCTTAGCTTGCGTTCTAGCTCTCTGGCACCCGGGCGTATTTAAATGCACGCTGAACGCGCGCCTAAGGCAAGATGTCTGCGCCCGTCAGCATCCCGGATGCGGCTAGCGCCAGTCATGCTACCTGGTTGCCTTGGGAAGCGGTGTCAAGTAGAAGTTATTCTGGTGCTACGCTTAGAGCGCTGGATGTGGCGGCTCACTGCCATTCTCACACCTGGGATGTGGCGGTGATTCCTTCAGGCGTCTGCCTAGCGTGTGGCTTCAATCTGGGGGGGGGGGCGCTTGTCTCCTTGGTCAAAGAGGGCTACCGACCCAAACAGCGGCCCAGGTTTCCCATATCTTGGCAGCTATGATAAATGCCCGCTCACTTAAGAAACACCATGCGGACGTATTTGGGTTCTTGGAGGACGAAACATTAGATATGCTGTTCCTAACGGAGACATGGCTTGACTCTACATCTGACCCTATTGTCTCCCTGGCCACCCCTGTGGGCTACAAAATCCTTAGAGTCGACCGCCAGTCATGCTTCCTGGTTGCCTCGGGAAGCGGTGTCAAGTAGAAGTTATTCTGGTGCTACGCCTAGAGCGCTGGATGTGGCGGCTTGCTGCCATTCTCACACCTGGGATGTGGCGGTGATTCCTTCAGGAGTCTGCCTAGCGTGTGGCTTCAATCCGGGGGGGGCGCTTGTCTCCTTAGTTAATGCCCCGGTTACTTACCGGTAATCTTCATTACTCCGAGTCCTAGTCTTCCTCGCCACAGTAATACAAATAAGCCTCCGGCTCCACACAGAACTCCAAGTAAAATAAAAGAGCAGCGCTCTAGTCTCCCCTCCCTCCTCCAACATGGCCCCCAGTGGCTTCAGCCAATCCCATAAAGGGATACAAACCAGCCAGCCCGATCTGATAAACAAAGCCGCAGACATGAAGCCGCCACCAGGGCCGGGAGGGAAGGGAAACTATACTGTGGCGAGGAAGACTAGGACTCGGAGTAATGAAGATTACCGGTAAGTAACCGGGGCATTACCTCCTCGTCCAGTCTTCCTCGCCACAGTAATACAAATGAGCCGATACCAAAGCAATCAGCTTCATGTAAGGAAATAGACCACACCAATAGTGCAGCGAAAACATAATTTAATACACAGAGGTACAGTAATCAAAACGATAACCTCTCAAGTCACCCCCGCAGTCAGAACAGAAGATGCAAATGAAACAGAACCCCCACCCCCAACCTGGAGGCGGTAATGGGACATGAATCTATGAGGGGAAGACCAAGTAGCAGCCCTGCAAACATCCTCCATGGACACCCCTTTGAAGGAGGCCCAAGACACAGCAACAGATCGGGTGGAACGCCCCTGAACAGGAAGGGAGGGAACCTCAGAAACAGAAGCATACGCCAATAAAATGGCCTCCTTAATCCAGCGACTGATCGTCGATAGGGATGGTTTCAGGCCCTGACGTGACAAACCATAATTGACAAATAAGTTGTCAACCTTGCAAAACGAAGACGTGTGTGACAAATAGATCAATAAAGCACGACGAACATCTAAGAGGTGCAACAGGGATTCCTCATCCGAGGAAGGATCAGGACAAAGACTCGGAAGAACCACCTCAGTAGACCGGTGAAAATAAGAATCCACTTTCGGAATGAACGTAGGATGAGGGCGCAACACCACACGGTCCGACAAAACCAACAAAAATGGAGCAGAACGAAGGAAGGCACCCAACTCACCCATACGTCTGGCAGAAGCAATCGCCACAAGAAACACCACCTTGAGTGTTAAAAACTTCAACCCCACCGACTCCAAAGGCTCGAAGGGAGCCAACTGTAAGGAGCGCAAAACCAAAGGCAGGTCCCAAGGTGGAGGACACATGATAGGACGGGGGCGTTGGAAAGAGAGAGACTTAAAAAGTCTAGTAACCAATGGCGAAACAGAAACCAAAGGGAGGACATGGAATGCCCGAATCGCAGCCCACTGAGCCCGAAGAGTCGAAATGGCTAAGCCCAGCACAAATCCATCATTCAAAAAAATCCAAAATGCGAGCCGGGTCTAAAGAAGCCACTGACAGATCGTGACACAGACACCAAGAAACAAAATTATCCCAGTGCTTCGCATAGGATTTAAGAGTAGAAGGTCTCCTGGATTGCTGAATGACCCCAGCCACAGCCAATGAACAGCCATTTCGCATCAACGAATCCCTCTCAAGAGCCAGGCCCGCAGACCCAAGGAACGGAACACAGGCAGAGGAAGAAGAGGACCCATCAGAGGATAAGGAATGAATGGCAAGGCCCACCCCGGAGACACAGCCAATTCCAATAGCAGGGGATACCAAGGTCGACGCATCCAACCCGGAGCAATCAGTAGCACAAACGACCCCTCCCTCTTGATCTTCTGCAAAACCGCCGGAATCAGGGGAACAGGGGGAAAGGCATACAATAGACCCGTCGGCCAAGGGAACGACAGGGCATCCACCCTCCATGCATCCCGGCAAGGCATAATCGTGCAAAAGCAACTGATCTTGTAATTGTCCCGGGAAGCAAAGAGGTCGACAATCGGATATCCAAACATCCTCCGCAACCTCCTGAACATCACATGTGTCAGGGACAAAGACCCCATGGAAGGAAACATCCGGCTCAGACAATCCGCCACAGTGTTCTCCGCGCCAGGTAGGTAAATGGCAGAGAGGGACTCCAGATGTACCTCCGCCCAACAACATATCCGACGGCTGAGGCAACTGAGGGATCGAACCTTGCACCCCCCTTGATGGTTCAAATAAGACATCACAACCTGATTGTCCGTTCGGACCTGTACATGGTGACCCTGAACCAGAGCCGAGAAATCCAACAGACCCAGAAGTACGGCCTTCAGCTCCTTGTAGTTGGAGGAACATGACAACACCGACTGAGGCCAAACCCCCTGAGTTGTCGAATCCCCCAGAGTAGCACCCCACCCCAGCAGGCTGGCATCGGTAGTGACCACGCGGGTGGGAACAATCAGAAAGGGGCGGCCCCTGGACAGATGACTTTCGTCCAACCACCAACTGAGGACCACCCGAACATCTTCCGACAGAGGAATCAAAACACTCATATCTAGGGAACAGGGGTCCCAATGCGACAAAACGTGTGACACCACCGGGTACATGTGGAGGCGAGCCCACGGCACCGTCAACAATGATGCCGACATTAGACCCTGAACCCTCAACCAAAGGCTCACAGGATGAGAATGCCCCAACAACAGGGCACGAACTGCAGACACCAGGGACAGAATCCTGGGAGGGGGCAGGAACACCATTCCCAATGAGTCCTGAACAGAGCCCCAATGAAAGTCAATTCCTGTGCAGGAACCAGGGAGGACTTCGGTATATTCACTAGGAACCCATGATGCTCCAGGACATGGCACACTCTCTGGACATGCAACTCCGCCTTAGGAAGAGAAGAAGCAGAAATTAAAATGTCGTCCAGATAAGGAAAAACACTAATGCCCTCCCCATGCAAATGGCCAATAAGAGGAGCCAGAACCTTAGTAAAGACCCTGGGAGCAGAGCATAGCCCAAAGGGCAGTACCTGGAATTGAAAATGACGACCCATCACGCAAAACCGGAGAACCTCTGAGAGTCTGGATGAACAGGGACATGCAGATAAGCATCTCTCAAGTCTATTGACACAAGGAAGTCACCCTGAGATATCAGAGGAAGGATCAACTGAAGGGAAACCATTTTGAACTTCTGGTGAGGGATGTAAGCATTCAACCACTTCAGGTCCATCACTGGTCGAAGATCCCCAGTGCGTTTCGACACCAGGAATAGGATGGAATACACACCCAACCCCAATTGATCGACGGGAACAGGAATCACCGCACTTTTGACCACCAGGGATTCGATGCCTTCCAAAAGCGCCAATCTCCTTACAGGGTCTCTGGGACAAGGAGTGGCCTTGAAACAGTCTGGGGGAGTCTGGATAAATCCAATACGCAATCCCTCTGAAATCACCTGCAGCACCCATTTGTCCGATACAGTCACCCTCCAAGAATCCAGGAAGGAACTGAGGCGACCCCCAACCGGACCCAAACCAGGAGCGATCCAGTCATGGATTTGGCGCAGGATTGGAGGAGGAAGAAGAACCGGAGAACCGGGTTTTACCAAAGGAAGGAGCACCCCGGCCACGCCCCCTTCCACGAAAGGGCTGACCAGCCCGACCTCTCCTAGAAGGGCCAAAGGCCCGCTGAGAACCAAACGAACGGAAGTGACTCGCCCTCTCAGGAGCCAGGAGTTTACGGTCCTCCGCCGTTTTCTTTACCATGTCATCCAGAGGTGACCCAAAAAGTTTAACCCCAGAAAAAGGAATCTTCATCAGGAGATTTTTCTGCGCAGCATCAGCCTTCCAGGAACGAAGCCACAACTGGCGTCTTGCAGCCACCGAAGACCCAGCCGCAGAAGCTGCCGCTCCCAAAGAGTCAAAGGACACATCTGAAAGCAGCCGAACCTGTTGTTCCATCAAAGCTAGGGTAGAAGAAACATCCTCCTCCTGGTCCAACAATTCTGACAGAGACTGGAAATCCTCAAGCAAGGATTGTATAGTGTAAGAAGCATAGGCAGCAGCCCTGATAGAAAAATTTGCAGCCGCAAAAGTGCGCTTCACCGCACCATCCACTTTACGGTCAACCGGGTCAGCAGGAGAAGAATCTTCCGAAACCACAGTCCCATGAGACGACATGCTGGCCAACAAGGAACCAACCTTTACCGAGGAAGGGAATTTCACCGCAAAATCCTGCAGCGGGTACCTTTTATTCAAAAAGCGTGGAAAGGAACCTTTGTCCACATCCTTCCATTCATTCTCCAAGACCCTCAAGACCGAAGAGTGTAGAGGCAAAGAATCAGGTTCAGGACGCTGATATTGCGCAAATAGATCGCTCTCCAGAGGAACAACAGAAGCAGGAAATGCCAAGTTCTCGCGAATGTGACCCAGCACCTCCTTCAGGTCGGCACCCTGCACAAAATGGCCCCTGATATCAACCTCCTCCTCATTCTCAGAATCAGCAGCAGCGCCATCAATCTTAGCCCGCTTCGCAGGAGGAACAGGCACCTGCCCCTGTAAGGCAGCAGCCACAGCAGAATTAATCATCTGCTGTAATAATTCCATAGATGGCATCTGTATACCAGAACCAGAAGCCACCACCAAGGGATCAGGAGCAGACTCAGCCACAGAACCACTCTCCATCATATTCATACACAAGTGGACGAATGAATTGAAACACAGGCAAGGAATAAGACAACACGCCTGGTATAAAAGGCCCCGGGGTTGCTAGGCAACCATACAAGCCAGTTCATGTAAGCCGACAAATCAACATAAATGCCGGAAGAAACAGCTGCGCGCATGCCCATAGACAGTGGATGCCCTACAGAGACCGTCTCGTGAGGTCGGAGACAGACCGAACACCGTCCCACCATATCAAAGAACGTGCACTGAACCTGCATCCGAAAGAAATGCGGACGGGAGTTTCCCGCCCCCACAGCAAGCACACGCGGCCCCGTCAGTAGGTAAGAATGCTACCGGGAGCCTCCGGCCCCCAGATCAAACGCATCCGGCCGCGCTACGTCCGCTTAGCAGGACGCGCGGCCGGTAAATGAAACAAACCACCGACAACAGTCATGAGGCTGAATCCAGAGTCACAACATGACTCTCTTCCATAACCGAAACGAACGCCACTAAAGTCCGCTGAAGCAGGACCAGAGGCGCGAAAGTAGTAGCAGGAGGCAAAAAAATATTTTAAAAAGAAACAAACTACCGACAACAGTGAAAAACACACTACTACCCCCAAACTAGATACCCTAGGGCATAACGGGTCCGCTCAAGCAGGATCCCAGCCCCACTCACCTGACCATCAGGCAACACAGCACTCGGAGAAGTGCAGAAAAAAAGAACAGATCGGGCTGGCTGGTTTGTGTCCCTTTATGGGATTGGCTGAAGCCACTGGGGGCCATGTTGGAGGAGGGAGGGAAGACTAGAGCGCTGCTCTTTTATTTTACTTGGAGTTCTGTGTGGAGCCGGAGGCTCATTTGTATTACTGTGGCGAGGAAGACTGGACGAGGAGGTAATGAGGGCTACCGACCCAAACAGCGGGCTAAGGTTTCCCATATCTTGGCAGCTATGATAAATGCCCGCTCACTTAAGAAACACCATGCGGACGTATTTGGGCTCTTGAAGGACGAATGTTTAGATATGCTGTTCCTAACGGAGACATGGCTTGACTCTACATCCGACCCTATTGTCTCCCTGGCCACCCCTGTGGGCTACAAGATCCTTAGAGTCGACCGCCGGGGGGAGGGGTGGCGGTGTAGCCATTACATATAAAAATATATGGGATCTTCGCCTGGGGGATACCACTGCATGGGAAGGCTGTGAGGTGCTTAATTTCAGCGCCCGCTTGTCAGCCCACTTTACTCTTGGTGCCTCCCTGATTTACAGGCCCCCTGGACCGGCTGGCCCTTTCCTCCAGGCATGTGGGGATGCTATCATCTCTAGGGCGGTTAGGTTCTCCCACTACATGGTCCTAGGTGATTTTAATATCCATATGGACCGACCCAAGGCCAAGGAGGTGTTTGACCTGCTGGATACCCTTCAACTTGCTCAACTTAACCAGCACGTCCGCCTGCCTACTCACCGGGCTGGCCATATTTTGTACCCAATCTGCTCTAATTTACCCATCTCCTTAAGGGATCCTTGTCCGGTGTCTTGGTCTGATCATTTTATATCCTATTTTTCCTGGACGGTCTCTAATGTAGAGACTCAGGTGCGTTTCCACCAGAAGCCAGTTTCTGGGAAACTTGATCCCCTTGAATTTAAACAAACTTTGGAAGCCTCCAGGCCCGTCCTGTCAGGTGGACTGGAGGAGTGTTTGTCAGGATTCACTGGCTGGGTGTCTAGGGCAGCGGCCTCTGTGGCCTCCCTTCGACCCATCAGACCCGCCAGAGATGCGCCCTCCAAACCGTAGTTTACCCCATCTCTTAAAGTGGCTAAACACGATTGTAAGATCATGGAGCATGCCTGGCGAAGGAGTGGCTATTGCCCCTTGGCTAAGACAAAGCTTAGAGCAATGCAAAAAATCTATTATGCTGCTAATGCCACGGCCAAAGGGCAGTTTTTTTTGCAGCTCACATTGACTCTGCTAGGAATAACGCCAAAGAAATCTTTGCCATTGTGCAGAGCTTTACATCTCCGTTGGCTCAAGCAAGCGTTACTCCTTCCTCTCTTGTCTGGTGTAACACTCTTTCAGGTTGCTTCAGAGATAAAATTAAGGCCATTCAGGCTACATTTCCTCTGGCAACGGCTGCCATGCAGGGCCTCTGGCTGTTCAATCTGCGGTCCCCACCTGCTCGTTGTCAGCTTTTAGAACAGTCAACCCCATGGAAACTCTTAAAATCCTCAGGGGACTAAAATACGGTTCTCCTGCCGACGCCTGCCCGGCCAGGCTTCTGGCTGCGGTGGCTGAGAGTGTACACACAGAGGTGAACTCCATCATCAATCTGTCTCTTCAGACAGCTGCTGTTCCCCAGGGGTGGAAGCAGGCGAAGATTTTGCCACTTCTTAAAAAACCTTCTCTTGATCCCCTTAACCCAGGTAACTATCAGCCCATGTCTCTTCTACCGGCTATTGCCAAGGTCTGTGAGAAAGTGGTCAATAAGCAACTTACAGAATTTGTGGAGACTGAGGCACTTCTGCATACAGCACAATCAGGATTCCGAGCTGCTCACAGCACCGAGGCTGTTCTGGTTGAGGTGGTGGAGGCCATTCGGGAGTGCCTCGATGCCGGGGAAAGGGCGGCTTTAATTTTGCTGGACCTCTCAGCGGCATTTGATACGGTCCCACATGCTCTTCTTTTGGCCCGTCTTGCAGAGGTTGGTGTGTCAGGGGCCGCCTGGGGCTGGCTTAGGTCTTTTCTGGAGGAGCGGGCTGAGCAGATTTGGCTTCCTCCCTTCTCCTCCTCTCCTCAATTGGTTACCACTGGATTCCCGCAGGGATCCTCCCTTAGCCCGCTCCTCTTTAACATTTATGCTACGCCACTGATATATCTGGCAGAGGATCTTGGGGCTAAGGTGATGGCCTATGCGGATGATACCAGTTGCTGTTTACCTGGGATAAAACATCGGATTCTGTCCTAGCGGCGCAACAATGCTTAGTTTCCATCTTTAATTGGTTGGCGGATGCACAGCTTAAGTACAATGAACAAAAATCTGAGATCTTGCTCTTCGCAAATTTCCCGCTGATTTTCGAGAGCAGTTGTGGCTGCAGGACTCCACATTGCCCCTGTCTTCGGGCCAGCCTGCTAAGAACTTGGGAGTATGGTTCGATGAGAGTCTTTCTTTCTCAACGCACATTAATAAAACAGCTGGCTGTTGTTTTGGCTTTCTTAAGACTCTCAGGAACTTTTTCCCACTCCTTCCGCAGGCAGCAAGAGAAACTGTTACCTGTGCGCTGATTCTATCACGATTGGACTATGCCAATGCTCTCTATGCCGGTGTCCCTGGCTACCTGTTTAAAAAAGTACAGGTGGCCCAGAATATGGCGGCCAGATTGGTTTTGGGCATTCCGGCAAGGAAGAGTGTTGCTCTCCAATTGCGCTCTCTCCATTGGCTGCCTGTGGTGGATAGGGTCAAGTTTAAACTTCTGGTCTTGGCCCATCGTGCCCTCCATGGCTATGGTCCCCTTTATCTTCAGAGGCGCTTTTCCTTTTACATCCCCTCGTGGGCCCTTCGTTCTTCGTCCCTTCGCTTTACCTAGGTTCCGCGTTTTAAGTTCCAGAGGTTTGGGGGCAGTTTCCTCGTGGTTAAATCAAGTGTGGCCTAGAATGCCCTCCCCTTCGACCTTCGTGCCACTCAGAACCCAGTGGTGTTTAAAAAGAAGCTTAAAACGCACATTTTTGTCTGATGGTCTCTCCTTGCCCCCCTCTGGTATCGCGCCGGGACACTCACGAGTATCCGAGCGCGCTATAAATGGATATTACGTAACATAACATAACATAGTGTAATGTTATACTGCCCAGGAGAGGCCACCCATCCTAAGAGGGTTCCTGGGCCTCAGAGTCTCAGGGTAGCACTATGTGGTCCAGGAGAGAACCCCCACCCCTGGGCCTCGCAGCACTGGTTAATGGGTACAAGGTGCAGGGAAGAGGGGCCCACCCCTGTATCTCACAGGCATGATTCAACAATGAGAGACTCACAGGAGATGGGCTCCCTACTGGACCTTCCAGCTGCAGACCATTGTAGTGCTGGAAGGACAATCACTGGAGCCTGGCTGTGCCAGCCTGATAGGGTAACCAGGTTTTGAAAAACAAAAACTTGCACATTTACCAAAAAATAGAAGAACTACAAGGGGGCGCAGATTGACTTAAATGACAACAGCTGTTACCATTGAAACATAGACAGGCACTAAGGGACTAAATCAAATGCAATTTTTAAGCCCAGGCCACCTGGCCACCTTATCATCTGAAATAGCTGTTCCGTCCTCCACCCTCTCTCCTTACCTGGTATGTTCTTGTGTCCTGCTGATCGATTTGGGAAACAAATGGATGCTTTGTTGTCTAGTAACTACAAATTGCCAATGCTCCGCACCGACCAACCCAAAAAATGTCACCATGCTCTTGCAGTGCATGGTGATCAAGACACCTTGCCGCGAAAACACATCATGTTATGATTGACTGAGGGAGAGGACGCAGGAGGAGACATGTGAGCCGAGTTCACTGTGCCTCAGAGAAGCAGTGGGCTGTGATGCACTTCACTGGGGCTCCATGTTTTGGAGGTAAACGCTGGACCCTGGCCAGCTGCCCACACCACCCATGCCTAGCACCAGCACTGCCCCTTGGCACGTTCCAGAAAATTACAAATATTAATTATTTATATATAGTTTCATGATTTGTGACTAAGAAGATATTACCTGGTCCTTTTTTATCCATCACAGACAAGGCTACTGGAATTATGCTGCAGGAGAAGGCCTAATTATGCGCCAGGGTTGAGTAAATTATGCTGCAAGAAAAGTGAAATTGTGCAGCCTAATGCGGTAAATTAGGTAACAGTATTACTTCATTATTTCATCATTTTTAAACTTGGTAACACTGTCCTGGCATTGACTCATCTCATTAGAGCCATTTTAATAAACACAAATAGCAATAACAACAGAAAGGTGACCAGTCTAGCTTTGCAAAGGCCTTTTCACTGCGTGGAAACATGTGTTGCTGCCTTTTTTGTAACTTTTTATTTGTATGAGCTAGAAACATTATTTTGTTAAAATCTTAAGTTTATGTGGCAGATGATGGATTATGTGGTAAATGCAGCAAATCTATAATTATGTGAGTCACCGTGGCCACACTATCGCATAATTCCAGTGGCCCTGATTATAGGGATAGCTAAGGATATAGGCCCAGATTAAAGTTCATTCAGTGCAGCTTGCATGAAAATTATTAGTGCGGCACTGCGTAACTGGGAAAAATTCAGCATGGCCAACTTTTGAAAGATTCATGTATTAATGATGTCCTTTGCCACACCAGCACCAAAAAAGCTGATTTAGGGCAAATTTAACAAGATTTGATGCAACACAGCGCAGAAAGTGAAGTTACTGCTTTGTGCTGCGGGGAAGGGTTAGAGCAGAACTGTGCCCTATCTTCAAAGAAACGGTGCAGTTCTGCCCTCTCCTCTGTGCACTTGTGGCTGCCTAATGCCAACGCAGGCAGCCTTGTGCCATAGTGCAGGGGTGAATGTGTTATGGTAAGGATAGTTTTTGTGTAGGAAGGTGCACCTTTCTGCACAAAAACTATCCTTTGAGGATGTTTTCCCTTTGTATGTGTGCTTCCCCTTATTCTGCAAGCTGCAGGTATGCACAAAATGTTGGTGCAAACCCATATCAATCTTTGCACACATGGATTTGCTTCAGAATCCTGCATGGATGCATGGAAACACACAAACCCAACCCATAGAACGCCTCCCTCATGCAAGGTAACCAATATAAATATATATTTTTTAAAGCAACGCAAACCAGCATTTGCGTTGCTTTAAATTAACCAAAAGGATTTACTGTCTGGGCTGAATCAAAAAAGTGACTCAATCCTGACCCAAAATATTTGTAAATTCAAGCCATGGCATTAAGCTAAGGGCCAACCTGCAAAGTCAGTGAAGTGGAGTTGTAGAAAAGATGTGTGCAAAATGTACACCCTTCCCTAAAAATTTCAACATGAAGAAAACTGCCTAAGGGTAACATGCATAGAATTTGTAATTATATATGTATATGGTATTTCAACAGCGGGAACCTATCGAAATGGCAGAGGAGTGCTGTACAGAGTCAAAGACATGCATGAAGTCAACGAGTAATAGGAGAGGAAGTTGGGTTGGAGCATTAATCCTAAAAATGGACCAGCCTTGGGGCAGTGCTGATGGATACAGAGATGTTGTTTCAGATCCTAATTGCATAAGCTTTGCACTAGTTATACATTTTACACCTAGGAATATTACACAATATTTCTCTAACCCCTTCTTTGTGTCTGTTTTCATTTGGCATCAGGATTTCAAGCAAATCCTTGTCACCCTATTCTGGCAGATCTGGTTTTATATGAAAACATATGGGGTTTACTTTCTTATGACTCCCTGCCTGCTACGTCCCTTCTGCTCATTTTGTTGGGGACTGGCATGGGCTCACTTTAACTTTTGGCACAAAACAAATAGTTTTTGCACAGAAAAGTGATTGGTACTGTTATTAGGGCCACTTTGCACCACCATGCTTGTAAATATTTTGTAAACTTTAAGCATGGACAAAATTCAGCGAATTTCTTTTGTAGAAATTATGTTATGTTATGTTATAATAAACTTATACCGTGCACCGATACTCAAGAGTGTCCTGGCGCGGGAAATTAAGAAAATCAGATTATTGTGATATTATGCAAAATGACCAAAAATTACAAACCATTATGTGTGATTACACAAAATGCCGGTTTGACGAATTTTGCACAACTTTTGAGTGCAAAATGCATCCTCACATCCTAACAATAGCCACTCACATTCGGGTTATTTGTGTTCTTCCTGTGCTCCTGCAATAGGATTGTTACTCAAATGAAGTTTCAGTTATGCAACATGGGGTAATGGCCTCACCTCAGGCATTTTGTGTAGCAATCATAAAGGGAAATTACACAAGATTATGCCAGGGCAAATTATATTTTGTCCAGGCCTAGTTTTCAGATTGTGTTGGACAATTATAAATTAGACCAAACAACTACAGGGTCATATTATTCTTCTGTGATTCTCCATCTGCCTTTTCATGACATGCTGCAACACATTGTCAGCAAATATGATATCCCTAGGGGGGGGCAATAATCTCTTCTCTGCTGACAGAGTTGGTAGAGTTTTGGTCACTATAACACAGAGTTCTGGACAAATTCCACCAACCTATTTTTTTGTTCAGAGAAAAATTCATCACATTGTTTACTGTGTTATTTTGAATAATGATAATTGAACTTTGACAAAAGAATTTTGTGTTCAAGATAAAAACATTTTGTAAGCGTGGGAAATTACCCATCAGAATAAACAAGTGTATATAACTGGATACATTTTGTTAAGCATTTTCATATATGTGTAAGATTGTTGATCACGATAGTCACATTTTTTTTAATGCTGTGCGGCCAGGCCACGTGACAGTGTACACTTGCATTATTAACTATTTCGTCAATGAGGTAGGCAACCTCGTTCCTGACCAGCACGCCAATACATACTATAATATAGTTTATCTAATAAATCAGTGTACAATTCCACATTATTTCAGTAAACACCGGGTGTGCGCAACACCATTCCTTCAACAAATTCCGCCAACCGCCACGTGGCCGAGTTTATTCTCACACGCAGCTCCCCAACAGTAAATTGGGACGTGCGAGCGAGATTTGCCATCCCCTAGTGCGATTTTCAGTTGCTAGTAAGGTAGGATATCCCCAACACGGGCGGTATCAGGCTGTTGCGAACATTCAAGATGAGAAAGCTGCAGCTCCAGTAGAAAATCTACTCAGCAAAATCAACTCAAGAAGCAGAACAAGCTCCCAGCTCTAAAAATCAGCACGACCAGCTCGATGTGCCTAATTTCAACCATTCATGGAACTCCGAAGAACCTCGCTAAATTTTCATGTAACTCAGTGGAATCCCGCTTAGTGAAACTCCGCAAGTTCTGTCCACCCTTAGATATCACTTCTTTTAAATACATTTTGTTCAACTATATGGGGAATATTGTTTGCATCTATTGCTTCATGAAGTAC
Source organism: Triturus cristatus (assembly GCF_964204655.1). Classification (NCBI taxonomy): domain Eukaryota; kingdom Metazoa; phylum Chordata; class Amphibia; order Caudata; family Salamandridae; genus Triturus; species Triturus cristatus. The sequence continues at coordinate 903,085,336 of NC_140593.1, forward strand.
AGCACGTTCATATCTCAATGCAGCTCTGCGCTGACTACTGAAATGAGACAGTATGGTGGGTTACTTTCTCCAGTATGTAGACTAACCCATCATAGACACCTGTGATGGGCTAGTGACTCTAAAATATAGGGCAGTGTGAATGGTGAATGCCTTGAGTGGGAAGTTCAGTGGAAACATGTCGATAGAATACATCACGGAACTGTGGAGTATGGCCTCTATGATAAGAAAGAGCATGGCTGGTAGTGCCCCCAGTGATGCAGTGCGGTGTGGCTGGTTAGAGCCCTTAGGATTCAATAAGTGGGGTTAGTTAGCATCCTAAGGCTGTAGTACAGTGAGTTGGGATGTTTTCCCTAGTGTGCAGATGATTGACTATTGTATGTGGTAGTGTTACCTGTGTGCCTTTAAATGTGATTGATTACTATACCCCTTGGCGATCTTGCATTGCAGGGGACTGGGGAGTGATGGGCGCCATGCCCTAAATTGGATGGGGCAAGCCCCACTGTGAATTTTCAGCCCTGTTGGCCTAGTTTCTTTGTAAAACAGTGCACTGTGGTATGTCAGTCTTGCTATGAAACAATGTTGTGAGTTTGTGTGCACCTGATGCAGCGTGATAGTGCTGCTTAGTGTGCCTTGGACAGACTGAAATGGGCTAACTCCCCTAGAATGCAGTGTTTTAAGGTCTGAGGTGCTTGTGGTCCAGTAACAGAAGACAACTGCAGAGCATCCACCAGAACCCATTGCAGGGGCACTATGGTAAAGGTAATTGTCACAGCCCCTAGTGGCACAAGTGCCTCCATCAGATTGGTCCTGTGCTGAGTGATGGGCACACAGCCTAGAACCTCTGGAAAGCATGTGCAGGACTACAAGTCCCACAATAAACATAGACCTGCGCTCAGTATTCCATTGTCCCCAGCATTGGTGATTCATTTTGCTTGGCACATGATGGCAAGATCAGTTGGGGCACCTGAGGCGATTCGATCATTTTCAATTTTGCAGGTTTTGTGTACTCTGGACAATGAGAGCATTTATGCACACTATTGCTTTGAAGTTTCTGAAAAATTAAAGTTGATCTACAACTAGTTGTATATTTTTTTAAGTCTCTTTATTGTTCAGCGCATACTTGGAAGTGCATATCCAATTATTACAGAGAGAATGAATGGATACACCTTTATCTATGGCAATATATGTGTACAATCAAACAATAAAAAAATGAAAAAAGGAGAACATAGAAGCATCACAGCACTACTAAGAGAATAGGAAGCTCTAAACATAGCGTTTGGGCAGTCATTATTCTTTGAGGGTATTCTGGTAGATGTAGGATAAAGTGAAAGGATTATAGGAAGTAATCTTCAAATGTGTAAATTAAAGACATGTGGGATAGTAGGAAGTATCTTGTAAAGGGTATGATGGCACAGAGGAAAGAGAAGAGAATCCAAAAGGGAAAGTTAACCTAACTCCTGCAAGATTCAAAATATATACTGTGTGAGAAGCAAGTGTCAATCTAGGGCTGTTACATACTTGCCATGTGTGACACAGCGCTTTAAGAAAAAGGGTTCCAGGTGCAGCTGTATAAACCGGCCAAATAGTACATAATTTCTGATATTTCCCTGCGACCAGCATAATAGTTTTTGATATTGCCCTGCGACCGGCATAATAGTCCATAATCTCTGCTGTTTAGTTGGCAACAAGATAAATGATAGAGATGATGTACAATTTGAACGGCAGCTGCATAAATACTCATGAGAAGGTCTTTCTTTAGCCAGCCGTGAAGGAAAAAAAGGATCAAGCAAGGGTAGGGTGGTGGCTATCTTTTAATGCCAATGTAGCATGTGTAAAGCATTTGAAAGAAAGTGTATATAAAATATTTAACAGCTTGTACAATGGCAAGTGCGTGAATTAAGCCAAGCTGTTACTAGATGAAATAAACAGTAAAAACAAATTTGAATAAAAAACATTAATATTGTTTTAATATTCATATTAGAAACGTAGGAATCAAACTTCTGTTTGAGGAGCTCCAGGTTATGGCACACCGATATTTTGTGCTGCAGTCTAGGAGTATTTGCTGTCTGCAAAGAATAATAAGTATGTGTTTTTTTAAAATAAGCAAATTGTTTTGATTTTCAAAGGTAACAGTTCACAGTTGATCCATTCCACACCAAAATGCAATAGGCAATTATCATTGGTCATTAATTCCTCACCCAACCCGTTGTATTCCCACCACTTGCGCTAGATATTGTTTTGTTTCCGTGGGCCTCCCCATACCTCATAAATCATCGTTCCTAAAGAGCACACCAATCCACACCACTCCTCCATTCTGCCAATGAAGGGGAAGCCGGTGATTTCCACCTGCAAGCGATGTCTTTTTTTTGGTCACTAACGTAGTCACCCCCACAAAAGGTCTTTCCACCCTCTGGCCTCCAACATGGATTTAGGCCCATATCTCTGTACTGGGGAGAATGTATGACATTGTTCTGCATTCTGTCCATCAATAGTTCTTTTTGCATTTGTCAAACCGAGTGGGACAGGTATGCTCAGACGTGAGTCCCGTGCTCTCCATGCCACTGGAATCAAGCTTTCCTGGCTGAAGAGGAGTGAAACCCCGAAACCGGTCCTAGGATGCTTGTTTCCAGTCCAGGGAGGACCTGGCCTGGCAGTTCGGGCTGGACTGTTCCCATTGGGCACAGGGTCAAGACTGATTTGCATATGGCTGGGTCCAAACTGGAATGGCATGGTGAGCAAAAAAACGATGGATTTAGGCCCAGATCTCTGTACTGGGAAGAATGTATGACATTGTTCTGCATTCTGTCCATCAATAGTTCTTTTTGCATTTGTCACCCCGAGTGGGACGGGTATGCTCAGACGTGAGTCCTGTGCTCTCCATGCCACTGGAATCAAGCTACTCTGGCTGAAGAGGGGTGAAACCCTGAAACCGGTCCTAGGATGCTTGTTTCCAGTCCAGGGAGGACCTGGCCTGGCAGTTCAGGCATATGGCCATGTCTGAACTGGGGTGGTGGAGTGAGCTAAAAAATTATCATGGATTAAACCCAGATCAGTTGACTGGGGGGTGAGTGTTTGATTTGCTCTGACGCTCCGTCCATCATCCGCTTTGGTATCGCTTTGTTCGCCCAAGTTGGCAAGGTATGGCCAGACGTGGGTCCCTTGCTCACTTTGCCACTGGATTCAAGATAGCCTGGCTGATGAGGGTTATGAACCCGCAACCGGTCCCAGGATGCTTGTTTCGGTCCAGGGAAGACAAGGCTTGGCAGTTCGGGCTGGACTGTTCCCATGAGGCACACGGTCAGACTGATTTGCATATGGCCATGTCTGAACTGGGGTGGTGGAGTGAGCTAAAGAATGATGATGGATTAAACCCAGATCAGTTGAGTGGGGGTGAGTGTTTGATTTGCTCAAACGCTCCGTCCATCATCCCCTTTGGTATCGCTTTGTTTGCCCCAAGTTGGCAGGGTATGCCCAGACGTGGGTCCCTTGCTCACTTTGCCACTGGATTCAAGATAGCCTGGCTGATGAGGGTTATAAACCCACAACCGGTCCCAGGATGCTTGTTTCCGGCCCAGGGAAGACAAGGCTTGGCAGTTCGGGCTGGACTGTTACCATGAGGCACAGGGTCAGACTGATTTGCATATGGCCATGTCTGAACTGGGGTGGTGGAGTGAGCTAAAGAATGATGATGGATAAAACCGAGATCAGTTGACTGGGGGTGAGTGTTTGATTTGCTCAAACGCTCCATCCATCATCCCCTTTGGTATCGCTTAGTATTTCAAACCTGGCAACAAATCAGCAGTCGACAGCTTGCCTTCTGTTGGAAGTCTCAGGGAGATAAAAGACTTCAGAGAACTCACTTGGATCAAGGAACCTGCCAAGATGAAGAGCTGGAACAACTCTCAGGAGGAGTTCTGCTCCTTTGCTGTGTTGTTGCTTTGCTGGGTTGGCCTGCAGTTGCTGCTCCTGCCTTGGGCAGTGAAAGGACTGGACTGAAGTTTCTTCACTTGTTTCTGAGTATCTCCAAGGGCTTGAAATAGAGCTTGCCTCCTGTACACGAAGTCTAAGGGACAGCAAAGACTTCACTTACCTCTAGGGTACTGCCTCTGGAACCGTGGGTTTCAGTTGCCACAGAGGGGGAAAGCAGCCAACACTGTCACCGACACCGCTACAGGCTCTGCATCCTGCAGGCACCGCAGAGGGCATGCCGCACTTCGCACCGCAACCCTGATCTCACCGATGATGATGACTGCCACCACCACCGGGCCGCTGCTTTTACCACGACCTGTGGGCACCACACTCCGCACCGCCTCACTTCACTACACCGCCCTGGTCTCACCCAACGATGACACTATCAGCTGACCTCAACACCCATGACCGCACTGTGGTTTGGGGGCACCCCTCGTAAGTTACACGGCACACTGCCTTGTCCCACACAGCAGTCTTGGATGACCGACACCAACTCCCATCAACCGGCACTGTCGCTTGCACCGTTACCTTGCAGCACCTCACTGAGTGCCGACTCACTCGGCACCGCTGCCCTGGCCTCAACAATTCCGCTGGCCGACCGGCACTGAGCTGTTGCCTGCACTGCGACTTGAGGGTACCTCACCGCTACGCTTCACATCGTAACTGCAATGGTTGCCACGACTCACCCGCACCAACGCAGGTGGCCTAATCAAAGGTACTGTTTACGAGTCTGCTAACACTAACGCCGATCCGCAGCGATGCAGTCAGACGGAACTGCTGGATTCTGATGTTTACAGCACCCCCGTAGCCCTGGACAGAGCTACCGGCTTCAAGGAACTGCATTTTAAAATCATTCTTATAAAGTGCATATTTCTGATTACTGTATGTTGGTCTTTTATCGTTATGGTCTTGTTTGCACAGATAAATATTGATTATTTTTCTAAAACTTGTGTGGTGTCTGTTTATAGTGTTTCCACTGCATTACTCTTGGTTATGTGCAAATGCTTTATACACTGCCTCTGAAATAAGCCAGACTGCTCGTGCCAAGTTACCAAGGGGGTGAGGAGGGGTAATTCAGTAGTGTATCCCCCTTATCTTGACCAGAAGGAAGGGTCCCTATTTGGCCAAAGGTGCAAACCATTGCCAACTAGAGAACCCCATTTCTAACAGTTCCAGATCACCACATTCTAAATGTTTCATATATAGCAGTTATAATGAGATTTGGAAGATTTCCCTACAAGAAGCTGCACAAAGGTTGCAAGAAATTGAGAAGAAATATTTGTAGAAAGCATTAGCTGTTGTTGATAATAGCATGGCTGCATCCTCAACTTATATTTATTTGTTAAATACTATTGTGTCATCTGTATTTGATACCATACAAAATTACATGCCTGCCCTTTTACATTGTCCAAGTCAATTAAGATAAATTTTACATTGAGTTGGACATTGCAGGTTGTAAAATCCAACTGTGTGCCATGGAAATATTTGAATGCAACATATTTGGTTGTGCCTTATAACTTGTCATGTATCCAACAGGCTATGGCAAAGAAAGATGCAACTTATAAAATGCTTAATATAGAGCATTTAGATAAGCTGGCCTTTACTGTAGCTGAAACACCTTCAGATATATGGGTAATGCATGGTTTCATATCCTTACCTTTCTCTACATGTCATTTCACGTGTTGTCTGAAACATCTTCCAGTAGGCAAATATGAACACTTGGGTGAAAATCTCTTGCATGCAACATGGATTCTTCCCTTTGTTTACAAATGTTTGAGAGGATACAGAGAGGTTTTTCTTAGTGTGAATGAGTGCGGAATTTCCTTGGTTCATTTATTAGTGTTTAAAGACTGTATGGAGTGTGCAATCCGTCCATGGCCAACTTGCTCGTGTTAATTGAAGGGTGTTCCATATCGTTGGTTTGGCCACTTTTTTCATTACTTACTAATGGAAGTGACTTAATGTTTACTGACCAGGTTTCAGTGGAATGAAACCAGGTGTCCCTTATATTGTAACTGCTTCCAAGGCTGTGACTTGCTGTATGAATGTCTTATATCCTCCCACATACACAGCTGAGGAAATAATCTTCTGACCAACAGTCCCTATTTCCAAAATTATCTTTGATAAGTTAAACCGACTGAAAGCATTAGTGTTTCAAAAAGATGAGGCATTGACATCTGCCCGAGAAACTTTTGATCTACAAGTTACTCTGTCTTCCTCAGAAGTGCAATCGCTCTAATGCACTAACCTGCCACTGCATTTCGGTGAACTGGTTTGTTGCATTATTAATGCTTCAAAAATGACTGCTGTTGTGCATTTTTTTAATGTAATTGGGTCTGCATTTGTTTCTTCGTTTCAGACTGTACTTGGAGTGATTCCATCTTTTATACATTCTCTATTCTCAGGCATTGGGCAGACATTCTGCTTGTGCTAATCCTGGTTATTGCTATTTTGGTTCTATTTCTGTTGCTCCACAATGGATGTTTCACAACAAGGCCAAATGGTGATGGAACTGACACACTTCCTCCCGTGTTGTGAATGCATGGTCCAGTACTTTGGTGTTACCTTTTTACAGAAACTGAACGAGAATTGGTCTTTCTCCTTTCTGCCTGTGTGTTTTTGGAGTGCATAGCCCACATTTCACTGTCTGTGGAGCTCTTTCAAGTGTGCACTAGACTTATCCCTTGTTATGCATGCTGGGTTTATCATGGACTGGATGTGAACTGTTATTGAGATGCAGCCCTGCTGAATCTGAACTCCATTCTACTGAGGAAGATAACCTGTACACATATTTGGCTTCGTGACACCTAAGACCAAGGTATGGGGATTAGGCTATCCCAGTTGATCTGGCAGAGGATACTCCCACTATGCTCTCTTTAGTATAGTATTAGATACAGATAGAAGTAAGCAAACTTTAGTAACAATTAACATGTTTGAATTGTTCATATTGTTTACCATTTTCATAATGCTGATTAAAGTAATAAGTCCCATCTTTCTAATAATCACAGCTCATGCTTTCTTTGCAAGAATATGATCATTTCAATAAATGTTTCAAAATACATTTTCATATCTTTCTTATTTTTACCTAGGACATGCAAGAGTGACCAAACAAAATGGGTAGATTTATTGCCACAGATTCCTTGGAAATCAGAATGTCATGCTCTAGGTTAAAATAACATCTGTTATACTGGTCAGTTTAGGTGTTGGATGTGGTACTGTGAACTAGCCAAAATACCCCAACACTTACTGATGACATAAATGAACTAAGTCCCTATATTGTGAAGTTTGTGTTGGTCTAATAGGCAGTCCTGCTATATTTGTAGGAATAGTATAACACCAACAGCCATGTAAATAGCAGCAGAAATTCCCTATTTACCCAGAGGCTGGGTATATAGCTGACATCATAAAGAAAATCTGGTCCTACAACTTATAAATGACTCGTTCATGTGGAGTGAGGCAAAAATGTTCCGATTTCTACTTTGCCTTGGTGGGTAATGTAATGTACTTGTTTGCAAGTGTTTGATAATTCATATTTTAGAGGTAGATAATGCAGTGGCCATCCACCTATATCCATGTTTTGAGGTGTTGTCTATGCCTAGAGTGTCATGCATAAGAGCTGGCCAGGCTGGTAACGTGTAGGGATATATACTGATATCTTTTAGTGTTTTCCAGATCTCCTTCCAATAGACAGAGATACGTGTCCACGGCCAAAGAACATGAAAAATGTCATATCCACTGGATTTACAATTCCAGAATTGGCCAGAGATGGACCATTTTGAAGTAAAACGTTTCACAAGGGACCAGCAGAATTAGTATAGTACTTTAAAATATAGATATTTTAAACCGGGTTCTCTACAGTTCTCTGTAATGTGACATAAAAAATCAATCCCAGTCATCTTCTGGTTAGTCTTTCCCCTGTAGGGCAAACCAGCATATTCTAATACCTTGCAATGTCTCTACCAGGTGTACCAAAATTAGGAGTACTTTTTACAATCCTGAAATTACACCTTTACCTTACCTTATTCATGGGGTGTATAGTCAGATCTTGTGTATTTGTACAGTTTAAGCCTCGAAGCCCTGTAGATGATTGTAAATGTGCCCTTTCAATGACTACACACAATGGTGGATAAGTACCATCTGGTGACATGTATGCTAGTTAATGTTTTGAACAAAAAAACAACAAAAAAACAGTTATAGTTAGCAGCACTAACTATAAAATTAAGCATGTTCTAATACTTTGCAATGTCTGTACCAGGTGTACCAAAGTTAGGAGTACTTTTTACCTTCCTGAAATTACATCTTCACCTAAACTTATTTGTGGGGTGTATAGTCAGATCTTATGTATTTTTACAGTTTAAGCCTTGAAGCCCTTTAAATGACTACACACAATGGTGGATAGGTATAATCAGGTGTCATGTATGCTAGTTAACGCTTTGAACCAAAAAAAAAGCAGTTATTCACAAGTTATAGTTAGCAGTACTACCTAAATTTTAGCTCCCTCTATGCACTACTTATGACCTCACATATGACACCACTCATAACATGTTCATAATATGTTCTATGACATCATTTATGACATCACTTATCAGAAAAACAAAAAGTCCATGTCCTATGGAGACGTGGTCCTAACTATATAACTATAACTCCCCAGTGCCGAACGCAATTACATTTCTTCAATCAACCTTCTTGGCATTTTGGTTATTTGACCTTCCCCTGGTTTCTGGAAGTTGGGAGCTTTTATCTTCACTGTCAGAGATTTTTGATGAAGGTGAAGAAGCAACAGCAGTCACTGAGTTTTCAGGTTATGCCTTTCTTTCACCATCTTGATCAGATGACCGATGAATCAAATGGGGAAAATGAAAAGAATCTCTGGTAACTGACTTTCCAGGACACTGGGCAGCCACCATAAGTCCCTTAGTGGACTTACCATGGAAAGATACAGCATCATATGGAGTACCAGATGTTCTCCTTCGCAGCTGTCGGTTGATCACTAGATCTTCTGTCTTAAACTCAATGTTTTTTGCATGTCACCTCTTTTTGGCACAGGCTTTCATCTTTCCTTTATCTACCAAGGGCCTGATTGCGATCTTGGCTGACAGGGTTACTGTCACAAACATGACGGCTATCCTGTCCAATGCATTACAATTCCATCATATCCTATGGAACTTGTAATATTGCGGATGGAATATCCATTATGTTTGTGAAGGAGTATCCCATCCTCTAAGATCCTAATCAGGCCCCAAGTCGTTCATCCGAGTTGTATTCTTACTTCCTTCACTTTTGTTGGTCCATTGAGGTAACTTGGTTGTCATTGCCCTCCTGAGCATCAAAGTCGAAGGACTTTTGCCTGCGGTTTAGTGATGTGTTGAACAATAGGCTCGTAGGGTAGGGGGGAATTCAAAACACTATTTAAACTGAGCCTCTCAAGAGATGCATGCTGTACTGCTTTCTTTTGCGTACTCATAAAACGCTCAACAAGTCTGTTGTCCTGTGGACACAAAGGTGTACTCTTCTGATGGTTTGTGTTCAGATGCTCCAGGAAATCCGTGTATTCTCGATTGTTATACGGCGGGCCATAATCAAACTTCAAATGGCTGAAACATCCCATGTTACAAAAGCAGTCGATTCTCTCAATGACTCACTCATGTGTTGTGGATGGGTGATCCTCCATTACCAGAACATGGGGGTACTCATACACAATTACCACCAGATGATGTCCATTATTGAGGGGACCAAAGAAATCGATGGCTATTCTCTCCCATGCATGCTTAGGGAGTTCTGACATGATAAGAGTATGTTGAGTAATGTTTGTAGAAGGGCAGCTACATAGATGACAGGCCTTGAGTTCCTTTTCAACCCTCTCTTCTAAATATAGAAACCAAACTCGATCTCAGAGAGCTCTTTGGTTGCAACAATACCACAATGTCCTTCATGAGCCACTTTAATTATTTTCTGTCTCAAAGTTTACGGAATTAGGATTCTCGACCCTCACGGTATAATTCCTGCCTGAGTTATAGAAAGTTCATCTTTAACATTTTTACACTTTTGGTATTCACCACCACTGGTGAAATGTCAAGCGTGTCAGTTCCACATGATGTGTAATTATATCTTTCAACTTCAGCATGTCATTATCATGGCTCATGGCAGTGATAATCTGGGCTAATTATATGGCAGCTGGTGTATTTGACTTCACAATGAAATTAATGTAGGCTTCAGCCGTCTTGAAAGGAGTACCTTGAACTTCTATAGGCACTCTAGAAAAGTAGTCAGCATGGTATTGATCCTTCCCTGGATGATGCATAATGGTTTAATCATACTCTTGTAATCGTAGTTCCTTCCATTCAAAGTGAAGGAGGCATCTTGGCGTTTGGATTGCCAAAGATAGTCAATAAAGCTTGTTGATCAGTTACCAGCATAAAAGGCTTTCCATACAGGAATGCATGGAAATGTTAACAAGCCCAGAACATGGCCAAACTTTCTTTATCAGGTTGTGAGTAATCACTATCTGTCTTGGACAAACTTCTACTGGTATATGCCACAATATGCCTTTGAGCATGGGTGTGTCCTCTGTGCTGAGCAAGTATAGCGCATAGTCTGACTGGGCTAGCGTCAACGACATCCTCTGTATGAAGTTTGGATTAAAATAGACCAGTTCAGTAGAAGTTTCAATGGCTTGTTTGATTTCTTGAAACTTATTTCACATTCTTGTCACTACTTGAATGAAACATTTTTCTTTGTTAACTCTTATAAGGGAGCACTAATGGTAGCAAAATCTTGTATGTTTCTTGAGCAGTAACTGGTCAAGCAAAGAAATTAACTTATCATAGAAATATCTTGTGGGGATCAGCATTTGACAGGGTTTGTACTTTGCAGGATCTGATGTCATACCCCCATCCAAAAAGATATGGTCAAATAATTTTAACTTTGTCTTGTAGAGCTCACACTTGTCTGCATTCAAAGTCATGACTGTGTCAGTCAGTAAACAACATACTTGAGTGATAACTTTATCATGCTACTTCTGTGTAGCTCCAATAATCAATATGTCATCGCTATAATTGAAAGCATTCACAGTCAGCTATATGACATGGCAAATCCCATCTTGGAAAAGTTCTGAAGCCAATGACACACCAAAACTGAGTCTCTTTTATCGAAACAGACAGGCATGTGTAGAAAAGGTTGTGCTATTCCTGCATTCTTCTTTGAGTTCCAACTGATGATACCCATGTATTTAAATCAAGGTGCGAGAAGACCTTTGCACCATTTAAATGTGTTATCATGTCAGCAAAGTATGGACCTGTATGTCCTTCTCATTCATTTGCTTTGTTTGCTTGGTGCATATCAAAGCATATGGGTTCAGCTCCTTCACTGTCTGTTTTGGGCACTACCACTATGGGAGAAACCCATGGCCTCGGAACAGTTGAACTCTCATTAATGTCATGCTTAAGTAACGATTCAAGTTCTTTTTCAGCAGCTTCTTGTAAATGAAAGGGAACTCATCTATACCTTTGAGAAACAGAATGAAAGTCATCATTAACATGTAACTTTATGTTCATAGTCCTAACTTTCCCAAACCATGAAACAATGAAAGAAGTTGACATACTATTTCATGGTGAGCTTTCATATTGTTATTCACAGAAATCAGTCCCATATCAACAGCGGTACTAAGACTGAGCAGACAGGCACTTCCTGCTGTATCACGAAGCACATGGATGGGTGCTTGCACCTTCATTTTTTTGTGTTTGAGTTTTGCTTCAAATTAACCTTGACTTTTTATGGGCATTGATGCAGCCCAGGTATATACTTTTGGTAATTCTTTGTATTTCTCTTCAGGCATTATGTTTTTCGATGCACCACTCTTGATGTTGAAAGGTATCGAGCAATCATTTGTATTCAATGTAAATTTCAGACAGAGTTTGTATTATTATTGGTTTTCTGGCATGTCAACTTTTCATTGACTGACATTTTTCCTCACATGCAGCTAGTCCGACATGCACACATTTCTCTGAGGTGGTCATTGGCATGGCACAACCGTCTTCCTCAATTTAACTTGATATTGAGGTGGACGATCTATGTGGCGATGATTTAGCTGATGATCGACTTCATTCAGTGTCGATTTGCCTCAATTGATGCTGCCGCTTGGCCTTGTGGGTGTGCATCGAATGGTGCTTTGGAATGTTGTAGTATATAACGTATGGTCATTGTAGCGTACTTATTTACATCAAGGATAGTTAATAGTAGCACTACACACAACTTAATTCATTGTGGTATAAATCCAAATTATTTTAATTTAGAAAAAGGAATGGAATCCCTAATGCGATTGTATTCAAAGCATTAACATATGAAGGCAACGCTGTTGCTCAATATGATTTTAGTACAATATATCACAGTGCTCTTGGTGTAGAAGAGGAAAGATGTAATCTTTTCCAGCCTCAATGAGGTCAAATGTTCCAAATATTACACATAACTCAATTGGACAATGAATTATTCGTAAGTAATGTCGCCGGAGTTTGTGTGGTATATATGTTGTCGACGTTTCGACCCCTGTGGGCAGGACTTAATGTTATCCTTGCAGTGGGGTCTTCTTCAGGACTAGGAAGAGCACCTGTGAAATAATAAAAAAATGTGGGTGAAATGACATGAGGTCTGTAATGGTGTATGCTACTCGACAAATAGTTTAGAAACTACCTACTATGTTCGGAACGACGGGTAACTTCCGCCGTGCGTAAGGAGATGTGGGCCTGTTGAAGCTCCTGTGGGGAGAGGGAAAAAGGTCACATGTCTGCTGGTCAACTACTACCGGCAGAGAGAGCGCTCGTGTCAGTGGTGAACATGAGGATACTTACTCATGTAAAGGATTTGCAGCATGAATGGCTTGCAAACGTAGGAAAAAAATCTCAATGATTCTAAAATGGACAAAAGGGGGAAAAAAAGAGGACGGGTGGTTCTCATTAATGCCAGCGGCGAGAATAGAAACATAGAGATAATCAAGCATACGAACAATTGCATGTGAAAAAACCTCAGGGTGACGGTGTCCACCTCTGGCTATGGTCAGGAAAAAAGTTTACCGCTGCACATCAGCGCAAGAACCTCAGTAGGGAGAGAAATTGGCGTCACGCTGGTGTGCTGGGAGGGGCAGTGTTGTGATGTGTAGCCTGAGGTTGCAGGGAGCATACGTGAGGTCACAGCTTGAATATGTCCTTAATCAGAGTACGGGACTGATGGATGGCGGTCACTAGACACATCCAAAAATGGCCCTCATTGCGGTACCAAGCAAAGACTCATGTGGCAAGTAGCTAAAGCCTAATGTTGTAGTTGATACAGGGGTGGAACCTAGAAGGTACTATTAGGCTTGTCGAGGGACTCTAGATACACGTAAGAGCGGTGTTACCCATACACACAGTAAAGTAAGCTAGCGCTCCAAACTGGGGCGGGGAGGAGGGCAGCGGCTCAGGGATCAGGGAAAGGGGCTACGCTGAGTGAAAAGGGGAATGATCTGATCGTCGTAGAAACCTTACGTTGGAAAAAAGGATCGCGTGGTTGGGCAATTAATGTTAAAACTCAGCGATGTGTGAGACTGAACGTTGGTAGAACCTAACGTTGAAAAGAGTGCCCGTGGACACTGAACTAATATTAAAACCTAGCGTTGCGTCCAAAATGTGTACTAACTAAGATATTTAGATGGGTCGTGGCTAAAAACTAGAAAACAAGGATGTTCTAAAAAGTGGGCTAAAGCTCCAACGTCTTTCGAGGATGAGGACAGGCGGTGTACCTTGATCGTGTGGCTGGGCGCTCACGGGACACAAGAGCCTCCGAAGGATGCCGTGATATATGATAGATAGGGTGGGCGTACACGTTGTTTCAGGGGAAGCGACAGAACATGTTCGAAAGCATCTCCAGGGACTGTGTAAAAATAGGCCATATCCCTGAGAGAAGGGATGGAGTCTAAAGAGTGTGAAGTCATTGGAAATATCGATTGTACCATGTTAAAGTGACAAGATGTAAGGTTTCTCACCTATCTACATTTAATATGTTGGGTAGTGGTACATATGTTGATAATCATTGTGTTACAACTCAAAATAGCAGTAATGGATCGACGAACATTGCAGATCTCTTAATAGGGTATACATGTGAAATTGTATATACAGTTGGCTGACGGTGAGCAGTATATTACAGTTGGTTATAGAAGTAGTAAGGTAGTATGCATTCTGTTGATTATAGATGTGGTCGCTACAATGGATAATCACATGTTGCAATAGTGTAATGAATAATCGCATACTGCATCTAGATACATGGTCTCAAGGTGAATATATAAATGGAAACAGATTGGCAGTTCATGGAAAAAGGCCAATAAACGACAAATCATGACTACCTCCTAGCCAGTTGAGAGGCCTGCCAGCTGTGCGTTAGTGCCATCTAGTTCATTTAGTCCATTGTTAACTGTGTCTAATAGGTACATCATCTTGCACTCTCTGGTGTTCAGGATAGGTCCAATGTCGCCACCCCTTGGTCCCAAGGATACCTTTTCTAGAACCAACCATTTGATAGAGTCTGGTGGGTGTGCGTGTGTCTTGAAATGGTCCACAAGTGGTGCACCTGGAGTGTTGCAACGGATCCTGCTGCAATGTTGCAATATGCGGTTCTTGACTTTTTGTCTTGTTTGTCCCACATATAATAGATTACATGGGCATAGGATGGCATAGATGACGTCACAAGAATTACAATTAGTGTGGGCTTTGAGTTGGATGTCATGATGTTTGTAGGTGAAGGACTTGGTTTCAGTCACCATTTTACAGTCCTTACAGCGTGTACATTTGAAATGGCCCATAATTTGTGGTAGATTCCACATGGTCTGGATGGTTGGACTTGGTGGTGTGTCGAAGAGTGAGCGAACGACATGGTTACGGACATTCTTCGCTTTCTTGAATGCATGCATAGGTGGCTCCTGTATGTCTAAGTCATCTGAAATAAGTTTTCAGTGTCCATTGATTATTTTCCTGAACTCGTTACTTCGTGTGCAGTATGTTGTGACACAGATCATTCTGTTGGTGTTCGATTTTTCTTTTGGCATCAAAAGTGTTTCTCTGTTTTGGTACCACGCTCTTTTTCTAGCTCTTTTGACAAGTCTTCTAGGATATCCTCTCTCCAATAGTCGGTTGATGAGGTCATCAGACTCACAAAAGTAGTCATCCTTTACGGTACAGTTCCTTCGGATCCAAAGGAAAAGGACAAAAGGAATGTTGTCTCTGAGGCTTCTGTTATGGTGACTGGTGTATCTCAGCAGGGAGTCCCTTTTCGCAGGCTTCCTATACAATGGAATGTTGTGGCAGCCATTTTCTCTTCGCGCCGTGTCACAATTACTTATTCCTTTGCTTTGGAAACCATCAAAAAATGGTTTTCTTTCCCACAGCCTTTACATATCTGTCCAATTGTGGGACATTACCCTTCATGTGGAAATGAAAATCCATATCTAAAACAACTTTTTACATGTGGACATCACTTTGTATCCTTCGGTCTTTTGCTTTAGCTTACTTTTTATACTCATGACTGATTCACTATGAGCACCTCTGACCTCGATGTCAGCAGCCTGTCTTTCAGCATGCTCCTCAGCTCTGGCACCCAGCAACACTCGCACCAGACAAAATATTTCTCTCAGCATTCATCGTCTGAATGAATCTGACAAGCATTCATCAATAACTCTAAGTTGCATAGCTTACTCATCATTAAATTCATTGAACTTTCCGTGCTTAACGAGCGCATCAAGTCGCTTAAAAAAGTCATCTATGGTTTTACCTATTTTTTGGCGTTTTTGACTGAAAATTGATCTTTCGTACTCAAAGTTTGGTACTCAATTGAACTTGAGATTCAGAGTTTCTTTAATGTTTTATATGTAATTTCTTTGACAGTTTGCTGCATTTTCTTTATGGCTTCATTCTCACCATTACCAGCAAGACTTTTGAGATACTTGACAATCTTTTTGTTATCAGTATGTTCAAGTGAATCAATGAAATCATGAAATGTCTCTATCCACGCAGTCCATCTATCACCGATATTTTGCTTTTTGGCGGTATTGAAAGGTGGTGGTGGTTTCAGGAATGCAGCGTTTTGTAGACCAATGTGGAACTTAATGACACAACAGGTTGATCAAAGTGACTTGGTGTATGAAGCTCATCTGTGAGACCTTGTGATGTGCTGGCCTCTGAATCATCTTTAATAATAGCTGGGAAACTGACTTTCTATTCAGCCATTTGCAAAAAATTCAGTGTTCCAAAAGCTGTTCTTGCCTCCTTTATTTCTGAAGACTGGTAAAGTTGTTCTGAGCCCCACTCGGCAACTTTGTGAATCAACCACTTCATGTAAGGATGGCCACGAAAGCACAACCGCGAACACTTCTCCTTGAGCCAACTACACCGAGTGCTGTAGTATGATAACTCTCTTTAGTGGATTAAGTAAGTCATTTATTTCTTTTCTTCTAAAGATCTATTTGCATTTTCTAGCACCTGGTTGATATCCACCTTGCTACGCTTCTGTTTGCAGCGTTATCTTGAGATTATGTGGCTGCGCTTCATAAACTAGGTTAATTCTGCTTTCAGGGTTAACACTCTGTATAATGTACGATTTCATCTTGTGTGGCAGCACTGTACCTTTATGTATGGCTTCTCCGGCAGGTTCTCAACCATCAATGTGTAGATTTTTTGCAACGCTTCCGTTGTCCTCACTTGCTTTACAGCAGCTGGAGTTGCACTTTGACTCCACGTGCATGAAGCATTGATTCCTTTCTTTGACAGCGACCCAAATGACAAGCATAAAAAGTTTGCTTGGACCATGGCAAACTCTCTGGGGGTGCACAGTCGTTCATCGGGTTACTTATCTTCTATCTCAACACCATTTATACAATCTTTCCAGCCTAGTTCCCCACCAATGACTACACCAAACAAGAAGTTTAGCATTACACGTTTTTATTCTGCTGAGTGTAACTGCAACCTCAACATTCTAAAACACGCTTTCACGGCACCAACGTCACAGCTCTACTGAGTCAGTTAGGAGCCAAAATGGTTCCGTCATAAAATTTTAAAAGACATTACACAGCCTTAGCTGCCATTCTGGGGAAATTGTACACCCTCTTTTAGTTCCTTCACTCACATTTTTATGAAGCGGCTTAACATTATGCTTGTGACTGTGGTATACTGCAGTCATGGGAAACAGTAGGTGTAATTTTGTTTCATAGAAAGGACATGTCTCTAAACAAGCACATTGTAAATTGACACATATTTTTGATATAGGCTGATGCAAAAATATATACTGTATACTTTCTGTCCCTCTCTTTGAGGTAATCTACACATTGATCACACCTAGCCAGCTTGGGTATACATCTCAGGGATGGGTACGTCTACATTTGCAACCAATAGTGCTTTTCACATACACTGGGCACAGACATTGGATGAAATTCAAGTTTTACTAGGGGGGCATTTAGAAGGCGTTTGAGTGGGAGGTGTAGGCATTCCCCTGGGAGACAATGGGGAAATTTAATATACCTGAACAATTGATAAATTGGGTAAAATAACTATAACTTTGCACCGAGCAAGCATATATGTAAATGGCCAGGTTTCTTGTAATTTCTACATTCCCAAAAGAACAATACATAGATGAACTCACTGCCCCATCCTTTATTCAGAACAATACATAGATTAACTCACTGCCTCATCCTTTATTCATTGTGTATTCTCTACAATAACTCAGCAATCCAGATGATACTATGTAGGATAGCACAGCCTCACTGCTTTTGCAGATGATGTAATAATATATACATAAAACCCCTCATCAGCTACAGGGGAAGTATTCCATTTGGCTCGACAACCTGGTCAATATTCAAGATTTAAATATAATTTTGATAAATCCTAAATCCAAGTCAATTACCAATCTGAATTCCAGGTTTCTGCCAAACCTGAGTTCCAAGATATAAAAAGTAAAAATTCTTAATTAGAGGTCACACAGACTTGAAAATGCAAATTTGATCACTGACTGCCTGAATGTATGTGAGTATCAGTAAATGGAAATATTTTCAATTATCATTATTTTTGCGAGTGATTAAGATGGACTTATTACTGACAACGTAGAAATTTTTTAGGGCATCACCGTACCCTACTTTTTTTCTCAAACCTGACCTCTCTAAAGGACAAACCACAGTAAAATTTGAACTCCTCAGCTTCAAATCCATAATCAACACTCCAAATGCTTCAGCGTGCTTCCCCAAAAAGATGCCATTTCATTATGGAATAAAAAATACTACATTAATTGAAGTATAAATTGCATTGTGTGATGCAAGAAAAACAGTGATCTGTAATCTCTATGTTTGCATGGGGCTAGCAAAAAGCTACTGATAGCCTCAAAGGAGTGGGCTCTCCCTTAGTTACAAATTTATTATTGAACGCAAGCAAAAATCTTTCATTGAAAGCATACGTTGTTCTCAACCATACTTTACTATTGATTGTGATTCGCTGATCCTTGATTACATCCAAAGCAAGTCAGATATAAGGTGTTACAATTACTCTGCCATGTGAGGAACAACATCTGATACTATTTCAAGGTACCCAAACAACATGGAGGGTAGACGATGCGGGATCACCCATACCTCTCAGATCTTTCCTGCGAGGCTTGCATCATGTAGGAGCTGAGAAGTATAGCCACAACTTTCAGTTCTGTGGAAATGATGCTAGGAACTTCAAATGGATGCCAAAGGGCACACATGCCCTGTGCTGTAATGGTGGGCAGGTTGCAAACTACAGATCAATGAAAGCGCACTCATTTCCTCTTCTGAAAAAATGAAAATGTCTTTTCAATATAAAGAAATGTGTGACACTTCAGATGTTCAGATTTAGCATCTGCAGGCTGACCATTAAAAATGATTCAATAATTAACTAGCTATGGTTAATAGTGATGTTAGATTTTACTCTATGTATAGTGTAGTGTTAACCTGTATCTGTAAGCCGTTGAATTAACAAATAAATACCAATTAAGCCATGTTGACATTTTATATAATGATCCCCTTTAAAAATACTTAAAATAAAGAATGAATTCCTTTGAATAAAGGTTCATTGTTAGGAAAGAACGCCTTTCTCCTCCATTTGTGTCCTTATCAACAACACATCTTACTCCATACCTCCTTCATGCTTCTTCCTCTGTAGATTATTTTGATGTTAAAAGCTATTCTAAAATTCAATTTAAATGTTACGTAAACATAATGTAAGTGCTCTATATTGTGTTCCTAAATTCTAGACATCACACCAGATGTACACAGGCTCCTTTTAAAACATGGGTCTTAACAGCTTTAAAGGAGTGGAGTCCGTGATGTGTGAGTCTCTTTCTAAATCAATTTCTGAAATCTACACTAGATACAGGAGGGCTGCTTCTTATAGGGGGTGCTGGGGTCAAAAGATCCTCTGTGCACTCACTCGGGGAGAGTAAGAGGTAACAGGGAAGCTAGGGGCAGATTAAGAAGCCTCTTGCGTCACTTTTGCGCTGCCGCTGCGTCACTTTTGTGATGCACTGGCGGCGTAAACAATGCAGTCAATTTACAATGTGATGCATCTATGGATATGCGTCGCGTTGTAAAGCCCTGCGTCACATTATACCTGCGTCAAGTATAATGTATGCAGGGTGGGCGTTCCCATGCAGGAAAGCCTCGTAAAAGTAACGCAGTGAAATCTACAGGATTTCACTGCGCCACTTCTATCACGCCACTGTGTCACAACCTTATGCCTGCTTGAAGCACGCATAGGATTGACGCAGTACAATAAGTATAGACCTCAACATGCATGCTGGAGTTGCGTCGTGCTTGTGACACGGCTTCAGCAATGCGTGGCTTTTGGGCCAACAGATGCGTCAGAATTTCTGACGCATCTGTCAATCCTTGCGCCATGGTGTGCTGTATTGTAAATACGGCGCATCCATGATGGCACAAGGGTACCGCAGGCTGATGCAGGGAAACTGATGCATCTCTACAGATGTGTCAGTTTCTTTTAAATCTGCCCCCTAGTTTTTTTTAACTCCTTGTTTGTCATTCTGTGCAGATATGTTTACTTCATGTAAGGTCTCTAAGGTCCCAATGCTGTGATCAAATAGCTACTTGAGACAAAATATTCTCTTATGGTGAATACGTAAGATTATACCATTGTTAGAGACGTTTCATCCTTAGGAGTCTTTAGCAGCCAACAAATAATGCTTGTCTATTTTTATATTTTATCTCTCAGCCTGATTTGCCCAGGCATCCAAAATGTACTTATATAGATTAGCCGGCCCAAGTGACAATTCATCAACAACTACTCCCCCTCAGATTCAATTCAGTGTTCTGTATGGTCCAACGTCATCATACTAAAATATATTTTAACTGACCATTTCGACACATAAGAAACTTTTCTGCTTAAGTATGCTCAATGTTATGGATAGACATTTGGAATGATGTTACCAATCTGTTTGTAATTTACTCTCTACTGTCTCAGGACGCAACAAGAAGTCCCCAACAGCTTAACTTCACCATCAAAGAGACAGAGTGCTTCATAAGAGAGGAGTCTGAGAAGGAAAACCTCGAGGAATGTGACTTCAAAGATGGAGGTGTAAGTAAGAATATGCCTGATGTAGACAGTAGCGTTGTCACTAGCAAAAACAGATATAAAATCAACGAGACCTAGTGGTTGTCATGGTTCTACATATCAGGTACCTTGAGCGTAAGTTGGCACTGTATTGCTCTACATTTTCTCAGCTACAAGTGCAATATCCCAGGGTTTCTTACTCTAAAAATGGCCACTGCATCTTTCAAATCTGGATTCAGCTCAGGGACTGAGAAGGAGGGTGGCGGGGGTGGGGGGGAGTGAGGGTGTTAGATAGCACATGGGACAGGTAGAATGGTAGCAAATGGTTTTGCAGAGCCCCTGCTAGTCACCAGTATCCTTGAAGACGAGGAAGAAGAAAATGGAAAAAAGAGATAGATTTTGTTAACTTCTTCTGAGGGGTCAACCGAGGTACTCCATCAAGTGGTATAGCAGAGACCCTTTGATCCCAGAGCGAAACAGTGTTTACAACGCTGTCGGTAAAACGCGGTATCATTACAACACGGTCAGTACAACGACACGTTGTTACCATGCATACCATTACAAGGCAAGTGATTACAACGACTTGCTATAGGGGGCTTTAGGTGTTGGATTTGCAATCCGAAACCTTCCCTACTGTTGCACAGACTGGAGTTGGAATAGTAAATTATACTATTCCAAACTCCAGCGCCCACTACAGCAAGTCGTTGTAACAACTTGCGTTGTAATAGTACGCGTGGTAACAATGTAGTCGTAGGCACTGACCGTGCGGTAAAGGCATGCATTGTAAACGCATACGTTTCAACGTCATATATTCATCCCAGAGAGCTTTATATAGAACTGCAGATAAATTGAAAGGTATTAAGCAAAATTAAATTGAAAGACATGAAGTCTTTTGATAATGTAACATGACATGAATTATGGCCTGATTTAGAGTTTGGCGTCTAAGTTACTTTGTGACAAATGTGGTGTTTATCCAGTCCACTTCATTATAGGTGCATTATATACTAAGACACTTGTAATAAGGTGGACGGGATATCCGTCACGTTTGTGACAGAGTAACTCTTCACCATACTCTAAATGGAGCCCTTAATCCTTATAGCAATACAAGAATTGTTTTATTTTTTGAATAAATGCTTTGCAAAGTTTTTGGTGAGTCAATCAAGTACATTAATCATAGGTACTTATCTTCTTACTCTTACAGATTGTGAAAGAGTGTTCTGTAAGTTTCTTCACCGACCAGCGAATTGAAGCCCCAGCCGTTACTTGCAACTCTTTGCAGCAAAAGGTATGCTTCGCAGTTTACGTTCTCTACATTTATTTGCTCTGGTAATAATAGGAAAGCAATCAAGAAGCTATCCTGGTAAAGGTAAATCCATTGAAATAACCATGAGCATTACTTCGGAATAGGTGCGGGCATAACTGCAAATGTTCATCTTGTAGAAATTCTACAGCAAAAAAGCCAATCCTGAAAAGACAGTTGAATCTGGTGGCATTGACAAAAGCAGAGACATCCTTCCAGTCACACCTCTAGTACACACAATTTCTACTTGTGAAAATAATGCCTGAATAATATGAACTGTTACGAATTTTAAAGTGAAAAGTAGGTTACATCTATATATTATGCACCGCGATGTTTTGATCAACATTGCACATGTAGTATATTCCCTTTTAACCATTAAGTTAAATGCCCTGTAAAGTGATGAACGTTCATATTATATTGTTTCACAAACTGTTTCACATCTCAAACAAAGTTTACAGTTTTTCTGTTAACAAATAAAGCCAACTTTAAACAAATTAAGAAAGCCGTTTGTGAGCATGACCAGCGTTGGGCTCGTTTGAAAGATATACCGAACACATTTTTGAATTTGATCTTCCAGCAAAAATCCTACCTGGCAGAAGTACATTTTCATTAGAAAATACCACTGTGCCATGCTTGATTAGAAAGCTTGAAATTCTGCAATGTTGCTTCTATATATGAAACGTTGCCCCCCCTCCACCCGGAAACATGATGAAGAACTGTTGATTGAACAAAACATGTTTGTGTTAGCTTCACTTCGTGCTCCTGAAGTTAATCTAAACCCCTTTTATGGAGGGGTTGCAAATTATGTGAAATTTGGGGTATTCTCATCTTGCAACCACCCGCACCCTGGAGTTACCGATATTGAAGGCATCACTAACTTCGAGTACGGGGAGCTTGGGAGGGGTGGTGCAAATGTTCTCCATTCTGAGATTTCAGGAAATTACAACAGGGCCAGGGGGTTTGCAATGTGCTGATCCGACCCGCTGGAGCCGCTGTTGGATGCTCCCGGCTCGCGCGGACAGAGCCATGCGGCGCTGAGGAGGGGAGGACCGGGCAGGGACGGAGTGCAGACCCTGCAAGAAATGGGAGGGAGCAGGAGCAGCAGAGAGGGCTTGGTGGCAGAGGGAGCCCAGCGCCGATGGCAGAGGGAGCCCAGCGCCGGTGGCACACGTGCTATTTCTTTTGTTGGATCTTGCATGGGACTCCCAGGACTGCCAGCAGCGCCTCCCGCTGGACATGTTTACGACTGGCCCGAGGAAGCTGTGATCACGGGGTGCCGGGGTCAGCCCGAGATCTTCCCGGGCTAGGAATTTATGCCAAGCGCCTCCAGGTTCACCAGAAGCTGCTGGGTCTGTCCTGATCCCACCCTTCTTACAGGACTGCTTCGGAAGGACCGGAGTGTTTTGTCTGCATTGACTCTGCCCTCTGGATCGGGCTGCAGCCTGGAGCAAGTGATCAGCACCCCTGGAGGCAGGAGCCAGTCACCCTGCCACCTGGCTGCAGGAAAAGTGACACCCACCCAGGACTACAGGAGCAGGGCACTCCAACCCAACCCCTGGATGCAGGCACAAGTAACCTCGAAACCTAGCTGCAGGAACAGAGTGCTCAAGTCCAGCTCCAGGAACAAGTGACCTCAAACCCTGGCTGAAGGAATAGGGCACTACATTCCACCTCCTGGCTGCAGGTCACTCCAGACCAGTCTAGACCATGGCTGCAGCATTCATTCACATGGTTTCCTGGTCATAGGAAAAAGTGACCTCAAGCTCTGGCCAAAGGAACCATTCACTCCCACTCGCAAGAGAGATTGGGTGACCCCTAAATCCAGCTGCAAGACCAGGACACTCCCAAGTGCACTACAGAAGCTCTTCCATTAGCGGTAACAACAAGCTCTCCTGTCCTCTAAGCGCGTGTCTCTAGGGCCCTGGAGAAGGACACTAAGGGACCGGTCAGTATACTTCCATCTGTGCACTCAGAGGTGGCTGCTCTCTGCAGCTTATGGAGTTGTAACGCTGCAGCAGCCACACAACCTGCAAGCTAGCCATCTTTACTCTTGGAACAGCTGCATGCGTCTATGTGAAACCCTGGCCTGTCCCACCAACAGAGGACCATGCACACGACACTTGGACCAGCGGTGGAGCCTCACGCGGTGTACCCTCCTCTCAGCTCGATTTGGGTAATTTCCGAGGCGTGGAAAGGTCACTGCTTCCAGCGGTCAAAGGAGGCCTGGCTGTCAACACCTCTTGGTCCTTTTACCTGTTGGTCCCTAGTGGCTTGGTGAGTTCTGCTATTTACCAGAGCTTAGAGTTTACAGAGGATATAGAGTGTCACAGTTAATTGCACAAACAGAGTCATGGTTAAACGTAAGCTACATGGGAAGCGGGTCGACGCCAATACCAAGCAAGCTGATTTCTATGGCAAGCAAGCTGATGGGGCTGTGAGAACACTTGACTCCTTCCTTACTTGGGCAGCGCGAGTCCTCACAAAAAAATCGATCTGGCCGAGTAACGCTTTTCTCTCAATTTAACTCATGAGCCTACAATATTGCCTCCCCTTGTTTCAGAAGGAAATCTTGCCACTGACTCACCTGCTAATGGCCCATTAGCTAAAAAAAGCAGAATAATAAACTAAGGGGTCCATCTCAAACAGCCAGAGCACAAGCATCATAGTTTTTTTTTTCAAAACACCAGTTTCCACTTTAACAGAGCCTGATCAAATCCTTCCTGCCATGCCAACCAGCCTCAACGTTGCTGATTTGACTGCATATCCTGATTGGACCAGGTTGCTGGACCTTATAGCATCTACGTTAGTTGATTGTATTTCTCACCATATAGCTCGGCTTCAGAATCTGGAGGATGCCATTGATCAGCTATAATCACAACAGGCAAAATATTTCACCCAGTTGAACACTGCTAAGGTGTCAACCTCGACAACTGCTATTGCCTCTGGTTCTACCCATCTACATGGAGCATCACATGCTCCGACTGTGCAGCCCCTTCTTGAGGTGAAAGTGGGGCGTCCGCCTGCTGCTACTTCGAGCGTGGGGGAACTTCACCACCAAGAGGCCCGAGTCGAAGTCCGACAAAGAGGAATCATAACCGAATCCTCCAAGTCCTGCCTTAACCTTCCACTTGAGTGCAGTCCCTGTGTAGCTGTGTTAACTAGCATGCCACCTTTGTGAACCACCAGAGAGGAACATTCCTCAGAACTCAAGAACAAAGTTTGTTATAGGTTGTCTCACAATTCTGATTTTAAATCCAACAAGTATAATGATATCTTGCTTGTTTCAAGGGTTTGCTGGGTTGGCCCCAAAGAAAAACATCTAAATGGGGATTGTGTTGTAATTAATTGTAGATATCCCTGACTAGCCCAACAACTACTAAAATCAGCTGCTAACAAGAATTTGTTAGGAGGTGCCATGAATGTTGTTCCGCTGGGCTACTTTTATCAACATTTACAACCATGAGGAGGTGGGGGTGGAGGCCCCTGGAATCTAGATCTGTTTAGCTACTTAGCCCATATCTCACACCTTTAACCTTTTCCTCCCTCTATCTGACCTGTCATATGTTGATTGATGCCCCAACCCTATTGTGGAATCCTCCGACTTCAGTGAAGCTGAGTCTGTGTTGCGTGGGTCTGATTTACCCCACATCATTGCTAATATTAGTAGCTGTGTGGCAGACAATAAAGCAAATCCTAGTTCCCTCTCTACCGAAGGTATTCCCTCAGGATTTAATGGGGTTTCTTTGGTCGCTAGTGTAGCAGAATCTAATTTCCCAAGTCACGACATTCTTTTACCTGACCCTAGGACTTGTTTCCCCGTGGTAGTAAGCCCAACCCATTTTAGTCCCCCCCTTGTTGCAGGTTCCCTGTTCCATCTACTAGGCTTTTATTGTGGCATGTTGCAGTGCTAGCCTCTAAATTGCCAAACGGAGAATGGTGTAAGTTTGTCAGCAAATTTGACATATGTCTCTTTCAGGAGACTTGGGCCATAACCCCCATGTTTCATTCCGGCTATGCACATTTTTTCAAGCCAGCTGCCTATAAGGGGGTGGGCCGACCAGCCGGTGGGCTGACCATCTGGGTCAAAAACACTCTATCCTGCATCTTAGCTGTTGTTGCGGTGAGTTCACCGGACATTCTATGTGTCAGCATGAAATTTCCAGCTAAATCAGTGTTTTATGTCTAAAATGAATATCAAAGGCCAGGGGGTAGAGGGTTGGAATCTATTATTATAGATGTTTTGAATACATACTTGGAAGCCCTTCCCTCTGTTATGTACAAAATTGTTTCCTGGCGATTTTAACTGTCAATTCGAGCCCTTGAGTGTTAATGCTGATGGGGATCCAGTGTATGAGAAAGATCAAGGCTGGTATGTTCCCCAATTAACTCTTCCTGTCATCTGGAGGTGGTCAGGTATTGTAATTCAGCTCAATGCACTCACATTAAATCACGGCCTTCAAGCCTGTAATCCGAGAACCTCCTCCGATACAGAAGGGACGCATCCATTTAATCACCCAAACCACACCAGCCTTATCAATTACATACCATTAGATCTTAGACTCTGACTCAAATTGGTGGACATGTGTATTGACTCATGACAGGATAGCAATAATCATGCCTTAGACCTGTAGATGAGTTCACTGGGGATTGCCCTGGCCAGCAATTCTACCGAACCCATTGACAGGTTGCTCAGCCTTTCTAGTAACAGACATAACCTCAAATGGAGCTCAGTCGTGGGCTCCCCAGTTGTAATGAAAGAGGTTTATGGCATAGTGGGAGCAGGGTTTAATGCTCTGCAAGTCTTGATTCAGTCCCAGGCCACTGCGATTACGGCAGAGACTATTTCTTCTGTAAAGGATGCCATGTTTTTAAAACTGGGAGATATCTCCTTTGTGAAATCAAAATCTAACAAGAAGCCAAAGTCCGCCAAAACATGGCTTAATAAGTCATGCAGGGAAGCTAGACTGATTCTATCTAAAGCCATACAGAGACAGGATAGGACACTGATATCAGAAGCTAGGCAAACTTATAAGGCCACCATAGCCTGTGCCAAGAAAGTTTGGGCCATCGAGAGCTGGACCTCTATGATGCATGCCATCAAGGAAGGAGACCATTGTTTCTTTTGGCACATATTAGCTAAGGGAAGTCTGGATAATTATTCCTTTATGTAAAAAACATAATGGCTGCAGACTGGGTTGCCCACTTTTCCGAGATCTATTCTCCCATCACCGTTTCACCTGAGAACCCATCATATGATTCTGGTCTAGTGGGTGCTGTGTCTGTTTTTTCCCTGTGTGACTTCCCTGACCATGATTGCAACCCTTTAAGTCTTCTCAAGGTCAGGATTCCTTTGGACTGGAATATTTCTAATAAAGCTCCAGGTCTTGATCAGGTTCCAGGATACTTATTTAGGGCTGAAAAGGACAATTGGTGTCCTTACTTGGTTTTATTCCTAAATGCTGTTCTGAAAGGTGCTCTAATGCCTTCCACCTGGGCAGGGGCTGATATAATTCAGATTTTTTAAAAGGGTTCCCAGTCTCTCCCTGCTAACTACATGCCCATCAGCCTCATTGACAGTATGCATAAATTCTTTAGTAGAATCATCTTGGCTAGGCTGTGTCAGTGGCTTACTGATGCTGCGTTACTGACTCCCTTACAAGCTGGCTTTAGAGAAGGTGTTAGTACAATCGATCACATTGTCTTCAGTTGCTGCATTGGAAATATGTAACACACAGGGGTTGCGGTCTATACATTAAGTTTGCTGACCTCCGGTCAGCTTTTGATCTTGTCTCCAAGGATGTTTTTTAGAATTTCTGAGTGATATCGGTATCCCTAAGTATCTCTTACTGGTCTTGATCAGGTTACACTCTGGCAACTTTGCACAAGTGCGTTGTGGGACCCAGGGTGAACTCAGGGATACTATCCCGTTCAACTGGGGTGTCAGACAGGGATGAGTTCTGGCCCCAACCTCATTCCTGCTCTTTATAAATGGGCTGGTGGCATACTTGGCTGACTGTGGGAATGGTGTACCAAGTCTTGGAGGTGTTAAGATACCGGCCCTACTGTTTGCAGATGACAACCTCCTGATTTCTAGATCTCTGATGGGCCTCCAAAAGCTTCTGGCTCAGTTCCGGTGTTTCTGCAAGTAGAAGGGGGTGAAGGTTAACATCAGCAAGACCAAGTACATGGTCCTTAATCCTTGTCCAACTTCCTGGGCCAACAGAACATTTTGATTGGTCTCCACATATCGTAAAATGGAAGTTGAAGAACGAACAGTACTTAGTTTGAATTTTTAGGTCCCTCAGGGACTCCCAATTTCGTCCTACTTACCCAGCTTTACAAATATACAATATGCAAGCTGTGGGGGCTGCATCATATAGAGCAAGACTTTGGAGCCATAAAGATGGCAGCTCACTGGATAAATTTGAGAACCGCTTTATGCGTTCATTGACTGACCTTCCTGTTAGCACCCTGCTCATTCCTCGGCACCTTGACTTGGGACTGAGAGCACTTCGTTCAAAAATAGTGTTTAGGCCTCCATTGTATTGGTGCAGAATCTGGGTTTCACTGGAGCTATTAGCCCATTGGTAGGGCCTAGAGGAAGCCCTCAGATTACCTGGTGCCCTAAAAATACCATGGGTCAGGTACATCCAATAATCCTTTACTCAATTAGGCTGTGCAAATCATTCGACCACTCCAACATACTTCCAAGGGGGCACTAAGGCTGCCATTAAAAGCTTGTACCAACAGCATAAGACACGTACTTACATTGGGCAAGCGGGAATAGGTCTCTAGCTACTGTATTTCTTGAATTTAAAGTAGATTTTAAACTGAGACCCTTTTTTGATGAGGTTGAGCCCCTATCAAGTAAGACATTATATTTGAAATGTCATTATGGGGCCCTTCCTCTGTGTTCTTTTACTTATGAATGACGACTAGTTTCCAGTGTTCTGGAAGGAACCTGCCCTCTTTGTGCTGGATCTAATGAAACCATCAAACATGTTTTGCTCTTTTGCCCAGCTTACAGGGATATCAGGGAAAATGGATACTTCCACTTTGCCGGCCCCTGGACATACAATATTATAGAACACTTATTAGGATTTTGAATACTGGTTCTAGGCAATCCATAGTGTTTGCAGTCTCACAGTATCTGCTATGCATGTGAAGATTAAGGTCATATCTGCAGTCCAGCGATCCTGGTTCCATAGCAGTTTGACTTGCACACATTCTTTATGTAAATTGTTGTTCTTGCTGGGATGCTTTTTGTAGCCATTTATCCAAGTATCGATTGATTGAACTAATCATGTGTTCTATGTACTTTTATGACCTTGTGCTGATAAAGGGAAGGTTAGATGTATTTCAGATGCAGCAAAGTTGTCTAAAGTAGTGGGGAAGTAATTATAATCTAATATTTATACTAGCTGCATATAAGAATCAAGTTGTCCCTTTCTGCATTTTCCTATAGTCTATTAATGGTAGGACATACTGGGAGTTGCATAATGCACACAATATAAATTATGTTATGAAAAGAGACTGCTCATGTTTATGCTGCTAGTGTTAGCAGCTCTTGTAAATTTTGCACATGTATTATTGAGATATCTTTGCTACAACCGTAGGATGAGGATAGCTGCAGTTGTGTTTCGGATATTTGCACATGGATTATTGGGAAGCTGTTTTTGCACAATATTGTTATTTAAGATGACATCATGGAGATTTCAACATTTGGAATTTTTTTATTGCGATTATAATGGAATTGTTACAATGAATTATATGTATATTTTTTGGATTTTTTAACCGAATAAAGAGCCTTTAAATTAACATGCATTGATTGGTGTTTTCATGCTGCTTACCCTGTGTTTTCCTCAGTGTTTCATACACAAATTTCAGTTGAGTTTAGAAATTGAGATCTCAAGGTGAAACACCACAACTTGTAATCATTATAGGACCAGTAACTCCCATGATCGGCCCCCATTACCAGCCACGTTGGGATTAACAGGACCTTCATAATAAGGGCCTTTGTCACTATGTGAACAAGAAGATTCCTAAGCTATAGTGCAAGTTCTATCAGGCAACCACTCCATCTCACCTTTATTCAATTATATAAAATATATTTAAAAAAGTAGTTAGTAAACGCAAAACTTGTTAAAGAAGACAACAAAAAAAGCATTGATATATGATATTTTATAACAGCTCTTAGAAAAGAAACAACAGCAAAGCAGACTTCTTCCCCATTCAACAACTATAAAAACAGACGGGGGCAGGTCTATATTGGGTAAAGTTAACTTGTTTCAACAGAGGGATAAAAAATTATTTAGAATAAATACAACAAAACTTTCAAAAAAAGACAAAGTGCAAATGATCTGAATGACCATCGGAGTGGCGTGTAAAGATACTGGAAATGTCATTTTGTTGCAAAAGGACGAAAACCTGGAGAGGTTTGACTCATATCCTTTATCAAGTGAGTAGGACCCTTTTTCAGTGCCCATCCACCTTTAACAGATAAGTTTCAGCTCCCAGGTCATTTGAGACGAATATATGACGTTACAATGCATACATTTACAACGCATGCCTTTACAATGCAGTTTTTACATCACAACATCCTTTACAGCGCATTCTTTTACATCGCATTTTCAGCAACTACCTTTACAACGCATACCATTACAATGCATACCATTACATCGCATTTAAGGTAAGTGTTGGATAGTATAGGGGTAATAATTACTATTCTAACTCCAGTGAGTGCAACAGTAGGGTAAGTGTTGGATAGTGTAGGGGTAAAAATTACTATTCTACCTCTAGTGAGTGCAACAGTAGGGTAAGTGTTGGATAGTGTAGGGGTAAAAATTACAATTCTATATTCTAACTCCAGTGAGTGCAACAGCAGGGTAAGTGTTGGATAGTGTAAGGGTACTATGCGTCGTAATGGTATGCATTGTAATGACTTGCGATGTAATGCCTGCGTTGTAGTGACATGCACTGTAATGACATGCGTTGTAGTGACATGCGATGTAATGGCTGTGTTGTAATGACATGTGATGTAAAGGATGTTGCGTTGTAATGACTGCTATGTAGTGCGATGTATTGACTGCATTGCAAAGGTTGTTTCCCGTTTGAGACACAGCATAGTTCCCAACTCTGAGTTGTAACATTTCCTGTCTTTCCCTGTCCTTTCGCTTTTTGTCCAAAAACAATAACTTCACTTTCACTTTTGTCAGTGTTACAGATAATTGATGGATTATTAAAAAGATAAGACATCCCCAAAATTTCTAAGGTCACCTTGACCTTTGAGAGCCATGATATTTTAATGCCCTTATCACAGGTTAGGCAATCACTTATGACAAGTTGATTAAAATGAGCTTGTGGATTTAACCATACAGATAACCAAAGAATTAGGGAGGCAAGTTTAATAAAATCCTCGATCAATGAATGTCCCAGGTCCTCGTGACATGTTAAGCTAGAATTCGAGGAGGGTAGACACAAAAGACCTCAATTCTCCCCCAGCTTCAAAATACATAGGATAGCATGCATGCATAGCCCCAAACTCCAGTGCCATATAGTACCACCAGCACACATTGTCTTTTAAATGTTTCCAATAAGGGAGCAGAGGCTTACTTCCAATTACTGAAGTTATTTTGAATAAGGTGCCCTCCGACTGTCTACATTTTATGTCTCCTGATAAATAGGTTGTGGCCCCATGAATTTGAGGAATCAAAGACAAAGATAGGGAAATTGGGAATCCATTGTCAATGCATTGCCTCGAAAGAGAGGGCTTGCAGAAAAGAGCTATGGAGCCCACATGCCATAACCTGGGAGTTTCTAAAATTGGTCTCCAGATCTAATTCAGTCATAAAGTCAAAGAACGCTGCTACCAATATCTTCAAACTTCTCAGCATTAGTGCAGAGGAACATCAACCCCCTGCTGCCAGCACTGCAAAGGTGAACATTAAATGGTAATAGAATTAATTTATTACCATTTTATTTTTCCCTTTCCCCAGCCAGCCATGTTTGAGGATGGGGCCACTGCTGCCGACTGGCAGCAGCGGAGTGTTTCTCACTCAAGCCAGTTTAATGTGCACATGTCGTTTCGGCCAAATTTCTTGCGATGGCCAGCCTGACATACGCACTTTAAACCACTGCACCCAGCTGACATAGACAGCTGGATGGAAAGCAGTCAAAGGCCCTTGGTGCCTGCAGGAGCATCGAGGCATCCTGCTCCAGTCAATCCTGGGGCTGCTCTCATGCTGCTTCACATTTTCAGCAGCATGAGAGCAGAGTCTGGATCGGTGGGATACTTCAACTGCTGCAGAGGCCACAGAGGGACTGAAGAACTAGGAGGACCAGAATAGGAGGCAAGCCACAGGAATGGGTAAGTACATTTCTTATTTTTATATTTTTAGTTCTTTCCGAATTGCCTTTAGCCTTGCCCTCTACGCCAGAGCTCTCAGTCATGGTTCGTTATACACACTGTTCATTACACGCCATGACAGCTTTGCGTTGACCTCATGCTGTTCTTTGAAAGTAACAAGGACCCCCTGTAAAATATTTAGGTCAATTCCTAGGACAGGGCAACAAACACAGTGAAGAGTATATTCCTAGGCAATCAAAATTGATACAGATATCAGCCACTAGGTCAATTGATATAGAACCAAAAACATTAGAAAAACTTTTAATAAGAGCCAGTGTACCATATAGCAATAAAGTTAAAAAATCTTTTTTTTATTATTGTCAACATATAATAGTTGACCTCATGCTGGCCAGTGGTTGGTTGATTGCCCTACCAAATATTTAGGGTACCAGCCGTCACTGGTAATACTGCGTCATCTGTGTATAGTAAAGCTGGAACCTGTGTTCATTTAATAATAAGCAGTTACAGGCCGCACAGTGTCTGTGGTTTATACAAATTGTTTATATTAAGAATGGCATGGCGCTAAGATGCAGCCCTGCCACACTTCACGCTCAAGTTTAAAGAGGACGAGTGCTCGCCATCAGGATCAAAATACACTGTAGCCTCAGATCAATATGTTTTTCAGCAAGAAAATGCAGCAGAGGGGCATCTACATCCAAATCTGGAAGAATTTGCATAACGTTTGACCTGTTGACTTGGACAAAAGCACATGAGAGATCCATAAAGGCCAGGTGAATAGGCCAGTGCTTGACTACAGCATAATTACCAAGAATCAATTGGAGATTCAAGCACTGCTACAAAGTACCTAGGGCCTCACAGAACCCTTATTGGTGTAGGTTAATAATGTGATTCTTCTCTGCCCATTCTCAAATCCTATTAAAAAAGACTGTACCAAGAAATGTAATGGCAATTATTGACCTGTACCAGCTGGGTTGCTGCTGGTTCTCCTTTTAAAAAAATGGTACAACAGTAGATGAAGACCAGGATCTCGGAATTTGATTTTTAACGTTTTTATTAAAAAGAATGGAAAGCGGGGTTGCCCATAAATCAGTATTACACTTGTATAAATCCATGCGAACCCCGTTGGAGCTTGGCGCCTTACCTGAAGTACTCTCTTGTAAGGCACTTATGACCTCCCATAATTCAATAAAAAGTCCTTGGGGGGAGTCAGACCAGCCATCATTCAAACATGTGTTTTATTGGTAGATATTGGAAAAATAGATAACCCATAGTTGTGATGTATGTGTACATTTAAACTTGTTAAATTGCTATCACGAGCTGTTAAAGTCCTAACAGAGATCCAGAAACCCTTGGTGTTTTTAGTTTCACAGGCGAGCACATGGGGATCCCATTTTTGTTTTATAATGTAATGTTTCATGTTTTTTAAAGTTGCTTTATAGGATACTCAACAGACTGTAATCACTACTGAGTGCCTAGGTTTAGCTTTCAGAGCAGTCCACAAATGCCTCCTGGCAATCGAACAAGGAGTATCAAACCCCTTTGTGGGAGAATGTGCTGTGTTATTCACAGGCTTAAGCAGGAGTGATTTAAATCCTTGACTAATGTCAGTAAATGTGGCTATGATTAAGTCTTCACTTGCCCTTTCAGATAAAGATTAAATAGATCGAGGAGGTGGCTGAGAAGCAACAACTTCAAGAATCTATAAGGGTCCTTTAATCTCCAAACCAGCCTTAGCCCCTCAGGGGTTGAGGCAAGCTCATAACCATTAGTGATTTGTAACGCAAATGTGGTGAAGGGAGGGAAATCACATTTGTAAGGGAGTATTGATTGCCCTAAGGTTTCTCAACAATATCACAGGTAAATAAGGAGTGTTAAATGTCCAGGGAAAAGAAAATATAATCAATCACTGAATGGCAGCCACTGTCAAAGTGTGTAGGTATTGAGCCAGCCGCGGCCCGTCCTAATTTGCTGAGGGGCCACGTCCCCTCACCTTTTGGCCATTATAAAGAATGTTTGTCACGCTGAGCAAAGGTCCACTTGACAGACATCGTTCATTTTCTGGTCAGGCAGCCAAGAGCTAGACATGCCCTAAATTTGTATGCTCCTGGCTGCCTGGGCTGAAGTTTGCCTCGCTGAAGAAGTCACATCTTCTGTGGGTGTGACATCTTCAGCCTGGTAAAGCACCTCAAGACCCTCCTCCTTGTGACAAGGGAGAGCGTCACAGATTGCTCGGAACTGGGAGCTTTAATTCTAAGCCCTTCAGTGCCATTTCTTGCTTTCTGAAAATGGAGCTATTATTTTAATACATGTTCCTACCTATCACAAAGGTTAGTGCTTCTTACTTTTGCCTAATATCTGTGAGGATTCTGTACTCTGTACTAGATATATCCACTGATTGTGCTATTTTAAATACTTAGGCGATCATCTAATATGCAACCATTACCTTTCTTTTATACCAAGTGGAAGAGGGAAGATTCAGAGGTAGCTATTGTATAATACATGTATAAGTATTTACAGTGATTACAGTTCGAGTACAATTGTTTCTTTTCACAATCGACACACATTATTCTTTATTTTATAGACACTCATTAGGACTTTACAAAGTGCTTATCCTCCCGACGGTCATTTTGAACAGGATGTTCTCTTCCCTTGTCTTCCCCTTTTCCTCCATTCTACCTTTCTTGCTTTGACATTGTTGGGCACCAAGGTGGGTGAGGGAAGTTGGGACTCTGTGTCCCTGCTTGCATCTCGCTCCTGCGAGAAAAAAACAGGTGAACTGACAGTTCAAAATAGAAATTACCATGATGCGAAGGAAATAAATAGATGCAATCAGGTGTTCCATAAATAAACTTTCCCTCTCTAATCTATACAAATGCTAATGCGGATTTCTAGCTGTAATTTCTATATGGTAAGCATAGAAGGTGTCAGCATCAGTTAAGCTTCAGTAGAAGCCGAAAGGAAAGAGTATCCAGCATGAAACATTACACTCAGAGAAGTCCAGCAGAGAGAACTCTGTACCCTCTCAAAGTCAGGATGGTGTCTGCTTAACTAACTATGAAACACCAATAAAAAATGCAAGGCCAGAACATCCATATCTCCTACTGATCACCTAAAACCAACTATATCACTGCATTTGAGAGTAGTCAACATCCTCTCTAAGTTTCCATTCGCCCACCTTCAGAAATGCATGTGTTGTCCTTTAGATGGTTCATCCAGTTCTATGACAGAACCACAACAGCATTTACAATTACATCAGTGATGTCAAGGACCAGGTCTTGAGTGATGTAATATGTGAGGTCATAAGCAGTGCATTGCCGGAGGTTAAGTTATAGTTAGCTCAGGTAACTATAACTGCTAAATTTGTGTGGTTTTGTTTGAGCGAAATCTGAGCCAAACTATAATGTCCCTATAACCTTTGGTTTTTTAAGTGAATTTCTAAGGTTTTTTTATACTCTAGCCCAAACTAAAATGTCCCTGTGACCTATGGTTTTTAAAGTGAATTTCAATGGGTTTTTAGATAGTAGTCTCATTTGCAGAGTGGTGTTGAAGGGGGCGGGGCCTCTAACCATCTCTCAGCAATCCTACAGTGTGGGACGGAGGTTTTGTTTGCCCCCAAGGAACCTCAGCATCCAAGAGGACTTCACCACCCAAGAAGTAGAATGCCAGGAGGTGCATTTGAAGAGTGGTGGAAATAGGTGGCGGGCCCCCCGACCAACTCTCAGCGATCCCTCTGTGTGGGACTTACTGGAGGTATGAAAAAGGGTTCTTGGCACCCAAGGACCCTCAGTATCCGGGGGACTTCATCCCCCAACCAGTAGTGCTCCAGGAGGCGTGTTTGCAGAGTGGTGGACAAAGGAATTGGGGCCTCCAACAACCTCTCAGCAATCTCACAGTGTGGGGCTTACTGGAGGTAAAGGGAGGGGTTCTTGGCCCCCAAGGACCTTCAGCCGCCAAGGGAACATCATGCCACAACCAGCAGCGCACCAGAAGGTGGAGAAAGGGGGAATGGCCTCTGATGACCTCTCAGCAATCCCGCTGTGTGGGACTTACTGGAGGTAGCAAGAGGGGTTGTTGGCCCTCAAGGACCCTCACAAGCCAAGGAGACTTCATCCCCCACCATGTTGTTACATTTTTTCTGGGACTCGGCTCTAGATGGCTGCCCACACTTCCTGGTTTGAAGTGTTGGCAGCCAATCAGATCTCAGGAAGAGATCGGGAGGGTTCACAGAGCCCTTATGTCCCTATATATATATACAAATTTGGATTTTCCTTTTTATTTCAAAAACTACTGAACAGATTTACATCAATTTACAAAAAAAGCCACTTTCTGGACCAACAGCTATTATCCTGCCAAATTTGGTATAATTTCGTTCAGCAGTTCGGGCTGTAGTTGTGTCTAAAACCTCTATCGGAATTAACATGGGGAAAACGGGTTTTGGGGGCCCCCTTTTTCTCAATTCCCACTTGACGGATCACCCAAAAACTCTCAGGATAGCAGCTGGAGTGAGCGCTATACTACTCTTACAAGGCTCCAGATTACGAACGGAGTACTCTCCGAACACTTGACTGCTTCACTTACCAGATTCGCTGACCGGGATATACTCCTTCGTGTCGACTTCGAGATTTTGCTCATAATGTACTGTTTTGATGGATATCGACTGTAATATATTTTTCCTACTTGGGATGGATACCATTTGTGAATTTCGTTAACATGTGGAGTACTGATATTTTCTATGCCCTGAGGAAGTCGTTTGGGCCATTTACCCTATGACGAAACACGTGTTGGCTGCAAATATTTCTTTCTTCTTGTCATCATGATCTATCATGTCACATCTACAAGGGGAGATCCTGACAACTAAGACAATAAAGAAGATTTTCTTTTTGATACACATGGATTGGAATTTGTCTTTGAAATACTGATACCTTCGGTCTGAATATTGGTTTGTTACTGCTCGGGAACGATCTTTTGTCTTTGCATTTATCTTCTGTGTATCTTCTATAATGCAGGATTATTGGGACATTGGTGGCTGTTTCCCTTTCTGTTCCCTGGAGCATCCTGTTGTCTGTTCTATACACTAAAAAATTGATTTTGCGCAAGTATCACCTAGCCACACATTGAAGTTTAATAAATGACGCTATACTAGTTTTGAAAATTTTCCAAGGATTTGAAGTGCTGGCAGCTATCTTGAGACTCGGCTTGAGGTGAGTCCCAGAAAAATATTTTTCTTTTTAAAAGGTGGAAAGGGTAGAATACCCTGACCCTCCCAAGGCCTCTTGAGGGGTCTCACATTGACCCTGCAGGGCTAAAAAAGCATTTAAACAAAAAAGAAATTGCCGGGAGTTGGCGATGGATCTGCGGATCCTGTTGAATATTGTTTTTAAATGAAGTACGGGCTCCCGTGCTTTGCTTATATTCGGACCCCGGGTAGGCCAGGTCCTAGGGTATTTATGTAATAAAGAAGGGGGGCGCATGGGCCCCCTTTCCTGGGTCTTATTAATGCCTTTGGGAACACCTCCTCCCGGGGCTTATTTATTTAAAAATGGGGGTTCCCCTTGGACCCACTCAGTCCCCAGGGAACACCACTTCCACGGGCCACATATAAAAATAAAAATGCACCACTTTCGAGACACAGCTGTTTGCTGTGGCTTGGCAAGAGCTTTACTGCTCCCACAAAGCCACAGCAAACGCTTGGCTTTCAGCAAGCAACAGCAATAAAATTGCTCTTGCTTATTGGAAGCATAGCCAATTTTCTTTCACACAAAGGAAGCTGTGTTTCCAGCAGCTCCTTTTGTGTGAAACCAATGGCAGCTCTCACAGGAGGCAGGGACTAGGGGTCTTGAGGCTCCTCCTGCGGTCTCCAGCAGTTATGAGTGGGTGCCCTGGGTGGGACCAGGGTACCCACAATAGAGGTGGAGCCCCTGGGGGATAGTACCCCCAGGTCCGAAATCAGCCCGGAGAGAGAGGTTATGTGGCCCCCAGCCACTAATATAAAAATAAATAAATAAAAAGGCTGAGCCCCGGGTGATGGGGTCCCTTGGGCTGATATTGGCACGGGAGAGGGGGGTCGATCGGCCCCCCTCCCTTTAATAAAAAATAAAATGAAACAAAGAGGCCATAACCTGGGGGATGGGTTTCCATTGGCCAAAAGCAGCCCAGGAAAGGGGGGGCCATGCGGCCCCCTTCAGCTTAGAAATCGAAAATATTTTTAAAAGCTGGCCCAGCAAGTCACCAGAGGCCTTGCCCTCTTTTACCACCACTCTGCCATGCATATCCAGGTGCACAGGAGATGAAGCCCTGTTGGCTGCAGAGGGTCCTTGGGGGCCAACAACCCCTCCTGTTACCTACGGTTAGTCCCAAACAGTAGAATAGCTAAGGGGTGATCGGAGACCCCACCTCTTTTCTCTACAACTCTGCAAAAGCATCTCCTGGCACACTACTGGTTGGAAGAAGAAGCCGCTTGGATGCTGAGGGTCCTTGGGGGCCAGGACCCCCTTCTGTTACCTCCAGTAAGTTCCACACAGTGGGATTGCTGAGAGATCTTTGGAGGCCATGCCCCCTTTCTCCAATACTTTGCAAATGTGCCCCCAGGAGTACTCCTGGCTGAGGTATGAAGTCCCCTTGGCTGCTGGGAGTCCTTGGGGCAAACAGCCCCTCCTGTTACCTCCAGTAAGTCTCACACAGCAGAATTGCTGTGAGGTCTTAGGCGGCCATGCCACGCCACCTATCTCCACCACTGTGCAAACGTGCCTTCTGGTGCACTAATGGTTGGGGATAAAGTCCCCTTGGTTGCTGAGGGTCCTTAGGAGCCAATGACCCCTCCTAGTACCTCCAGTAATCCCATACAGCGGGATTGCTGTAAGATCAATGAAAGCCATGCCTCCTTTCTCCACCACTCTGTAAACGTGACTACTCGTTAAAAAAACATAGAACTTCAATTAAAAACCAAAAGGTTACAGGGGCGGTATAGTTAGGAAATAGAATTTAAGACACCTTTAAAATTCACTGAAAAAACTAAAGGTTACAGGAATGTTATAATTAGGTTCAGATTTCACTCATACTAAACCAGTGAAATTCAGCAGTTATAGTTACCTGAGCTAACTATAACTTATGCCCCCGCAATGCACTGCTTATGAACTCATGTATTACATCACCCATGACATAGTCACTGTTATCACTGATGACACCACTGATGATATTTCAAATTACATCACTGATGACATTATCCATAGAACCACTTACACCCCATACAACCTCTCGTACACTCAATAACGCATCCATACAACCACTCATATACCCATTCACAGACACATACCAGTACTCACACACCCACTAACTCCTTCATAGAGTCACTCATGCACACACCCACTCACTCATAGAGCCAGTCATACAACCATTCACTCACCCATGCAGCCACTCATACAACTAGTCACTCACCCATACAGTCAGTCACATAGCCACACACTCACCCGTACAGTTACTCACACACCTAAATATTTACCTATACAGTCACTCACACATCTACTCACTCACCCATATAGCCTCTGAACACAGCTACTCACTCACCCAAACAGGCACTCACAATAATTCACACACCCACTCAACCACTTACATATCCATTCATACATCCATACAAGCACTCATATGTACAGCACATTCACCCATACAACCATTAACACAGATACTTGTATCCAATGCAGCCACTCACACACCAACTCACTTAACCAGATACCCACTCAGCTACTCACTCACCCAAACAGCCACTTACACACTCAGTCACTCACTGATCTAGTCATTCAGATACCCACTCATGCATAGTCACTACACACCAATGTATCCACCCATAGAGCCACTCACACCGCCACTCCCTCACCCATACAGCCACTTACACACCTATATAGCCACTCACACATCTACAAAACTATTCACACACACACACGTACCCATACAACAATCTTAGATACACACTCACACACCCATGTCACCACTGACGCAACCACCCACACAACTACAGACCAAGTCAGAAAGCCACTCTTCCTCCCATACAGTCACTCATGAATGTACTCCCACATCCATGCAGCTACTGACACACTGATACAGACAGTCACACACCCACTAAGATCACACATGCACAATTTATGATAAAAAGTTATCGAGGAGCACAAGTAAAAAATGTTCCTTTTCGATACTCTACTACCTCCAAACCTACCACAGCAACCGATTGAAAGCTGCAAAGAAACAATGAGAGACTGAAGGACCATCTACCTCTTTAGCAACTGCATCAACAGCAGGACAAAGACCCCCTTCAGATGTACAAAGACAGCCTGAAGCCATGGCTCCAGAATTTAGCAGGAGGGCAATTGTATTGACTGTGGAGTTGTATTTAGTGCTGGTGAGCAAAGCATAACAGCTCTCCGCAACACTGGCAAGACTCACAGATGTTGATTTTGTCTTTGGGTCCTTGACAGTATTCTCATGCTTTTGAGAGCTTCTTCAAGTTTTTCCACTGCCAGTTGCAGTTAATTTTGCATCAAAAAACAAAAAAAAATGAAAAATCACTGAGAAAAGCACAAAAGCTAAAACAAAACTGAATGAAGCAATGAGGGTATAAGTATGTCTATGATAATTCCAAGAGTGAATGAGTGGTGTATTGATGGTTGCATAAGTATAGCTGTGGTGTAGGAATATTACAATTAATGCATAATAAATGCATGGGTTATTCAATGAGTGCATGAGTGTGGATGGATGAGTGCATGAATACTATTTCAATGACTGAATGAGGGTATGGGTGCTGCTTGGATGATTGAATGAGTGCATGGATGTTACAATGAGTGCATGAGTGGTGCATGCATGTTACAATGAGCTCATGAGTGGTGTATGGATGATTGCATATGTACATGAGTAGTATATTGATGATTCAATGAGTGCATGAGTGGTGCATGGATGATTGCATGACTGGTGCTTATATGTTAGAATGAGTGCATGAGAGGTGGATGGATGATTGAATGAGTGCATGAGTGGTGTATGCATGATTGCATAAGTGCATGAGTGGTGTATTGATGATTGAATGAGTGCATGAGTTGTATATGCATGATTGCATAAGTGCATGAGTGGTACAAGGATGTTACAATAAGTGCATAAAAGGGTATGAATAGTTGAATGACTGCTGCATGGATGTTAGAATGAGTGCTATATGGATGACTGAATTAGTACACGAGTGGTGCACGAATATAAGAATGAGTGCTTCCTGGATGATTGAATCAGTATGTGAGTGGTGCATGGGTAATTGAGTGAGAGCCTGAGAGGTGCATAGATGATTGAATGAGTGCCTGAGTGGTGCATGGGTGATTGAATGAGTGCATGCGTGGTAAATGGATGATTGACTGAGTGTATGAGTGGTGCATGGATATTACAATGATTGCATGAGAGATGCATGGATGATTGAATGAGTATATAAGTAGTGTATGGGTGATTGAATGACTGTATGAGTAGTACATGGATTATTGCATGAGTATATGAGTAGTGCATGGATGATTGCATATGTGTATGAGTGGTGTATGGATGATTCAATGAATGATGCATGGTTGATTGAATGAGTGCATGGCTGTTGCATATATGTTAGAATGAGTGCATGAGAGGTATATAGATCGAATGAGTGCATGAGTGGTATATTGATAATTGAATCAGTGCATGAGTGCTGCATGGACGGTTGCATGTGTGCATGGATGTTTTAATGAGTGCATCAAACGTGTATGAATAATTGAACAACTGGTGCATGGATGTTAGAATGAGTACATGAGTGCTGTATGGATGACTAAATGAGTGCATGAGTGGTGCATGCATGTAAGAATCAGTGCATGAGTGCTGCATAATTGATTGAATGAGTGCATGAGTGGTATATGGATAACTGAATGAGTGCATGAGTGCTGTATCAATCCTTGAATGTGTGGATGAGTGATACATGTGTAATTAAATGAGTACATTAGTGATGCATGGATGATTGAATAAGTGCCTATGTAGTGTACAGCTGATTGGATGAGTGCATGAGCGATGTATGAATGATTGAATGAATGTATGAGCAGTGCATGGATGTTAGAATAAGCGCATAAGTAGTGTATAATTGTTACAATGAATGCATGAGTAGTGCATGGATGCTTGAATGAGTCCTTGAGTGGTGGATGGATGATTAAATGAATGCATCAGTGGTATATGGATGATTGAATGAGTGTATGAGTGCTAGTTGTATTATTGAATGAGTGGTACATGGATGATACAAAGAGTACATGAGTGGTGCATACATGCTACAGTGAGTGCATAAGAGGTGAATGGATGATTGAATTAGTGTATAAGTGGTTATGGATTATTGAATAACTGCAGGAGCAGTAAATGGATGATTACATGAATGCTGGATTGATGGTTGCATATGTGCATGAGTGGTGTATTCATGATTGAATGAGTGCTACATGGAGGATTGAATGAGTGTATGAGTGGTGCATGGTTGTTACAATGAGTGCATGAAAGGTGTATGAATGATTAAGTGACCAGTGCATGCATGTTAGAATGAGTACATGATTGCTGCATGGATGAGTGAATGAGTGCACAAGTGGTGCATGCATGTAAGAATGAGGGGCATATGTATAATTGAACGAGTGTATGACTGGTTCATGGGTGATTGAATGAGTGCATGAGTAGTGCCTGGATGACTGAATCAGTGCATGACTGGTGCATCAATTATTGAATGACTGCATGAATGGTGCATAGATTGTTGAAAGACTGCATGAACAGTGCATGGATGATTGAATGAGTGCATGACTATGGCATGGATGATTGAATGAGAGCATGAGTGGTGCATGGATAATTGAAAGAGTGCATGAGATGCGCATGGGTGATTG
Source organism: Triturus cristatus (assembly GCF_964204655.1). Lineage (NCBI taxonomy): Eukaryota > Metazoa > Chordata > Amphibia > Caudata > Salamandridae > Triturus > Triturus cristatus. The sequence continues at coordinate 903,128,446 of NC_140593.1, forward strand.
AATGACTGTGTGAGCGGTACATAGGTGATTGAATGAGTGCATGGATGATTGCATTTGTGTATTAATGTTGCATGAATGATTGAATGAGTACTTGAGTGGTATATGGATGATTGTGTAAGTAGTGCTTGAATGATTGATTGAGTGGACCAGTGGTATATGGGTGTTTCAATGTGTTCATGAGTGGTGTATGGATAATAAAATGAGTGTAGTAGTGGTGCATGGATGATTGAATGAGTGGTGCATGGATGACTGAATAGGTACATAATTGGTCTATATATGAGTGCATGACTGGTGCATGCCTGATTGAATTAGTGTATTAGTGGTACATGGATGAGTGAATGAATGCATTAAAGGTGCATGGACGATTGAAGCATTTTATAAGTGGTGCATGTATGATTGAATGAGTGTCAGTGGTATATGGGTGTTTCATTGAGTGGATGAGTGATGTATGGATGATTGAATGAGTGCATGAGTGATGTGTGGATGATTGAAGGAGTGCATGAGTTGTGTATGGGTAATTGAATGATTGCTTGAGTAGTCTATGGATGATTAAATGAGTGACCAAGTGGTGCTTGGGTGATTGAATGAGTGCATGAGTGGTGCATGAGTGTTTGAATGAGTGCATGAGTGGTGAATAGATAATTGCATGACTGCATGAGTGGTGCATAGGTGATTGAATGAGAGGATGAATAGTGCACGGGTCACTGAATTAGTGCATGAGTGATGTATGGATGATTGAATAAGTGTATGTGTGGTGTTCCCGTGGACCTGTATAAACAGGAGATTAATTTATGGGCACCAATCCTAACTCGCATCTTTAATGCTGCCATAGAAGGCAACCTTCCTTTGACCTGGGGACAATCTATTATTGTCCCCTTATTTAAGAAGGGGTCCAGGTCCGAGGCACGGAACTATCGTCCGATCTCCCTCCTGGACTCATCAATTAAAATTCTGAGCAGAATCCTCCTTAATAGATTAGAAACATGGGCAGAGGAAAATACTATTTTATCGCCAGTTCAGTATGGGTTCAGGAGGGGATTAGGTACAATGGAGCAGTGCCTGAACCTCGACCTCATCATAAACAAATACACTACGGTCAAAAAAGGGAACCTATGTCTATGTTTTGCTGACCTTAGCAGCGCTTTTGATTTAGTCGAACATTCAATTTTATGGCCCATACTTTTGGAGATGGGTGCACCAAAAGATATTGTACACTTCCTGGCTAGATTATATGAAAGGCTTTCCTGTAAAGTGCGTTTCGGGTCTAATGGGGAATCTACACCTTTTTTTAGAGTGACCAGAGGCATCAGGCAAGGATGTGTTTTAGCCCCCTTGCTATTCTCCTTATTTATTAATCAAATTGATACAACCCTTAGACAGGTTCCAGCTGATGCCCCTCGAGTAGATGGCGACCCAATTCCAATACTGTTGTATGCGGATGATGCCGTCCTCCTGTCACGTACCCAAATCGGCCTCCAACGCCTAATTACCAGCTTCCTGAGGTTTATCGACAGCAGGAAACTGCTAATTAATAAAGAAAAAACATATGTAATGTCTTGCGGGAGGAAGAAAGGTGTTAAAAGGACTTTTTACCTGGATGAGGATAAAATTCAATCCGTTAACAACTTTTGTTATCTCGGCGTTACATTCTCTGGTGATGGGAGATGGGATAACGAATGCGAGAATGTGCGCCTCAAAATGGTAAAGAATAATAACGGTGTATTCAGATTTGCCTCCAAGCTTGGGAACAGTAGAATTAAGGATATGATTTCGATTTACAAAGCCAGATGTCTATCATCTGCTTTGTATGGGGCTGGTGTGTGGGGCCACTATACCCTTTGTGGTAACCGCATCCAACTTGACGAAAACTCATTTTTGAGGCACCTTCTGAGTGCCCCCGCATCAGCCTCTACAGAGCTAATCCACAGAGAAGTGGGTCTAGATTACATCAAAGATCTTGTAGCTCTACGACCATTGGCCTTATGGCGATCCATCTGGTCTAAAACTGAAACCATATTCACCCAAAAAGTAATCAGAGACTGTCTAAGGTTGGACCACTGTTTGCATATACCCTGGCTCAGACACATTCATCACTGGTACAAGCTTCTTTTTAATTTGGATCCTTTTTTAATGCCGAAGGAAGCTGCCAGTATATCCAAATCAGAGCTTAAGGTGTTTTTTCTATGCAACTCAAGAAAATCTAGAGAACTTGTCTGTGCCAAACAATGTACCTCTGTTTTTTATTGTGAAAACAACACGAGTGAAGGTTTCCAGCTATACTTAACGGAAGTCTCAAGAAGATCTCACCGTTTTGTTCTCACTCGTCTAAGGCTTGGTATAGTACACCACCTTGTGTCCTTCCCCATTATTAGGCAGCACAGTAATACTCTATGCCCCTGTGACGACTTATCCAAACAGAGTTGTTGTCATTTTATGCTGTTTTGTAAATGTTATACTTTTTTAAGAAGACACTTTTTAAAACCTATCTTTTTAATATATAATGTTCGGTCTACCAGGAATGCGATGCAGTTAATGTTTACTCTGGAAAGCGCAGATATATGTTTTCATGTAGCTACCTATATTATAAAATGTATGACCGCCAGAAAATCTATTGTTATTTAATCATTTAGAATTTTAGCAAGTTGCACTCGTCACTTTGTTGAGTACTGCAGAGGTTTTTCCTGTGATATTTGTACATGTCCCGATATGGGAACTGCACTTTATATTGCGTATTTTGCACACTACTCAGCACTTTAGCAACCAGCACATGTAAATTTATTGAGTCCATCAGAGCCTTCTCCCCCCGTATTTATACTGAATATTCTATTACGTATTGGCATCATTTGTGGAGATTGTATCCCAGGTAGTATGTCTTGTATATACCCAATGTAAATGGCCTATATACTTTTATAGTTTATTGTATGATTGTTGTAAGTTTTATATTTTATGTCTGCTATATGGTTGTGTAAACAAACCGAATAAAGCATTTTGAACTGAACTGAATAAGTGTATGAATTGTGCATGAGTCCATAGGTGTGTAAATGGTTATAGTAGGGCTTGTATGTTTGAGTGAATGGCTGCATTAGTACTCCTCATAACTAATTGATCTATATATGATACAAAGGTGATTTAACAAATACAATCTCACTGAACCCCATCCACTCTGAAGAAAGAAAGGCAAAGAAAAGTATGTTAGTATTTGATATTGAAGATTTCAAAATTATATAAACATACATTAATTATACTGTAACATTTTGATACATCATAGCGAAAATATTATTTTCTGCTTTTTACTGTTCTTATCTTTCATACTTGTTCACTATAAACAGTGGTGTGTATGAATCATTATCAACATTCAGTAGGGAAAAAACAATCAAAGGATTGTAAAAAAATGGATGCAGCATAGTATATTTCTATAAATAAATAATACAATGCATAACACTCACTAAAATCTTGTAATTGTTGGCTTTTTCTAAAGGTACTATAATAATCTCAAAAAATGTTGGTTTTAACTGATCCTTATATTATTATATCTGATACAATGTAACATATAATTTCGAAGCAGTCCTCAGGTTTTCAGATCCCTTTAAAAACATACTTTTTTGCAGGCAAAATATTATGGAAAGTGATCATGGTCCATGTACAAAATATTACACAGTAGTATGTAGCAGTTCTTGTCGGAGAAACAAAAGTTTTATATAATTGTTTAAGACGGATTTAGGTGGTAACTTAAGGCTGGTGTTATTCCACTAAATCCATTCAGAATTTAACTATAATATGAGAATGTAGTGTTTAGAGGTTACATAATCTCCTTTCTTGAACTTAAAAGTACTGTTGCATTTCCAACAATATTCTGAAGACATTGCCCCCAGTAGGCCCCATAATGTCTAATAAACCATGAATGTCGTAATAAAAAACACCATACACCAGTCTTTATCTTCAAATATTCCTCAGAACTCTGGTTGAAGAAATAACAGATATGAGTTTGGTAATCTCCTAGGTAGTCTTGGTTTTAATTTTAGATTAGTGTCACTGCATTCTGTTCATCCAGACTGACATCTTAAATACACAGTGTAGTGTACAGACATTATATTCACTCCTTCATGAAAAATGATAGCCCAATTAGTAAAGGTCCTTCCTGAAATGTATATTTGTCCAGTTACAAAGTTTATTTCAGTATTTAATTTTGAACCATCCGGTCTAAATTGTTGTAACATTATTATAATGTATATTCTTGTTCTTTGTAGAAATTATGTAGATAGAAGCTCTGATCTGCTGTTTGAGCAGGTCACATTTTGGTTGGCATTTTTGGTAAATTGCTGAAAAGTTACAGTTTTACAGTCTGGTAATGTCAAGTACAGGAAGCATTCCAGATTGATTACAATAGTGGGGGTGAATTGACAATCTTCACCCTTGTGGTCCCATTTCAAAATGAATCCAAATAAGTTATTAATATTTACTTTTTCTACCTCCAATACTCCTAGCATCACCATAGCAAACTCTTGTGCATTTTGTTGAATATTGAGAGTAAGTACTACTGATCCAGCAGACATATCTATAAGATGTGATCATCCTGAAACAAAATGTATTCTAGTTTTGTCACTGTGCATAGAGTGCATTACAAATTCTCTTATCTCTTCTTTGTTCAATTTCAGTAACAACGGCTGGCAAATGGAATAGTACTTTGACAACATTTGCATACTAGTTGACCCCTGTAGTGCTGTCGAATTGGTAACCTACAATTTCTTCATCATTTACTAGTTTCCTCTTCTTTGATTGTTGGGGACTTTCCTTCTATACTTCCTTTTCTTCATCATTAGTATTCTATTTTATTATCTTCCACTTTGGACTGATTACTTGTTTCTCATAAACTGGGTACTGGCTTAAATGAGGAGCAAATACACTACTTAACTGGTTGTACTCTCTTATGCAGCTAGCATCTACACTCATTTTTTCCCCATCAAAGTCAATTAAAAACAAACCAGACAATCTTCTCATTCATGAAAGTGCAACATATGATATTTCTTCTATTAATACAGTACTACCAATATTTACCAAATGAGTAGCTACACTTAACCCTTGTGATTTGTGGATTGTTACAGCATATGCTATTGACACTGGAAACTGTTTCCGCTGCACATAAAAGACTTTCACTAACAAAAAACATGCAATGCATCAGTCAATCTGCTTGACACCATCAACCTCATCAACGTTTATGACCAAATATTCTATGTCATTTCTGTTAACATAATTAAAAACAATTATAACTTTACCTATTGTACCATTTAGTAACTCTTCTTCAACATTTAGATTCCGATGTAAAATTACACAACAGTTTTTACAGAGATGTAATTGCTTCTCTAATCCTGCAGTGTATGATACAGAGGTTTCCAAAGAATCCAATTTTGCTTGTAGTTTATCTGCAGTAGTACTGTTACTCCTTGATGTTCCATTGTATCAGTAGCTGTAATTTTCCACAATTTCTTATTTCTCCAGTTGGAGTAATTGTTCAATGAAGTTTGAGAGCTCTTCTAGGGTTGGCATTGAACAAACTATAAACTTGGTTTCTTTTATGAAACTATGAATTACTTGCGCTGGTATAATATTATTTGGAAATTTTTCTCTGATAAGGCCATTTTTCAAAGCATGTTTTCCTTCTTTCGTTAGAACTCCTACTCTAATGTACTTTAGTATTTCTTCAAACTCCCCTTCTGTTGCTTGCCACATATTTTTGACTAATTATTTGTATCAAAAGTATTGCCAAATATTCACATTGCCAATACTTCCAAGAGAAATTCTTGTTTCATCTTGTAGAAGAGTCTTGAAAACAGGCTGTCCTTTTGCAGGTGTTAGTTGTAGTAAGTCATCAAATACAATTAAATGATTTCCACCAAATAGTACGTCATAGTTTGTTTTCAATACCTACTACCTTCTTGATTGGATGAATGCAATCATTAGGTTTGACACCATGCTCGCTTCATCAATAATGAGAAGCTTCAGTTTTTTAATACTCTTACTACCGCATGACAAGCGTCACCGGATAATTTTTTATATTTCAGTTTCTTGTCATGTTCCACAGATAGTAATGGTAGTAGATAAAGAGTAATTCCTTTAATGTTATGTGCAGCTACACCTGTTGGTGCAGTTACTACACATGATAAATGTGAATCTGTATTCGTCTGTAGGTAACTGTGAGTACTTTAATTAAGAAACCTTTTCCAGTACCAGTTTGACCACTTATATAAAACTGATTAAATGAAGAACACTGATACTTTTTCTTGTCATGCAGGTATCCATGCTCTATTTTATCTTTAAATTCATAAAAAATATATTTCTGTTCTTTATTCACTTGTTGCAGTAACCGTTCTAAGTCCTCAGGTTCATTCATAGGTATAAGTGCTTCATTTTGAATAATTGCTTCTCCAAGAGGATCTTGACTTCCTGGTGCTGAACTTTGGCTACTCTGAGAACTGTCCTTGATTATCTCAGCAGCACTTGTTTCCTCCTGCTCACCCACAACTCTCAACATTTTAAGGCAATTTGGAAGCACTGAGCATTCTATGGTATATTTGACAGCATTGAAAGAATCTTCATAACAGTGATACCGGCCAAGTAATTCTGATTCTGCATGCCATTGCTGAGGCAACTGCCAAACTGCCAAGCAGAACAACTCTTTTTTGTCTGCTGTTTGGAAACTCAGCTTTCTGTGGTTGATTAGATTTCCTTTTTTATGTATTACCAAACAACCACCGCATCCAAGTAGTGCACAGCTTCCTTCTTCTATGTTTTCAGTAGCATTACTTCTATATGTATAGTCCTGAAGTATTTTAAATAGACACATTTATTCAAGATGTGTACTTCTTCTTGGGTAGTATGTATCTAGCATGTTAGTTTTCAGGATATCTCTACTCTCAAGTTGAAATTCATCAAGATATTGGATTTCTGGGAAATATTTGAATACTCTGTTATGAGTGTTTGCAAGCCCTAGGCTCACCCATACAATTCCTCTTGCCTGGGAGAATAAACTAGCTGAGCTTAACCTGTCGGACTATTCATATTTCTACGTGGGAAAGCATTTTCAAACTAACACTGTACAGTTTCTTTGTAAGACTTTTTTTCAGCTGAAATATCCTCCCACATCTCTTTCGTCTCTGTCTTCTCTGACTTTGTTATACATGAAGTGACATAGGGAGCAACAGTAATAGAGTTGTCTGCAATAAACTGACGATCCCTATTTGCATTCCACATCTTCAGAATGACAGGGTTGTATAGTCAGTAATATACTTGGAGGCTTCTGTTTCTTTCAGTTTGTATGTGTTTTTCTGTGATTTCTGAGTCAAGGTGTGTCTGACTGCAGACAAAAAGCTGTTCACCCTACCTTCTGAGATGACGTCATGGGAATCCAAAACGACATCTTGTGTAAAATTTTCATTTGCATCTGTATTTTCTACAACAGTATTCTCCACATCTATGATTTTGGAATCGTAGAACTTGTTGTCTTAAGATCTTGTCACCAGTGTCCTTTGGGATTGCGCAAGTGACATACTCCTCTATGATAGACAACACAGACTCATCAGTATCTGTTCCAAGCTTTGAGGCATCTTTTACCCATAGCAGCATGTGAATATATGGAGCACTTCTAGCTTGGTATTCTTTGTGTCAAAAGAAATCGGTCACTTCACCGAAAGGAGGATTCGTTTTGTTGCAGATAAACTCTATCATGGCTTGAAATCTGGGGTTAAAATATCTGCAAACATTTGTAGGGTCCAATGAGCAGAGTTCTCTTTGCGTCTTCAGACTGATGTCTTTTATATTTTAATTTGCCTCTCACAGGAATTCAAGCAGGTTATCCCATGCATATTCAGCACAACTGAGTGTTAGAAACCATGCAGGTGCCCCTAAATGTCTCAACATGCATTTCAGTTCACAATGATGATGCTACCAATATTCATTGGTCCCACGTTGACATGCCATGCCATGAGATTAATCAAGTTGTATTCCAGCTGCTCATCTTTTCGGTGATTTTTCTCAAATGTGATTTACGGCATAAGACAATGCAGACAAGTCACTTTCAAATAGTAGATGAAGGATATAAGGGATACATTGAAGAAATCTAGGATTCTCTGAGTAAAGTCTAGTAGATCTGTATTCGGCCGCTGGCATTCGCACATGTCCGTCATCATACCTTGCACCTACTCCAGTAGGGAAGAGTTGCAGGAAACAGCAAGCTTCTAAACATTTTTCCCATACAATTAAGGGAGCTCCTTTCCCTTCTTTTAATTGATATAGATCTATAGCATCACCAACATATTCTTTAGAATGTAGGGGTTGGATGCTTTAATGTTCATAAATATTTTCTACTCTGGATCGCTTCACTTTGTCTATCTGACCCGTCGATGATGATGTGTTGTCCTCTGTTAGAAATGGGGATCTCTAGTTGGCAGAGGTAGGTACATTTGTCCAAATAGGGAATCTTGCTTCTAGTCAGGGTAAGGGCGATACACACTTTAGATAACCCCTGCTCACCCCCTTGATAGCTTGGCCCAAGCAGACAGGCTTATCCCAAAGGCAATGTGTAAAGTATTTGTACCAACACTGACAGTAACACAGTGAAGACACCACAAATGGACACCACACCAGTTTATAAAAATAAAAATATCTTTATCTAAACTAAACAGGACCAAAACGACAAAAATCCTACATACACAGTTAAAAAAATGACTTTCAAAAGGTTTCAAGAACTTGTACCATAGAAACCTTTGGATGCGTGACTTTTCACCAAAGTACCTGCAGATGCGTGAAAGTTCCAAAAGCCAAACAGCCGCAGAGTCTGAAAGCAAAGAGATGCGACACTCCTGAGACCTTGGGGAGACGATGCGACAGTCCTGCTGCACGCAGAGGAAGGGTTGCATCGAATCCGTTCAGTATGAGGAGTGATGCATCGATTCTTCGTGACGGTTCCAGTCCGTAGGTGATGCATCGGATGAACTTGCCGCACAGGCACGATGCATGGAAATATGGGATGCTTCGGTGATCAATGTGGCGGCGTCAAATGGCGCTGCGTCGGTCCTCTTCAGCCGCGAGCCCTCGATGCGTCGATTTCTGTAGTCTCTTCTTTCGTCCAGCTCCAAAACAGCAGCAACAACCTCCAGAGGCCCGAAACTGGCACAGGCACCTCTTGGCAGGTCAGAACTCACAGCAGCAGAGTTCAGGGGAGCTGGGAGTAAAGTCTTTGTGTTCATGAGATATCGTAACAGGAGGCCAGCTCACTTCAGTACCTTGGAGATCTCCTACAAGCTGGGGACACAGCACACAGCAAAGTTCTTCTCCTTTCCTTGGCAGAAACAGCAACTGTAGGCCAACCCAAGACACACAGCAAGGGCAGTACTTCTCCTCAGTCTCTCCAGCTCTTCTCCTTGGCAAAGGTTCCCCTTGAATTCAAGGAATGATCAACAGTCCAGGGTTTTGTGTCTGATACTTATACCCCAAAATGTCTTTTTTTTCTCTGCGCAAGGGGCTCTAAGCCCAGTTCAAACCAGTTCTGGGGGGCACTCTGCAAGTGCACAGCAACATCTGTTGTCAGTGTGAGCCTTGGCTCCAGACACACCACAGGGGGTGGAGCCCGCATTGTGGAAGGCAGGCACAGTCATATTCATGTACAGGTGCTACTCCTCCCAACACTCCAAATGCAGACCAGGCCTATTCAGCCTACTGCTGACTCATCCAGACTCCTAGAGCTACTGCACCTCGCCAGCCCCTGTCACTCCAAAGCCAGACTGTCAATCTGCAAAAAGGCAGAGGAACACAGGATGGTTGAACAAGAAAATAGGCACTTTCTAAAAGTGGTATTTTCAAACACACAGTTTAAAAACCATCTTTACTAAAATTCTGAGTTCAGGGATACCAAACTCCATTTTCCATCTTATCCCTATGGGAAGATATGATTGTAAAATGTCACAAAGCATTCACCATTCTGTCCTATGGGGCATGATAGCCTTTCAATAGTGAAAAACAAAATTGTCAGTACTTCACTATCAGGACATGTTACACATACCAGTACATGTCCTACCTTTCACATACACTGCACACTTCACAGGGGGCTAACTTGGGCCTACCATAGGGGTGTCCATATGTAAGAAAAGGGAAGTTAGGGCTTGGCAAGTGGGTGCACTTGCCAAGTCGACATGGCAGTTAACAAACTGTGCGCAGGCCTGAGACTTCTTTTCAGGGCTACTCATGTGGGTGGCACAATCAGCGCTGCAAGCCCACTAGTAGCATTTGATTTACCAGCCCTGGCACACTCAGTGCACTTTACTAGGGACCTACTGGTAAAACAAATATGCCAATCAGGGAGAACCAATCACAATAACAATTTACACAGAGAGCATATATACTTTAGCACTGATCAGCAGTGGTAAGGTGCCCAGAGTCGTAGAGCCAAAACACACAGGTCAGGATAAAATAGGAAGAAGAAGCAAAAAGTTTGGGGGTAACCCTACAAAAAGAGCCATTTCCAACATCCTTCATATGTGTGATATCTTGAAGAATACTTACATTTGTATAATATATGTTATTTTGTACCAGATATAAGGGTACCTTTTTAACTTTAGTAAAATCTACTATCTCTTGCCATATTTGTTTTACTCTTGCAAGGGGACTATTTACTGGAATTACAAGTGCCTGTTCCAAATATGTCTGTATGCCTCTAGTTTCAATATTTTGCTTAAAATTTAGTTAGTATGGATTCATAAACATTGAAATCTTTAAGTACTTAAGGAATAGGTACTAATTCTAAATTGTTGTGTACTGTTCTAGCGGGCATTTTGTTTTCCCTTAACTTATTATAGCAGTACTTCTACATAACTTGTCGCGTGGACAAGTCAAACTGTTCCTCTAAAAATAAGTAAACAGCAAATTCACACCACTTCTCATTATTCTCCTTTTGACTTTTATTGTAACTTCTGTTTATTGAAAACAAAGCGATAACAAAAACAGAGGCCAAGCAAATAGAAGGCACATGTCTCAATAAGAAAAGCGGTGAGATAACATCAGTGACCAAGCTGTATATGAAATGAAATGAAAACGAAATGAAAGCTGTACATTGAAACATCAATATAAAATCAACCCACCAGATACAGAGGTCGGACTGTGTAAAAAAAAGCAAACCCGTCCCTACAAAATATACTAGACTGGGGCAATATAAAGCGTGGTACCCTCCCAGGTCACAAACAGTGTAGCAGTGGTCCCAGCTCTAAGGGAAAATACATTAGAGGAACTAGGGTACAAAAGCCAGTCCAGGCCAGAGTCCGATCATCCTGTGAAGTAGTGCCGCAGCACCACAGCTGGACATACAGTAGAAACATGTTAGGCTTAGCCTTATCAACGATGAGACCTTCACATTATGGAGAAGAAATACCTTGCACTGTGAAAATACTAGACAGCTATCTCCATTTTTAATATGAACAATAACACACAACAAAGGAACAAAAGAAAAAGGGATCTTAAGAGACGAAAACACATAAAAAAAGAAAACAATCAGAGGGAACTTCCCTCCCGGGGGGGGAGTAGATGCCGGATGCGCTGTGGGGAGCTAGGGCCCAAATTGGAAGTTGTTAGGGCTTCCAGGGGGCAAAAAGACCTGTCTGCTATTTCAAATGGGTCGTTCATGGGATTCTGGTTTCTGACCCCGAGAGAAAGGCTCCAAGGGATCTTCGAACAGCTGTAGAGCACTCAGTTTGGGGGATACCAGTCAGGAGTGTTCAGTCTTGGTGAGGTGGTGTATAAGTGGCTGACAAATGCGCTTGAATCGTGTGTCAGTGTGGTTAATACGGGCAGTAAGTAATTCTAAGGCCAGGACATCCCGCAACCGAAGAAACCAGGTGGCAATGGGGGGAGAATGGGGCCTCTTCCAACATAAGGCAATGGACTATCTAGCCGCTCCTAGTAGATGGAGGATCAGATGCCATTACGCGTTAGTCATGGCTTTCAACGTGCCTGTTTTAATGCCCAAAATCACCAATGACGGGGTAGAAGGAACCAGGAAACCTATCACTTCTTTAATGTGACTGAGGATCTCCTTTCAAAATAGCGTGAGATGGGGGCAAGACCACCAAATGTGCAGAAAGTCCCCTCGATCGCTCTGGCACCTCCAGCAAAGCCAAGGGGAGTTCTAGAACATCTGATGGAGGCGAGTGGGGGTATAGTACCATTGTGTCATCAGCTTGTATGCTGATTCGCGCTGTGGTGTACTGCGGTACACCTTAGGGATATCCCTCCACAGATGGGCCCACCCCTCAGGGGGGGATGTCCTCATCCAGGTCTGAGGCCCAACGCGTCTGATAGCCATGGGGCGTGGGTTGTTTAGAGTGTTGCAAAACAGAATAGGTTTTAGAAATCAGACCCTTTGACCCCTCAAACCTAGGAACCAAAGATTTAAAGGGGGTGAGTTGTCGAGTAGCCTCCCGGACATATATCGGGGAGCTAAGCCAATGCCGCAACTGGTTATATTGCATACGCATGCCTTTCGAGAGGTGAAAGGTTTGTCTGCATTGATCAAATGTGCGGAGGGGTGTGCCCTCAAAAAAGTCCTGGATAACTCGCAGTCCCTCTACTGTCCATGCATCAAAACCCTGAGGCTGTTAGGCAGGGGGAAACATAGGGTTACATGTTAGTAGTGTGTTGAGGGAGGTAAGCATCGTGAGGCCCCGGGCTACTGCCAGTCTATCCCAGGTCTCCAAGACCGTTCTCGTAGGGGTAGCTATGTAAGTGCTGCGGGGGCGAGCTCCACGCATGAGCCAAGCTAGATCCCACAAGGGTCTTCAGGATACCGCCCGGTCCAAGTGGAACCAATGCTTCTCGCTTTCACAAACTATCCATTCTGATATAAACAGAAGGTGACAGGCCTAATAATATTCCAACAGATTGGGGCAGGCAAGACCACCCCGGTTTCTGGGAAGCATAAGGACTTTATTAGAAAGCGAGCGTGAGATTTCCCCCATATAAATTTGGTAAAGTCCCGCTGCAGGGCCAGGATATCCGCTTGTGGTATGGGGGTGGGAAGGGTTTGAAAAAGATAGAGAATTTTAGGAAGAAGAGACATTTTAATGGTGTTGATTCGTCCTAACCATGCCAGGGGAAGGCCTTTCCATCTACGCATTTCCTCTCGTATGGATTTCCTATACCTGAGCCAATTAGACGAAGTCCAAGACGAAGGTGTTGGAGTTAGTGCCAGGCCCAGGTATCGAATCGACACATCGGTCCACTGCACCGGACTAGAGTCCCGCAGTTCCTGGACTTCCGAGGCCGAAAGTGTAAGATTAAGGGCGTGGGATTTAGCAAGATTGATCCGATAGCCGGAGGCGGCTTCGAAGGACCCCAGGAGTGTCAACCACTGCAGGAAGGGAGGTTGGTGGGGAGGACAGGGATAAGAGGAGATCATCAGCGAAGACAGAGGCTTTATGCTCATAACCAACCATGGGAATACCCCGTATATCCTGATCGCGACTTATAGCAATTGCCAGGGGCTCCAGTACAAGTGCAAATAGTAAGGGGGAGAGCGGGCACCCCTGTCTAGTGCCGCAGTGGATAGGAATAGGGGCTGTAAGATGTCCATTAAAATGAATGCGAGTAGTGGGCTTCGCATATGGAGCCATCAGTTTAGAGATTATCCCAGGTCCCAGACCACCTTTCTGGAGGACTGCCCTAAGAAAGCCCCAGTCCACGTGATCGAACGCCTTTTCTGCGTCGAGGGACACCAGACAGGCTGGGATATATCTGAATCGCGCTTTCTCCACTAGTTGGGCTATCCGGCGGATATTGTCCGCACCCTGACGGCGACAAATAAACCCCACTTGATCAGGGTCAACGAGACCTGGAAGATGAGGTTCCAAGCGATTTGCCAGGATTTTCTCATATATCCTGCCGTCAGTGCTTAACAGGGCAGTAGGGCGAAAGGTAGCGGGCAGGGTCAGATCCTTTCCTGGGTTAGGGTAAGCACTATTTCCGCCTCGTTCATTGTGGCGGTGAAACCCGAGCGATCAGTGAAGCTATTAAAGAGATGAAGCATATGGTCCCGAAGTTGCGGGTAGAAGACCTGATAGAAAGTAACCGGCAGGCCGGCAGGTCCTGGGGTTTTGCTTATCGGAAGCTGTTTCAGCGCTTTGGCTATTTCGTCATGAGTAATAGGATCATCAAGCAATTTCGTGAAATAGGGATCTATAGGGTCTCAAGGGCAGGAGTCGAGAAAAGCAGTGACAGTAGCGGGTGAACAAGGAACTTGCGCGTACAGATCCCTGTAAAAGGTCTCCAATTCAAGGCTTTTGTCCGTCTCAGAGATGGCCCAGGAAACATCCAGCAGCTTAAGCTTAGAAATGTGAACTCGGGTAGTCTGAGCCCAAAGTCATTGTGCTAGACACACCCAAACTTTATCCCCTCCCGTATAGAATTTCTGTTTGAGAGTGACTAAAAGCAGCTCTGCCTTGCTGGTATGCTGTAAGTGCAGTTGGCCACGGAGTTCGGCAAGGAGCGAATTGTTGCGGAGGGACGGATGCCCGTGGTCACTACGTTCTAAGGCTTTAATATCTCTAGAAAGGGTAGACTCAACCAGGCGCGCTTTCCTAGGCTGGGTGATTGATATTGATGTGATGATGCCCTGAATAGTGGCTTTGAAGTCATCCCAGGGGACGTCTTCAGGGGTATCAGAAAGGGAATTGGCGAGAAAGAAAGCCTCAATCTCCTTACGAATGTCTACCACATTCGCAGGGTCTCGAAGGGCCTGGGGGGGGCAGTCTCCACTGAGGCAGGGGTTCTCTACGTGTATCTGGGGGTTGGAGTGCGAACAGGACATGTGCATGGTCTGATAGAGATATATTGGAGATCTCTGTGCTACACAGCATGTGAACCAAGGGGAGCGAAAGAAAGAAATAATCTATACGAGAATACGAGCGGTGCACGTGAGAAAAGGTGTAATCCAGAGAGTCTGGGTGTAAGTGACTCCAGGTGTCGACTAAACCGAAGTCAGTGATGACATTCCACAGTGTCGCTGACATCACTTCGGCAGTATGATGCGCATGCGCAGTGCGGTCCCACTCAGGGTTCCAAACCAAATTAAAGTCACCCCAAGGACAATAGGAGTAGAAAGTGATTGCAGGAGGACCCCAAGGTGCAGGCGAAGACATGCGTCTTGATTCTGGTTAGGTGCATATATGTTAACAAAAGTTAAAGAGCCCGACCCCAAACCATGTGTACCTTGAGAAACCTCCCCCCATCATCTGCCGTACACTTAGGGGTCACTACTTGCCAGCCTGGCTTGAAAAAAAATGTCCACCCTGCCAGTTTTGGTAGGGGACCACGTCCAATATTTAATAGGGTATCTGGGGTGGGACATAAGGCGGGTGTCAGTGGAAAGCAAGTGGGTCTCCTGAAGGAAAACCACGTCAGGGTCATGCTGAAGCAAATATCGCCATACTTGGTGACGCTTATTAGGGGAGTTCAGCCCTTTCACATTGAGAGAGAGGAGTTTAACAGGATTTGTCATAATACAAAAAGGGGAATGTGTCGCACCTCCTCCACCCTGCAGTATCTTGAGCCCCCCAGCTCCTCTCAATCACCACCCATCGCAGCAAAAGAATGAGAAAGACAGCCCGATCTCCAAGGCACATTCTAGCAAGTCCCAGAAAGGTAACCCCAGAGAATTGAGACAGCTCAGCCCCTCAGATCAACGCATCTAAGGGAAGAAAACATACAACACAAAGGGAAAGAGAAAAAAATGAAAAAAAGACAAAAACAGATGACCAACTGGGCCAAACAAGTTCAGAGTCTAACGGGAATAGCCCAGAGTCACTCAGGTGGGCCATTCTGGAAAAGTCTCTTTCCTGAGGGACTCTGAAGTGGGGGGGGGGGCGGCAGACACATAGAAGTGCAAGGGTCTCTGTCGCCTATATCCCGTGGCAGTATAAAATACACAATGTTCTTTCTGGACACCAGTCCATTCCAAGACGATCGATCATAGGGGTGGTAGGGACTCCTTTCGCAGGGCCAACCAAAGTGACAAGAAAGCGCAATCATATCCCTCCGACCCGTGCGGTGGACCACTCCATGTAACATGTGCCATTGGGGGCAAGCCTTATGACAGGGAGCTGAGTAAGCCTACCAGTCAGAATGGAATGTAAGGGGTTCCAGCATTATATCGTAGGCCAGCAGTACCAGTAAGGTGTCACTCAGCATGAGTTTGTGACTGCATTGAAGAAGAAGAGCCACTTAGAACGGATATGGCCTATAATGTCTTGCTTGGTTTGTGAGGATTCGAGCTCCTGCAGACGGCGTTTGGATCTAGGAGGGAGAACAGTGGACCACTCCGGGCGAAGAGGCCCAGACCGGTGGTCCCGCGAAGAGGAAAGTTCACCTCCATCAGGCTTGATAGGAAGAAGCAGGAGCTGTTGCGCCTCTTTGAGTGAACAGAGAATCCATCGCTTGCCCTCCCAAGTAAACATCAGCACGAAAGGGTGGCCCCACTGATACTTAACATTAAGGTCTCTCAGTTTATCTGTAGCAGGTTTGACCACTTTCCGCCGTTTGAGCGTGGCGGGCACCAGGTCCTGAAAGATTTGTATCGTTAGACCATTATAGGACACCGATTGAATCTCCTGCACCTTTTTCAAAATGGCTTCCCTGTCTGTAAAAAAGTGGACTCTTGTGAGAATGTCCGGGATAAAGTCAGAGCGATTGCAAGAGCCCGGGACCTGATGAGCCCTATCAAGCATAGGCGGGGAGGCGTCCTCGTTCTCCCGGATGGCATGAAAGAGGTCCAATGAATACGCTAGGATGTCCTTCCCCTCCGCTCTGAAAGGAACCCCTTTAATGCGTAGGTTGTTCTGCCTACTGTGGTTTTCCAAGTCCTCTTGTTTCAGTTGTAGGGTGAAGTTCTGATCTTCCAGGTTCGTCATCCTTTTCCAAAGGCTTTTGAGGTCCTCTGTCCTAGTGTCCATGGTGCGTTTAAGATCGTCGACTCTGCCCCAATGTCCGTGACCTCCTGGTGTATCTCTTGGAGACCGGCCTTGAAGTCCTGTCGAAGTGAGTAAATCTCTTCTTTGATTTCTCGCAGAAAAGATGTCATGAATGTTTGAGTGATCGGTACTTCTGAGGCAGGCTTCCCAGCTGACGCCAGTGAAGAGTTGGGGTCCTCCTGCATTTGAGAGAATGTCTTGGACCACAACGACGTGACCGGGTTGTCAGGCATAGACGCAGCATCAGAGTCTTTATTAGCCTTGTTTTTGGGTGGCATGTCAGCGGTTGTTATGGGCGCCGGGGGCCCAGCAAAAGAGGGAGGGCAATCCTACTGGACAGGGCTGCGGGTCAACAGGAGACAAGGGCCCAGCATCGTCCGTTATGGGTGGTCCGTCCGCTGCACAGCACAGGCAAAAGAGCTCCATATAGCTCACCGAGTCGCAGGCCGGGGGTGATTGTGATAAATACTTCCTCCAAGCTGAAGGTTGAACCAGGTCCCAGTCCCAGATGCGAGGGATTGTGAACAAGGGCGTCCAGCGGTCCCCATACGGTCAATGTGGGTGCCAGGGAGCTCCAACAGAGGCTGAAGGCATTAGAGTTAAATGGGGGCCAAGCGTCAGAGAGGAGGGGGTCACTCAGCATGCAAAAGTATCCTCCTGGGCCACGAGAGAGACCCCCAGTCGGCAGTAAACAAGTGTTCTCCAGAGGGGGAGGCAGTGCGACCAGCCCAGGGCCTGCACACAATCACCTACTAGTCCCAGGGCCCTCGCAAGGACTGTTTCTCAATGCGCCCCAGGATAGTGCAGCCAAGTACTCCTGAGGTCTCCGCACTACCAGGAGTCAGTCAGATTTCAGGGGTCCCGTGGTCAATAGCCCAACCGTATGACCACATGCAAGCCGCAGGGTTTCAGGCAGGGGGAAAAGATGGCTGTCATATCCCAAAGTAATCCCAAAGTTCCTCCTGAGAGAGTTGCAGCATCTCAAACACCAAGGGGGCCCTCAGCCGGAATTCAACAGCAATAGTTCAGCAGGGGAGGTGGGACATCTGGGCTAAGGGCATTAGAAAGTCTCTCCACTGTCCCCAGGGCCCTTGCAGGCAAAGCGCCGGTCCCCCTCTCACCGCGGTCTTCTCCGCTCGTGTTCCCTCGTAGGACTAGGAGCACCGGAATTGCCGTTGGGTGTTCTCCTCGGCAGCGTGAGGTTGGCACTCACACCAGGAGCTCCCACATGGAGGTTCCCCCGCGGCCGAAGTCAAAGGCTTGGGGCGATGTCACTGGGTTCAGGAGCACTATACGCCGCAGGAAGGCCTCAGGAGTCCAGATGTTGTAAGACTGGGAGATTTAATCCAGTAGGGATTACATTTCTGGGCACCATGGGTCACAGTGTAGGTCTCCTTTAGGCCGCCGACAGGGCCGAGCATCTGGAACGGCAGAAGAGCAGACGGTCTCTCCGAGAAGCACCGGAGGTCGAGAGCCCCCCCCAAAATCCTGGGGCACGGAACAGCCAGCGGCCCTTGCCAGCACTGGGGTCTCCCTCGGGCAAGCAGGTCACTCTCGGCGCACAGAGACAGGGTTGATGTCCGTCCGACAGGCCTCCGTAGCAGTCTCAACCCAAGATGGCGGCCAGGGGGATTCAAGCCACAGTCAATCAGAGAGCGCAGTCAATTAAGGCCCGCGGGGCAGTTCTCCGCTGGAAAAACCCAAGACCACTGCATCACCATGGTAGGCTGTGCGCCCTGCCCTTGTTAACAGGCCCGAAGGCAGAGGATAAAAGCAATCGCAGGACACGGCAGAGCGGAGAACCAGTGAGACGTGTCTCTCTCCATTCGTGCCGAAGCCAAGCCCCCTCCTTTTCACTTTTAATGTACAAATGACATTACGAGTTTCACTTTTGTAGTGAGTGCGTCAAAAACATATGCAAACGCAGTTTGGTTTCTCAGGACACACTGTGTTAAAGTTTCTAATCTCTTTTTGAAAACTACCAACAGTAATACCTATGTCCTGTTCTACAACAACTGTTGTTACCAACTCTTCATTTTCCCTACACTCCAGTTCAGGACCAAAAAAAACCCAAAACTCTACATCATTGCAAACCTTATCCACCTCTGCTACAGTACCGTGCGAAAGAGCTCTATTAATTTCTCCTAAACCCAAAGCAGGAGTTTTTACATAGTAAAGCCTTCTAACAAAAGTTGTTGTCTTGCAAAAAACCTTCTTCGTCATAGAAACGCTCAGTACTCGAAGTGTGTACCCATTCACCTCTAAATATTTTGCAAAAGTTACTTCTATTAACAAGTCTTTTCTTTTGGCTCTGTTTTCTCATAGACAATACTATTTTGTCCACTGTCTTCATTTAGTGTTAAATCAAGATAAATAGCTTCCTCTTCAGAGCAAATGCCTTCTCAACTATACTTTCAACATATTCATTTTTTCTGATTGCCTGTGTTTTTTTATTTTATACTTCTTCATAGGTGCTAATAAGTTGTGAATTACTCCAGAACAGAACATTTTAACTCTAATTTCCTTGAATTTCTTCTGCCTTTTGGTTAAAGTCTTCCCTTTTTTGGACAATTTCTTACTTTTTATATGAGAGACATTTTGTCCTTTTTTAGTTGGTGTTATACTTTCTTTTGTGTTTATTGTTTTTGCACTGTTTCCAGTTGTGCATATATAATTTTAAGAAATGTATTTGTGCACTTACCAGCAGTTCTTTTCTCTTTGACCACCTTTTCTGCATTTTGCCCCTTTTGCTTATTAGTTCTGAGGAGATGGTGTGTTTTCTGCTCTTCTTTTTATCCTTTGAGTTTTTAATGGCATTGTAACTCTCTGTAGTTAACTAGACATCGAGGTCTAAACACAAAAAAATAGAAGTACATTCACTAGTTAATGACGCAGTATCAGGTTATATTTTTTAACTATTTAAACATGTACTTTATGTGAGCAAATATTGTTCAGTGAATTTACAGACTACATGTGTTACCTTTTAAGCATATATCAACCTCCCCTATGTTTCAGCTACAGACTAGCTCAATGGTTACTTATATCTAGTAGAAGATCACTTTATGTTTGGTGTAGGGGTTTAAAATATGAAGGTTTGCCGAGCAGTAAAACTGCATTCATAGGCTAAACTTTACAAGGCCCAAAACATGATGGAAGGGTTCCTTCACTGCATGTTAAACTTGAAAGTGTTAGTTCTTTAACAGATATGTGAATAAATATCTCAGTCCGTATCTGGGGCTGTGATTGCATATGTATGTAAGTTTATGCGTAAATGAATACCTCTCTTCGTAACCTCTGCGGTTATCTAAATGTGTCTGTAAAGGGCTGCAAGGTTTGCCTCCTGGATGTGTTATTGAGTATTAGTTTTTTTTAGGTGTGTGTTCAACACCCTTCATGAGCGCTACATAAATATCAATTGTGCCTCTCGGTATCAGTGACTATTTAGGTGCTTCTGTCACTATGTCAGTGAATGATTTAGTGCCTGTCTGCTTTTCTACTAAGGTGTATCAGATTAAAGTGTGGATGGCAGGAAGAATTTTTAATAGGGCACATGAGTCTGTATGAGTGATATAGATCTCTGAATCTTTAGACTACATGTGGTACCTTTTAAGCATATAGCCTGCCCTATAGTCTAGCTACAGTCTATCTCAGTGGTAACTTAGTTCTAGTTAAAGATGTGTAGGAGCTTAAAATATAAATATTTGCCTCTTACTTGTGTTAGTAAGTATTAGGTGAATTAAGCATGTGTGCAACTGCCACCATTAACTGTAGATACATAACAATTCTACCTATCTGTTTAAGTGAATGTTTAGGTGTTCCTGTCACAGTTTGTATGAGTGTTTTAGTGTCTATGTGCTTGTAGGTAGGTATGTCAGATTACATTCTGCATGGCAGGGTGCCTGTATAATTAAGCACATAGGTCTGTAGGAGTGCATATAGCTCATAGAAAATTCTGAATATATGTTTTACCTTTTAATTACATAGCTCATTGCACAATGGTCTAGCTACAGACTACCTTAGTGGTCAGGAATATGTGAAGAGGAGTTTACAACTTGTGTAGGGGTTTTAAGTTTCAGTGAGAAGACAGTTATAGCAGTAAAACTGCATACACAAGCTCAAGCATACCAGGCCAGACATAATACAAGGGCCACTTCTCTGCATGTTAGACTTGAAAGTGTCAGTTTTATACTAGATATATGGATGAATGTCTCAGTTCATATCTTGGACTATCATTGCATGTGTATATAAATTACTGGATAAGGTGCTCTCATTCAATGTTTATGTAAGTTTCTGGGTAAATGACTGCCTTTCCTCATAACCGTTATGGTTATTTTTATTGTGTCTGTAAGGGGCCGCATGGTTTGCCTCCTGTGTGTGTAACTAAGAATTAGGTTTTTTATGGTATCTGTGCAACTGCCTTGATTAGCTCTACATGCATTTCACTTGTGCCTCTCTATATCAGTGAATGTTTAGGTGCTTCTATCGCTATGTCAGTGGGTATTTTAGCACCTGTGTGCTTTTCGATTAAGGTGTATCTGATTAAACTGCGGGTGTCAGGGTGGATGTTTAATGGGGCACATGGGTTTCTATGACCGCATATAGTTCTGTGCATCTTCAGACTACATATGCTACAGTTTAAGCACAGATCAAGCTCCCCTAAGGCCTAGTACAGCCTATCTCAGTGGTGACTTATATATAGTAGAAGATTAGGTTATGTCTTGTGTAGGCGTTCAAAATATGAAAGTTCACATAGCAGTGAAACTGCATCCATAGGGTACACTGTGCAAGGTCCAAAACAAGGTGGACGGCTTACTTCTCTGCATGTTAGATTTGAAAGAGTCAGTTCTTTAGCAGATATGTGAATGAATATCTCACTGGGTATCTGTGCCTGTCATTGCATATGTATGTAAGTTTCTGGATAAATAATTGCCTCTTTTTATAACCTCTATGGTTCTCTAAATATGCCTCTAAGGAATTGCATGGTTTGCTTACTGCACGTCTTAGTGAGTATTAGGTTTTCTAGGTGTGTATGCAACTGCCATCAGTGAATATTTAGTGCTTCTGTTACTATGTCAGTGGGTGTTCTAGTGTCTGTCTGCTTTCAAACTAAGGTGTATGAGATTAAACTGCGGGTGGCAGAGTAGATGTTTAATGGAGCATATGGGTTTGTATAACCGCATATAACTCAGTGAATCTTCACACTACGTGTTACCTTTCCAGAACATATCAGCCTCCGCTATAGACTAGCTACAGCCTATCTCACTGGCGACTTATAACTAGTAGAAGATCTGTTAATTTCTTGTGTAGGAGTTTAAAATATGACAGTTGACCTAGCAGTAAACCTTCATCCTGAGGCTAAACTGTAGAAGGCCTTAAACATGATGCAAGGGCTACTTCTCTGCATGTTAGACTTGAAAGCGTCAGTTCTATAGTAGATATGTGAATGAATGTCTCAGTGATATCTGGGGCGGTTATTGCATATGTATGTACGTTTGTGGGCAAAATACTGCCTCGGTTCGTGTCAGTAACTACGGAAACGCACTCTACGCCGGAGCCTCGTCCAAGCTCATCAACAGACTACAAAGAATCCAGAACGCCTCTGCACACCTAATCCTCGACGTCCCGCGCCGCGACCACATCACCCCCCACCTGAGGAACCTGCACTGACTCCCCATCGACAGAAGAATCTCCTTCAAGCTCCTGGTCCACGCACACAAGGCACTCCACAAAACCGGCCCAGCCTATCTCAACAGTCGACTCTCCTTCTACGTACCCAACAGGAAACTCCACTCCGCTTACCACGCCCTGGCCACGGTCCCGCGCATCCGTAGAACCACATCCATCAACAGGTCCTTCTCCCACCTGCTCCGCCAAGACCTGGAACACCCTCCCCCTCAACCTATGACAAACCGAAGACCTGCTGACCTTCAGGAGATGACTCAAGACCTGGCTCTTCGACCAGTAGCAACAGCACCACCCCCCTGCCCCCTGCCCCCTCAGCGCCTTGAAACCCTCACGGGTATGTAGTGCACTTTACAAATGATTGATTGATTGATTGTAAGTGCCTGCATGGTCTGCCTCTTGGATGTGTTAGTGTGTGTTAGGTTTTTTGTGAATGTGTGCAAGTGCCTTTCCTTATCGCTAAATAGATATCACTTCTGCCTGTTTATGTCAGTGAATCTTGCTTCTGTCACTATGTCAGTGGGTGTGTTAGTGCCTGGCTGCTTTCCCTGGTTGGAAAGGAGAATGATAAATGGGGCACATGAGTTTATATGAACGCATATAGCTCACTGAATCTTTAGAGTACATGTGTTACCTTTTAGGCATATACCAGCCTACCATATGGCCTAGCTACAGCATACCTCAGTGGTCACTTTTATCTAATAAAACATCAGTCTATGCCTTGTGTAGGAGTTTAAAATAAGAAGGTTGGGCTAGCAGTAAAACTGCATCCAGACGCTAAACTGTACAAGGCTCAAAATATGATGTAAGGGCTACTCCTGTGAATGTTAGCCTTGAAAGTGACAGTTCTTTAGCAGATATGAGAATGTATGTCTCTGTTATATCTGGTGCTGTTGTTGCATGTGTATATACGTTTATGGGAAACTAACTGCCTCTGTTTGTAACCTATATGGTTATCTAAATGTGTCTGTAGGGGGCTGCATGGTTTGCCTCCTGGATGTGATAGTGAGCATTATTTTTTTTGGGGTGTGTGCAACTGCCTTCATTAGCACTACATAGAAATCTCTTGTGCTTGTCTATACCAATGAATGTTAGATACTTCTGTCTCTTTGTCAGTGGGTGTTTTAGTGATACTGTTCTTTGCCAGTAAGGTGTATGAGATAGATTAAACTGTGGGTAGCAGCGTGGATGTTTAATGGGCCACATGAGTTTCTATACCCGCATATAGCTCCATGACTGTTCACACTACATGTATTACATTTGAGGCACATATCAGCCTTCCCTATGGCCTAGCTACAGCCTATCTCAGTGGTGACTTATATCTAGTAGAAGATTAGTTTATGCCTTGTGTAGGAGTTTAAAATATGAAGGTTGACCTACCACTAAGACTGCATCCAGAGGCTAAACGGTACAAGGCCAAAACATGATACTAGGTCTACTTCTGTACATGCTACATTCAAAAGTGCCAGTTCTTTACCAGATATGTGAATGAGTGTCTCTGTCCAAAGCTAAGGCTGTGATTCTATGTGTATATAAATTTGTCTCTAAATTGCTGCATCTCTTGGAAACCTGTGTGGTTGTGTGAATGTGTCTCTGAGGGGCTGCATGCTTGGTGTATTACTGTGTCTCTGCGTTTGTATTTAGCTGTGCCAGATTGAAGACTAGGTGGTATAGTGCATGTGCAATTGGGAACATGGGTCTGTTGGATTACATAAAGCTCAGTGAATCTTCAGAATACATGTGTTACATTTTTACCATATAGCTCCCTACAGTATGGCCTCGCTACACCCTTCATTAATGTGGAGTCATATGTTCGGGAGAGCAGTTTACACCTTGTGTAGGATTTTTAAGTAAGAAGACAGCCCTAGCAGCAAAACTGCAAGCACAGGTCAATTACACCACACCCAAGACATAATGCCTAGGTTTCTACCTAGGTATGTCAGATTAAAATGTGGATGGCACACTGCATGTATACTTGAGTACAAAAATCATTATAAGCACATATAGCTCACTCAAATAAAAGTACATATCTTACATATTAACCACATAGAACGCTATGGCATAGGTAGCAGTCCATAACATGTTTAAGAAAATGTACCAGTAACTGACTGTCAGTTTTCAAAACTGTAAAAATATGAACACACATAGCTAAATGAATACCTCAGTGCCTGTATTAAAAATTAGAAGCATATCTGTAACTGGTTTTGATACTACCAGATATAAAAGTACTCTGTGAGTATCTTAGTGAATGTACAAGTTCTTCGGTTGATCTATTACTGGGTGAGCGAGAGCCAATGTACTTTAGAAACATGTATGTCAGTTAGATCATGGGTGGTATAGTCTGTACAGTGCATGGCATTAGTGGCCACATGATGACTAAGTTACAGAAACACAAATAGAGAATTCTCTGTTTTTTAACCAGAAGGAACCATGGTTTATGGCATACCTACAGCATATGTCAGAGGTTAGCTATCTGTACTAAAACATACTTTTAATACTTAACAAACTGATATTACATGCTGGTAGTGAGAGTCCAAAGGCACACTCTCCACTAGTAAGCTTAATCCATATTTAAACACTGCATGTTCAACTATGCATAGCATTGTTATATTGCATATCTCACTCTGAAAATAAATAAAGAACATATGTCACCATATATGCACATACAAATCCACCCTGAAATTATCCAACACCTACACTAAAGAGTATGTAATACATAGCTGTCAACTTTGACAGACTCATAATTGATATACACCTACAGTGCATAGTTTCCACTTTCAAATGTGAGTGTTCTAGTCCTCTTTTAATATGGAACAAATAAAACTACAACTCCCAGAATTCAAATAAAAACATTTGTTGTAAACAGCCCATTATGTATACACATATAACACTTTCACAACTTATACTACATTATTACAATGTGCAGAAAAGACTGCACATTAGTGTGCAGTCTTTTCTTCTAACACTTACAGAATGGAGTAAAGGCAACATACAGCTCTATAGAAACACATTGTAAACTGACTTCACAGACACCTAGTCTGCACCTAAGACAAACAATGTCTTAGTCACCTATTAATAGATATATTAAAACTCTTACACCATGACTTATATATCATCCTATCTATTTTAAATACTTATATATATATATATATATATTTTTTTTAAATGTATTACAATATGAAATAATGATATACCTCATTAATCAATTATTTTGCTTACAAAGAAATGTAATTGGCATACTAGAAGATTGAGTTTCTTGGTAAAAGGATGTAATACTCTCAGGTTTTGCAAAAACTAAAACTTAGCACAACAATGGTACACCTCTCTCATACAAAGCAATCATAAACGGCAACCTTCGGAACTTTGCATTTCCTGATATTACAAAAGTCAGCAAATAAAATAATTCCCTTCATACTTCATTGTTGTAACTGCATTTCTGAATGGTTACTATCTGTTAACCCTTTCACTCCTTTTACAAGGTAGCCCAAAATGAATGCCTTTGTTTCTATACTCATGACATAATTATGATCATCGCGATGAATTCCTGAAAAAAAGAGAGTAGAAAAACCTACTTACCTTTATAGTTCATATTTGTAACTATACCATACTACACTTTATTGCAAAATCCTCACTAGGTAATATTACCTCCTTATAAAACAAAAAACATAAACATCTCCAATTTTAAAAAACTGCTATCTGTCTCTTTAATACCCTTTTCCCAATACAGCCTCAGCACATCCTCCATAGCGACTCACCAGACCTAGTAGGTCACAAATTAATAGCACATTCTAGAAAGTCCATACTAGTTACAAAATAAAGTACAGCAGGTGTGGTTTACTGCACACACTGTAAAGCATATCCAAGTCTGTATTACATTTTTTTCTATTTACCAGATCCAATGGAACACCTATTTACTTATCCCTTCTAAATGGTACCTACTTTTTATTCACCAGCATACTCCCTCCATCCAATCAATTTTTTTATTTTTTTGAAACCACCACCACACATACATTTTAACTGACTTTCATTGTACCAACTGCCTCATTCAGCTCCAGCCTTTTACTGTCTGCTACTGCTGCTTCACTTCAAAATGCTTAGAGTATGGATTGTGGGTCATAGCTATGTCTATTGGGCTGCTGAGGCTGCAAGAAAGAGAAATATTTAGTGGGACTTGGGTTTGGCTTTTGTGGACATTACTTGGATTGAACAGAGAGGATTAAAGTGCCATCAATTGCTGCCTTTGATTAAAAGCATTGTGGATTCACCAGCCCCTGAAGTCATGATTGTGCACTGTGGTGGCAATGACCTAGGCACACTGACTTGGGTAGGATTGTAAATCCTAATGAAGGACACCTTTGCTAAATTGATTATGCTTTTCCCTCGCACTATCTTGGTGAACGCTAACATATCATCCACAATAAGGAGCATAAGAGGGAATTACAAAACAGTTCGCCCTCCACTCATAACAACAATATATCAATAAAGTCCTGATTTGTACATGAACAAGTAATCCTTCCAAGGAACCCAAGGGCAGGGTAGTAAACTCTCCACCCAAAGACTGGCTTCTAAAAACACATTAGTGTTAAGGTTTCACTTTAAACCAAGCTTCTGTGTATTGTGTCCTCCTTTCCTGTTTACTGCTCCTTTACTGTTTACTGCTCCAGCATATATAAGTTGAAAAAAAACAGATGCTTGGCGCTGCATATTATTAAGACCGTCATTAGGTTGAAATGCATTATGCTGTATTACAAGGCTTGCCTGCTACGATTAAAATCTAATTTGACCTATTTTCCGAATGGAGGTTTATTGTGCTGGAAGTCTGGCACGACTTTGCATGTGGAATACATTACTATCTATATAACTGTATAAAAAATATGTTCAAACTCATGTTTTTCTAGTGAGCTTCTATAAAAACCATCTTCCAAACCTATTTTCTGTTTTTTGCAATGAAGCCGGGAGTCGCGATGACGTCGATAACAGTGACGATTGCGAAAACATCACGAAAATGCAAAGCAAAAGCAAGACTTCAATAGCCACCATCACATTCAAAATGTATAACTGTATAATTCAGTCTAACCATCACACAAGATACATCACTAGCTAAATAACTCTATAAAACCATATATCAGTCTCTGAATGTCTCTATGAATGATTGAATGTAGTATGTGACTGGGTGTATGAACGTGTCACTGACTTTCTGATTGGGTGTATGAGGGTCTGGGTGGCTCTGTGACTGGTTGCATATATGTCTCAGTGGGTCTGTCAGGGGATGCATAAGTATGTGAGTGGGTCTGTGAGTGGGTGTATCAGACTCTTAGTGGGTATTTCAGTGGGTGCATAACAGTCCATGTGTGAACTGTGAGTCAATGTATGATTGTCTGACTAGGTCTCTCAGTGGGTATTGATCTCTGAGTGGGTCTGTGAGTGACTGTATGACTCGCTTATTGCTTCTGTCAGTAGGCATGTATTTATTTGAGTGGGTGTGCAATTGGGTATGAGTTTTTGAGTGGGCCTATCACTCAGTGTGTCAGTGTCTCAGTGTCTCTGAGTGGATATCTCAGTCTCTGACAGGGTCTGTGAGTAGATGCATGAGTCTCTCTGTATGTCTCTTAGTGGGGTATGAGTATCTGAGTGGGTGTGCAAGTCACTGTGTGAGAATTAAAATAGGTGTGTTAGTGAGGGTGTAAGTATCTGTATTGGTGTCTCAGTGATTCCATGAGAATCTGACTGGGTGTCTGAGTGACTGCTTGAGACTTTAAATTAATCTGTAAGTGGATGCATCAGTCTCTCAGTGGGTCTGAGAGTGGGTGTATGAACCTCTGAAGGCTTGTGTGAGTGACTGTCTGAGTGGATCTGTAAATGGGTAAATGACTCTCCTAGTGGGTCTTTGACTGGGTGTGTGACTATACCAATTGGTCTGTCAGTAAACATGTCTGTCTTTGAGTGATAGTGTCACTCGGAGTATGACTCTCTGAGTGGGTCGGTGAGTTGGTGCGTCAGTGTCTGAGTGTGTCTGTAACTGTCTGTCTCAATCTCCGACAGGGTTTGTGACTCGATACATGTGCCTGACTAGGTCAGTGAGTAGTAGCATACATTACCATTTAATTCAGTGACTGAATGGGTACATAACTGTCTCCATGGGTCTGACAGTGGGTACATGAGTCTTTGATATCGCTTCTGAGTAGGTGCAAGTATCTCTGAGTGGGTCTGTGAGTGGGTACATGAGCCTCTGACTCGATAAGAGACTTGGTGCAAAAGTGTTTGAGTATGTCTGCGAGTGGGTGGATCAACACTTGACTGGGTTACTGAGTGGGTACACAGTTGTCTCGGTGGGTCTGTGAATGAGTGTATCAGTCTCTGGGAGGGTTTTTGAGTGGGTGCATAAGTGTACAAGACTGTCTGAGTAGGTCTGTGAGTGGATGCATGAGTGTGTAAGAGGGTCTGTGAATGGGTGTGTCACTGTCTCAGTGGATCTGTAAGTTGGTACGTCAGTGTCTAAGTGGGCCTCTGACTGGGTGGATCAGTGTCTGAGTGGGTCTCTGAGTGGATCCATCAGTTTCTAAGTGGGTCTCTTAGTGGGCATATCAGTATTTGAGTCAGTCTACGAGTGGGTGTCTGAGAATCTCACTTAGTCTCTCAGTGGCTGCATCACTATCTCACTCAATCAATCAATCAGGTGTTAGTTGAGCACGACTACTCACCCGTAAGGGTCTCAAGGCGCTGGGGGGATGGTTGGGGGGTTAGCACTGGGTTTGTGAGTGAATACATACAGCTGTGATTAAGTTCATAAGTCTCTAAATGGGTCTGTAAGTGGGTGCATGACTCTTTGACTATATCTGCAAGAGAGTTTGTCAGTGTCAGAGTACAACTATCACGTGGTGGATACGATTCTGAATTGGCCTGCCACTGGATGCAGGAGTATGTATCTGTGGGTGTTCCAGTGTATAAGTAAAACTGTTGGCAAGTGTGTGTATATATACATATTTATATATATATTTTTAATTTTCACCAATATTCGCGATGTCACCGCGATAGTCATGACCCCCCTGCAACGCTACATGGGGGCCACGCTGATGGTTGTGGCGTTGTTGTAAATATCACACGTAAAAAAATGAATTTTAGACACATAACTTGTGTCACTAACACCCCATTTCTCAAAATGAGGTCAAAGAAGTACCGCCACACTGACCACTTATGTCAGCTTTCACGGAAATGTTCAGCCCTGGGAACAATTTCTGATCGATAAAATGGCAGCCGCAATTTTTTGTTCAGGTTGTGTCTAGCCAATCACAGCATTCTTTTTGGCACAGGCATTCATGATTACTCGCAAAATTGTTGCAAAATATCCATGGACACAGATATCACTAACTTTTTCTTCTTACATTTTTCAGAACTACTGAACATATTTTCACTAGATGGCACAAAGCACAATCGGCGTAACAACATCTACCTTTCTGCCAAATTTGGTGTGATTCCGTCCCTCGGTTCGGGCTGTTGGTTTAACTACACGATCTATGGGAATTAACATGAGTGAGCCTGTGTTTTCTCAGCCCCCGCTTGACAGATCACCCCAAAACTTGCTATACACAACAAAACTTACTATGAAATATTTTCTGGCAAATTTTGTGAAGATACAGTAACTGGCACTAAAGATATAGGCAAGTAAAAAACGCTTTGCTCTTCCTGTAGACGCTAGGTCCTAAACCATGACTATCTATGTAATATGTATATATATAAATTCACTGAAAAAACCATAGGTTTCACACACGTTATAGTTAGGAATTAGCATTTAAAAAACCTTGTAAAATTCAGTGAAAAAACCATAGGTTTCACACATGTTATAGTTAGCTGGACATTTTACTGATAAAAAACCATTGAAATTCCCCCGTTATAGTTAGTGCAGGCAACTATAACTCACGCGACCGCAATCCTCTGCTGATGCTAATACTGTATTTAGACACTTATTTGCCCATGTCTTCTTCCATTAAATTTTAGCTATACATATATTACAAATATTTTTTTTTCATAAAGACACATATGTCATCAGCAGAGGATTGCGGTCGCGTGAGTTTTAGTTGCCTGCACTAACTATAACGGGGGAATTTCAATGGTTTTTTATCAGTAAAATGTCCAGCTAACTATAACATGTGTGAAACCTATGGTTTTTTCACTGAATTTGCAAGGTTTTTTAAATGCTAATTCCTAACTATAACGTGTGTGAAACCTATGGTTTTTTCAGTGAATTTGTACGGTTTTTTAAATGCTAAGTTACTTTACGCCATTCGTGGCGTGCGCGCCCACTTAACGCAGTTCGTTCCGTACGCTTACCGTAAGCGCACCGTAAGCGCACCGTAAGCTGCCACAGATATATATATTGATTTAAATGCTATTTTCTCAGGAACTACTGAACAGATTCACACCAGACCTACAAAAGGCACTTCCTTGACCTGAGGACTACCTCTCTGCCAAATTTCAAGTAACTCTGTTCAGCCGTTCGGGCTGTAGCTGTGTCTAAAGGTCCTATGGAAAAATGCATGGGAAAAACGCGTTTTGGGACCCCCCTTTTTTCTCAGCCCCCGCTTGACGAATCCCCCCGAGACTTTCAGGGTAGGAGCGGAGCGTAGCGCCCCACCTATTTTGAAAATTTCGCGAGGATTCGTCGACCGGCGCCAAAGTTATTCCAAATAGAATGTTGCGGTTTTCCTATGGAAACAGGGTCCTAACTATAACTACCTACTGGCGACCGCCAGTAGGTAATATATATATATATAGCGTATTTTTCACAGACATAACAGGATTACAACAAGTAGGTAAACAGGTGTTATGTCATGATTTAAAAATTGGTATTTATACTGTTTTAACAATCAAATTGTCCATTCTATATAGAATTGTTAACAATATACTGTGTTCAATATGATTCTTTGCATTATGCATATATGTAAACAAACATTGAGGGGTGATAAAGGATAAAATCAAAAGCGTTACTGAGTAATTGATAATACTTACCAGGACAATAATAACATTTCTGTTTTTCAAAACTTGAAGCATCTATGCAAATATATGGAATGTAAACTCACTAATTAACACATGAATAATGTTTTGCGCAAGTTGTAGAAAACACACAGATAGTCTGTTTTCTAGTTTCATTATCAAAGTGAAAGAGAGAAAAAAATTATGCACTTGTCACTTTAAAATGGGGAGAAATGAAGTGGTGGGTCATGTGATCAAGAACCCTCAGAGGTTCGAAACGCGTCATGGCGGCCATGCACTGAAGAAAATAAATATATTATTGCACTGAAAAAGTGGAGTTCGCGCCTTTCTTGGTTTCGGGGGATTGGACCGCTGAGAGAAAGGAATACGAAAAAAAAAAATATATATATATATATCTATATCTATATAAAATACCATTCGGTAGTAATAGGTAGGACCATGTGAGTGTATATATATATATTCACTGAAAAAAACCATAGGTTTCAGGGGCGTTATAGTTAGCTGGACATTTAACTCGTACAAAACCATTGAAATTCCCCCGTTATAGTTAGTTCAGCTAACTATAACTTGCGTGCCCGCAATGCACTACTGATGACATCACATATTACATCACTCATGACATGGTCAGTGACATCACTCATGACATCACTGATGACATCTCAAATGACATCACTGATGACATCATCCAGTGAATGTGTGTTTTTCTGAAAATTAAATATGTTTTATATATGTATATCTCAAGGTCGATGGAAGAATAAATGGGTATATAAGTGTCTAAATGGATAATTTTTTTAATGAAAAATTGATTGTATAACTGACTGATTAAGTGTATCTTAGTGAATACATGGGTTAGTGAGTAATGTTTAAATATATAAATATCTGTATCAGTCTCTCACTTTGTGTATAAGTGGCTGCATGGGTAGGTGAGTAGCTACATGAGTGTCTATATGGGTTATTACTTGGTTTTTCGAGTATCAGTATGAGTGTCTGAGTTTTATGTATGGTTCAGTGGGGGTATTACTTAGTGCATACATGCATGAATGAGTGAGTCACTATTTGTATGTGTTTAAGACAGTATGTGTGCAGAACTGTATGGGTGGATGAGTGTGTGTATGGGTGTGTTAGTGAGTGAATGACTGTCTCAATAGTGTCGTTATAAGTAACTACATATATTTTAAACTAGTATATGTGAGTATTGGTGTATATAAGTGAGTATATGTGAGAGTGAGAGATTGGAAGAGTTCCTGTATGAATAAGTATGTGTTTCTATAAGTGATTGTTCGAAAGAGTAAGTATGTGTAAGTTTCTGTAGAAGTAAGTGTGGTGGTTTGCATATAACTGTATATGCAAGAAAATGGATGTTTGATCTTTATTAGCATGAGTGACTATGTATGTGAGTAACTCTATGGATGAGTGGCGGTGTGTAACAGGATGTATAGGTGTATGAGTACATATGATGAGTGAGTACATGTATGAGTGACTATATAGGACTGTTGGTGAATGAGTGGATGTGTATGTAGATCCTAGAATTACTGAATAGGTTGTTGCAACTGGTATTGGTATGTTCATTGTTTTGAAAATGTTAGTTTCTATTTTTGTATGTGTGTATCAAAGGTTATATTAGGGTGAGAGGAGGTCTGCCACTCTATCACAAGGATGATGTCATCAGTGATGTCATCAGTGATGTCATTTGAGATGTCATCAGTGATGTCATGAGTGATGTTACTGACCATGTCATGAGTGCTGTAATATGTGACGTCATCAGCAGTGCATTGCGGGCGCGCAAATTATAGTTAGCTGAACTAACCATAACAGGGGAATTTCAATGGCTTTGTATGAGTGAAATGTCCAGCTAACTATAAAGCCCCTGAAACCTATGGTTTTTTCAGTGAATTTCTGAGGTTTTTTAAATGCTAATTCCTAACTATAACGTGCCTGAAACCTATGTTTTTTTGTGTGAATATATATATATATATATATATATTCGCTAAGGAGTATTAATGAATGAGTGGGTGGATGAGTGTCTGTATGGATAATTCAGTGGGTGTGTGATTGACAGTATAAGTGAGAAACTATACATATCTCAGTGAATGTATGGGTGAGTGACTAATCTGTGTGAATGTCAGTATCAGTCTGTCAGTGTGTAAGTGGGTGCATGGGTTGGTGAGTAGCTACGTGTCTTTATGGGTTATTGATTGGTTTTCTGAGCACCTGTATGGGTGCCTGAGTGTCTGCTTGGGTGGGTGAGGGTGTGTGTGACTCCCTGCATGGATGTGTGACTGGGTGAATCACTGCGTGTATGGGTTCATGAGTGAGTGAGTGTGAGTATGGCCCTGTTGGTGAGTGAATAGATGCCTCAGTGGTATATGGGTGAGTAACTGCATATGTGAAAGGCAATATGTGTGAGTGTTGGAGTATATAAGTGACTGTATGTGTTAGTGAGTGATTGATTGAAAAACTTTATTCGGTAAGGAAATTACATACCATAAAAGTATTTACACATAAAAATACATTAGCTTTTATGCACGTTTCATTTTTACAAAATTAATTTGTTTGGCCTAAGCAAGTGGAAACAAGTGCAAAATGACAAGAGCAAATTTAAAAAAGATGATGTAACATTAATTTAATAATGATAAAATAAATTAAGAGAGTTCGGGCAATGTGTGACAGTGCAAAAACAAACCCCCCGGTGGCAATTTTAAGATGCATAGGGGGGCTAATCCCAGTTCATCGTTGGGTATGTTTAAGTGGTTCGCAGAGAGCGTCTGTCAGTGTGTTATTTAAACAGAGATCTTCATCTAAAGGTTAGCTCTATGTCGTACGCAAAATTTTAAAAACATTGCCATATTTTTTGCCAGTAATTCTGTTTCTAGCAGTTGGAGGGCCATGAAAGCTGGCCGACACTGATTTAGGCCCAAAAGTTTCAGAAAGGGGATCGCTTTCTTGGCTCAACGTAAAATTTGCAAAACATTATCGCATGAATGGTAGTTTGGGGGGAAAGATCGTCACAGGGTCACGGCATCAATTGGGTACTCCAGTCGTTTTGCCCAGGGAAAGTAATTAAACGGTGGAATATGTTCAATCGCATTCTGGTGAGTAAAAATTTCTCATAGTTGCTCAGGTTGGAGTTCAAATATGGCTCGATTTGATCTGTTATCTGTATTGAAAAGAACAGTTGGGCAGAGTTTTTATTTAGTTCAAGAGCCAGGCGCAGGTCAGTTAAATGGGTTAGACAAATGTCTCGCAGCCTTTTTCTAGGGATTAATGTGTTATTTTGGGGATTTAAAAAGAGGTGTTCAAGTTCTAAGTCCGTTAAAAACTTTTTGACGTATGCAAGCCAAGTGATTGATGATCCGTGGTCCAAGTTCATACAATCATTTATGAGTTCCTGGGTAAATTTTAGTTCTGGTGTCGTCCAGATACGGTGCCATAGGAGGATAGGCTGCATGCGTATCACGTCCGTGATGTATGGAAGGCCCAGTTCATTATGAATGTTAAAAGTTGAGGTGGACGATGGGACTCCCAGCAGGAATTTCATAAAGGAATTTTCTGTCTTTTGGAGTAAAGTGACGTGTGCATTTCCCCAAATCCCGGCCCCGTAGATAGCTGTGCTAAGGCATTTTGAGTTATAAATATCTAACATTTCCTTTGATGCTCTTTTACCCAGCCTCCGACCAAACACTTTCAGGGCCGTTGTTGCTTTTAAAAACTGCGAATTTCTGCTCTCTATTGCGCTTTTCCAGGTAGATTTATTATCTATCACGACTCCTAGGTAGGGATAAGTGGTGGTGTCCTCTATTTTGGTGTCGTGTAGATAGATGTTTTTCTTGTTGCGTAAGTGTTTCCCTGATGCCATCACAAAGGTTTTTTTGGTGTTGATGTTTAGATCCCGTTGTTTCATGAAATCTGTATATCTGATCAGGGCCCGTTGTAACTCAGGGGGGGTGCGGGCGAGTATAACTGCGTCGTCCGCATATAAGAGTGCGGGGATTGGGCGTTGTTTAATATGTGGCTGGTCCTTGCTGCCTTTTAACAGAGCTGTTTCTAGTCCGTTAGTATAAATGTTGAAAAGAAAGGGAGCCAGGACACAGCCTTGCCTTACTCCTCGTTCAATTGCAAATGATGATGTTAGCTGCCCCCCGATGCCATATCTTACTCTAGTAGTGGTATTCGAGTAGATTTCCCTTATATAGTTAACCAGGTTGGGGTCAATGCCCAGTTGTGTCATTACGGCCCAGAGCTTGGTGTGATCTACGCAGTCGAAAGCTGCGGATAGGTCAACGTATGCCATGTAAAGACTGCCACCCTTTGCATGAACATACTTCCCTCTCAAGAGTGTAAGGTTGAGGACCTGCTCTATGGTGCCTCTACCTTCCCTAAACCCGAACTGAAGGTCGGATAGGGTATTGTTTGATTCGGCCCAATTTTGTAAACGTGCTAAGAGCATTCTGCCTACTACTTTGCCGAAAGAATCCAATAATGAAATGGGTCTATAGCACGTGGGGTTATTCCTGTTGCCCTTTTTAAATATGGGCACTAAGATCGAGTCAGACCAGGAGGTTGGCAGTCCTACGTGACCCAGTGCGTCTAGGACATTTAATAACAGGGGGGCCCAGAGGTCGATGTTTGATTTGTATAGGTCCATAAGGACCGCGTCAGGACCCGGTGCCTTTCCTGATCTACTAGCATTCAGGGCATTCTCAACCTCTGCAAGCTCGAAGTTCATATTTGGGGGAATCATTCGGGGTGTAGATGCGTGATGAATGTGTGATTGGAGCCCGTCCGATTTTGAAAAGATTTTTGAAAAATGGGTGACCCACTCTTGTTCTGAGATGGTAGTCTCAAGTGTGCCAGTTGCTTTCGGTCCTGACAGAAAAGAGGAGTTTACAATCTCCCAGAATGTTACCGAATCTTTATTTTGGCAGCTGCTATGTAGAGCAGTCCAGTGTTCTTCTTTAAGTTCTCTTTTCCTGGATGCTACTGCCTTGTTGTAATTTTGTCTAGCTGTTAAAATTTCGGAAACATTTCTTGGGGATTTTTTAAGGGCAATCTTGAGGGTTTTATGGGCTCTTGAGCATACTGAGTTAAACCACCTGAACTTGGGTTTATCCTGAGGTGTTTTCTGTGCCCGGGATTGGACTGTCAGGGCATTCTTGACCTGTAATGTTATTAGGTCGTAGTTAGCCACAATCTCCTCGGGGTTAGTTGTCTCGGTTAAACAGGCTTCAAAAGCAGGACGGGCTGCGTTAATTATAGTTTCAAGGATATCAGTGGGATTGATTTTTGACCATTTCAGTGCGTAACCATTTGGACGAGGCATAGAGATGAGTTCTGCACAGAGTAGTGTTTCTGGTTTTTTTTTTGGGGCAGTGGTTTTGATTGTAACTGTCAGTGGGAAGTGATCACTGAATGCACTGTCATGGTTATGGACGTCAGTAATCAAGTTGGGGATGATGTTCCCTACTAAGATGAAGTCGATGCAAGAGGATAGGCCTCTGCCATTGAAAGTTGGGGCAAAGGGAGTTATAGGAGTGGTGAATTCATTTGCAAAGGCCAGTTGTAAGTGGATCATGTTCTCATTCAAGACAGACCCATTATGAGAATGTGAAAAATGAGGAATGTTGTTTTGTGTGTGGTCCAGGTAGCCACAGTTACCGTTTGAGGCGTTCTTACATAGTGCTGAGTTAAAGTCTCCCCCCCAGATTATTATTGGTTCCCTACCTTTGATAGAGGTTAGTTGTTTTTGTAAGGAGACGCGGATTTCTTTTATGACCCCTGCAAATCTATCTTCCGGGAGATTATTATAGAAATTAACGATTAGAATGGGTGGCATTCTACTTATAGTGATACGTATAATCTGGTATTGTGGTTCGGCTTTAAGGGTATGGGACTCCAAAGTTGGTATTAAGTTTGTTACATATATTGTTAGTCCACCCTTTGCTCTCCCAGATGTAGAAGGGAGTGCTGGGCTAAAAAAAGTCTTATAGCCATTTATGTGTAGAGGAATTATTGACCATGTCTCCTGAAGAGCGATAATTTCAGATTCTTTAATGAATTTTATCCATTCTTCGTTTTGGATCTTTGAGCGAAGGCCTGATATTTTCCAAAAAGTTATTTTTAAGAATGAGTTTGTTTTTTTTTGTTTGGGGTTTGTCCTGCAAATGTTTTGATTATGTACAATAGGATCCATATTGGTACTGGTGTCACCCTCCCTATCAGGTATAACTGTCGTGGGGGGAATAGTTTCGGGAGTGTTGATCTGTTCAGCGTTGGGTGTGATCCCTTGGTGTTTTATAGGTGTTAAGTGAGTTGAAGAAAGGAAAATCTGTTGTTTCCTTTGGTATGACTCAGATTGGGCAGTTGATAAAAATAGAGAGGGGACAGTAATCAAAATTTCTGGGTTGCTCTTTGGTGATAACTGTCAATCTACCTCTTCTAGTGTATTGAGCTGTTCAAATCGGTTTTGGGTAAGAATGCACCCATTCCCGTTGTGAGTATTTATTTGCTCACTTTGATAGAAATAGTCAAGTGACACCATATTAATATGGTTGATTTCATGTATTGTTATCCTATTGATTCTCAGTAAGGAGCGGACTAAACCTGGTGATCTGAAATTTACGACTATGCAGTCTCCAGAGCTTTTTTTGATAGAGTCACCGATCCAGCCCACTCTCCTCACCATCAAGATCTGATTTATGTGTCTTGGGTGGAAGCAGGTATTTTTAGTGAGCCAGTGGGTGACCTTATTCCTTAACGAGGCCCATGATTCAGTGGAATCTTTTTGTAAAAAGGGGACGTTTGTCAGGACCAAAACGTATGGCCGAGCAGCTGGTGGTAAATGCAAATGATCGTTGTTAGGGATGGTGGCATTGTCTGCCCTGTTATTTTGGCTTAAAGCTGCATTAGAACTCGGAGATGGATCAGGTTCGGTGTTTGGTCTTAAAGTTCCCTTTGTTACGTGGGTCTTCGTCAGTCTGGTTGTCGAATGGGAAGTAAGAGTGTTTGCACTGGGATTGTTGGAGTGGTTAATTGGAAGTGATGAGGTCCGATTTAATTGTGGATTAAGGTGACTGGTTACCAGCGATGTATTAGTCGAGTTTTGTCTGGTTATGCCGTCAAGTAGCATTTTAGTCAGTTGGACAAATTTATCTTCAAATACCGAAGAAAGTAAGGAGATCATTTCCCCAAGTTTAGTTTCAATGTCCTGACTAACAGCTAACTGTAATGTCTTTACGTTACTTTCCACTGATATCTTAATTTTCTCGCCAAGGGTAAATAGTCGGTCTTGAGGGGTTGGGTCGATTTCCTCTGTTTGTATGCCTATATCGCGGGTGGTTGGAGTTGGTGTGGACTTTCCCCCTTTGCAAGGCTGGCCTTTTTTCTGTGTCCCCATCTCAGTACTCGTTTGAATTTTACCTTTCCCTCGTGTTAAAGGACCCTTTGATAGTGATGCGTCGGCATTCAGCCGCAGTCTAGTCTGATCAGGTGAAGTTGGGGAGTGAGTAAAAGGAGTATTACTGGGGGCATTTTTTTTTTTGACCTTCTTTGCAGTTTTGATCGGGATCTTTTCCGTTATTGAATTGTCCGTTGTATATAAGGTGTCAGAAGTATGCCCTGTAGTATCGTTCGACGTTAGTAATGTGTCTGTGGCACCAGAGGTCTGGGAGATGGAAATTACATCAGAAGCGGGGACTATAGTGGAGATAGGTATGGAAGTCGTAGGGGGTGAAGGAGCGTTTACAATGTGTCCTAACGACGAGCGTTTTTGAAAGAGGGGCTCCATAGATAAACGGCGCTCAGTAATAGCTATCTCCTGCTCCAGGACGGAGGCAGCCCTGGTGATAAAGTGGTCTAAAGTCCCCCTGACTGACCCC
This sequence comes from Triturus cristatus, assembly GCF_964204655.1. Classification (NCBI taxonomy): domain Eukaryota; kingdom Metazoa; phylum Chordata; class Amphibia; order Caudata; family Salamandridae; genus Triturus; species Triturus cristatus. Next base: position 903,167,996 of record NC_140593.1, read on the forward strand.
CCCACCGCTGGTTTCTTAGTGTGGCTTACGCGGTTGGTCATAATGACTTAGTGATGTGCGGAACCGAATAGGGCAGCTAGTTGATGGTAACAACAAAAAAAATTATAACAGAAGTCAGTGAATAACAGACAATAATGACTTAGCTGGCCTATGCACAGTCAATTAGGAACAGGATCGCTCCCTAAGTCGAACAATCCGAAGTGAACCCCACCCGTGCAAAAAGTGGGGATGGTAGGCACGGATTGATGATCACAGGTCACGTATTATCAGATAGCAGCAGGACTGTCACTTTCTGTCTCCTGAATAAGCGCTCAACCAGTGTCCGCAGTAATAGTGTGATTTCTTTACACCGAACTTCTTACTGGCATTGGGCAAATAGACATTAATAATACTGGCGTTTTACAGTACCTCCAGGCCAATGACAAGGGACGTGGCTCTGCTCTGCTTCTTCCTGCCTCTGACGGCCACAGACGGTCCCGCCCTTGTCCCGGGCTTCTCCCGGCGCTACCCGCGCGCGATCCCGCGACGCGGGAGCGGCGTCGTTAATTTAAGCGCCTCCTGGCGCGCAACTCTAGGTCACGTGGTTCGTGACCGCTAGAGCTCCTGGGTCTTGTGGTCCGGTCTCCCCACTGCGGCCGCACAAGATGGTGATGCGGCGGCGGGAGACCGGGACAGCTTCAGGCGACAAGGGAGCAGGAGCAGGCAACAGGGTCCACGGGACGTCAGGGCCAAAAGAAACAACTTGCCAGGTAGGTTTCACGGGAGAAAAGGAACCCGCTCTGCCGGAGCGGCGTCGTTAATTTAAGCGCCTCCTGGCGCACAACTCTAGGTCACGTGGTTCGTGACCGCTAGAGCTCCTGGGTCTTGTGGTCCGGTCTCCCCACTGCGGCCGCACAAGATGGTGATGCGGCGGCGGGAGACCGGGACAGCTTCAGGCGACAAGGGAGCAGGAGCAGGCAACAGGGTCCACAGGACGTCAGGGCCAAAAGAAACAACTTGCCAGGTAGGTTTCACGGGAGAAAAGGGTTAGTGAGTGATTGCGAGAGTGGCTGTATGGATGAGTGCGTGCTTGTGTCAGTGATTGTATAAAAGAGCAAATATGTGTTAGTAACTGTATAAATAAGTGAGGTGGCATGTGCATAACTGTATAGGTGAGTAAGTGGTAGTGTGATTGACTCTTTGGGTGAGTGGCTCGGTGTGTGAGTAGCTCTATGGGTGAGTGGTGGTGTGTGAGTATCTTAACAAGTGTATGAGTGGATATATCAGAGGATGTATTGGTGAGTGACTGTGTATATGAGTGGCTGTATAGGTGAGTGAGTAGATATGTGTGTGTTTTTAGACCTATAAATCAGTGCGTAGGTATGTACTTACTGGTATAAGTGTGTCCATGGTTTCTAGAATGGTAATCTGAAATTTGGAGTGGGTGTATGAAAGGTTATATTGAGGTGTGAGCAGGTGAATCAGAGAATATGTGAATAATGTCATCAGTGATGCAACTTGAGATGTAATCAGTGATGTCATCAGTGATGTCACTGACTATGTCATGAGTGATGTAATATGTGACTTCATCAGCAGTTCATTGAGGGGACACGAGTTATAGTTAGCTCAGCTGACTATAACGGCTGAATTTCACAAATTTTGTACAAGTGAAATGTCAGTCTAACTATAAGGTTCCTGTAACCTGTGTTTTTTTCTGTGAATTCCTAATGATAATTCCTAACTATAACGTTCCTGAAACCAGTATGTTTTTTTCAGTGAATTTCCAAGTTTTTTAAATGCTAATTCCTAACTATAATGTCCCTGTAAACTTTGGATTTTTCAGTGAATTTCCAAGGTTTTTTTAAACTAGCTGTCAGGTTTGCAGAGTGTTGGAGAAAAGGGACTGGGCCTCCAACCATCTCTCAGGAATTCTGCTGCGTAGGACTTACAGGAGCTACCAGGAGGGCTTCTTGAGGACTTCATCCCCCAACCAGTAATGCACAGGAGGTGTGTTTGCAGAGTGGCAGAGAAAGGGGGTGTGGCCGAAGAGACCTCTTTGCAATCCCATTTTATGGGACTTACTGGAGGTAACAAGAGGGATAGATGGCCCCAAGGACATCTTTCTGGGCCAACTACCCCTCCTGTTACCTCCAGTAAGTCCCACACAGCAGGACTGTTCTGATAGTAGGCCAAGTCCCCTTTCTCCACTAATCTGCAAACGCACCTCCTGGCACTCTCTTGGTTGGAGGATGAAGTTCCCCTCACTGCTGATGGTCTTTAGGGGCCAACTAGCCTACCTGTTACCTCCAGTGAGCCCAACACAGTGGGATTGCTGAGAAGTGGTCGCAGGCGACACCCCCTTTTGCCACCACTCTGCAAATGCGGGCAGGGAAACAGACAAAAAGATTGCTTGCACACAGAGGGAGCTGCGTGTTTAGCAGCTCCCTGTGTGCAGGGAGCCGGGAAGGACTGTGGTGCATTCAGGCTCCCCCTGTGGCCCACAATGGTGCAGACTGAGTGCCCTAGGTGGGCTCCAGTGCACCCAGCATGACAAGGTTGGCAGTGTAAAGGCAACAGTTTCTGCTGTGATCTAATGTCAGGGTAAGTTAACTCGAGTATTAAAATGGATGCATGTTACAGTATTATAATTCAGTGAAAGCAAACAATCATTATTATTCGTGAATATGCAATAAACGTAATTACATTAGTCTAGTGAACAACCTATTACACTTATTTGTGACTTCTTAGTGGCAGCATTGGTTACATACTACTAACTCATTTCAATGCATTGCACATGTTAATACATTTAAAACACATATTGTATATATTTGCCGTATTTCGGAGCATAAATGTATAAACATGACGTAAACAGGGTGAAGCCAAAATTACGCTACTCCAATTGTCACCGCCTATCCTAATGGCTAAAGTCTAATTTCCTGCTGGAATTTAGTTATATGCATTGTTGTGGATTTAAACTTATGTAAAGGTTTAAAATGCTCTAACCCATGCAACTGTTGTTATGTAAGCTACTTGTATGCAATAGTAACTGTGCCCTGTAAAGCACTAAGGTACCCTTTTCTGCCTTGTTTAGGCTATATAAAATTGCCAAATAAATTAATAAACTATAGATACCAGGATTCTCTTTATTCCTGTACATGGCATTATGCACTGGACCGAGCCTCATTCACTTTTTGAACCAAAAAGAATATTTTCAAGTCTCGGTGCAATCTTACCATCGATTTGGGAGATGGGCTTCATTATCATTTTTGAAGTATTATGCAACCCTGTACCCACTAGCTGAACACACACATATACAGTTTTTCTTCAAAGAATCCAGTGCACTGTGTAAAAACTGATCTGTACCTGAAAGGACGTCACTTGTCCATGCCCATTTTGTCTGTCAGAGTACCCTGAGTGTTTGGAGGACTACAGACCTAGTGCTTATGAACATGGTTGAGAAAGCATTGCCGTAAGGCTTATTATAGTGAGAAATATATGGCTTAGAACCCAAACGCTATAAATCCAGCTGAACACAGATCTCTGGCTAAGGAGGGGAGTGACGGAAAAAGCTGAGAGAGACAGCTGAGGGTGACAAAGAAAACAGCCCTAGCCACCCACATTGAAACCATCGCCAACAACACCAAGGAACTTTTCAAAACCATTAAAAAATTCTCCAACCTGGTTGCCAGTAGAAACAACATCACACCCGCATAAGAGCTGTGCAACAACCTTGCTGACTTCTTCCACAACATGATGCCAACCATATACAGAAACTTCAAACCACAACCCACACCTACCAATTTCCTTTATAGATATGCCACCACTGCAACTGACACGAACCACAAAAGACTACTTGGAACCTCCTCTCCACCCAGGACACCACCTCCACCATGAAATCCATCCACTTGGGAGCTCCCACAGACCTATGCCTCCACCACATCTTCAAACTTGGAAAATAAAGGATTGGCCAGGTACTCACCTCCCTGCTCAACACCTCTATCACCCATGCAACATTTCCCAATACCTGAAAATCAGTCACACCACTACTCAAAAGCGCTCTGCTGACCCCAGCGAATTAAAAAACTACTGGTCAATCTCCCTGGTTCTATTCCCAGTGAAGGTACTGGAAAAGATCATCAACAAGCAACTCAAGACATACCTGGAGCAGAACCAACTACTCAGCGCCTCCTAATCCGGCTTAAGCAGTAACAGTACCGAACCTGCCTTGATCGCAGCCACCAATGACATCTGTATCCTCCTCGACCGAGAAGAAACAGCATCTCTGATCCTCCTTGGCCTCTCTGCAACTTTCAACACCATATCCCACCACAAGCTGATAGAAAGACTCCAGTATATCGGCATCCGTGGGGACACACTCAGATGGATCACCTTCTACTTCACCAGAAGAACCCAGATGATTCACCTCCCACCTTTCAACTCCAAACCTAAGAGATCAACTTCCATGTCCCCCAGGGCTCATCCCTCAGCCCCAGGCTCTTCAACACATATATGACTGTGCTGGCCAACATCGTTAGATCCCACATTCTCAACATAATTTTCCTACGCAGGTGACACCCAACTCATCCTCTCAGTCACTGATGACCACACAACCATCGTAACCAACTTCCACACATGCATGATAAGCGTTGCCATCTGGATGAATAGCAACTGCTTGCAGCTGAACACAGGCAAGACTGAAATACTGATCTTTGGCAATAGCAGCACCACAAGGAACGACCTCTGGTGGCCATCAGACCTAGGAGTCACACCCACTCCCTCCAACAATGTCAGAAACCTCAAAATCATCACTGATAACCAGCTCACCATGAAATAACAAATCAACACTGTCTTTGCTGCCTGCTTACTCACTCTGTCCTTGCTATATAAGATCTTCAAGTGGCTACCCCTACACATGAGACACACAGGCTCTCATCACTAGCTGACTGGACTACGGCAACGTCCTCTATGTAAGAATTCATGTACACCTCCTACCGAGACTTCAGATCATACAAAATGCCGCAGCCAGACTCATCCTTTGCCCTTCCCAACAAACCCACTTCACACCCCACGTCAGGACTCTCCACTGACTCCCCGTATAAAAGAAATGACAGTCCAAGCTGCTGACCCACACACACAAGGCTCGACACAACCAGGGACTCGCCTACAATAACCGCCACCTGAACTTCCACCAAACATTGGGAAGACTATGCTCTGCCTCCCTTTCTCTTGCCTATACTGACTGCATCTACCGAAGGAGAAGTAAAGGACAATCTGTCTTCCACATCACAGTAAAGACCTGGAGCAGCCTACCCACGCAGCTCCAGACAATCACCTTGCATTCCGGAATCCTGATTGGCCCTCAAGACCTGTCTGTTCGAATAAGCAGATTACAGAGGAAAAATCCAATAACAGGACGGCTTCCCATCACTCACCAGTGGTGACATGCTTTATCATCTGGGTCTCCTCACAGTGTCACACTAGTGGCACTAAGGGTTACCACTCTTTTAAAAGAAAAGGGGAGCTCACAGATGTTTTATTTGTAGCTATTTTAATTATAATATCTAGACCTACAGATGTGAGTGTTTGATTTGTGTGGGAATATTGACTGCAGTGCAAAAACTCTTGTGAAAATAGTGAATTAAAATCAACCACTGAGAGAAAAAAAACTTGTATTAATATCTCTCAGTGATCAAACCTAAAAACAGAGCAAAATGACAGATTCAACAAATAACTGTCTGTGTGTTGAGGGTCAACATGTTTCAGCATTAGCGGACGATAATCCTATGCCTTCTTCAGGACCACAATACTGCTACTGCATACAGTGATAAATCAAAAGGTGAACAAATAAATCTAAGGTTGGAGCAAATACAACCTTATCACCTGTAATCAGGGCTATTTCTCAATTCCTCTGTTAATAATGGACTGGCAATAGTTTCTGCAAAAGAGTAGAATACCGTAAACTATAATATGAACAGTAGGTCCACTTAGACTCAAGGATTTCCAAAACAATTGTAAATATATATATATTCCCAGATTGGATCATTGTTTCTAATTCTGCCATTTTCCAATACATGAAGTGCATGCTTACCCGTAATACACGAGGATAAGACCTCACCTCACCTGGCCACGGCTCAGGGAAAAGCATGCACCGCTCTGAAAAAAGACGTAGGGAAAGGACAAATAAATGTTCATGGTACCCTACTCTTTTCTATACCCTTGTTTTCATTAAGTGTAGAAGTGACACAGTGCACACTGACATAGAAGCACATATCTGTATATAGAACTTGAAATTAAAAACCTGAAATTAAAAACCGAAGAACATATCGCCCACTGAAAGCCGATCCAACCAAAAGAATAAGGAATACCATCTCAAATATGGTGGAAGAAGCAGTAAATGAAGGGTGGCTTACGATTCAAGAGGCAGCATTTTTACAAACAGCACACCCAGTTATGCCTTATTTCTATGTACTTCCTAAAGTGCATAAACCACAGAGACCACCCCCTGGGCGTCCAATCATTTCAGGACTGGGCTCAGTCTTGGAACCTTTGTCCACTTTTGTGGATCATTTTTTAAGACCAATGGTAAAGGAAATGCCTACTTTCTTGCAGGACACAAAAGATGTGCTACGGTTGCTACTAGATATTGACTTCAACAAAGAAACTGATGTCCTAGTCTCATTTGATGTAGAGTCCCTCTACACGTCCATTCCGCAGGATGAGACACTTGATGCGATAGCATCATTATTGACTGAGAGAAGTCTGGATTCCATCACTCCTGTGCAATTCATTATGGCCTGTGCCCAAATAGCAATGAAGGAGAGCTTTTTTAAGTTTGAAGATACCATCTATTTACAAGTCTCCAGTACCAGCATGGGAAGTGTTTTCGCTCCCAGTCTGGCTAATATGTATGTACATGGGTTCGAACAGGAACATGTACTTACAAAGACTAATCCTTTTCGGGACTCAATACGTCTATGGAGGCGCTACATAGACGACGTCCTCGTCATATGGCGAGGCAATACAAAGTCTATTGGCCAATTTCTAACATGGCTTAACAATAGAAATGAATTCCTAAAATTTACTGTGTAATATGATAAAAATCAGTTCGCTTTTTTGGACCTATTGATTGTGGCCACTCCAACAGGACTCGAGACAGAATTATGTAGAAAACCGATGGCCAGAAATTTGTTATTATGTTACGATAGCCATCATCCTAAATCACTCCGTGACAACTTACCCTTCGGTCAATTTTTGAGGGTACGGAGGAATTGTTCTACTAAGGACAGGTTTGAAAGTCATGCTGCTACATTGTCATCTCAGCTATGTTCCAGAAAATATCCGAAAAGATTAGTGTGTCGTTCATCCAAACGGGCCAGGAGCAACAACCGGGAAGCCCTGTTAGATCTAGCAGTACCAAAACCAGAAATGACTCTGCTCACGTTTGTTAATACTTTTAGCACTATGTCAAATAGTATTCAAAAAGTGTACGCAAACATTGGCAGATACTCAATATAGGCAACAAATGCATTCCTCCCCCTCTGTTCTCATTGAAGAGGAGCACTAATCTCCGAGATCAACTTGTTCACACCAGGCCTAAGACCAGATCGACTCCTGGGGTGGGCACCCTCTGGGATCTTCCTGCGGTACAGGGCCACTTTCCACGCGGGTCGTGTGCTGCCTGTCCCCAGACAGAACAAACCAAAACTGTGGACATAGCGACTAACAGACCATGGACATTAAATAAGTTTACTAACTGTAATAGTGAGAAACGTATTTATTTGATTACATGTCCATGCAATCTGAAATACGTGGGCATGACCACCCGGCGAGTGAAATTGAGAACTCTTGAGCACAAAAGTACTGTGAGATGTAAAAAACAATCAACTAGACTCACAAGTCACTTTCTTGAGATGAATCATCATCCAGATGAGTTCAAATGGACTGTATTAGAACAACCATTCATCCCAGATCATGTCACTGACATCTCCAGGTTTTTGCTGATTAGAGAACTGAAATGGGTTTTTAAGTTACAGAGCGACAAGAAAGGACTAAATGATGCTATACCGTGGGTCATCTTGTGAGCTAGCCTGTCCTATTTGTCCTAAATTGAGATATCGAACACGACAGTAGGATGTGGCATCAATCGAATGCTGGGACCGTATCTGTGAGCTTGGTTCTGTAGATGTGACCCTCTATATACACCGTAAGGTGATATGACTAAGAGCAATCATATAACAGGCCCTATAATGATATAAGTACAAATGACGTTATTTTAGGAACTATACATCATGCAGAGAGGAGTAAACGCGTAGAAATGAAATGAAACAAAGAGTTGTTAGATTAGATATTGAGCATGTTCACTGAGATGAGAGAGAGACGGTTTTGATAAGAGGTTCCACTTATTTCACAGTGCATGTAGTATGGCAATCCACGTCATCTGAGTGATATGGGCCAAACGACAATATTGCCCATATCTCACAGTGGGATGTTACCTTTAACACGCAATTGTTATGAGTGGCCACACCAAGGTCTAGTTATCTATTTTACTGTTTGGTAAGGAGGGCAAATCTTTTAGGTATGAGGCTTGGCATGTATAACAATCTGCATAGAATAATTAGGCTTTCTTCTATGTTTATGACGTATAATGCGGAACTTTACCATTACAAACCACAGTTCTCATGAACTGTGGTTGCGTAGTTCTGATGGCCCACGTGATCGTCCACGGGGACTGTGACATCTAAGACTTGGTTGGCCTAACAACAACTCTTTAAATAATGGCGGTCCCTGTCGATCGGTACCTCCCCCATATGGCTTGGTAGACCGCCAGAGGTACCGACAGACAGGTAAGCTCGGATGAGAGTCAGCGTGGGTTTCTTGTTGGGTAATCTGCAATGCTTATTTGAGCGCGTGAATGGTTGCACGTAATGTGGATGGGCGATATGGACATACTTCCCCGTAGATTCTGGCCTTTGAACAGCTGATGATGTGCTTATTGATACGGGCACCGTATGCGGGATAAAAATGAAGGAATGTTCACATGTTTACTTGCTTACTTGGTAACAAAAGGGGCATGCAATATGGCTACCAACAGAGAGATCGGTATGTGGGCAAGCATGCACGTTTAATATTCATAGTTGGTGCAGGCCGACATCGGATATGAGATATGAAAGCCGTATTAGTGCACAGTGTTATGAGAGGCTGGGTGCACTGATACAGAGACAGATGGCATAGCGACTAGCAGCTACTGAACTATGCACATGTGTGAGAGTGGTCAGTCATGGTGTACGACTTACTCTGAAAATGTAGTAATACATGTAGAATTACTTATAATAGCACTTCGATCCCTTCTGAACATCGTGGGATTTAAGATGAAGCCTTACCATGGACATGCAGCAGCATGGTTTTTAATTTCAGGTTTTTAATTTCAAGTTCAATATACAGATCTGTGCTTCTATGTCAGTGTGCACTGTCACTTCTACACTTAATGAAAACAAGGGTATAGTAAATAGTAGGGTACGATGAACATTTATTTGTCCTTTCCCTACGTCTTTTTTCAGAGCAGTGCCTCCTTTTCCTCTTAGCCGTGGCCAGGTGAGGTGAGGTCTTATCCTCGTGTAATACGGGTAAGCATGCACTTCATGTATTGGAAAATGGCAGAATTAGAAGCAATGATCTAATCTGGCAATATATCTATGTTTACAATTGTTTTGGAAATCCTTGAGTCTAAGTGGACCTACTGTTCACGAATCAAACACTCACATCTGTGGGTCTAGATATTATAATCGAAATAGCTCCTAATAAAACATCTGTGCGCTCCCCTTTTCTTTTAAAAGGGTTGTAGCCCTTAGTGCCACTAGTGTGACACTGGGAGGAGACCCAGATGATGAAGCATGTCACCACTGGTGAGTGATGGGAATTTGTCCTGTTATAGGATTTTTCCTCTGTAATCTGCTAGAGGGATACAGGTTTGGTCACCACACTTAGGCCTCTTGGGATCTAGTTAGCCAGTTAGACCCGTGGATATCTTTTTGTATATTATGCTATTGATTGGGGATTATATCCATGCCAGGTCTTAAAACATTCCTTTAGACCCCACATACATTGTAGTTTTTCTTGTTCGAATAAGTCTCCGGGTGATTAGTTGCGCCTTATGATTCCAAATTGATTGATTGATTGAATTGTGGTTGAGAGTGCTGGTCTTATATGTTAATCATTAATGCAACATGCAGTGTTTACTTATGGGTGCATGAGTGCAGTTTCCTTTAAAAAAAAAAAAAAGCAAAGTACTGATTGTATATCAATATATTAAGGACTATTTGGCTGTCTTCCAGTGTCTTGTGTTTATAGCCCCGCCAACTCCATGTGTAAGCCTTTAACTGCACTGTATTGATATCCAGAGGGAAGCATGGGCTAGGAGAGACTACTTGGAATAACAGCTGGCTTCCTGAAGTAGGATAGCCACAGGACATTACTGGTAAATGACTCCTATTGTCACAATTGGAGCATAGGAATCCCATGAAATCCATAAAAGCCCCCTTACTAGGAGTCACCCAAGCGCTCAAATTCCTATGCCATTTTGTCAGCACAAAAGCATTCACAGCCCTTACAGGTCAGTTAATTGAATTCATGGAATTATGGGATTGAAATGTTTCAACCATTTCATTTCCTAAAGGACAAATTCTGGTTTATGTACCTTTTTATGTCCTCCAATTAGTTGTTATGTGGTGTAGATTCGTCTTTTGTTAATCCTATGCTTTGTTTGCGTGCTAAACACTGTAGCCGTGCCACCTTCGTCTGTTTCGTGGTATGTTTATTAAAGGATTATTTTTTCAAAATGTGGTTTATATACTTCCTCATGTACTTTCCATCCTCATTCGTGTGTGTAGTGTTTGCAATAGTTCCCACATGAAATGTTGCTTGCGTTTGTAGCAGGTTTAGCATTTGTGTAATGACTTTCTGGTTATTTATCTATCTCTGACCAAGTTATTTCTAGTTGATTCCTGTGGCCCTCTTACATCAGTGCATATTCCCTTATGCACATCATGACGAAAGCTGGTGAAATTTGTGAACAAATACTAGCCCAGAATTTTGGAAAACATGTGTGTAAGGGCCTGGGTAATGTCAGGACCTGTAAGCTATATCCAGTTTTTGGCCTGAAAAGTCTTCATTGAGCAGTGCAGTCGCTTACACACCAGATGGGAATTATATTTCTGGACTTGGTATATCTGTGGTCTTTGTACCCAGCAACTCTGAATCAGCCCCAATGGTTTGCATGTGAACAGAAGAATGATTTGGTTGTTATGGCAATTGACATATGTAGTAAACTTTGTGTTATGAAATCATACTCGTACGAACCTGGGCTATAAGTTGAGAGGGGTGATAGAGCCCAACTAAAGTAATAAACACAATCTTTGTCAGGCCGAACCTCACAAGTCACTAAGTAAAACTGTTCCTAACCCTTTGCTAGCTTGCACAACAGCAGTCCGGTATAACTTAGAGGCAATGTGTAGAGTTTTTATGCAGCACTCGAACAGTAAAAAGACAACACAACAAAATAACAATTCCAAACCAATTTCGAAAAATAGAGTAAAATTTAATAAATGCAACGACTCCAAAACAACAAAGATCCAATCAGTGGAACATGAGTTATGAATTTTAAAATTTCTAGGTGAAAATAGCACCAAAAAGGTCAAAGCACCAGACCTGGATATCTTGCCGTGTTGGACCGGGTCAAAGTCATTCGTTCAGGCCGACTGCGATGGGACGCGGGTCAGACCGGGTTTGTCCCAGGGAGTTTACCTTCTTAAAGTCTAAATCTATGCAAGAAGCCTCAGAAGGAGCTTCGCGTTGATGATGGCTACGAGGAGTCTGTTGTTGGTGCGAAGGAGCAGGTCACCGCTTGAACTTTGTGTTATGCGGTTGATGCTTGCAGTTGTTGGTGATGGTCACAACTCATTCAAAGATCAGGTTGTCACTGGAGCTTTGCGTGAGTGGACAGCGCAGATGAGCTTTTCTTTGAGCAAAACAATCTGCTCGCCATCACAAGGAACCCAAGAAATCTGGATTTTCATATTTAAAATGGTTTTGAGGCATGGAGAGTTCACTCCGATGTCAGACAGTGGTCCAATCTGCGCTGCCGGAGCGTCGCAAAAAGTGACACTCTGGCGGAGCAGGGGGTCGTAAATAATCCCCTTTATTTTTAATAAAATATATATACAAAACATACTTACAGGGGTGTTAGAAATTGGGTTTCTGATTGACAAAGGTATGAACGCTGTCCAAGCAGGAACCACAATACTTCTCAGGGAAAGTGTAGTACACACTAAACGTTTACCTGTGCTCACCCTCTGGTAGCTTGGCACAGAGCAGTCAGGCTAAACTAAAAAGGCAATGTGTAAAGTATTTGTTCGAACACACACAGTAACACCGTGAAAACAAAATCCCACTAAGTACTCCAAACCAGTTTAGAAATATAGCTAATATTAATCTGGGTAAAACAACACCAAAATGATAAGAATACAACATACACAAGTCAAGATACGAATTTTGCAAGATTGAATCAAAATGCAGTGCCTAGACATCAATAGCTTCAACTGGGGTTATCTGGTCACGTTTGACCAGTGCAAATCCAAATGTTCAGTCTGACCTCGATGGAGCACAGGCCAGATACAGGAGTCACGCAGACCCTGCTGATACTGAATGCGTTGAAACTCGGAGACGATGTGTCTAACAAAGGAGGAAATGCATCGCTCTCAAAGGCAATAGATTCATTTCAAAGTCGGGCACCATTATTGATGTGTCCATGTCAAGAGAGCTGTGCAGCGGGCCGAGGTGTCAATGTTGAACCGCTGGGGTGTAAGTGATGTGTTGGCACAAAGCTGCGCAGGGCCAGGAATTGGATGGGGTCAGGGACGGTGCCTCACAGAAGTCGGCAATGTGGTGTCTGAGACTCAAGCAGCAGCGGCGATTCTGAGGCCCTGCATCAGCAAAGTCAGAGCTACGTTTTAAGTTGAGGTCATTGCCTCACGCAGTTTGGGAGCAGTGTACACAGCTTCAGTGCAGGCAGCCCTGATGCATCGATATTGCAGAGAAAAGACTGAGTTCCGATCAACACTACGTGTTAATGCGTTGGTCTCTTGGGTTGCAGCACCAAACACCCACTTCCAAGGGCCCAGGATTGGATTTGGCACCACTTGGCACGGCAGGAGTCACAACAGAGGAGCCCAGGTGCTGGTAGCAAGATGTAGGTGAAGTCTATGATTTCCCTGAGACATCAGAAACAGTAGGCAATCCCAACAAGCCCTTCAAGAACCTTTACTAATGCAGGATGTAGAGAGCCAGGTCTACTCTTCTCACTCCCAGGCAAGAAGCAGCTGGCCAACACAGCAAAGCAAACAGCAAAGTGGCAGTCTCTGCCAGCAGCACAACAGTTCTTCTTCCTGGTAGAAAATCCTCAGTTCCAGGAGTGTTCTGAGTATATGGTGTCATAGGTCCAGTACTTATACCCATTTTAGTCTTCGAAATAGGGCGACTTCAAAGAAAGGTCACTGTAGTTCACAAGGTCCTGCCTTTTCCTCCCCTGGCTCCAGGCACACTACAGGGGATATGCAACTCGTTTTGTGGGACAGGCACAGCCCTATTCAGGCATGTCAGCTCCTACCTCTCACTCTAGCTAAGGAAGACCCATCAGCCTGGTGATGGGTCATCATGATATGCAGTGCACACCTCGGCTCCCTTTGTGTAACTTTCTAGAGGAACGGACTTGGAAAGAGTGTTGACTTGCCAGGTCGACATGGCACTTTAAAACTGCACACACAGGTTTTGCAATGGCAGGCCTGAGACCTGTTTAATGGGATACCTATGTGGGTGGCACAATTAGTGCTGCAGGTTCATTAGTAGCATTTGATTTAAAGGCCCTGGGCACACCTAGTGCACTGTACTAGGGACTTCGCAGTAAATCAAATAGCCAATCATGAAAAGACCAATCCATAACACAATTTACCTTAGGAGCACTTGCACTTTAACACTGATCAGCAGAAGGTGCGCAGAGACACTAAACCAGCAAAAACAGATTCAAAACCAGGAGGACTGAAAGCAAAAAGACAAAGGAAACAGGCCAAAAGATGCCAGGTCTAACACTCACTTCCTCTGCCTCCTCCAACGTTGTGGTGATTGTCACATTGACAAAGACCATGTGAGACCATCAGAGACGTAAGAACAGAGAAACATGAATTGACCATAAAATATCCATATTTTTCAGCTCCCCATTAAACGTTGCATTTTAAGCTTCAATTGGCCTTTTCAATTTTCATCTTGTTTACCTACTAAATGTTTTGAAAAAGGATGAGAAATCACCACATCTACAACCAAAAATGTTTCTCCCTTACTTTGAGAGGAACTTCCAGCACAGCATCTGCTGACAAATAATATGGAGTGGTTATTTTATGACTCATGCAAATCAAATAGTGTTATGATTCGCAATGTACCCCAATATAGGCCTGGTTAGTCACCTAACCTTTCACCTCCATTTGCCATGCCATTGTACTACATAACACGTTTGATGCTAACCTTTTACCTCGTTAGGTGCTGCATAAATGTTGTGTAGTTTTCTACGAAAACTAGCCTCATTTATTATACATGAGGATTCTCAGAATCACAGCAGGATTACCATCTTCTGCATAATACCTATGTATAAGGTTCATCAGTATCGTCATCCTCGGCCGACATGACACAGCATGGTAGAACCCCTGGGGGGGCACCTCTTGAGTATGTAAACACCATATCTTTGCTGGGCAAGACTGAGGAGAAAGACTTTCATGCTGACAGGCTGACACAAGACGCTGAGGTTGCTGCACGCAGGCAGTCCAGCACGCAGTGATCTGACATCCCTTACAGGGTATCCATCTCGAGATCGAGATGGGGTCCTTCATTCTCTCACATCAGGTAATGGTGTTGGCTCTATCCAAGGGGGATTCTTGGCTATACACCTACATACATGCTAAGTACATTTAGGTACATCTAGTTAGGGTTAGCATCGTAGGAGTACGCATTATTACTGTCATGTATCTATATGCCTGCATATATCCATTGTTTTAGCACTATGGTAGAATTCTACCATCTATTTACTCTGTTGGTGCTTATAACCATATACATCTGTTTCTCTCTTATGGTTGTAGCACACGTATTTTACACTAGAATGATGCTGGTTCAATAAATGCTTATTGAAACTCCCCCATCGTTTATTCTGTGCGTCTCTCTGAGACAAAGTGAGCACGAGTGACTGAGCGAAAAGTATTGTACTGTTTCCATGATCCCTGAGGGGACTGGTTGTCATGTTTGATAGTTGCCAGAAACTATCTGCTCCTTGGCAAGAAGGGTTCGTAGTGGCACTGTGAGCTAGCTGGTATACAGGCGAACATATCCGGGGGGGGGGTCTGTAATCAGTCTGGACACCAATTTTTTCAGTTTATGTTGTCTAAACGTGCAGATCCTACATAGATTTAAAGGAACTGCACGACAATAGTTGGACTGAGCGTGTTTACTGCCAGTGTCCGCCTTTAAACAGAAGGCTGCTACGATTCAGCTAGAGTGAGGGGGACCCGACTGGTTAAATATAAATATGTGTTCACATGTGCAAGCGGCTCGTGAGAGAACACTGTCATCCACAGCTTGGTAGCTGCACACAGGTAACATACCTGGAAATTCGACCAAGTGCTATAACCCCTTTCAAAAGGATTAAACCTTCCTTTCAAATATTAATAAGTCACCCCTAAGTAGGACTTATTGCCCACAAAAGCAGCATCCATGGCATTTTAAAGTAGTACATAAAAAATGTAATGTTGAACATGCCCTTACAGTGAAATATTTGCTAAAGCTATTTTCACTCTAGCAAGGCTGACCGCTTTCACAGAGAAACGGTGGGCTACATTGTTGTATTTAATAAATGATTAATTTACATTGATAACAGCCAGAGAAATAATTTACGGACTCATTTTCATAGTTATTCAGAACCCAATTTAATGGTAAAATGTAATTTTTTCTAATATGCAAAAGGCAATTTTAAAAAGTAACATTTTCCAACACAAAGCTTGTAAGCATTCAACTGTCACCTAGCAAATGGATGGCTTCCCTGTAGTGAGATGTGGACTGCTCCCAGACACCCTGAGAAAAGGCTTTGGTGTGGGTTGATATTTTACGTCCTTCAGTGGAATGGCCTGGGGGCAGTGACCAAAGACTGGTTACATTTTAAAGGGGCCTACCCTGTCACAAGCAGATGAACCTGCCATTAGGCCTGTCCCTTTCTTTTGTCAGTCTAGCCAACTTGGCTCCAAAACCAAAGGGACGGCTGTATCAGAACTGAACTGGTTTGGAGTGACCACCAGGGAGGTTTTGTCCATTATCATAACCAACCATCTAAGTTTGCACAGGGAGCTCTGATCAAGGGAAGAAGGGCAAGAGGGTTGGGACAGGGGTGGTGAGATGATCTGGCATCCTAGGATTGGACAGGGGTGCTTGGCATCTAGAACTTTCCATTCATACTTACAAAATCCCTGAACGAGAGAGCAAGAGCCTGGACGGCGGTGACACCAGAATCATGGATAGGTGGAAAGAGAAGCCTCCTGATGGACTAAGGACTCTGCCTTTAGATGAACCCTAGTACTACGTGGGTCTCTCCAGGACTAGTGTTGTTGGCCACCTTATGCCCTTTGAGGACCAGTTACAGGAAGGTTTGGGCTTCATTAACCCCGATCTGCCCTGCATGTTAGCCAGAAACCCATGGGGCATGTGGAGAACAAAGCAAAGGAGAAGGCTTGCAGAGGGAGCCAGTGATCCCAGATCCTTACAAAGTGTGCCCTTTTAGAGGCAAGGAGGCTAGGAATTGAGAACCTTCTGCTTACACTTATAAACCACTACACAAGGGAGGGGCGGAGGGCAAGACCCTGGACCTGGGCGGTGGTGACACTAGAATCATGGAGAGCTGGAAGGACAAGATGCGTCTGATTGACCAAGGACTGTGCCTACAGCTGACCCCCCTAGACTAGATAGCTCTTTCAAGGGCCACTGACAATCACCCCCTTATGCCACCTAAGGGCAAGTTCGGTGAAGTCGTGGGCTCCACTGTCACCCAGGTGCCCTGAAAGTCAGCCAGGAGGCCATGAGGCCTGTGGGGAATAAAGTAGATGAGAAGGCTAGTGCAGGAAGCCTGTGAAGCTGGCTCCTCTCAAAGTGTCCCCTGTTAGAGGATACAAAAGCCTCTTAAAAGGCTCCAGGTAGCTAGGCCTCGTGGTTGGGAACAAAATGAGCCAAAGATCAGGAAGATCGGGCATTCGGGGCCAGAGTTATATAACTTTTGAAGATGTTCCCATTTACACATGCCAAATGGCAAAATCGAGCATGTAGCACACCACTGTATCTTCAGGAAATGCACATGCACTTTAGCACTGGTCTGCAGCGAAAAGGTGCACAGAGTCCTAAACCCAGCAAAAATAAAGTTCAGCACATAGTCAAAAATAGGAGGTCAAAGGGCAAAAAGTCACGCAAAGTCACGCCAAAAGATGCCAAGTCTAACAAGGGGCTTTCAGTCAACCCTCTTCATTGATAGATCTGCTCTTTTGTCATTCACATTTTGAGTCCACCCACTACAACCACATCATGGGACACAGCATCAGCCCACTTCAGCCAATGCCTTACCTGACTGTGAGTGATGGCATTCTTCTCTTGCACAATATGAACATCCACAAAACAGGAAGTCACCTTCAGTGCCAGGGACTATTGGTGCAATGTGTGCTTACATTAAAAAAATTACATTTTGGCTCTTATGCAAAGTTTGTTTTTCATACAGTGCTTGCTTTCAAAGAAAAAAAAACATTCACTAGCAAAATAAGTATTGGCAAAGCCTAAAGACCAGCAGAAATGATAATTCATTGTGTCAGATTTTATTAAATCAAGCTTCTGGTATCTAAAATGATTACAAATATATGTTTAATGTGGAAGAGATATTTGTCAATAGATATTCTTTCACTTTTCTCATTAGCAATCACGTGTGAAGCGGTCCGGAAAAAAAGAAGGAGTCCGAAGAGTGGTCAAGAGTGGCAATGGTAGGGGTGGTGGGGGAGGAAATGGCAATGGAAATGGTGCAAGAGGTCAGCGTGGTCGCAGAAGAGGCCGTCTGCCAGGTGCTGGTTCTTCTATTGGAAGAAAGGAGATTATAGATTGAACCATTGTTAATTACTTAGATGAACATGTCACCAGTAACAGTGACTTATCCTTTCTCAAGCTATACTTACTTTTCGTTTACCAGCTTCAACCTAATTTTTCAGGCATTTCACGGATCTTTGGTCCTATTTCAGTTCAAAAGATTCCCGCTTCTTTTTGTCCTATATTGTAAAACATAAGGCTTTACAAGTCAGTTTTCAAAAGAATAAAAAGTCACAAAATGAGAGAATCAAATGTATTTTTTACTGAATGGTACAGAAACAAAAGCACAATCAGGGCGCAAGTTGGGGGGGATACGCGCATAGACGTCTCCCTGCCGCAATGTTCACAGGGTGGATGCTGCCCACCCTGCCAAGAAGTTGGGCCCAACTGAAATATGCTGAACTCGTCCCGGTTTAACATTGTCTGCTTTAATTCTGAATAGCAACATGCAGGCAGCGATGGAGTCGAGAGGGTCTTTGTTATTGTACATTTCAGTTGGGCCCAACACAATGGCAGAAGTTCAGGGGCCATCAGGACTCCTTTTGTTTGAGTGTCCTGGCTGGGAGCTATCTGGAGCCTCACACCTATATGCAATAGCAATGGAGGGAAAACAAAGGCACACGACTTGTTATTCCTTCACAGGTACTTAATAAATGCATGGTTTTGACTGTGTTCATTTCCTGTATATAAGAGATATGCATGCACTGTGAGAATGTCAGCTGTGTTGGTCTGTCCCAATATATACACAAATAACATTTTAAATTCCACTATTTTGTTTCATTTCTTTTATAGCGTTACTTATCCCAATGCAGGGAGTCAGAGAAATTATACAAATGTGTACAGTATGTTACACAACAATGTTACAAGGTGTAGGAGTCACATTTCCTTCATAGCTCACTGTGGTATGTAATATAATTCATGAACTGTAGGTAACAAAAGGCTCTCTGCATTAAAAGCAGTAACTCACTTACCTATCTATGGTGAATAAAAATGTGTCATCTACATGTCACACGATGTGCTTAGCAGGAGACACATGAACTCTCTATGCTACTTTGATTCAAAACTGGGACTAGGCAAAACACTGTTCTCTCCAGCAAATGCATTAACCTCATGAGTTATCTTGCCATTATTATTCCCTGAGATTTACTGGGGACACTAAGATCTCTGCAGCAGGTGCCTTAACCCCATAAAATATTTTAAACGCACTCATGAAAGACCTGCTAACCATATGCGTGAAGTCTTAAGATCTGATGTCACTTCTTGTGATGTCACTTCTTGTGAGGTCATGGGTTGTGATGCCTCTTCCTGTAATGTCTCTTCGTGTTATGCCATATGACACACCATGATGTCCCATGAGTATTTCCTAACTAGGTTTTTAGGACGTCGGCCCTGAGCACAATATAAAGAGTGCACACCTCAACCTCACAGTAAGGCTCACCCTCAGTTTGCTGGATTTTCTAGTCGGTAACTTTTTTGCAGAAATTACTCATGATGCATTGCGCGATATTTCCTTGTGGTGGAGCCATTACCCCATTCTGTGGTTACCGATTTAGAATGAGAAATTGCCCGTGGCATTGGGTTCTAAACATCCGATTGCTAGTTTCCCCTCTATCAAATCAATTTTCACAGTGCAATTTTATGTTTATTTTTTCCATTCTGAAATCTGCATCCAGAAAATACCCAGCTCTGCATTAAAGTTACATAGGGGCAGATTATCAAGGACGGCGTTAAAATTATCGCCGCTTTAGCGGCAGGAAACTGCCGCAATGGGCTTGATAATATGCTGCAGAGAATTCCAATAGAAGCCCATGTTCTGGTGTGAACATGGGCTTCTATTGGAATTCTCTGCAGCATATTTTTAAGCCCATTATCGCCGCTTTTAGCGGCAGGAAAGCTAAAGCGGCGATAATTTTAATGTCGTCCTTGATAATATGCCCCATAGTTGGTAATCTTGATTTACGCTTAACTTCCCAAAACGACCCAGACAAGGACTACACCCAGTGAAATATTTTAGCTGCAGTTCTGCAAAAGCATGTGGAAGTGTTTTTGAACCGGCCCAAACACAGGTGCAGCACTAGTGACATAACCCTGTTAGGCATCCCGAAAGTGAGCAGTTGCATATTGGCTCCTTGTAAGTGAAATTACATAAACTCAGCAATGAGGGGCTAAATGAACAAAAACAGAAACCACACGTAAGCAACTTTGAGACATAAATGTTAACATGCAGGGCCACAATAGATGTCTAGGGAAGGCCATTACATCACGAAACTAGCACAAATCATAGAAAGTTAATACCCTATTCACTGGGAAACTCGGGGATGTGCAGTACCATGTACTGTTTCAGTTATAGCTCATAGCACAGAATCTTCAGCCCTGTACACTTCTTCATCTCTGGCAGGAATACTGAAGAAAGATAGACGTTCACCAGGTTTGAGCTAAAGAAAGTGACCACAAATTAAATATTGATACAATTTGACACAAACAAAAATGGAAAGTCAGTGCTAGTCAGAGAGTCTGAAGTGAGAAATATAAATTGTGAAGCATTTTCTCCTGCACTGCAATTGCCTGCTCAATTTCTTAAATATGTCTATTTGTATAACTTTGTATCAAACAGAAAAGTAACATTGTACTGAGATTGCCTTTTTGATGACTAGTTACATGACGTGTTCAAGCTAGCAAAACTGTTAGATCTTGTCGTACCAATAAAGTTCTTTTGATTGAAACTAATTGAATGAAGCATTTTTTTGTGCAAAATGTCAGTTTAATTGTCCCGAAAATACTTTCTGTTGTCTCAGTTTCGGAGACTCCTAGTAATATAAAGCACTTAGGGCACGCCAATAGAATCACTAGCGCTAAGGATGGTCAGGTCAGGTCCTGGAAAGGAAAATTTGAAAGAAACTTGCGTCAGAAACACAACAATTGTTCAGATTTTTTATATTTTTCACTGTAATGTAGTTACATTTGTATCATGCAACATAGCCCAGAAGAGGCCTTGAGGCACATGTCAATGGACAGGCAGCACACAACTCTGTAGGTTTGTTTTGGGTTCAAGAACATGATCTTATAAAGTGGAATTGTGCACAAAGTGTTTTGGTGTCCTGAATAATGACCAGAAAGATGCTAAGATCTAGTAGGGCACTTATTGCTGTGCTTAATTATGAAGTTGAGCTAGGAGGAGCGAGATATGCATTGTTATATTTGCTGGTCTATCATCGTTGTGTGAACGAATACGGTCTGGTAGTTCTTTGTTGTAGAGTGTGGTGGTGATCTGCTGGGGAATAGTCAGATCTCTGTTGCCTGACTGAATCTTGAATGACCTTGATGTATCTTAACTCTGCAAGAAAGTTCAAGAATGTTGCTACCAAACGAAAGAAGAAGGTCCCTCCCATGTATATCTTCTTTAAGGGAGGGAGGTAAGACGGTAACACAGCCTGGGGTGTAGGGCATTCTATTCTGCATATATCACCTGTTTCACTGAGATTACATGGCATAAATGATGAAACAGAGCTCCTAAAGACCGTATGGGCAAAGTGAAGTACCTTGAAGGTGACGGATCTGGCAGTGGGTAGCCTGTGGAGCACTTGAATGGCTACTAAGGTGTGACCACTTCTACTGGTCAGCGATGCACTAACTCCCACTCTCAACACCTCCATTGACTCAGCCACATTCCAGGACACCTTGCAGCATACCACCTTCATACCCCTGCTCAAGAAACCATCCACTGACTGAGCCACGCTTTCCAACTACAGACCCATCTCTCTCCCACCGTCCATAACCAGAAAAGGCCTTACAGAAACGAATCAACCAATGCCACACTGACCACCTCAACAACCACTAGCTCCTCAATGCCATGCAGTCCGGATGCAGGTCCAACCATGGTACAGAAACAGCACATGTTGCTATCACAAACAATGTCTGCATAATCCTTGACAGAGGAGACATGGCAGCCTTCAATCTGTTGGACTTCTCTGCAGCATTTGACATGGTCTCACACCCAATCCTCATCTAGCATGTGCAGGAGATTGCCATCCAAGGATAAGCTCTTCACTAGATCTGCTCCTTCCTAACAGATAGAGCACAAACAGTCAGCCTGGCACCTTACTCCTCAGAAGCCTGCAAATTGATCTGTTGAGTGCCTCAAAGTTTATCACTCAGCCCCACTGTCTTCAACGCATACATGATGACTCTGGCCAAGTCCTCCATGCACACGACATCAACATATTCTCCTATGCCGACAACATGCAACTCATATTCTCCCTCTCCTATAAGACACCCAACAGAAAACGAGTTCATAGCCTGCATGACCGAAGTTGCTAA
Source organism: Triturus cristatus (assembly GCF_964204655.1). Classification (NCBI taxonomy): domain Eukaryota; kingdom Metazoa; phylum Chordata; class Amphibia; order Caudata; family Salamandridae; genus Triturus; species Triturus cristatus. The sequence continues at coordinate 903,190,490 of NC_140593.1, forward strand.
CTGGATTAAAGCCAACTTTCTAAAGCTCAAGATCGACAAGACAGAAATAGTGATCTTCAGGAAGAACACCTCACCAAGAGACTCCAACTGGTGGCCAGACGATCCTGGACATCCTCCCTGCACCCACAGCAAGAACCTCAGAATAATTATCAACAGTAAACTAGATATGTCCGCACAAGTCAACGCCCTCACAGCCAGAGACGTTTTAAGGTATGGGCAAAGTGGGCTCTGGCCCAGGGCCCCGGCCATTTAGGGGGCCCCCTGATAGAGCCAGCTATGTTCTGCTGAGAGTCTTCCCTGAAGACCTTGAATACTTTTTAAACAGATTGTTGAAAATCGGTTTTTTCTATCATTTATTTTTAATGTGTGAGTCTGCTACAGACATTTTGCAGACAAAATGCCAAGCGCGACCCTTGGAGAGCGAGCACTTAGGACCCGGCCCCCCGTACCCGCGACTCACCCCCCTTAGCCCGGCCAGCCACCTAATTGACTGCTGGCCGGAGGTAGTACTTCCGGGGCACCACGACGTGGGCCCAATGCAGACAACATGCAGGGGGGGAGGTGGAGCCAGTGTGGGGGCTATTTAGGCCCCATACTCACCTCCACTCCTCCTCTGTTCCTGCATTCCTGCTCCTGCCCTGGACCGTCTGGAAGACTGTAGCGATCTCCCGAGGCCAGCACTGAGGAGAGAGATGGTAAGCTCTCCGCAAGGAGAATGGGGACACCGGCTGGAGAGGCAAGGGCGACAGGTCACACAAGCCTCCTTGGCAGCCTGGTGGTGAGGCGTGGGCCCCTTGGGAAAAGATGGACAAGGACCGAGGGCCGGGTGGCTCACCGCTCAAGGACGCAGGTGGGTTGCGCCTTGCGTGGTTCTCCATTTAGGGGATGCGAGCCAAGAGGCCCCTTAGTGCTGGAGGATTTAGGTATCATAAGCAGGGATTATGAATTCTGAACGCTTGTAAATATTAAAAGTGTGATTAAGTGATTTTGTAATCTTGAAAGATAATAATGTTTTGCTTGTCATGTTTATGAATGCTTTGATTAAACATGGCCATTTTTACCCACACCTTTTGACTTATTAATGGTTGTGGGTTCACTACAGGTTGGAGCGGGGTTCCCTGGGGGGTCCGGGCCCTATTTGTTTTTTTTCATGCAACATACATATAAAAAGTTTGTTTTACATCAATACAGGACCTCACATATGAGAAATGGGAGGGTGTCACAAAGATTATTTGCAAGAGTATTATTGAGCTGTTGCTGTGTTACAGTATAGAAAACACACATCATTATCCCTGAATATCAGATGTACACACACATTTAGAATTTGACCAAACAGGGCATGAAAGAGCTGACAGTGGATCATAAAATTAAAGCTGTTTCCGAACAGGGGTCCCCAAAATTCATTTGGCCCAGGGCCCCCAAAATCCTTAAAACGTCCCTGCTCACAGCATCCTGCTTTTACACACTAAAGATGCTGAAGAATAGCTCCCAAGCAACACTAGAAAAACTGTCACTCATGCCATACTTATCAGTAATTTGGACTATGGGAGCACCCACTACACTGAGATTGCCAAGCAGCTTACTAAACGGCTACAAAACATTCAGAACTCAGTAGCCAGACTCATCCTCAACCTCCCACAGAGAATTCTCATTACACCACATCTAAGGGAGCTACACTGACTCCGGATGTACAAACATGCTCATTTCAAACTCTTCACACACACATTCAAGGCACTGTCCAACTTAGGCCCTGCCTACCTGAACAGTTGTACCTTCTTCCACCAACCATCCAGACACCTCCACTCTGAAGGACTCCTACTCGCACTCATCCCATGCATGCACACAACCAAATCAGGAGGACAGGCGTTCTCTTTCATTGCTCCTAAATTGTGGAATGGCCTCCCACTCTACATCAGACCTCCTCTTCTCTTTTGAATTCCTCAAGAAGCTGAAGACCTTGTTTTTCAATTAACCAACCAAAAATAGGCAGGGCTAGGCACACATATGCTCAGCACCATGATATCCTCGCAGGTGATAGTGCTCTTTACAACTACACATAATATCACAAAGGCAGAGGAATGGGCACACCTAGTGCACTGTACTAGGGACTTCGCAGTAAATCAAATAGCCAATCATGAAAAGACCAATCCATAACACTATTTACCTTAGGAGCACTTGCACTTTAACACTGATCAGCAGAAGGTGCGCAGAGACACTAAACCAGCAAAAACAGATTCAAAACCAGGAGGACTGAAAGCAAAAAGACAAAGGAAACAGGCCAAAAGATGCCAGGTCTAACACTCACTTCCTCTGCCTCATCCAACGTTGTGGTGATTGTCACATTGACAAAGACCATGTGAGACCATCAGAGACGTAAGACCTGAGAAACATTATGAATTTACCATAAAATATCCATATTTTTCAGCTCCCCATTAAACGCTGCAATTTAAGCTTCAATTGGCCTTTTCAATTTTCATCTTGTTTACCTACTAAATGTTTTGAAAAAGGATGAGAAATCACCACATATACAACCAAAATGTTTCTCCCTTACTTTGAGAGGAACTTCCAGCACAGCATCTGCTGACAAATAATATGGAGTGGTTATTTTATGACTCATGCAAATCAAATAGTGTTATTATGATTCACAATGTACCCCAATATAGGCCTGGTTAGTCACCTAACCTTTCACCTCCATTTGCCGTGCCAGTGTACTACATAACACGTTTGGTGCTAACCTTTTACCTCGTTAGGTGCTGCATAAATGTTGTGTAGTTTTCTCCGAAAACTAGCCTCATTTATTATACATGAGGATTCTCAGAATCACAGCAGGATTACCATCTTCTGCATAATAACTATGTATAAGGTTCATCAGTATCGTCATCCTCGGCCAACATGACACAGCATGGTAGAACCCCTGGGGGGGCACCTCTTGGGTATGTAAACACCATATCTTTGCTGGGCAAGACTGAGGAGAAAGACTTTCATGCTGACAGGCTGACACAAGACGCTGAGGTTCCTGCACGCAGGCAGTCCAGCACCCAGTGATCTGACATCCCTTACAGGGTGTCCATCTCAAGATCAAGATGGGGTCCTTCATTCTCTCACATCAGGTAATGGTGTTGGCTCTATCCAAGGGGGATTCTTGGCTATACACCTACATACATGCTAAGTACATTTAGGTACATCTAGTTAGGGTTAGCATCGTAGGAGTACGCATTATTACTGTCATGTATCTATATGCCTGCATATATCCATTGTTTTAGCACTATGGTAGAATTCTACCATCTATTTACTCTGTTGGTGCTTATAACCATATACATCTGTTTCTCTCTTATGGTTGTAGCACACGTATTTTACACTAGAATGATGCTGGTTCAATAAATGCTTATTGAAATTCCCCCATCGTTTATTCTGTGCGTCTCTCTGAGACAAAATGAGCACGAGTGACTGAGCGAAAAGTACTGTACTGTTTCCATGATCCCTGAGGGGACTGGTTGTCATGTTTGATAGTTGCCAGAAACTATCTGCTCCTTGGCAAGAAGGGTTCGTAGTGGCACTGTGAGCTAGCTGGTATACAGGCGAACATATCCGGGGGGGGGCTGTAATCAGTCTGGACACCAATCCCTCAGTTTATGTTGTCTAAACGTGCAGATCCTACATAGATTTAAAGGAACTGCACGACAATAGTTGGACTGAGCGTGTTTACTGCCAGTGTCCGCCTTTAAAGAGAAGGCTGCTACGATTCAGCTAGGGTGAGGGGGACTGGACTGGTTAAATATGAATATGTGTGGACATGCATGTTCACATGTGCAAGCTGCACGTGAGAGAACACTGTCATCCACAGCTTGGTAGCTGCACACAGGTAACAAACCTCTAAATTCGACCAAGTGCTATAACCCCTTTCAAAAGGATTAAACCTTCCTTTCAAATATTAATAAGTCACCCCTAAGTAGGACGTATTGCCCATAAAAGCAGCGTACATGGCATTTTAAAGTAGTACATATAAAAGTTAATGTTGAGCATGTCCTTACAGTGAAATATTTGCTAAAGCTATTTTCACTCTGGCAAGGCTGGCCGCTTTCACAGGGAAATGGTGGGCTACATTGTTGTATTTAATAAATGATTAATTTAGATTGATAACAACCAGAGAAATAATTTAGGGACTCATTTTTATAGTTATTCAGAACCCAATTTAATGGTAAAATGTATTTTTTTCTATTATTCAAAAGGCAATTTTAAAAAGTAACATTTTCCTACACAAAGCTTGTAAGCATTCAACTGTCATCTAGCAAATGGATGGCTTCCCTGTAGTGAGATGTGGACTGCTCCCAGACACCCTGAGAAAAGGCTTTGGTGTGGGTTGATATTTTACGTCCTTCAGTGGAATGGCTTGGGGGCAGTGACCAAAGACTAGTTACATTTTAAAGGGGCCTACCCTGTCACAAGCAGATGAACCTGCTACTAGGCCTGTCCCTTTCTTTTGTTAGTCTAGCCAACTTGGCACCAAAACCAAAGGGACGGCTGTATCAGAACTGAACTGGTTTGGAGTGACCACCAGGATGGGTTTGTCCATTATCATAACCAACCACCTGGGTTTGCACAGGGAGCTCTGATCAAGGGAAGAAGGGCCAGAGGGTTGGGACATGGGTGGTGAGATGATCTGGCATCCTAGGATTAGACAGGGGTGCTTGGCATCTAGAACTTTCCACCCATACTTACAAAATCCCTGAACGAGAGAGCAAGAGCCTGGACGGCGGTGACACCAGAATCATGGATAGGTGGAAAGAGAAGCCTCCTGATGGACTAAGGACTCTGCCTTTAGATGAACCCCCATTAGGAATAATGGGGTAACCCAGTGACCCTCAGAACCTGGGTGTGTACATAGAGCAAAAATATTGGTTCTGTTGGGAATAAACTTAGTTTAAATGACACTAAATGTGTTAGAAAGCTATTGAGAAAAGATGTACTTAATCACAGTTATACACACACATATAGAAATCATTAGTTTGAAAACACAAAAGTATTATTTTTCTTTTTAGCTGTATTTGAATCCACATAAATGTTATTACAATACAGGACTGACCAAAAAACTAATTAAATCACAACATATATATATTGACCAACAGTGCATAGTAACATAACAATCAACATAAAATGACATCAAAAAACTACATATATGCACATATAGACAAATATGTATTTAAAGCGAAGTTGATCCAAAGTGAATCGCATATGTCACCACAACATATATCTTCTATTTTTCAAATGGTGAAATTGCATGGACCAATCTGATAGACAACGTCGACGTTTCGACCCTAGGATAATGTGTAAGTTTGTACGCATCAGTGGCGGGTCTTCATCAGGACAATAATCTATATGTCAGCCTGAAGGCTAGGAAAATTAATTAATCCTAGTGTCACATACGGTGAAATCAATAAAGTTCTCACTCCGTCAATTCAATATATACTCTTAAAGATTGAATAATCCCAGGTCGGGGGACGGTGCTGTCAAGGCGATCACCGAGATTAGGAGCGCAATAAATGAGCCTCCGATTCCCTGCACGCTGGACGAAAATTGATTTTCGTCCAGCATGCAGGGAATCGGAAGCTCATTTATTGCGCTCCTAATCTCTTTGATCGCCTTGACGGCACCGTCCCCCGACCTGGGATTATTTAATCTTTAAGAGTATATATTGAATTGACGGAGTGAGAACTTTATTGATTTCACCGTATGTGACACTAGGATTAATTAATTTTCCTAGCCTTCAGGCTGACATATAGATTATTGTCCTGATGAAGACCCGCCACTGATGCGTACAAACTTACACATTATCCTAGGGTCGAAACGTCGACGTTGTCTATCAGATTGGTCCATGCAATTTCACCATTTGAAAAATAGAAGATATATGTTGTGGTGACATATGCGATTCACTTTGGATCAACTTCGCTTTAAATACATATTTGTCTATATGTGCATATATGTAGTTTTTTGATGTCATTTTATGTTGATTGTTATGTTACTATGCACTGTTGGTCAATATATATATGTTGTGATTTAATTAGTTTTTTGGTCAGTCCTGTATTGTAATAACATTTATGTGGATTCAAATACAGCTAAAAAGAAAAATAATACTTTTGTGTTTTCAAACTAATGATTTCTATATGTGTGTGTATAACTGTGATTAAGTACATCTTTTCTCAATAGCTTTCTAACACATTTAGTGTCATTTAAACTAAGTTTATTCCCAACACAACCAATATTTTTGCTCTATTTAGATGAACCCCAGTACTACGTGGGTCTCTCCAGGACTAGTGTTGTTGGCCACCTTATGCCCTTTGAGGACCAGTTACAGGAAGGTTTGGGCTTCATTAACCCTGATCTGCCCTGCGTGTTTGCCAGAAACCAATGGGGCATGTGGAGAACAAAGCAAAGGAGAAGGCTTGCAGAGGGAGCCAGTGATCCCAGATCCTTGCAAAGTGTGCCCTTTTAGAGGCAAGGAGGCTTGGAATTGAGAACCTTCTGTTTACACTTATAAACCACTACACAAGGGAGGGGCGGAGGGCAAGACCCTGGACCTGGGCGGTGGTGGCACTAGAATCATGGAGAGCTGGAAGGACAAGCAACCTGATGCCCCTGATTGACCAAGGACTATGCCTACAGCTGACCCCCACGACTAGATAGCTCTTTCAAGGGCCACCGACAATCACCCACTTATGCCACCTAAGGGCAAGTTCAGTGAAGACGTGGGCTCCACTGTCACTCAGGTGCCCTGAAAGTCAGCCAGGAGGCCATGAGGCCTGTGGGAAATAAGGTACATGAGAAGGCTAGTACGGGAAGCCTGTGAAGCCGGCTCCTCTCAAAGTGTCCCCTGTTAGAGGACACAAAAGTCTGTTAAAAGGCTCCAGGTAGCTAGGTCTCGTGGCTGGGAACACAATTAGCCAAAGATCAGGAAGATTGGGCATTTGGGGCCAGAGTTATATACCTTTGAAGATTTTCCCATTTACACATGCCAAATGGCAAAATCGAACATGTAGCGCACCACTGTATCTTCAGGAAATGCACATGCTCTTTAGCACTGGTCTGCAGTGAAAAGGTGCCCAGAGTCCTAAACCCAGCAAAAATAAAGTTCAGCACATAGTAAACAATAGGAGGTCAAAGGGCAAAAAGTCACGCAAAGTCACGCCAAAAGATGCCAGGTCTAACAAGGGGCTTTCTGTCAACCCTCTTCATTGATAGATCTGCTCTTTTGTCATTCACATTTTGAGTCCACCCACTACAACCACATCATGGGACACAGCATCAGCCCACTTCAGCCAATGCCTTACCTGACTGTGAGTGATGGCATTCTTCTCTTGCACAATATGAACATCCACAAAACAGGAAGTCACCTTCAGTGCCAGGGACTATTGGTGCAATGTGTTCTTACATTAAAAAAATTACATTTTGGCTCTTATGCAAAGCTTGTTTTTCATACAGTGCTTGCTTTCAAAGAAAAAAAAACATTCACTAGCAAAATAAGTATTGGCAAAGCCTAAAGACCAGCAGAAATGATAATTCATTGTGCCAGTTTTTATTAAATCATGCTTCTGGTATCTAAAATGATTACAAATATATGCTTAATGTGGAAGTGATATTTGTTAATAGGTATTCTTTCACTTTTCTCATCAGCAATCACGTGTGAAGAGGTCCGGAAAAAAAGAAGGAGTCCGAAGAGGGGTCAAGAGTGGCAATGGTAGGGGTGGTGGGGGAGGAAATGGCAAAGGAAATGGTGGAAAAGGTAAGGGTGGTGGCATTGGTGACTTTAAAGCAGGTGCTGGTTCTCCTATTGGAAGAAAGGAGATTATAGATTGAACCATTGTTAATTACTTAGATGAAAATGTCACCAGTAACAGTGATTTATCCTTTCTCAAGCTATACTTACTTTTAGTTTACCAGCTTTAACCTAATTTTTCAGGCATTTCATGAATCTTTGGTCCTATTTCAGTTCAAAAGATTCCCGCTTCTTTTTGTCCTATATTGTAAAACATAGGCTTTACAAGTCAGTTTTCAAAAGATTAAAAAGTCACAAAATGAGAGAATCAAATGTATTTTTTACTGAATGGTACAGAAACAAAAGCACAATCAGGGCGCAAGTTGGGGGGGATACGCGCATAGACGTCTCCCTGCCGCAATGTTCACAGGGTGGATGCCGTCCACCCTGCCAAAAAGTTGGGCCCAACTGAAATATGCTGTACTCGTCCCGGTATAACATTGTCTGCTTTAATTCTGAATAGCAACATGCAGGCAGCGATGGAGTCGAGAGGGTCTTTGTTATTGTACATTTCAGTTGGGCCCAACACAATGGCAGAAGTTCAGGGGCCATCAGGACTCCTTTTGTTTGAGTATCCTGGCTGGGAGCTATCTGGAGCCTCACACCTATATGCAATAGCAATGGAGGGAAAACAAAGGCACACGGCTTGTTATTCCTTCACAGGTACTTAACCCCTTCCCCACTCATGACGGAACCGCTCCGTCATGAGCCATGGTCGCCGTGTGCTCATGACGGAGTGGTTCCGTCATGCTGCGGCCGTTGGCGGCCGCACCGCCCACGCGGCGCTAATTCCCCGCCTGTGCGGGCGATTAGCGCAGTGGGCGGAGTCATGACGGAACCACTCCGTCATGAGCACAGCTCAACCGCGGCTCATGACGGAGTGGTTCCGTCATGAGCACCGCGCCACCGCGCTGCCCCCAAACCCCCCCCAGCGCTGCGGGGGAATTCCCGCCGCAGCGGAAGGGTTAATAAACGCATGGTTTTGACTGTGTTCATGTCCTGTACATAAGAGATATGCATGCACTGTGAGAATGCCAGCTATGTTGGTCTGTCCTAATATATACACAAATAACATTTTAAATTCCACTATTTTGTTTCATTTCTTTTATAGCGTTACTTATCCCAATGCAGGGAGTCAGAGAGTTGTACGTCACAAGTACACATTATGCATTGACAATAAATTATACAAATGCATACAGTATGTGTTACAAAAACAGGGTTACAAGGTGTAGGCGTCACATTTCCTTCATAGCTCACCTCGGTATGTAGTATCATTCATGAACTGTAAGTAACAAAAGGCTCTCTGCATTAAAAGCAGTAATCCACTTACCTATCTATGTGGAATAAACATGTCATCTACATGTCACACGATGTACTTAGCAGGAGACACATGAACTCTCTATGCTTTGATTCAAAACCGGGACTAGGCAAACACTTTTCTCTCCAGCAAATACATTAACCTCATGAGTTATCTTGCCATTATTATTCCCTGAGATTTACTGGGGACACTAAGATCTCTGCAGCAGGTGCCTTAACCCCATAAAATATTTTAAACGCACTCATGAAAGACGTGCTAACCATATGCGTGAAGTCTTAAGATCTGATGTCACTTCTTGTGATGTCACTTCTTGTGAGGTCATGGGTTGTGATGCCTCTTCCTGTAATGTCTCTTCTTGTTATGCCATATGACACACCATGATGTCACATGAGTATTTCCTAACTAGGTTTTTAGGACGTGTGACCTGAGCCCAATATAAAGAGTGCACACCTCAACCTCACAGTAAGGCTCACCCTTACTTTGCTAGATTTTCTAGTCGGTAACTTTTTTGCAGAAATTACTCATGATGCATTGCGCGATATTTCCTTGTGGTGGAGCCATTACCCCATTCTGTGGTTACCGATTTAGAATGAGAAATTGCCCGTGGCATTGGGTTCTAAACATCCGATTGCCAGTTTCCCCTCTATCAAATCAATTTTCACGTGTGCAATTTTATTTTTTCCATTCTGAATTCTGCATTCAGAAAATACCCAGCTCTGCATTAAAGTTACATAGTTGGTAATCTTGATTTACGCTTAACTTCCCAAAACGACCCAGACAAGGACTACACCCAGTGAAATATTTTAGCTGCAGTTCTGCAAAAGCATTGGGAAGTGTTTTTGAACCGTCCCAAACAATGGTGCAGCACTGGTGACGTACCCCCTGTTGTAAGCATCCCGAAAGTGAGCAGTTGCATATTGGCTCCTTGTAAGTGAAATTACATAAACTCAACAACGAGGGGCTAAATGAACAAAAACAGAAACCACATATAAGCAACTTTGAGACAATAATGCTAACATGCAGGGCCACAATAGATGTCTAGTGAAGGCCATTACATCAGGAAACTGGCACAAATCATAGAAAGTTAATACCCTATTCACTGGGAAACTCGGGGATGTGATTTCCATGTACTGTTTCAGTTATAGCTCATAGCACAGGATCTTCAGCCCTGTACACTTCTTCATCTCTGGCAGGAATACTGAAGAAAGATGGACGTTCACCAGGTTTGAGCTAAAGGAAGTGACCACTAATGTTGAAACAATTTGACACAAACAAAAGTGGAAAGTCAGTGCTAGTCAGAGAGTCTGAAGTGAGAAATATAAATTGTGAAGCATTTTCTCCTGCACTGCAATTGCCTGCTCAATTTATTATATGTCTATTTGTATAACTTTGTATCAAACAGAAAAGTAACATTGTACTGATGACTAGTTACATGACGTGTTCAAGCTAGCAAAGCTGTTAGATCTTGTCGTACCAATAAAGTTCTTTTGATTGAAACTAATTGAGTGAAGCATTTTTTTGTGCAAAATCTCAGTTTAATTGTCCCGAAAATACTTTCTGTTGTCTCAGTTTCGGAGACTCCTAGTAATATAAAGCACTTAGGGCACGCCAATAGAATCACTAGCGCTAAGGATGGTCAGGTCAGGTCCTGGAAAGGAAAACTTGAAAGAAACTTGCGTCAGAAACACAACAATTGTTCAGATTTTTATATTTTTCACTGTAATGTAGTTACATTTGTATCATGCATGCATCATAGCCCAGAAGAGGCCTTGAGGCACATTTCAATGGACAGGCTGCACGCAGCTCTGTAGGTTTGTTTTGGGTTCAAGAACATGATCTTATAAAGTGGAATTGTGCACAAAGTGTTTTGGTGTCCTGAATAATGACCAGAAAGATGCTAATATCTAGTAGGGCATTTATTGCTGTGCTTAATTATGAAGTGGAGCTAGGAGGAGCGAGATATGCATTGTTATATTTGCTGGTCTATCATCGTTGTGTGAACGAATACGGTCTGGTAGTTCTTTGTTGTAGGGTGTGGTGGTGATCTGCTGGGTAATAGTCAGATCTTTGCTGCCTGACTGAATCTTGAATGACCTTGATGTATCTTAACTCTGCAAGAAAGTTCAAGAATGTTGCTGCCAAACGAAAGAAGAAGGTCCCTCCCATGTATATCTTCTTGAAGGGAGGGAGGTAAGACGGTAACACAGCCTGGGGTGTAGGGCATTCTATTCTGCATATATCACCTGTTTCACTGAGGTTACATGGCATAAATGATGAAACAGAGCTCCTAAAGATCATATGGGCAAAGTAATGTACCTTGAAGGTGACGGATCTGGCAGTGGGTAGCCTGTGGAGCACTTGAATGGCTACTAAGGTGTGACCACTTCTACAGGTCAGCGATGCACTAACTCCCATTCTCAACACCTCCATTGACTCAGCCACATTCCAGGACACCTTGCAGCATGCCACCTTCATACCCCTGCTCAAGAAACCATCCACTGACTGAGCCACGCTTTCCAACTACAGACCCATCTCTCTCCCACCGTCCATAACCAGAAAAGGCCTTACAGAAATGAATCAACCAATGCCACACTGACCACCTCAACAACCACTAGCTCCTCAATGCCATGCAGTCTGGATGCAGGTCCAACCATGGTACAGAAACAGCACATGTTGCTATCACAAACAATGTCTGCATTATCCTTGACAGAGGAGACATGGCAGCCTTCAATCTGTTGGACTTCTCTGCAGCATTTGACATGGTCTCACACCCAATCCTCATCTAGCATGTGCAGGAGATTGCCATCCAAGGATAAGCTCTTCACTAGATCTGCTCCTTCCTAACAGACAGAGCACAAACAGTCAGCCTGGCACCTTACTCCTCAGAAGCCTGCAAATTGATCTGTTGAGTGCCTCAAAGTTTATCACTCAGCCCCACTGTCTTCAACGCATACATGATGACTCTGGCCAAGTCCTCCATGCACACGACATCAACATATTCTCCTATGCCGACAACATGCAACTCATATTCTCCCTCTCACATAAGACACCCAACAGAAGAAACTAGTTCATAGCCTGCATGACCGAAGTTGCTAACTGGATAAAAGCCAACTTTCTAAAGCTCAACACCGACAAGACAAAAATAGTGGTCTTCAGGAAGAACAACTCACCAAGAGACTCCAACTGGTGGCCAGCCGAACCTGGACATACACCTTGCATCCAAGTGTCCGCACAAGTCAACGCCCTCACAGCATCCTGCTTTTACACACTAAAGATGCTGAAGAATAGCTCCCAAGCAACACTAGAAAAACTGCCACTCATGCCATAGTCATCAGTAATTTGGACTATGGGAGCACCCACTACACTGAGATTGCCAAGCAGCTTACTAGACGGCTACAAAACATTCAAAACTCAGTAGCCAGACTCATCCTCAACCTCCCACAGAGAATTCCCATCACACCACATTTAAGGGAGCTACACTGACTCCGGATGTACAAACATGCACATTTCAAACTCTTCACACACACATTCAAGGCACTGTCCAACTTAGGCCCTGCCTACCTGAACAATTGCACCAACCATCCAGACACCTCCACTCTGCAGGACTCCTACTCTTACTCATCTCACGCATGCACACAACCAAATCAGGAGGACAGGCGTTCTCTTTCATTGCTCCTAAATTGTGGAATGGCCTCCCACTCTACATCAGACCTCCTCTTCTCTTTTGAATTCCTCAAGAAGCTGAAGACCTTGTTTTTTAATTAACCAACCAAAAATAGGCAGGGCTAGGCACACATATCCGCTCAGCACCATGATATCCTCGCAGGTGATAGTGCTCTTTACAACAACACATAATATCACAAAGGCAGAGGAATAGTAGTTACATTTGTTGTAGTCTTCACATTGGGAAAAGCAGGGCTCTCATTTAAAGTCCGCAGAAGAAAAAAGCTGATGGTGGTCTGAACAGTCTGTATTACATCTAAGTGGGGGATGGTAAATTGTACAGTTCCCATGGATAAGAAAGAAGTGCTTCTGGAACTTGGTTTGCTTGCACAATGAGTTATATCTTGAATGTGCTGATCACGCCCAAGTACTTCAGCTAAAGTCATCAGAAAAAGACTATGTTCTGGGCACACAGAGGGCTGGTAGTTCTCCTATTTGGTTTGGATGAGTTGTGTTTAAGATAGTTGATTAGTTTCCATTGGCCTACACCTTGTAGGCAAAGGCCTAGGTTAAACACATCTAGGTTATTCGGGTTTTAAAGCTTAAAGATGATCAATGGGTCAGTAAAGTTGAAGCAGGTTAACTTGAAAGACTTAATCAGGACCGCTATAGCAGACTAAGTTAGTGATAAAAGAGGAGTGGGGGTATGATGGACCATTGCGGTATGCCAGCAAGTCTACAGAAAGGAGCTGATGAGGGGAGGCTTTAACAATTTGGAGCGGCAGTAGATGTCCTCTGAATGCAAAATCTTCTATCTACAGTGGAAGGTGTGGTTGGCTGTTTTAAAGACTGAAGAAAGGTCCAGTAGCAATACAGCAGCAAACCAATTTTTTATAATTCATGTTATATCAGATGAAGATTAGAGTTGATTTTGTTCCTGTACTCGGGTGGGGGTATTTGCCAGTTTTCTTGTTGGTGGGCAGATTGTCTTCTTCCAGGACTTTGGAGTTCTGAATGAACTTCTTGCTTTCAATTACTTTTTTCTGAGAACAGCCTATTGGAGATCAGTTAATAGCTGCCTGGGTCTGCTGGGTACAGGTACTTGTTAAACTGTGTTTCTAGTCTTTCCTCTATGTGTCTTGTGGATCGTAGAATGGCCAATTTTTGTGACCTATGTGGGATCCAGGGGGAGTGTGTGGGGCTGTTGGTGTCTGTCTGTACAGACACAGGTTTCCTCTGTTAAAATAAACTTGAAGATACACACAACACAAAGCTCACGTCTTTATTTCGGATCCCAGTGCAACATTTATTGGTGACTGGACAGGATTAGTCGGACGCCTGGGCCTGTGCAGCAGAACGGGGAATCCTGTGTTGTGGATCGAAGGCCTTCAATCTGCGGTGATGAGTGTGGTAGGACTTTAAAGTTTTTAGTGCCTCGCTAACATGTAAATAGCACGAACTGCAAATAGCTCGGCGCCTCGTGCTGCTGAATTTTTTTGATTTTCATTTTTTTGTGTGTGCCAATGTATGCTGATTAACATTGAGCCACGTGCAACTAGTTGCGCTGCCATCCCTCAGGCCGGTGCTGGTACCTCATCATCGCAGTGTTCGGAGGAATCACGGCAGTCTGCATATCGCTGCAGTCACTGCTGAGCCACGCGGAGTTCCCCACATGGTTACCGCAGTGTTAGAAGTAATCTCAGTAAACTGAATTTCCCTGCCATTAGTGTACGCCCGTTTGAGGCACCCAGCAGCCACTCCTCTGCAATGGTGGTGGAGCGTCGCCCCACTACCTGGCTCAGAGCCAGCAAATGTAAAATAAAACGATGTTTTTGCATCATTTTATTTTACATTTGCTGGCTCTTAGCCAGCAGTGTTGGGAGGGACAGGGCCGAGGCATGGGAGGGAGGAGGAGGAGTGCTCGTGCACTCCACTTCCTAAGAGATCATTTGTGTTTGGCCAGTTCCCTGGCTGACCAAAATACACATGCCCACTTTTCCCCAGCCCTGCTGCATTAAGAAGCCAGGCTGGAGAAACCCCACAGACTCCCTGGGTGAGGAGGGCGTCTTTTTAGCCTACTCAAACCAATCCCCATGAGTCTGTCCCAGGGGCTGCCGGGACCCAGGAAAAGGAGGAGAGGTGGTGTGACGAGACATTATGCTGGAGGTGGCCAGCAGCAAAAAGTAAGTTTAAAAAAAATATATGTATTGTATCCCCACCACGACACCTCCCGTGCAACTCCAGCCTCCACCACCCTTTGTTTATGGCAGTCCCCGCTGCCAGCATCATAAAATACAGTTTGCTCTGGCAATAGTCAGTCATTCACCAGAAGACGCAACCTCATCCTTCCACCTCTTCACTACTAGATACTGCTGTGTCAATAATGATAGAGTTTAACGGATGGAGAGAGAAATACAGTGTAAAGATGCAGGAGTGTAATTTCAGAGTGGAATTCCTTCCAGGTTGGAAGAATTACGTTGGCAACTGTTTGTCTAGGCTACCTGACAAAATTTGGGAGGAGCGTGACCTGGTCACTGAGGAAGTAGTAGCAAGTGTGGAAGATGTGTTAGAAGACCTCCATAGTGCGGTGTCGAAGGAAGAATGGATGGAATCCATGGACGAGGATGAAGAACTTAACGCAGTAACAAAGATGATTAAAGGGGGTGTTATAAGAGAAAGCACATATTCTAATGCCATCAGGCCTTATTCTAAAATAGTGGAGGAACTTTCTGTGAATAAATACCAACTCATTGTGTGGGGTGATGGGTTTGTACCTCCAGTGGTAGTAAGGATGAAGTTGGTACGTTCGGCACACGAAGGCCACATGGGACAAACCTTCACGGTAAAAAGGTTGAAAGAGAATTTTTGTTGGCCCAAGATGGAGATGGATGTCAAGTTGTGGGTTGAGAAGTATGTGGACTGCAAACATTTTAAGAAGAGGTTGAGGGTTGGAGTGGGCATACAAGACACTCACGTGCCCATGTCCAATGCAGATTTGGTGTGGGAGAAAGTCAGTTTGAACTTTATTGGTCCCTTTCATGTTTTTACCTGAGCAGCAGCGATTTGCTGACATGGTGATGGACACAAAGTCAAGGTGGCTCGAGGTAGTATTTTTAAGGAATGTGAGCACTAAGTCTACCATTTCATTTGTTAGAAGACATTTTTAGGAAAAAATGTGTACTGGCAAAACTGGTCACTGACAACGGCATGCAACTCACCTTGGATGAAATTAAAACATTTCCATCACATGTGGGTGTAAAGCATGTCTGAACATCATTGTATAGCCCACAGGGCAATGGTCAAGTGAAAAGAATGAACAGATTGGTGAAGGGAACAATGGAATTGGCTGGTAAAGGGGGTCTAAGAGTGCAGTGTGCGATAAAAAACACGTTTGGGCGTACCGCAACACTCCCAATGCAGCCACAGGAAAATCCCCCCTTGAGATGATGAGGGGCAGGAAACACGGCACAACATTGTTTCCTTCTTGGTTGTGGAAGGGGAGTGAGAAACCAATAGCAAGAGCAGTGTCAATTCCCACCACAGTTGGTGTGATTGATCTGGGGATTGGGTTAAAGTTAAGCCAGGTGGAGTGAGATCTGGCTTGTCCAAATTGCAAGTTCACTTCATGGTGAAGGTGGTGGGTCATAACTGGGTAAGATTGGATAATGGGCACACTTGGAATATGAGAAGGGTTGCTTTGTTTCAAAGAGGTGAGGATGTGCACTCATCATTGGATGTTGGTGTGGAGTCCGGTTCGAGTTGATTAGGCATGAATGACAAGGTGTTCCAAGCAACTTCAGCGGAATAAAATACAGAGGTTGTAGAAAAAAGAGGGGTTGTGCGGAGTGGGGTGAGAAGATCTAGTAGACCCCCCCAGGTGACTTGATGACTTTGCGTGTGGGTAAATGTGTTGTGTGTGTAAGTGTGTTGTGTGGGTGTTGGGGTGTTTTTGGGTCCCAATATCTTGTGTGGTGGGTCCTAATGTTTTGTGTTGTTTCATCCAGTTGTGACGTGGTGTAGAGTATTCTCTCTGTTATGTTGATGGAGAAGGGATGTGTTGTACTGTGTTCCTATTCTTTCCTCTATGTGTCTTGTGGATCATGGAATAGTCAGCATTTGTGACCTATGTGGGTTCCAGGGTGGTTTGAACAGTGTAGAGCTGTTGGTGTCTGGCTGTACAGACGCAGGTTTCCTCTGCTTAATAAAACTTGAAGATACCGACAACACAAAGCTCATATTTTTATTTGGAGACCCAGTACAACAGTACTATGAAGTCTGGAGATCATTGGAGAAGATGACAGAAGGTGGGCATTTGTTGAGGATATTTGTGGCGGGTTAGAAGTGTTCATGGTGAATGGAATGTTCAGGAAAGTTTGAAAGGGAAATGCGCCTGATGGGTAGTCAGTCTACCATATTTTATTAAGTAGCTCCTGGACTTTTTTGGGGACAAATTGCTTGAGGATTGCCAGAATCATTTTTCTGCCAGTGAGGTCATCTTTTGCTTCATGGTCTGAGGTAGGGATACTGACTGACTTGCTTTAAATGTAGTTTTTGGGGATTTTGGCTTTATTAACATGGGGGGCTGGACGGGCATCACAGGTGGCTTGGCAGTGAGAGATCTTTGCAGCAGGGGATTCAGTGCAGTCGCTTGGATAGGCATTTTACTTTGGCGATTCAATGACAGTAGTAGAAACTTAATTTTCTTCAAGGATGTCTTGTAGATCCTGTGTTGATGTAAGTCAAAAAATGTGTCCCTCCATGTAGATATCGCTAGGCTCCTGACAGGGGGCTAACCTGTGATCTACTGTGATTCTGCAGAGCAAAGAGAATAGAGAGGGGTTTTCACTGAGCAACTTGTGGGCCATCACCCAGGATCGGTCAATATGGAGAGTGCTGAAATCTTCCAGAGACCCCAGCAAGCATTATTTTAGGTAGGCGCCGATATTGACTCTTAGATGTCAAGGTACACAACAATATTGTATCTACAAATCAAAGATAAGAGCATTGTACATGCAATAACATGAGAATGAAAATAAAATACCTAAGATGTTATAAAAACTAGTCTACCATAATTGTGTCTTTATTCACATATTCCTACCAGGCTTCCTCTGTGACCAAAGCCTTCCCATTTTTCCAAGATCAAACCAATGGGCAGAGGAATCATATCTTACGCTCATACTTCATAATGCTCCCCAGCACAGTAGTCTCCACTTTAGTCAAAAGTTAAAATGTGTACTTTTTATGCTGATGTGGCGCGGTGGAGAAGCAGACAGGAGTCAGGGTAGGTGGAACTGAAAGCATTTTATTGAGGGTAACACAAAAGCAGGGAATTATGGGATTTATAGTCCGGATTCCACCCGTGCAATCTTGCTGTGCTCCTTCCGCGTTTTCTTGTTAGACGACTCTTGAAGGGCGCTCTTCCCCGGTATGGCAGGTACACCAAAACAACAAAGAAAACAAAGAAAAGGGTTCGTGAGGATGGTGACCAGCCTCTTAATAATGGACGCGGGGAGCGAGGGAGTGCAGGGAAATGTCACCCGGTTCCTCCACCAGTGAATCAGCGCATATAACGTAGCCCAAAACACATGATACTCGGTATCGGTCAAATTACTTCCAGCACCCCCTCCCTTAGGACGTTCTGCTGTTTGACACCACACAAAACCCAGATGTCCCCTTAACTTGTGTAACCACGACCCTCCAGGGCTGTGGCTGGCTTTTGCGCCTTGCAAGCTAGGGTCTGGCTGCACATCTGTGGTCCTTCCGCTTTCCCCCGTACTCCATGCGTCTTCTTCGACAGGCGACGGCTCCTCGCCTTTCCAGGTCCTGGACACGTCCAGAGGGCTGACGAAGAAAGTCTCCACCGACCACCTCTCCCTTCCGAAGTCCAGTTCCTTTGGGGGTCCCGACAAGAGAGACTCTCCCCCGGCGGCGTCTTCCGCTTTTGCTCCCAGTGGGTCAGCTGACATCCCCATGTGACCCGGGAACGTCACGGCCTTAAAGGCACAGCAGTCCTCGGACGCGTTCTGTGAACACAGAAGGGGACATGGAGAGAGGTGAGGGTGAAAGTTTTCCGTTGTGGGTGGTTTGGTCCCCCTGCATGGATCGTCCTCGTCACAGCTGGGTTATGTTACGTGAAAACATATGAACAGGACAGCACTTATTTGCCAGTATGTGGGCAGCTCCTCAGCACGTGCTAAAAACTGCTTTAGGGAAATTGCATCTGGACAAAGCTGTTGGGCATCAGAGAATATTTGATTTATCTTAGCAGGGGTAAGGTAAGCTCTATGCAAGATAAAATATTTCGTATTTTTGAAGGGTACATTGCAAGAAACATTACCAGGGTAGACAGTGGCTGGGTTCCATTCAGAATTGTGTAGTACTCTGTAAAAATCAGCTTGTAAAGCCTCTCAAAGCCCGCTGAGCGGTATTTATGTATGTTCTTCAGCATTCAATAGAGCTAGGTAATGAGATGGTGACTCGCCCCATCATGAAAAGCGCTTGTGTTGGGGAATGGGTGTAGGTTAGGAACTGTCTCTTACGCAAATCGTATTGAGTTGCTAGTTTGTCAAAAGTGAGGAGCTGACTATCCTGAAAAATATCTCCCATCGTATGCAAGCCAACTAAGTTCCATTGGCGTAAGTCCTGTTAGTGAGAAACTCCCTACCCTTTGGAAAGCCTAGTAGCAAAATTACTTGGGCGTAAATAGCAATTTGTTCAGGTAGCTGGAAACCAAGACAGAGGCACCTATGGGCTACCTCACTAGCCACTGTAGGTTACCTATAAGCTTAGTCGCAGTTGTTCAGCCTGTGTCAACGGGCCCTGAACAGTAAAAACATCCTGGAATGACTTTATTGACAGAAAGTAGGACACCCACTGCAGTTGGGCCACTAGATAGTATTGGTCAAAAAGTGGGTATGCCCACCCTGCCCTTATATGTCTGCAGTTGCAAATTAGCTAATGCAATATGACGTTAACTGGCTCACCATATTATATCATAAGAGAGCTTTCTGAGGGAATACATGGTGTTGGATCTGGCCCCATTAGCAGGGTCATCCCAAAACCTTTTGCCTTCTCTTGTATTTTTCTGGCCCTCTTTTTGTTGGCTTTTGGACTCTGGGCACTTTACTACTGTTATTCAGTGCTAAAGTACAAGTCGTCTCTCCTTTAAAACATGGTATGATTGATTTACACCTGGTTGGCATATTTAATTTACCTGTAAGTCCCTTGTACAGTGATTCCCCATATACCCACGACCTGTAAATTAAATGCTACTAGTGGGTCTGCAGTGCTGCTTACGCCACCCACTTACCCATTATAGTAGTCTTCTCTAGCATATCACCCACATTTTAACCAATTAGCTAGGAGCAACAATAAAATTTATTTTGGCCCACTAGTTGATTATTTTAACTCACTTTAAACCACTCCACACCACAACACTTGCACAACACATAGTCTTGTTCAGTGCTCCTACGTAAATCCGCAAGTCGCAGCACGCCTCAGCCCGTAGAGGACTGAGAGGACCCCAATGATGAAGCATGTCACCGTGGGGAAACCCTGGTGAGTGAGGGGACTAAAGAAAGGAATTGCCCTTTCTTTCTTTTGCTTGGGTGTTCTTTCGGGAAACAAGTGCTTTCCTCACACCCTTTGGTTAGGTTCTCATAATCTGAAGACTCGGATTATTTATTTAGTCATGTACACAATGGGAGGGTGAACCTAACCGTTAAAAAACCTCTCTTTCCCCCTTCTTTTTGATATACGGTGCTGGCGGACACCCACCTGGTCGGTGACCGCGCAAAGGAGGAAATTAGAGCACAGCTAATCTACGGCGTCCGCAGTAAGAAGTTGCGGACCCTCATCCTCCGCCAACCGAACATTCCCATGGCCGACATCCTAGTGCTAGTCTGTTCCCACGACCTGTCCGACGCACGGGCAGAAGAGATGGAACAAGCACTTACGCGAGGCCCAGGGCCGAGCGTGACCGTCAAAACAGAGCGCGCAGACGCAGTGCGGACACACGAGAAGAAACGCAGACCAGCAGCCAGGCAGTCAACCCCGACGCAGTGCGACTACTGCGGGTATGAAGAACACCAAGGGAAAACCTGCCCAGCAAAAGGGAAGACGTGCACGAACTGTGGTACGCTGAACCACTTCTCCTCCATCTGCAGAAAGCGCGCCACAAGGAAGGATGCTCGAGGGAAGAGGCCCACAAGAGGCATGGTGAGGCAACTGTCCCACCTGTCCCTCTCCTCCAAGGCCGACACAGGGCAGCGGCACGCACAAGCCCTACAAGAAGACGACTCGGAGTCCGATGACGACGAAGAAACATACGTGGTCTCGTTCACCAGGGCACTAAAAAGCACGAGACGTCCCCAGCCTCGGTGCGACATCATGGTCGCTGGATCGAAGGTGAACGCCGTGATCGACACAGGGGCGTCTGTCACCGTCATGGGAGTGCAGCAGTACAACCGCCTTCGACCCAAGCCAGAGCTCAGAATCTCGAAGGCCCGGATCTATGCCTACGGCAGCGATGTCCCTTTGCCCCTCCTGGGGAAGATGACAGTGCCGGTGGGGACGGAGGATGCGGAGATCACCATTGAAGTGCACATCATCAACCAAGAGGTAGACACCCTCCTGAGTGGGCATGCCGCTGAGGACCTGGGGCTCCGGTGTTCCTCCGGAAAGTTCAGGACACGCAAACGGCCGACCTTCTGGATCAGTTCCCCGAACTGTTCGCTGGCCTGGGGCAAATCAAACGTCCACCGGTCAAACTCCACATCGACCGCTCTGTCGCACCCACGGCCCTGAAGCACAGGCGAATCCCGTTCTGTCTACGACCTCTGGTAGAGGAAGAACTCCGGAAACTCGAAGAACAAGGGGTCATAGAGACAGTCACCGGACCCACTCCGTGGGTGTCCCCGATGGTAATAGCGGAAAAACCTCGCCAACCAGGCAAGATCCGAGTGTGCATCGACATGAGGCTCCCCAACAAAGCCATCAAAAGGGAGAGGCACATCACGCCCACCATGGATGACATCATCGCAGACCTGAATGGCGCGCGGTGGTTCTCCAAACTGGACCTCAACGCAGGTTATCACCAGTTAACACTAGCCAAGGAGAGCAGGTACATTACCACCTTCAGCACGCACCTAGGGCTGAGACGATACCGGCGACTCAACTTCGGAATATCTTCGGCAGCGGAAATATTCCAGAACACTATCAGAGACATTCTACAAGGCCTGCCTGGGGTCATGAATGTGAGCGACGATATCCTGATTCACTCTACGACCGTAGACGAACACTATCGGCGGGTCAGAGCCACACTGACACGCCTCAGAGAATACGGAGTCACTCTCCACAAAGACAAATGCCAGCTATTCCAGCAGCGGATAGAGTTTTTCGGATATACGTTCACAAACGACGGCATTCAAGTGGACCCGCGCAAGTCATAAGCCATCAAGGACGCTCCTGCGCCCACATCTGCCGCAGAGGTGCGCAGTTTCCTGGGGATGGCCACATACTGTGGAAGGTTCATTCCGAACCTAGCAACGATTGCAGAGCCACTCCGACAGCTCACGAAAAAGGACGCCCCATGGCAATGGGGACCCCAAGAAGACTCGGCGTTCCAGTCTGTCAAAACGGCGCTCCTTGACCAGGCCACGTTGGTATACTTCGACCCGGAAAAGAAGACAGAGCTGATAGTTGACGCCAGCCCAGTGGGACTTGGTGCAGTCCTCACCCAAGAGCAAGAACCAGGCCGGTGGGCCACGCTGGCTTACGCAAGCAAGGCCCTCACAGCGACCGAACGGAGATATTCCCAGATTGAGCGAGAGGCACTGGCTATACGATGGGGCTGTCGACACTTCCACCTGTATGTCTGTGGACACCCGTTCACGGTCGTGACGGACCATCAACCGCTGGTACCCCTGTTCAGAGTAACAGCTCCGCATCCCCCGCCACGGATAGAACGGTGGGCCATCGGGCTGCAACAGTACCACATGGACATAACGTACCAGCCTGGAGCCAAGAACCCAGCCGATTTCCTGTCCAGGCACCCAGGCCCTCGCGAGCACATCCCGGAAGGGACAACCGAGGAAGACGACGCCGAAGCGCACCTCGATTTCGTCGCGGCCCTAACATGCCCACAAGTGCTGACAATACAGGAGATAATGCAGGCGGCGGAACAAGACCCCGTGATGGCCAGAACCAAAGAAGCCCTCCTGCAAGTGATAGAGATCAGGGTGTGTATAATATTCCCACTACCACGGATAGAGTAATCTCACAGTTACACGCACATGCATACATCATACGCTAGGGCCCATTTCACTACACTAACATACGCTCAGATACTCTACCAGCAATAAACCTGTGGAAAGAAAAAAAACTCCTAATCACCCTGCATCTATATCGAGGTCGATAAGACCTGGTTTTTGTGACTGTCCTTAAACATAATCTATACAACATATACAGCAATAATCAAAAATGTAAACCCAATAATTGACAAGAAAGAATATCCAACACCATGTTTAAAATTATATTGCTTTATCTAAAATTAGTCAAAGGAAATCAATCAGAGTAAATCATTTTCTCATAGTTACCTATTCTAGCTAAATGTCAGAACGGGTCAGGACAAGTCTCTCGGTAAATGTCTCTCAAGACGAAGTCCCTTCAGCATCAATCCTCAGCAACGCAGATTCGGTACGCGGCAAAGGCAAAATGGCAAGTGGCAAAAACCCTCTCTAGGCTAACATTTCTTATAGTTTCTAAAACAATGGAAAGATACATTGGAAACATAGAAAAAACTGTAATGTCCGCCAGACCTGCTGAGCAGAGCGAGAAGGAAAGGATGTAACATCGCTACATTTGAAAATCTCCGCTCAGGAAAAGTTCACATAATAAAGACTACGGAACAGGAACCAAGAAATAAAACATGTATCTTATTAGTTCTACTTCTCCTCGGCAATCGAGCCACAGTTCAGAGTTTTTCTCTAAGGCTCCTTTGTTTCCCAAGGCTGCCAAGGACATTTTCATTTCACTTGGAGATCTCCCAAAACTGCTGCTGTCCTCATGGAAAGTTTTCAAACAAGCAAGCAAGGACCATGGTCAGTTAGCTTCAGGACCATTTCCAGCAGGGGTCTCCCTCGTCACAGTTTTCATATTATAAATCACAGCCAGGTTCACAAATCGGCCATCTTTTCTAGGCCATCATAGGCCTCAATAGACCATCTTAATTAAAAGAAACAAAAACAACGTTACCACAGCATAGTGATTAAACAGTGTTAACCCCACTAATACCCTTATGTGTATGCATCTATCTAGCACTTGCAACATAGAAAAGCATTAATTCGGAAAGCATTTTGTGCTCAAAAATAAACAGCACATAGCAACATTTAAACATGAAAACACGCACGTTATTTTTAAACAGCACATTTATGCGCACCCACGTGTAACTCTCTCTTGTTAGGACAAACGGATTGATTAATATAAACGCACTTACACAAGACAAATAATTAATTATTAATTATTAATAAATTAGTACAACGAATAGACATGCCAGAGCTTCAAAAGCCACTGAATTTTCAAACTGAAAACTCTGCTCCAGCAATCCCCCCTTTGGTGATTTTATCACCAAATAAACCCAAAAAAAAAATTAGTGAAAATTTAGTCCCATTTTAGGAGAAATCGGAAATGTCTTTTCCCCCTTACACAACATTACACACCAGTCACTCTTTCATCATCCCTTTTTGTCTCTAAGTAAACACTCTCCCTCAATTCTTCTAATTCAATTTCTTGCGGTTCTCTTTTCAACCTCTTGTTTCTCTTTTCTTTATTCAATTTCTTCCTCCCTCCCCTATTTTTACAACACACACACACCAATCTTATTATCAATAAAGCAACAATTATACAAGTTAAAGGAAACAATATTCTACCTATAATAGTACTACCTATTTTTGCAATAAAATCCTTAACAGCTATCATTTTATTAGCTATTTTAGTCCATAAATTCTCAGCTTCAAGTGGTACTAATTCTTCATGCAAATCAGTAATATTTTTGATATAGACCTTCAGGTCTTTGCTTTCGTCTGGAATGTAAGTGCAACAATGTTGAACTTTCAGCATTCCACAGACTCCACCCTCCTTGGCCAATAGAATATCAAGGGCAAGTCGATTTTGCATAGACATGGCACGTACGGCGCTTAATTCCGTATTCACCAAAAGAAACCCTCCAGCGGTATTTGTCGATAAGCGATCAACCACTGTGGACAGTTTCCGAATTCCATAAGCATTCAAAGAAATTCCCACTGCTGGAATCAAAACCCCAAAAATGTCACCCACTATTTCAGACCAAGTTTCTCTCTTAAAACGCATTAGTAAATTAATATGTTCTACATCTGTTATTTTATCTATATGAAAAATATTTGGAAAAACCAGGCCCACATAACACGTGCCATACCAATGGTCAGGCAACTTGTAATAAGCCTTATTCCCACAAACATAATATACTCCTGGAAAAATTGTATCTTCTCCACCTCTGAAACCCCAACCTGTTGCAATGAAGTATGTATCATGGCACTCACTAGTCCCAACAAAATATGTATCATATTGGGATTTTCTTCTTGTAATACAAAGTTTACCCTTCTGTGGTGCATCTAAAGCTAAAGTTGGACTAGCCCCATTCTTCAACTCTTTTCCCATCTCAATGTCCCAAATTGTCTCACTCACTTTGTATTTTCCCGCTTTCTCATGCATGTTCAATCTCCTTTCTTCTACCATATCCAGGAAAGCTTTCTCCTCTCCTTTCAAACTGCAAGTTAAATTATTCTTAAAAATGTAATCTAATGTTAATCCTTTTTCTTCAATAAAAATCTCACCAAAAGTGTTCATTGGCAAATGTCCAAAAATACTATCTCTGTTAGACATCTTATAATCTACTTTCCCTAACAAATAAAAAACACTACTTAAAATACTACAGGAAATACCATATGTAGCTGGTAAATGATGATAAGTAACACCCTCTGAAACGGATGCAGGTAATTGCATACAGACGTAGCAATCCCTTACTTCCATTGTTTTCACATATTCATATAACAATTTTGAAAAAACATTACTAGAAAAGTTATTAATTGACCTATCTTTGTGTATGTAAGTATTACTAATTCTAATTGGAACTACTTTTTGCGAATTCTTCTCTACATTTGTCACATTCTCTGTATGCATCTCAAACTCTACTTTAAAAGTAACTAATAAAACTAAAACACCCCATAGAAGCATTAATAATCCAGTACAGCAGCAGCACATTCTACACCACCTCTTAAAGAAGGCACATCTATTTCTATTATCCTCTATGTTAGCCATTTTACTACTTTAGTTTAACCTCTACTACTCCACTACTGTTGGAACTTCTTCAATTCTTCAACAATTCTTCAGCTTTCAGTTTTTCCAAATGATCTTTTCGTTCACTTAATCCAAGTGAATCCTTCCTTTATTCAGTTTGGATACTTGTCATTCTTCACTTCAATTTCTTCAACATCAAATTGTATTAGATCTCCGACATCAAAATCCTCAGTACTCGACTCTTCTCCAATGTCAGTCAAGAGTACTTTCAGAATTTCACCAGTATCTTCCTCAACCACTTCTCTCAAGATCTCTTCCAGATGATCTCGAGTCACTGTTTCTTCTTTTCCTCCTTCAGACAGTGCCACATAAGACCATTCCGGTGATCTGTACTTTTGGTTGGGTCTTCTTACTGTTTTTATTTCCACTGGTTCGTTTGACTCCTTTGATTCTTCTCCTTCAGCTTTTGAACTTTGACTCGAAACTTCATTCACTTGTTCAGCTTTCGATGTACTTGCTCTTATTATTCGGTATCTCAGCCTCTTAACTCTGTTGTTAGGCCAACGATCTCCTCTTAACACCTTTTTCGGCTTTATTTCTTTATTACTTCTTTCTCCAATCCAAGTTCTCTTTCTCAGAACTCGACCCTCTGTTTGTTCATTCTCATCATCTGTCTCAAGTGCCTCTTGTTTCCGTTTTCCAGCAGCTTTCTTCTTTTCCACAGATTTTTTCACCACAGTTTGAGATTTCCCTACTTCTGTCCCTCCTCGGGTCTCCGACACGCAATCTTCTTGCTGTCTACTTGTCCCTTCACCTGGCTCATCAAGAATGTTCCCTACACCTCCTCGGGGGTCTTCCGCAATCTGTCCCTCTCTATCTTCTTCTGACCCTACTTCTTCAAGTATAATCTCAAGTGGTTCTTCAATCTCCTCCTCTTCTGATTCAGGAGTAGTCTCTGTGTGATTTCTCTTTTCTTTTCTTTTTCCTTCACTGCTGTTTGAAACTTCAGGCTCTCTTACAGAATCTGATCTCTTCTCTGATACTCGCAGTGGTTCATTCGAAGCTTTTCCTACTTCTTTCTCCACTGATTCTGTATCTTCATCATCACTGGAATCTGACTCTTCAAAATACTCTTTACCAGTCCCTTCTTTTGGGTTTGGAACTCTCAGAGTATGACTTGCATGTACCCAGTGTCTCACTCCAGCACACTTTACTGCAGTCGTCGTAGTCAGAATAACTTGTCTCGGCCTTCCCCACCTTGGAATCAAGCAATTTCTTCTTCTGTGAACTTTTATCCTCACCCAGTCTCCTGGACTCAGATCATGGGCTTGCTTCTTCTCAAGTGTGGTAGCTTCTTCTCCAACCTGGTGAAACACAGAATGAACTGCGTCAGCCAGGCCTTTACAGTAATCCAAAATCATGTCATCAGTTATTGTCACCAACTTATTGACAGGCACGAATGCATGGCGCATTGCACGTCCCATGATTATTTCGTGCGGACTCAAACCAGTAGTTCTATCTGGAGTCGATCTTATAGTCATCAGAACTAGAGGTAAAACGTCTGGCCATTTCATACCAGTGGCTAAGCACATTTTTCCAATCCTATTTTTGATTGTGCCATTAATTTGCTCAACCACACCAGAAGCCTCTGGTCGGTATGCACAATGTAACTTCTGCTGTATTTTCAATGCTTCACAAATCAAACCCATAAGCTCATTTTGAAAGTGTCCACCTCTATCAGACTCAACTGTTACTGGAAACCCGTACCTAGGAATCAACTCCCTTAACAGTAACTTTGCCACTGTTAATCCATCATTTCTTCTAGTCGGGTAAGCTTCCACCCACCTTGAAAACAAACAGACTACCACTAGAACATAACTCAGTCTGTTTACTTGGGGCATTTCAATGAAATCAATCTGCATTCTTGTAAAATGACCTCCTTCTCTGCCTATTGTTCCCAGACTCACCACTGTCTTTTTTCCAGTGTTAAATTGCTGACAAACTAAACACCTTTGACAAATGCTTTCTACAATTGTCCTGAACTTTGCATTGTACCAGGTCTGCTTGAACGACCTAACCATCGCATCCCTCCCCAAATGTCCCTGGCCATGATACATCCTTGCCATTGACGACAAGATGGAGTTGGGCATTACTGGTCTGCCATCTCTGTAGACCCAAACATGGTCTGTTTCTCTTGGAGCACATCCTGCCTTAATCCAATCTTTTTTCTCTTCCTCTCCTGCCTCATCTTGCAACTGTTTCACTTCATCCCAGGTTTCTAAGACATTAGTAAACATCACAGAGAGTAAAGACATTTCCCCCTCTCTGTCCCTATTGATGGACTAATTTGTTTTGGCACAGTATTGCGCAACATCGTTGGCATAACGGTTTCCGACCGTTATAAAATCCTCCCCTTGTCCATGGGCAGCACATTTTACAACTGCTAACTCCTTAGGCAGCTGTATCGCCTCAAGCAATTTACCAATCATTTCAGCATTCTTTATCGGAGTTCCACCCGATGTCAAGAAACCTCTTTGTAGCCAAAGCTGGCCAAAATCATGCACCACTCCAAATCCATACTGACTATCAGTCATTACAGTTGTCCTCAAATCTTTCCCAATTTCGCAAGCTTTTGTCAATGCCACCAATTCAGCAACTTGCGCAGATTTCACTCCTTTCAATGGTGATGCTTCCATGACCTCTGAAACTTTGCATACCGCATATGCTGCGCATAGCACACCATCATCATTTCTCAGGCATGATCCATCCACAAACAACACATGATCACTCTCATGCAAGGGTAGATCCCTTATGTCTGGTCTCGGTTTTGTACAGTAATCAAGCACATCCAAACAATCATGATCATCTTCCATCTTCACACCCACATTTTCAATATCTGGCAAAAGTGTCGCTGGATTCACATTTACACATCTCTCAAGAGTCACATTTGATGCTCCCAGAATCACTTTTTCATATTTAGTCAACCGACTATGTGACATGTACTGAGTTCTGCTTCTTGTCAAAAGAATTGCCACATTGTGAGGTACGAATACCCTTACAGGATATCCCATTATGATTCCCTCACTCTGTTCCAGGCTTCTGCATGTTGCTGCCACAGATTTCAGACAACCTGGTAAACCCACAGCTACAGGGTCAAGTGTCGATGAGAAGTACGCAATAGGCCTTCTCAGTAATCCATGTTTCTGAATTAACACTGAAAGTGCACATCCATTTCTCTCACTGCAGTACAGCTCAAATTCCTTTTCGTAGTCAGGCATACCCAAAGCTGGAGCCTCACACATTTTACTCTTGAGCTCTTCAAATGCTGCCATTTGTTCTGCATCTAGATCCAATGGATCTGTCATTTCACTTTTTGTCAGTTTAATCAGTGGCTTTGCTGTCAAGGAAAAATTAATTATCCACTGACGACAATAACCCACCATACCCAGGAACATTCTCACTTCTCTCTGGGTTTTTGGAGCTTTCATTTCTCTGATTATTCTGATCCTGTCATCAGTCACTTTTCTCAGACCCTTTTCAATATTGTGTCCAAGATAATGCACCTCTTTCTTGCAAAATTGTAATTTGGCTGGAGATACCTTTAACCCTCCATCTGCCAGATGATTCAGTAAAGCTATGGTATCTACTTCACAAGCCTCACGTGTCTTTGATGCCACCAGTAGGTCATCAATATACTGCACTAGCACTGAACTCTCGGGCATGATCAAACTTTCCAACGATTTCTTCAATAACTGATTGAATATTGAAGGACTCTCCGTATACCCCTGTGGGATTCGACACCATGCTAAGATACGCTGGCCAAACCTAAATGCAAAAATCGGCTGGCTATCATGATGCAATGGAATTGAAAAGAACGCATGACACAAATCAATCACTGTATACCACTCAGCGTCATGTGGAATTTGATACAGGATCACTGATGGATTTGGCACAATAGGACAACATGCCACCACAATTTGATTAACTTTTCTCAAATCCTGTAGAATCCTAAATTTCCCATTGGGCTTTTTTAGTCCCATTATCGGTGAATTACACGGACTACTCAGTAGTTCTCTCAGGACTCCTTGCTGAATCATTTTCTGAATTATAGGAGTTATCCCTTCAATTATTTCTGGTGTCATTTTGTATTGAGGAATGTTAGGATATGTAATTCCCTCTTTTACTGCAATTTTCACTGGATCTACATTATTCATCAATCCCACATCCTCTCCAGTAAAATCCCAAACTTTCCTTTTCACTGTGTCTCTCAGCTCTCGAGGCAAATCCTCCGGATTAAACACAGCAAATGCACCAATTAACTCACTTTCCCTATTCTCTAGAGTCACTCGGTACAAAACATCTTCATCTGGTGTCTCAAAGGCTATCCCATCCGGTGTACAAAAAATTGTGCAGTTCATCTTGCACAACAAGTCCCTACCCAACAGGTTCACTGGACTAGTGTCACAGACAATGAATCTGTGCATGTCTGAAAATTTCCCTATCTGTACTCTTACAGGTTCAGTAAGACGTGTTCTGATTTGCGTATTGGCTACACCAACTACTTGGATTGCTTCATCCGAGAGAGGAAGATTTCTAACATCTGTTGACCTGACAGTTGATCTTGTCGCACCTGTGTCTACCAAAAAAGTAACACTCTCCTCATTTATTTTCCCATCCACAAATGGTCCTGCCTGGTCTATTTCTAGAGTTGCACCAAGTATGCACTCTTCTTCCTCTCCTCGGCACCGTCAATAATCACCCTCAGATTCACTCCCTTCACTCTTTAACAAGTACTGTTGTACTTTGTTAGAACGTCTCGGTTTGTTTACCTGCTCATCATTGTAGAATCCTGAATCCTGATTATACTTTTGTAACCCTCTATTCTGCGGCAAGGGCGGTTTTGGCTCTTGACTCTGCTGTCTCACAACTTTCTGTTGTTGCTGCTGTTGATTATTTCCTTCGTTCTGCACCTGTTGATTTAAGGATTTATTCTCATTACTCACTAATGGTGGATTAGGACACTCCGATCTCCAATGCCCCAATTGGCCACAGTTGTGACAAGGAAACTTTTTTTTCGCTTCCTCAAGACTTCCTTTTCCTTTCCCTACATATCTAGGTCTATTCCCTGCATTATTTCCTGGATTATTTGCCTGTTCCACTAACTGTGCTTCCTGTCTTTCCGCAACTTTCACTTGTGCCCACATTGCTTTCTCTTTCAGCTTTCTTTGTTTTGCTTCAATTTCATCACTAAAGTATTTTGCATGCCTCAGGATCTCATCTACTTTCTTACTCTGCCAATCCACTGTGTGCTCACGAATTCTCTCACCAATTTCAGGTCTAAGGCCATATACAAATCTGTATACAAAATGACTCAAATCTTTGTCACCCAGGTGTTCATCTCCACTGAATTGTTTAAATGCCAGTATCAGCCTCTCGTAAAAAGCATGAACTGATTCTTTTGCTTCCTGTTGTGTTCGATCTATCTTTACCCAGTCTGTCTCTTTTGCAGGAACTTTACTCTTCAGGTATACCATCACCTGATCATACTTTCTCATTACCTCTGGATCTGGTGCCCCTGTTCTTGGGTCTCTTGGATATTCCTCAGTAGGCCAACTCACAACTATTTTACACTCAGTCCACAAGTCTGCTGGAACAATTATATCAAACAGACTATTCAGGTCAACCCACAGCACTTTTGACAATTTCACAAACCTATCTACCTGCCTATACCACTCGACGGGCTTTTCTCTCAATCGAGGGAAATCATTCGTGAATGATAAAATATCCTGTCTGGTCCATGGAACATGTACATATCCTCCTCCAGGTATTTCTCTCATAGGATAATTATCCACTGGTTTCTCCTTTTCTCTCACTGGAAATGCTGAATAAGTTGTTCTATCTTCAGCCTCATCTCTTTTCTTGTACCACCTATCCTTCCACTTTTCTACATCACCCCATCTTCGCAATAATGCTACCATTTCCTTAATCTGTCCTGTTCTACCAGTAGCATTCAAATTCTCAATATCCTTCTCTGTAAAATCCATCCTGTAAGTTCTTTGTAAAGCTTTCACTTTATCAATGTCAACTCCCTGTTCATTTGCTATTGCTCTTAGCCTGTCATGTGTATTTCTTGCTCTCCAGGTAATATTCTTGCACATGAACATTAGTTCACCATCATGATGACTCTTCAAAATCTCTGTTGGAACTGTTCCTGTAACAAGCTCTTCTAGTTCTACACGTAACCTAGCTACATCAATTACTTGTGAATCTTTATCCTTTTTCTGTAGAACCTTCATCCAATCATTCAAATCTTCCACTGTTATTTCAGCAGTTTTTCTCACTGGAACCACTCTCTTTTGCGGTTCTAAAATTGGCATCCCTGAACAACTAGCTTCACTAGCATCCAATATTTCACTACATGTGTCATGTCTTGATTGTCTCAGGTCACTTCTTTCTGCTCTTTTGCCTGAATCTCCTGAAGGACCAACTGAATTTGTCAGATTATTCCCAACATATGGAATCACCAGTCCATTCTCACCTGTCCTCTGTTTGTCAAACACAGGCATAACCGGACCTATTGTTACAGGCACCGTAACAGCTTCTAGATTCTTCGTTAACTCCCTAATCTTCTCTGTCAACTCTGTTGTAGTTCTGGCTAATTGTCTGGCATTCTCATCAAGGTAATGATCACTTCTTACCTCAGATGTCTCATTTTCCGTCTCACTAACACACACTGTATCTCTTATCGGAGAAACAACTGGTGTACTTTTATCCGGTTCTGGTCTATATGGAGGTGGTCTCTTGTAAATCATGCCATTCAAGACCTCATCCTCATACTCATTAACTCCATATTTTCTCATTTCTGACTCAGGAACCCTTTCTGCTCCTCCTTCAACTGTTCTCATCGGATATAATCCCTCTGACATACTAACATCTCGCCACCTTTTCATTCGATCATGATGAGTCTCACGATCATGTCTCCTCCCAAACATGTACCTATAGTACCCTCCAGATCTCTGTTTTTCCCTCTCATGTACTTCCTCTTCCCATTCCACTAAAGCCTCGAACTGTGTAGGTCTCGGTTTCGGGTCTAGACATAGCATCTTTTCCCGTAAATTTCTCAACACGGCTAGATTAAATGAACCATGTTCTGGAAATGCTAGAACACCATCTTCTTTAGTATACCTAACCCAATTCTCCAACCATATACAGGTATGAAACCCATGTCTTGCAGCCATGAAGGATGCAGGTGTTTTCGGTGGAGGTAACAACTCACCCTCTCTTGTTTTAACATCTTTATCCTTGCTAAACCACTTTTTAATTTTACCAAAAAATGTCTTCTTCTTTTTCTCTTCTTGGTAATACATTTTAGCGTTTACCAAAAAAAAAACTCTCTACTCTTTCCGTATTATAAATATACAATACGAATTTTTCAACCAATTGCAGCGCGATTCACACTAACGCACCAATCCTGGAACGTCTACGTCACTATATAGCCCTTCCAATCCTTGCGCGGCTCACACTAACGCACCAATCCTAGCGCAAGCACTATTCTGATCTACCATCCAATCAGAGCGTGGTCTTTCTGACGTCAACAGTCGCTGCAGTCGCTTGTCTCCTGTCTTCTGTCACTCGTCTACCCCTCCTTTACAAAATCTTTTCAGTAGTCTTCGTGTCAAAATTTCTACAAATCTATTAGTTACAACATAAAAACATCTCCATTGTCTGCTTCGCTAACCACAGAATAGTAAAAGAGAGTCTATTTCATAAGAGACCTTTCATTGACACAGTAGCACTTCCTCTACTCTGCCCTACTAACATACATTCATTAACTGTTTCCTCTAGGACTTGTCCAAAGAGTCTTACAATCAACTAAATGTACAAACATTCACGCACATTCATACAAGGAAATATAGTACATACGCACAGAATCCTGCTTCCCGAGAACAGACAATCTGCTCCACTACAGAATTATAACATACATCAACTAAGCAAGCTTTCTTTGCCCAGTTCTTCAAACAAGCTCAGAGAATACCTATTACTCCTCCCGCGATAAGCTTTAACGGAAATCCTTACGGATCCCTGGGACTTAAGACCAGAGTTTCACAGATAACCTTCACTATCATACACACTCCTTATATATCAGAAATATCTAATAGTAACATACGACGATGTCACTGATTCCGAACCCAGACAATGTGACGCGCAACTTCAATTGTCACACGTTATTCCTCACAATTCCGTCTTTCCCGAGAGCAGCATATACTTCCCTCTGCCCTACTACGGAACTGCTACAGCTTCCAAGTTCCAGAAGCACTACATATAACTCAACATTACGACTCCAACATATAGTATTAGTACATATACCAACATGAACCAATAATCAATAATCAATAAACTAATGTACAAGCAATCTTATCAGATCAAGACAATCATCAAAAACCATCCTCTGCTACCAGGAAATTGATAGAGATCAGGGTGTGTATAATATTCCCACTACCACGGATAGAGTAATCTCACAGTTACACGCACATGCATACATCATACGCTAGGGCCCATTTCACTACACTAACATACGCTCAGATACTCTACCAGCAATAAACCTGTGGAAAGAAAAAAAACTCCTAATCACCCTGCATCTATATCGAGGTCGATAAGACCTGGTTTTTGTGACTGTCCTTAAACATAATCTATACAACATATACAGCAATAATCAAAAATGTAAACCCAATAATTGACAAGAAAGAATATCCAACACCATGTTTAAAATTATATTGCTTTATCTAAAATTAGTCAAAGGAAATCAATCAGAGTAAATCATTTTCTCATAGTTACCTATTCTAGCTAAATGTCAGAACGGGTCAGGACAAGTCTCTCGGTAAATGTCTCTCAAGACGAAGTCCCTTCAGCATCAATCCTCAGCAACGCAGATTCGGTACGCGGCAAAGGCAAAATGGCAAGTGGCAAAAACCCTCTCTAGGCTAACATTTCTTATAGTTTCTAAAACAATGGAAAGATACATTGGAAACATAGAAAAAACTGTAATGTCCGCCAGACCTGCTGAGCAGAGCGAGAAGGAAAGGATGTAACATCGCTACATTTGAAAATCTCCGCTCAGGAAAAGTTCACATAATAAAGACTACGGAACAGGAACCAAGAAATAAAACATGTATCTTATTAGTTCTACTTCTCCTCGGCAATCGAGCCACAGTTCAGAGTTTTTCTCTAAGGCTCCTTTGTTTCCCAAGGCTGCCAAGGACATTTTCATTTCACTTGGAGATCTCCCAAAACTGCTGCTGTCCTCATGGAAAGTTTTCAAACAAGCAAGCAAGGACCATGGTCAGTTAGCTTCAGGACCATTTCCAGCAGGGGTCTCCCTCGTCACAGTTTTCATATTATAAATCACAGCCAGGCTCACAAATCGGCCATCTTTTCTAGGCCATCATAGGCCTCAATAGACCATCTTAATTAAAAGAAACAAAAACAACGTTACCACAGCATAGTGATTAAACAGTGTTAACCCCACTAATACCCTTATGTGTATGCATCTATCTAGCACTTGCAACATAGAAAAGCATTAATTCGGAAAGCATTTTGTGCTCAAAAATAAACAGCACATAGCAACGTTTAAACATGAAAACACACACGTTATTTTTAAACAGCACATTTATGCGCACCCACGTGTAACTCTCTCTTGTTAGGACAAACGGATTGATTAATATAAACGCACTTGCACAAGACAAATAATTAATTATTAATTATTAATAAATTAGTACAACGAATAGACATGCCAGAGCTTCAAAAGCCACTGAATTTTCAAACTGAAAACTCTGCTCCAGCACAAGGTTCATGGGCTAATTTCCTACAGTCCGCCAACACGTGGACACCGGAAGAAAGAGCGGATTTGCAGCAGATCTGGAGAGTACGTAACGAGCTTAGCATCACCAGAGGCGGAATAGTCCTACGAGGGGCCAGGATTGTCGTGCCAACAACCTTGCGACGCCAAGCCACCCTTCTGGCCCACAATGGACACCAAGGGACCGAGAAGATGAAAGCCAGGATGAGGGAGAAGGTGTGGTTCCCAGGACTAGATGCCCTGGTGGGCGAGGTCGTAAAGAGCTGTCCAGCGTGCCAGATGACCAGCGGACCGGAACGTCCGGCCCCCATCACAACTGAAGAACCCGGAAGACACCCCTGGGAAAAAGTCAGCGTTGACTTTGGGACCCTCCCTGACGGCAGAGTCACGCTGGTAGTGATGGACAATTTCTCCAAGTATCCACTGGTAGAGGCGCTGCCAT
Source organism: Triturus cristatus (assembly GCF_964204655.1). Classification (NCBI taxonomy): domain Eukaryota; kingdom Metazoa; phylum Chordata; class Amphibia; order Caudata; family Salamandridae; genus Triturus; species Triturus cristatus. Next base: position 903,226,911 of record NC_140593.1, read on the forward strand.
CCACCGCGTTCACATTTGTAGGGCCAGCGCTGGAGAAGATATTTCACATGTTCGGACGCCCGTCGGAAATAAAAAGTGACAACGGGCCGCCGTTCCAAGGCCACGAGTTTAAGGAGTTCCTCGCCACCCAAGGGATACGACACCGGCAGATCACCCCACAGTGGCCTCAAGCAAATGGCGAGGTCGAACGCTTTATGAGGACACTGAACAAAACCCTCCGCATTGCCAGCACCGAACAGCGGGACCCCGAGCGAGAAATTCAGCGTTTCCTTGGAGAGTACCGAAGTACACCCCACTGCTCCACCAAACAAACTCCCTGGGCCCTCATGCAGAAGGGGACCCGCCGGGATGGTCTACCCACAGTCCCCGGATGGGCTCCTCCACCGTTTGATGCAGAACAAGCGCTACGACGACGAGCGCACCGAAACCAGCAGGTGAGCCGGGCGAGAGGGTGTCGGGAGCGCGCCCTCGAGCCGGGAGACAATGTCCTCATCAAGGACCGACGACCGGGGAGCAAATTCAAGCCACGATATGAGCCGGGAAGTTGGACGGTAGAACGACGCCAGGGGACAATGGTCACAGTTCGCCGGGGAAATGAGTCAGCCACCCGAAACATCTTGTGGTTCAAACGCATTCCCACAGCCACAAGACACCGGCCAGAGTCGGAAGACGAGGGGGATGTCTGGGGCCCCATGAGAGAGCAGTCACCGCCGCCCGACCAGCTTGAAGAGACGGCAGCCCGGGGCGGGCCCAGCTCCGAAGCTGAGGAAGCGGCACGTGATGATGACCCGGCGGTCACCAACACCCGAGCGACGGCCAGGTATGAACTGCGACGAAACCCCCCGCCAAGCAGCCGCCTCAAAGACTTTGCCTGTCAAGTAAGTGACTGATAAAGGGGACTTTTGATCCAAGGTTCATTTAGCCAAAGTTGGATAGGGATGTTGCAGTCAGCGCTCTAGCGGTTCCCGCTAGAGCGCTCTTGTCACGGATGACGTGCGTACGCCACGACGGTGGCGTACGCGTATACTATAAATAAAAGGGGCGTGCCCAGATCGGGTATTCGCGCACCGACTCATACTCCTGGTGTGTGGTCCCCTTCATTGCGCGCAGCTAACGCTAGGCCCGCGCTGCGCCACGAGGTCAACACTTACCACTTTAATTTTTTCTTTTTTTTTTTTCTTTTTTTTAATGCGCATGGCTACCACAGCAACGAGGCGTCCCAGCGCAGCAGCGTGAACCAGAAACTAGAGCTAGGACAAGTCAGCTACGAAATGTCGAGTGTTAAGGCGCGGTTTGTACACACTTCAGCTCTGAACAGTAAAACTCTTCTCCGCAATTAAAAACAAATGCTGCAACATCAGGACAAGTCTATGTCACTCCCTAATCTTCCTATGAATGAAGCTACCATGTATAGTTATCCAAGTATTAGGACTTACCAAATATATGTGATTGGACTACGATAAGATCCTGTCGTGTGGCGGTGTGAATTAATCCAGCCCGTTTGCATATAGTGGATCTCCGGCTGAAAAATGACAGCAACGAGTAACGCTAGTGTCTCATCTACCAGTAATCCCGTGTCCCCAGTAGAACGGTGTCTCACCCTCAATTCAGCGATTAATCATCTGTATAACTGGTCTGGAACTCCGTTACAATAAACTAGGACTCCGCGTCATTAATTTAAGGGAGTTAAGTCAAGGGTTTGGCACATCTCTTATGTATGTTGATCTGAAATCACCTAGGGTAAAACAGCTGCATTATTTCCAAGTATTGCAGGTCGTAGATGCAGCTATTTCTTGACCACTGCGTTGCCCAGTGATGGAGAATTATTAATTTTGAAAGAGGAATTAACAATAACACCTTGTTAGGGACATTGAATTGGTATATGCTATATTTTATTATAGTTACTTATGAAGTGCATGTGTATTGAAGTTTCATGGCACTAGAATAATCTCAATTTTATACACAGGTGTTCTGTTACGGGATTGATTTGGAATTGTTCTGAAAGGAGGAAGAGATGTTTGAGAATCTAAGGATCAAGGTAAAGTGCTTCATGTCCTGGTGGCTGCAACAGAAAAATCACAGTTTGCGAAAGTGGTGATTCTAGTTCTAGGGACGCTAATCAGGAATTGAACATTTGATTTAAGTTTGCAGGAGGTACAACATATTTATATTATATCTGGCTATAACAGGCTACCGCTCATCCATTGATCTGTCCTACAATTGTTGGACGTTCGGCTTATAAATCAGTTTCCAACTCTAATAATCATTAGGCAGAGCCGTGAATTATCTGCACAAGACAGGCAAGAGAAGCCAGAGGTGTGAATTGGTGGAATATGGACACTTGGGACCTCATTATGAGATTGCCGGAATTTGTTCTGAGGATTCTAGGGGGCTACAGTGTCAACTCCAGCCGGTATCCTCACACCAAATGTCACCAATCACAAAGTTTCCTCCCAGACATGGGGAATAAATGCACATGCCTGGAAATACCGAGCCCTTTGAAGTTCATGTATTCTCCGTTCCAGGAAGAGCACTGGTGACATTTTCCACCTACTTTGAACAGGTGAAAATGGCAGTGGGGCGACTGATAGGGCTGTCGGTGGGGTGAGGAGGGTTTCAGAATCAATGGGAGCATTTTCTGCTTCACCCTGTATTGCGGCATTGGTTTGTGGGGGCTGGGTTGTGCTGCTGCCAGCAGCCCCTGCAGCAGGGAGGGCAGGTCCTATGGGCACTGAATTATCGGATATGGAGGTCACCGGCCCGATAAAGCGGGGCTTGGAAACACTTGAAATTGGGGTGGCAGAATTACACCTGAAGTTACTGCTCTGGATGGAAGTCCTTCACACTACTGAGGCCCATTGGGATTTGAAAACCCATGAGGGGAGACTGAAACCTGGCATGTGAACTTCATGCTGTGTTTTTTATTTTTGTGGATGAACATTTCTCCACCTGCACTGCAGCTCCTAATTAAACAGTGCTGTAGTTAAAGGTGGCAAAATGCCGGCGGGCCGGGCGGGAGGGGGAGTAGGGTCATGGTGGGGTAGGGGAACGATGACACATAAATACCAAAAATAGCAATCACTGCAGGGCAAACACAGCAGCAACATCAGTCATTAGCTTTCATATCAAATACAGTATATGATCCATTCATTACTTGAGCCTAGCCGTGTAGGCTCAGATTAACCCTTTCCCTCTTATACTTGACAGCCGGTGCCTCTGCTTTAAAAGTAAAACCTATTATTACGTAATGCTTTAATCTTCTTGGCCTCCTTGTTCAAAACATCTATAGGAAATATATGTTGTCCCACTTCCCATATACACACTTATTGTGGTGATTTTTTATATTTACTTACATGTCACAGAATGTTCAGAGTGCTTGGTGCCTTTGAGCCAACCATTAGTAAACAGATTTGCATGAAAAGAAGAAGATTGAAACTCTCATCTGGAACTTGTGCAAAGACTTGAATCATTTCCTCACTTGTGTTGCAATCCTCTAAGTTACTTACACAATCCCTGTCTATTTTCAGGATGCAAAGTGTATCAGTCCTGTTTACCGTTAGTCTTTTGGCAAAGGTTCAAGAAGAAGGGTGCACATGATTAGAGATGAAGTTGCTGCTAATGTTCAATATTCAATCACTATTTCCATTGATGGTTTGAAGAAAACCCTTCCTGGCAATCCTCTATTGATGGACCCAGCACACAAAAAACCCACTATGACAGCACATCTAATGGTGCCTGAGGAAAGAAATGGAAAATAAGCAGTAGGCGTCCTCTCCACTGTTCACCACCTTTTGATCTATTCTTTCCCATCCACAAGCATGTGTATATCTAGTTTGGACACCACCAGGATTTTATTGGTGCTATTTTACAGTGTTTAATTTTGACTCAATTTTGCAGATGGGGCCCACCGACACTCCTTTTTGGGGATCAGAATTTATTTTTCCTTATCAGACATCGACCGAGCACAAGAGATAGAAAAGACACAAGGGGTCAGTGGTGCAGGAACAATTTTCAAATGGGGTTATCGCCATTAATGTGACATCAGTGAACTCATAGGGATTCAGAAAAGTTAAAGCATCGCACAAAAAACATGAGTCTCAAATAAGCCACGTCCATTTAGCAGGAGACTTGAAGGGTGTAGTATGTAGATGGTTTTTCATTTAGGAGCGCGCCCTCACAAAGTTATTACTAATGCATGGTGTGGTGGGACAATGTCGTTTACAGACAACACATTTCTTTCATTGAATTGACCGCTAAAATTCTATAGCCATACAGTTGTACTGATAAAACTATATAGCACACAAATTATAATATGTGGATATTGTGTTTCAGTAAATATTTGTTATTTGCGCATCATCAAGCAAAGTGTCTTGGTTTGTTTTGATCATTATAAAATCTTGATTTTTCTCACACTTCTCAATTTAAAAAAAGGCACTTTATTTGTGCTGTCCTAACTGTTTATTTATTATTTTGAAATATTTGTTGTGGGGATTGTGGGGTATTTTATGGTATTGGTTGTGCAACCTTACTGTGTAATGCACTCACAAAACCATCTTGGGTCTAGTCAGGCTCATTTGTAAAACATCTAGCTCAACATCTGGATAGCAGTAGGCTTCGAGCAGCAAGGCTTAAACAAAGGAAGTAGTGTAAATCATTTAGAAGCACCAAACAATGAAATAAGGAGGTCACACACCAGGAAAGAAATTGGACAACAATGTATTAAAATAGATTATATTTTTATGAATCTTTGAACATCAAGATTAGCAAAAGCCACTGGAGTTTTTTTGAGATATAGATTTTTAAGTAAAACATAAATCTCTGCTTTTTAGTCCAAAGTGAAAACAAACATTGGTATCTATAAAGTTTGTTAACCTTTGGGAAGTTTAAAAGAGTTGTGTTCGGCTACTCCGGCCTGGACTGGGTGGCTAATTTCAACAGGGAGAAGTTCAAGAGGGCCAATCAGGAGCAACTGGACAGTTGTCTGGTCAGCAAAGAAGCCTCAAGTCTAGTTCCACACTTTACATCAAGACTGCCATTGACTTGAATGGAGAAGTCCTAATGTTGGGGATGGTGAAGATGCTGAAAGATGCTCTGGGTGCTGTGCGGTCAACGGGTGCCTTCATGGGGTTAGTCGTAGTCCATGGGTAAGGTGTGGCAACTTTAGCCCAATCAGTTGGAGTCCCTCGAAGTTCTCTTTGAGTCAGTTGAAGGCCATCAGTGGTCACAGCGGTATCCTTTGTTGATGGCTTTTGTCTGTCTATGGTAATCAATCCACACACTGATGACTCTTCTGAGTCCGGCAGAAATGGGTGCAACTTTTGAGTCCGGGGAAGAGGTTGTTTGGCTGCACATTGGTGGTCAGTGGTGATGCCTTGTGTGTGGCTACTGACTGGCCAGGACAGCTTTTGTGGCCTTGAGGCTGGAACAGGGGGTCAGCCAAATTAACCTTGGAGTCTCGACTTTACTCTGGGGCTCAAGAGCAACTTTTCCTTGAGCCCGGCACCACATGCATAGTCCTCTCTTTGCCAACCCAAGGAGCAGCAGGTGCAGTCCAGAGGTTGGTGAAGCTTCTCTTCCAAGGTCCAAGGATCAGATGGGCAGGTCTTGGTCCATACTCTCTCCAGTCCAGATGGGACCTGAGGTTTAGGGTGCAAGGGGTGCCATATTTATGACCAGAAATCGCATTAGACGGATTTGGGCTATGTGCGGCATATAGCAATCTCAGAGTGAACTATAGTGCCCCGTCTCAAGATGCCTGAACTCTTCCATGGATGTTAGCAGCTTGGTAGCCCACCCTAGAGGTGTGGCTACATGTGGGCTAAACGCCCACAGAAAAATGGTTTGCCTCTCTGTTCCTGCCAGCAGACTGTCTACCTGAACACAGCTTCTCCTTTGAAACTTATCTTTTGGATCAAACACCTGTTTGGCTTCCTGCAAGCAAGGGGGAGGTAACACCTCCATCTTTAACAGGCCTTTATTGTTCCAGAGTCCGGAAGTAGTTCACACCACTTCTTAGGAGGCAGAAGATTGTCTGGGTGCCAGCAAGTGCAAAAGGCCACCGGATAAACTGGACAAGAGAGGGGCAACTTTCTAAAAGTTTCCTTTACTTAAAAGTGACATTAAAATCGACTGGATTGTAATGCGGCCCGAGCTATCGCCAGTGGATGAGACTAATTCAAGCATTCCACCCATCCTCTTGTTTTGTATTCAATTCGACTTGCGCATCAAGTTGGGCTTACTGTCACCATTAATTTGATACCTTGAAATGTCCACTTTAAAAGTCCTCTTTAGAAGTTAACAGGACTGAGGTGTCAGCCGGTAACTCTGTATTAGCCAATGGGCTTACTACCTAACCACAGTAAAAGCTATGATTTGGAACTTTTACTGTTAGGACATATTCAAGTATATTTCCTACTTAATAATATAGAGCTCCCTGCCTTAGGGCTAGATAGGCCTTCTTTAGGAGAGACATATATATGCTTAACCCCTTCAGTGCCACGCCCTTTCCCCCTCCTGTGCCAGGCGTTACATTAGCGGGCGGGGTTCATGACGAGATAGTCTCGTCATGGGCACAGCGCAACCGTGCTCCATGACGAGACTATCTCGTCATGGGCACAGAAGAGGTTAAGGGAAGTGGAAGTGTTGTCATTGGTTTAAATGGTAAAGTCAAACTAGCAGTTTTAGAACTGCTCTTCCATGCTGCATTGTCTGGCTGGGAGCCATCTTTTACCTGTTCACATGCAGGGCGGCACAATCAGTGCTGCTGCCCTGCGTGGACCCGCTAACTTACATGTCCCGAGTACCCTTGGTATCATATACTAGGGACTTATAAGTGAGTCAGCTTATTCCAATTGTGTGTAGCCCATTCAACATACATTTTGTAAGGGTTTAGAACATTCCTATGTGCACTGAGGCCTGGTTAACATGTCTCAGTGCACTCTGTGTCAAAAATCCAGCAGCCTTGGTCAAAAACGTTGGAAGTGATTATGCAAAAACAGGCACTTCTTTACATTTGTACAAATCATAGATAGGTATTTTAATTGTGTTGTGTGTTAAAAGAAAAAGGCATCCTACAACCTTTCCTTTCACACTAGTGTGATTTTTACATAGTTATCTATATAAAATCCTCACACTTTACAGTAAGGGAAAGACAGGTAAATACCAGACTCCATGCTAAAAGAATAATCGGCAATTTGTCAGAAGACTAGACTGTGTTTGAACTCTATCTTTCAAAACCCAGAACATGCCAAAAATATAAACAAAATTTAAAGGAATCTTCAATGCTCATTCACCTTTGGAACTGCAGCATGGTTATTTGGGGGTGCTGTACCACCCCAGCGCTTCCACTGCCAACGGCTATGCAAGGGGTGGAGAAGTAGAAAGCAACCGATTGATAAACTGTGATGAAAGGAGAAAGCAGGGATGCAAAAGAATGCACGAGTGAGATAAAGAGGCAGGGAGTGTCTGGTGGTGGATTGAAGAGGCATGAGGTGGAATCAAGACTGAGCACCGTTTTATTCAGCACTGTGACATTCATTGATGTGGGCCATGACAGTCTTTGAAAAACTTTGGGCCAGAACTATTCTTTTACAGATTAAACACTGATTTTACACCTAGGTGTTCGCAAGCGGTGAAATTGTGAATCGTTTCCTCTAAAACAAAGACTTTATCAGTTCATGGTGGAGGGAATACAACAATACGCAATTGAATGTAAAATAGGAGAGCTCTTTACTCCAAATATGTAAATTGCTAGCGCAAGTCCTATATTAAGAACTATGGAGAACTAAACCAGATGGAATACACAAACAAAAGAAGCACCAGGCTATCCAAAACAAACAAAACTTGTGCCTTCAGACTGAAATTTCTAAAGCACGAGCCACAGGAAAATCTCAGACAGAATTATGAACAAAGGGACAGATTTATCAGGAAATATGTGGGTGTTAGGTGATACTCACCTCCATGTTTTAATAAAATCCAATCATTTATTTAATGAGAGCTAGGGAAGAATCCAGAACTGTATGTTTTGAGTTTACTTCTGTGTGGTATTTACATCTTTGCTAAGAAATAACATTCCCTGGCCTTATGTGTGACACTTTGATGTACACTATTAGCAAACTTATTCACTTCTATGATAAGAATGCAACCCACCTGCAAAACAATTCAATTAAAGTTTTATTATGATTTGGAACTCCAAATGAGGTTCACGTAATGCAATCTCAAAAATACCAAAAGTAATAATACATAACATTTTAAAAAACAACATATTTAAATGCAACTCATCAATAAAATGAAGACATTGGACACACTTCGCAACTGTCACATGATTGACAGTTTGCATGCACAAGCAACCTAATTCATTAATATATCTTTAAAAAATGACAAAAGGGGGCGTGGTCAGGCAAGATGGCTTGGTGGACGTAATCTACACCAGCTCAGGAGCCCCCAAACGATTGGAGAGCACTGCACTAAGGCTAGAAGACCCAAACTCACCTGATCGGGTCCAGGATAGCTGCGCGACGATGCAGAGTGCCCATGGGCACGATTACACTAAAGCAAATGGCAGAGAATGAGCCGTTCATACTGCAGCCTAGAGCTGTGAGAGGAGCCAAGATGGCATCATCGGCTTCACCCGCGCGAGGCCTGGAGCGCGACTAGTACCGTGAGGCCGCCACAAGACTCAAACAGTAAGTGGAGGCATCGGTGGGCCCCTAGGCAGGCGTGGTGCAGCGGGGGGAGTGAGCCTGGTGAGGATATCTCCCTTACAGCGCCACACCCAAGTGAGCGAGGGGTGCCCGGCCCAGGATTGCCGCCCTGCGCTGAGGGGGCACCCGACCGGCACTCTGGCAAGACAGAGGTGAGCGGGATTCTGCGAAAACAGCGGGAGGAAGCGCGGGGGCGGCCCAGGAGGGTGGACCCCACCCCCAGATCGGCACATGCTGGGGCTGAAAATACTTGGGCCCTACGCTGGGTGGACAGTCATTGCCTGACCTTAAGATGGCGCCTGCATTGAGGCAGCCTTGAAGTGATGGGGCAATTAAGGACACTACTAACTGGATGGATGGGCAGAAGCAATCGCATGTCAACTCATTGAGGCACCCCTGCTCCAAACCATAAACGACAAAAGTGCTGACTACGGCGAACCCACCTTCAGTGCCAAAGCACAGGCCTGACTAAGATGGCTGCCTCCGGCTGTTAAAAGTGAATTGTCCCATTGATTCAGCCCCTGCACAGCAGAGGATCACTACTACATATTTCTTCCCCACAAAGGGGCTGCAAACCAGAGGGGGAGTAGCCTGCCCCAGCATGGAGGGATCTTGGTGTTCCCCATATGACACCGAAAAAAGCGACGAATAAGGTCTCCACCTACTTCGTATCAACAGAGAGGAGACAAGTCCAGGGCGAAGGGGGACAGACAAACACAATGGTGCTCACTGGAGAAGACTTGATGGCCTCGCTCAGGGACTTTAAATTGGAATTGTGCACAGATATCAAGCAAGACCTACGGTCTTTTATGGAGCAATTGAAGACGGACCTCTCTGACCGCATGTCAGCCCTCCAGCAAGACGTGGATGCTGTGGGTTCCCGAGTTCTAGAAATAGAGGAGAACTCACAAGAACTAGACACTCACACCACCAGGATGCAGGAAAAGCAACAAGAGCTCCAGTTGCAGCTTCAACAGGCACTCCTGAAGGTGGAAGATTTAGAAAATAGGTCTCGGAGGGAGAACTTTTGAATAAGAGACCTGGAGGAGGGCGCAGAGTGACCGGATTTGGAGGCCTTTGTGGAGGGGCTCTTTGTAGAGATTTTGAGCCTGCGTCAGTTGAAGATTAAGATTGACAGGGTACACCGCATGGGGAACCAGTGATGAGTGATCGACGACGCACACGGGATGTTCTTGTCAAGCTGCACTCATTTAAAACAAAAGAAGCAATCCTGCAAGCCACAAGGAAAAAGGAGGAAACCTCTTTACAGGGATACAAGTGCCTGCTGTTTCAGGATGTGGCCTCCTCCACGCTAACTCGTAAGCAGCAACTCAGGCCGATAACGACAAAACTCAGAGAACACAACATACGCTATGGATAGACTTTTCCCTTTGGTCTCACCTTTGAACTTAACAACAAACCACAACACGTCTCAGGTCTGGAAGAGGGTCTTCGCATTTTGGGTCTTCCTGTCCCTGAAGACGAGGGCAGCAAAGGCCCTACGAAAGAAATGGATGCAACAATAAGGCCTAGACAACAATGGCGCACAATCTCAAAAGGCAAGCCCAGTGTAAAATTAAGGTATAGAGCAGTCAAACTGGTTAGGAGGGAGGTTCCCTCTTGATCTGTGGGACAGAGCTACATTTGGACATAAGACAAGAACAGGCAAAATACTGGTGAAATAACTCTCACCCCTTCGTCATTAATGACTTGTTGCACTGGACCATAACGTAAAATATTTCTTCCTAGTTCGAATTCTTTACAGGAAGCAACCGATGATCGGTGCTCTGGGCGCTGTCCGAGTTACCCGTTAACATGTCATTTTTCTTAAAGACTGAACTGGCTGGGAACCCGTTGGCTGCCCGGCGCAAGGTTTTTGGGGAGCTATGTATTTTTCTAATTTGGGGGGGTACCTGGTGGTGGGACCGAGGGACAGTTGGGCTATTTCTAGGGGCGGGAAGGGCGAAGACTCTCTTCACTGTCAGCAAGGGTGAATGTGGAAACAATCAGGGTGGGATAAAGGTGGAGCGAGGGCCAAAGGGGGAAGACTTGAGGGATAGAGTATACAAAGGTCTATAACATGGTCTCAATAGCCTCATGGAACGTAAAAGGCCTGAATTCGCCCCTTAAAAGGCAAAAAATCTGGAAGTATCTTACAGACCACCAGTTCGAAGTAGTTGCACTGCAGGAAACGCACCTAAAGAAAATGAAGAGTTGCAACTTCGCCATAAAAGCTATCCCTTAATCTATAGATCCTCCGCTAATTCCAAACAGAAGGGTGTCGCTCTGTTGTTTCGCAGCTCAGCAAAATTTCAAACGGAGGCTATAAAGACAGATTGGGAGGGCTGAATAATTATGATAAAAGGGAAATTGAGAGGCAGACTATGCACTTTTAGCTCCACATACGTGCCCAATACAGGGCAAACAGTGTTCTTGACCTCCCTCTTGACAGATAGGCGAGTTTGCGGAGGGACCGACGATACTCATGGGCGGCTTTAACCTGACATGGCAGGTTGAGATAGACAGCACACACCCCCAGAGGGCAGTCACAAGCATCTTCTCCAAGGGAATCAAGCATAGAATACAGGCTTTTGGTTTACAGGCTGCGTGGCGTATACTCTACCCGACCACCAAAGACTACACTTTCTTTTCACATGTGCACTCGACCTACTCTAGGTTAGACCACATTTTTATAAGCCAATCCCTTCTGGGCTCTCTACAAGCAGCAAAGATACTCCCAATTACTATCTCAGATCACAGTCTAGTGACTATCAGTTTTTCTTGGGGAAGCAACAGGATAGGCACTCACAGATGGTATTTCCCAGTCTCAGTGACCAGGGACAGACTTCTTAGAGAGGAGCTGGAGACAACCATTTCAGAATATTTTTCATTAAATCAGCCCCAGGCCACTTCACCCCAGAACAATTGGGACGCATTCAAGGCAGTCCTCAGAGGCAAATGCATTGAACTGAACTCCATATTGAATAAGCAGAGGCTAAGGAGGGATTAGCAATAGAGGAGGAACTGGAGAAAGTAGAAAGGGACCATAAGAAAGCACCATCAGGGTACTGCAGCGATAGCTTAGTGCATTGAAGGGAAAAATCAAAGCGATTTACACAAATAGGGCGGAACACACGCTGTTAAGGCTCCGGCAAATATCTTACGTGCAGGGAGGTAAGATAGGGACTCATCTAGAAAGACAGCTAGACGAAAAAAGGGAGCTTGAATACATAGGGGGCATACGGGATGGAGACGGTACTCTGGTCCACAAGGACGATGTAAAAGCACACATTTTCAGAGGGTTTTATAGGTACCTCTATACAGGTACACCCCCAGATACGGTTTTGCAGCAGCAATATTTAGATTCACTGGAACTCCCCCAGGTACCGCCAGCAGTGAACGATCAGCTAAAAGGGCCAATTACTGAGGAAGAGTTAGGGAAAGCAATTTCTAAACTCAAACTACACAAATCCCCAGGGTCCGATGGGTTGATGGCACACTTTTATAAAATATTCGCAACAGAGCCTTCACCGCATCTCTTGTTATTCAACGCAATAGATGAGGACGCCATGGTCTCGCATTCTATGGCCGAGGCAGTGGTCACTCTAAATTCCCAAGCTGGGAAAAAACCCACATAACTGTGCCTCCTATCGGCCCAATGCACTGCTAAACCTAGACGCAAAACTTTTTTCTGCCATATTAGCCGCTAGACTTGACAATTTAATACCCTCACTAATCAACCCTGCTCAATCGGCTTCATAAAAGGAAGACAGACACATGACAACATTTGTATGACTATTGACTTGATCAAAAAAGTCTCCAAATTCAAAATTCCGGCACTGTTGGTGGGCTTAGATGCAGAGAAGACCTTGGACAAGGTGAATTGGTCTTTCCTCTTCCTGACCATGCAAAAGTTCGGCTTTGCGGATAACATGATCCGGGCTTACTACAAAAACCCACAATCAAGAGTACGGGTCAGTGGGTCTCAGTCGCTCCCATTTACACTGAGCAGAGGCACGAGGCAGGGTTGCCTATTATCCCCTCTTTTATTTGCCCTGAGCATCGAAACCCTAGCAGTTCAGTTCAGAGCTAACCCGAACATCAAAGGTATACACTTTAGGGGTACAGAGCACAAGGCCTTGCTCTTTGTGGATGATATCCTAATGACAACCACAGACCCTGGCCCCTCGCTACAACCATTACAGGCAGAACTGGGTAAATTTGAAGCAGTAGCGGGTTTTAAAGTCAATCCAGTGAAATCCTTCATTCTAAATTTCACTATTCCTGATGGAGAGGCCCGCAGGTCCCAGGCCAGTCCACCTTTCAATGGGCCAAACGCTCCATTCAATCCTTAGGCATTCAGCTCACCTCAAGGGTAGAAGATCTTTATAAGGCCAACTATCCCCCAATGCTGACCCAAATGCAACAGGGCCTCAAGAGCTGGCAACCATTATACACCTCTTGGCTAGGACGGATAAATGCAGCTAAAATTACATTGCTCCCAAAAATGCTCTATTTGTTCCAGGCGCTACCTCTTGACCTAGATCACAATCTACTGCCCAAGCTACGTTCTCTCATTACCAAATTCATGTGGCAGGGTGGGAGGGCTCGACTCCCGTTCCATGTTTTACAGCGTCCGAAGAAGGGGAGGGGGTGGCCCTACTGGATTTTTCCTTATACTTCAAGGCGGCCCAACTGAGGGGATGGTAGAGTGGTCCATGAGAGAATCCGATAAGCATTGGCTCCACATGGACAGGGCAATAATGGGTAGGTTAATTTGGGACGTACCTTGGAGGTCAAAAAAAGAGAGGCCGGACAATGCATACATTAGCACCCCGACACGCACCACGCTGAAGGTTTTGGATGAAGTCACGAGGGACGGGGGGTAACATCTTTCCCTTCATCATACACCCCCATTCAGTTCAATCCCGACTTCCCCCAGCTTTGCGAGACGGCCCATTTGATAAATGGAGGGAGGGGGATGTTTGATGGTTTCAGACATGTTTCACAACTTCGACGTACTTACATTCAAAAGTAGCCAAAGAGAACTCCAGGTCCCAAGCAGTGAACATTTCCACTACCTCCAACTTAAACATTGGGTATCTCAGCCTCGCTTTAGAGAAGCTGCCACCAGATAACGCACCCCGATAGAACGTTAGGTACAGAGGGCGGCACCATTAAAGGGGCGTTTTCTTCGCTCTACGCGCTGTTGCTATTGGCAGTACATGCCTCACGGGCAAGCTAAATGCCTCTCTGGGAACAAACGATTGGGAGAGACATCTCAGAAGAGGAATGAAAACAAGTGTGGTCACACATAACCAAGAGCAACCACTCAGTTACCCTAAGGGAGGCCCATTACAAGCCACTTTTTGATTGGTACCTTTACCCCACTAAACTCAAAAAGATATTCCCCGACTCTTCTGATCTCTGCTGCCGCGGCTGTGGCCTTCTTGGGGACTTCCGTCACATATGGTGGGATTGCCCTACTATTCATCCTTTCTGGGAGGAGCTTTTAACTCACATCAAAGATATGTTGGGCTACCCCATACCGACCTCTATAGAGGTAGTTGTTTTAGGCATCAGGGACCCAGAGCTAGAGCATCAGACAAGAGCAGATAAGGCAATTATGTGGGCCTGTCTGGGGGCAGCCAAAACAACGATAGTGGCAGCCTGGAAAAAGAGGGAAGCTCCAGCCCTGTCTTTGTGGCACTCACTGCTTTGGAGAATACTTACTATGGAAAGACTAGCAGACATTTTTAGAGATGATTACAAAAACTTTGAATACAAGTGGGGCCCGCTGGTTTCCTTTCCCTCTAGTGGCCTCCCCTCAGCGGAATGCCCACCCTCCCTAAGAGCCGTGCACCTTTTTCAGCTTTAAGTGGTTTTAAACTTCGGGCAAAATACATCCAGATATACCTGTAGCGCCACAGTGCATTGCAGAGGTCCTGCGAAACCAAAGAAGAGCAATGCCCTACTATTTGACGCAATTCCGACTATCCAATTGTGTTTATTAAGATGATTCACCACCACCAGGGAAGGGGAGGAAGGTGGGGCAAGGGGTGTTTGTCCACAATACTGTTGGGGTTGACATTTCTTATGTTTGTTTTATCAAAACAAATATATAGGTTTTTATGCCTCTTAACCGACCTATCTTATTTATGTTGGTGAGAACTCTCAGAGATCAAATGACAACACAGCAATATTCCCCATAAATACAATGTCTTTACAAAATTGTTGCTTTTTTTTCCTTTGTTTTTATTGTTTAGTAAGAAGCAAAAAGATTTTTTTTGTATCAAAAATATATATTCATATTACATTTTCATATTTTCATATTTTCTTTGTTTGTGCTTTACAAAAATTCTGGAAAAGAGTGAATATACGTGATCAATAATATGAACAACAAATAAATTGTTATCAAAGACAAAACAACACTTGGATAGTTAACAGTGCCCCTCAACAAATAACAAAAATATCTACATTCACATCTTGCTAGCTATTCTTGCATACCAACATCCATACCACATACAAAGAAATATACAGACAAAAAGAATTATAAAAACAACACAACTGGATAGATCTCCTACAAATTACTTTTGTCGAGTTTTACTGTGATGACATTGACTTCAAACTGAATTTCTTTTCTCATTAAATTTAAGTTGATCCATTAGAGTTCGTTTTCCAGTTGTGAAGTAGCTGGTCTACGTACGTTTCGGTGATAGTATAACTAGGATCACCTTCCTCAGGACCATCAAAGAGTTAAAAGAGTAGAGGGGGAACGTTATTCTGAAAATGCAAACACACTGTATGTGAGATATGGGGAATATTGAAGTACTTAATGTATTCTTCAAAACATCTATTATTGTCTATTTCTTCCAGTTTGCTTATACATGCAAGTCTCAGAAAAGAGAAGTGAAATGAGACCTTCAAAGAGGAAAAAATGAGAATTAGGTTCAACCCTTCTGCAAAGTGAAAGACTTTGCATATCGATTAAAGACAAAAAAGCCATAGAAGTCTTGGTAGTGTACCCATTAGTTAGAAGAAGCAAAAAACCAGTTACCCTGTGCTGAGATAGAAAAGCAGGAGTAGCTCAGGAGTACCTGTTTGAGGATGATACATATACGTTGTATTTGTAGTAAAATATCTGTGCTAATTCCTCTAGGGTAGCTATCTGGTAGGACTTGATCCGTTGTGTACACAATCTGTTTGTAACTAGAGATAAAATAAGAGCTGATCAGAAGAGGAATCCTGTTTAAAACAGGGGATTGTGACTAAAAGAAGCTGATGTTTTCTCTTACTCTTCCAACATGAAAATCTTCAGTGTCAGGATGTCTTGTATTGGTAATATTCTGTCCTGTGTGACATGTATTAGCACCACACGTATGTTGTATCCTAAGTTGAAGTATTGCTACAATGGAAGGACATATGAGAGGAGGTTTAAATGTGCAACGACATTTGTCACTAGATGTATTCAAGGTGTCTTATGTTGATCTTACCTTCCAGAAGGGTATGGAAGACAAAAAGGAGTTTTCTTTTTTATTTTTTAGGCATCTTTTATCCAAGTTTACCACATGAGGCTTGAGATGCTGGATTTAATAGTTTGTTCTAGAAGATAAATTTGACAATGTTACAATTATATTCTAATTGGTTATCAGGGCTTATATAAACAACAACACATTTGAAAGTTTTAAAAATAATTATCTATGACATATCTCATTGTGGGTATATCTCTATGTTCTTAGATAGTCTATTTGAGACTTTTTGAGACTTGTCGGTGTTATTGTCGCTTTAAAGTAGCCGGAACATTTGTTGGCTCGGTAGAGCCATGGTTGAGATTTTATTTAAGATTTCTGTGTTTCTTTCGCTTGTTAAAACAAAGATGAGTGGATAATCGTTTTACTAGAGCTCTAAGTTGTTATATGTGAGCTAGTTACTGATAAGATAAATCCAAAAACCTATTGCTTTGGTTTAGTAGGGGACAAAGTGTTTTAGGCAAAGTTATCATAAAGGATGCATTGTTGGAGTAACTGTTTTTAGACTTTATCGAAATGCAAATCTAGCGGGGTGCAGATTCCTGCTAATACTGAATTTTTAGAAAAAGTCTTGTCAACATATAAGCTAGTTAAAATATGCGACAGAAAGAGACATTGGCATTCTTTAGACACGAACTAGGGTTGTACTATTGTTATCCTAAGAAGGGAAACCAGTCGCTTACTAAGGTCAAAAACAATTAAATGCATTAAATAACACTGAGAGATCTCTATGTCTAAACATATACCAGGCAGGAATAAAATCCTCTTGCTCTAAGGCACAGTGTCGATGAAACGGACAAAGTAAAACTGAGTCCGTAAAATAGAAGAATGAGAAACCTAAGTCATGGTGTCAGCATGGGTGGAGTCAACTTACCTTCCGTAGTTCTGTGAAGCGTAACCTTCTTGTTGTCTGAGGCAAAGTTTATGACGGACGATTTTTAATGCGTTTAAATGTCCTGCATTTCGTTGCGTGATCTCGCGATATTTTCTACATATCCGGTTCTATGCGTCCAAGAGTATTGTGACTTTGGGGGACATATTGGAACGGGTATCTCATGAGCAAAGAAAGACATAAAGTATATGAAACTCTTGGGATATACGCTAAGTCTAAAACTGTGAGCCGGTGTGTTATGCGTATCATAGCGAGGTCTCGCGATATAATTGGTTCTGTGCGATTATAATTATTTTAACATGGGTGACATTTTGGAAAGGGCATCTCACACCAGGAAGAATTAGAGTGAGAGCAGCCCTTGGGATGTGCGCTAGATCTCAGGCACTTAAACGCAATATCTTGAAATACGGACATTAAGTCTATATATTGTATTGCATGAAGTGCAAAACAAATCATCATATTTAACGGAGGAGATGTCTATAGATGTAGTATTAAGTCGGATTTCAAAAGGGCAGATAGTGGCAAAAAAGCGTCTATACGAGTAGGTCAAAGATCCCACCCGCTAATTTGATTAAGAAGAAAACGCGTAAGCGTGGGAACAAAATGTTCGTGCTTGCTGTATAATGATCTCTTAGTCTAGAAGGTACGACTATTTGGAGGTGGAACATAAAGGCGCCATCTTGAAGTAGTTGGATAAAATTAATAAGTCCATAGTTTGTCTTAATATATACCGTTAGGAGTGGGTGTGGTACTGGACTATGAACATTCTCATAGCTATCTGATATATTTGAGAATGCCTGATCTTCTTAAAAGTATTTGTTTTAAAGAGATGCTGAGTCTCGGTCTGTGACCTAAATATCTGTTGTTCAGAGACTGAAACAATTGGACAAAATCTATGAAAAATCATGAGTGCAGGAGGATATACTAGGTGTAGGTCTATATATGTATACTTGCATTAATATCGAAACTGATCAGAAGAGTCCTAGTGAACATAGAATACTACTTATGGAATTTCAAAATTTATGAGAATAACAGTAGTATTGATGTAGGCAGATGTTCTGAAAAAACCTTTTGAATGGAACCTGATTAGATCAATCATTGTCTTTTGACTATACGGGACATGTCAGCTTGGATGATAATAGTGGGAAATAAGATACATAGATTCAAGAGGTCACTAACCATGTGATATCTTCATTAAGACCTTGATTTAATGTGTCTAAAGAAAAAATCCAGAAGGTTTCACGTTGTTTACGGGTTTTAGTTGGGTCTTTGCCTGGTATGCATCTCACTCGTTCCAAAATTAACCAACGGAGGTCTGTTTCTGTATGTTGGTTTTCTACATAGTGTCTGACTAAAGGTGCTTGTAGTTTGCCTGTTCTTATGGCAGATTTATGTTCAGACAATCGTATGCGAAATTCTCTAGATGTTTCACCTACATATCCTAGGTCACAGGGACATAGTATCATGTAGATTACATTGGAGCTCCTACAATTAGTCATAGTTTTTAAATTCCCTTTTCTTGTTCTATAAGTCCAGGTCTTTGTGATGATGGCTGACGCGCATGCATGACAATTGCCACAGCTATAATTGCCTATTGGGGGAGGTAGGCCATCCATAGTGGTTTGTTTAGCTAGCCCCTGGGGTTTGTCTCTGCTGTGCACTAGTTTGTTTCTGAGGTTGGGGTTTCTTCTGAATGCTACCAACAGTTTCTGTGTGGGTTCTTCATCATTTGCATTCAGGATTTTCCAATTTTTGTCTAGAACCTGCTTGATCTTGTAGTTCAGATTGGAATGATCTATAACACAGACTAACTTATCTTGTGTAGGTTTAGGTTCATTATTAAAGAGAGTATCTCTATTATAATATTTGGCTCTTTTGAGTGATTGTTTTATGAGTCTTTTTGGATAACCACGGAGGAGAAGACGCTCTTGTAGCTGTTCTGCATGTGTCATATAATCTTTTATACTTGTACAGTTCCTCCTGATTCTCAAAAACTCTCCGAATGGAATCGAGTCTTTTTGACATGATGGATGGTAACTGCTATGTTCTAAAATGGTATTTTTTGCAGTTGGTTTTCTGTATAAGCTAACTGATAGCTGTCCTTCTCTGCCCATAATCCATATATCCAAAAATTCTACTTTGTCAGATGAATAGTGACAAGTGAATTTAAGATTGTTGTCGCTTAAATTAAGCCAAGATATGAATTCTGATAACTCTGGTTCTGTGCCTGACCAGATGAAGAAAATGTCATCTATGAACCTACGCCACTGTGTGACATTTTCATAAAAGGGCGCCGCTTCGTTATAGATATGTTTCCTCTCATACTCCCCCATGTAGATGTTAGCTACACTGGGGGCACACGAAGCCCCCATGCTAGTCCCTTTAATTTGATGGAAAATGTCTTGTTTAAATTCAAAATAGTTATGTTGTAAAACTATTTGTAAACACTCTAGAATGAATGCATCTGGCCTATCCCCAGGAACTCTAGCCAAGAGGGCTGCCACTGCCTCTATGGCTAGGTCCTGGGGAATGTTTGTATACAGAGACTCTATATCTAGAGTGACAAGGAATTGTGTTTTCTGGTCGAAGGGTATGTTTTCTAGTGTTGATATCATGTGCCCTGTATCTTTAATGTATGAAGCATACTGTGTGGTAAGGGGGCAAAGGAAGATGTCAACATATTGTGATAGGGGCTCTGTGCATGAATTAATGGAGGAAACTATTGGCCTTAGCGGAGGATCCAGAGTGTTTTTGTGAGTTTTTGGTATCCCATATAAGGCAGGTGTAACTGTATTTGTTTTGTTAAGGAAGTCCAGTTCTTTTTGGCAAATGTAGCCATCTATGAAGGCTTTAGTTGTAATATTATTGATTGTGTCCTTAAGACAGGTGATCGCTCTCATATTAGATGGTTGATAATGTTCAGATATTTGTAACATGGATTTGACTTTGTCAGTATAATGGGTGGTATCCATAATGACGATTCCTCCTGCTTTGTCACAAGGTTTGATTGTGATTAGCGAGTTATTCTGTAAGGATTTAAAAGCCTCTCTTTCTTTATTAGTTAAGTTAGGTGCCGGTTTGGGGATACATTTTGTTATTCTCTGTATCTCTTTTACGACTGTTTTTTTTAATATAGCCACTTCCGGGCCAACCATGTCTAGAGTCGGTGTAAAATTGGATGGAGGTTTGCAACCTGAATAGTTGATGTCTTGTTCTTCTAGGTCTACAGTGGAGAAGTATTGTTTTAATCTAATTTTTCGAAAAAACGAAAAAATATCTTTATTCAATCTGAACGAATTAAGCTGCGTACTAGGTACAAACGAGAGACCTTTGCTAAGAAGTTTAGTTACTTCTATGGACAGCTCATGTTTGGACAAGTTAAAAATGGGAATTTGCTCATGTGTGGAATGTGTTGTCATTTCCAATATTGATGGTTCCTTGTCCTCATATATGGCTGCTGATGTGGAGGGTCTGTTGGTTGGTAATAGTTTCTCGCTGGTCTCGAGAATCTTGCCCTTGTTCTGCCCCTGCCTCTCGATAAAAAAGGAGACGATTGTTGGCCTCTTTGATGTTGTTCTGTAAACTGACCTCTTTGGTTTCTATCATTGTAATTTAGGTCTTCTCCTACATTGTGTCCCTCAAAATCCGAATCAGACGAGTTAGTGTCTGAGAAAGTCACAATTTTGTTTCTTCTATCGGATCGTTGGTTGTATTGTCCTTGTTGTGGTGGACCTTCTTGGTAGTAGCTACTCGAGAGGTAAGGGTATATTTTCTCTTGTGAGAACCACCTAATATCTTTTTTCAGTTTATTAGTTTTTTTCTTTATTAGATAATCATCAAATTCTTGCATTTCTTGGATGATATTATCCAATTTGGTTTTGGAGTCCTCCAAGGCTGAGCTGGCTTTCAGTTTATCTTCTAATTCTAAAATTTCTTGGTTTAGTGGGCCTATCATTTCTCGTACGGACTCAATGATAAGAAGCATTCAATCTCTGGAGCACCGGTTTGCAATGAGTGACCAGCGCTCCAGAAATCGGCGTACTTCGATAAAAAGTGCTGGTACATTTCTAACCCTCAGGCCTGAGGGGATTACTCCAGATTTTAAGTATTCTAACATAAAAAAAGCATGGGATTCCATCCTCTTTGCCTTTTTTTTTAAGATTTAATAATTTCATCCATTCTGAATTGCTGCTATTTGTTGTGGTAGGATTAGTATTACTACTGCCTGTTATTTGTCCAATCATGGCTGCAAAATCATCGTCAGAAAAACCAAATGTTTTGAGGCCTTCCATAATATGACACTGGGGTATGGAAGGAAGCAAAACTTCTTCTAGCTAGGGACAGGCTCCAAAATTACTAAGTGAGAACAGAGATAGAAAAGTGAGAAATTGAAAAGGGTGAAGAAAGAACTGAGACTAATTGTGTAAAGAATAAGTAATTAAAAGGTACCTGCGATTAAAAATCGCAAAAATTAATTATGGGAGAAGGTATTCCCCGGTTGCTTTTAGGTCCAAGAGGGGGGAAAAAGGACAAATATATAGGTTTTTATGCCTCTTAACCGACCTATCTTATTTATGTTGGTGAGAACTCTCAGAGATCAATATGACAACACAGCAATATTCCCCATAAATACAATGTCTTTACAAAATTGTTGCTTTTTTTCCTTTGTTTTTATTGTTTAGTAAGAAGCAAAAAGATTTTTTTTGTATCAAAAATATATATTCATATTACATTTTCATATTTTCATATTTTCTTTGTTTGTGCTTTACAAAAATTCTGGAAAAGAGTGAATATACGTGATCAATAATATGAACAACAAATAAATTGTTATCAAAGACAAAACAACACTTGGATAGTTAACAGTGCCCCTCAACAAATAACAAAAATATCTACATTCACATCTTGCTAGCTATTCTTGCATACCAACATCCATACCACATACAAAGAAATATACAGACAAAAAGAATTATAAAAACAACACAACTGGATAGATCTCCTACAAATTACTTTTGTCGAGTTTTACTGTGATGACATTGACTTCAAACTGAATTTCTTTTCTCATTAAATTTAAGTTGATCCATTAGAGTTCGTTTTCCAGTTGTGAAGTAGCTGGTCTACGTACGTTTCGGTGATAGTATAACTAGGATCACCTTCCTCAGGACCATCAAAGAGTTAAAAGAGTAGAGGGGGAACGTTATTCTGAAAATGCAAACACACTGTATGTGAGATATGGGGAATATTGAAGTACTTAATGTATTCTTCAAAACATCTATTATTGTCTATTTCTTCCAGTTTGCTTATACATGCAAGTCTCAGAAAAGACTCGAAGCCATGACTCGAAGTAAGAGAGGAAGGCATGAGAGAAAATGAACATTTGTTAGATGCAAATGAGTGTAACGAAGTCCTATACGTTTTGATTTCTTTTGTGCCTTTTTTGTACTCTCCAAGATGTATTATGTCAATTACAAGTCATGTTGAATAAACAAAGCTTTGACAAAAAAATTGAAGAAACATGTCACAAGCTATTTCATTAGGAGAAAACATTGAACACCTACTGCCCTCTGAAACAGATCAGAGGTTATAATAAAAGAGCAATGTCGCTAAAAAGTGATGACGTGCATTGTAGAACACAAAGCACGCATGTGTTATAACCTGAATCATTCATTAATATATATTGAAAAATTATCTAAACATCTTGTCACAAGCCATTTCATTAGGTGGAAACATCTAACACTTAAGGGCATCAGATGCAGATCAAATGTTATATTTAAAGAACAGTGGCCTTCGAAAGTGACGATGTGCATTGTGCAACACCGAACTTGGAAATATTATATGATTGAGATCTTGAATATGCAGCTGGTATAACTCACAGATTCTCTTCTTTTTGGGGACTTTATCCCAAATGACAGTGATTACACGGAGGTGGAGCAAATCCATTCTCATCAATAGGATCAGTCTTTAAATCCCATGAGGGAGAATCCAAATGAAAAAAGACTGATGTTTATTCACAAGATTACTCTCCTGAACCACCTGATTTCACTGATTTAACTGCCACAAAGCAATGTCTCTGTCCTGATTTTTTTAGAGCGAGTGTTTCAACTGAAAAGATCTGTAGAAGGCACTCTTATCTTTTAGAAGGAAAACTATTTCACACTTCAGAGCTGCACTAAGAGTTTCCTCCTCTACACTCAAGAGCGAGTTTCCCCCACCACAAAACAGCAGCCAAGGCAAAGGTAAAAGATGGCAATAGACCAAACTCCAGACGAAGAGCATGAGAGGCTGCAAGAGCATTCAAATCACAAATCTGGCAGAAAAGCTGTCCTTCAATACCTTCAAAAACTTCTAAAGACTCATATCAACACCTCACAGGAGTAACATAATGATGGCGTAATTTTGACCATGTAGTCCGACAGGACATAACCAAAATGGTGTCTCCCACATGTTTTATATACTCTATTAAGAGTGTGTGTGCCTGAGAAAAAACCCTGCTCGACCAAAGGTTTATATACTCATCATCCCGCCCACTTCTAGAAAGCATCTTTCCCAGCTAAAGATACAAGTCCACTTTTTCTGATTTATCTTCCCCTAGATACCAATTAAACTTCCTTCTTATTCTTGTACCTTTCTTTTGAAAAGTGAAAATTTTACTTTTAGAGATGTTAATTTTCCAAAATTGGGCTTCTGTATACATTATCGCGGCAGTGAGGCAACTTTGCAAGCCGACAGGGGTTAGATCCATTATAGCTTATCACCAACAGGGTACTAATAAATATATTACTAATCTTTGGAGGGTCCACCTGTGCCTGACTCATAATACTTGGAAGATCATGCATATAAAGTGAAAACAACAGGGGAGCCAACAAGCATCCCTGCTTTAGGCAGTTTTGAGTTTTAACCTTTTGGGATGAACCCTGCATCCCTCCCATAAGAATTCGACACCAAGTATCAGAATGAAGGTCAATAATAAGCATTAAAAGATAGATGGAAAGGAACGCTCACACGAAGACGCTTTCTCCACAGCGTTTGATGATCTACTCTATCAAATGCAGTGAAGAAGTTAATGAATGCAGCCACCATTGACTTATAAAATTTTAGTTTGTTCACTTGTTGTGCCGGGTCTCTAAGTGCTCCACAACAGGCATGGCATCGTTCCCCCCCATTTAGAAGATTATCACAATTTTGTACAACCAGGTTTGCAATAACCAATGAGCTAAAGGTATTTCTAGAATATAGGGTTGCGAAGTTGAAGGAATAACCACATTTTTTATGTCACTACATTTTACCAATCGTACTGCTTCTATCTCCAAGAATGAATTTAAATAGAGCTTCTGTTCACCAGAGAAGACTATTAAATATTCAAATAAAATCTATGGAGGTTAACACTGTGTTTTGCTCTAGAGACTCCCCTTGAAAATAATCACCTGCATGTTCCATTATAATCTCCATGGTCCTCTGCCCAAAAGCTCTTGCCCCAAGATTGAGCAAAGAAGAGATGTATTAATAGTAGCTGTTATGGTACCTTGTTCTTTATTACTTTAGATACTCAATGGTTGGAATACTTGGCTACTCAGATTTGCCTTTCGCAATAGAGAACTACCCTCTTCATGCAATCCAACAGAATTTGCATGAGCCACATTATACTCCACCCCCACTTCAACAAGCAAGAGTTGAGGAGCTGTACTTTCAATTACCCATCCCGTCCCAGCCCCTGACTGAGCATGTGAAGCACTTGGTACAAAAACTGGAATACACTGATGTTGTGGGGAAACAAAGGGAGGGATGAAGGGATCCACTGAAATTGCCCCAAATCTTGGGATGCAGTCGTCTGAAAGCGTGTTACATGGAGAAGAGGCAAAGCACTACACCCCTGGTGTCAGGACAGCTGGGGAAACTCAAAGTTTTAATTTTATATTTTGTGATTCTTCTAATCTTTATATGTTTAAGTTTCTTTAAAGTGCCCATCTGCACCAACCAAGAGGGCTCTGCTTTAGAGTCCATCTTTGGACAACTTAATACAGCAGCAGAAATGTGCTTTTCTATAGACATAATATCACCTACCCCTGCTCTAACTGAGACACAAATCCATCCACCTTGCCAGATTTCCTTCCCCCTTTTTTTAGACTCTTTTTTATACATGGGGAAAAAATCAACTGTAGCTACATCTGAGGGGAATTTCTGAATATGGTCCCCAAACAACAAACTTAAGCAGAGATCCTCATCAATGTGACTAGAACAATTATTTGAGGGGAACCTCATACTGCATTGGTTTGCCAACTTCGGAAAAAGCCTCCTTAACACCTCCAGGGCGCTCCGCTTTTGCTGGCTTCCACAGAGATTTTACATTATCCTTCATAATATTCATTTTGGAATACGTATTAGATAGGCCACACTTATTAACATTCTGTAAATCGAATAAAATTGAAGACAATATTCCCAATACAAGATCAGACCCTGACACAGATTTCTCTAATAAAGACAATACACAGTATAAAATTATTTTATTACAAAACAGAATATTTGAAGAAACTCCTCCTCTATTGTTTGCATCCAACTTTTTACTTGGGAATAAAAAGTGATCATGTTCTGGTTCAGAAGAAGGCCCCCTAGATGTGACGAACTGCAATATAGTGTCAGTAATGGTGGACGAAAAGTGCAGGAGGATCGATTTATAGTAGATTGACCTGCATCACTCTGGGTATTCACAGGGGAACAGGAAGCAGCAATCTGCGCCTGCCCCCTCTCAAAAGTCAAGATTAATGTCTGGCAAGGTAAAATTGTCCACACAAGGAATCTCCTCGTCATCATTGACACAGTTTTCACCTATGGAAAGAGTTCCAAATCTACATCCCCCTGACATGATAGGGACGGCAACATGAAACAATCTCAATTTTCCTTATCAAATATTTGACCCTAGATGACTGAATTGAGAGAACAGATGCAAGCCTCTCCTCCAAAGGCTTGGAGACCCAGTCCTCGGGTACTCCAGCATCCATCAATAGCCCAGGGGGCTTATTATTCCCCCACATCCCATTTTAGCCAGTCCTGGAAGCTCGTGTGCAGTTGGAGAAGAATCACCAAAGGTAATGAAAATGCAGCCAAAGATGAAGGTGCCAGAGAAGAGGAACTGAAAACTTCCTCTGGTTCTTTAGACAAAACTTTGTCAATTTTTCTAAAAAAAAGGCTGTAAACAGATGGATTTACGTATTCTTAGTTCTGTCTGAAATTTTGAGTCACATATATATGCTGAGATAAACAAGGCAAAAATAATTGAGATTAAATCCATGCAAGCCCAAGAGCATTAGCATATGTCAATACAGAATCAAAATAGAGGCAAATAAAGAACTACATCTGCTGAAGGTTGACTGACACAATTAGTCCTACACATTGAAATATTTTGACAAGGTATGGGTTTTCCTATGTATTTGTGCTCAGAATGTACTTTAAAGCTTTGGAAAAGTTCTGAATTAGCATTTAGCTGGTTACATACACAAAAATAAATCTGAAAAATAGAATGAGCACTGCAGAAATCACTGCTTATATTTATTTTGTATCATAATCCATTAGCAGTGATCATAAAGAATACACAAAGTCCAACTTAATCCACTGAAAGTCGGAATGCTGGGGCTGGATAATCACTCTGGGCCTGATTACGATCGTGGCAGATTGGATACTCCGTCGCAAACATGACAGATATTCTATCCGCCGTATTACAAGTTCCATAGTCTATAATGGACATGTTTGTGATGGAGTAACCCTGTCCACCAAGATTGTAATCAGGCTCTCTACCTTGAGTCCCCTGAGCCATCTTAATGGTTTTCAGTAACTTCCAGTCTATTTCCAAGCCTAAGGGTCTAGAGTGAGCTTCCCATGTTACAAGTGGGCTTTCTATCAACAACCAGAGAAAGCATGACTCCTGCATCCTTCTAAAACTTTTGAACTCTTTAAACTTGCATAAACGCAAAGAAAGGTTCACAATCGATGACATTTTGAGGCTGGAATTGTCCTCTTTATTAGAAACTAGCTATTATTAATGGCTAGTGGTTCTGATTATAAACACTTAAAACACAAAGTACTGATATAGGCGGTTCCATAGTCTCTGCCATTGCTTTTCATAAGAATTTGGCTTGGATCTCAATTAAACACACTGAGCTTTATGAATGAATTCATCTACTGAGCTGTACAAAAATGTTGCTGAATTCTGAAACACTAATTTAGCCACTTTCCCTCACTTCAGAGCTGACCCTGAACTTTGCCTTTACTTAAATACTTCAGCATGCTCCAAAAGGAACAGACTCAGTGATGATTGCAAGACTACCAGCACACCACTCAGCATTGCATCTACTCACTGCTCATATATACTCATATATTCACCTGTTATGTTATGTTAATTAAAACTATTAACATAACATAACAGGTGAATATGAAATGATATTCACTTCGCTTGGGTTTCTACAAACCAACTCTTGAGCTTTGAAGCATAAGCATGCCTCTAGACAGTAGCGGCTCCTACCAAACGGGTATGGGGGGTCGGGGAGCGGAGGGGGGAGTGAATTAAAAATAACAAATAATGAAAATGAAAAGAAAACTTACCTGGAGGCCGCGATCGCAGCCGCTGTGTCTTCTCCAGCAGGAAGCACCCAGCCTCCCAGAATCCCGTGACCAATCACAATGCTGCCTTAAACAGCGTTGTGATTGGTCTGAGCATGGTGGTTCGGCGCTCAGACAGGGGCTTAGAGGCTGGGCGTGTTCTTCACTAAGGCTGTATATTACAACCTGTGGAGAACATGTACAGTGCTTGTGACAGTCAGCCAAACCTTCGCGCGCACTTAAGGTGCAGCCACCAGTCCTACTCTGGCCTCGAGGTCAGAGTAGACCCGAACCACCCCGGAATATCAACAGGGCTGCTCTGCAACTGCGAAAGTAAAAATAAAATGATAATAACGGACGGATGTTATCATTTTACCTTTATTGTGCACTACTTTAAAGCAGAGGGGTGGCGCTCCTCCGTCTTAGCGGACGAGCCGCACCTGGAGCATCTAAAGGAGAAAGCACATGGACATGTACTGCTTCAGAAACAGCCTCGATCCCCCAGGAGAGTCAAGTTCACCATGCAAGCTGCTTGTACAATCTAGAAACACATGGCCAAATCACAGTGCAAAACATAATGTATAACATATAGAACAATGCACAGAAGGTGGCAAAAGAAAGAAATGAAAAAGGAGAACTTAGCTTAGGTGATGAGACAAACCTTTATTGGTCTTTAAATCATTAAACACACAACGGTCGAGGCAGACATAGGTATCCGTTACACATGTATTCACAGAGTCAAAGTGAATATAAATTCAAAAGTCCACAAACAGATCCAGGATGTAATTCGGTTTTCATTATTTATTTTTCTTTCTTATATTTTCCAAATGACATTACATAGACATAACAGCCGACACGTGTTTCGTCCATCCGGACTTTTTCAAGGCTTATTGAAACAAGTGTTTCTTCATGTATTAGTTTGATATGGAGTATTGTCCCTCCTGTTCTCACTGGTAGATTCGTATTGTTAGATACATCTGCAACCCATCTATAATGGATATCGTTCCTATGACCTGTACAATTCTTCCATGCAGCAGGTAATGATACACCTGACAGCTGAGTCAAAGACCGCGTTCGCACTTCTTCACGTTCGTACCGAAAAATAAATAATGAAAACCGAATTACATCCTGGATCTGTTTGTGGACTTTTGAATTTATATTCACTTTGACTCTGTGAATACATGTGTAACGGATACCTATGTCTGCCTCGACCGTTGTGTGTTTAATGATTTAAAGACCAATAAAGGTTTGTCTCATCACCTAAGCTAAGCTCTCCTTTTTCATTTCTTTCTTTTGCCACCTTCTGTGCATTGTTCTATATGTTATACATTATGTTTTGCACTGTGATTTGGCCATGTGTTTCTAGATTGTACAAGCAGCTTGCATGGTGAACTTGACTCTCCTGGGGGACAATACTCCATATCAAACTAATACATGAAGAAACACTTGTTTCAATAAGCCTTGAAAAAGTCCGGATGGACGAAACACGTGTCGGCTGTTATGTCTATGTAATGTCATTTGGAAAATACAAGAAAGAAAAATAAATAATGAAAACCGAATTACATCCTGGATCTGTTTGTGGACTTTTGAATTTATATTCACTTTGACTCTGTGAATACATGTGTAACGGATACCTATGTCTGCCTCGACCGTTGTGTGTTTAATGGTGTGACCTTGGTTGAATACCTTTTGGTTTTCTCGACGGGTCAATTGTTCCTCCTAAAAGCAGAGGGGGTATCTGGTTTGAGAGCACTTTAGGGTCCTTTTTCAAAGAAATTGTTAAGATGTGGATGTGCATGTAATTTCTAGCCTACTGCTGCTTAGGTGCATGTGAGTAAAGATTGGTCTTTAAATCACTTTAAATTGGTATAATACAAGTGGTAAGCCATGCCATAAATTAAAATGTCTGATCTCATGTCAGTTAGATAATCATAAAAGCTATCTTCGTTGTGTTGATGGCCTTTAATACCCTCTCCTCCATGTTGTCCTGCTCCATAGGACATCTCCACCTGAAATTCTTCACTTGTCACTTAGATGCTTTGCGTACAACAGTCAAGAACCTGTGCACCCGGAATATCGACTCCATAATATTGGTGGGACAGGATATCAAGGACAAAATATCAAAAACATTTTTACAATTAAGTATTCTGTATACCTTGCTCTAAACATATATACCTATGTAGTACACCTATCTTCAAGGTATAGAGATGTTGATTTAGGGATAGTAAATCTGTACATCCCACTGCGAACTTACCTTTAGATTTTTTGCCCCTCAGTATACAATCTTCGATATTCTTGTTCCACAATATTGTTGGAGTCAGTATTCAGCAGTACAACCAGTGAAGCAAAGATATTATCACACTGCTGCTGCCTATGGCTTTGCGATCACCTTTAACGAAATGATTTTCAAGTATTGAAAATGGAAGCTACATTTGTTTTCAACCCTGTGTTGCTGTGAGTGTCACTGATAAATCCAGATGTTGGCCCAGTATGTCACTATGCCTTGATAAATAATGATGCACCCCAATTAGATTTGAAATGTGTCAAGGGTGGCTTGTAGTCCCACTGAGAGCCATTTGCGCTAGACTGTCCTTAATGGGATGCTCTGCATAATGTTGATCGGTGTCTGTAGTGGAACAGTGAGCATAAAACCAATACAATGTAATGTGCACAGAGCATGCAGCATTGGTTAAGACTAAATGAAAAAATATCCACTGTTTGGGTTCTGTTAGATAGTCATTGACTTCCATAATGGACAATAAATCACTGTGCACACCCTTTTCCTCCTGTCCTTGGCCTTCCATCACCCAGTACTTCTCCCTTCTCCACCTGCATCAGCTTACACATCCCTCTCCCCCTTAGTCAGCTGAATGCACTGTCCAAATTGCACAGCATTCCAGGGCGTGAAAGCTAGGTTTGCACTACACACAGAAATGCAGAGATTAAGGGCCATATTTACTAGTTTGTCACGCAGCACAGTGCAGCAGCCGCAAATGCTGCGCTGCGTGAGAAGGAGAGAGCAGGAGAGCGCCATCTTTCAGAAATATGGCACTCACCTCCCATCTCCCTAACACCATTGTGCAAGGGTGTCTCTGTGAGTCCAGCATAGATTTTGAAATGGAAGGATACCCTTCTATTGTAAAATACTATGCTTAGATTAACTGTAAACCTTCGGCCACTTTGTAAGTGTGCCGTACAGTGCAGCACACATGCAATGGCCAGAAAAAAGGAGAAATAAAAGCATTTCTCCTTCATAGCGCATAACTGAAATGGGCGCTATTTTCTGATGTTAAACCTTGTCTACTTTTTTAGGTAAATAAGGCTTAGCTTGAGTAATCTTGGGAGGTTGCATGGAAACGCCCATGCACCACCCATGGTACGCCCCTTGGCGCTAAGTAAAGTAAAGCAGTGCTATGCACTGCGTTGTGTTACTTTCAAGTGATTTTCCAGGGTAAAACAGGTTTTACGCTGGAAAGAAAATAGGTGAATACGATTTACTGTCGTTTTGCATCACTTTTTTTACTCAAACACGGCGTAAAATCTTAGTAAATAGACCCCTAAATGTAACCATGCGATAGGAATATTCAGTGTGGTTGTTGCAGGGGTTGTCAATGGAACTAGTGCCATAAACAGTGTATGTAATGTATTGGGTCATAGCCAGCTAACACTCAATAATCTTTCAGTCCTGCTCCGGCAAGGGATTAAGTTTGGATGCCGGTCTCCGACGTTCATCATGTGAACATGGAAGGCAGAAGGCATCAGTGCTGTGACACAGTGAACACAGAGGACCCTAAGTGATTGAGTGAATTTGTTAGTGGGAACAAAAGGAAATTCTGTGGGAAGCCACAATCCAAGCACTGACAGTTTGCTTTCTAATCAACCATTCTCAAAAAATATCCTCTGTCGCTACCATATTACATAAACCATTCGATGTGGGACATGCCAGGTGGGCACCAAAGATCCTTCTGAAAAAAAACATTCTTAATGTCAATACAGAAGCTATAAAGAACCCGAAGTTCTCCTCTTTGTCTTGTGCAACGTAACATCATTTCCTCACTGCTTGTTGTTGCAATCTTGTAAGTTACAGGCACAAAAACTTTCATCAGAGTGCGGGATGCACTGTGTATCAGCCATGTTCATCATTAGTTCTTGGACGCAAGTCAGAAATGAAGGGGAAGCACCAGCCCAGATAAAATGGGAGGCTTCTGTGGGTGCAAGTGGCACACCAGGCTTTGTCCTCAGCAGAGCACACCAAAGATGCAGGCCTTATTCACACTCTTCACTGTGCTCGCTGTGGCTACCGCAGCCGCCATCCCTCCACCTCCCAAGGTTTCCTGGCGCGTTGAAGACGCCGTTGACTTCTTCAACAAGGGATCCAGCCAAGACTACATCTTTAAGCTTGTAGAAGTTGATCCCCAGTATGACTTGGTGAGTACCTATTATAATGCATTGGAGCAATTGATGTCTGGCTGTTAAATGGGCTTATTTGGAAAATAAGAAAATTATTCAGTTAAGGAAATTACATAGTTGTTTCTCCATGAATTGCCTCCATCTATATGTACTACCTTGAGTTTGTTAAATATTGTAGCAGTTCCACTTTTCTGCCAAATCAGCATAGGTGACCTTGAAAGGTGTAAGGAATGAGGTGCTGAACTCCTGCATGCACTACTTGAGTCTATTCTCAAGCAGAATAGCAGCTCTGATACTACCATTGTTTTATATTTCATTCCCCAAGGATGAGCCTGCAAGCACCCCACAGCTGCAGTTTATGGTGAAGGAGACCGAGTGCCTGAAGACAGATAACAAAACCATTGAAGAATGCAACTTCCAAGAGGATGGGGTAAGTAAATCTGAGCTTCACAGTGCTGTGCATAAGTTTACCCCTGTGAATGCATGGGTTTAGAGCATTCCTAAAGTTAGCTCTCTATATCTTTATGTCATATATCAACAGCCTTTGTCTTTACCTTTCATTGGGCAGATACGACTATGTCACCTCTGCTTTTAGACCATTGCTCCAAGTCTCAAAGGCCCTTATTATGAGTTTGTTGGTCCAATGGACCACTGAACCTGTGGTGGCGGACCACGGACCGCCAGACTGGCAGTTCGCCCGCCACATTAGGAGTATGGCAGTTGAACCGCCATGGGACCGTTGCTACCGCCAGGGATCCATGAACCCTTGCGGCGCCGCAGCAGTCTGAGGCCCCTAATATGCTGGTGGTGCTGCTGTGGCACCGCCAAGCATATTAGGAGTTTCCTCACTGCCACACTTTTCATGGTGGTGAGGAAACAAAGGGGGCTCTACAGGGTCCCCTGTCGCCTCTGCGCCATGGGGTGCATGCAGGGAATCACATGTTATGCCCCCCTGTGTGCATGCACCCCTAGTTCCTGCAAGGCATTAACTTGACAGAACATGCCCTGCAGGAACTGCCTTTTACGCCCTCATTGTGGTGTCTTTTTCAAAGGAACCACAGTGGGACAACCAAAGAACCGCCCGCCAGAGTAAAAATAAGTTGTACTCTGGCAGGCGGTCTTTAATGGCTTTGGCAGTCTTGGAGCAGGGCAGCAGCGTGGTGGTCCCGCTCTGAGACTGCCAAAGTCATAATAAGGCCCTAAGACCCATGTGTCTTGATTATCATAGGTCCAGGATGCAGGACTCTGTTCATAGTCACTGTCATAATTGAGACCTCCAGTATGGTATACAGAAGTGCGGGGGGAACATGACTAGCGGCAATCTGCTGAGCTACAACCCATAGACTGCAGATATACGTCCATCACCCCTTTAATAGAGGGCAGGAAGGAAAATATATGGAGGGGTAATGAACAACTTGTGACTAGACCTGTGTAAAGCTAGGCATTAGCACCTTGCATGAGATCATTTGAAAACAATCATTATAGTTATATATCATCTAAAATAGCTCCTGGGCATATTTCCATAGCTTGCAAGTAAAATACCTCTGTGAAAAGTTCAGTTTTCAGGAGTTCCCACACTCAATGGAATCAGCTTCAGTCGAGGGATGTGCAATGAAGTCATTGTGTAGTATCGAACCCTGGATCTATAAGGATCTTCTTTCAAAAGTAATCTCTGAAAGGGTTGCTCCCTGACCAGCTTGACCCATTATGATCGCAGGCCTCTGACTGTAGCATAAATGACATGTCTGATTTTATAGGTATAAGTGGGCTTTGCCCCAATCACAATATGCTTTGTGCACAATAAGTCCTCTGTTTTTCCAGCTCGTCTTTTTTCCAAGCATCTGCAGGATCGCGTGCTGCCCAGATCCTGAGTTATTTAATGTTGTTTTTAATAATCGGTAGAACTTTCAGTAAACTAATAACTGCATGGATCTTTTTCTTTATCTGTTTAATTGCACATGTAAATACTATCTGATTCTTAGCAGTAATGGTTTCTGATGCACTGATTGTATCATCTTGACTGGGACAGACCAAGGGGTAAGCAGCGTCGACAAAGAGGCATGCTGCTGTCTGCTAAGCTCGCATCTCTGTATTTCACTGCCTTTGGGATCTATTTTGTCCAGCGGCTGTACACAAGCAGCAATCAAAAGAGGGCAGTGGGGCAGCCCACAGGGCACCCCCAAGATGATTAAGGACTCCTTAATCTCAGGGTCACTGATATTTAACAATTACATCTCTATAAAGCTTAACTTTCTTTTTTTAGTAACTTTGGTGGAAGATTAATTTTTAAAAAAGCAGGCCAAACGTATTGCTACAAGACATGTTAGAAAGACTTTCCTACATTGACAAGAATGGCAGACAGAGGTTTAGCTTATCTGGTGATGATGTCACCACGTTCAGCGTAAGACACTGCCATGAAAGTTCTGATTCAGAATAAAGCCAAGCGGTGTACATCCCCAACTAAAGAAGAGGATGTATGTGCTTGATATGAAGACCATCTTGTTAAAGGTTTTATTTGAAAAATGAAAAAAACACAGCACGTTTTACTGCTTAACAGTCATGACATAGTTGTTTTTTCCTTTGTGGGATTTAAAGCATCTGAAATAAATAATTTGCTATTTGTTTCTGGCTTGTACAGCAATATTTTGGTAGCGACAGCCAATGTAGGTAACTTTCCTGCAGCTTGAGAGGCTGTCAAAGGCACACTCCTACACATCCCATGAGCTTACTCTTCCATAAAGATTCCCTCGCTGTCCCACTTGGCAAACTAGGCGTCTTTCCTCATCCATACTTCAACTACAAACAACTTTATGTCAAAGTGTTATCTCTGAGACAAGTCCAACACCTAAATTCCCCACTTTCATGCATTGTGATCTGAATGTTAGCACCATACCTGACACTTAGCACCACCAAGACAGAATTCAGTGTCATCTCCAGCAGAAAATGCAGAGGTGAGAGACAATTTGAGCTTAACAATATGGCGCTAAAATACTTTTTTCCCAATTCAACAATCTGGAAAAAACTCACTTAGCTTCCACATCAGGTCCCATCTGTTTTCAAAGAGACATATTTCCACAAATCCCATGCCAACTGGAAACATCAGGCCTACTTAGGAAATCTATACCATGCCCACCAGACACTAGCTTCCAAGCCAAGTTACAAGTGCTAATACTGTCTTAAATGATAGGTCATTTGTCATATTTCTACTCCCTGGAGTACCAGAGTCCTTCTTCCATTTCTAAAAGTTGTATTTGCTGCCACCGCATACACATGAGTAATCAGCAGAAAGTTCAACAACCTCACCTTATTCTAATCATCTCATTCTAATGTGTTCCATGCTTCAGTTTGGTATCCTCCATCTTTAAGCCTTTAAGTCACAGAAAATGCATGTATTTGACTACTGACTACCATCTGAGGAGAAATTCATGTCTGTATGTAATCAAGTATAGACTAAAAATGTACCCTACAAAGTAGAAGAATACTATAGAGTGGCAAACGTACAAATGAGGGTAATGAGCAGGGTGTATAAAAGCGAAGTACGGGAGAGGTTTAACGGGGAGGTAGAGTGGAGAGTGATCCTCGATGGGGAAGGAAGTTATAATAGGTGTGGTTATATTCACAGGGGTACAGCACAAAGTCATGATTTTACCCTTCTAAAGAGAACAAAACAGAGAACAAAACACATGTCCATTGTGTTTTCCCCAATGAGTAAATGTTTGACGAACACAATTCACCATACGACATCCTACAATAGCCTCTTCTGTCCGTGCTCAGAGGATTCCAGAGGTCATGTCCGCACTGAAGAAGTTGATCAGGTCAAGAGTAACAAATGAGATCACAACCATACACAGTAACAAACAGCCGTGGCCGCTGCAGGAAGAAGTTGATCAGGTCAAGAGTAACAAATGAGATCACAACCATACACAGTAACAAACAGCCGTGGCCGCTGCAGGTAAGAGCGGTGGGGCAGCTGGTGGAGATTTCAAGAGACGACCACGAGGGGAAATTAATTATTTATTTAATTGTCCCTTGTGGTCGTCTCTCTACGAAATCCCCCCGCCAGCCTTCCCCACCGCTCTTACCTGCAGCGGCTGCGCTTGGTAACAATGTACAGAAGCTAGGCATGCAGGTCAGAATTGTTAATTCCACATTTAAAATCATACTGCATAGGCAACACCTCCTCTCTCTAGAGCTTCCAAAGACTGAGTTCTCTTGTAGCTAAGATGTTGACATATGAAGAAAAAATACCTACCGCTTACATTAGACTAGTCTCACTCCAAGGCCATAGAAATTGACTCAGTGGTCTTTTTTCGATTGTCCCTGTCTACATACCTCCGGAAGTGAACTTGATATTCCTGGCAGTAAGCATGTTTCAGTTATCTGGAGCAGTGTGTCATGTTATGCCCCATCACATGTTTAATACATCAGGTCCCCCTCCACCATCCAAGCCATATCTCTATTTTTGGCCCATTCAGGTACTATATGCTGACATTGAGTGCTATGTTACTTTTGCTTGCAGGCAATAAAAGTGTGCTCAGCTGCCTTTCTCGTGGACCCAGAAAGAAATGCAATTGTGATCACTTGTGAAAGCTCTGTAACTGAGGTATGAATTCACTTCTAATAACTTGCGATCATGTGTTTTTCCTAGGTTTTTTTTGTATGTTGTTTCTGCTAATTTTTGTAATTAAACATAAACCGCTTGAGAACAGACTACTGCATTTCTCCAAAGTACAAATGGCATCAACCTAATAAAAACATTTGCTACAGGCCGAAAAGTGTTTTGTTCTCCCAAAAATCCCACTTTACCCTAGTATTCCCTGGCACTGTAGGAAACGATTTTGTGTGTGTGTATGTGTTCCATGTAAAAGGACAGCATGCCATAACTTATACTAAAGTCAGCCAATGGCTGAAGTGGGTTGAAACATTGCTCCTTAATGCATGCTGGAGTGGAAGGAAGAAAAATGTAAATTATACCAACCACAGACTAATTAACGAACTCAGGCTGAAACCCCTATACGTATCTATGCCATACACATAATTGTAGTAAATTCAAAAGGTTTTGGCTAAAACAGATCTAAAAATAATCAATCAGTCTGGCATTGGCTGCAATCCTCTTGCTTTTGAGAAAGAAAGAAAGAAAGAAAGAAAGAAAGAAAGAAAGAAAGAAAGAAAGAAAGAAAGAAAGAAAGAAAGAAAGAAAGAAAGAAAGAAAGAAAGAAGTTTCGAATAGACACAATCTGGTATGCAGTGAAATAACAGCAAAAAACACTGGCACTGAAGGGAACTAGCTTGTGTGCGGATGTGCTCATTGTGAGAGGATAAAATGCAGTCTCTCAAAGTTAAGATAATCAGTTTCTGAACTAGGCTACATGCTGTAGTGGACTCAAAATGTGAATGACACAACAGACCAATGGATGAAGAGAGGTGCCAAAAAGCCCCTATATGTCAGTATATTATTTGCATTTTAGTAAAACCAACAGGTCTGGGATAATGCTACACAGGAGTACAGATGGCTTCACACAGGAGTACAGAGCAGTTACCTTGCACTTACTTGTTTGAAAAAGGACCAGGTCTGGAGAAGGCGGGATTCAATTCCTCCTGTACCTTTGTTCACATTCCACTTGAAGTCAGTTGCAAATGTCACCCTACTTCTCAAGAGTCAGTTTTCATCTTCCTTCAAAACCACTGTTACCCACTTAAGGCTTACTTACTGGTCTTTCAGGCATGAGTCCCTCTGAGATACATGTATGACTGGCCTGGTTGCAAAATACTGCGGGCCACTAAACAACCCTGTAGTAATCCTTGTAATCTTCCGATGCATACTCATGTATAATGTAATTATGCATGTCTGCATAACACAATACTGCACGCCCACACACCCATGGCTTTTGGTTCTGCCTAGCAATGCCACTTTTTGCATTGGCCATACAAAATAACCTTGAGTTACTCGAGCTCCGATATCACTGGGACGAAGCACCCTTTGACGTTGTTAATTTTATTTGGGCTATAAATGTTTCAACTATTTTATATCTTTTATTCGATGCCTGTTTTATGATGGAATTCACATTGTTTTTGGAAATGATTTTAGGTAATCATACAATAAAGATTTTACTTACTTTACTGTTACCCATTCGAAAAACGTTACCCATTTTTAATCACAGGTAACCGGCCAACTGGGGCAACCAAAAGGTGAAGAAACAGTGAAGAACCTGCGTTCTTGAATAGGTGTCATGTATTCTTTTTAATCATAGTTCTACAGGGCTCCATTGCCCATAGTCCACAGTGCAGTGCTTTTTTTAGCACTGTGCCTCCTACATTCACTACATCCTCGAAAGTTGTATCCCTGTGCATTGTCTGAGATACACACACTCAGAAACCACGTGCACTGCTCTAATCCAGGGGTTTATAGAATACTTGATAAAGATTACTGTTACTTTGCCTATCGTTTATTGTAAATGTTTAAACATTGTTTCTAAATTTATCTTTCCATTTCTTTATTTTTAATTCATCCTGTCACGGTTGACGGTTCTAGCTAAAGATGAAGAAGGGGTGTAAGGGGCAACTCCTACTTTATATTCTTGTTTTTCGCTGTCTTGACTTTTGGTAGCACAGTTCTGGGCTTAGTCTTTTCTACCCTATTCTCGAGTAAAAGTTTGGGATTAGAGCTGCTGGCAGCGAATTGCTTTTCCATTGGTACATTGAATAGGCCTTACTATGACAAAGGACAACTTGTCAAGGACAAAGAGTATGTGGGTGTATTCATCTTGATGCCTTGACAAAGGTTTTTCTCTTTTGCAGAGTTCTCGTGTTCGGAGGTCCAGCTGGAGCTACCGAAGGAGACACAACAGAACGTACTACAGACCGAGACCTAACAGTTACACCAATATCGTGAGTCAAAGGCTCCCCAACACCTACAGGAACACTGGGCTCATATACGTGTAGGGACCTCAGATAATGGTTATCAAGTGTTTTGCTTGACAGGCACCACAAATCCAATTTGCAGTCCCTTTTTTTCTCAGCCCCATCCACTTTCACAATTATTATTCCATGTACGATACATCATATTCAGACAAAAAAAGTGCTATGAATTCCTATGAAATCTTCTCAAGAGTATGTTACTGGCAACACCAATTGCAGGATGCGGCAGGCACCAGCTTGCTCCTGGCCAGGCCGCGCAGCCGATCTCAGCGCTGCCGCGGTAAACCACTACAAAATCTTGCCGCCATTCCTGACGTTCGCGGAGGCCACGCCCCTTTCCCAGAGGCCACGCCCACCGCCGAACCAGTACTTAAGACGCTGAATACAAGCACCTGGGTTACTTATGATAGATCTCCTGAGGCGGAAGCCGGGAGCGCGACCTGAATAATTTTTTATAATTTGAGAGTCACTTGTGTGTTTTTAAATCACTTACCCATGTCCCCCTCCAGGCAGCACATCAGGGCACCAGCTTGCTCCTGGCCAGACCGCGCAGCCGATCTCAGTGCTGCCGCGGTAAAACCACTACAAAATCTTGCCGCCTTTTCACGCCCTTTCAGTGGCCACACCCCCTTACTGCCAGCTATTTCCCTATAAATATGTGCATCTTCCGGGCGCGCAGCGGACGAGCGTAGCGGGCGCGAGGTTTGCGCGCCGAAGGCGCGCCTAAGGCAAGCCCGTCTGCGCCCGTCCGCGCCAAGGTAGCGCCATGGGCCAGTTATGCTGCCTGTCTTGGCCCTTCACATCTTGATCAGCCTTCTGGGCCCCCCTGCTCTAGAGAGGCGCTCATCTAAATAGGTAAGCACCATGCGGATAAAGGAATATTCTCCCTGTTACATACGGCACACCCACGTGCCGACTTCCTGAGCGACGATCTTTTAAAATGTGGGCTTCTGAAGGTTAGGTCTCTGCCTAAACACAGTACAGAGATCCAACTCTTGATTGATACTCACGAACTAGACATTCTTTTCATGACGGAAACTTGGACTCGTCCTGATTGTTTGGTTGACCCTGGATTTGCGTGTCCTCCTGGGTTCAAATTTCTTCATTCCCCTAGGCCTACTGGAAAAGGCGGGGGGGTGGGAGCTATTTTTAGAGCGTCCTGCAGCATTAAGGTCATCACTTTAGACCTTACTCTGGGCACTGAGCTTTTAGGGCTATCAATTCAGACCCACTCCAGGACTACTGTCACGGGGATAGTATGCTACCGCCCGCCAGGGTCGTTTAGCCTTCAGCAGCAACAAGCATTATTAACTACCCTAACTAATATCGCCTTCTCTCACCATAAGCTACTTATCCTTGGTGACTTTAATCTCTGGCGCAACGGTACCCTTGACTCGGGTCTCGAGAACCTACTTCAAGCCTGTGAAAGTTTTGGTCTTTCTCAACTGGCCACTAAAGCCACCCACAAAGCTAGTCATCTCCTAGATTTGGTCTTCGCGGCACCTGATCTGGTGGCGATGGAGGAAACCTTACCTATGGATTGGACAGACCACTCACTCGTAAAATTCTTTATTCACACGAATAGTGGTCCTCATAAGGCTCCTGTGTTGACTAGGGAAGTTAAGTGCAGAGATTGGAGGGCCCTCACACGTCTGCATCCTATCGGTGAGGAGTTCCATTTGGAACAGCTCTTCAATGAGAATAAGAATGCAGACAAAAATTACGCCTCTCTCTGTATTAGAATCACAACGGTCCTCGATGCCCATGCCCCCCTAAAAACACGCAGCTGTAAGGGTAAAAACTCCGCCCCCTGGTTTAATGACGACCTAAAAAACCTAAAACAGGGATGCAAACAAGCTGAGAGAAGGTGGAGACGCGACTATAATGACACCTTTAAAGAGGTGTGGAAAACTAAGGTCCTTGCCTACAAGAATCTGATTAAAAAATCTAAAGCAGAATACTATTCCTCTCTGATCTGCAACACTACCAACAATTCCAGGAGTATTTTTAATATGCTAAATAGCGTCACCAATCCGGAGTGTTCCAAGAATGCGATCGTCCCATCCCAAGACCTTTGTGACAACCTTGCTGTATTTTTCAAGGAAAAAATTGAACTCATCCTTAAAGACCTGGACACTCCTCTGGATCTTGTCCCTCCCTCCGACCTGAGACCTGGCTCTCCGGTAGACTGATTGGCTGGCCCTGCCACAGCTACGAAGGAAACGTTACTCAAGTTCCCACCACTTACTTATGAGGCCTTCACTAAGGTAGCTATTGGAATCGCCTCCGGGTCTCCCATGGATCCGGTGCCTCCCAAAATCTGGAAGGAATTTGAGGATGAACTATTCCCCACACTCCACCAAATTTGTAACCAATCCTTGGTGACTGGCACCGTCCCAGCTCATTGGAAACGGGCGTTAGTCTCTCCTTTGTTAAAAAAACCCTCCCTAGACCCTGATTGTTCAAAAAACTATAGGCCCATCTCCCTGCTGCCTTTCCCTGCCAAGGTAGTTGAACGTCTAGTTAGCAAGACTCTCTCCGACCATCTGGAACGTCATCTATTACTAGATGGGGACCAATTTGGTTTTCGGCCTGCCCACGGCACCGAAACAGCCCTCATCACCGCTATGGATGAGCTTCAAAGGCGTGCAGACAGAAGACAGGCAGCGTTCCTGATCCTGCTCAATATGTCTGCCGCCTTTGACACGTGAATCACAAGATTTTATTGAGGCGGCTGTTCGAGGCGGGAGTAAGAGACACTGCGCTACAATGGTTTAATTCATTTTTGCAGGATAGGCAGCAGGCAGTATCCATGCCACCTTTCCAGTCAGCCTTCTCCCTGGTAACGCATGGGGTCCCTCAGGGCTCAGCAATCAGCCCAATACTCTTTAATGTATACCTCAGACCATTGATTTTACTCATCAAAAGCTTCAACGTCAGGATTATCAACTATGCCGACGACACGCAGATGATCCTCTCCTTGGAAGGAGAGGACTCAACCTCTGTGGAGGTCCTACACAATTGTCTGCATGACACGTCCCGGTGGCTAAAGGACAACTCCTTTCAGTTTAACGCAGGGAAAACGGAGGTGCTCTTCAGTGCTGGAACTAGGATTCCCCGACCGTTTCCAAACAACTTTTGGCCCCCGGAATCAGGGTCCAATGTACGGCCGGTGGAATCAGTTCGTAACCTAGGGGTCATGTTGGATCATAGGCTCATCATGGAGATGCATGTTTAAAAAACGTCTGCCTGTTGTTTTGCCATCCTCCGTTCCCTAAGGAAAGTTTTGCCCCTCTTACCTACCCATGCCCACGCCCAAGTGGTTAGATGTACCATCCTTAGCAGGTTGGACTACTGTAATGCCCTCCTGCTTGGGTCCCCTGAGTTCCTGCTGGATAGACTCCAGAG
This sequence comes from Triturus cristatus, assembly GCF_964204655.1. Classification (NCBI taxonomy): domain Eukaryota; kingdom Metazoa; phylum Chordata; class Amphibia; order Caudata; family Salamandridae; genus Triturus; species Triturus cristatus. The sequence continues at coordinate 903,269,357 of NC_140593.1, forward strand.
GGTCCAATCAGCAGCGGCTAAGCTGGCTCTGGGGCTTCCGAGAAGATCCCATGGACCGTCCGCCCTGGCAAAACTGCACTGGCTTCCTATACCACAAAGGATTCAATTTAAGGCCCTTTGTATAGTCTTTAGGGCTCTCCATGGTATTGGCCCAGTCCCCTTACAATCCAAATTTGCCTGGTACACTCCAACCAGACAGCTTCGATCCTCTGACGCCAAACTGGTAGTCGTACCCAGATTCAGGAAAGTCAGAGCCGGAGGTAGATCCTTCGAGGTGGCAGCTGCCAGACTATGGAATACTCTTCCTATCGAGATTAGGCACCTCAACAAACTCCTCCCGTTTAGAAGAAGGATTAAAACTTGGTTATTCCCCTGTTAGTCTGCCTGAAAGCTCTCACTCCCTGTGTTTCTTCACCTCCGTCTCCTCTGATCTTTCAGCTCCAGGATGCCTGCAATGGTGACAGCCGCGCTTTACAAATTATCAAAAATAAAAATAAAAATTCCAAGTTTGCTGGTGTGTACTCAGTTTCAGGCCAGTTGCCTATTGTTAGGTCCCTACCACATAAGAATTACCTTAGCCTAATCGGATTTCAAGATACATTTCATTACATATTTACCTTGTGGGAATAAGTATTTGTTAACTGTTTCCTGTTTAATCACCCAACGGCCGGGATGTCTACCTTGGCTCAAGTACCAGGAGGAAAAGGCTGTACCTTTACTAATGAAGCATGTGTTCTCAAAGCTTGGGTTACCCTTATATCTGTAATCAGACAGAGAATTAGACTTTATCTCAAGTATCATGAAACAAGTATCAGGGAAAAACAGAAATTACCGATTCCATACTGTCCCACTTCTCGTGGTAGTCTGGAATATTACAAAAATAACATTGTGATCATGTTAAGAATGCTTGTTCAAGAATTCGGGATTGGTTGGGACTGATGATTATACCTTGTTCTGATGGCTTATCTACCAACCCCATCTTTTACATCAGTTATCACCTTTTGCGTCAATCACCAGGAATAAAAAGACCCATTCACAACAATTATTGCATAGAATCTGAAACCAACCTTTGGTGACTGCCACAATTAGCTACAAGTACACTGAGCACCTAAGACAGTTTTTCCAGCATGGGTTTAGTTTTGCTCAGGGAAACCTGAGTCTCTACTAGCGGAAATACCTATTATGTATAAATTAGTAGGAAAGAGGAGTGCAACATAGAGGATAAAGCCTTTGTGTATAATTTTCTGAAAAAGCCGGTCAAAAAGCATGTATTTTTCCCTGACTCAATTGTTATGTTCTGTTAAAAGATGAAATATATCCGATAACTCGCACACATTTCTAAACATCCTAAATCGCACCCCTAAATTGAAATTTAGCAGACTTATCTTTCATGCTGAAAAAGCATTTGACAGGGTTAATTGGCAATTCCTTCAGAAAGCTTTGCATTGGCATGGATTTAGTCCTAAGTTTATAGCTGAAGTATTTGTATTACACTCTGCCCCTATATACGCCAACGATGTTTAATCTCCCTATTTTCCTCTGCAATAAGGTACTAGGCCACGCTGTAGATGATACAGCTTCTTTTTAGTTTGGTTTTAGATCCTTTATTTACTTAACTCAAATTCTCTCCAACCTTCACTGGACTTCAAATTAAAGGTCAACATATAAACACTGCGTATGCTGATGATATTTTATTGTTTATGCCATCCCCAGAATCATACATATCGTCTTTTTTTAAGGAACTTAGGGGCACATTTTTTCCGGTCGCAAACGGGCCGATTCGCAGAATTGGGCTACTTGTAAATGGAAAAAGACATTTCCCAATGCATGTACCTTTTGTCATTCGCAACCTAGGTAATCACAATTTTTTGCGATTACCTAAATTGCCAATGCATTTAGGGAATTGCAATTTGTGATTCCCTAGAGATGCTAGAGATGTAATTGTTTTGAAGGTTTTTTATGCATATGTTTTTAATTGCCCTAAAGTAATAGATGTTTGGAAGTCTGTATGAATTAAGAATGATACAATCACAATAATCTTCTCAACTTTCTCAATGTAAAAGATATTCTTAGGAGGGGTATATTTTATGTGGTCTCAAAATATTACACTTGTAAAATTGGTTGAAATCCTAATCACTGTTGCCTTACTTTCAAATGAAAGGATAATATCGATATCCATCAATAGTGGAATCTAATGTGCCACAGTCATAGGCTAAATACATACAGTTTGACTACAACTTTACTAGCTATTAAGCATGAACAATTGTGGCTAAGAGCTTCCATTGAAATCTCTATGTAGCTTAGATACGTATTTTGCAATACTTATATTATCCTTTTCAGGCTGTTTCTTAGAACCATTTTGTAAAAGCTGTACTTTAAGGATATTGTATCTTAAAATTATGATTACTATCTACATGTCATAATATTCTTTAATCTTTTTCCATTTTCTTCTCCTCTTGTCTTTTCTTTCCTCTCCACTTTTACAAATAAACGTCACATTTTTAATTGTTTCAATAACATGGTGCTCATTTTTGTACCAAATATGTACATTTTTTAAATAATTATTTCAATGGACTCACTTTATATTTTTATAATGATAATGATTAATATTGCACCTCTTTGTATCTTTGTGCAAACAAAGATATTTAAACTTTCAAAAAGCTGCAGACATGCTGCGCTGGCACATCTGAGGCATGTTTCAAAGGGCTACTTTAGTGGGTGGCACAAAATGTGCTGAAGGCTCACTAGTAGCATTTAATTTACAGGCCCTAGGTACCTGTAGTACCACTGTACTAGGGACTTATAAGTAAATTAAATGTGCCAATTGGGTGTAGGGCAATTTAGCCATGTTATAAGGAGTGAGCACATGCACTGTAACACTGTTAGCAGTGGTAAAGTGTACAGAGTCCTAAGGCCAACAAAAACAAATTCAATTAAACAGCAGGGGGGGAGGTAAGATTTTGGGGGTGAGCCTACAGAGAGGGTCAAGTTCAACACTTTTATCTTAAAAGCTGACGGAGAGCGACAACTGCAATCTCTGTTTGTAGTTATAGATTGGTGTTAAGTTATTTGCAGGCTTGTGCATTTGATGATAGTGGGGTGCGAGAGGTTAAAGAGCCAGACTGTGAGAATACATCAAAACGCTAGCTGGATAAGGCTCCTGGGGTGCCCTCTGATGTGGAAGAAGGGAGTGCAGAAGTACTGGCTTCTTCTGGATGGTGTTCTAGGAAATGGTTGTGCTGGAGCTCTCCTTGGAAGGTTAGAGGGCCGTATCAGGAAGTGATGTATTGCAAACACCAATCTTTCGTCATTTTCTCGTTCTACTGTCTTATGCATGTACTAACATATGGAAGCAAAATGAGGAAGCCAGGATTCAAACTCGGGTCTCCAGATATTGAAATCGGCAATGTACTTCTGACTAAAAAGCCAGTGCTAGCTGATGGTGTTCCACATGAAGTCAGACTTCACCAGAGCCATGAGCTGGGCCATTCTTGTCCTACTGCTTTGATTTTGCAAGGCTGGCAGTAAAATACTCAGCTGTCATGAACCTTGCTATCACCATGCATAACCAGTGGTTTCTGTGCATATGGTGACATTGGTTCTGGTTTAACTGTATGAGAAGCCCTAATTGCAAACTGAGCAGTAGCAGGAAGTCATAGTTTTCCTAAATGTAAAATTGGATGTGTTTAAAAAAATTAAAACTTTAACAAACATTTTAAGACTAGGAAGTGGTCCATGGGACCACTGCCTACTCTTAAAAATGTATCTACCAACATTCGAAAAGAGAAAGTGATCCCTTTCAGCAGTCAGTTTACTATGTTTTGCGACCAGAGTCCCGTCACAAAACATAACTACATCCCTTTCCGAATTGTTATTTGGAGGGGATGCCCTAAACACACCCCTTCCAAATATTGATCCGGTATATGGTCACAAATCCAAATTGTGATTTGGTTACGTGTTACTAAATCACAATTTGGTTTGGTACTTACCTTTTGCAGTCCCAAATCGTCTGATTTTGTACATCGAACTCTTGGAGCCCACAAAAGACCTTGAACATATGGCCTATGATATACTTTGCCAATACTCCACACCTCAGACTGTGACATCCCATCAGGAACCTCGCATGGACAGAGACATGATGCCAAAAACCTTATATTAACCTGTGCCTTCATGTCATGAAGTAGACATCATAATGTGACATTAGTGCAGGAATTGGACTTCATACTTCAGCATTTCATAGGTATTCTAACATCAAACTGCAACACAACTACAAGGAACTGAGATTAAGAGTTGATTTCATGTCAGATATCCAACAGACTTTGGCAGTACTAAAGGTAACTGATGTCAGACTGTACACCCAATCTAGAAACTTCAAATCAAATGTTTACATCATTCCAGAAACAGGACGTTAATCGTTGAAATTGTTGACGCTATCTCAGATCATCGATTAGGAGTGGTTTTGTCCTCAAGAATAGATGAGGAAATGTACCCCTAAAGATGAGATTCAAAACAGCATTTCAAATAGAAATTAATTGATAATCTTTAAGATTCGAAAAGGCTTGGTCTTAGTATGTTAGAAGCCATCAATGTTTTTAAAATATTAAAGTGCAAAAGAGAAGGGAATAATAGAGTTAGGGCCTCATTTAAATCTTGGCAGACAGGATACTCCGTCACAACGGTGATGACTAGCCCGTCCACCAAAATATAAATCCCATAGGATAAAATGGGACTTGTATTTCGGCAGACGGGATATCCATTACCATTGTGATGGAGTAACCCGTCTGCCAAGATCTAAAAAAGGCCCTTATTCTCAGAATCTGTCAAAATGATTAATAAGTCAGTCACAGGAAATTAGCATAAGTCTTAGAAATCATTTTCCATAAAGCCTAACAGTATTTAAATAGATGCAGCATGAGAAAAATCTGGAAACAAGTCTAAGTCCAGAATGTGTAGCAAATTAGTAAGAAATCGGCAGCATTCCTAGAGGCTCGAAGAAAGGGCACTACGGAGCCTCAAACCTATGGCTTTTTTAAAGACAAAATTCACGATGGAAACTAGCATAAGGGGAGCAACATAACATAACATTGAGGGGCAGATTTACAAGCTCCTTGCGCCACTTTTGCGTCACTTTTAACATGGGAAAATAAGCCCCTGAGTATTTTGTAAAGTACACGTTCACCCAGAAGGGCATCTTGGCGTTGAATAACAGATGTTCATTGTCACCCAAGTCAATGGGATCACATGTTATCAAATGTTCACAAATCAAAATACAGAATTAATACAACATCATATTTAATGCCACCATCCTGCCACTATTCCCCTAGATGAATATCAATAAACTCAACTCTCTCCTAAAGTAATTGGAACCAACAGTACAAATCTGTTTACATAAACAATAGCAGCCGTATAAATGAATAGGCCTCCAATAAGTGAGCAGAGCAATAGAGCAAAAGACTTCCTCTGGAATTCTTTGAGAGCAGCAAGTCATCATAAAGCATCAGTGCACATTGTGCTCCATTCAGTTTCAACAGGAAATGAAAATATAGAAGACTACATGGCTACTCCAAATCCGATATGGAGTTGAGGCCCAGTCGAGGCTGAGTTCAGCCTATGCCAAGAAAACATAGTTCTGTAAAATGCAGAGTTGTTGTTTCAAAAGCAAAATGTTCATGTTTCTAAGCAAATATGATTTTAAACAAATAAAACTTCAACAGCACCATTCTAGACACCAGTCAATACACAGAGATACAGTCACAAACTTGAACTTTCACTGTGTCAACACTCTGAAAATGTAACTGATTGAATGGATCAAGGACTGCATACATTTTCTGTTCCTTTTTAATTCCAAATGCAGGAATGTCAAGGGCAGTCACAGGGGTCGCAAAAGGAAAGCCATGGTTGCAACTGCAACCCCTGTTAACTCCTACATGATGCCTAGGCTGTTGTCCCACGGGGCTTGCTCAGTCCCATTGCAATCTGCATTCCCCACCACCTATGTGCTCCCCAGTACCTTCACTATGTGCTGCCTTCTCTGCTGTCTACTGAGGTTCAGGAAAGGTTTTCTGCTGCAGACCATGCAACATCTCTAAGACCCAGAACCCCCTACCTCCTTCTCTGCTACTTATCTCAGACACAATTCCACTACTTTGTGTCCTCCTCCTCCAGGACCACCACCTTAAGAACTAGCGTTCGATCAGTCACAGCTGGACTGGGGATTTTCATGTATGGAACAATGGTCCAGGTACAACTTTTGAGTTAATGCAACTTGCTGAGAATTTTGTCGGGTTACCACAATTAAAGTTGTTTAAAGAATAAAGATGATGTAAGACACTTGAGATTTGGCATCATCTTCTTTAAGTGCAGAGCATCCACTCTAAACTTCAATGTCTTGACTGTGACAACTAGCCATGTGTTTTTAGGCTAACAGTATTAAAAACCAAACATGGCAAGATTTCTATTGAAGGCAGAAGGCCCCTGATTTTTTTCACCAAAATATTGCAATATTTTAACTTTCTCCCTTTGATGTTTTACTAAATGTTGGAATGTGTTAAGCACATGGGCTATGCAATACTTATCTAGGTCAATGTAAATTTACAAGTCAAAACCACATCTGATGTTTTCGTCTGAAAAGCCAAGACTGTCTGAAAGGTATTTCACAACATGCCCCCATTTAATAGCTCAATCTCCTTTATGGGGCTATGGCCACAGCAGCTACACATACCTTAGAACGCTCCTCTCTTTCAGAGCACAAAATGTGTGACGGGAAGCTACTGTGGTTAGATTAAGGGAGCTGAAGGGTCAGTCAGCACCACGCCACACAGCTGGAAGAGGACAGATGATGAGACCTTTTGCTTCTGCTCCATCCTCAATCGTTTGCAACCCCAAAGCTAAATTTGTGTGTGCACTGGGACGACAGTAAACTCTTAGGGCCTGATTCACGAAGGGCCTCCGCACTCACGGCAGAAGCCCCACAATCATGGCGGTTCACTGACAGTTAGAAATGGGGTTTCTGGTTGGCTAGGGTATACACCTAATCCAGGCAAAACCCACCACTATAGTCAGGGTAAGGGAATTCAACACCTAAGATAACCCCTGCTCACCCACTTGGTAGCTTGGCAGAACAGTCAGGCTTATCCCAGAGGCAATGTGTAAAGCTTTTGCGCAACACACACATACACAGGTGACACACTAGGCACACCACAAAAGAGAACACACACCAGGTTATATCAAAAATATATCCTTTGTATTATTCATAAAACAATGGGACCATTAATCATCTCATAGCACATAAGACACCTTGGTAATGACTTTAGGCAATTGAAATCATTGGCCATGCATGAAGTTTACTGTGGTATTGACTTTAGACAATTCAAATGTAGTACGCTTCACTTGTGAAAGAATTTGTAGGTGCTTTGCCCCAGGATATATCGTAAATTGGCCAAACAGCCTACTGGTTACCTGGACGAGCAGGGATTCGGGGCTTGGGACACTTCCCGTGCCCCTTTGTGAACTTGGCTCTTCGTAAGGCCCTGCTCATTTGGTGCTCGGGCTGCAGGCTCAATCTGCTGCCTCCGTAGGAGTGGTGGCTCGTGCCCCCTTCAGACCAACTCTCTCAGCTGCCCGCACCTTCGTCAGCACTGCGAAGGTTGGGCAGTCTCAAACAAGGAAACAAGGTATGGCCAGTGGGGCCCCAATCTTCGGGCAGGGGATCTTTCACACACTGTCGGCACACAGAAGGGAAGTGGGACAGCTCCTTTCGGCTGGGGTGCTTGCCCGCTACCTCAGAGCTTGAAGCGGCGTCCTGCTGGGCGGGGCTGTGTCAGCTGCAGCTCTCTCTCTCTCTCTGTGGTTCTTGTTGCTAGTTGAAGCCTGGTATCCGGCTGGGCTGTGAGGGCTCCCTGACAGCGTGAAGGAAATAAATGGCAAATTCAGCCTGGGACTCGGGCTACCGGCAGTGACCTTGCGGTACTGTCAGCCCCCAATGAGAGGATCAGGAAGAGTTCTCTGGTGAATGGCGAGGTATGAGCTGCAGCATGGTGGGGGCACGGCACTCACCAAACTTGTAAGCGGCAGTCAGACCTCCAGTGGGCAGTCCGGAACCAAAGTGAGCTCACTATCCTTTAAAGCAGAAATGCACCGAGAGCCCTAGCAGAACCAAACACTCGGGGTTCTGCGGAGGGGTCGCACATAAGAGGTCAGGGGCCCCAGATACTCAGAGTCCTGTACCAAGGCAGCTCACAGAGAAAAGAGAGTACCTCAATCAGTTGACTACCTTTATATGCACCATCCCCAATAACATTTCGGTGATTATTGGGGGTGACTTCAACTGCCAGTTTGAGCCCTTGGACGGCCTGAATAGAGGAAATCCCTGTGAAGAGGACCTACACTGGGCTATCCCCGAATCCAATATCCCGCCAATTAGGGCTTGTACTCCACTTGTGCTCCAGATTAATTCTCTCACCCTGAAACACTCTTTAAGGGCTTGCAATGGCCGGACTAAATCAGACTCACCGGGGAACCACACTTTTCATAGAATAGGCAAACATCCATCCTTGACTACATTTGAGTAGATACAAGGTTTTGGCATAGGGTGGTTGATTTTAAGATTATGCCCAGCCATGATAGCGACCATCATGTTTTGATCTTAGAGGCGGCAATGTCAACTGCTGAGATCGCACCTGACCCAAAATCTTCATCCGATGATAGACTAACACTCACTAATTGTAGGAGGAGAGTCCGATGGATGGATATATATCAATCCCAAGAAAAGCTGTCCTCCCTTTATGAATCCATCATTCAATTTTTAATGACCACAGAACACTCTATTTCTATCAATGGTTTATCCATTTGCCTCACGCACGTTTCTAAGAATCACAAAGTATTGACAAGCACTCTGGTTAACTCCTTCTTCCCTATCAATAGAACAAGCAAGCACAAAAAGTTCAGACATTCATGGTTTAGTGATAGCTGCTGAATGGCCGAGCTAGCTCATATTGCTGCAATTAAAGTTAAGGATAGACACCTCATTCAAGAAAAAAGAGTGTTCTATAAAAGCATCAGCATTGCTGATGCTAAAACAAGGTGGGAGTGCGATAAGTGGGACACCCTGAGAAGGGCCCTAGCCAACCATAACATGAAGGTCTTTTGGAATATAGTAAATACGGCTGCTCTGAAGGAAAACAGGCTATATAGCCTAATATTGGAGCGGATGTCTGGAAGACACACTTTGAAACCCTCTATTCAAGGATGGAGGACGAGGGTGGCATCACAGCTAATGAGTTCCCCACACAGGTAAACTGCACTGAGGCCCCCGAGATAACCCTCAAGAAGATCACTAATGCCTTAAGCAAAGTAGTTCCATCTAAAGCTCCGGGGTTAGATAAGATCCCAGGGGACCTCTTTCGAAGTGAACCTACTAGACTGGTCCCCCGATTTGTGGACCCTGTACAACGCTATTTTATAGGGAATGGTGATTCCTGCTACATGGCCTGGCACAGAAATCCTCCCAGTTTACAAAAAGGGCTCACCACTCCTCCCCACAACCTATAGACCTATAAGTCTCATTGATGTCAGCCAAAACATATTTGCTTGTGTATTGTTGGGACAACTCCAGAGCTGGATGGAGGTGCACAATATCCTTAGCCTATTTCATGATGGCTTTGGAGAAAAGATGTCCACAACAGACCATGGGCCAGATGTATGATGGAAAATTGCATGCGCAAACGGGTTTGAGAACCGTTTGCGCATGCAAAAATCCTGTGGGCCATGTACTAACATTATTTTGCGACTCACATATAATTTGCGACTCGCAAAATTGTGTTTTGCGACTCGCTATTAGAGAGGGGCGTTCCTTTCCTAATAGCGACCCAACAAGCAATGTAAGAATGTTTTGCGACCGCAATTGCAGTTTACCACCCTCTTCAAGAGGGTGATAAAGCACTCGCAAACAGGAAGGGTTCACCAGGGGACCCCTTCCCCTTTGGGAATACATGTGTAAACATTTATTAAGAGCAGGCAGTGGTCCCTGGGACGTTTCATTTTTCTTTTTTTAAATGCATCCCGTTTTCCTTTAAGGAAAACGGACTGCATTTTTAAAAATTGCATTATTTAAAAGCAGTCCCAGACATGGAGGTCTGCTGAGCCCAGCAGGCCACCATCCCTGGGAGGGACAGCCATTCCCAATGGGATCGCAAATTGTGAGTGCCTAATGAATATTCATGAGGCATGCAATTTGCGACTCCATTGGGAATCGCAAACAGTTCTCTGACACTGTTGTACATGACATTTAGCAACTCGCAAATTGCAACTCGCAATTGAGTGCAATTTGCGAGTCGCTAAATGACCCGGTCGTACATCTGGCCCCAAATCTTTAGGCTCCAACTCCTACATTGGAAGACTGTGTTTATACAGGGTGGCAGCCTCTATTTAATTTTTGTGGACCTAAAATCCTCGTTTGATCTGTTGCTGAGAGACAATCTGTGGGCAGCATTAAAGGATTTGGGGGCCCCAGCTTAACTTTGCCAACCGGCTGAAACTGCTACATGAAGGCAATTATGCTCAAATTAGGTTTGGCAAACATGGAGAACTTACTGCCCCCATACCTATAGACAGAGGTGTTTGACATGGCTGTGTTCTTGCCCCCACCCTTTTCTATCTTTTTTTAAACGGACTTGTAGAAGCATTGACCGTGGTGAAGGACATAGATGCACCCAAGCTGGCGAAACGTAAAGTACCGACTATCATGTTTGCCAACGATACTCTTTTGCTCTCAAAAACACCTATGCGCATACAGAGGGTCCTTGACAACTTCAATGCCTTTTGCAAATGTAGGGGGTTAGAGATTACTCTAACAGAAAAAATGGATTGGGGTGCCCAAATCAAAATGGCTAGTTTAAAGCTGGCCCAGACCACGGGGGCCTGACAAAGGTATTCAGGAACTCCACTCATAAACCTGCTGGCCCGATGGTTGAAATATACAAAGTGCAAGCTATGGGTGCTGCCTTGTATGGGGCTGAAATTTGGGGCCATTGCCCATCTGGTAATATAACAAAGGTCGAGAAAACGTTTGCCAGGCAGTTATTTTGTCTTCCCACTAGCTTCCCTCTTACACCGCTTCGCCTGGATCTTGAGGGAAGGCCAATTGCAGACAAAATTGCTCTCAGACCCCATACATTCTGGTCTCGCTTGTGGGCTACCCCACAACTGGCTGAATACAGGGCAGAGTTGAGGGAGGTCCTGAGCCTCCAGGGTGTGGAAAAATTACCATGGTTAGCCTTTGCCAAGGATACACTCTTGGCCATGGGAAGGGTTAACCTATGGTATAATGCTGAGGTAACCTGCCCTACAATATCCAGGAATAATTTGGTATTGAGCTATAGGGAGAGCAGACTTACCCACCTGCAGGGGAGCCCCAGAATTGTCTCTCTCACTGCAGCTTTCTTGGGAATTAAAGGTCAGTACTGGATGACATTCTGACCGCGCTGGGCAGGAAGCTATACCTGCAATTTAGGTATGGGGTACTCCCGTTGCGTGCCTTTACAAACAAATGGGCAGGTTCACCCCCTTTGGGCTGTCCAGCCTGTAACAATATAATGGAGTCAGAATATCATGGATTTTTTTTCTGTCCAGATTATAGGAAGGCCAGGCATCGATGGTTGATTCAGCTATGCAGAAATCTGGGCACCAAGCACTGCATAGAGGCTTTTAGGGTACTGAAATATAACACCCATCTGCCTATTGTATTTTCAGTGTCATGTTTTTTATTCTCCATGTGGTGTGTACGTAGAGCGTTCCTGAAGGCCACCCCATAGACACTAGCTGACAACCTCATAATATTTTTAACTAGATCTGGTATATTTTAATCTGTTTTTAACATTTATGATTTTTAGTGTGTTTTTATTGATTGTAATATGATGCATACTTGTATTTAGAAATGTTACATATTCGTGCATATCTTTGAACATGTCATAGGTGTGATGGGCCTTGCGCTGGCAGCCCAAACCTAGGCTATGGGGTTTGGGCAGGTGCCTATATAGATTGTTTTTATGAAATGTTAATGTAATGCACATGCACTTTCTTGAGCAACTCTAACCCAGGGCCATGGGGTCTGGGCACGTGCCCATATGGACTGTTTTTATGAAATGCTATTGTATTTGCGCATGCCGTTTTATGGTCAAAATGACCGAAATAAAGTTTATTTGATGATGGTTATTTATATTTTAAAAAGCACAACACAATTAACACATAAAATAAAATTAACTATTTGTATATTTATTATTACTTAAATAACTTTCTGCCCTATATTTCTACAAAGTACACAACACATATCTAAAATTAAAACTTTAAATGATATTATTTAACCATGCTACATAATTGAATATTTAATTAATTATTAGTAAGACTTAACTATTACTAAAATAATTATATTTAATTATCTTGACCTTTTATGCATACAAAACAAACAACCCAAACCTAATATATAAAAAAACATAATATTTGCATAATTGTCATAATTAATTGTCAATTAAACAATTATAATTAAGAATTAACTATAAGAAATGAATTATATTTAATTACCTTAACTTTCCTTAATCCTACAAATGCCACAACTCACACCTAATATATAACTTAAAAAATATCTTAATAACATATTTTACATATTTATTAATCATTTCAATAATTATTAATAATTTATTGTAATTAATTTACTTCCCATCCAATACTCCTACAAAACACAAGACACACACCTGAAATGCAATTAAAAAATAACAATTATACAATGAATATAAGTAATTATTAATTAAATAATTATTATTAATTAATACCTATTTAATAATTAATCATAATTCATTTACTTCTCACCCTATACCACTACAAAACACATACCTCAAAGTTAATTCAAAAATAAAATTAATTATACAACTAACAAAAAACTATAAATGAATTGATAAAAAATTAATTATTAATTAATTATAATCAATTTATTTCCCACCTTATACCCCTTTCAACCCGACAACCGCTACAGTATTACCAAAAAAATACATTTCAAAACTACTAACAATTTTAAAACTATAATAAAAAACATCAACTATTAAACAAACATTTTATAACATATAAAATCAAAATACATACTAAAATAAATAAAAATAATTTTAAAATGATATTCTTAACAACCATATTTTTGTGAACTATATTAATGATTTGGATATTTTTAAAATTTAAATTACTTACCTTAATCAGTATTCTTGCACACAATGGGCCCGATTTCGATCCCGTTAGTAAAGGCCTCCGAACAGCCCGTTTCAGGAGAGCTTTCCAGGCGAATTGCATTCCGGGAGTCCGTGCGACCGTTTCCAATGCATCCGTATAATGACGGACTCGATTTGCTCGTACTTCCATTGAACTCTATGGAGCCTATGTATCGAACGCGTACACAGGCTCCCATTGCAAAAAGGGGTGGGTGGGGAAAAGTGTGCACCCTGTGGTGGGTAAGGGGAACCCATGGGTACCCCCACAGGCCCGATTTGGAGGGCCCGGGTGAAGGGAGGCCGGCTAAGGGCCCCCAAAGACCAATTCTGGAATCCTTTTCGATCCAGGCTAACCAATCGGAAAGGCTGTCCGAATCGTTCATCATACTTGCTTGCTTGGAAAACCTAGTCCATAGAGCTGTACAAATCAGCTCTGGAGGGCTCCATCTCTCCAAATGCCTTGCGGAACCGATTCTGTCAGCGCTAAGGCTTTCCAGGCATCGTTCTTGGTCGTTCGGAACTGTGAACGATTTGGTCAGAAACAAGGGCTCTGGATCTGTTTAGGCAATTCCGAATATGATTCGGAGCCCTTCCAACCGAGATCGACCCCAATATTTCTGTGTGACGATATTTCAGACTCAATATTTCTGTCTGACGATATCTTTTATTCAACATTTTGTCTGAACACCAGTCATGGCAGGGGGGCCCACACTCGTGGCGGGACCTTCGGACTGCAAATACTCACTGCGAAGGTCCCACTATGAGTGCGGGGCGCACCCCACACTGCGGTGCTCCTGCCACAATTGCGGAGGCACGTTACAAATTAGGCCCTAAGTCGTCAAGCTTTGCAATGCCCAGGCCTTTAGACCGATGAGCCTTCGTGATTAATCCAAGACAGGTATTTGACTGAATTAGAAAGGTGTAAAAGAAAGCAGGCATAGGCCAACACATTTGCTCTCTGTTTCTGCTTGACCTGATGGCTACAGCTAAAACCAACTGTAGGAAAGTACCTCTTTTTGCATGGTTAGTCCCCACTTTTTGCCAGATGCCTGGTGTAATTTCGAACTGTAAGTGCACTTTGTCCCTTCTAACCAGGTCCCCAGTGCCAGATCTCTTTCCCAAAACAATGTATCATGATTGGCACATCTTCAGCTACCCCTGTAAGTCCCTAGTATTTGGTACCTAGGGCATGGGTACTGATTAGGGTCCTCTGGGGCTGCAGCACTGGTTGTGCCACCTCAGGGCCCCCTCACCAAGGCCATGCACTCTACCATTGGAGGCTGCGTGTCTTGGTGGAGAAAATCAGAAGAGTTGACATGGCACACAGCCCAGTATGCCATTTCTCCCCATGCACTGCATAGGATATAGGTAGGTCACCCCTACTTCAGGCTTTGAGCTCTAAGTCAAGGTGCACATTATCCTATGTGTGGGCATATCCGCATGAGCAGATATGCCCCTACAATGTTCAGTCCATTCTGTGGTGATGTAAGTGAACAGAGGAGCCATAAAGAGTACATTGCCTGGATACTTGTCAACATGCGTTTCCTAGCTCCATGATGGGTTCACTAATTTCTAAGATGATTAGTACCAAATATCTTGTCTTAATAAATCCTCACTGGTGCCTGTGTTGGATTTATTAATAAATTCATACAGGAGACCCTTTAAGAGGGTCCCCTGAAAGTAACCAAACACTAATGGGGTCTCCGGATGGTTTTCACCAGCCTCTTATGACCAGACATGTGTCTGACCTAATGGTGTGAGAGAGCCAGCACTATCAGAGGGCAGAAACAATACCTGCTTTGGGTGGGGGTGTTTCACATCTCCTCCAGGACTTGATGGTCTTTCTGGATGGGAAGCTTCAAAAGCAATGCCGCCTTTGAAATCCAACCCTGGAACTCCCAGATAGTGTGGTAGGCCAAACCCCTTTCCTGCGCCATGTTTGGCGGGAGAAAAGACGGGAAAATAAGTTAGATGAGGGCCAGGGTCCCCTTTCAGCCTGCACCACCCCTAGGGTAGGGCAGGTGAAGTGAACCCCACCCCTGAAATTCCACCATCTTGAGATGGTGAGGTATCTTCAATCAGGGCTAGGGTAGTGCCTTTTTATACCGGAAGTGGTCACAAGAGGGTGTAGACACCCTAAAGCTAGATAGCCCATTGGCTATTACCTGTTTACCCTTGTAACACCCCCACTTTCAAAATTTAGGTGGCTCCCAGATCCTGAAACTCAGATTCATTGGACCAAAGTAGACCAAGGAAAAAGAAGACCTGCTAAATGGGAACAGAAGCCCTGATGCAGAAAGAAAGGTGCCAAATCCGGCAAGCTGCAAGAAGGACTTGACAATTGCTGCTGCTGTTTCGTCCTGAAACCTGAAAGTGCTCCAAGAACCCCAGAGCACCTCCAGCCTTTGAGAAATCACAGAGAATCTCACTTGGCGTGAAGGTATCACTCCCCTGCACACCACAGGCACCAATCCCATGAAGTCCGGATTGTTGACTTGCTGCTCCCAAATGACCTCAATGCAGCACCAAAGCAATAAAAAGTACAACAGATCTGGCGGGTCAGATCTGCCTCTCCACCAGGTTTGGAGGCACCAACTCCCAAAGCACCAGAAGCAAGCGCCTGTTGTGGGACGTTCGAGACACCGGAGGCGACTTCCTGAGTGGCCCAACTGTCCTGGGAACGCTTCTCCAAGTTGCCTGCTCCTGACCGCAAGGACCTCAAAGACACAGTACGCCCGATGTCTGGCTAACCTGTTTGCTCTGCATCTGGCCCAACTGGCCCCAGCATCAACCAACCAGCTCTGCTCCCATGGTCCCCAGGCCCTTGCAATCTCCTCTGTCCAAAGAGACCCACCGAAATATCAGTAAGTCCACCTGTGCCGTGCATTTTCAAATGGTCCCTTTCGTCTTTGCCCATCAGATTCTAAGACCCTCAGCAGTTTGCTCCCACCATATTCAGGATGCTCTCTCCTGCTGGAACTTTGGTCCGTGTCCCCACATCGACCTACAACCAAAAGGTGAACTTCGTGAAAGCATTGTCTGATTTTATATGCAATTTTCTATTTATTCCTATTGTTTCCTATGCTGTGTAATTGCGCACAATTGTGATATTTTTCCAAACTCTTTAAAAATCGTAAACAATTTACTTATACTAGAACTGTGTCCTTGGTCTCTAAAAATACATAAAAATAGTCTTTATTTTTACAAATTGGTCTTGGATTTATACTTGAGTGTGTGTCTCATTTATTGCCTCTGTGTGTGACAACAAATGCTTAGCACTATCGTCTGATAAGCGTAACTGCTCGCCCACACTACCACAAAA
Source organism: Triturus cristatus (assembly GCF_964204655.1). NCBI lineage: Eukaryota > Metazoa > Chordata > Amphibia > Caudata > Salamandridae > Triturus > Triturus cristatus. The sequence continues at coordinate 903,285,926 of NC_140593.1, forward strand.
AGAGCATTAAAATTATCAATGTTTACCCCTGCATACCTATTGGGGAATCACTGGAATCTCTAGACAGTGTACTTCATTTAAGAGCACTAGAGAGCCAACTTTCTACACCAACACAATAATGCGTACTGACATAGCCTCTTGGAACTACAGCCATGATTCAAAATGGTACAGTCCATTTAAATTGGGACATCTGGTCACTCTATCAGTAAATCATATAAGTGTTGTGTAAATTTGAACTTTTAAGGCAGGACAACAAATAATTCAACCGGTTCCAACAAAGCAACATACATGATTTATACTGTGGCAGACACAAACCTGAAGTAATGCAAAATGTCATCATTCACCCTTCGGGTGTAATGTGTTGTTAAATGCAAGTTAGTTCCTTTTGGTAGCATATAGAATAAGTCTACCATTCATGTGATCTCTTAGCGCTTCTTGAATCTGTTAGCTATTCCATATGGTTCTGGAATTTCTCATTCATTGGAGTTAAAGTGGTTTAATTTACTTGGATGTGTTTATTTTATGCTGCTTATTGGTGTGAGAAACACTAAACCACCTTGGGGAGAATTGGACTCACTTCGCGAACCAGAATTTGTTTTTAAATATTTAATGAGTGTCCTTTCACATATGCCTGAAAACCTGTGTATTTATCCAATTTCTTAGTTCAACAAATAGGCCACTAAATGCACAGTTTCAGACATATAAAAACACCTTTACAGGGAGTGTGGTGTCGGCGCTAACCAAGATGGTGGTGCCACGCTGAGTTCTGATGGACACAGGAGCCTACAGCATTTCTGAGACTGCTCCGGTGCTTGTCGGCGGAGAAGACAACCTCCAATAACTTCCTTCTTGTGTGTAGCCAACCCTGGGGGATTCTACCTTAGAGTGAGAGGTCTCACCCACCATTTAGTAAGGCAGCAGGCATACTTCCTCATCGAACATTGAAATTGGAGCTGTTGTGCTCGGTTGTTAATTTTATATGTGCAACCGCTGCATTTGGAACCACTGACAGCCTGGCCCCTGCTGCTGTGAGATTTATTAATGACATTTCTGTCCCCTCAATGAATGGCAAGCACCTTGGAAGTTTCTACCTGTACATTACCATGCTGACTCTATACAGCACTTCTCATGGATTTTCTTAACAGGTTTCAGGCTTATATTATATTATTTAGTACCAAACATTTTATGTGAGCTCCTCCCAAATGCTCTCATGTTTTATGCATAATTTTCTGAGCCTCTTTATCATGTTTTCTCAGTTCTTTGGCTCATTGATTTGTTTCTCTTGAAGATTTGGCCTTTTCAAAGAAGAATATTTTACATCATTTTCAATACTGGTACTCTCATGACTAATTCAGCTATAGTGCTCGTATCTCAGGTTTTCAATTCATAACGAACAACTCAACTGTTTTACTACTAAAATGTAAGTCTCAGATGTGTGTAGAGACTCAGCAGTTTCCACAAATGTATCCCCTTTTCTCTCTGGCCCCTTTATTGCATATAAGGTAAAAAAGGAAACTTTAAGCTTTCTGGTACTTCTCAGACTCGGATTCCAATTACAACGATATGGATGACGTTCCTTCTTAGAAGCCAGAGTCTCATTCAGGTACCATCCCCAGAACTTTCTCACTAAGGGCATTATTACAATGTTGGGTGGACCTCCATCCGCCCAATACCGTATCGGTATGGGTACTGCCTGACCAATGGTCAGCAGTTCCCTATACCTTATTACAATATGACAGCACATGGTGAGGTCGCATACTCCCATTTCCCTACAGGAACTTGTGCTGCGCCCATAAACCGTCCGTAGCACAAGCTCCCATAGAGAAATGGGAGCCTATGTAAATCCCTGCACCATGCGGCAGGCACCTTACAGTGCAGGGATTTACAGGGGGGCACCTTAGGTGCCCCCTTGGCCCCCAACCGTAGGCCGCACGAAGAAGGAAGAAGGGGCCCTGCTAGGGGCACCCAAAGTCGCTTTCTGACAGGCTTTCTATGCCAGAAAGCCCAGCATGGGAAGCCTGTTGGAAACCAACATCGGAATCCCGATGGCAGAAACGCGTCCTATAGGGATTACGTGCCGGTTCTGACAGGCGATGGGTTCCTTGAGCCCGTGGGAATCCAGCTGGAATGACTGGCCAGCTTCATTTTCGACCACCGGAATTGTAATGCGGCGATCTTTCCCACTCACATCATAATGAAGCACTTTAGTAAATTGCCACTGGCATCAAACAAAAGACCTTAAAAACATCCTCCATCTCCAGTGAAATCTACACAGCTTCGATGGATGTGATTCTTGAAGAAATACGTGTGTTAAAAGCCTTCATGGAAGAGACTATCAACATTTTGCAACATTTAGATGGCAAATGGTCTTCTCTAAAGTCACGAGTTTTAATGGTAGACCAAAAAACAGAAAGTCTTCAACAAGCAACTTCAAGTATTTCTCATCTGGAGTCTGAAATCTCTCTTCTCATAAAAACACACCAAAGCTCTTGAACACCGAAATCGCAGGAAGAAACTGCGCGTATATGGACTCCCTGAAATCAATGAGGGCTCTGATCTGACTGTCTGCTTGCGGTCTGTTCTGCCAAAACTTCTTGACATATCAATTATTACCCCTCTGAACATGCAAAGGGCACATAGGTTTTGTCCCAGAGTTTCTATAAAACCATGAGGAGTTATTTTATTCTTCCTGTAATACGCAGATGTATTGCAAGTGATGTCATCTGTCAAAGCCAAAAAACTAATTTTCTGGGCTGGTTTTTTCTCAAGATGTGGCCAAGGGTACTACAGATTGCTGGAAACAATTCTTGGAAATGTATCCTCAATTGAGAGCTATGAACGTTACATTTAGTCTAATCCATCCTGGCCTATTTAAAATGACTTACAAGGAAAAAACAACCACTTATGAGGAGCATGCTGCACTTAAGAGATTTCTCCAACAAGGAGCAGAAGATATGGACACTTCAAGAAATACTTGAATGTCATCTTATCTCTCTTGCCTGTTTTTTCTTTTAATAATAATTAAGTAATAGTTTCTTTTATGAATAATTGTTATGATTTTTCTCTCCAGCTGGATCAAACTTTAATTCTGTGATGTCTTTTTACTGGTGATGCAGGTATATGTCTTCCCCGTTCGTTCCAGTAAGGTCTAAATTTTATGTGATATCTTCATTCATGTCAAGGTTGCCCTGCTGTCCTGTGGAGTTCAGGTGTTGATGCTGTGACCTTCCTGTGTTGCAAATCTCCCTCTTGTTTTTGTGTTTTGTAGGTACATTCTTTAGTCGTCATTTGTATGACTTGTACTGTCTTTTTGTTTTCTTTTTCACCATTTCTTTACTAATGTTTCCTCTATGGTTCATTCTGTCTTTTCTTCTTTCCTGTCTCCCGTCCTATTTCCCTTCTCTCCCTTCCTTTACTCATAACACAAAACTCTTCTTCTCCTAGTACTTGATTTATTTCTTTATTACTCTTGCTACTAGACATATTGATTGTGCATGCTATTTTTCAGTAATCCATTCAGGGTTATCACATAGAATATTAAAGGGTTAGGTAAGCAAATTAAGGGGAAGAGGTTGTTAACCAGAATCTGATTCTGAAAGTCCTTGGATCATTCCTAAGCTTCTTGTTGATAACATACCTTTAACTATTTTTAATGTATATGATGGTCCCGTTTCCGTTGATAATACTTTTTGGACCACCATTTCTGATAAACTGCTTTGGTCTGATGATGAATATATTATTTTTGGTGGTGACTGCAATCAAATTCATGATTCTATCCTAGATGGATATAAAACAGTCAAATGTGTCCACTCTAAAATGCATTCACAATTCAAATCCACCATCCAGCATAAGTCTTTAGCTGATATTTGGAGATTATGTAATCCAGATCTCCGGGAATATAGCTTTTATACGCCCCCGTATTATCCACAATCTGACTAACCACAATTTTTCTCAGTAAATAATTGGCCCAACATGGTCTTCAGTCTGATATTAGGTCAATTTTAAGATCATACCATGCACCAGTATCCACGGACCTTGACCTCATACCCTTTTCACCACATGCAGGTAGATGGAGCTTTAACAATTCACTACTTTTATATACTAAATTCACATCCCAATTTGAAACCTTTGCTTCTGAATATTTTGTTATTAACACTACTCCTTATTCTTCATTTGCAATGATTTGAGATACCACAGTGACAAGAGGATTTATAATAAATGTTATCTCGCAAAAGAAAAGATCTATGGAAGCACAATCCAACCAATTGCTTGCTAAAATTAAAGCATTGGAATATACCTATGATCACTCTAAAAATTAAATCTCCCTCCAACATCCTATTGACGCCAAACTCACCTTTAATAGATTAACTATGAATGCCACCTCTTCCTACTTATTGAAGAGCAGTGCACATTACTATGGGAGCCAAAATAGAATGGGAAATTGCTTGCAAACTATTTAAAAATCATAAGAGTTAGAACCAGAACAGAATACTTACGAAACAGTACAGGAACTACTCTCTTTAAGGATAAGTATATCTTAAATGAATTTGTCAACTTTTACACAAATTTAAATTCCCCTGAAACACAATCATTGTAATCAGATTTCATCAAATTCTTTCAAACCATTGTTCCCCCTCCCTCACATCATATTGAAAACTCCAGTGCCTAATGGTTTTACTATTGAATTTTATAACCACTTCGCAAAGCTTTGCCTTCCCAACCTTTTACTTTTATTTAACTTATTCATCACTAGGGGTGCCTCTTTGGGCTCCTTCCAAGATGCCATGATTTGCTTAATTCCAAAGGTTAATAAAGATCTCTCACAGTGCAAGAATTCCCGTCCCATTTCTTTAGTTAGTACTGATAAAACATATTTGCAAAACTTTTTGGCATTGCGCTTTGACCCGATTATACCTGATCTTATATGCCCGGACAGACCGGTTTCGTTAAGGGTCGATTGTCCTCTGACAATGCTCATTCTTTTTTTAATGCCCTAAGCAAGGGCTCCACATGAGATCATCCCAATGACGCTATTGCTTTAGACGCAGAAAAGGTTTTCACCAGGATTGGTTAGGATCTTATGTTTCAAGCATTAAAATAGATTGGCTTCCCACCCAAATTGATTGCTTTACTTTCCTTGCTATACACAGGTCCTAAAGCTGCAAGGTTTGTTAATGGTATGCTCTCAGACTATTTTCCTTTGTTCGGAGGGGTACGCCAAGGTTGTCCATTATCACCTATCTTGTTTATTATTGCACTTGAACCCTTTTTAACCAAAATTAAACAAGATGCACATATTTCAGGTTTTCCAACTGGGTCTCACCAAATTAAAATGTCAGTTTATGCTGATGATATCCTTCCATATTGTTCTATCCCCACAGCTTCCCTTCCTCCTTTTGCTCAGCAAATTACTACTTGTAGGAAGGTAGAATCCTTCTGCATGGTTACACACAGTTTTTGCCTGGGGCTATGCTGCTTTTTGACTAGTCTGACTGGGATCCTGCTAATACTGGGGTACCCCTGTCAGTCCCTAGTATATGGTACCCACGTACCCAGGGCATAGGTACCCCAAAGGCCTCCCATGGGCTGCAGCATGTATTATGCCACCCATGAGAGACCATTCAAAATGGAACTACAGGCCTGCCATTGCAGCCTGTGTAAGTTCGTGCATGTGCCACTTACTAAAGATATAGGTTTACTATATCTAAGGGTCACTGCACTTAAAACATATAAGTCACCCCTATAGCAGGCTTTTACAATCCTGAGGGCAGGGTGCTTGGTTCTAAGTGAGAGGGTGCCCCTGCATGAGCAGGGCATCGCTGCAGCCTACGGAGTCCATTCTGTTGGGTTGTCAGTGAAGCAACTGTATACTATATAGAAGGGCACCGCGTAATCGCGCGATGACCATCTCGAAAGCGGCTGCAACGATTCCTATCATGTTTGGTATCAGCACTGGAAGAGCCCTCCGTTAGGCTCTCAATGCTCCCGGTACAAGCCTTCTAGCCCCAGACAGCACAAAATGGTTGCTGCCGACCAGAGACACATTTCTGCCCTCCTGCTGCTGAGCCAAGCTCGAGCAGGGGAGGGCAGAACAAAAGGCATCCAGTCACAGGGATGTGTGACCACCTCCCAGACAGGATTTAGTGTATTAGGGCTGGGTGGGTGAGCTTGCCAGCACCAGAAAGTCTGCATGAGGGGCACATCTGGTATCCCTGTGCATATTCTAGTTCAAACCAGTCATGGGAGCTGTTGACTTCCACTCAGGTGCAAAACTGGACTAAGGACATGGGGGTAACCTCCCCCCTGTCCAGACCCTCCCCTGGGAGGGTCCCCTAAATCTTCCTAACCCTTTCCTTAGGGTACTTAAGGGCTTATCTGGGTGTAGGTCCCTAGATTCGTCGTGGGATAAGATTCAGAACTGAAACCACTGCACTTCTACTGTCTGGGCACTCTGGACTTCGTTTGGGCCTGACTTTGTCTCCCTTCCAGTCAGCTGCATCATCTGTGCCTGTGCATCATACAGGAACCTTCCAAGGCCTGTGAAGCATCAAGGACGACCAAAGTAATCTCCCTTGGAGTGAAAGAGTCACGCCCCTGCATTCGCTGGCACAGCAATGAAGACGACCGGTCTGCAGATCCCGAGCTCCTCCAGACTCCGTGGGCTTTGCAATACAGGTGGTGGTTTTCCTCAGCTCTCGAGGCCTGCTCTATCGACTTACCATGTTTGAGGCCAGTAGTCCTTGAGTGGGTTGCAATAACCGAACCCCTGGGTACCTCGTCTCCTTTGCATTTGCAGAGGCTTGTTGATCTCTTTGCAGGAAGATCTTCAGGCTCCAAGTAGCCCCAAACTCGAGCACCTCCAGTGACCAGAATCTTTGGCCACACCACATCGTGTGCATCATGGCCTGCATCTTTTAGTGACCTGCTTGAGGTCCTCTCGATACTCCTGTGCCATTGGCCTGTGAGTCCATTGGAGGGTCACCTTTGTTTTCCTTGGGCTCCTTTGATTGCTCGGGGCCTGCCCTGACTCCCCTGCTTGTGGTGAGTCTCCTAGACCTTGCTGGTCCCAACCGTGCACCTTCTTGCCTTCATGCATGGGTTTCATTTGCCAAGGCTTGTTGGTGCTCCCACTGGACACCAATCCTTCAGCACTCGACATCCTTTGTGGGACAGCTCGTATCCGGTTCCTGGTCATCCTCTGCATTGCCTGGTCTTCGCAGCTGCACAGTCAAGGTCACCATCATCTTTCCTGAAGCACTCAACATCGGAGGATATTCATCTTCCAGGGCTCCTTGTCACTCCTGAGTGACATAGACTCTGTCCCCTCTGCTTTCAGGTACTCCTCTACAAGAATCCATGTTTAGATTCATCCGGACACTTTCTCCTCTTCCAGCAGCATCACTTTCCGTAAGTCCTCCATTGGCTTTGACGGCAGTTTCCAACGCCATTTTGCACCTATGCACCTGGCTTCCCTGGGATAGGTAACGTGCCAGTAAGAGACCTTTCTCCATCTAATTGCATTCCCAAGGAAGATGTGGCGCTCCCTCACGTTACTTAATCACTATACTTTACCTGGATACTTATTTCCCATCAATGTCAAAGTTCATTAGCTTCCACTGATGCCAGATCACCTGCTGATCCAAATCTATTCATAAAGAAGGCAACAATATTGTGCTTCTATAGCTTGACTTACTTACGAAGACACTAGTCTAATAACACACACATCTGCTAATATGGCACAACTAGCACTCTAACACATACATGAAAGGGATTAGCACTGTGGCTAATACGACAGCTGCATTTCAAGCCTAACCCAGAGACATGTTTAGCTGTCTTGACATCCTTATGTAATCAATAACGCACATAATTATGTATCAAATATTTTGTTAGCATTTAAAGTCACAAGTGTACTCATCCATCCGTGGATAACGAGTAATTAATAAAAGTCATCCACTGTAAGTGTTAATAAGGCCACATGCATTACAACAGGCAAAGCTTAAGGATCATATATCCCTGCGACAACTATGCTGTAGCTGAACCTTCCCAGAGAAAAGGGGGGAGTGGTGTTCTCCCAAGCCTGGTGTAATACCTCTGTATGAATGCCTTTGCTTGACTCTCTGTGAGTTGGTGTACACTCCCTCATAATCTCAAAGTGAACAGTCAACAAATATAAGACCCTTCCAACAACAAAACTAATGCAGCTTTCACAGCCCTGCATCCCACCCAGCATGAGTTCCTTCCAAGAGTCATACTCATGTGAAAGCAAAATCAAACACTCCTACTGATCCTAGCACCACCCAGTTAGGTCTGATCATAAATGCAGTGATAGGCCCTCTCCCACCATTTATTGGCAGCAGTAGTAGAGGTTAATCAGCTATTGCTGTCATTGAGGCAATGACTGATGGCCTTTTCCATCCCCTGATCCGCATGATCCCCAGCCCCTTGTAGCCAATTATTGATGTCATGTCTCTAGTTAGCTATGTCATCCACATAGGGCGCTTTCAATGACCTGATCAAGGTACAGCTCTCTGCTTTTATTCTTGTGACTTTTCAGATCTCCTGGGAGACATCTGAATTGGGTCTCTCAATCGATCTTCTTTTTCTCCGGTGAGGGATAGCAGCTCCTTTTGTTCCGTCAGAGAGTATACCTAATGCTCTTGATTTTGACACAAAAGGATCAATCAGAATTGGCTACCCCATCTACACGTTATGCCTTCTGTTCTGAAGAAATCAATTACTTGGCAAAAGTACATTCTTTTTTGTAGTGTCAGCACTTAAAGATATTGGCATATCTGTGTCTTATGTCCTTTAAAGCTAGGGCCAAATCTATCAAAGAGTTGCGTCGCGCTTGTGCAATGCAATGGGATGCTAGAGCAACGCACCTCTTAAGTTAGATTTCTCAAGCCATGCAAGTCCAGCTATGCTTTGTCCTGAGTGGCTTGATAACGTTGGAGTAACGCAGCGCAGTGCAAATCACTGCATTGCATTACTCAGCACCGGCGAGGTGTTCTATGGGTGGAGCATGGGTGTCTCCATGCATCCACCAATGGATTTTGGCACATTACCAGATTTACCAATACTGGTAGACCTGCGAATGCATCAAAATGCTACACATCCCCAGGTGAGAAGTAATTAGGAGAGATATCTTTATTTCTCCTGGTGTTTTCCTCTTTCTCCATGTGCTGCATTCTGCAGCATGCACAGAAAGAGTAAAATGAGTCAGGGGATTGCTTTTGTGCAGAAACGTGTCGCTTCCCGCTCATAAACAATCCTGATTACAATACAGGTACCCTTTCGCCATAGTGCCTGCATTGGCACTAGGCAGTTCATTGGGCTCCAGCACAGGAAAAAGAAAGGAATGCGGCATATAATGTTAAATACGGCACATTCCTGCCCTTCACTATCATGCAGCGCAGCACAGCAAGGTCGCTTGCTGCACTTCCATGCTTGGATTTTTTAATAAATGTGACCAGTAGTAACCTACATTTTCTTTCACCCTTCTCATGATTTTCCTCTTGATTTGAAAATGGTGGACTCTTGTCAGAATATTGAGCAGTATGTTTTTCACAGCGGGGTGCTTACATTCTCTCCAACTCTGTGTGTTTAGAGTCAACGGAGTCCAGAACTGCTCTGAAAAGTCTCTGTATACAGTCCTCAATGCCTTCACTCTCAGCACCATGGGAAACGCCACTAATCCTAATGTTATTTGGCTTGGGCAGTTTTTCAAATCCTCATCTGCCCTTAGAGGTTGAGGTTTTGTTCATATAAATTGATAATCTCTTCTTGAAGGAATCCCTGCTCCTCAACTCTATTGTCACCTGTTTCTTCAAATGACAACCTTCTTTCCCCAAAGAATTGTTATTATTCCTATTGCCCTGGGTCTCTTGCTTCATATTAGATCTCAGAATGGAGAAGTCCTCTCTAAGACCCCTGAAATCTTCCATGAACCATTTCATAATGGGACATTAGCATTTGACCCTTCAGGAGTGGATGACAACACTGGGGGAGAGATGGTGGGGTTTCCAGTGATTCTTCATTCTTGTTCCTATGAGAAAGGTTTTGCCAGCAAGTCCTTTATCATTTGTTCTCTTTTCTCTGCCACCATCTTGCATGGCCAATTCCAATTGTGTGCTCCTTTCAGCAGGCAAGGCTGATCAGAGGGGAAAGACATACTTACTTGCACACCTAGAAGGTGGATCTAACTTCCTCAGGGACAGGCTTGTCCGTACTCACTCTGAAAGACCAGGTGGGCCCCAGGATTGCTGCCGAATTTCACAGCTCTCTTGTCACTCCATTGACAGAGGTGAAGCTTGGATTATCTATCTGGCAGAAGGCATGTGGCAGATGTCTGCAGCTGAGGCTCTTCCACTTCAGGATCTTTCTGCCTTCTTGACTTGCCCATATTCTTGCTACGTGTATGCTGTTGCCAAGCTTCCAAAAAAAAAAAAAAAGAAAAAAAAAAGGCATATGTAAATACATATATAGAGAGGCTGTGGATTAGCCCTCTTCATCCATTGAACTGTTGAACTGTCATTCACTTTTTGCTTCAACTCACCACAGTATTCAGAATAAGAAAATGGGTCTGTTCACTTCAGCCACTGTCTCTCTTACACTATGAGTGACAGCATTTGCCCAGTCACATACGCAAATCTGCCTAAAAAGAAATGCATTTGCTTGCCAGGGCTGGTGAACAGATAAATTTTGTCATGACCTTTTTATCCATTCTGTATTTTATTTTTTTCTCAACGCCCTCGTAGGGCTTTTTACTTTCATCAATAAGAATACTTTTTTCCTTTGCTGCCCATTAAAACTAAAAAGAGTTTCCAGATCTGTTCCAAGCACACTTACCTGCAGAGAAACACTTGTAAACTTCTATTAATATTATATTCAAATTGTTTTATTTTATTGAGTGCATAGGGCTACCACATTGAGGCAGTGTGGTGTTTTTTTAATTCTTTTTAATAGTATATGCTTGTAATAAATAAAAAAAGTAACAATAGTTTTCTAAGACCAGGATGTTGACTTTGCCAAAGCTTCTTGTTAATTGTGCATGGAGAGCCAATGCTGTGGTTAGTTCTCAATGTTTGTGTGTGTGCTCATATCCTACATAGATATCTCAGATAGTAAGACCTGTGTTACACCTGTCAGCCTTTGGGTGATCTTCCCCCTAACCTTTTGACTTATTCCTCCAGTTTTGCTGATCTTGTTTTTGTTGGCCTTAGGACTCTATGCAATTTATCACTTATAATCAATGCTAAAGTGATTGTGTCCTCTCCCTTAAACATGGTAGGACTAACTTACATCCAATTAGCGCATTTAATTTACTTGTAAGTCTGTGCAAAGTGGTACTCTACGTACCCAGGGCCTATAAATCAAGTGCAACTAGTGGGCCAGCAGCTCTTTATGTGCCACCCACTCAAGTAGCATTTTTAAACGTGTCTTAGGCCTGCCGTTGTAACTGTGTGTGCGCAGTTTAAAATGCCATTTCGACTTGGAAAAATAAACCTATTGCCAGGCCTAAACCTTCCTTTTTGATACATAAATCACTTCTAGGGTAAGCCTTAAACAGACGGTAGGGCGGGTTCAGTGTAGTTAAAATTTAGACATGTACTTCTAACTTTTACATGGCCTGGTAGTGAAAAACTCTTAAATTGTTTTTCACTTCTGCAAGTCCTACCTCTCCCATAGGATAACACTGGGTTAACTTAATACATTAAATAAGTGATAATTTTAAATTGGGAGCAGGTAGGAATGTAGAGCTTGGTGTCTACCTGGCTCTACCTGGGCACACTTACAAAGTGTTTGACATGATTCTTTTGTTACGCCAGACAAGCTGGGGAGGCAGAACATTCCAAACTCCCCTGGGGCTGGAAACCTCCAAAACCTTTTCCGACTTCAAAGCTGGCACCAAATATACATAGTGGACCCTCAGACTCAACTCTTCAGCACACCTCTGGCCCTGTGGAAGACTCAGAGGGACTGCTGTGCTGCCCTGCAAGAAGGACTGCTCTGCTGCCCTGCTACCTGAGTAAAAGGACTGGACCTGCATCTTGAACCCAAGAGCACCAGAATGACTCTTAGGGCAAGTTGGCTGGCTTTCTGATCAGAGCTTCAGGGACAGAAAAGGCTCCAACCACCTTGAACCCAGCACCTGGACTCTGTCTGCTATGAGTCCTACCCACCAAGTGGTGCCACCCTAGTCCTGGAGCCTTGGAAGTGGGTCCAAAAGTGCTCTTCCAGCACTGGTGTGGTCCCATGGGCAGAACAGGTGCAGTGAGGCAGATCTCTTCTTAGCCAAATGGGAACAGCCACAGCACGATGCACCCCGTTGCCAAACATCGCAGGCCACAGTCTCCTCAGAACCGCCGCTGCATGGCGCATTCTTGAGGCAGGCCTTTACATCACAAGCCCCGTATCGACTATATTGTCGATGACAATGCAGGACTCCACATCATAGGCCCACAGCTTCGTTGGAATTACTGGTGCGCGACACACCTTCAATGCAGGACTTTGCATCACAGTCCCCCATTAACAGCATCCTCAATGATGACGCAGTTCTCCAAATTGCAGGTTTGCTTGTGACTTTACCCTGACAGAAATTGTGGTTGCTACTTCAGTAGGGTTTCACCTCTCTCAACCAGTAACCTAATTTCCAACAGCATGCTTACAGGCAAAAGATGTTTGTCAGCATTGAAACACAGATGCCACTTGTAGCTCGTAGGTGAAATGTTTTCCTCTAGATGGTTTCCTACGTCTATTCTAGGGCCACATTGCTGGGGGGCAAACACTTCGTTTGTGATATTGATGCAACAGAACGTTTTTAACATTTATTTGGCTTTATTTCTAATATAGATTAACTTTACGCTGTCAATATATTTTTATAAGCTTATATTATAAAAATCCTTGAGCTGAACAGTAAACTGCTTTAACCAACTGAAAAACAACCAATCAACTTAAATTCACCTACATTGTTTGTACCTAAAATGTGCTACAGTTTTCTTCACCCCGTTCACCAGGGATTTGGCATTCATCAGTTATCATTAGTTTCTGGGGGAAGTTGCGCTCATGCTTTTAATTGCATCTACTTATCAGTGTGAACCTCTTTCAGCAGTGCCCTCACAGTGCTTTGTGAACCCTAGCAATCGGAACTGCCTCAGACTATTTAACACGCATAACATTTGTGAAGTGTCTATGTGTAATAAAACCATGTGTCCTTTTGCAATTTTTTTTTTTAAATGTTCCCATTTTGGAACGCCTTTTACAAGTGGGCCAATCATGAAGATTGATTTTGAGAATTATATAAAATCTATTGTGTCGTTAATGTATTTTGTATTTTTAAACCAGCTCTGTTTTGCTTATCTCATTGAGCAAATAAGATACAGTGTTTCCTTTTTGGTTTCTTTGTGCAAAATTGAAGGTGATGTCATCAATACTGTTTGTGATTAACTCAGGGAGGTCTCTGCTTATGTGAGTGAGTAGGATGAGCAAAACTATCCTAGCACAGCCGGTCCTTGATCCCATTAGAGAGCACTCAGCCCAAGGAGAGGAGGGGGTGATAGGTGGGAGGTCAGCAGTGGGGCTGTGCTATCCATCATGTCACTGATAGAACTGGAGAAGTAGGCTTGAATTATCATTCTGGCTGGAATTCCCACATAGAGCGAGAAAGCAAAGAGGGAGGACCTGGCCTGGCAGTTCGGTCTGGACTGTTCCCATTGGGCGTAGGGTCAAGACTGATTTGCATATGGCTGGGTCCAAACTGGAATGGCATGGGGAGCAAAAAAACGATGGATTTAGGCCCAGATCCCTGTACTGGGGTGAATGCGTGACATTGTTCTGCATTCTGTTAATCAATTGTTGTTTTTGCATTGGTATCCCTGCACATGCATAGTAAAATAATGTGTTTTGAAGTTGAGACTGGGGACTAACATGTGGGTTACAGAATTATCGGCCCCTATCCTGCATGATTTCCTCCATTCCTCAATTTCCGCAGGAGGAATTTCAATGTGGAGTCAGAAGTAGGGCTATTGGGTGTGAGTCAGGGCGTGAGGGCGCAGTTGGTCAACTTAGAATCAGGTTAAGGGTGGGGAGAGAGAGCTTATTTTTTTGAATGAATGAATGAATTGAAATAAGCTTTATTTCGATAAAAGATATCTTAAAAAGCACATACAAATATAAAAATATGCAAACAAGTGAAACCAATATAAGAGCCAAATACATATAAACTCTTCATATCATATTTCATGTCCCCAAGATCATACAAGATTTTCTAAAAAGACATAGAAACATTATAAATAGGACAATATAAAAACATACGCAAGCAAATAAAAGAAACAGCCGGGCTATTTTAGCCTAGGACTGCCAGGGCTTTCGATCTTAGGAGCCAGGCCCACCTTAAGAATTTTGATAGTGCGCAAGCGTACAAAGGTCTCGTGTCTGATTTAAGGATACGCAGCGCTGTAAGGTGGTCACGTGTGCCCAAGATTCTACATAGAGGTTTGAGCCAATATGATCTGGGGAGTTTATATTCTGGGCATGCGAAGAGCACGTGTGCAATAGATTCAATCTTGGTTTCACAGAAGGGACAGAGAGGAGAAGTTTGGGAGGGAAATTTCCATCGGGCGGTCAGCTCACGCACCGGGAGGGTACCAACCCTAAATTTGAAGTAGAGGGCACGGTCATATGGCTTCTGAATAATATCAAGGTAAGGCTCAAAGCAAACTATATCTTTGAGAAGAAGGAACTCAGTGGTGCATCTACCTAGTTGGGAGCTAGAGTTCCTTTTACCTATAACCCAGCTCCAATAGATTTTCTTTAGTACAGCTTTCGGGGGCGAAGTTCTGTTTGTCCAAGCATCTTTAAGGCCAAGTGCGTAGAGGAGGGTCTTGACATCTTTCAGCCACTTGATTTTAATCCAGGAAGGCATAGAAAGTATTTCAGTCAGACCCTCCGCGTACTTGGCTAGCTCCGGAGTCCGCCAAAGCCGTGCCCAAAGAAGTAGGGGGCGTACTTTTGCCAGATCTGACAGTGGATGGCACCCTAAGTCCGACAATAGAGGCACTATAGGTGTACTCTGTGGGAGTGCCATGAGTTCCTTATAGAAATTGGAATCGGATCTAGCCAGTGCCTCGATATTATTTGAGCCCCATAGTTCCGCACCGTAGAGCGCTGAGCTCACGCCCTTTGCCTTGTAAATATCTAGTGCTGGGGCTATAGGCCTAGTTGAAGATGAACGGTGCTCTCTAAGAAGGGCACCAGTAACCCTTTTGTGAGTTAAAAGCATCTTCTGAACATGGGATACCCAGCGCATGGTGTCTGTTATGCGGATGCCCAAATAGTCGAACTCTTTGACCCTTTCAAGGGGAGCTGCATTTAAGACTGGAGGCCGACCTAATTTCTTCGGAGGATTCAAAATTAGGTATTTTGTTTTGGTGGTATTAATGATAAGGCCTCTGTCGTTGCAGAAAGATTGAAAATTGTCCAGGAGAGTTTGCAAGCCCATAGGTGTCTTGGACAGAAGGAGGGTATCGTCAGCAAACAGGAGGGTTGGAACACGTTCGCCCGCCAGGGAAGGTGCATCTGCCGGAACTTCCCGCAGATGGTCCACCACCCCGTTCACATAAAGTGAGAAGAGGGTGGGAGCGAGAACACATCCCTGGCGGACGCCCCTGTTTACTGGGATTCTCTCAGTTTTCTGGCCCTGGGGACCCCAGCGTACTTGGGCGTAATTACCGTCATGGAGTTTTATTAGCAGGGCCAATAGATAAGAGGGGATGTTCATCGAGGCCAGGACACGCCAAAGATTATCACGAGGAACAAGGTCAAATGCTGTTTTTAAATCTATGAAGGCTAGATAGAGAGAGCCCTTTCCAAGAAGGACAACCTTCCAATAGATAAGAAACAACCTAAAGACCTGTTCTATTGTGCCTGTTCCAGCCCTAAAACCTGCTTGATAATCAGAAAGGATGCCATTATCATCCACCCAAGCCAATAACCTCTCAAGTATCACTTTCCCAATGACCTTCTGGGAGGAGTCAATCAGGCTAATCGGCCGATAATTAGCAGGATCGTCACGGGCACCCTTTTTGAATATGGGAACGACCTCGGCCCCCTTCCACGATTCGGGGACCGGGGCGCCATTTAAGATGGCATTGATAAGGGTAGAAAGTAACTTCCCCCAGTTCAATGGGTCAAGCTTAAGGACATCTCCAGGAATGCCATCCGGGCCAGCTGCTTTCTGCGAGATGATGGACTTGATAGCACTATGAACCTCTCCTTCCGTAAAGGGGTCAACATTCGAGGCATCCATGAGGGGGAATAAGTCCTCAGGCGGAAACTTTACCACATTCTCAGAACCAGTAGAATATAGTTTATAAAAATGCTCATACCATGCTATACCAGTAATATTATATGTCAGGAGATCGTGGGCTGGTCTGTTCTTTGTTCTAATAGCGTCCCAGAAAACACCGGGATTACGGTTGGAGGAGGCCTCTCTTAGGGTCTGCCAGTACTGCTCCTCCCAGGACTTTTTAGCATTAAAGACGGTAGTCTTATAGTCTTTCCTAGCTATTTGGATCACAGCTGCAATCCCACTTTTTAGGGCCGCTATTAAAGCAGATTTCATGATTCTGCAGCTTTGCGTATACCAGCCATTCTTTAGGATAGGTTTAGGCCCTCCCTTCGATGGGCCTCTCTTATTATGTATTCGGAATATATTTCCCAGTTTGGAAATAGTCTCTTGGAAAACAGAGGGGGCCCTATCGAATGCAACCTGGTGGGTATTTGATTGGGCCAACTCGACCTGTGAGGCATATAGAATTGACTTTATTAATTCAACCTTGTCGTCATTCAACATGACTTTGTGCCATTTGAGACGCCGCTCACAGTTGGCAGGGAAAACCTCAGAGGTTTGCAAAGAGCTGGCTGCTCGAAAGATCGGAGGCCCTTGTTGATCTACCCATAGTGATTTAATACAAAGAGATAGCTGATTATGGTCGCTATCATGAGAGGGGATTATTTCCATGTCCTCCATGAATGCCCAAAGTTTAAGGTCGAGAAATATATAATCGATCCTTGAGCTATGATTAGGCCTGTTGTATGTGTGCGCACCCTGAAGGTCAGAGGGTGTTCTCCCATTGGCCGCCCTTAGGCCGAATTCCAGGGACATGGTATTCAAAAATACAACAGACTTAGTCCATCTCTTGATAGGTGGTAACGTTAATGGCGGAATGCCACGTTTAGCGTCATCTTCTAGTAGATCAGGAAGATCTGCTGAGGCCAGGGGCTCGAAGGAGCAGTTAAAATCTCCTGCTACCAGAATGTAAGATGCATGATGACACTTTCGCAGTTCGTCCTCTAGGAGTACAAGTGTGGGTGATAAAGCTCCTCCACTAAGGCCTCTTGCGTAAATATTAAATATATCAAGAGACTTGTTCCCCTGGGCTCCCTTAAGGGTTAGACGTAATAAATCTGGGGAGGCAATATGGGCCTGCCTAATGGTACACCCAAGTGAAGTGCTAACCCAGATCAACAGGCCGCCCAAAGGGCGTCCTCTTCCCGACCGGGAGGGAGTGGCTGGTATGCAAAAGGTGGTGTAGCCAATCATGTGGTGCGGTTCTGTTGCCCAAGTTTCCTGAAAAATACAGATGCTGTACGGTGTTATTTTTTTACTTTTTATTGAAGTAACTTTAGCTCCTAAAAGGATACAGCCGTTTTGGAAGCTTTCCAAGAAGGTATGGCGGCCGACCAGCACCCCTTCACATTGTGTAATATCCCCTTCCCCCCCTGGCGAACATGACCAATTATTGGCTAATATGGAACGGGACCCCCCTAAGGCTTATGAATCCAGCATATTATTTTTAATATTGTGTCCCCCGCTGACCATTGTTTTTCAGCTATGAAAGAAGTGCAAAAAATGGATGTATGATATAAAAGTTAGAACTCACAACGACCATTGCTGTGAAATGATCAATAAACGAATTGACCCTTATTCATGAACTGTATAGAAGTAAATGCTGTACATAACCGGATTCCAGTTGTAAATGTGTAAAGTTTTCTGTCATTATCATGGGCTGCAGTACACACATCCGTAATACAACATATATCCAGCTTACATTGAATATTTCTGGCAATAATAATCATCCCAGTAACGTGTGTTTACGTCCTGTAATGGTGATTCTTTTTTTTTCAAGTTCTTGTCGCAATCAGTAAAGAAATGTGTGGTCTGCTGCCGGGTTAGAAATAGGGGAGGTTTCCTCCTCAGTGCGGGCATGAGGCAACGCAGTGTTTGTTGGAATTACAGCAACCAGGCTTTTGCTAAATAAACAATCCCTCCTGTTACCTCCAGTAAGTCTCACACAGCAGAATTGCTGTGAGGTCTTAGGCGGCCACGCCATGCCACCTATCTCCACCACTGTGCAAACGTGCCTTCTGGTGCACAACCAGAAAACAACCGGAACACTCCTGAGGCGGAAGCCGGGAGATTGAGCTTCTGTATTTTAAAAATTGTGTCACTAATCTTGTATTTTTAAACGCGCACTTTCACTCCCTTAGCCCCTGCTTACTTGGCTGTTGGGAAACACCTGCACAGCGGACTTTATCGCTGATTGACGGTGGGGAACAGCGCTGCCGCCTTCGCGCGCTTGACCCGCAAACCACGCCCACTTTGAGGCCGCGCCCACTCCTGGCTCTATTTAGTCGCGCTGACTCACGAACGCGCCAAAACAACCGGAACACTCCTGAGGCGGAAGCCGGGAGATTGAGCTTCTGTATTTTAAAAATTGTGTCACTAATCTTGTATTTTTAAACGCGCACTTTCACTCCCTTAGCCCCTGCTTACTTGGCTGTTGGGAAACACCTGCACAGCGGACTTTATCGCTGATTGACGGTGGGGAACAGCGCTGCCGCCTTCGCGCGCTTGACCCGCAAACCACGCCCACTTTGAGGCCACGCCCACCGCCACCATAACTATGAACCCTCCCCGGACGCGCAGCGGACGAGCGCAGCGGGAGCGCCGACTTCGCGCTGAAGTCGAGCCAAAGTCCAGCCCGTCTGCGCCCGTCCGCGTTCGTACGCGGTCCAGGGCCCCAACCCCTGCTCCTCCACAGGGTCACATACGGTGGAGCAAGCAGGACTTACTGAACTTATGCCACAATATCAATGACTCCTGCAAACATAGCCTATGTGTGGAAAACGTTATGGGTTGCGAACACTGTCACTTTTCATTTGACAACGGTAATAATATAAACAGTATGGGCTACACCTTACATTGCGGATTACTTAACGTACGTTCACTGAGAAAACATAGGCTAGACCTCTATGACCTACTCACCGAAAAACAATGGGATCTTATGTTCCTAACAGAGACATGGCTAGATAATGAGTCTACCCCCTACGCCCTTGAGGCAATTCCAGGAGGGTATACTATACATAGACAGGACCGACCCACTGGCAGAGGAGGCGGCATCGCAATTATAGCCCGCAAAACCCTACGCTGCCAGCTCGACAGCTCTCCCATCCTGGACAGTGAAGCAGGGAGCTTCTCTGTCAAAGTGAATAACAACTACACACTAAAGGGCATGCTTATTTACAGACCCCCAGGCCCTATAGCCAGGTTCGAGGAGAGTCTGGTTGAAGGAATCATGGAAACCGTACTGTGCAATGATAAGTTTCTGGTTCTTGGGGATCTCAATCTACATCTAGATAACCCTTCAGATAACGTCAGCAAGAATTTCGGTCAGGCACTGAGAGCCCTCCAACTGAACCAAATTGTTAAAGGCCCTACCCACCAACTGGGCCATCTGTTGGACCCCATATTTGTCAACTGGGGGGAAGTGGAAGCCCTGACCCCTACTCCCATCCCTTGGTCGGACCACTATCTGGTCCCTTTCTCCATACGAATACCCGGATGTAGACCCCCACAGCCACCAGTCATGTACCACCTTAAACGGAAATGGGCAAATTTTTCTCAGTCCAAATTCTGTGAAGAATTGACGAAAGGAGGAAGCCCAGGGGGGGAGGATGTGGACACAGCCAATACTAACTTCTGCACACGGATTAATGAGGCACTTGACTGCACAGCCCCCTTGCTAAAAACCAAATCTTGGAGCCGGGTAAACAAAACCGCCTCTTGGTTCAACGCCGAACTAAGAGTCCAGAAAACTGCTCTAAAAAGAACTGAAAGAGAATGGCGTAAGAGTTTCTCTGAAGAAACCAGAACTAAGTACCTAACCGAGAGACGAACCTACCATGGACTAATCAGAAAAACAAAAAAATCATACTTTACGTCTAGGATTAGTGAGGCGGGTAATTCAACAAAAGAGCTGTTCACACTCTATAAAACTCTTTCAGGTGGAAATTCAGCTACTATCCCTGATGACTGCTCGCCAGAATTGTGTGACAAAATCGCAGACTTCTTTTCAGAAAAAATAACAAAAATATACTTAGCATTCCCTACGCAGCCCAAAACCGGGGCAGAGTTCGCCGAAAACCCTAGGGAATGGGGAGATAAACCTATACTTACCAACTTTGTCACCCCTCCCACGGAAGATCTTCTAAAAATTTGCAGGTCGGTGAAGTCGGGCTCTCCTCGAGACCCAACCACACCCAAACGCCTAACAGATAGTCTAAGAGTACTAGAACCATACATTAGACATTTGCTCGATGTATCTTTCAGCACAAAGACAGTACCTAGGGATTGGAAAAAGGCGGTTGTTCTACCCCTTAGGAAGAAAGCCACCATCTGTTTTGAGAAACTCGACAACCTCCGCCCAATTTCACTCCTTCCCTACCTGGCTAAGGTGGCGGAAAAAACGGTCAATATACAGCTAATGGACTTCGTGGAAAAGGCTGCCCTATTACACGACACCCAATTTGGATTCCGACCTCGCCACTCTACAGAGTCTGCACTCCTAACAGCAGTAGAGACCCTACGCCAGGGGGTGGATGAGGGACATACCATGGCCCTCATCCTATTGGACTTGAGTGCAGCATTCGACACTGTAGCGCACTACAACTTGCTACAGTGTCTGAATAATGGAGGAATATCCGAAGCTGCACTCCAATGGCTACAATCCTTCCTGACAGGGAGAAGCTTCCAGGTTCGCCAAGGTGACCACTACTCGAGAGACATAGGCTTGGGACAGGGTGTTCCCCAGGGTTCGTCCCTGAGCCCAACTTTGTTTAATCTCTATGTCTCTCCAGTGGCTTCAATTGCCGTGAGTCACGGATTGAGCATCGTGTCATACGCCGATGACACGCAGCTGGCTATCTCCCTATCGCGTGCACCCGGTCTTGCGATGGACAGTTTCAGGGATTGCATGCAAGAACTTGCAACCTGGATGTCCACCAATTGCCTTAAATTAAACGGCAACAAGACCGAGGTGCTCGTGGTGGGGAGGGACCCATCTGCTTGGTCATCGACGTGGTGGCCTCCATGCCTGGGCGAGGCTCCCATACCCACCCAGGGAGTCAAAAATCTTGGCATATGGCTCGACGCTGACCTATCTTTTGGACCCCAAATAGACCGAGTTGCAGGGGTCTGTTTTGGCATCCTAAAAACCATAAGGAAGGTCCTTGACCTTCTCCCTATGTCAGCACGGAGAACACTGGTACATGCCCTGGTGACATCACGCCTAGACTATGGCAATCTACTTTACCTGGGCACCACCTGCAAAGCCATGAACCGCCTTCAGGTAATACAGAACGCGGCTGCCCGTCTCATCTTAAACATCCCAAAACGATCAGATACCAAAGCCGCTCTCAAAACCCTCCACTGGCTGCCAGTTAAAAACAGAGTGGTATTTAAAGCCCTCTGCACCTGTCACCGCATCCTGGCTAAAAAATCTCCGATCCCACTCCAGAACTTGGTGACAAGGTATACACCAGCACGTGATCTGCGCTCAGCATATGGGGGTCTACTACTGGTTCCAAGAATCAAAAAGGCCCGCATGGGCGGACGCTCCTTCCGCTATTTGGCAGCAAAGAGCTGGAACTCCCTCCCTCTCCATCTTCGCCTTGACTCATCCGAAACCAGCTTCCGCAGGAACCTAAAAACATACCTGTTCTCCAGATAAAGATCTCCGGTCTGCAACCCTCGCAATGAGTTTTTCAGTTGTAGCGCGGGGACACGCTTCTGCGTAACCATGCGCTTTATAAGCTACCCTTATTATTATTATTACTAATGGTTGGGGATAAAGTCCCCTTGGTTGCTGAGGGTCCTTAGGAGCCAACAACCCCTCCTAGTACCTCCAGTAATCCCATACAGCGGGATTGCTGTAAAATCAACGAAAGCCATGCCCCCTTTTACCACCACTCTGTAAACGTCACTACTAGTTAAAAAAACATAGAACTTCAATTAAAAACAAAAAGGTTACAGGGGCGTTATAGTTAGGAAATAGAATTTAAGAAACCTTTAAAATTCACTGAAAAAACGAAAGGTTACAGGAATATTATGATTAGGTTCAGATTTCACTCATACAAAACCAGTGAAATTCAGCAGTTATAGTTACCTGAGCTAACTACAACTTATGCCCCCGCAATTCACTGCTTATGAACTCACATATTACATCACCCATGACATAGTCAGTGTTATCACTGATGATACCACTGATGACATCTCAAATTACATCACTGATGACATTATCCATAGAACCATTTACACCCCATACAACCTCTCGTACACTCAATCACACACCCATCCAACCACTCATATACCCCTTCACAGACACATACCAGTACTCACACACCCACCAACTCCTCCATAGAGTCACTCATACACACACTCACTCATAGAGCCAGTCATACAACCATTCACTCACCCATGCAGCCACTCATACAACTAGTCACTCACCCATACAGCCAGTCACAGAGCCACACACTCACCCGTACAGTTACTCACACACCTAAATATTTACCCACACAGTCACTCACACATCTGCTCACTCACCCATATAGCCTCTGAACACAGCTACTCACTCACCCAAGCAGACACTCACAATAATTCACACACCCACTCAACCACTTACATATCCATTCATACATCCATACAAACACTCATATATACAGCACATTCACCCATACAACCATTAACACAGATACTTGCTCTCCAATACAGCCACTCACACACCAACTCACTTAATCAGACACCCACTCAGCTACTCACTCACCCAAACAGCCACTTACACACTCAGTCACTCACTGATCTAGTCATTCAGACACCCACTCATGCATAGTCACTACACACCAATGTATCTACCCATAGAGCTACTAACACCACCACTCCCTCACTTATACAGCCACTGACACACACACTCACTCACCAATACAGCTACTCACATATCTACTTATACACCCATACAGCCACTTACACCCCTATATAGCCACTCATACATCTACAAAACTACTCACACACTCATGTACCCAATCAACAATCTTAGATACACACTCACACACCCATGTCACCACTGACACAACCACCCACACAACTACAGACCAAGTCAGAAAGCCACTCTTCCACCCATACAGTCACTCATGAATATACTCCCACATCCATGCAGCTACTGACACACTGATACAGACAGTCACACACCCACTCAGATCACACATGCACAATTTATGATAAAAAGTTGTCGAGGAGCACAAGTAAAAAATGTTCCTTTTCGATACTCTACTACCTCAAAACCTACCACAGCAACTGATTGAAAGCTGCAAAGAAACAATGAGAGACTGAAGGATCATCTACCGCTTTAGCAACTGCATCAACAGCAGGACAAAGACCCCCTTCAGATGTACAAAACAACCTGAAGCCATGGCTTCAGAATTTAGCAGGAGGGCAACATTGTCTTGACTGTGGAGTTGTATTTAGTGCTGGTGAGCAAAGCATAACAGCTATCCGCAACACTTACAAGACTCACAGATGTTGATTTTGTCTTTGGGTCCTTGACAGTATTCTTATGCTTTTGAGAGCTTCTTCAAGTTTTTCCACTGCCAGTTGCAGTTAATTTTGCAACAAAAAACAAAAACATGTTGGAAAATCACTGGGAAAAGCACAAAAGGTAAAAAAAAATACCAACTATTTTTACAGTTTTATGGAAAACTGAATGAATGAATGAATGAGTGTATAAGTATGTCTGTGATAATTGCAAGAGTGAATGATGGGTGTATTGATGGTTGCATAAGTATAGCTGTGGTGTAGGAATATTACAATGAATGCATAAGAAATGCATGGATTATTCAATGAGTGCATGAGTGTGGATGGATGATTGCATGAGTGCATGAATACTATTTCAATGACTGAATGAGGGTATGGGTGCTGCTTGGATGATTGAATGAGTGCATGGATGTTACAATGAGTGCATGAGTGGTGCATGCATGTTACAATGAGCTGATGAGTAGTGGATGGATGATTGCATATGTACATGAGTAGTATATTGATGATTCAATGAGTGCATGGGTGGTGCATGGATGATTGCATGACTGGTGCTTATATGTTAGAATGAGTACATGAGAGGTGGATGGATGATTGAATGAGTGCATGAGTGGTGTATTGATGATTGAATGAGTGCATGAGTTGTATATGCATGATTGCATAAGTGCATGAGTGGTACAAGGATGTTACAATAAGTGTATAAAAGGGTATGAATGGTTGGATGACTGCTGCATGGATGTTAGAATGAGTGCTGTATGGATGACTGAATTAGTACATGAGTGGTGCATGCATGTAAGAATGAGTGCTTCCTGGATGATTGAATCACTGTGTGAGTGGTGCATGGGTAATTGAGTGAGAGCATGAGAGGTGCATAGAGGATTGAATGAGTACCTGAGTGGTGCATGGGTGATTGAATGAGTGCATGCGTGGTAGATGGATGATTGAATGAGTATATGAGTGCTGTTTGGATGATTGAATGAGTGCATGAGTGGTGCATGGATATTACAATGATTGCATGAGAGGTGCGTGGATGATTGAATGAGTATATAAGTAGTGTATGGGTGATTGAATGACTGTATGAGTAGTACATGGATGAAATATGGATTTTTCTGGTCAGTTATGTCCCCTATCTTGGACCCCAACGGTTCTATGTACATGTTACAAGTACATGTATGTTCCCTCCAGTTCCAGTTATGAAGACGCAAATACATGTGCGTCCACCGTTAACATGTCCTCTTTCAGATCCGCCATGAATGGGCCGGATATTCCATTCCTAAGTACGAAAGGCCACCGCCTTTATATGATTCACTTATGCCATTTTACAGTCCAGGCAAGTAGGCCCTGATTCTGTCATCAAGCTTTTCTTGCTTTCTGTCTCTGAAGCTCCAGTCCGAGCCTGCATCTGTGACCATGAACTTTGTCTCATTCCCTGCGCGGCTCACGAAGCCTGACATCAGCTTGCTGCCTGCCAAAAACTGTATTTCACCTTCGAAATTATCTGCTCCGATTCCTGCCCAATGCATTCCTGTCTAGTAGTTTAAGTAAACATTCTGCCAGCTACCGAGCAAAGGCCCGGCTTCTCTGTCTTTATATAAGTAATTCATAGCCCTGTTACCATGGAAGATTCCTGCCCTCGCATCTAGTGTAGACACTTAGACGCTTGTACACGCACTAACAGTCAGTATAGTCAGTATAGAATAAGATTCTACTCCAAGAAGGCCTCTCTTTTGGATAACATAGTTCTTTAAACATAGGATGTTAGATATGATTTGGGATTAGGTTGACTTGACCCTCCAGACATCTGTCGCCACATGTAGAGTTAAATGTCAAGTCCCCTTCACCCCCTAGTTGCACGTCAATCACACGTCATGCTGCTGCGCGCGCATTTCTGCCAAGTATTTCTGCTGACATTGCGAAATTCTTTCGTGTAACCACCCTCCTATGACATCACATCTGATGACGTTCTTTAAACACACCCAGTTACGCCTATCTTTGCCATGTATGAATATATTATCTCCACTATCAATTGTTACGCCTCTTGTATTTGCTTCACTGTAATGCTTATTGTATAAAAGTAATTGATTGTCAATAAAGTATGTACTTCACTTCCTGAACCTTCGTGGTGATGGAACTTGGAGCAACCGATTATAATCGACCATTGGAATAAAGCCCATTCCGAACCTCTAATACCACGGATTCTGCCTCTTATTTACTGAGCTATTTTATTATGTTCCTGTATCAAATTAAGTCCCGGTAATTAAATTATTTACCACATGAATGGCGCCCGAACAGGGACACTTTCTCATCTCACGCGCCGGCGGTGCGTTGCAGGCCCGGTCTCCTGCCACAGCTGGACGGACAATAACGCGTACCAGCAGGATTTCCTGTATCTCCCTCCGGTCAAGCGGGGGCGACTGAGGCTGCGATCAACACCCAGACGAGGCGGTGAGAAGTGCGAAGTATCCCGACCAGAGCCTAGCTGAGAGAGCAAGATCCGAGGTATACAGAGGCCCACCAGTTTCCGAAGTCCCAAGTCAAGTTCGGTTTCCGAAGTGTTCAAGTCGAGTCCAGTCCGGTTCAAGTTCAGTTCAGTTTCCGAGGCCTTCCGTTTCCGAGCTACCCGGTGAGTACCATTACTGGGGAGGCGTTCTGACGTGCACATAGGTTGTGCCGGTCAAGACGGATTTGGGTACACAAATCCGGTCTGCACTGTTTCAGCAGTGTACCTGTACTGTTTAGCAGTATATCTAGTATGTCAAGTATATGAATTCAGAATAATTCAGTTAAAGTCGAGTATTATGTTTAGTGATTAAGTTTTTCTTAATCGTCATCATCATTGTTGCTCAGTTAGATGTTAAATGTTAAATGTTTTAAGTACGTTCTGCATATTGTGGTGTGAATGACTGTTCATTATTGTGATTACTGTATTAAGTTTGTTCAAAATCAAGTATCAGATCAGTTTTCAATATGCCGCTCTTTTCGAAATTAAGACAGATCAGGACAAGAAAAGGGGTACTCGAAGAAGCCGTTCCTATTCCTCCTAGGGACACTCCAGGGTACTTCATGTATCATAAACATGGCTTAGACGCTATATTATTTCTTGATTTATGGGTAGACTACACTAAGGAATTACCAGAAAGTCAGAGGTGGCCCACAGCTGGGACCTGGGACGCAGAGTGCATCGTGAAAGTAGAGGAAGAATTATGGAAAAAGAAAGCTAGACAGTCACAGAAGGACGCCATTGAATTATGGCGTAAAGAATCGTATAGACGCACAGAAAAAGCACGTAGACAGGAAGAGAAGAGTAAAGAGAATTCAAATAAAGTTCAAGAAAATCTATTAATTGAAGAAGGTACACGAGTGAAATCAGAACAAGTAGACAGACAAAGAAATGCCCTTATGAATGGTATGTATCCCCTTCTGGCCGAAGGATTACCTAAGGCTACCCCGGAGATACCAAAAGACTTGCCAATCCTATTATTTCCAATAAAAGTACATCCTAAGGGGCATCCTAGAACCGCAGAAGATGTTTTTCTTTCCTCATATTTAGATGACGCAGCTCCCGAGTATGCTAATCCCGCCCCGCATAGACCGCCTGCCAGGGATATTCAACGCCAAGATCCAGTACCCGTATCTTTACAGCAACAAGTCCTGACACAAGTTCCGGCAAGCACATCTGTTCCTACATCTGTTCCTACAGCTACTTCTATGGCTGTGTCCACACCTATAGTCGCTGTATCGCGTTCAACGAATCCTTTCACACCCGATACCCCAGACGGGGCTACCGGAGGTGCTACCAATATTTTTCTACGCCACCCAGAATAAATAAACTTACCTTTCAAGAGTCAGCACATTCACGTACCCCCAAACTCATAAATGCCCGTACGCTTAAGGAACTTCTTATAGATTGTAGATATGACCCTGTGCCCGGCAAAGAGGACGAAATGATCATGGCATCATTACGTATCAGACGAGCCGCAGTGTATTTAGGGAAGTTACCAGGAATGGCTGCGCATCTAGATAATATATACCATTTTGTCCAAACAGGGCGAGATTCAGAATGTATTAACAGAGCTATGGAATACCAGAAAGTGGAAATACAGGGGGAACTGTTACGTTTTCTTATAAATTGTGTGATCAGAAATCAAGACCGACCGGGGGTAGACCCGGAAGCAATGCAAATTCTTACCAGATGGAGTCAGAATATATCAGAAGGGAGACATGATAAGCAAAACTGTATAATAGCCATGTGCAGAAAGATCCGTAAAGAAATAGAACGTCTACACGAAGAAAGATTAACGGTAGATCAGTTTGAACAAAACGAGGAGGAGGAAGGATCAGGACTACCCACAGGACAGTCAGAAACCATAGCCTATGTAGGTAGAGGAAGATCTTGTAATAGTACCAGATGTTTTACTGATCCGATACGTCCGATATGTCCAGATAATAACAGGAATTTCCAAACACCTATAATAAATATAAGGTCCCCCGAGCATTCGTTCCAAGCCGCTGACAAATTACTGCGAGAACGAAGGGGTTATCATTTTCTCGATTCTATGGATGAACAAGAATTAGCCAGGTCAGCTGTCCATTGGGTTGACAGTCCCGGAGAATATGGTGATGATACAATAGCACACACATTTTTGAACCTCACCCCAGATGAACAGCGTTTAGCTGGGATTTATATGATTCAACAACTTCTTATACTATATAAAAGCCAACATTCAGATCCTGGTCCCTTACCTGATATATTGACTGAATTACTCACGAATAGATGGAAAGGTTCCGGTACTAAGTTAATTAAGGAAATACTAGAATCCAGAAGGCAGTACATTCTTTTTGTATGTCCAGAACATGTTTCATTGCCCATCAAGGAAAGAACCACGTATTACATGGACAGACAGAATCCCTTACGAGAAGTGCACCCAATAAAGGGCGAGGATAATGAGTTTAAACGTGTATATGTATATACGCCCATATCGAAAATAGAATTGTTAGAAATGAAGAAAGTGGTACCCAGTCATGACAAAGACCCAGCGGGTTTCCACCGAGAAATTAAAGACATGTTACTCATGGGAGAGTATACCTATCCCGACATTATGACAATATTGAAGGTATTAATGCCTGCTGGCATTTATGAAAAACTCAAGGAAAAAGAGTGGGAGGTAGGAGATCAAAAGATAGATTGGACAGCATTAGAAGCAGAAGAAAAGGCCCGAGGTCCAGGTTCGGGGCTTGGGGACAAAACTAAAGCACTACCAGGTTTACTAGTACAGGTACTGCCACGTTTATTAACCACGAAAAAGGAAGACTGGGGTGCAATTTCAGCCTGTAAACAAAAGCAAGATGAAGACACTAGTGATTTCTATGCCCGATTCGAAAAATGTTTTGGTATAAATAGTGGTATAAAAGCAAGTAGCGAGTCATACCCACATCTGTTTGTGACAAAATTAGTTGAAAATTCTTTGCCCCAAGTGAAGAATAGAGTATTAAAATTCGAGAGTACATGGCAAGGTAATACCCCATCACAAATGTTACAAATGTTACAGTACCATTACAATAGAATTAGAGAGGAACAAGAACACGAACAGAGACGCATGAAAGACACGAAAATGAAAATGCTAGTCTCTCAGACAGTTCCAGCTGAAGGACATAAAAAGGGTACGACACATTCCGGTGATTCAACAGGACCTGTAAAAGGGACATGCAATTACTGTAAAAGGCCAGGTCATTACGTACACGATTGTCCAGTTTTAAAACATAATATCGCCATAGGTAATACAAAAGAAAGACCACGGCCACCCAGACAGGATCAGAATGAACAAGGAGCTCCGCAACATGCACAAGCCATGCCAGCTCCACCACAGTCTATACAGTTTGTGCCAGCTGCACCAGCGCTGCCTGTTGCTGCCACACAAACCACGACACGACAGCTGTACCAGACCGCACAGTATGACTATCCTGATTATCAACGATACGCATGAACCAGCCTGGAGAGGGAAGTTGACTTACCCCTTATTGAGGTCCCTGTAGACCAAGAAGGACCTTATGTACATAGTGAATTATTAGGCCAAGATAGAAAATTTTTACTCGATACAGGGGCAAGTCGAACAACCATAAAACGTAGTGAAGTTCCAGGGGCACCCCTCTCAGGCTCACAGAATATATCCCTTGGTTTTTCAGGAAAACCTATTGTTAATGAAGTATCACAGCCTCTTCCACTTACGATAGGACCCTTGACCAGAACTACAGATTTATTGCTTACTAAATCATGTCCAGAAAACTTGTTAGGAATAAAAACACTGAAAGCTCTAGGAGCTATAATATGTTGCTCTCCGGAAGGAGTAAGATTGTTTTTACGTGATTTTAAAGGTCATTATGTGTCTAGAGACATGGATCCCCGACTGCAGACTTTACCTACACATCTATGGGCACAAGGCCCTACTGATGTTGGTTGCATGAATATTACACCATATCGAGTCACACTAAAGGCAGGAGTGGTACTACCACGAATGCGACAATACAAGTTACCACCAGATGCTGTAGTGGCATTACTGCAAATCATTGACGAACTTATTGCCCAAGGAGTGGTTGTGGAAACAGACTCCAATGTATGTAATTCACCGATAATTCCGATTCTTAAACGAACAGATCCGAAGGCCCCGCCAGTATATCGATTGGTTATTGATCTGCGCGAATTAAATAAATGTATTGTACCACAATACCCCGTAGTTCCAGACATCTCTTCATTACTGACAGCTATTGATTCCGAAGCAACATTCTTTACTGTAATTGATCTCAAGAATGTATTTTTCAGCGTCCCAATAGATCCGGAAAGCCAATATTTGTTCGGATTTAGTTTAAATGGACGTAGCTTTAAATTCTCACGCGCACCTCAAGGATTTACAGAAAGCCCCAGCATCTATAGCCAAGCACTGAAACGAGAACTCGACAGTATCCACATGCCAGTTAACACTGCTTTGCTTCAATATGTCGATGATCTGCTGATCACCGCGAGAAGCGAACCCGAATGTGAGAAAGCATCACTGACAGTTTTACAATTTCTAGCCGAAAAGGGGCACAAGGTGTCCCCTTCTAAGCTGCAATTCTGTGTCCAGCGAGTTATTTACCTTGGTCACTCGCTGTCCAAGGAGGGAAGGCAGCTTACACCCGACCGCATTCAGTTAATAGCTAACATGCCAATACCCAAGACACAAAAGGAGGTGCGGGCTTTCATAGGCCTCACTTCATATTGTAGACAGTGGATCCCTCAGTATGCATTTCTAGCAAAACCACTCATTCAGTTGACAACACAGGAGGCAGCCACATCGACTGTCCTCCCTTGGACTCAGGAACATACACAAGCTTTTGAAAGCTTAAAGACAGCCTTATGTCAAGCACCGGTTTTAGCAACACCATGTTACAGAAAACATTTTACACTCTTTGTTACAGAACGAGAAGGTACTGCCTTGTCAGTACTCACACAGGAACAAGCAGGATCACACAAACCGTGTGCTTATTTTTCTAGTACATTAGATCCCGTAGCTCAGGCTCTGCCTGCGTGCCTGAAATCAGTGGCAGCGACAGCTTTAGCAATCAGACAAAGCGATGCCATAGTGTTAGGACATCCATTGACAGTACAAGTACCACACGCAGTGGAGGTTCTTGTGAATCGAACGCAAACACAACATTTGACTATAGCAAGACTTACAGGGTACGAACTCACATTGTTTCAGCCACATATAGAAATCAGACGTTGTAACACATTGAATCCTGCCACACTTTTACCTGTAAATGGAACAGACCCACTAGCTCATGATTGTATTGATGTTATTACAATCACGACGAAACCCAGACAAGATTTAACCGATGTTCCATTGTCAGATCCAGACCTAACGTTGTATGTAGATGGCTCATGTATGAGAACAAGTACAGGAGAGTTAGTAGCCGCTTACGCAGTCACAACAGACACTGAAATTATTGAAACCAAGTGTATAAATACCTTGTCCGCTCAAGCAGCAGAGCTCGTCGCTCTGACACAAGCCTGTATTCAAGCCACAAATAAAAAAGTCAACATATACACTGATTCACGTTATGCATTCGGAGTTGTACATGACTTCGGCGTGCTGTGGCGAGAGAGAGGTTATTTAACTTCTCACGGTGCCCACATTCAGCACGGACCCCTCATTCATGCCTTATTAGATGCAATACATTTACCCATTGCAATATCGATTATGAAATGCAAAGCACATACGAAAGTTACTGATATCATTTCTCAAGGCAATGATTTAGCTGACAGAACAGCTAAACAGACTGCTCAAACTCAAACATCCGACATGACAAAGACAATAGTCCCGACGCCAACACATTGTATGACGGTTAAAGATCCTACTCTTGACGTAATTGATATACAGACACATGCTACACCAGACGAAATAAAGAAATGGATTGAATTAGGAGGGATCCAAACGGATCAAGGATGGATGATGAAGGAAAAGTCTGTGTGGTTCCTTCCTGATTCAATGGTCCAATTCATTATTAACACTGTCCATAGTCCAGCGCATCTAGGAGAGAAAGCTATGCTAGACAGCATTCAACATATTTGGTTCAACAAACATTTACGAGCAGCAGCGAAACAAAAAGTTCGTACCTGTATGATCTGTTGTCAGTTCAACCCAGGAAAAAGCATTCCCGTAGAGCAGGGTGGATTTCAGCCTCCTGATCACCCTTTTGAAGTCCTCCAGATGGATTATATCCAGATGGAACGATGTCGAGGATTCAAATATGTTCTCGTAGTTGTTTGTGCTCTTTCCCGTTGGACGGAGGCATACCCGGTTTCAGATTACACTGCCCCGACTACTGCCAAACAGTTGGTTCGAGAATTCTTCCCACGATACGGTTTACCACGTGTTGTTCACTCAGATAACGGCCAGCCGTTCTCATCCGAATTAATGAAACACGTTTCACTTTTGCTAGGATATCAGTGGAAGTTTCATTGTGTCCGACACCCCGAGGCAGCAGGTCTCGTGGAACGACATAATCAAACTTTGAAAATCAGATTGTCCAAAATATGCAGGGAGAAAGGTGTCGACTGGGTAGTAGCATTACCAGTTGCACTCTTTTACATGAGAATGGTAGCACACTCTCGAACAGGGCTATCCCCGTATGAGGTGATCTTTGGCAGACCACCAAATATGTGGGGGACGCCTATACCACGTAAAATAACTGATATTGACTGTAATATGCTGACAGATTATTTGGCTTCCTTGATGTCTGCACTACAATCTTGTCGTTCACAGGTAGCTGCAGCTTTTCCTGACAACACTGAAGTGAAACCCCATGACGTAATTCCGGGGGATCTCGTTTTAGTGAGGAACTTTGATCGAAAGACTCAGCTGGATCCTAGGTGGAGGTCGCCTCAGCTCGTGTTATTAACGACGAGGACAGCCGTGAAGATCGAAGGCAGGAAAGGCTGGATTCATTCAAGTCATATCAAGAAATTTCATGGACTACCAGCAGATGTGAATACCACACCTCGTGTGTCTTCACCCATTGACTCAAAACTTCCTCTTGTTGAAAGAAGTAATTCCGAACATTATAAACTAAAACTCAGGCCCAATCAGTCAAGCAATTTGATTGTTTAAGTCCTCTCCGAGGTGAAGCGGTTGAATTGTCTCTGACATGTATCCCTTGGACCTGAATAGAGATAACACCCGAAAAATGTTGAAACGACAGGCGTACTGTAAATCACTGCGTAGTCATTGTACAGTGACGTTATTAATTTTATTTTCCTTAAGTCTTTTAATAATGACTGCAAGTATATTGTTGCACATATATTATCCTATTTCTAGACATGTTTATAATGTTACTGCTGAACATTCTTTTAGTGAATTACCTCCGCATGAATTGTCATATAGATTTGCGCTGCGCAATAACACTTTTATTAGTATGTTACATCATTCCCATCAGGTTAGCAATGCTACAAATTGTTGGATATGTGGCCGACTCCCTCCCTATCAGAACTATGAAGGAATTCTACCTCTCTTTCCATACCCGTTCACACACAATGGCTCCTGTGGAGCATGGTTTAGTCTAATTAATTCCCTTGATTCGAATTCTGCAGTTTATCAAGATAACTGGGTATGGGGAAATCTGAACTTAGTTTTGCTTAAGGTCTGCTATCCCAACAAGGAGGGACTTCCCCAGAGAACAGGAACTGATCTAGAAAATGAAGTATATGGATTAGGTAATTTTACGCTTAATCTCCTGATCTTGAATGTCGAATCCGAAGCTAATCCAAGTTTGCCCGCCATGTCAGTATTTTCAGTAAAAGGTGAATTATGTGTGAGAAAGAATGGTTCCATACATATGGGCCATAGTAGATGCACCACTGTAATAGAATTTAGTGATCAAGGCAAGTCTACATTTAGAGCTTCCCGCCATTCCTATTTCATATGTGGTCAGACGGCATATGTACGTTTGCCTCTAGATTGGGATGGTACCTGCTACATTGGATTCCTTTTGCCACCTGTTTTCCTAGCTCCTCCTGATTATCACAGAAATACTCATTTAGTACACAATAGAGAAAGGAGAGATCTCCCAATAGTCGACTACACTGAAACAGCATGGGAAAAATACACAGATTTCAATAAAGGTCTCTTTCCCTATATAGGTACCGTTACTAATAGTAAGCTGATACGTAGATTAACCAGAACCCTTGAAGCAGTAGTGAATGAAACTATTTCCGCCTTAGGCAATTTAACAGAAGAGCAGTCTGCTATGCGGATTGTTGTGCTTCAAAATCGTCTTGTCCTTGACGTCATCCTGGCCGATAGGGGCGGAGCTTGTAGGGTCATCGGATCAAGCTGTTGCATTTTCATACCAGAAAATTCGCCATCTGTATATAAAGCCATAACCCGCCTCCATAAGATTGTAAGCCAGATACACCAGGACCCAGGCACCTGGACTTGGTCCGGTTGGTTTTGGAGTGTATTATCTACCTTTGGATGGAAGGTCCTATCCTTCCTAGGTATTGGCCTTCTCATACTATTCAGTTGCTGCTTATGCCTGCAATGTGGACCAGCGATTTGTGGTCTGTGTGCCACATCGTGCATTCCACATCAAGATTTTCATCCAAGATCCCGGAAGAAGAAAGAAGAACAAATGATGCTATATGAACAGATCAATGGATTAATGAAGATTGATTTCTCTTGACGGGCAAGTAGGGGACAAGGAGGGAATGTGGAAATATGGATTTTTCTGGTCAGTTATGTCCCCTATCTTGGACCCCAACGGTTCTATGTACATGTTACAAGTACATGTATGTTCCCTCCAGTTCCAGTTATGAAGACGCAAATACATGTGCGTCCACCGTTAACATGTCCTCTTTCAGATCCGCCATGAATGGGCCGGATATTCCATTCCTAAGTACGAAAGGCCACCGCCTTTATATGATTCACTTATGCCATTTTACAGTCCAGGCAAGTAGGCCCTGATTCTGTCATCAAGCTTTTCTTGCTTTCTGTCTCTGAAGCTCCAGTCCGAGCCTGCATCTGTGACCATGAACTTTGTCTCATTCCCTGCGCGGCTCACGAAGCCTGACATCAGCTTGCTGCCTGCCAAAAACTGTATTTCACCTTCGAAATTATCTGCTCCGATTCCTGCCCAATGCATTCCTGTCTAGTAGTTTAAGTAAACATTCTGCCAGCTACCGAGCAAAGGCCCGGCTTCTCTGTCTTTATATAAGTAATTCATAGCCCTGTTACCATGGAAGATTCCTGCCCTCGCATCTAGTGTAGACACTTAGACGCTTGTACACGCACTAACAGTCAGTATAGTCAGTATAGAATAAGATTCTACTCCAAGAAGGCCTCTCTTTTGGATAACATAGTTCTTTAAACATAGGATGTTAGATATGATTTGGGATTAGGTTGACTTGACCCTCCAGACATCTGTCGCCACATGTAGAGTTAAATGTCAAGTCCCCTTCACCCCCTAGTTGCACGTCAATCACACGTCATGCTGCTGCGCGCGCATTTCTGCCAAGTATTTCTGCTGACATTGCGAAATTCTTTCGTGTAACCACCCTCCTATGACATCACATCTGATGACGTTCTTTAAACACACCCAGTTACGCCTATCTTTGCCATGTATGAATATATTATCTCCACTATCAATTGTTACGCCTCTTGTATTTGCTTCACTGTAATGCTTATTGTATAAAAGTAATTGATTGTCAATAACGTATGTACTTCACTTCCTGAACCTTCGTGGTGATGGAACTTGGAGCAACCGATTATAATCGACCATTGGAATAAAGCCCATTCCGAACCTCTAATACCACGGATTCTGCCTCTTATTTACTGAGCTATTTTATTATGTTCCTGTATCAAATTAAGTCCCGGTAATTAAATTATTTACCACACATGGATGATTGCATGAGTATATGAGTAGTGCATGGATGATTGCATATGTGTATGAGTGGTGTATGATTCAATGAATGGTGCATGTTTGATTGAATGAGTGCATGACTGTTGCATATATGTGAGAATGAGTGCATGAGAGGTATATAGATTAAATGAGTGCATGAGTGCTATATTGATAATTGAATCAGTGCATGAGTGCTGCATGGATGGTTAAATGTGTGCATGGATGTTATAATGAGTGCATGAAACGTGTATGAATAATTGAACAACTGGTACATGGATGTTAGAATGAGTACATGAGTGCTGTATGGGTGACTAAATGAGTGCATGAGTGGTGCATGCATGAAAGAATGAGTGCATGAGTGCTGCATAATTGATTGAATGAGTGCATGAGTGGTATATGGATAACTGAATGAGTGCATGTGTGCTGTATCAATCCTTGAATGTGTGGATGAGTGATACATGGGTAATTAAATGAGGACATGAGGGTTGCATGGATGATTGAATGAGTGCCTGTGTAGTGTACAGCTGATTGGATGAGTGCATGAGTGATGTATGAATGATTGAATGAATGTATGAGCAGTGCATGGATGTTAGAATAAGCGCATAAGTGGTGTATAATTGTTACAATGAATGCACGAGTAGTGCATGGATGCTTGAATGAGTTTGTGAGTGGTGGATGGATGATTGAATGAATGCATCAGTGGTGTATGGATGATTGAATGAGTGTATGAGTGCTACTTGTATTATTGAATGAGTGGTGCATGGATGATACAATGAGTGCATGAGTGGTGCATACATGTTACAGTGAGTGCATAAGAGGTGAATGGATGATTGAATTAGTGTATAAGTGGTTATGGATTATTGAATAACTGCAGGAGCAGTAAATGGATGATTACATGAATGCTGGATTGATGGTTGCATATGTGCATGAGTGGTGTATGAATGATTGAATGAGTACTACATGGAGGATTGAATGAGTGCATGAGTGGTGCATGGTTGTTACAATGAGGGCATGAAAGGTGTATGAATGATTAAGTGACCAGTGCATGAATGTTAGAATGAGTACATGATTGCTGCATGGATGAGTGAATGAGTGCACGAGTGGTACATGAATGTAAGAATGAGGGGTATATGTATAAATGAACAAGTGTATGACTGGTTCATGGGTGATTGAATGAGTACATGAGTAGTGCCTGGATGACTGAATCAGTGCATGACTGGTGCATCAATTATTGAATGACTGCATGAATGGTGCATAGATTGTTGAAAGACTGCATGGACAGTGCATAAATGATTGAATGAATGCATGACTATGGCATGGATGATTGAATAAGAGCATGAGTGGTGCATGGATAATTGAAAGAGTGCATGAGAGGCGCATGGGTGATTGAATGACTGTGTGAGCGGTACATAGGTGATTGAATGAGTGCATGGATGATTGCATTTGTGTATTAATGTTGCATGAATGATTGAATGAGTACTTGAGTGGTATATGGATGATTGTGTAAGTAGTGCTTGAATGATTGATTGAGGGAACCAGTGGTATATGGGTGTTTCAATGTGTTCATGAGTGGTGTATGGATGATAAAATGAGTATAGGAGTGGTGCATGGATAATTGAATGAGTGGTGCCTGGATGATTGAATAGGTGCATAATTGGTCTATATATGAGTGCATGACTGGTGCATGCATGATTGAATTAGTGTATTAGTGGTACATGGATGAGTGAATGAATGCATTAAAGGTGCATGGATGATTGTAGAATTTTATAAGTGGTGCATGTATGATTGAATGAGTGTCAGTGGTATATGGGTGTTTCATTGAGTGGATGAGTGGTGTATGGATGATTGAATGAGTGCATGAGTGATGTGTGGATGATTGAAGGAGTGCATGAGTTGTGTATGGGTAATTGAATGAGTGCTTGAGTAGTCTATGGATGATTTAATGAGTGACCAAGTGGTGCTTGGGTGATTGAATTAGTGCATGAGTGGTGCATGAGTATTTGAATGAGTGCATGAGTGGTGAATAGATAATTGCATGACTGCATGAGTGGTGCATAGGTGATTGAATGAGAGGATGAATAGTGCATGGGTCACTGAATTAGTGTATGAGTGATGTATGGATGATTGAATAAGTGATTGAATAAGTATATGAATGGTGCATGAGTCCATAGGTGTGTAAATGGTTATAGTAGGGCTTGTATGTGTGAGTGAATGGCTGCATTAGTATTCCTCATAACTAATTGATCTATATATGATACAAAGGTGATTTAACAAATACAATCTCACTGAACACCATCCACTCTGAAGAAAGAAAGGCAAAGAAAAATATGTTAGTAATTCATATTGAAGATTTCAAAATTATATCAACATACATTAATTATAACATTTTGATACATCATAGCGAAAATATTATTTTCTGCTTTTTACTGTTCTTATCTTTCATACTTGTTCACTATAAACAGTGGTGTGTATGAATCATTATCAACATTCAGTAGGGCAAAAACAATCAAAGGATGCAGCATAGCACAATTTTATAAATAAATACAACTATGCATAACACTCACTAAAATTTAGTAATTGTTGGCTTTTTCTAAAGTTACTATAATAATCTCAAGAAATGTTGGTTTTCACTGATCCTTATATTATTATATCTGATACAATGTAACATATAATTTCGAAGCAGTCCTCAGGTTTTCAGATCCTTTTAAAAACATACTTTTTTGTAGGTAAAATATTATGGACAGTGATCATGATCCATGTACAAAATATTACACAGTAGTATGTAGCAGTTCTTGTCGGAGAAACAAAAGTTTTATATAATTGTTTAACACGGATTTAGGTGGTAACTTAAAGCTCGTGTTATTCCACTAAATCCATTCAGTATTTAACTATAATATGAGAATGTAGTGTTTAGAGGTTACATAATCTTCTTTCTTGAACTTAAAAGTACTGTTGCATTTCCAACAATATTCTGAAGACATTGCCCCCAGTAGGCCCCATAATGTCTAATAAACCATGAATGCCGTAATAAAAAACACCATACACCAGTCTTTATCTTCAAATATTTCTCAGAACTTTGGTTGAAGAAATAACAGATATGAATTTGGTAATCTCCTAGGTAGTCTTGGTTTTAATTTTAGATTAGTGTCACTGCATTCTGTTCATCCAGACTGACATCTTAAATACACTGTGTAGTGTACAGACATTATATTCACTCCTTCATGAAAAATGATAGCCAAATTAGTAAAAGTCCTTCCTGAAATTTATATTTGTCTAGTTACAAAGTTTATGTCAGTATTTAATTTTGAACCATCTGGTCTAAATCGTTGTAACATTATTATAATGTATATTCTTGTTCTTTGTAGCAATTATGTAGATAGAAGCTCTGATCTGCTGTTTGAGCAGGTCACATTTTGGTTGGCAGTTTTGGTAAATTGCTGAAAAGGTACAGTTTTACAGTCTGGCAATGTCATGTACAGGAAGCATTCCAGATTGATTACAATAGTGGGGGTGAATTGACAATCTTCACCCTTGTGGTCCCATTTCAAAATTAATCCAAATAAGTTATTAATATTTACTTTTTCTACCTCCGATACTCCTAGCATCACCATAGCAAACTCTTGTGCATTTTGTTGAATATTGAGCGTAAATACTACTGATCCTGCAGACATATCTATAAGATGTCATAATCCTGAAAGAAAATGTATTCTAGTTTTGTCACTGTTCATGGAGTGCATTACACATTCTCTTATCTCTTCTTTGTTTAATTTTAGTAACAACGTCTGGCAAATGGAATAGTACTTTGACAACATTTGCATACTAGTTGACCCCTGTAGTGCTGTCAAATTGGTAACCTACAATTTCTTCATCATTTACTATTTTCCTCCTCTTTGATTGTTGGGGACTTTCTTTCTATACTTCCCTTTCTTCATCATCTGTATTCTATTTTGTTATCTTCCACTTTGGACTGATTACTTGTTTCTCATAAACTGGGTACTGGCTTAAATGAGGAGTAAATGCACTCCTTAACTGGTTGTACTCTCTTATGCAGCTAGCATCTGCACTCATGTTTTCCCCATCAAAGTCAATTAACAACAAACCAGACAATCTTCTAATTCATGAAAGTGCAACATATGATATTCCTTCTTTTAATACAGTACTACCAATATTTACCAAAGCAGTAGCTACACTTAACTCTTGTGATTTGTGGATTGTTACAGCATATGCTAGTGACACCGGAAACTGTTTCCGCTGCACATAAAAGACTTTCACTAACAAAAAACATGCAACGCATCAGTCAATCTGCTGGACACCATCAACCTCATCAAAGTTTATGACCAAGTATTCTATGTCATTTCTGTTTACATAATTTAAAAAATGTATAACTTTACCTATTGTACCATTTAGTAACTCTTCTTCAACATTTAGATTCCGATGTAAAATTACACAACAGTTTTTACAGAGATGTAATTGCTTCTCTAATCCTGCAGTTTATGATACAGAGGTTTCCAAAGAATTCAATTTTGCTTGTAGTTTATCTGCAGTAGTACTGTTACTCCTTGATGTTCCATTGTATCACTAGCTGTAATTTTCCACAATTTCTTATTTCTCCAGTTGGAGTAAATGAAGTTTGAGCGCTCTCCTAGGGTTGGCATTGAACAAACTATAAACTTGTTTTCTTTTATGAAACTATGAATTACTTGTGCTGGTATAATATTAGTTGGACATTTTTCTCTGATAAGGCCATTTTTTAAAGCATGTTTTCCTTCTTTCGTTAGAACTCTTACTCAAATGTACTTTAATATATCTTCAAACTCCCCTTTTGTTGCTTGCCACATATTTTTGACTAAGTCTTTGTATCAAAAGTATTGCCAAATATTCACATTGCCAATACTTCCAAGAGAAATTCTTGTTTCATCTTGTAGAAGAGTCTTGAAAACAGGTTGTCCTTTTGCAGGTGTTAGTTGTAGTAAGTCATAAAATACAATTAAATGATTTCCACCAAATAGTACGTCATAGTTTGTTTTCAATACCTGCTACCTTCTTGATTGGATGAATGCAAGCATTAGGTTTGACACCATGCTCACTTCATCAATAATGAGAAGCTTCAGTTTTTTAATACTCTTGCTACCGCATGACAAGCGTCACCTGGTAGTTTTTTATATTTCAGTTTCTTGTCATGTTCCACAGATATTAATGGTAGTAGATAAAAAGTAATTCCTTTAATGTTATGTGCAGCTACACCTGTTGGTGCAGTTACTACACATGACAAATTTGAATCTGTATTCGTCTGTAGGTAACTGTGAGTACTTTAATTAAGAAACCTTTTCCAGTACCAGTTTGACCACTTATATAAAACTGATTAAATGAAGAACACTGACAATTTTTCTTATCATGCAGGTATCCATGCTCTATTTTATCTTTAAATTCATTAAAAATATATTTCTGTTCTTTATTCACTTGTTGCAGTAACTGTTCTAAGTCCTCAGTTTCATTCATAGCTATAACTGCTTCATTTTGAATAATTGCTTCTCCAAGAGGATCTTGACTTCCTGGTGCTGAACTTTGGCTACTCTGAGAACTGTCCTTGATTATCTCAGCAGCACTTGTTTCCTCCTGCTCACCCACAACTCTCAACATTTTAAGGCAATGTGGAAGCACTGAGCATGCTATGGTATATTTGACAGCATTGAAAGAATCTTCATAACAGTGATACCGGCAAGTAATTCTGATTCTGCATGCAATGGCTAAAGCAACTGCCAATCTGCCAAGCAGAACAACTCTTTTTTGTCTGCTGTTTGGCAACTCAGCTCTCTGTGGTTTATTAGATTTCCTTTTTTATGTATTACCAAACGACAACCGCATCCAAGTAGTGCACAGCTTCCTTCTTCTATGTTTTCAGTAGCACTACTTCTATGTATATAGTCCTGGAGTATTTTAAATTGACACATTTTTTCAAGATGTGTACTTCTCCATGGGTAGTATGTATCTAGCATGTTAGTTTTCAGGATATCTCTACTCTCAAGTTGAAATTCAGCAAGATATTGGATCTCTTGGAAATTTTTGAATACTCTGTTATGAGCATTTGCAAGCCCTAGGCTCACCCATACAATTCCTCTTGACTGAGAGAATAAACTAGCTGAGCTTAACCTGTCGGACTATTTGTATGAACCTATTTCTATGTGGGAAAGCATTTTCAAACTAACACTACAATTTCTTTGTAAGACTTTTCTTCAGCTGAAATATCCTCCCACATCTCTTTCCTCTCTGTCTTCTCTGACTTTGTTATACATGAAGTGACATAGGGAGCAACAGTAATAGAGTTGTCTGCAATAAACTGAAGATCCCTATTTTCATTCCACATCTTCAGAATGACAGGATTGTAGTCAGTAATGTACTTGGAGGATTCTGTTCCTCTAAGTTTGTATGTGTTTTTCCGTGATTTCTGAGTCAGGGTGTGTCTGACTGCAGACAAAAAGCTGTTCACCCTACCTTCTGAGATGACAGGTCATGGGATTCCAAAACGACATCTTGTGTAAAATTTTCATTTGCATCTGTATTTTCTACAACAGTATTTTCCACACCTATGATTTTGGAATCGTAGAACTTGTTGTCTTAAGATCTTGTCACCACTGTCCTTTGGGATTGCGCAAGTGACATACTGCTCTATGAAAGACAACACAGACCCATCAGTATCTGTTCCAAACTTTGAGGCATCTTTTACCCATAGCAGCATGTGAATATATGGAGCACTTCTAGCTTGGTATTCTTTGTGCCAAAAGAAATCAGTCACTTCACCGAATGGAGGATTTGTTTTGTTGCAGATAAACTCTATCATGGCTTGAAATCTGTGGTTAAAATATCTGCAAACATTTGCAGGGTCCAATGAGCAGAGTTCTCTTTGCGTCTTCAGATTGATGTCTTTTATATTTAAATTTGCCTCTTGCAAGAAGCCAAGCAGGTTATCCCATACATATTCAGCACAACTGAGTGTTAGAAACCATGCAGGTGCTCCTAAATGTCTCAACATGAATTTCAGTTCACAATGATGATGCTACTAATTTTCATTGGTCCCACGTTGACATGCCATGCCATGAGATTAATCAAGTTGTATTCCAGCTGCTCATCTTTTCGGTGGTTTTTCTCAAATGTGATTTACGGCAAAAGACAATGCATACAAGTCACTTTCAAATAGTAGATGAAGGATATAAGGGATACATTGAAGAAATCTAGGATTCTCTGAGTAAAGTCTAGTAGATCTGTATTCGGCCGCTGGCATTCGTAGAGGTCCGTCATCATACCTTGCACCTACTCCAGTGGGGAAGAGAGGCAGGAAACATCGAGCTTCTAAACATTTTTCCCATACAATTAAGGGAGCTCCTTTCACTTCTTTTAATTGATATAGATCTATAGCATCACCAACATATTCTTTAGAATGTAGAGGTTGGATGCTGTAATGTTCATAAATATTTTCTACTCTGGATCGCTTCACTTTTTTTATCTGACCTGTCGATGATGATGTGTTGTCCTCTGTTAGAAATGGGGGTCTCAAGTTGGCAGAGGTAGGTACCTTTGTCCAAATAGGGGACCTTGCTTCTAGTCAGGGTAAGGGGATACACACTTTAGATAACCCCTGCTCACCCCCTAGATAGCTTGGCAAAAGCAGACAGGCTTATCCCAAAGGCAATGTGTAAAGTATTTGTGCCAACACTCACAGTAACACAGTGAAGACACCACAAATGGACACCACACCAGTTTATAAAAATAAAAATATCTTTATCTAAACTAAACAGGACCAAAACGATGAAAATCCAACAAATACGATAAAAAATATGACTTTCAAAATGTTTCAAGAACCTG
This sequence comes from Triturus cristatus, assembly GCF_964204655.1. NCBI lineage: Eukaryota > Metazoa > Chordata > Amphibia > Caudata > Salamandridae > Triturus > Triturus cristatus. The sequence goes on from NC_140593.1 coordinate 903,330,138, forward strand.
TACCATAGAAAACTTTAGATGCGTGACTTTTCACCAAAGTACCTGTAGATGCGTGAAAGTTCCAAAAGCCAAACAGCCGCACAGTCTGAAAGCAAAGAGATGCGACACTCCTGAGACCTTGGGGAGGCGATGCGACAGTCCTGCTGCATGCAGAGGAAGGGTTGCATCGAATCCGGTCAGTAGGAGGAGTGATGCATTGATTCTTCGTGACGGCTCCAGTGCGTCGGATGAACTTGCCGCACAGGCACGATGCGTGGAAATACGGGATGCTTCGGTGATCAATGCGTCGTCGTCGAACGTCGCTGCGTCGGCCCTCTTCAACCACGATCTCTTGATGCATCGATTTCTGTAGTTCTTTGAGTTTCTTCTTTCTTCCAGCTCCAAAACAGCAGCAACAACCTCTGGAGGCCCAAAACTGGCACAGGCACCTCTTGGCAGGTCAGAACTCACAGCAGCAGAGTTCAGGGGAGCTGGGAGTAAAGTCTTTGTGTCCATGAGACTTCGGAACAGGAGGTCAGCTCACTTCAGTACCTTAGAAATCTCCTTCAAGCTGGGGACACAGCACACAGCAAAGTCCTTCTCCTTTCCTTGGCAAAAACAGCAACTGCAGGCCAACCCAAGACACACAGCAAGGGCAGTACTTCTCCTCAGTCTCTCCAGCTCTTCTCCTTGGCAAAGGTTCCCCTTGAATTCCAGGAATGATCAACAGTCTAGGCTTTTGGGTCTGATACTTATTCCCACAAAATGTCTCTGTGCAAGGGGCTCTGAGCCCAGTTCAAACCAGTTCTGGGGGGCACTCTGCAAGTGCACAACAACATCTGTTGTCAGTGTGAGCCTTGGCTCCTGACACACCACAGGGGGCGGAGCCAGCATTGTGGAAGGCAGGCACAGTCATATTCATGTACAGGTGCTACTCCTCCCACCACTCCAAATGCAGACCAGGCCTATTCAGCCTAGTGCTGACTCATCCAGACTCCTAGAGCCACAGCACCTCCCCAGCCACTGTCACTCCAAAGCCAGGCAGTCAATCTACAAACAGGCAGAGGCACACAGGATGGTTGAACAAGAAAATAGGGACTTTCTAAAAGTAGTATTTTTCAAACACACAGTTTAAAAACCATCTTTACTAAAAGATGTGTTATCAAATTCTGAGTTCAGGGATACCAAACTCCATTTTCCATCTTATCCCTATGGGAAGATATGATTGTAAAATGTCACAAAGCATTCGCCATTCTATCCTATGGGGCATGATAGCCTTTCAATAGTGAAAAATGAAATTGTCAGTACTTCACTATCAGGACATGTAACATATACCAGTACGTGTCCTACCTTTCACATACACTGCCCAAAGGGCTACCCTGGGCCTACCATAGGGGTGTCCATATGTAAGAAAAGTGAAGGTTAGGGCTTGGCAAGTGGGTGCACTTGCCAAGTCGGTATGGCAGTTAACAAACTGTGCGTAGGCCTGAGACTTCTTTTCAGGGTTACTCATGTGGGTGGCACAATCAGCGCTGCAAGCCCACTAGTAGCATTTGATTCACCAGCCCTGGCACACTCAGTGCACTTTACTAGGTACCTACTGGTAAAACAAATATGCCAATCAGGGAGAACCAATCACAATAACAATTTACACAGAGAGCATGTATACTTTAGCACTGATCAGCAGTGGTAAAGTGCCCAGAGTCCTATAGCCAAAATACACAGGTCAGGAAAAAATAGGAAAAAGAAGCAAAAAGTTTGGGGGTAACCCTACAAAAAGGGCCATTTCCAACATCCTCCATATGTGTGATATCTTTAAGAATACTTATATTTTTATAATATATGTTATTTTGTACCAGATATAAGGGTACCTTTTTAACTTTAGTAAAATCTACTATCTCTTGCCATATTTATTTTGCAAGGGGACTATTTACTGGAATTACAAGTGCCTGTTCCAAATATGTCTGTATGCCTATAGTTTCAATATTTTGCTAAAAATGTAAAGGGCAAGTATACAACTCTACCTTTGAGACCTTTCTGGTGCTCAGTTGGAGGTAATTTTCCTGTCCTAGCCTCCATGTGAACTATAGCTTAAAATGCATGTATACATTGGAATAGTATGGATTCATAAACATTCAAATCTTTAAGTACGTAAGGAATGGGTACTATTTCTAAATTGTTGTGTACTGTTCTAGCAGGCATTTTGTTTTCCCTTAACTTATTATAGCAGTACTTATACATAACTTGCCGCGTGGATAAGTCAAACTGTTCCTCTAAAAATAAGTAAACAGCAAATTCACGCCCCTTATCATTATTCTCCTTTTCACTTTTATTGTAACCTCTGTTTATTGAAAACAAAGCGAGAAGGAAAACAGAAGCCAAGCAAATAGAAGGCACATATCCCAATAAGAAAAGCGGTGAGATAACATAGGTGACCAAGCTGTACATGAAATGAAATGAAATGAAAACGAAATGAAAGCTGTACATTGAAACATCAATATAAAATCAACCCACCGGAAACAGAGGTCAGACTGTGTAAAAAAAAGCAAACCCGTCCATACAAAATATACTAGATTGGGGCAATATATAGCGTGGTACCCTCCCAGGTCACAAACAGTGTAGCAGTGGTCCCAGCTCCAAGGGAAAATACATGGGAGGAACTAGGGAACAAAAGCCAGTCCAGTCCAGAGTCCGATCATCTTGTGAAGTAGTGCCACAGCACCGCAGCTGGACATACGGTAGAGACATGTTAGGCTTAGCTTTAACAACGATGAGGCCTTCACATCATGGAGGGGAAATGCCTTGCACTGTGAACATACTAGACAGCTATCTCCATTTTTAATATGAACATTAACACACAACAAAGGAAAAAAAGAAAAAGGGATCTTAAGAGATGAAAACACATAAAAAAGAAAACAATCAGAGGGATCTTCCCTCCCGGGGGGGGGAGTAGATGTCGGATGCGCTGTGGGGAGCTAGGGCCCAAATTGGAAGTCATAAAAGGTTCCAGGGGGCAAAAAGACCTGTCTGCTATTTCAAATTGGTCGTTCATGGGATTCTGGTTTCTGACCCCGAGAGAAAGGCTCCAAGGGATCTTCGAACAGCTGTAGAGCACTCAGTTTGGGGGATACCAGTCAGGAGTTCTCAGTCTTGGTGAGGTGGTGTATAAGTGGCTGACAAATGCGCTTGAATCGTGAGTCCGTGTGGTTAATACGGCCGTAAGTAATTCTAAGGCCAGGACATCCCACAACCGAAGAAACCAGGTGGCAATGGGGGGAGGGTGGGGCTTCTTCCAACATAAAGCAATGGACTATCTAGCCGCTCCTAGTAGATGGAGGATTAGATGCCATTACGCGTTAGTCATGGCTTTCAACGTACTGGATTTAATGCTCAAAATCGCCAATGATGGGGTCGAAGGAACCAGGAAACCTACCACTTCTTACATGTGACTGAGGACCTCCTTTCAAAAAAGTGTAAGATGGGGGCAAGACCACCAAAAGCCCCCTCTATCGCTCTGGCACCTCCAGCAAAGCGAAGGGGAGTTTGGGAACATCTGATGGAGGCGAGTGGGGGTATAGTACCATCGTGTCATCAGTTTGTATGCTGATTCGCGCTGTGGTGTACTGCGGTACACCTTAGGGATGTCCCTCCACAGATGGGCCCACCCCTCAAGGGGGATGTCTTCATCCAGGTCTGAGGCCCAATGCGTCTGATAGCCATGAAGCGTGTGTTGTTTAGAGTGTTGTAAAACAGAATAGGTTTTAGAAATCAGACCCTTTGACCCCTCAAACCTAGGAACCAAAGATTTAAAGGGGGTGAGTAGTCGAATAGCCTCCTGGACATATGTCGGGGAGCTAAGCCAATGCCGCGACTGGTTATATTGCATACGCGCACCTTCCGAGAGGTGAAAGGTGTGTCTGCATTGTTCAAATGTACGGAGGGCGGTGCCCTGAAAAAAGTCCTGGATAACTCGCCGTCCCTCTACTGTCCATGCATCAAAAGCCTGAGGCTGTTAGGCAGGGGGAAACGTAGGGTTATGAGTTAGAGGTGTGTTGGGGGAGGGAAACGTCGTGATGCCCCGGGCTACTGTCAGTCTATCCCAGGTCTCCAGGACCATTCTCGTAGGGGTAGCTATGTAAGTGCTGTGGGGGCGAGCTCCACGCAGGAGCTAAGCTAGATTCCACAAGGGTCTACAGGATACCGCCTGGTCCAAGTGGAACCAATGCTTCTCGTTTTCACAAACTATCCCTTCTGATATAAACCGAAGGTGACAGGCCTAATAATATTTCAACAGATTGGGGCAGGCAAGACCACCCCGGTTTCTGGGAAGCATAAGGATTTTATTAGAGAAGCGAGGTCAAGATTTCCCCCATATAAATTTGGTAAAGTCCCGCTGCAGGGCCAGGATATCCGCTTGTGGTATGGGGGTGGGAAGGATTTGAAAAATAGAGAGAATTTTAGGAAGAAGAGACATTTTAATGGTGTTAATTTGTCCAAAACATGCCTGGGGAAGGCCTTTCCATCTACGCATTTCCTCTCGTATGGATTTGCCATACCTGGGCCAATTAGACGAAGTCCAAGATGAAAGTGTAGGAGTTAGTGCCAGGCCCAGGTATCGAATCGACACATCGGTCCACTGCACCGGAATAGAGTCCCGCAGTTCCTGGACTTTCGAGGCAGAAAGTGTAAGAATAAGGGCATGGGATTTAGCAAGATTGATCCGATAGCCGGAGGCGGCTTTGAAGGACCCCAGGAGTGTCAACCACATGCAGGAAGGGAGGTCGGTGGGGAGGACAGGGATAATAGGAGATCATCAGCGAAGAGAGAGGCTTTATGCTCATAACCGTCCATGGGAATACCCCGTATATCCTGATCACAACGTATAGCAATAGCCAGGGGCTCCACTACAAGTGCAAATAGTAAGGGAGAGAGCAGGCACCCCTGTCTAGTGCCGCGGTGGATAGGAATAGGGGCTGTAAGATGTCCATTAAAATGAATGCAAGTGGTGGGCTTCGCATATGGAGCCATCAGTTTAGAGATTATCCCAGGTCCCAGGCCACCTTTCTAGAGGACTGCCCTAAGAAAGCCCCAGTCCATGCAATCGAACGCCTTTTCTGCGTCGAGGGACACCAGACAGGCAGGAATATATCTGAATCATGCTTTCTCCACTAGCTGGGCTATCCAGCGGATATTGTCCTCACCCTGACGGTGACAAATAAACCCCACTTGATCAGGGTCAACGAGACCCGGAAGATGAGGTTCCAAGCGATTTGCCAGGATGTTCTCATATATCTTGCCATCAGTGTTTAACAGGGCAGTAGGGCGAAAGGTTGCGGGCAGGGTCAGATCCTTTCTTGGCTTAGGGTAAGCACTATTTCCACCTCGTTCATTGTGGCGGTGAAACCCGAGCGATCAGTGAAGCTATTAAAGAGATTAAGCATATGGTCCCAAAGTTGCGGGTAGAAGACCTAATAGAAAGCAACCGGCAGGCTGTCAGGTCCTGGGGTTTTGCTTATCAGAAGCTGTTTCAGCGCTTTGGCTATTTCGTCATGAGTAATAGGATCATCAAGCAATTTCGTGAAATAGGGATCTATAGGGTCCCAAGGGCAGGAGTCGAGAAAAGCCGTGGATGCACGTGGTCCCTACGTTCTAAGGCTTTAATATCTCTAGAAAGGGTGAACTCAACCAGGCGCGCCTCCCCAGACTGGGCGATTGATATTGATGTGATGACCCCCCGAATAGTGGCTCGATGCGTGGAAATACGGGATGCTTCAGTGATCAATGCGTCGTCATCGAACGTCGCTGCTTCGGTCCTCTTCAACCACGATCCCTCGATGCGTCGATTTCTGTAGTTCTTTGAGTTTCTTCTTTCTTCCAGCTCCAAAACAGCAGCAACAACCTCCAGAGGCCCAAAACTGGCACAGGCACCTCTTGGCAGGTCAGAACTCACAGCAGCAGAGTTCTGGGGAGCTGGGAGTAAAGTCTTTGTGTCCATGAGACTTCGGAACAGGAGGTCAGCTCACTTCAGTACCTTAGAAATCTCCTTCAAGCTGGAGACACAGCACACAGCAAAGTCCTTCTCCTTTCCTTGGCAAAAACAGCAACTGCAGGCCAACCCAAGACACACAGCAAGGGCAGTACTTCTTCTCAGTCTCTCCAGCTCTTCTCCTTGGCAAAGGTTCCCCTTGAATTCCAGGAATGATCAACAGTCTAGGGTTTTGGGTCTGATACTTATACCCACAAAATGTCTCTGTGCAAGGGGCTCTGAGCCCAGTTCAAACCAGTTCTGGGTGCACTCTGCAAGTGCACAACAACATCTGTCGTCAGTGTGAGCCTTGGCTCCAGACATACCCCAGGGGGCGGAGCCAGCATTGTGGAAGGCAGGCACAGTCATATTCATGTACAGGTGCTACTCCTCCCACCACTCCAAATGCAACCCAGGCCTATTCAGCCTAGTGCTGACTCATCCAGACTCCTAGAGCCACAGCACCTCCCCAGCCACTGTCACTCCAAAGCCAGGCAGTCAATCTACAAACAGGCAGAGGCACACAGGATGGTTGAACAAGAAAATAGGGACTTTCTAAAAGTGGTATTTTCAAACACACAGTTTAAAAACCATCTTTACTAAAAGATGTGTTATCAAATTCTGAGTTCAGGGATACCAAACTCCATTTTCCATCTTATCCCTATGGGAAGATATGATTGTAAAATGTCACAAAGCATTCGTCATTCTATCCTATGGGGCATGATAGCCTTTCAATAGTGAAAAATGAAATTGTCAGTACTTCACTATCAGGACATGTTACATATACCAGTACATGTCCTACCTTTCACATACACTGCACACTGCCCAAAGGGCTACCTTGGGCCTACCATAGGGGTGTCCATATGTAAGAAAAGGGAAGGTTAGGGCTTGGCAAGTGGGTGCACTTGCCAAGTCGATATGGCAGTTAACAAACTGTGCGTAGGCCTGAGACTTCTTTTCAGGGCTACTCATGTGGGTGGCACAATCAGCGCTGCAAGCCCACTAGTAGCATTTTATTTACCAGCCCTGGCACACTCAGTGCACTATACTAGGGACGTACTGGTAAAACAAATATGCCAATCAGGGAGAACCAATCACAATAACAATTTACACAGAGAGCATGTATACTTTAGCACTGATCAGCAGTGGTAAAGTGCCCAGAGTCCTATAGCCAAAATACACAGGTCATGAAAAAGTAGGAAGAAGAAGCAAAAAGTTTGGGGGTAACCCTACAAAAAGGGCCATTTCCAACATCCTCCATATGTGTGATATCTTGAAGAATACTTATATTTGTATAATATATGTTATTTTGTACCAGATATAGGGTACCTTTTTAACTTTAGTAAAATCTACTATCTCTTGCCATATTTGTTTTGCAAGGGGACTATTTACTGGAATTACAAGTGCCTGTTCCAAATGTGTCTGTATGCCTATAGTTTCAATATTTTGCTAAAAATTTAAAGGGCAAGTATACAACTCTACCTTTGAGACCTTTCTGGTGCTCAGTTGGAGGTAATTTTCCTGTCCTAGGCTCCATGTGAACTATAGTTTAAAATGCATGTATACATTGGAATAGTATGGATTCATAAACATTCAAATCTTTAAGTACATAAGGAATGGGTACTATTTCTAAATTGTTGTGTACTGTTCTAGCGGGCATTTTGTTTTCCCTTAACTCATTATAGCAGTACTTATACATAACTTGCCACGTGGACAAGTCAAACTGTTCCTCTAAAAATAAGTAAACAGCAAATTCACGCCCCTTATCGTTATTCTCCTTTTCACTTTTATTGTAACCTCTGTTTATTGAAAACAAAGCGAGAAGGAAAACAGAGGCCAAGCAAATAGAAGGCATATGTCCCAAGAAGAAAAGTGGTGAGATAACATCAGTGACCAAGCTGTACATGAAATGAAATGAAATGAAAACTAAATGAAAGCTGTACATTGAAACATCAATATAAAATCAACCCACCAGATACAGAGGTCAGACTGTGTAAAAAAAAAAAAACCCGTCCCTACAAAATATACTAGACTGGGCTGGGGCAATATATAGCGTGGTACCCTCCCAGGTCACAAACAGTGTAGCAGTGGTCCCAGGTCCAAGGGAAAATACCTGGGAGGAACTAGGGAACAAAAGCCAGTCCAGTCCAGAGTCCGATCATCTTGTGAAGTAGTGCCGCAGCACCGCAGCAGGACATACAGTAGAGACATGTTAGGCTTAGCCTTAACAACGATGAGGCCTTCACATCATGGAGAGGCAATACCTTGCACTGTGAACAGACTAGACAGCTATCTCCATTTTTAATATGAACAATAACACACAACAAAGAAAAGAAAGAAAAAGGGATCTTAAGAGATGAAAACACATAAAAAAGAAAACAATCAGAGGGATCTTCCCTCGGGGGGGGGGGGGGAGTAGATGTCGGATGCGCTGTGGGGAGCTAGGGCCCAAATTGGAAGTCATAAGAGGTTCCAGGGGGCAAGAAGACTTGTCTGCTATTTCAAATGGGTCGTTCATGGGATTCTGGTTTCTGACCCCAAGAGAAAGGCTCCAAGGGATCTTCGAACAGCTGTAGAGCACTCAGTTTGGGGGATACCAGTCAGGAGTTCTCAGTCTTGGTGAGGTGGTGTATAAGTGGCTGACAAATGCGCTTGAATCGTGAGCCCGTGTGGTTAATACGGCCGTAAGTAATTCTAAGGCCAGGACATCCCACAACCGAAGAAACCAGGTGGCAATGGGGGGAGGGTGGGGCCTCTTCCAACATAAGGCAATGGACTATCTAGCCGCTCCTAGTAGATGGAGGATTAGATGCCATTACGCGTTAGTCATGGCTTTCAACGTACTGGGTTTAATGCTCAAAATCGCCAATGACGGGGTCGAAGGAACCAGGAAACCTACCACTTCTTACAAGTGACTGAGGACCTCCTTTCAAAATAGCGTGAGATGGGGGCAAGACCACCAAAAGCCCCCTCTATCGCTCTGGCACCTCCAGCAAAGCGAAGGGGAGTTCGGGAACATCTGATGGAGGCGAGTGGGGGTATAGTACCATCGTGTCATCAGTTTGTATGCTGATTCGCGCTGTGGTGTACTGCGGTACACCTTAGGGATGTCCTTCCACAGATGGGCCCACCCCTCAAGGGGGATGTCTTCATCCAGGTCTGAGGCCCAATGCGTCTGATAGCCATGAAGCGTGGGTTGTTTAGAGTGTTGTAAAACAGAATAGGTTTTAGAAATCAGACCCTTTGACCCCTCAAACCTAGGAACCAAAGATTTAAAGGGGGTGAGTAGTCGAATAGCCTCCTGGACATATGTCGGGGAGCTAAGCCAATGCCGCGACTGGTTATATTGCATACGTGCACCTTCCGAGAGGTGAAAGGTTTGTCTGCATTGTTCAAATGTACGGAGGGCGGTGACCTGAAAAAAGTCCTGGATAACTCGCCGTCCGTCTACTGTCCATGCATCAAAAGCCTGAGGCTGTTAGGCAGGGGGAAACATAGGGTTACGAGTTAGAGGTGTGTTAGGGGAGCGAAACGTCGTGAGGCCCCGGTCTACTGTCAGTCTATCCTAGGTCTCCAGGACCGTTCTCGTATGGGTAGCTATGTAAGTGCTGCGGGGGCGAGCTCCACGCAGGAGCCAAGCTAGATTCCACAAGGGTCTACAGGATACCGCCTGGTCCAAGTGGAACCAATGCTTCTCGCTTTCACAAACTATCCCTTCTGATATAAACCGAAGGTGACAGGCCTAATAATATTTCAACAGATTGGGGCAGGCAAGATCACCCCGGTTTCTGGGAAGCATAAGGAATTTATTAGAGAAGCGAGGGCAAGATTTCCCCCATATAAATTTGGTAAAGTCCCGCTGCAGGGCCAGGATATCCGCTTGTGGTATGGGGTGGGAAGGGTTTGAAAAATATAGAGAATTTTAGGAAGAAGAGACATTTTAATTGTGTTAATTTGTCCAAACCATGCCAGGGGAAGGCCTTTCCATCTACGCATTTCCTCTCGTATGGATTTCCCATACCTGGGCCAAATAGACGAAGTCCAAGATGAAAGTGTAGGAGTTAGTGCCAGGCCCAGGTATCGAATCGACACATCGGTCCACTGCACCGGAATAGAGTCCCGCAGTTCCTGAACTTTCGAGGCCGAAAGTGTAAGTTTCAGGGCATGGGATTTAGCAAGATTGATCCGATAGCCGGAGGCGGCTTTGAAGGACCCCAGGAGTGTCAACCACATGGAGGAAGGGAGGTCGGTGGGGAGGAAAGGGATAAGAGGAGATTATCAGCGAAGAGAGTGGCTTTATGCTCATAACCATCCATGGGAATACCCCGTATATCCTGATCACGACGTATAGCAATAGCCAGGGGCTCCACTACTAGTGCAAGTAGTAAGGGGGAGAGCGGGCACCCCTGTCTAGTGCCACGGTGGATAGGAATAGGGGCTGTAAGATGTCCATTAAAATGAATGCGAGTGGTGGGCTTCGCATATGGAGCCATCAGTTTAGAGATTATCCCAGGTCCCAGGCCACTTTTCTAGAGGACTGCCCTAAGAAAGCCCCAGTCCACGCAATCGAACGCCTTTTCTGCGTCGAGGGACACCAGACAGGCAGGAATATATCTGAATCGCGCTTTCTCCACTAGCTGGGCTATCCAGCGGATATTGTCCTCACCCTGACGGTGACAAATAAACCCCACTTGATCAGGGTCAACGAGACCCGGAAGATGAGGTTCCAAGCGATTTGCCAGGATGTTCTCATATATCTTGCCATCAGTGTTTAACAGGGCAGCAGGGCGAAAGGTAGCGGGCAGGGTCAGATCCTTTCCTGGCTTAGGGTAAGCACTATTTCCGCCTCGTTCATTGTGGCGGTGAAACCCGAGCGATCAGTGAAGCTATTAAAGAGATGAAGCATATGGTCCCAAAGTTGCAGGTAGAAGACCTGATAGAAAGCAACCGGCAGGCTGTCAGGTCCTGGGGTTTTGTTTATCCGAAGCTGTTTCAGCGCTTTGGCTATTTCATCATGAGTAATAGGATCATCAAGCAATTTCGTGAAATAGGGATCTATAGGGTCCCAAGGTCAGGAGTCGAGAAAAGCCGTGGATGCACGTGGTCCCTATGTTCTAAGGCTTTAATATCTCTAGAAAGGGTAGACTCAACCAGGCGCGCTTACCCAGACTGGGCGATTGATATTGATGTGATGACCCCCCGAATAGTGGCTTGGAAGTCGTCCCAGGGGACGTCTTCAGGGGTATCAGAAAGGGAATTGGCGAGAAAGAAGGCCTCAATCTCCTTATGAATGTCTGCCACATTCACAGGGTCACAAAGGGCCTGGAGGGGGCAGTCTCCACCGAGGCAGGGGTTCTCTACATGTATCAGGGGGTTGGAGTGCGAACAGGACATGTGCATGGTCTGATATAGATATATTGGAAATCTCTGCGCTACACAGCATGTGAACTAAGGGGAGCGAAAGAAAGGAATATTCTATACGAGAATACGAGCGGTGCATGTGAGAAAAGGAGTTATCCCGAGAGTCTGGGTGTAGGTGTCTCCAGGCGTCGACTAAACCGAAGTCAGTGATGACATTCCACAGTGTCGCTGACATCGCCCCGGCAGTATGATGCGCATGCGCAGTGCGGTCCCACTCAGGGTTCCAAATCAAATTAAAGTCACCCCCAAGGACAATAGGAGTAGAAAGTGATTGCAGGAGGACCCTAAGGTGCAGGCGAAGAAATGTGTCTTGATTCTGGTTAGGTGCATATATGTTAACAAAAGTTAAAGATCCCCGACCCCAAACCATGTGTACCTTGAGAAACCTCCCCCCATCATCTGCCGTACACTTGGGGGTCACTACTTGCCAGCCTGGCTTGAAAAAAATTTCCACCCTGCCAGTTTTGGTAGGGGAGCACGCCCAACATTGAATAGGGTATCTGGGGTGGGACATAAGGCGGGTGTCAGTGGAAAGCAAGTGGGTCTCCTGAAGGAAAACCATGTCAGGGTCCTGCTGAAGCAAATATCGCCATACTTGGCAACGCTTATTAGGCGAGTTCAGCCCTTTCACATTGAGAGAAAGGAGTTTAACAGGATTCGTCATAATACAAAAGGGGAATGTTTTGCACCTCCTCCGCCCTGCAGTATCTTGAGCCCCACCAGCTCCTCCCAATCACCACCCATCGCAGCAAAAGAATGAGAAAGACAGCCCCGATCTCCAAGGCACATTCTAGCAAGTCCCAGAAAGGTAACACCCGAAAATTGAGACAGCTCAGCCCCTCGGATCAGCGCATCTAAGGGAAGAAAACATACAACAAAAAGGGAAAGAGAAAAAAATTTGAAAAAGACAAAAACAGATGATCAACTGGGCCAAACAAGTTCAGAGTCTAACGGGAATAGCCCAGAGTCACTCAGGTGGGCCATTCCGGAAAAGTCACTTACCTGAGGGACTCTGAGTGGGGGGGCGGCAGACACATAGAAGTGCAAGGGTCTCCATCGCCTATATCCCGTGGAAGTATAAAATACACAATGTTCATTCCAGACATCGGTCCATTCCAAGACGATCGATCATAGGGGTGGTAGGGACTCCCTCCGCAGGGCCAACCAAAGTGACAAGAAAGCGCAATCATAGCCCTCTGACCCGTGCGGTGGACCACTCCACGTAACATGTGCCATCTACGGCAAGCCTTATGACAGGGAAACGAGTAAGCCTACCAGTCAGAATGGAATGTAAGGGGCTCCAGCATAATATCGTAGGCCAGCAGTACCAGTAAGGTGTCACTCAGCATGAGTTTGTGACTGCATTGAAGAAGAAGAGCCACTTAGAGAATGGATATGGCCTATAATGTCTTGCTTGGTTTGTGAGGATTCGAGCTCCTGCAGAGGATATTTGGATCTAGGAGGGAGAACAGTGGACCACTCCGGGCGAAGAGGCCCAGACCGGTGGGCCCACGAAGAGGGAAGTTCACCTCCATCAGGCTCAATAGGAAGATGCAGGAGCTGTTGCGCCTCTCTCAGTGAACGGAGAATCCATCGCTTGCCCTCCCAAGTAAACATCAGCGCGAAAGGGTGGCCCCACTGATACTTAACATTAAGGTCTATCAGTTTATCAGTAGCAGGTTTGAACTCTTTCCGCCGTCTGAGCGTGGCGGGCACCAGGTCCTGAAAGATTTGTATCGTTAGACCATTATAGGACACCGATTGAATCCCCTGCACCTTTTTCAAAATGGCTTCCATGTCTGTAAAAAAGTGGACTCTCGTGAGAATGTCTGGTGTAAAGTCAGAGCGATTGCAAGGGCCTGGGACCCGATGAGCCCTATCAAGCATAGGCGGGGAAGCGTCCTCGTTCTCCCGGATGGCGTGAAAGAGGTCCGCTGTATACGCTAGGATGTCCTTCCCCTCCGCTCCGAAAGGAACCCCTCTAATGCGTAGATTGTTTCGCCTACTGCTGTTTTCCAAGTCCTCTTGTTTCAGTTGTAGGGTGATGTTCTGATCTTCCAGGTTCATCATCCTTTTCCAAAGGCTTTCGAGGTCCTCCGTCCTAGTGTCCATGGTGCGTTTAAGATCGTCGAGTCTGTCCCAATCTCCGTGATCTCCTGGTGTATCGCTTGGAGACCGGCCTTGAAGTCCTGTCGAAGTGAGTAAATCTCCTCTTTGATTTCTCTCAGAAAGGATTTCATGAATGCTTGAGTGATCGGTACTTCTGAGGTGGGCTTCCCAGCTGACACCAGTGAAGAGTTGGGGTCCTCCTGCATTTGAGGTAATATCTTGGACCACAGCGACGTGACCGGCTTGTCATATATAGACGCAGCATCAGAGCCTTTATTAGCCTTGTTTTTGGGTGGCATGTCAGCGGTTGTAAATGGGCGCCAGGGGCCCGGTAAAAGAGGCAGGGCATTCCTACTGGACAGGGCCACGGGTCAACAGGAGACAAGGGCCCAGCGTCATCCGTTATGGGTGGTCTTTCCTCTGCAGAGCACAGGCAAAAGAGCTCCAGATTGCTCAGGAGTCACAGGCCGGAGGGTGATTGCGATAAACACTTCCTCCAAGCTGAAGGGTGAACCAGGTCCCAGTCCCAGATGTGAGGGATCGTGAACAAGGGCATCCAGCAGTCCCCATACGGTCAATGTGGGTGCCAGGGAGCTCCAACAGAGGCTGCAGGTAGTAGAATTAAATGGGGGCCAAGCATCAGAGAGGAGGGGGTCACTCAGCATGCAAAATGTATCCTCCTGGGCCCCGAGAGAGACCCCCAGTTGGCAGTAAATAAGTGTTCTCCAGAGGGGGAGGCAGTGTGACCAGCCCAGGGGCAGCACACAATCACCTACTAGTCCCAGGGCCCTCGCAAGGACTGTGTCTCAATGCAACCCAGGATAGCGCAGCCAAGTACACCCGAGGTCTCCGCACTACCTCAAGTCAGTCAGATTTCAGGGGCCCCGTGGTCAATAGCCCAACCGTATGACCACATGTAAGCTACTGGGTTCCAGGCAGGGGGAAAAGTTGGCTGTCGTACCCCAAAGAGGGGGCGGTTCCTCCTGAGAGCAGTCGCAGCATCTCAAACACCAAGGGGGCCCTCAGCCAGTATTCAACAGCAATAGTTCAGCAGGGGAGGTGGGACATCTTGGCTAAGGGCATTAGAGAGTCTCTTCACTGTCCCCAGGGCCCTTGCAGGCAAAACGGCTGTCCCCCTCTCACCGCGGTCTTCTCCGCTCCAGTTCGCACGAAGTGGGCACTCACACCAGGAGCTCCCACACGGAGGTTCCCCCGCGGCCGATGACAAAGGCCGGGGCGATGTCACTGGGGTCGGGAGCACTGTAGGCCGCAGGAAGCGTCGTAAGACTGGGAGATCTAATCCAGTAGGGATTACACTTCTGGGCGCGATGGGTCACAGTGTAGGTCTCCCCTAGGCCGCCGACAGGACCGAGCATCTGGAACGGCAGAAGAGCAGACGGTCTCTTCGAGAAGCACCGGAGGTCGAGAGCCCCCCCCAACATCCTGGGGCCCAAAACAGCCAGCGGCCCTTGCCAGCACTGGGGGCTCCCTCGGGCAAGCAAGTCACTGTCGGCACATGAAGACAGGGTCGATGTCCGCCCGACGGGCTTCCATAGTAGTCTTGACCCAAGATGGCGGCCAGAGGGATCCAAGCCACAGTCAATCAGAGGTCGCAGTCAATTAAGGCCCGCGAGGCCGTTCTCCGACAGAAAACCCAACGCCACTGCATCACCATGGTAGGCTGTGTGCTGTGCCCCGGTTAACAGGCATGGAGGCAGAGGATAAAAGCAATTGCAGGACACGGCAGAGCGGAGAACCAGTGACACGCGTCTCACTCCATTCGTGCCGAAGCCACGCCCCCTCCTTTTCACTTTTAATGTACAAATGACATTACGAGTTTCACTTTTGTAGTGAGTGCGTCAAAAACATATGCAAACACAGTTTGGTTTCTCAGGACACACTGTGTTAAAGTTTCGAATCTCTTTTTGAAAACTACCAACAGTAATACCTATGTCCTGTTCTACAACAACTGTTGTTACCAACTCTTCATTTTCCCTACACTCCGGTTCAGGACCAAAAAAAACGAAACTGTACATCATTGCAAACCTTTTCCACCTCTGCTACAGTACCGTGCGAAAGAGCTCTATTAATTTCTCCTAAACACAGAGCAGGAGTTTTTACACAGTAAAGTCTTCTAACAAAAGTTGTTGTCTTGCAAAAAACCTTCTTCGTCAAAGAAAGGCTCAGTACTCGAAGTATGTACCCATTCACCTCTAAATATTTTGCAAAAGTTACTTCCATTAACAAGTCTTTTCTTTTGGCTCTATTTTCTCATAGACAATACTATTTTGTCCACTGTCTTCCTTTAGTGTTCAATCAAGATAAATAGCTTATTCTTCAGAACAAATGCCTTCTCAACTATACTTTCAACATATTCATTTTATCTGATCGCTTGTGTTTTTCTTTTATACTTCTTCATAGGTGCTAATAAGTTGTGAATTACTCCAGAACAGAACATTTTAACTCTAATTTTCTTGAACAACTTCTGCCTTTTGGTTAAAGTCTTCCCTTTTTTGGACAATTTCTTACTTTTTATATGAGAGACATTTTGTCCTTTTTTAGTTGGTGTTATACTTTCTTTTTTGTTTATTGTTTTTGCACTGTTTCCAGTTGTGCATATATAATTTTAAGAAATGTATTTGTGCACTTACCAGCAGTTCTTTTCTCTTTGACCACCTTTCCTGCATTTTGCCCCTTTTGTTTATTAGTTCTGAGGAGATGGTGTGTTTGCTGCTCTTTCTTTCTTCTCTGAGTTTTTAATGGCATTGTAACTCTCTTTAGTTAACTAGACATCGAGGTCTAAACACAAAAAAATAGGAGTACTTTCACCAGTTAATGACGCAGTATCAGGTAAAAAAAATTAACTATTTAAACATGTACTTTATGTGAGCGAATATTGTTCAGTGAATTTACAGACTACATGTGTTACCTTTTAAGCATATATCAACCTCCCCTATGGCTTAGCTACAGACTAGCTCAATGGTTACTTATATCTAGTAGAAGATCACTTTATGTTTGGTGTAGGAGTTTAAAATATGAAGGTTCGCCGAGCAGTAAAACTGCATTCATAGGCTAAACTTTACAAGGCCCAAAACATGATGGAAGGGTTCCTTCACTGCATGTTAAACTTGAAAGTGTTAGTTCTTTAACAGATATGTGAATAAATATCTCAGTCCGTATCTGGGGCTGTGATTGCATATGTATGTAAGTTTATGAGTAAATGAACACCTCTCTGTGTGCTTTTCGATTAAGGTGTATCTGATTAAACTGCGGGTGTCAGGGTGGATGTTTAATGGGGCACATGGGTTTCTATGACCGCATATAGTTCTGTGCATCTTCAGCCTACATATGTTACTGTTTAAGCACAGATCAAGCTCCCCTAAGTCCTACTACAGCCTATCTCAGTGGTGACTTATATTATAGTAGAAGATTAGGTTATGTCTTGTGTAGGAGTTCAAAATATGAAAGTTCACATAGCAGTGAAACTGCATCCATAGGGTACACTTTGCAAGGCCCAAAACAAGGTGGACGGCTTACTTCTCTGCATGTTAGATTTGAAAGAGTCAGTTCTTTAGCAGATATGTGAATGACTATCTCACTGGGTATCTGCGCCTGTCATTGCATATGTATGTAAGTTTCTGGATAAATAATTGCCTCTTTTTATAAACTCTATGGTTCTCTAAATATGCCTCTAAGGAATTGCATGGTTTGCTTACTGCACGTCTTAGTGAGTATTAGGTTTTTTAGGTGTGTATGCAACTGCTATCAGTGAATATTTAGTGCTTCTGTTACTATGTCAGTGGGTGTTCTAGTGTCTATCTGCTTTCAAACTAAGGTGTATGAGATTAAACTGCGGGTGGCAGAGTAGATGTTTAATGGAGCATATGGGTTTGTATAACCGCATATAACTCAGTGAATCTTCACACTACGTGTTACCTTTCAAGCACATATCAGCCTCCGCTAAAGACTAGCTACAGCCTATCTCAGTGGCGACTTATAACTAGTAGAAGATCAGTTAATTTCTTGTGTAGGAGTTTAAAATATGACAGTTGGCCTAGCAGTAAACCTTCATCCTGAGGCTAAACTGTAGAAGGCCTTAAACATGATGCAAGGGCTACTTCTATGCATGTTAGACTTGAAAGTGTCAGTTCTATAGTAGATATGTGAATGAATGTCTCAGTGATATCTGGGGCTGTTATTGCATATGTATGTAAGTTTGTGGGCAAATGTCTGCCTCCGTTCGTGTCTGTAAGTGCCTGCATGATTTGCCTTTTGGATGTGTTAGTGTGTGTTAGGTTTTTTGTGTATGTGTGCAAGTGCCTTCATTATCGCTAAATAGATATCACTTCTGCCTGTCTATGTCAGTGAATCTTTAGATGCTTCTGTCACAATGTCAGTGGGTGTGTTAGTGCCTGGCTGCTTTCCCTGGTTGGCAAGGAGAATGATTAATGGGGCACATGAGTTTATATAAACGCATATAGCTCACTGAATCTTTAGAGTACATGTGTTACCTTTTAGACATATACCAGCCTACCCTATGGCCTAGCTACAGCATTCCTCAGTGGTCACTTTTATCTAATAAAACATCAGTCTATGCCTTGTGTAGGAGTTTAAAATAAGAAGGTTGGGCTAGCAGTAAAACTGCATCCAGACGCTAAACTGTACAATGCTCAAAATTTGATGTAAGGGCTACTCCTGTGAATGTTAGCTTTGAAAGTGACAGTTCTTTAGCAGATATGAGAATGTATGTCTCTGTTATATCTGGTGCTGTTGTTGCATGTGTATATACGTTTATGGGAAACTAACTGCCTCTGTTTGTAACCTATATGGTTATCTAAATGTGTCTGTAGGGGGCTGCATTGTTTGCCTCCTGGATGTGATAGTGAGCATTATTTATTTTTTGGGTGTGTGCAACTGCCTTCATTAGCACTACATAGAAATCTCTTGTGCTTGTCTATATCAGTGAATGTTAGGTACTTCTGTCACTTTGTCAGTGGGTGTTTTAGTGATACTGTTCTTTGTAGTAAGGTGTATGAGATAGATTAAACTGTGGGTAGCACCGTGGATGTTTAATGGGCTACATGAGTTTCTATACCCGCATATAGCTCCATGACTGTTCACACTACATGTATTACCTTTGAGGTACATATCAGCCTTCCCTATGGGCTAGCTACAGCCTATCTCAGTGGTGACTTATATCTAGTAGAAGATTAGTTTATGCCTTGGTACAAGGCCAAAACATGATACTAGGTCTACTTCTGTACATGCTACCTTCAAAAGTGCCAGTTCTTTACCAGATATGTGAATAAGTGTCTCAGTCCAAATCTAAGGCTGTGATTCCATGTGTATATACATTTGTCTCTAAATTGCTGCCTCTCTTGGAAACCTGTGTGGTTGTGTGAATGTGTCTCTAAGGGGCTGCATGCTTGGTGTATTACTGTGTCTCTGCGTTTGTATTTAGCTGTGCCGGATTGAAGACTGGGTGGTATGGTGCATGTGCAATTGGCAACATCGGTCTGTTGGAGTGCATAAAGCTCAGTGAATCTTCAGAATACATGTGTTACGTTTTTACCGGTAAACAGACATAATATCGAATAAAAAATATCGACTGGACAGAATATCGAGTTTTTAATATAGAATGGACAAAATATCGAATTGCCAAAATATAGTGGTGAAGAATATCGAAAATCAGGTAAGAAATATTGATTTAAATAATATAGAAGTAAGTAATATCGACAGTCATAATATAGTTGTTAAAAATATCGATTTTTTTATAGTGTTTTAAGTGTTAGTATATGTGTTAAAAATATGTATTAATTTTTAATATTTTTAAAGTAAGGAATTTTATGTTATTTAATTTTTTTGTAATTAAATTCCGTAGCGGGTTGTGGGTTTATAGGGCATTAGGGTGGGAAGTAATTTAATTATAGTACATTAAATAATAATTTTTAGGAATTATTAATTATTTTTAATTTAATTTTGCGTTTTACTTCAGTAGCGGGTTGTGGGTTTATAGGGGAATAGGGTGGGAAGTAATTTAATTGTTATTAGGTAATTATTAATTGGTATTGAAAATTAATTGGTTGCTGATTAATTATTAGTTGGTCAAAAATGTGTAATAATTGGTAATTAATTTGTATTAATTGTTTAATTGATAATTATGGTAATTGTATTAATTTATTATTTGTAGTGGGTTGTGGGTTTATAGGGTAATATGGTGGGAAGTAATTTAATTGTAAATAATTAATTATGGAAATAATTTTTGTATATTGATAATTAATTAATTATTAATTAATTATTAATTGGTAATATTTGTATTTATTAATTTTTGGTACTGAAAATTAATTGGTTGTTAATTAATTATTAATAGGTAATTAATTTAAAAAAATGTATTGTATTTATATTTAATTAATTATTACATATTGTGTGATTGGTAATACATTTTAATACTTTTTGGGGGGTATTAATAATTAATTTATTTTTAATAAAATATAAAGTTATTATTTTCCCTACTATTGCACTCACTGGAGTGGGAATAGTAATTTTTACCCCTACGCTATCCAACGCTTTCCCTACTATTGCACTCACTGGAGTGGGAATAATAATTTTTACCCCTACGCTATCCAACGCTTTCCCTACTGTTGCACTCTTTGGGGTGTGAATAGTAATTTTTACCCCTATGCTATCCAACGCTTTCCCTACCGTTGCACTCACTGGAGTGGGAATAGTAAATTTTACTCTCCCGCTATCCAACGCTTTCCCTACTGTTGCACTCTCTGGAATGGGAATAGTAATTTTTACCCCTACGCAATCCAACGCTTTCCCTACTGTGGCACTCTTTGGAGTGGGAATAGTAATTTTTACCCCCACGCCATCTGACGTTTTCCCTACTGTTGCACTCACTGGAGTGGGAATAGTACATTTTGCCCTCCCGCTATCCAACGCTTTCCCTACTGTTGCACTCTTTGGGGTGTGAATAGTAATTTTTACCCCTATGCTATCCAACGCTTTCCCTACCGTTGCACTCACTGGAGTGGGAATAGTAAATTTTACTCTCCCGCTATCCAACGCTTTCCCTACTGTTGCACTCTCTGGAGTGGGAATAGTAATTTTTACCCCTACGCAATCCAACGCTTTCCCTACTGTGGCACTCTTTGGAGTGGGAATAGTAATTTTTACCCCCACGCCATCTGACGTTTTCCCTACTGTTGCACTCACTGGAGTGGGAATAGTACATTTTGCCCTCCCGCTATC
Organism: Triturus cristatus; assembly: GCF_964204655.1. Classification (NCBI taxonomy): domain Eukaryota; kingdom Metazoa; phylum Chordata; class Amphibia; order Caudata; family Salamandridae; genus Triturus; species Triturus cristatus. Next base: position 903,350,926 of record NC_140593.1, read on the forward strand.
CAACGCTTTCCCTACTGTTGCACTCTCTGGAGTGGGAATAGTAATTTTTACCCCTACGCTATCCAACACTTTCCCTACTTTTGCACTCTCTGTAGTGGGAATAGTAATTTTTACCCCTACGCTATCCAATGCTTTCCCTACTGTTGCACTCTCTGGAGTGGGAATAGTAATTTTTACCCCTACTCTATCCAATGCTTTCCCTACTGTTGCACTCTTTGGAGTGGGAACAGTAATTTTTACCCCTACGCTATCCAACGCTTTCCCAACTGTTGCACTCACTGGAGTGCGAATAGTAAATTTTACCCTCCCGCTATCCAACACTTTCCCTACTGTTGCACTCTCTGGAGTGGGAATAGTAATTTTTACCCCTACGCTATCCAATGCTTTCCCTATTATTGCACTCTCTGGAGGGGGAATAGTCATTTTTACCATCCCGCTATCCAACATTTTCTCTACTGTTGCACTCTCTGGAGTGGGAATAGTAATTTTTACCCTCCCGCTATCCAACGCTTTCCCTACTATTGCACTTACTGGAGTGGTAATAGTAAATTGTACCCGCCCGCTATCCTACGCAAAAAATATTGAATATTTTTAATTAATATTACGTTAATATATATGTATTATTATTTATTTTTTTACTTACATTAATTATTTATTAATGTTAAAGTTATTTAAGTATTTTTAAGTATGTTTCAGTTAATTATATGTATTATTTCATTAATTTCACATTACTTTTAAGACATTTAAAAAATTCGATATTTTGACTAACTATATTCTTTACAACGATATTTTGGATTCTATATTTATGTACTTACCTGTTTGGAGATAGGGGTTCAATATTTTGGCATTCTATATTTTTTCCTCGATATTTTGGTAGGTCGATATTCTCTTTCTCGATATTTTGTCAGTGATCCGTTTTTACCATATAGCTCCCTACAGTATGGCCTCGCTACACCCTTCATTAATGTGGAGTCATATGTTCAGGAGAGCAGTTTACACCTTGTGTAGGATTTTTAAGTAAGAAGACAGCCCTAGCAGCAAAACTGCAGGCACAGGTCAATTACACCACACCCAAGACATAATGCCTAGGTTTCTACCTAGGTATGTCAGATTAAAATGTGGATGGCACACTTGAGTACAAAAGTCATTATAAGCACATATAGCTCACTCAAATATTCAAAGTACATATCTTACATATTAACCACATAGAACGCTATGGCATAGGTAGGAGTCCCATAACATGTTTAAGAAAATGTACCAGTAACTGACTATCAGTTCTCAAAACTGTAAAAATATGAACACACATTGCTAAATGAATACCTCAGTGCCTGTATTAAAAATTAGAAACATATCTGTAACTGGTTTTGATACTACCAGATATAAAAGTACTCTGTGAGTATCTTAGTGAATGTACAAGTTCTTCGGTTGATCTATGACTGGGTGAGCGAGAGCCAATTTACTTTAGAAACATGTATGTCAGTTAGAACGTGTGTGGTATAGTCTGTACCGTGCATGGCATATTAGTGGCCACATGATGACTAAGTTACAGAAACACAAATAGAGAATTCTCTGTTTTTTAACCAGAAAGAACCATGGTTTATGGCATACCTACAGCATATGTCAGAGGTTAGCTATCCGTACTAAAACATACTTTTAATACTTAACAAACTGATTTTACATGCTGGTAGTGAGAGTCCAAAGGCACACTCTCCACTAGTAAGCTTAATCCATATTTAAACACTGCATGTTCAACTATGCATAGCATTGTTATATTGCATATCTCACTCTGAAAATAAATAAAGAACATATGTCACAATATATGCACAAACAAATCCACCCTGAAATTATCCAACACCTACACTAAATAGTATGTAATACATAGCTGTCAACTTTGACAGACTCATAATTGATATACACCTTCAGTCCACTTTCAAATGTGAGTGTTCTAGTCCTCTTTTATAATGGAACAAATAAAACTACAACTCCCAGAATTCAAATAAAAACATTTGTTGTAAACAGCCCATTAGGTATACACATATAAAACTTTCACAACTTATACTACATTATTACATATACGTGTAACCATTAGTGTGCAGGCTTTTCTTCTAACACTTACAGAATGGAGTAAAGGAGCACAACTGCAACATACAGCTCTATAGAAACACATTGTAAACTAACTTCACAGACACCTAGGGTGCCGATTCCGATCCGTTAGAAATATTCCCCGTACGAATCGGATTCGTAATTTTTTACGTACGAATCATACAAGTCCCGTACAAACGAGCAAGCACGATTCGTATGTGAAAAACTACCTACGAATATTCCCGACACGTCCTCGGGTCGGGAAAAGTCGCCGACACGTCCCCGGACATTTTTACGTACAATTCGTAAAAATGAAGTCCGAGTGCGCAAGTACGATCCGTCCCGTCCGTCCGAATGTACAAACATATGGAAAAAACACCGTCCTGAGCAAACGAGATACCACTCATGTACACGACTAAACATGTGCCCGCATACGAGTCACTCAGCCCCCCCTCCACCCCCTGTATGTCCGCGCCGTACCCCCAGCCCCCGTACGTCCGTGCCGTACCCCCAGCACATACCCCTAGCCCCCGTATGTCTGCGTCGTTCCCCCAGCCCCCATATGTCCGCGACGTACCCCCAGCCCACCGTACGTCCGCGCCATACCCCCTGCACATACCCCCAACCCCCCGTATGTCTGCGCCATACCCCCAGCCCCCCGTACATCCGCGACGTACCCCCAGCCCACCGTACGTCTGCAACGTACCCCCAGCACATACCCCCAGCCCCCTGTATGTCTGTGCCGTACCCCCAGCCCCCCGTATGTCCGCGCCGTACCCCCAGCCCCCCGTATGTCCGTGCCGTACCCCCAGCCCCCCGTATGTCTGCACCGTACCCCCAGCCCCCCGTATGTCCACAACGTACCCCCAGCCCACCGTACGTCCGCGCCGTACCCCCAGCACATCCCCCAGCCCCCGTATGTCCGCGCCGTACCCCCAGCCCCCCATACATCCACGATGTACCCCCAGCCCACCGTACGTCCGCGACGTACCCCCAGCACATACCCCCAGCCCCCCCGTATGTCCGTGACGTACCCCCAGCCCCCGTATGTCCACGCCGTACCCCCAGCCCCCCCGTATGTCCACGCCGTACCCCCAGCCCACCATACGTCCGCGCCGTACCCTCCATGTCCGGCCATTACTCCAGCCCCGTTCCGCTACGCACCGTACCCCAACACCGTACCACACCAACGCGTATGTAGGCACCTTACCTACGCCAAAAAGACTCGTACAGAACCAGGACACTGTAAAACAGCACAAGGAGGCTCAATTCGACTCGCACAACACCACAAAACACGTCTAAATGAAAAAATACAGCTCAATCACTGACCTTGCACATCCAAACAGGCAAACAGAGGGCCAACCCCACAACCACCTCATATAACACACCCACCAAAATTTCAAACACAGCCACACCCAAAAATGGACCAATAAAAAGGGGCCACACACACAAACCATGAGCCTTTGCTACAGACCCCCCCGTACGTCCGTGCCGTACCCCCAGCCCCCCGTATGTCCACACCGTACCCCCAGCCCCCCGTATGTCCGTGACGTACCCCCAGCCCACCGTACGTCCGCGCTGTACCCCCAGCACATACCCCCAGCCCCCCGTATGTCCGCGCCGTACCCCCAGCCCCCCGTACGTCCACGACATACCCCCAGCCCACCGTACGTCCACGACGTACCCCCAGCCCCCCGTATGTCCGCGCCGTACCCTCAGCCCACCGTACGTCCGCACCGTACCCTCCATGTCTGGCCATTACCCCAGCCCCGTGCCCCTACGCACCGTACCCCAACACCGTACCACACCAACGCATATGTAGGCATCTTACCTACGCCAAAAAGACTCGTACAGAACCAGGACACTGTAAAACAGCACAAGGGGGCTCAATTCGACTCGCACAACAACACAAAACACGTCTAAATGAGAAAATACAGCTCAATCACTGTCCTTGCACATCCAAACAGGCAAACAGAGGGCCAACCCCACAACCAACTCATATAAAACACCCACCAAAATTTCAAACACAGCCACACCCAAAAATGGACCAATAAAAAGGGGCCACACACACAAACCATGAGCCTTTGCTATAGACCCACTGCTGCCAGACCCCACAGACAAACTACTGCACCTTACCAACACCTCAACTTACACACCTTCACACAACCTCCTACACAAACACACCCTCCCCACATTCACACACACACCGTCACATTCACACCCACACACCCACAACCATCCACACCCACACCCCACACCATGCCCACAGACAAGAATCCAAAGTTCACAAGGGAGGAGCTGGACATCCTTGTCAACGAAATTATCAGAGTCGAGCCACAGCTCTTTGGAGCATTGGTCAGACAGACCAGCGTAGCTGCAAACTCAGCCATGTGGCAGAGGATCGTCGATCAGGTGAATGCTGTTGCGCCCATCAGAAGGACCAGGCATGAATGCCAAGCCAGGTGGTACGATCTGCGGAGGACAGTCCGGCGCAAAATGAGTGACGAATATGCCCAGAGTAACATCACTGGAGGTGGGCTGCCCCGCAGACCGGTACACTACCATCCCTGGGAGGAGAAGGTGATGCGCACGCTGCCGCTGGAGGGAGTACACGGAGTAGAAGGAGTCGCCGAGCCTGGTGAGTACACCCCAACTACAACAAATGCACGCAACTACCCACAAGCCCTCACCGAACATAACCACACTCAAAAACCACGCACATGCCACTAACGTCTCCATGCCCCATTCACAAAGCAAGGCCATGCCATGTCCCAGGCTACACGAAACACAAAACAAAGACTGGCTGTCTGCGATGCTTGGCGGGTGGTGCTCACAAAACACATAGTGCAACTCAGAAGCAGACACCAATGCCCTCAGCCCATATAGCCTAGGTACATACCCATGCAACATGCTCAATGCACAGGGACAGGCCAAGTACTGAAAAGGTAGCTGACACGTGGCCCTGCTGTAGCCAGCACAAGGCCCTCCTGTGACCACTGTACACCCAAACACCAACTGCACAAGCTCAGATACCTAGCACAGGAACTCACACTCACTGTCATGCCAGCATGCACCATGAGGGGACAGACATCACCTGGGAGACCCAATGCCAACTCACACCACACCCAACAGCAGGCCCGGTCACACCCCCACCCTTACACAAGCAAACACCCCCGGGGCAGCCACCGGATCAACCCACTCACACAATGGGCATGTGACACAACCAGAACAATCCATAGCCAAATAAGCATCCTAGGCGAAATTCCACAGGTCAAACACTCAGGAGAAAATATCAATCTGTCCCCCGCAACATACCCATCCCCAAGTGTCCATTGAGAGGAATGCCAGGCACATCCAACTACCTTGAGGAACTGTGCCAACTTGAATATGTATAAAACATGGATGTTGAATGAAACAGCATTAACATTGTCTCTCTCTCACACACAGGGCAATGTCATGGATCTACCCCCAACACTGGGGGGGAAGAATCACAGTCCCAGGCTCGGTGTGAAGACGATCCCACCGGCAGCGACGACTCTCACCACTCCGTGGATGACCCCAGCCAACCTGCCCCTCTGGTGCCCCAGCCCCTGCAGCACCTGTGTCAGGTACATCTGGCCCAACCACCACCCCCATTCCTGCCACATCCCTGGAAACACCCAGGAGCCCTGCTTGCACTGAACAACAGAGCCTGTCTGACCAGGAGGGACAAGGTTCTCCGGGCACCCAGGAGGAGGCAGGCAACCCTGCAAATGCCATCCCTCAGGGGTCCCGTAGACCAGATGTGCCCACAACGGCAGGCCAGGCTCATGTGGGCAGGGGTGGTGGGAGTGGAGGCAGGCGGAGGCGAGGACCTGACCAGCCAGCTGAGGGAACCGGTATGTCGCACATACGCAACATTCTGGACACATACCGGTGTGACACCAGGGGCATCAGCCAGGTAGTGGAGACCCTCAACGAGATTAAGAACCTGAAGGCCGAGCTACATACCAGTCAACAGCAACAACAAGGACGGATGCAGGCAAGACTGGCTGAGCTCCTGGCGGTGCACACGGACATTAGCCGTTCACTCCGTCGGATGGCCGACAACATGGCCAACCCTCCCTGTGCCACCAGGCGAAGAACAACACCAGCCACAGGGAGGGATGAGGAGGAGGAGGACTCCGACGGAGCATCCCAAGCATCGTCAAGGCCTACATCTGAGGGTCCCGCGAGGAAGGTGGGTCGTCCACGGAAAAGACCGTGAGAGGCAGCGTACCATCCCCAACTCCCAGGTCAACTGGCCTGGCACCTGGACCTCTGGCACAACAGCAGCACCTCATCCAATGACATTCTCTGCCACATGGACTTGCTGGTCACAGTCTGACCAATGATGATCTAGACTGTGGTCTGGACTCCGATGATTTCCAATGACAAGGATCCCATCTCCCCCTGTGAACTTTGGATTCTATGGACACTGTACAGCACCTACTTGTCCGAAACAGACATGTAGCACAATACTCATCCGTGATGGCCACATGCTGCTGAGGGGGGGATTCTAATGCTGTGACGACAGACCAATTGGGAACAGGAACAAGTAATGCGTAGAGAACATGGCCCATGTGGATGTTGCCTGGGAGAGAGTAGCAGGTATGTCTTGGCATTTGTGCAAAACATGTCCTGCATGCTATAGTATGGTGGATGTGAAGAATGGTGGGCAGGGCAAGGTTGGATGCAGGGAGATGGGCCAACGGGGTCTCGGCTGACAGACGTACAAGGTTGGTTTTGGGTCGGGGTTGGGGCCTGTCTCATGAGTCTTTGCGGGGAGTGTGAAGGTCATCCGCCAGTACACAGTTATCCATTGCAGCTATCTGTGGTGGAGGGTTATGTTGCTGGGGCGCAGGATGTCGAAGCTGAGGTCTGCAGACGCACCCTGGATGTGTACAAGTGTCCCGTGAGTGTGGATGTACTTGCTCCGTATAGGGCAGGGCAGTATTTAACACGGATGTTGTTGTGGACCTGGGGGATGGCCTGTCTGTCCGCGGAGTGGATCCATCTGTGGATCATGTGCATAATGCCTAGTGAGTTGCAGCCTGAGGTACAGATGCTTGAGATTTGCATGGCAAATGTGAGCCAGCAATACATGATGCACACCATCTTGTGTGTATGGCCACTGTGTGCTTGTGCAGGTGTCTTGCGTGTGGGACACAACCACTTGCCCAGCTGGAAGGGGACAATCCTCAGATTATTACCTCATTAATGTACCAGTCCAGCCTCAGGTGGCTGTTGTGCAGCCATACATCAATGGATGACATGCATTCTTGAATATTGGAACTGGCAATGTTTGCGTCTTTGGTGAGGGTGAGTAGCACTTGGCTGTCAATGGAATACGAGCTGCTGATGAGTTGCTGTGCGCATGTCATGGGGGATAGGGTAGTCCTGGACACATAGATGATTGACACGCTCAGAGATGATACCTGGGCCATGTGCCATATGACAACACCATACTACATGCTGAAGGCTTGACTCCCACTCCCATGTACTTGCTGTGTAGAGCGCCGGTGGGGAGTAGGAGGGACATGACCTGGTTGGTGTCACAGTGCCTGGAATGCGTGGCAGTGCTGTGTAGGCAGTTCTAGTGGCACACTCATCATGCTAAGCTGCTGTGTGTGTGCTGAGGGTATGCCTGAGAGCATGCCGCAGATTTGCGGATGGACATAGCTTGGAGTGTGGTAGCAACATCAGACTGTAGTGTGATGTGGGTCATGCAAGGACATGAGGGTCACGTAATGTGCACGTTGCATGCGCTGACGGACCATCCTTTGGCACCGTGTGACCGCAACAGTGGCACAGACAAGATGATGACAGGCCAAATGAATGGGTGGAGGGAGGAAGGGAGGATCATCTTGGAGGCGTGTGTGTTGCCAAATCCGGATACAATCTGTGCCCTTGCTGCTGGGGCTGCATCAGCATGCAGCATGTCCTTGAAATTATGCCACAAGTTGCATCAATACACAAATATGTCAGTAAGGGCAACTGCAACAGGCAAATGTACATGATGGAGGGTCCGCTTTCCCATTGCACACACAGACACAATGGATGCACAATAACCTAAGACGACTGACACAGGACCATGAAACCGAAGGCCGAGATGTGCACAGGAGACACACCCTCAGCAGGTGTTGATTGCCCCTTGTGGGGACCAACAAGCCCAAATACATACACAAACATGGACTTCATGCACATTAGACAATAGAATCCATGAGTAACTGCATGCATGTTGCTAAAGTACACATAGACTCATATTCCCACACTTTGAAAAACATGCCAGAGATGCCGCATGCAAAGTGGCAAGGGACCTGCATTGAGTGAGATGATGCACCTTGGAGGGTGAGGAACTGCTTTATTAATCAGGCTCACAACAACGGACATGCATCAATCTGAACAGAATCACAGATCTTTTGCCTGAACATGTGGGAGCTAAACTGGCCACCCCCTACACAACACAGAGGCTGTAAATCCATTGAACTGGCACACAAGTGTAGTGTGTGGGAGCCAAACACCCCTTGCTGCACACCGAGAGGCTTCAAGTCCCCATTGAGACTGTCATGGGGATGGCCCACACTATGTCCACCTTTAGGTTCTTGTATGTTGCCAGGGTAGTTGTACACACATTGCTGCCCTCATCAGAATCCACTGTCCCATTACAGATGACTGTCCCAAAGTGTGACTATCAAGTCATGGGAGTCATGCTACATGTCATGTACCCCATGGTGAGTTGACATGTATGCATAGTGACACTACATGCACAGGAGCAGGGCACACACATTACAAACACCTACCACACCCAAAAGGCCTTGTAGCAATCCTTACACAAAATGATTACTCACCATATCCGTGCATGGAACGCTGATTCAGCACACGTTGCAATACCCATGAGCAATAGCAGGAGGCCAACCATTACACGAGCAGACAGCATGCGCAAGTACCTGTGGATGACAGACACACCAGAAGTCAGCCAAAACATTATTATCCGCATGCATGGTCATTTACCCTACAGGAATAAGTGTGTCACCATGCTACTTGAAAATTGAGTGACTCTGCTACAATGCGTTGTATGACATCATCACATGAGGGACACATCTGAACACACCTCTTAGGCACTTAGCATACAGTCAGCTGGACACACACATAGCAACACATGCCACACATGGCTCCAAGTGTGCACACTCAGACACAGGGATTCACCATTATGAGAAAAAGTTGCGGATGAGCTGACTCTGGATGTCCTCCTCCTCCTCCTCCTCCTCGTCACTTGCCTCATGACCAAGCCCTTCATCCTCCACGGGTGGATGTTCCAGATCATCCGGATCCAGGATGAGTGGCACAGCCTTCTCCACTGCCATGTTGTGCAGCATGCAGCACACGAGGAAGATTTTGCAGACCTTCACCGGTGCATATGGGAGAGACCCGCCTGTCTTGTGAAGGCAGCGAAAACGGCTCTTCAGGAGTCCAAACGTTCTCTCAATCACTCGCCTGGTCTGCTCATGGGCGTTGTTATAACATTGATCTGCAGCTGTTCTGGGGTTGCAGAGAGGAGTCATCAGCCATGGCATGTTGGGATAGCCAGAGTCCCCTACATGGAAACATCATGTGAAGAAGTGGGTCAGGAGATTACGTAAGATACAAAGATTGCACTAAACACAGGACAAACAGAGGATACCCACCAACAAGACATGCTCGTTCGTTGTGCAGCTGCTGCATCATTTCTGGCACCCTGCTACGCCTCATGATGTAGGCATCGTGTGCTGACCCTGGAAAACGTGCACAGACATGGGAAATAAGCATGTTAGCAAGACACACCACAAGGGCATTAATGGAGTGATAATGCTTACGGCTGCGAAAGGCTACCTCCTGTGCCTGTGGTGGCCCCAAAGCCACATGTGTCCCATCAATGGACCCAATCACATGGGGCATACCTCCCAGGGCATAGAACTCACCCTTGACACCTGTCAACTGCTCACGAGTTGGGAAATGAATGAATTCATCCATGTGCTGCAACATGGCTTCTAAAACATCATGCAGGACACGGCTGAACATGGTCTCTGATATGCCACCAACATCAGCTATGGTTAATTGAAACGTACCGGTGGCAAAAAAATGTAGGGCTGCCATCACCTTCATCTTGGGGGTCAGCGCAGTAGGATACCTGTGTAGTGGTTGGAGGTGTGGTGCCAGCTTTGCAGTCAAGTTCTTAATCAACTGTTGCGAGAAGCAGTAGCGGCGTATACAGTCACGTTCCCTCAGGGCAGCCAAGTCTGGCATTGGTCGGGGGAGAGGCGGTGCCCTGCAGTAATTTGGAAGGGATAACGAAGAGTGAGTACATTACAACACCAATGTCAATGGACTGAGCACATGTACAACAGCTAATACACATATGGTACATACAGAGTCTGGTCTGTGCAATACATCCTGGACACGTATGCCAGCCAGGAAATACACCTACCAAGAGCCAGCTACAAATGTTGATTCTCAAGGTCAACATGACATGCCATGAAACTAGCTGTGGGCCAGTGTAAGTGAACAGGCAGACGCATTACAGGAGTGACAGACATCCACATATGTGCAGAAGAAGGATGTTATCTCATACAGACAGGTTGCGGAACACTAGACGCACAGGTCACATGTCATAGAAAAAGGACAGACCACACACCTTGCCATGAAGGGGCACATGTCAAGACTGATCACACATACATTGAGAATACACAGATATGTCCTCGTCTCGCAAGTCCATGTTCGATGCATACATACACATGTTACGTCTGATTCCACATGTGGCCTGGTGTGCGTAATTGTGTGCCATGCCCATCTACACACAGACACATGTTGGATGCAGCAACTGCAGATGCATTTGACGGAACACCAACAGCAAGCTCATGGGAACACATGACACACACATGACATAGTCACATAGTGTCACGCCGGTAGTTACATGTCAGGTGTCATTATCCGTGTACCTGGTATCAGGGGACAGTTGCGGGTGTTGGTGACTGTGCCATGCCAGTGATGCAGTACTCGACAAGTGTGTACTACATGCACACATCTAAAAGATGTGAATGGGATGTGTGGCACATAGTGCACTATCACACATGACATGTGTACACACCTCATCACACATCTATTGTGTTCAAACATGAGGAGATATGTGCCACATCACAGCCTGACACACCTAGGCCCGAGACATGAAGGACTGCACTGACAATGACTTGATGTCCAGCCTTGGGCAAGTATGACAGCTCCATTCCTTTCTGTGTGCCGCCTGTCACCAGTGTAAGGTGTGAAACGCACCGTACACACGCTCTGAGGGCGTGTGTAGGGTCCGTATCACTATGGTAGTGTTGCCGTAGGCGTACGCCATAGTGATACGGTCCGTACACGCGTGTGTAGGGTCCGTATCACTATGGTAGTGTTGCCGTAGGCGTACGCCATAGGGATACGGTCCATACACGCGTGTGTAGGGTCCGTATCACTATGGTAGTGTTGCCGTAGGCGTACGTCATAGGGATACGGTCCGTACACGCGTGTGTAGGGTCTGTATCACTATGGTAGTGTTGCCGTAGGCGTACGCCATAGTGATACGGTCCGTACTCGTAGGGACCATATCCCTATGGCGTACGCCTACGGCAACACTCCCATAGTGATACGGACCCTACACACGCGTGAACGGACCGTATTCCTATGGCGTACGCCTACGGCAACACTACCATAGTGATACGGACCGTACACACACGTGTACAGACTGTATCCCTATGGCGTACGCCTACGGCAATACTACCATAGTGATACGGACCCTACACACGCGTGTACGGACCGTATCACTGGAGTAGTGGTGCCCTAGGGGTTCGTGTGGAACGCACCGTACCTGTGTGTGGATAGTGAAATTACATAGGGGACACATGAGGGACAAGAAAAGGGCCTAAATGCATGCTGGTTGTCATGGAGACCGAGTTTCCATTTCAAATTTTTTCATCAGGTGGCCAGCAATAGTCGGTTGGAGACAATATACTGTGTTGCAAAGTGGTTGTTGACTTGACATCATGCTCAAATTTTGAACCATGCAAAGGCCCTCCCTGGGGTAAGTTTAAAGGGATTGGAGGAAACGTAGGATGCAAATGAGATTGACCAATCACTCTGTACTCCTGTAAATGAAACAGCCCAGCAAGGCAGATATAAGGCAGCCAGGACCCATGAGAGAGCACTTGCCTGCACAACCTTTCATTCCACACCACTGCTGCTGCTTGTGATTCCTGTGGCACCATGTCCAGGTCTGTGGAGAGGGCCCAGCCATTCACCCAGGAGGAGAATGTGGCATTGCTGGATGTCATCCTTCCACAGTACCCTAGCCTGTATGGGAGACCAGGGGAGCAGGTGAGTGCTGACTCCACTAGCTTAGACTGTGCCCCTTTTTTGTGACTGTCACTTCTGGCATTGTGTCCAGGTGTGACAGACATGCAATGTTGTTTATAGTGGGTCCCAGGGAGGGAATGCCTCGTGTCTCCCATGCAGAGCATGATGTAGTTCATGTCTGCACTCCTCACTTGCATTGTGCTTACTGTGACAATCACTGCATGGTGCATGCCACATTCTGCCTGGCTAATCCTCTTGGGAATGTTGTTTCTACAGTCCTGATGTGATTCTGTGGTCCCCCCAGTGTGACAGGTGACTGTACCCACAGATGTATGTGAGTTGAGTGTACCTGTGGTGAGAGTGTCCAAATGATGTGTTCGTACCCTGGACATTGGTGTGTGTGTAAGTCCCCTGTCATGTGGGTGAGTGTCTATGTGGAGTGTTGCACCCCAGCTGCATGGAGGATGCATATACCCTACCCATCTGATGTGAGCAGGGAGCAGTGCTGTGTGTCTGACGTGCTGAGCTAGCCCCACACCTGTGACACTCCCAGTCAAGTGGCACATGTGCAGAGTGAGGTTTGTACCCGCAGTTGCCAATGGCAGGTGATTGTCCTGTGCCTGTGTGTGTCTGTGTACTCTGCTGAGGTTGCGTCAGTGGCCTGGGGCATGTGACTGCTTTGAGGTGCTGTCCATAATCCTGGTGTTGCTTGTGATGCACAGTGTGAGCCATGATCATTGATTGTGTCATACCCCTCATGTCACCTGTGTACTTTCAATGGCACATAGTGCATTTGGCCTTCCCCAGAGGATAATGTCCCTATGACAAAGGTGCAATGAGTTGGCTGCATACTATGCCCTGTTCAAACCAGCCAAATTGTTCTAATGTGTGTCTCTGTGACATGGAGCAGGTGTATTGATGTTGTCTCACTTTGTCATCCTCACAGGTAGCCGCCTACGCCAAGGGGGAGATTTGGAAGCAGGCCGTCAGGGCCGTGAGGTTGGTGGAGGGTCGCAGTCGGCGCCTGGCCCAGGTGAGGAAACGCTGGCAGGATTTCCGATGCTGGACCAGGAGGATCGCCCGGGTCCAGCTGGGGGACTCATCACCACGCCCCCACGGCGGGCGTCGGCGACTGACTCACCTAATGAAGTGTGTCCTGGCAGTGGTCTTCCCAGAGATGGATAGGCGGTTACAGGAGAAGCAGCAGCAGGAAGGGGGTAGGTACATGTGTGTTTGTTGTGTGTCACCAGCTTTTGGAAGTGCTCAGTCGCATGGATACACTGCCAGGGTTTATATGTGCAGTGCATATCCTGTTCCCCCAAGTCAACGGCTGCAGTTCTTCCTCCCTTCCCCTCCTTGACATGTGTTCCCTGGTCTGTGTGTAGTCACTCTTGCACAAGGTAATCTAGGCTGGCAGTTAATCCAAGTGCCCAATGCTTGCAGCATCATGTGTGGGGGTGGTCTGTGACATGTGTTGGGACCTTGCCTGTGCCCTGTCCAGTCCAGTCATTGGGGGGTCCTTTATAGTTGGCACTGATGCTGAGTCCCGACATAGGAGTGTGTCTTCAAATGAACTGCCTTACAGCATGCATGACCAATGTTGTGGCCTCAGACATGATGTGCATGAGTGGGAGATATGCATAGTGCAAGGACGGTCGCTCCTGTTGCAGTCATATCCATCCAGGACCATGGAGGAGTGTGACCACTACAGTCCCCTGAGGCACCTTTTCCTAGGTATCATGTGTGTCATCCAACAATGTGGACATTCTCTGTGTCTTCAGCATAGGTTGGGCTCTGTGGCATTGTACCCTGGCCTCATTTGTATTTATGTAAAGTGTGCTACATGTGTCCACTGTACAGGGTGACCCAATTTGGCTTGTGCATACTCACAGTGGCCAGTGCCTGTGTGTCTATGTACAACTATCTGATGATGGTTGTTTGTCAATAATATGTGTGGTCAGGCGCACGAGGGGTAGTTCGAGTACAATCAGGATTTCTTGAAGGCCATTTTTGTCATCCCTGAGTAAGAGGTGTAAGTACTTCCTCTGTCTCAATCACATTGTCTCAGGTAGGGGGGGTTTGTGCGGGCAAGGCCTACATGTCAAAACCTTATGTCTCCTTGCCAGGTCTGGCCTGTGTGTGATGATTGTCTGAACAGACACTCAACAAGTATTGACCCAGTCATGTTGTGCATGGTTTAATGTTTTTGCTTTGCAGCAAGTGCCAAAAGTTAAAAGACATGGTTCCTGCTCATCCATTTTTGGCAACGGTGTGTGGTCCAGATGCTATGCTCGACTGTCCACAGACACTAGTTCCTCTGTATAATTCGATATCAAGTTCTTTGCTGTTGTGTCATGCTCTCCATTGTTTCTAAGTGGCATGGTGGGTCAACCAACTGTGTGGTGCAGGGCCTCCATATGTGCAGAGTATTGTAGATGTTACTCATGTTGCTTTTCATGCTATGCACTGTGACCTATGTAGTTTGGACTCATGTGTCATATGTATACAGGTGTCTGATTATTTCCTGTCTCTTCACCTTGCCCACAGCATCGTCGGGGGAAACCGAGGGAGACACTGGCATGGACGTGGAGGAGGGATCCAGCACCGGTGCCACCAGTGCTGGGGAGTCTGGCGCAGCAAGTGGCACGGAGGGCGAGGGGAGTGAGGCGGAGGACCTGTCCAGTCCCACCACCGACTATGACGCTGACGGGTCCGAGGCTAAGCTCCCAGAGGGGGCGGAGGCTGCTCCCAGAGCTGAAAGCAGCACTCCATCTCTCGCCGCCCCCTCCATTCCCATCACTGGCCTCTCACTTGCTCGGGTCTCTTTTGTCCGTGCTAGGTGACGACATGTCTCCTTCGTGCCAGGCACCGAACCCCTGCCCCTGTCTCCCCTGCTGCCGTCAATGCCGAGTCTGTGGACATTCTGTGGCAGTTGTAGGTTGGTCAGACATCGCTGCTTAATGTCCTCCATGGCCACACCAGACTGCTGACACAGATGGTGTCGTACATGGAGGGCATGTCAGCAGCGATGTCTGACCAACGGATGTTGCTGAGGTCCATGGACTCGTCACTGACGTCAGCAGTGGATCTCCTGCAGCGCTCCGTCCCCCCCACCCCTGCACCATCCACACTTCCCACTCCCATGCCTGTCCCAAGCTCACCCAGACGGCCCCATGAACGCACCCCACCAGACACAGGCAGCACACCACCAGGGAAGGCCAAGCGCACACCTCCTGTCACGCACACACAGGGGGAAGTAGGCACAGCCACTGGGTCGGGGGGCAAACAGCAGCCACGCAGCCACAGTGGGAGTCCGCAGTCCTCACAACCCTCTTCCTCCAAAATCACTCCCCTTAGCTCTCCTGCCCAACAGTCGGACAAAGAGTCCTTCATGGCCAGTCTGTCCCTCAGCCCCAGTGTGACAACACCCTGCAAGCGGTTGAGGAAGTCCCCGGGCAGGGTAGTTGAATTCCCCCCTGTCCACACCCTCCCCCAGTAGCGCTGCAACCCATCCCTCTGACCCCCCCCCTCCTTGGGACCTGTGGTTCCTTCGGGTGCAGGGGAGACGCTGAAAGAACTTGCGACCGTGTGCAGCGACATCCTAACCACCACCTTTGGTGCTGCCCCACCCCCTGTGGTGGAGTCGTCCGTCCCTGCACCCACAACACCTACCCTTGCCCCTCCTGTCCCTGCGGTGCCTGGTCCTTCCCCCCCCACATGATGCCCCCTCTTCTGTGGATGAAATGGAACTGTGAACTGTGCAGGCAAGCTAGGGGAGACACGTCCCAATGTGTCCCCCCTCAGGACTTCGCACATGGCCTGGCCGATGGGCCCTGTATATAGTGTACATTTCTATGCCAATATTATTTTCTGCTGAATAAAGCATTTTGGTTTTCATTTGCACACTAATGCTTCTCTGGTATTGCTGTTGGTGCTGCTGCTCCATGATTTGGGGTGGTGATAATGTGTTAGGTGTCTGGGAAATGTTGTAGTGTGCTGCTCATGGGGTGGACCCTGTTATCTGCGTGCCATCACAAGGTCTCTGCAAATAATCTTTGGCCATGTAAGCTCTTACTGTATGGTGACATTGTCCCAAGGAGTGTTCCTTCCTCTGTGGCACCTGACATCTTCCCTGCAGGGTGTTTCCCAATGTTTGTGCTTACCTGTGTCTACATTTCCTTGGTGTGTGACGGATCCCTTCAACTTTGGCCATGCATGCTCAGCACTGTCTCCGCCTGCATCATTTGTGGCATCCTTGGTGGTCACTTTACTTGTGTATGGCGTATATTGACATGACTTCATGTGGACATGTTCCCTTTTACGCACTATGCATGTGTGTACTCCCAGCATAGCACACATGTGTCACGTGTTCTGCAGGGTATTTGGGCACCTTACTGACAATTGTGGGCATTGTATCTGTGGGTACTCCACCCTTTTCCCTCCATGGGAGGCAACAACTTGTTGGCTGCCCCAGCACCTGTACATTCCTATCAGTCCTGGAATGTGCGTGACAGTGTGTGTTCCCTTTGGCTCTCTTAGTTTAGTGGGGTGGAACATGAGTGCATGATCTCAGTGTGTGTATTGTGCTGCCAGCGCCAGGGGTGGGTATGCATGTGTAATTTGTCATCACACCCACATGTGGTGTGTCATGCAGTGGGGGAAGGACATCCACCCTCATGGGAGTGGGACACTGCTGTCAGTGATGTGTTGTCATGGCACTCTCAATATAGTAGCACATTGTGGATGCCTTCATGCACCCATGGAGTTTGGCTCATTGGAGGATCGTGTACACACCCCCATGTCTCTGTCCACTGCTGGGAGGCCTCTGCACCCACCCCTCATATGTCTGGGCACTGCTGGGAGTGATAGGCACCCACCCCTCATATGTCTGGGCACTGCTGGGAGGACTCTGCACCCACCCCTCATATGTCTGGGCACTGCTGGGAGGACTCTGCACCCACCCCTCATATGTCTTGGCACTGCTGGGAGTGATAGGCACCCACCCCTCATATGTCAGGGCACTGCTGGGAGGACTCTGTCCCCACCCCTCATGTCTGGGCACTGCTGGGAGTGATAGGCACCCACCCCTCATATGTCTGGGCACTGCTGGGAGGACTCTGCACCCACCCCTCATATGTCTGGGCACTGCTGGGAGGACTCTGCACCCACCCCTCATATGTCTGGGCACTGCTGGGAGTGATAGGCCCCCACCCCTAATATGTCTGGGCACAGGTGGGAGTGATGGGCACCCACCCCTCATATGTCTGGGCACTGCTGGGAGGACTCTGCACCCACCCCTCATATGTCTGGGCACTGCTGGGAGTGATGGGCACCCACCCCTCATATGTCTGAGCACTGCTGGGAGGACTCTGCACCCACCCCTCATATGTCTGGGCACTGCTGGGAGTGATAGGCACCCACCCCTCATATGTCTGGGCACTGTTGGGAGTGATGGGCACCCACCCCTCATATGTCTGGGCACTGCTGGGAGGACTCTGCACCCACCCCTCATATGTCTGGGCACTGCTGGGAGTGATAGTCACCCACCCCTCATATGTCTGAGCACTGCTGGGAGGACTCTGCACCCACCCCTCACATGTCTGGGCACTGCTGGGAGTGATAGGCACCCACCCCTCATATGTCTGGGCACTGCTGGGAAGACTCTGCACCCACCCCTCATATGTCTGGGCACTGCTGGGAGTGATAGGCACCCACCCCTCATATGTCTGGGCACTGCTGGGAGGACTCTGCACCCACCCCACATATGTCTGGGAACTGCTGGGAGTGATAGGCACCCACCCCTCATATATCTGGGCACTGCTGGGAGTGATAGGCACCCACCCCTCATATGTCTGGGCACTGCTGGGAGTGATGGGCACCCACCCCTCATATGTCTGGGCACTGCTGGGAGGACTCTGCACCCACCCCTCATATGTCTGGGCACTGCTGGGAGTGATAGGCACCCACCCCTCATATGTCTGGGCACTGCTGGGAGTGATAGGCACACTCCCCTATGTCTCTGTCCACTGGCGTGGTATGGCCCAGACCCACGTTCTAAAGGCCTGGGTACGGGCCGTACCGCCATTGTTGGGGTGACGTAGGGGTACGCGTGGTATGACCCGTACCCACGCGCACAAGGCCTGGGTACGGGCCGTAACCCTGCGGCACCCCAACATTGGGGGTACGGCCCGTACCCAGGCCTTTAGAACGTGGGTACGGGTCGTACCACGCATACCCATACGTCACCCCAACAATGGCGGTACGGCCCGTACCCAGGCCTTTAGAACGTGGGTACGGGTAGTACCACGCCTACCCCTACGGCACCCCAACATTGGGGGTACGGCCCTTACACAGGCGTTTAGAACGTGGGTACTGGCCGTATCTCCATTGTTGTGGTGACGTAGGGGTAGGCGTGGTACTACCCGTACCCACGTTCTATAGGCCTGAGTACGGGCCGTACCCCCAATGTTGGGGTGCCGTAGGATTACGGCCCGTACCCAGGCCTTGGGCGCGTGGGTACGGGTCGTACCACGTGTACCCCTACGTCACCCCAACATTGGCGGTACGGCCCGTACCCAGGCCTTTAGAACATGGGTACGGGCCGTACCGCCATTGTTGGGGTGACGTAGGGGTAGGCGTGGTGCGACCCGTACCCACGCTCTTAAGGCGTGGGTACGGTGCGTACCACAATTGTTATGGTGATGGGTTGCATCCACGTCCACTTCCGTTGTGGCGGGACGCAGGCCTTGGTGGACACGCCCCCACCCCCTGAAGTGACCAGGCCCTGGAGGTCAGGTATGTACAGTGCATGTATACTTTTTAACTTGGGTGGGGGTTATGTTTCCAGCCCCTGCCCCCCCCCTTTGCCCCTGGGTGTTGTTCTGACCTTCTGCGGCGTCTGCGTCGGTTCCTGTGCACCAGGTCGTAGGCTATGAGGGCCGGGATGACACGTAGGATGGGGTCCATGGCTGTCCGTCGCGTACAGGTGCTCCTTCTGCGCGTCGTCCTGATTTCCCGGGAGTTTTTGGCTGCCGTAAAATATTATCCGTTCGGAGTGACGTAGGCACGAATCGTACTTGCAGGTTCGTAAAACGCTGCCTGACTCCGTCCGGACGTCACGTACGCGGTGTCCCGGATCGGAATTGTGGGTATTTTTAAGTCGGTCGGTGTTTTTTACGAATCGTACGGAAATGGTATTTCTGTATGATTCGTACTTGCGGGTTTGTAAGGTGCTTTTCTCTGGTACGACTCGGACGGAGAATACGCTCCGTCCGACGGTTCGTACCCGGGTTTTACAGGATCGGAATCGGCACCCTAGTCTGCACCTAAGACAAACAATGTCTTAGTCATCTATTAATAGATATATTAAAACTCTTACACTATGACTTATATATCATCCTATCTTTTTTAAATACTTATATATATATTTTTTTAATGTATTACTATATGAAATAATGATATACCTCATTAATCAATTATTTTGCTTACAAAGAATTATAATTGGCATACTAGAAGATCGAGTTTCTTGAGAAAAGCATTTTTCCCTTTATTAGATGGATATAATACTCTTAGGTTTTGCAAAAACTAAAACTTAGCACAGGAATGGTACACCTCTCTCATACAAAGCAATCATAAATGGCAACCTTCAGAACTTTGCATTGCCTGATACTACAAAAGTCAGCAAATAAAATCATTCCCTTCATACTTCATTGTTGTAACTGCATTTCTGAATGGTTACTATCTGTTAACCCTTTCACTCCTTTTACAAAGTACACCAAAATGAATGACTTTGTTTCTATACTCGTGACATAATTATGATCATCGCAATTAATTCCTGAAAAAAGAGAGTAGAAATACCTACTTACCTTTATAGTTCATATTTGTAACACTATACTACACTTTATTGCAAAATCCTCACTAGGTAATCTTACCTCCTTATAAAACAAAAAACATAAACGTATCCAATTTTTAAAAACTGCTATCTGTCTCTTTAATACCCTTTTCCCAATACAGCCTCAGCACATCCTCCATAGCGACCCACCAGACCTAGTAGGTCACAAATTAATAGCACATTCTAGAAAGTCCATACTAGTTACAAAATAAAGTACAGCAGGTGTGGTTTACTGCACACACTGTAAAGCATATCCAAGTCTGTATTACATTTTTTTCTATTTACCAGAGCCAATGAAACACCTATTTACTAATCCCTTCTAAATGGTACCTACTTTTATTCACCTGCATACTCCCTTCATCCAATCATTTTTTTTATTTTTTTGAAACCACCACCACACATGCATTTTAACTGACTTTCATTGTACCAACTGCCTCATTCAGCTCCAGGGTTTTACTGTCTGCTACTGCTGCTTCACTTCAAAATGCTTAGAGTATGGATTGTGGGCCATAGCTATATCTATTGGGCTGCTGAGGCTGCAAGAAAGAGAAGTATTTAGTGGGACTTGGGTTTGGCTTTTGTGGACATTACTTGGATTGGACAGAGAGGATTAAAGTGCCATCAATTGCTGCCTTTTGTTAAAAGCATTGTGGATTCACCAGCCCCTGAAGTCATGATTGTGCACTGTGGTGGCAATGACCTAGGCACACTGACTGGGGTAGGACTGTAAATCCTAATGAAGGACATCTTTGCTAAATTGATGATGCTTTTCCCTCACACTATCTTGGTGTACGCTAACATATCATCCACAATAAGGAGCATAAGAGGGAATTACAAAACAGATCGCCCTCCACTCATAACAACAATATATCAATAGATACCTGATTTGTACATGGACAAGTAATCCTTCCAAGGAACCCAAGGGCAGGGTAGTAAACTCTCCACCCAAAGACCGGCTTCTAAAACACATTAGTGTTAAGGTTTCACTTTAAACCGAGCTTCTGTGTATTGTGTCCTCCTTTCCTGTTTACTGCTCCATTACTGTTTACTACTCCAGCATATATAAGTTCTAAAAAACAGATGTTCGGCGCTGCATATGATTAAGACCGTCATTAGGTTGAAATACATTATGCTGTATTACAAGGCTTGCCTGCTATGATTAAAATCTAATTTTACCTATTTTCCGAATGGAGGGCTTTTATTGTGCTGGAAGTCTGCACGATTTTGCATGTGGAATACATTACTATCTATATAACTGTATAAAAAATATGTTCAAACTCATGTTTTTCTAGTGAGCTTCTATAAAAACCATCTTCCAAACCTATTTTCTGTGTTTGGAATGAAGCCGGGAGTCGCGATGACGTCGATATCAGTGACGATCGCGAAATCATCCCGAAAATGCAAAGCAAAAGCAAGCTACAATAGCGACCATCACATTCAAAATGTATAACTGTATAATTCAGTCTAACCATCACACAAGATACATCACTAGCTAAATAACTCTATAAAACCATATATCAGTCTCTGAAGGTCTCTCTGACTCTGTGTATGAATGATTGAATGTAGTATGTGACTGGGTGTATGAACGTGTCACTGACTTTCTGATTGGGTGTATGAGGGTCTAGGTGGGTCTGTGACTGGTTGCATAAATGTCTCAGTGGGTCTGTCAGGGGATGCATAAGTATCTGAGTGGGTCTGTGAGTGGGTGTATCAGACTCTTAGTGGGTATTTCAGTGGGTGCATAACAGTCCATGTGTGAACTGTGAGTCAATGTATGATTGTCTGACTAGGTCTCTCAGTTGGCATTGATCTCTGAGTGGGTCTGTGAGTGACTGTATGACTCGCTTATTGCTTCTGTCAGTAGGCATATATGCCTTTGAGTGGGTGTGCGACTGGGGTATGAGTCTCTGAGTGGGCCTATCACTCAGTATGTCAGTGTCTCAGTGGCTCTGAGTGGATATCTCAGTCTCTGACAGGGTCTGTGAGTGGATGCATGAGTCTCTCTGTATGTCTCTTAGTGGGTGTATGAGTATCTGAGTGGGTACGCAAGTCACTGTGTGAGAATTAAAATAGGTGTGTTAGTGAGGGTGTAAGTATCTGTATTGGTGTCTCAATGATTCTATGAGAATATGACTGTGTGTCTGAGTGACTGCTTAAGACTTTAAATTAATCTGTAATTGGATTCATCAGTCTCTCAGTGGGTCTGAGAGTGGGAGTATGAACCTCTGAAGGCCTGTGTGAGTGACTGTCTGAGTGGATCTGTAAATGGGTAAATGACTCTCCTAGTGGGTCTTTGACTGGGTGTGTGACTATACCAATCAGTAAACATGTCTGTCTTTGAGTGATAGTGTCACTCGGAGTATGACTCTCTGAGTGGGTCGGTGAGTTGGTGCGTCAGTGTCTGAGTGTGTATGTAACTGTCTGTCTCAATCTCTGACAGGGTTTGTGACTAGATACATGTGCCTGACTAGGTCAGTGAGTAGGAGCATACATTACCATTTCATTCGGTGACTGAATGGGTACATAACTGTCTCCGTGGGTCTGACACTGGGTACATGAGTCTTTGATAGTGCTTCTGAGTAGGTGCAAGTATCTCTGAGTGGGTCTGTGAGTGGGTACATATGCCTCTGAGTTGATAAGATTCAACAAAAAAATGCCAGTACTGCACTTTGATTCAATAATTTCTTCTGATTGAGTAACAATCCTCAATTCATAAAGACCAATCTTTTAGTCTGGCTTCTTATAAACATTTCTTTTATTTTGATTATTAATCCTAGAATTTTTTAAGTTTTTTAAAAAAAAATTTATAGGACTTTCTTTAAACAAAAATTTAAGTTCACAACAAAATAGAGACTTGAAAGGTATATACAATAACATACAATATATACAAAGACATAAAAAATGTCACTACTTTCATGCAATGTATATCAATTTACAAATTATTTGGTGAGCACATTAAACATTCAAAAAGACAACATTGAGTGCACTTAGAGACATAAACATCAAGACTAAACAAATTGACGGCACATTAACACATATAGCCTGTTCAAAGACAAGAGAAAACGCCCTGGATTTAATAAAGTTTTTTTGAGAGCAGGTGCGGATTCTAGTGATTAGTACAAAATTAATTTGTTCTTGTTTTCATATAATAGACCATCAGATAATTTAATTTTTAAATTATAATGCTGGAAAGATTGGTCTATTTGAGAAGACGGAGATAAAGGGAACAGGGGTCGACGCGTTTCGAATCCCTTGTGTAGCAGGGATTCTCATCAGGACCATGAGGATTCAATCTATAGAAAAAATGATAATAAAAACATTCTGTCAGTCATACTCAGAACACTCGACTTCAATCAATCAAGCACACTCTCAGATCATACCTGTATTTACGATTCAGTGGTCGATCTCCCAATAAAGTTTTATCGTGTGGCTGAAATGTTAAAAATTCAATGGGCTTAATTAATATTGGTGAACCAATGGAAAGGAAGAATAATGACTTTCGTTGAGGAACTTACATTGAGATGCTGTGTGGCCGCGTGGTCAGTTCCTAATTGTTAGTTTCTTCAAACAATTCTGAAATGTAAAAAAATCTTATTTACTTTGTGAAGAAAAGACACGCACGAGCGGTTTAGTGAGTGAGGTTGACTCGAGCTCCTAGGTTTGTTAGCACGCGGCGAGTCTGATTCCTTAAAGAGGTGTGCCCATAGATGAGATGGTTTTGCGTTCGGTAGCATCCATTAATCAAAATATATTCAGGCGATGCAGTGTCTATACTCGTTTTAAATGTGGCCGCTTCCCAATTGCACGGATGGGTTAAAACTTGTCTGCTGCGCGCTAAGAAGATCTTACCGGTATTGGTTTTTCGAGTCTCCTCCATACGCGTCCATGTCCATCACTGAGGCGCGTTTGTAATTAACCCGGTTGAACCGGTTGTATAAGTGATTGAAGACTGCAACTAAGGATTCTGGGTATCGTAGTTTCCAATGTTTGTTAGCGCGGAATATGAAATGCTGTCTACTATATACTATACTGATTCCTTAAAGAGGTGTGCCCATAGATGAGATGGTTTTGCGTTCGGTAGCATCCATTAATCAAAATATATTAAGGCGATGCAGTGTCTATACTCGTTTTAAATGTGGCAGCTCCCCAATTGCACGGATGGGTTGAAACTTATCTGCTGCGCGCTAAGAAGATCTTACCGGTATTGGTTTTTCGAGTCTCCTCCATACGCGTCCATGTCCATCACTGAGGCGCGTTTGTAATTGACCCGGTTGAACCGGTTGTATAAGTGATTGAAGACTGCAACTAAGGATTCTGGGTATCGTAGTTTCCAATGTTTGTTAGCGCGGAATATGAAATGCTGTCTACTATATCCATGAATTCTTGCAGCCGTGGGTGTGAAAAGGAGGGAGAAAGGAAAACACTGTATTCATAAATTGTAAATTTCCGACATTTCGTTCAAGCCCTGTGTGGCCGAGTTGAATTTTAGGATCAGCATTGCTTCTCTTTGCTTAAGTTTGGTCTCTAGATCTCCGCCCCTCTGGTCATGCTCTAATTTTGAAATGACGGTCCATCTGAAGTCTTGATCGCCGTGTGACTCGTCAATCCAATGTTGAACCAGGGGTGCTGTGGTAATTTTTTTCTTTATTCGTGATTTATGTTGAGAGATTCTCTGTCTGATTTCCTGATTTGTTTTCCCTATGTACAATTTGGGGCATGGACATAGGATGGCATAGATCACGTTTTTTGATTTACAGTTCGTAAAGATGTTGTGTTTCCATGAGATGCCTTCGTGTTGGAATACATTCCCCTCAATTGTGGAAATACAACACATGCATGTTCCACACTTCTTATGTCCTGTAACGGGAGGCAAATTGACAAATTCACGTATTGTAGGGGTCTTCTTGACGGGGACGGCTGCCCTAATGATCTGGTTCGCTATACTTTTATCTTTTTTAAAAGCAAAAAGTGGTTTAGCGTTCAACTGTATGTCGATATCCTTTATTAGATGCCAGTTTTGGTGGATGGTCTTTTTGAGAAACTGTCCATCTGAGCAATAAACTTCCACATCTAGGAAGGAAAGTCTTGTAGGTGATGACTGGATACTGAATTTGATGTCCATTGTGCGACTGTTGAGCCATCCGTGAAAGTCTGTTAATTGTTCCATTGTGCCAGACCATGATGTGGAAGTTTATTGCTCAGATGGACAGTTGGTGACCACCCTCTTTAGAAAAGAGACTGACCGCAATAAATCCTTACATTTCACAAGCAACCATCCGCGCAGTTTGAAAGAAAATCTACCAATAGGCCAACTTCTCCGCATACGTCGAAATTGTTCATTCAAAGACGAGTACATGTACCATGCAAATTTGTTAATGGGGAGACTTGTAGACCGGGGATATCCATCCAAATTGGTCAAAAAAGCAATTAAACGCGCGTGGTGGACACCACGTGAGGAACTTCTGAGAAAGAAGGAAAAGAAAAAACTCGAGCGCACAGTATGTGTTACTACCTTTGGGGCATCATCCAACTTTCTCAAAAAGACCATCCACCAAAACTGGCATCTAATAAAGGATATCGACATACAGTTGAACGCTAAACCACTTTTTGCTTTTAAAAAAGATAAAAGTATAGCGAACCAGATCATTAGGGCAGCCGTCCCCGTCAAGAAGACCCCTACAATACGTGAATTTGTCAATTTGCCTCCCGTTACAGGACATAAGAAGTGTGGAACATGCATGTGTTGTATTTCCACAATTGAGGGGAATGTATTCCAACACGAAGGCATCTCATGGAAACACAACATCTTTACGAACTGTAAATCAAAAAACGTGATCTATGCCATCCTATGTCCATGCCCCAAATTGTACATAGGGAAAACAAATCAGGAAATCAGACAGAGAATCTCTCAACATAAATCACGAATAAAGAAAAAAATTACCACAGCACCCCTGGTTCAACATTGGATTGACGAGTCACACGGCGATCAAGACTTCAGATGGACCGTCATTTCAAAATTAGAGCATGACCAGAGGGGCGGAGATCTAGAGACCAAACTTAAGCAAAGAGAAGCAATGCTGATCCTAAAATTCAACTCGGCCACACAGGGCTTGAACGAAATGTCGGAAATTTACAATTTATGAATACAGTGTTTTCCTTTCTCCCTCCTTTTCACACCCACGGCTGCAAGAATTCATGGATATAGTAGACAGCATTTCATATTCCGCGCTAACAAACATTGGAAACTACGATACCCAGAATCCTTAGTTGCAGTCTTCAATCACTTATACAACCGGTTCAACCGGGTCAATTACAAACGCGCCTCAGTGATGGACATGGACGCGTATGGAGGAGACTCGAAAAACCAATACCGGTAAGATCTTCTTAGCGCGCAGCAGATAAGTTTCAACCCATCCGTGCAATTGGGGAGCTGCCACATTTAAAACGAGTATAGACACTGCATCGCCTTAATATATTTTGATTAATGGATGCTACCGAACGCAAAACCATCTCATCTATGGGCACACCTCTTTAAGGAATCAGTATAGTATATAGTAGACAGCATTTCATATTCCGCGCTAACAAACATTGGAAACTACGATACCCAGAATCCTTAGTTGCAGTCTTCAATCACTTATACAACCGGTTCAACCGGGTTAATTACAAACGCGCCTCAGTGATGGACATGGACGCGTATGGAGGAGACTCGAAAAACCAATACCGGTAAGATCTTCTTAGCGCGCAGCAGACAAGTTTTAACCCATCCGTGCAATTGGGAAGCGGCCACATTTAAAACGAGTATAGACACTGCATCGCCTGAATATATTTTGATTAATGGATGCTACCGAACGCAAAACCATCTCATCTATGGGCACACCTCTTTAAGGAATCAGACTCGCCGCGTGCTAACAAACCTAGGAGCTCGAGTCAACCTCACTCACTAAACCGCTCGTGCGTGTCTTTTCTTCACAAAGTAAATAAGATTTTTTTACATTTCAGAATTGTTTGAAGAAACTAACAATTAGGAACTGACCACGCGGCCACACAGCATCTCAATGTAAGTTCCTCAACGAAAGTCATTATTCTTCCTTTCCATTGGTTCACCAATATTAATTAAGCCCATTGAATTTTTAACATTTCAGCCACACGATAAAACTTTATTGGGAGATCGACCACTGAATCGTAAATACAGGTATGATCTGAGAGTGTGCTTGATTGATTGAAGTCGAGTGTTCTGAGTATGACTGACAGAATGTTTTTATTATCATTTTTTCTATAGATTGAATCCTCATGGTCCTGATGAGAATCCCTGCTACACAAGGGATTCGAAACGCGTCGACCCCTGTTCCCTTTATCTCCGTCTTCTCAAATAGACCAATCTTTCCAGCATTATAATTTAAAAATTAAATTATCTGATGGTCTATTATATGAAAACAAGAACAAATTAATTTTGTACTAATCACTAGAATCCGCACCTGCTCTCAAAAAAACTTTATTAAATCCAGGGCGTTTTCTCTTGTCTTTGAACAGGCTATATGTGTTAATGTGCCGTCAATTTGTTTAGTCTTGATGTTTATGTCTCTAAGTGCACTCAATGTTGTCTTTTTGAATGTTTAATGTGCTCACCAAATAATTTGTAAATTGATATACATTGCATGAAAGTAGTGACATTTTTTATGTCTTTGTATATATTGTATGTTATTGTATATACCTTTCAAGTCTCTATTTTGTTGTGAACTTAAATTTTTGTTTAAAGAAAGTCCTATAATTTTTTTTTTAAAAAACTTAAAAAATTCTAGGATTAATAATCAAAATAAAAGAAATGTTTATAAGAAGCCAGACTAAAAGATTGGTCTTTATGAATTGAGGATTGTTACTCAATCAGAAGAAATTATTGAATCAAAGTGCAGTACTGGCATTTTTTTGTTGAATCTTGTATTGGCGCAGCCTTACTGCGTTGAAGCCAGAACCCTTATTGTTGTCACATCTGAGTTGATAAGAGACTTGGTGCAAAAGTGTTTGAGCATGTGTGTGAGTGGGTGCATCAACACTTGACTGAGTGACTGAGTGTGTGCATAGTTGTCTCGGTGGGTCTCTGAATGAGTGTATCAGTCTCTGAGTGGGTGCATAAGTGTACAAGACTGTCTGAGTAGGTCTGTGAGTGGATGCATGAGTGTGTAAGTGGGTCTGTGAATGGGTGTGTCACTGTCTCAGTGGATCTGTAAGTTGGTACGTCAGTGTCTAAGTGGGCCTCTGACTGGGTGGATCAGTGTCTGAGTGGGTCTCTGAGTGGATCCATCAGTTTCTAAGCGGGTCTCTTAGTGGGCACATCAGTATTTGAGTCAGTTTACGAGTGGGTGTCTGAGTATCTCACTTAGGGGCATATGTATTTTATTCGCAAACGCTGCGAATCGCAAAAAACAGTGTTTGCGAATAAAAAATCGCTATTTCATATGTATGACACACATTCCCAGTGCAAAATACGAAATCGCAAAATTTGCGATTTCTTAGTCTGCAAAACCCCAAAATTGCAATTATCCTTGCGAATTCCTAAATTGCGATATTCTCAATTTGCGAAAATCGCAAAAAGAATATAGCAAACTAGGAAATCGCAAGGACATGTATGAAAAAATCGTTAATTGCGAAATTTGGAAATTCGCAAAATAAGAAATCGCAATTAACACCAAGTGCATGCAGGTGGTAAACAGGTGCAAGGTACTTAAACCACCCCACATTGCAACAGATCCTTCCACAATGGCAGCACTGTTTGTGATAGCCAGGAGGCTGCGTATTCGGGCTCTTGCACAGAGGAGAATGAGACAGGAACGTATATTCAGGCTGCGCATCACTCTGTTCTAGCAGACTGAAGAGGACATCCATGACAAGTACAGGCTGCACCCACAGACCATATTAGAGCTGATTGAGGAGCTGAAACCCTATTTGGAACACCCTACATGCAGGACACAAACAATTCCTACACATGTGCAGGTCCTGTGCACCCTGCACCTCCTGGCTTCAGGCAGTTTTCAAGGGGTCATAGCGGAGGTTGGCGGGGTGTCACAGAGTTTCCTTTCGCGCTTTTTCCATGCCTTTCTAGATGCAATGCTACAGAGGCTATCACATCACATACACTTCCCCACCACCCAACAGGCATTACAGCAAACAAAACTTGACTTCTACCAGATTGCACGTTTCCCCCACGTCATTGGCTGCATCGATGGGACCCATGTGGCCATCACACCCCCATCAGCA
Organism: Triturus cristatus; assembly: GCF_964204655.1. NCBI lineage: Eukaryota > Metazoa > Chordata > Amphibia > Caudata > Salamandridae > Triturus > Triturus cristatus. The sequence continues at coordinate 903,380,537 of NC_140593.1, forward strand.
ACTGAATATGTCTACAGAAACCGTAAATGCTACCATTCCCTGAATATACAGATTGTGTGCAATGCTAAGTATATCATCATTGACATTGTACCCAAATACCCTGGCAGTACACATGACTCTTTCATCTTTAGACACAGTGGAATACACAGACGTTTGAGTGCTGGAGAGTTTGGGGAGGGATACCTGCTAGGTAAATGCATGGCACACATCCATACATCCACTACATCTCTGGAGGGGGGGGACATTGACTTACCTATTGTGTCTATCCCTGCAGGTGACAGTGCCTATGCAGTGCGGGACTTCATCCTGACCCCGTACCTGGATCCAGCCAATGCAAGTGAGAGGAGATACAACAGGGCACACAGATCTACACGCTGCGTCATTGAGCGTACGTTTGGAATCCTAAAGAGCCGGTTCCGGTGCCTGCATAAAAATGGCGGTGCACTGTAATACAGTCCTGAGACCTGCTGTAAAATCGTGGCGAGCTGTGCAATGCTACATAACATGGCTATGAGGAAAGGCACCACAATTGATGTGACCGATACAGACACATCGGATGACGATTGCCCTGCTCCCCCTGGCAGACCAGCATCAGGAGTCGGGGCAGCTGCTGGACGTCAGAGACGGACTGAGATCACACAAAACTACTTCTAGGTGAGTAATGATGACATGAGCCAAAAAATGATTCTAATGTGTGCTATGTTTGTTCACACTTCTAAAACATTCATTGTTTCTGTACCCAGCACATGTGATGCACACGGTGCAGGTACTTCACAAGTAAGTGTTCAATATGCATTGCTGGGTTGAATCACCCATTGATGCAAAATTGTCACTGAACAGTTCACCTCCTGTGGTGACGCATTGGTGCTGTTTGGGATCCAGACTGAGTGCCCTCCATGGTGTTCCTAGGTTCTGCGCCCTGTCTGGAACTGCGCATTCTTGCACCAGGCAATGTAGGTGTGATGCTACTCCTACTGAGGTCTCCTCACTCTCGCCAGAGACCATGAGAGCGGTGCCACCTGAGTTGGCCATCTGCATTTGCTCCACTGCACTGGTGACCTGTTCTAGCCCTCTTGCAATGTCCTGACAGCAGTGCGACATTTCCAACTGCATGGTAATGCTGCAACGTGTCAGATTGCTGGTGGTGGTGCAGAGGCGGTTCACGGCCTTAGTGTAGTTGTGCAGCTGTGCATTGGCACGTCGGGCAGCCCTGTCACTGGCGTCTTGATTGTGCTTCAGGGTGTCACAGAGGTCACGTATGGCACCTGCCATGGCCAGGATGCCCTCCCCATGTTGCGCTGATTTTTCTTCAGAGTGCATAGCTGCCTATTGATGGAGCGCAATGAATTACATTGCAGGTGCTGTACCTGCAGCATGCTGTGTTCCAGACCTGAAAATACGGTGTTGTCCTCATCAGTGGCAGTGCTGCTCCTGAGCCTTGACCTGCGTCTTTCCAGTGCTGGAATGCTCATCCTTGGTGTTTCCTGACTCGGCATGTGTGACACACCCTGACTTTCCTCTCTTCTGTCACTGTCCTCCCCTGTGGGCTGTATGTCATCCTCCAATGGATGCGCATGATTGTTGTGTGCTCCGTATCGTCACTAGAGTCCCCATCATGCTGCTCCTCAGGATGTTCATGCTCATCTCCCTCTGCACTGTCATCAAGTGCCCTGGATTGTGCTGTGGATGTAAAGGGGAATACATGAGTTTGTGTCATTGTCTGCAATTTGCACTCAATAAAGTTTATACAGTTTGTCTTGGCTAACTTCTGACACTGTATTATTCCCTTATCACCAACCCACATTTATTTGATTTCCTGTGTGTCATGGACACACTGTCATACATATTACTACAACTTCCATGATGCATTGCTGGGTGTGCTGTAAGACTTGGACTGGAATGACATTTGTTGTGTATATTTTGCGCATTTGGGGAAGTGTGCATGGGATGGGGATCAGGGCAGATTTATTTTGCATGCATCTTACCTTGGCTGCTGGATGCAGGGTCGGAGCTGTCAATGTCAATCAATCAATCAATCAATCAAAGCATTTATATAGCGCACTACTCACCCAGAGGGTCTCAAGGCGCTGGGGGAGGGGGGTCTGCTACTGCTCGAACAGCCAGGTCTTGAGTTGCTTCCTGAAGGCGAGGTGGTCCTGGGTCAGGCGGAGGTGGGTCGGGAGGGAGTTCCATGTCTTGGCGGCGAGGTAGGAGAAGGACCGTCCCCCTGTGGTGGCTCTTCGGATGCGGGGGACGGCGGCGAGGGCGTGGCCGGTCGATCGAAGCTGGCGTTTGGGAGCGTAGAAGTTGAGGCGGCTGTTGAGGTATCTTGGGCCTTGGTTGTGTAGGGCTTTGTGTGCGTGGGTGAGGAGTCGGAAGGTGATTCTCTTGTTGACCGGGAGCCAGTGCAGGTCTCTCAGGTGTCCGGAGATGTGGCTGCGACGGGGGATGTCCAGGATGAGTCGTGCTGAGGCGTTCTGGATTCGCTGGAGTCTCTTCTGGAGTTTGGCGGTGGTTCCGCCGTAGAGGGAGTTGCCGTTGTCCAGACGGCTGGTGACGAGGGCCTGGGTGACCGTCTTCCTGGTCTCGGTGGGGATCCACCGGAAGATCTTACGTAGCATGCGCAGGATGTTGAAGCACGACGAGGAGACGGCGTTGACTTGTCTGGTCATGGAGAGGGAGGAGTCCAGGATGAAGCCCAGGTTGCGTGCGTGGTCTGTTGGTTTGGGTGCGCTGCCTAGGGCGGGGGGCCACCAGGAGTCGTCCCAGGCGGAGGGTGAGGATCCCAGGATGAGGACTTCCGTCTTGTCCGAGTTCAGTTTCAGGCGGCTGTTCTTCATCCATTCGGCTACTTCTTTCATCCCTTCATGAAGGTTGGCTCTGGCGGTGGCGGGGTCGTTGGTGAGGGAGAGAATCAGCTGGGTGTCGTCGGCGTAGGAGATGATGTTGAGGTTGTGCTGGCGTGCGATGTCTGCGAGGGGGCTCATGTAGACGTTGAAGAGGGTTGGACTGAGCGAGGAGCCTTGAGGAACGCCGCAGATGACTTCGGTGGCTTCAGATCTGAACGGGGGGAGGCGGACTCTCTGTGTCCTTCCGGCGAGGAAGGAGATGATCCACTCCAGTGCCTTCTCCTGGATTCCGACGTTGCTGAGTCGCTGCACTAGTGTACGGTGGCAGACAGTGTCGAAGGCCGCGGAGAGGTCTAGGAGGATGAGGCCTGCTGTTTCTCCGTTGTCAAGCAGTGCTCGGATGTCATCGGTGGCTGCGATCAGGGCGGTCTCGGTGCTGTGGTTGGCCCGGAAGCCAGACTGCGAGAGGTCGAGGGAACCGTTCGTCTTGAGGAAGGCGGCCAGCTGCTTGTTGACGGTCTTCTCGATGACTTTTGCAGGAAACGGGAGCAGCGAGATGGGGCGGTAGTTCGTGAGGTCGGTGGGGTCGGCTGATGGCTTCTTAAGTAGAGCGCTGAGTTCGGCGTGCTTCCAGCTCTCCGGGAAGGTAGCGGTGTCGAAGGAGGTGTTGATGATGTCCCGCAGGTGGGGTGCGATGACAGCATCGGCCTTGTTGAAGACGTGGTGAGGGCAGGGGTCGGTAGGAGATCCGGAGTGGATGGAGTTCATCGTGCGGACGGTGTCTTCGGTGCTGATCGGGGTCCAGGCGCGGAGGGTGGTGGTGGGGGGCGGTGGTTCGGTCTTGGCGTGCGTTGGTTGAGTGCTGAAGCTGTTGTGTATGTCCGCGATCTTGTTGTGGAAGTAGGAGGCGAGGGAGTTGCAGAGGTCTTGCGAAGGGGTGATGTCGTTGTTTCCGGCGTTGGGGTTGGAGAGCTCTTTAACGATGTTGAAGAGTTCCTTGCTGTTGTGTGCGTTGTTGTCCAGTCGTTCCTTGAATGCGGTTTTCTTGGTGGCGTGGATGAGTTGGTGGTGCTTTCGGGTGGCGAGCTTGAGGGCAGTCATGTTGTCCGGTGTTGGGTCTCTGCGCCATGTTCTCTCAAGGGCTCGGCAGTTCTTCTTGGAGCTCTTGAGTTCGTCGGTGAACCATGGGGCTTTCTTGCTGCCGGGTCTGCTAGGCGGGATCTTCAGAGGGGCGAGGTCGTCTGCGCAGTTGCTGATCCACTTCGCGAGGTTGGTGGCCGCCTGACTTGGGTTCGTTGCGCTGGTGGGAGGGTTCATGCTCAGGGGGGTCGCGAGCTGGTCGGCTGTGATCTTGTTCCAGCTTCTGCGTGCAACCTGTTGCTGGTGGTGGTGGATCGTGGTCCTTCTGAAGCTGAAGTGGTCGCAGCTGTGGTCCGTCCAGTGGAGTCCGGTGGCGTGGCTGAAGGCGATGTCCTTGCTGGAAGAGAAGACGGGGTCGAGTGTGTGTCCGGCGGAGTGGGTGGGTGTGGCGACCAGCTGCTTGAGTCCCAGGTTTGCGAGGTTGTCCAGCAGGGTGGTGGTGTTGCGGTCGTTGTTGTTCTCCAGGTGGAAGTTGAGGTCCCCGAGGAGGATGTAGTCAGCGGAGAGGAGGGCGTGCGGGCTGATGAAGTCGGCGATGTCTTCGCTGAATTGTGTGCGTGGTCCCGGGGGTCTGTAGATGAGGGTGCCTCTGAGGGTGGTCTTGGGGTTGATGTGGACCTGGAAGTGCAGGTGCTCGGCAGGTGCGAGGGTGTCGTCGGTGTTGGTCGTGATGCGGATGGTGTTCCTGTGGATGATGGCGATGCCTCCTCCGGTCTGGTTGATGCGGTCCCTTCGGATGATCTTGTAGCCGTCTGGGATGGCGATGGCGATGTCGGGCGCTGAAGAGGCGTTCATCCAGGTTTCCGTGAGGAAGGCGACGTCTGGTGAGGTTGTGTCGAGCAGGTTCCAGAGCTCGATGGCGTGTCTGTGGACGGAGCGGGTGTTGAGTAGGATGCATTTCAGGTGGCTGCTGCTGTTGCTCGTCTTGGTCTTGGTTGGTGCTGGAGTAGTGCTGGTCCGGATGCAGGTGAACTTGCAGGCGTTGCAGCAGAAGGGTCCGTGGGTGCGTCTCGGGGTGGCTCGGTAGCATCCTGGGATTCGGCCGGCGTTGAGTGCGTTGAGGGTGGCGGCGTCGTACGTCCGGCGGATGGGCTGGGGTCTGCGGGGGCCAGGGGTCCTGGCGCTGGGCACGGGCCAGGCGCGGACGGGCGCAGACGGACTTACCTTTGGCGCACCTTCGGCGCTCAGTCGGCGCTCCCGCTGCGCGCGTCCGCTGTGCGGTCGCTCTGGGGGCGTCATAAGAAGGGGGCCGAGAGGGCGGGTCAGCTGGGCGGCGGGAGCGGCTCGGCCAATGGGCCGGTGGTGGGCGGGGCCTGTGGCGAGCTGCGGCGGGAAACTGGCGAGCGGGCGGCTCTGCGGCAAGGCTGGCAGGCAGGAGGCGGCAGGAGGAGCAAGGGGGTGACCCGGCCGGGTGAGAGGGGCAGCGGTCACTCCCGAGCACTCCTTGCTGTCCCCTTAAGAAGGGGGCCGAGAGGGCGGGTCAGCTGGGCGGCGGGAGCGGCTCGGCCAATGGGCCGGTGGTGGGCGGGGCCTGTGGCGAGCTGCGGCGGGAAACTGGCGAGCGGGCGGCTCTGCGGCAAGGCTGGCAGGCAGGAGCAGGAGGCGGCAGGAGGAGCAAGGGGGTGACCCGGCCGGGTGAGAGGCGCAGCCACACCATCGACGCTCTCAGGCAGGAGGGTGGACTCCAAAAGCTCCTCGTGGGGTGTTGGCTCTGCTGATGTGGATGGTCCTCCCCTGGTCTTGTTTGCATCCTTGAGTCTGGCTGCCACCCTCTCCTTAGACCTTTGCCGCATGTCGTACCATCGCTTGCGCAATTCGTCGACAGTGCGATGTGTTACACCCACAGCATTCACTTTCTCTTGTATTTCCAGCCAGATCTTCCTTTTTCTTGCTTCTGGGACTCTGAGTGCCTTTTTGCCGAAGAGGAGCTCATGGCTGCAAACCATCTCCTCTATGAGGACCTCCTGCTCCTTGTCAGAGAATTTGTGTTTCCTCTTTCTCTTCTCAGCCTCCTTGCCCTCATGTTGCTTCTGGGACTCCATTGGGGTGTGTTCTCTCCTGGGATGCCTCCTCACACTCTCCAAACAGCCTCTGGGTGTGGCTCAGGTAAGCAGGTGCAGCAAATCACTCCCACTTCCTGGTTGTGATGTCATCAGGCTGCACCTGTATGGCAGATTCCCGCTTTTACGATTTCTTAATTTGCGAATTTCGCAATTAAGGAATCGCAAATCATTTTTCTGAGACTTTTTTGTGATTTTTAAGAAATCTCTAAACATTAGCGATTTTTATATACATCCCGATTTGCGAATCTCAAACTGCAAATCACAAAATATCGCAATTTGAGATTCGCAAAGCGGGAGTTTCATACATATGCCCCTGAGTCTCTCAGTGGCAGCATCACTATCTCACTCAATCAATCAATCAGGCGTTAGTTAAGCGCGACTACTCACCCGTAAGGGTCTCAAGTCGCGGGGGGGGGGGTTGGGGGGGTTAGCACTGGGTTTGTGAGTGAATACCTACAGCTGTGATTGAGTTCATAAGTCTCTAAATGGGTCTGTAAGTGGGTGCATGACTCTTTGACTATATCTGTAAGAGAGTTTGTCAGTGTCAGAGAAACAGCTATCACGTGGTGGATAAGATTCTGAATTGGCCTGCCACTGGATGCAGGAGTATGTATCTGTGGGTGTTCGAGTGTATAAGTAAAACTGTTGGCAAGTGTGTGTATGTATACGTATTTATATATATATTTTTAATTTTCACCAATATTCGCGATGCCACCGCGATAGTCACGACCCCCCTGCAACGCTACATGGGGGGGCACGCTGATGGTCGTGGCGATGTTGTAAATATCACACGTAAAAAAATAAATTTTGAACACATAACTTGTGTCACTAACACCCCATTTCTCAAACATGGGGTCAAAGTACCTCCACACTGACCACTTATGTCAGCTTTCATGGAAATGTTCAGCCCTGGGAACTATTTCTGATCGATAAAATGGCAGCTGCAATTTTTTGTTCAGGTTGCGTCTAGCCAATCACAGCATTCCTCTTGGCACGGGCATTCATGATTACTCGTGAAATTGTTGCAAAATATCCATGGGCACAGATATCACTAACGTTTTCTTCTTACATTTTTCAGAACTACTGAACATATTTTCACTACATAGCACAAAGCACAATCGGTGTAAAAACATCTACCTTTCTACTAAATTTGGTGTGATTCCGTCCCGCGGTTTGGGCTGTTGGTTTAACTATGCGATCTATGGGAATTAACATGAGTGAGCCGGTGTTTTCTCAGCCCCGCTTGACAGATCACCACAAAACTTGCCATACATAACAAAACTTACTATGAAACATTTTATGGAAAATGTTGTGAAGATACAGCAACTGGCACCAAAGATATAGGCAAGTAAAAAACGCTTTGCTCTTCCTATAGATGCTAGGTCCTAAACTATGACTATCTAGGTAATATATATATATATATATATATATATATATATATATATATATATATATATATATATATATATATATATATATATCAAAGAAATACCCTTTCAGGCATAGAGTGATGAATAAAATATGCAAAAAGAAGCAGAGAACTCTGGGTAGTTCTCAAGTTTAGGTGGAAAGCAGCTCCTGTATGGAACACTCTCAACACCAGCGACACTCTAGATCTGCTCACCTCAAATGTCTGTTTTTCTATCAAAATCTTTAAGCATAGGATTAGCACAGTGCCATCCACGCCGAGATAGAAAAGGACAAAGTCTTTTGCCTTTTGTACAGCAAAGTCTTTAAGCATAGGACTGGCACAGTGCCGTCCTTGCCGAGCTGTAAAATGACAAAAGCCAATTACCACTCCAGGCACAGTATTACAGCTTTGAAGTGGTAAAATACCAATCAAGCCAACCTGAAATGAGTAAAAGCAACCCCTGACACAGTGTTTCGCTCTAATTAGAGCTCTTCAGAGAGGTATAGCTTTGTCCAGACACAAGGGAGCACCCAGTATAAGTCAAAGAAATACCCTTTCAGGCATAGAGTGACGAATAAAATATGCAAAAAAGAAGCAGAGAACTCTGGGTAGTTCTCAAGTTTAGGTGGAAAGCAGCTCCTCTATGGAACACTCTCAACACCAGCGACACTCTAGATCTGCTCACCTCAAATGTCTGTTTTTCTATCAAAATCTTTAAGCATAGGATTAGCACAGTGCCATCCACGGCGAGATAGAAAAGGACAAAGTCTTTTGCCTTTTGTACAGCAAAGTCTTTAAGCATAGGACTGGCACAGTGCCGTCCTTGCCGAGCTGTAAAATGACAAAAGCCAATTACCACTCCAGGCACAGTATTACAGCTTTGAAGTGGTAAAATACCAATCAAGCCAACCTGAAATGAGTAAAAGCAACCCCTGACACAGTGTTTCGCTCTAATTAGAGCTCTTCAGAGAGGTATAGCTTTGTCCAGACACAAGGGAGCACCCAGTATAAGTCAAAGAAATACCCTTTCAGGCATAGAGTGACGAATAAAATATGCAAAAAAGAAGCAGAGAACTCTGGGTAGTTCTCAAGTTTAGGTGGAAAGCAGCTCCTGTATGGAACACTCTCAACACCAGCGACACTCTAGATCTGCTCACCTCAAATGTCTGTTTTTCTATCAAAATCTTTAAGCATAGGATTAGCACAGTGCCATCCACGCCGAGATAGAAAAGGACAAAGTCTTTTGCCTTTTGTACAGCAAAGTCTTTAAGCATAGGACTGGCACAGTGCCGTCCTTGCTGAGCTGTAAAATGACAAAAGCCAATTACCACTCCAGGCACAGTATTACAGCTTTGAAGTGGTAAAATACCAATCAAGCCAACCTGAAATGAGTAAAAGCAACCCTCGGCAAGGACGGCACTGTGCCAGTCCTATGCTTAAAGACTTTGCTGTACAAAAGGCAAAAGAGTTTGTCCTTTTCTATCTCGGCGTGGATGGCACTGTGCTAATCCTATGCTTAAAGATTTTGATAGAAAAACAGACATTTGAGGTGAGCAGATCTAGAGTGTCGCTGGTGTTGAGAGTGTTCCATACAGGAGCTGCTTTCCACCTAAACTTGAGAACTACCCAGAGTTCTATGCTTCTTTTTTGCATATATATATATATATATATATATATATATCTATATATTCACTTAAAAAACCATAGGTTTCACACATGTTATAGTTAGCTGGACATTTCACTCGTAAAAAACCATTGAAATTCCCCCGTTATAGTTAGTTCAGGTAACTATAACTCGCGCGACCGCAATCCACTGCTGATGACGTCACATATTACATCACTGTATTTACTAAGATACTGTTAATAAGTCAGTTATACAATGACTTTTACCAAAAAAAATATCCATTTAGACACTTATTTACCCGTGTTTTCTTCCATTAACCTTTAGATATACATATATAAAAAATATTTATTTTACAGAAAGACATATAGTCACTGGATGATGTCATCAGTGATGTAATATGTGACGTCATCAGCAGTGGATTGCGGTCGCGCGAGTTATAGTTACCTGAACTAACTATAACGGGGGAATTTCAATGGTTTTTTACGAGTGAAATGTCCAGCTAACTATAACATGTGTGAAACCTATGGTTTTTTAAGTGAATTTGCAAGGATTTTTAAATGCTAATTCCTAACTATAACGTGTGTGAAACCTATGTTTTTTTAAGTGAATTTGTACGGTTTTTTAAATGCTAATTTATGTATGTATCATTATATTTTTTATATATTTATTTTACAATAAACTACCTATGTAAATTAAATAGTTTACATATTTTTTTTTTAAAGCTTTTTTAACGTGCGCGCATCCCGCGATTTTTTGAAAAAAAATAATGTTTTTTTCACCCTTCGGGGTCCTTCAGGGACCCCCTGACAAAGGCTAGGGGGTCAGGAACTCTCTACCCTGCCCCCTTTTCACGTTCTCCACCATTGTTTTTCTCTGTCACAAAAGCGACACACAAAATGGCGGCAGACACTTCCTGATTTCGACCGATTCGAACGTTGACTGACATCAAACCACCAATCAGAATTACGCTCGCGCACGGCACTGTGCACGCACCGTGCGCGCACGGTGCGTTCACGGTGCGCGGCTATAGATATTTATGTACTTTTAAATGCAATTTTCTCAGGAACTACTGAACAGATTGACACCATATATGCAAAAGGCACATGCCTGACCTGAGGACTACTTCTGTGCCAAATTTCAAGTAATTCTGTTCACCCGTTAGGGCTGTACCTTCGATTAAAGGTCCTATGGGAAAATGCATGGGGAAAACACGTTTTGGGACCTCCCTTTTTTCTCGGCCCCCGCTTGACAAATCACCCCGAGACTTTCAGGGTAGGAGCTGAGCGGAGCGCCCCATTAGTTTTGAAAATTTCGCGAGGATTCGTCAACCGGCGCCAAAGTTATTCAAAATAGAATTTTCAGATTTCCTATGGAAACACGGTCCTAACTATAACTATCTACTGGCGACCGCCAGTAGATAATATATATATACATATATACATATATATATATATATATATATATATATATATATATATATATATATATATATATATATATATATATATATATATATATATATGCAAAAAAGAAGCAGAGAACTCTGGGTAGTTCTCAAGTTTAGGTGGAAAGCAGCTCCTGTATGGAGCACTCTCAACACCAGCGACACTCTATATCTGCTCACCTCAAATGTCTGTTTTTCTATCAAAATCTTTAAGCATAGGATTAGCACAGTGCCATCCACGCCGAGATAGAAAAGGACAAAGTCTTTTGCCATTTGTACAGCAAAGTCTTTAAGCATAGGACTAGCACAGTCCTGTCCTTGCCGAGCTGTAAAATGACAAAAGCCAATTACCACTCCAGGCACAGCATTACAGCTTTGAGTTGGTAAAATACCAATCAAGCCAACCTGAAATGAGTAAAAGCAACCCCTGACACAGTGTTTCGCTCTAATTAGAGCTCTTCAGAGAGGTATAGCTTTGTCCAGACACAAGGGAGCACCCAGTATAAGTCAAAGAAATACCCTTTCAGGCATAGAGTGACGAATAAATTATGCAAAAAAGAAGCAGAGAACTCTGGGTAGTTCTCAAGTTTAGGTGGAAAGCAGCTCCTGTATGGAGCACTCTCAACACCAGCGACACTCTATATCTGCTCACCTCAAATGTCTGTTTTTCTATCAAAATCTTTAAGCATAGGATTAGCACAGTGCCATCCACGCCGAGATAGAAAAGGACAAAGTCTTTTGCCTTTTGTACAGCAAAGTCTTTAAGCATAGGACTGGCACAGTGCCGTCCTTGCCGAGCTGTAAAATGACAAAACTTGAGAACTACCCAGAGTTCTCTGCTTCTTTTTTGCATAATTTATTCGTCACTCTATGCCTGAAAGGGTATTTCTTTGATATATATATATATATATATGTATATATATATATATATATATATATATATATATATATATATATATATATATATATATATATATATATATATATATATATATATGTACGCGTAAACTCCAACAACCTGCTGGCGGCGAAGAAGGAGAGACTGACCACGAAAATCTTCTGGCAAGATGTTTTATTCGACCATATCTTCTCAACAAAATGACGCGTTTCGGGCTCAAGAGCCCTTGTTCACATGCGGGATATAGTCACACTGAGTGTTTTTAAGTGCTGCAAAATGTACACCCACTTCCTGGTCACATGATCATGGACCAAGAAAACAGACTTCACGGTTAAACAAATCTTTGCATAAAGGTATCAACTAAAACCTATTAGATTAATGTAAAATACCAAAAAATTAATGAATATTTTCTTTTTAAATTTCAACCTTTGGACAATATTCTGTTTAAAAGAAAAAGACCAGCTTATTTTATAAATACATATATAAGGAGATAAAAAACAATATGTCAATATAAGAACATACAGGGAAAGAATATAAAACATAACCAACTGGTCATTTGTTTTTAAGTATTCCAAATCCCCACACTGCAACAGAAAGATAGTTCTCTGTGACAAAACATATTTAAATGCATGTTCTTACGTATAGTATTTCCTCAGTCAATTATAACAGGATAAATCCTTGATAACAAAACAGAAGAAAAAACAAGTTGAGCATTGACTATGAAAAAGTTTCCTATTTCCCTGCAATACATATTCGTTATGGAAGACCTGTTAAAGTGCAAAAAAGTGCATAGCAGCATTTCCAGTGATTTGTGCAAAACCGTGCTAATGTGTAAAATTATTATTAAAAAAAAGATATGCAAATACTATGCAACTGTATGATTGATAAAAGATTTTTTAAATATATAAATATTGATAACAATAAAAATTCAATCCTGATGATTATTGCTAAAATCATATAAATATCATCTCTATATTTTCATCATACTAAAAAAAGTGCAATTATACCATAAACATATATTTTCAATATTTTGGCATTCGAGATCTGTGGAACATTTCACATTAAAGTACTGGTTACAAATAATTAGTAACCTGCTAAATTGTGAAAAAGAAAAACCCATATGTACATATGATGTGAATTAAATTAATTTAGCCCTGAAGATTTGGATTGTATTTCTCATGATATTATGTCATCTGATCAGACCTCTAAAGAACAATGAGCAAGAAACAATGAATTGCTAACTAGAGAAAGTTGTGCATAACTTCAGTGTTATTCAATCCATTCGGCCATTTACTGTCAAACTCAAGAATTATTCTGGTCTCAAGTTGCCTCAATTGAAGTTACCTATTGCCACCTCGCCGAGGTTTGGGAATAGATGCTATTACAAAATATTTGAGGCAGGTAACATCATTATTGTGAGCCCTTTTGAAATGGCGTGCCACTGGGTAAGCAGGGTCATTGTGCAGGATGGCACGAAGATGCTGCAAAATCCTCATGTGCACCTGTAGCCTAGTGCTACCAATGTAGTTAAGGCCACAGGTGCACGTCAGGACATACACAGCAAAATCTGTCCTGCAAGTAAAACTCCCTATAATGGCCATTTCTTTTGTACTAAAGGGAGTAAGATAGTGAGTCTTGTTTATGCCAAATTTGCAAGCCCTGCAAGAAGAACATTTGCGAAAGCCGTGGGCAGGTTTTAGCCACATATCATTTTGTCTTGTTTCAGGGCTGCTTTTATCTAGAGATGTTCCAATACATTTTGCTCTCCTAAAAGTAATCATAGGAGTAGCTGGTAATCTTGTGCGCAGCACAGCATCTGTAAGTATAATAGGCCATATTCTCAAGGAATCACAATTCGACGTAGCAGATTAAGTCGAGCCCACACCATCAGTTTCTGCAGGTAAGTTTTCTAATCAGATCGCAGACAAGGATGACGCGTTTCGACTACGTCCGTGGTCTTGGTCGCATGACCTCCGCCTCCAGTAACACATTATTTAAAGATGCAGTCAGCATTACACATAGTGATAGACATAAAAGAAAATAAATGTTAAAGCCACATTTTAAAAACAAAAATTGATGTCAAACACTGTTAATATGCTTTAAATCAAACTAGCGGTCTAAGTTTTTTAAGTGCATTGCAAGCATGTTATTAAGTAATGGTTTATTATTGCCATTTGTAAACACAATGTTTTCACCTGGTGTGTAATACGCTAGCGTCAATAATGCTATATCAGTGATAGTCATTGTTTGGTGGGTCTAGTGCCCGTTTAACGCTAGCCAACGTCAGTAATATTTTTTCAAATGACGGTCATAGTTTTTGGGGTCAATTACTCTGTGTTAGTAGTAAGGAGAGAGGAAAGACCCGATATTAAAGGAAAAATCGATATTGCTCCTATTATATTTAGAGTCATGGCAGTTTGAAATAGTGAGACTATGCATTCAAAAGGTGAAGGTTTTTTTAAATGCTAATTCCTAAATATAACGTCCCTTAAACCTGTGTTCTTTTCAGTGAATATATATATATATATATATATATATATATATATATATATATATATATATATATATATATATATGTATATATATTCACTTAAAAAACCATAGGTTTCACACATTTTATAGTTAGCTGGACATTTCACTCGTAAAAAACCAATGAAATTCCCCCGTTATAGTTAGTTCAGGTAACTATAACTCACGCGACCGCAATCCACTGCTGATGACGTATGATATACACCGCTAGTGAAGCTCTGACGTGTCTGACGCCCTACCGTGCCTAATCCCGGCGCCCCCGCCGGTGGGTACTCTCCGAGTAGACACCCTTGTCGTTTATTTATACAAACATGGGTAGCTATTGACGGGCACATTTAATATACACGCACACCAAGCCATTCAAAGGGGATTCAACAAAAATTCGACCAAACTATGCAAGAAACCCCCCTCACGGTTAATAAAATACACATCCACTTTTTATTTTACTCTCTGGAAAGGAGACGAACCTCACTTGAGAGTCACAGCATGCTCCTGGCTGAGCCCAATGCTGTGTTACAGCCACCAGTGCCCGCCGAGTGCCTCACACCTCTGTGTTGTATTCCACCAGCTAGTGCGTATGCTATGACACTCTCTAGCCCATGTGCACTGTAACACCACCCCGTGAATATGTCATGCCACACTTGCCTTCGCACGGGTTATATTGCCCCATCTAACGTGCCTTCCTTGATGCCTATGTTATAATGCACAGCGCTATGCCATACATATTACAATCTGGGATCCATATCTTTGTCACAGTGCATATGCAACGTTACACTCCCCAGCACATATTTTATATTACAACTTTAGAGACTAGTTAGGTTACACAACACTGCCCTGTGCATATTACACTCCAAGGCGCATATCGCATAGCACGCGCTAGTGCCTGTGCTATCTCGCGTTCTCCAATAAATCTGTCATTGCGCACAATGTATTGCATATTATATTTCACGTCCCAGTTCATCTTATATCACACTTTTTGGTGCATAGTTTATACCATATACTATATCTAGTTTTCATTTTCAATCATGCTCTCAGGACTATGTTCTATATAACACTGCGTCCACCTACCCTTTTCACGGGCATTACATTTTGCGATGGGGGGTGGAGGGTCAGTGGGTGTTTCTGTCAAGTGAGCCCGGAGTCACAGTCACAAACATCCTCTTCTTCCTGAATAAAAGTGAGATTATGCTGCATACTTGTTCATATTTTAAGTAGTTCGCACAGACACATATTTTAAAAACAATAAAGTTCCTAATACCCACCTTCTCTGATCAGTTAGCTTGCTGCCCCATCCACCTTCTCCCTATCCTCTGTTGTCTGAATCCATGGACTAGCCTCCTCCCTCCTGCCATGCATGGTCTGATGTGCTGCCACTGCCCTCCATTTAGCATGATGTACCAGTCCACTCCTCCTGCCCTCCATTGCCCAATTCCATGGCCCACCATTGACCTCCTGCTTAGCCTCTGTGCTTAGCTTGCTGCCCCTATTCTCCTTCCCCCTGCCCTCCGATGTCTTTGTGCATTCCCCTGCTCCATCCTTTTTGCCCACCAAGTTCCATGGACCTGCCACTCCTATCTACTCTGAGTGTTCTGTTGAGCTGCCACTCCCCTCCCACCTGCCTAGCATTGTCAGATGACTGTAACCTGTCCCTGCCACCTCCACCCTGCCTGTCCACATGCCATGCCCCTATCCCCTTCCTCCTGTCCTCCATGGTCCATTTTACTGCCACACCCTTCTGCCCTCCCTGGTCTGTTGTGCTGCAACTGCTCCTCCTGCCTGCCCCGCGAGGTCTATTGTGAGGCCCCTTCCCCTGAACTCTCTTGTCTGTGCCCAGGTCCTGACCCTCTCTTCTATCCTCCATGGTCCTTTGTGCATGCCCCTGCACCCTCCTTCTTGCCAATCATAGCCATTGTGCTGCCACTAACCCTCCTGCTTGCCATGCATGGTCTTCTGTGCTGCCATGGCCCCTCCCACCTTCCCTGTGTGGTCAGCTAGCTGCCCCTGACCCCCTCCCACCTTCCCTCCATGGTCTGTGTATGCCATCATAGTCTCATTGTTGCTCTCCATGGAGTGTCTTGTTTCTAGTGCCCATCTTGCCTGACCTCCATGGTCATCTTGCTGCTCCTGCCCTGCCCCCTTGCCTCCAGCCCTCTGTTTTCATGTGCAGACCCCTATTCCCTCCCTCCTGACTTGTCTGTTCCATTGTAATGCCCCTGATCCGTCCCTCCTGCCCTTTATGGTCTGTTATGCTGCAGCTTTCTCTCCTGTCTGTCCATTATGGTCAGCTAGCTACCATTGCCTCTTTCCCCTCTGTTCTCTGTTGTCCATGTGCATGGTCCTGTCCCCTCCCTATTGCTTTCTATAGATTGTTGTGCTGCACTCCTGTCCCGCATGCGCTGTGTGGTGTATTGTGCTGCTGCAAACCCTGATGCCTGCCCTGTAGGGTCAGTTTGGTGCACCTCTCCATGTCCCTCCTGTCCTCTGTTATCCGAGTCCATGTCCCTACCCCAATTCCTCCTGCCTACCATGATCCAATGTACCATACTTGCAAACATTTTGAACTTGGTAAGAGGGAAATTTTGAAAAAAACTGGGGTATTGATTTTCCCCTTTGAGTTACATTAAAAAAGAGGAGATTGTAGACAGGAGACAGATCAAATAAAGCCCGTTTGAGCTTAAAAACATTGGACGTTTCCTGGCTGAAACGGGTCTGTTGGCGTGTATGGTTGTACTACCACTGCCTCATCCTTCTGCCCACAATGGTCTATTATATTGCCACAGCCTCTCTTGCCAGTCCTGTATTGTTGGTTTGTTGCCCCTGCCCCCCTTTCCACTGCCCTCCATAGTCTGTTGTGCTGCCACTGCCCTTCCTGCCTGCCCAGTGTGGTCAAATTGTTGCCTCTGCACTCTCCTACCTGCCTTCAATTTTCAGAGTCCATGCCCCTGGCCTCTGCCTCTCAACAGTATCCCAATGAACAACTAGATTGCTAACATTCTATATTTATTACAAAAGTGTGGAACGCCTGACATCATCTTGATGTAATCAAAACTGTAATACCTAGAGTATTTCCTTTAGAAATTACATATATGAGAGGGTCTTATTTGCATCAAAATTATGGTTAGTGCTCTAAAACACTAAAATGAGGACATATTTTCTGAGTTTTCAAATAGCGACAAAGAACTTTTAAATTATTTGTAATCTTTATGTTTTTTTATCCAGTTGACCACTTGATTAAATGTTGCACCTAGGGGAGAGGATGTGGTGTTACTTCCAGAGCTGCAGACTTTGCAACTGGGGAACCAGGTTGGAGTTTCTGCTTCAGCTCAACATTCTGTGATTCTGGTCAAATCACTTAATCTCCCCATGTCTACAACCAAAATGAATTTGATCTTGAGTGATGTAACCAATGCTCATGTAAAGCACTCCAATACCTGACAAGTCTGCACTATATAAAACTGCAAATACACAAAAAATAAGTGTTTTGCACACTTCTGTCATTGGGCTACATGTGGGCTACATCTGGGTGATATTTGTGCTGCATTTGGGCTCTTTTGTCTCTGGTGGCCATCTTGGGAGATTTATTTGTTATGAAGTTTCCTAATTTTCTCATTTACTGCAGTCTCCTCAGTAGGAAATGCTTTCAGTTTTTTACTTTGATTCCATCAAGAAGGTATTCAGATATGTCACACATTTGCCATAAATTCTGAATGTTAGCACTCTAGTTGCTCATTAGATCACTGTAGTAAAGCTACTGCTCACCACGGAAGTCTGCTGCTGGTATTAAAAGTGCATGTTTCAGTCTGCATATCAGAATTTTTTTATGAAATAGAAGAGGATTTGAGAAGTCACTCAAAATGTGCCCTAATTTCTTTCTTCAACACTAATCATAATTTCTATGGCAAAATGAACCCCCTCATTGTGTTCCTTTTTAAATTAAATGTTTTAAGTGTTACCAGTTTATTCCACTCAAGATGGCTTCAGGTGTGCCATACGTTTGTCATAAGTAAGACAGTAAGAGCTCTAGTTGTTCTTAAGAACACTCTGGGACATTCTGTCATTGGGCTATACTTGGGCTACATCTGGGTGACATTTGGGCTACATTTGGGCTCTTTTGTCTCCGGTGGCCATCTTGGGAGATTTATTTGTTATGAAGTTTCCTAATTTCCTCATTTACTGCAGTCTCCTCAGTGGGAATACTTTCAGTTTTTTACTTTGGTTCCATCAAGAAGGCATTCAGATGTGTCACACATTTGCCATAAATTCTGAATGTTTGCACTCTAGTTGCTCATTAGATCACTGTAGTAAAGCTACTGCTCACCAGGGAAGTCTGCTGCTGGTATTCAAAGTGCATGTTTCAGTCTGCATGTCAGAATTTTTTTATGAAATAGAAGAGGATTTGAGAAGTCAAAATGTGCCCTAATTTTTCTTTCTGCAGCACTAATCATAATTTCTATGGCAAAATGAACCCCCTCATTTTGTTCCTTTGTAAATTAAATGTTTTAAGTGTTACCACTTTATTCCAATCAAGATGGCTTCAGGTGTGCCATACTTTTGTCATAAGTAAGACTGTTAGCGCTCTAGTTGTTCGTTAGAACACTCTGGGACATTCTGTCATTGGGCTATACTTGGGCTACATCTGGGTGATATTTGGGCTACATTTGGGCTCTTTTGTCTCTGGTGGCCATTTTGGGAGACTTATTTGTTATGATGTTTCCTAATTTCCTCATTTACTACAGTCTCCTCAGTAGGAAATACTTTCAGTTTTTTACTTTGATTCCATCAAGAAGGCATTCAGATGTGTCACACATTTGCCATAAATTCAGAATGTTAGCACTCTAGTTGCTTACTAGATCACTGTAGTAAAGCTACTGCTCACCAGGGAAGTCTGTCGCTGGTATTGAAAGTGCATGTTTCAGTCTGCATGTCAGAATTTTTTAATGAAATAGAAGAGGATTTAAGAAGTCACTCAAAATGTGCCCTAATGTTTCCTTCTGCAGCACTAATCATACTTTCTATGGCAAAATGAACCCCCTCATTTTGTTCCTTTTTAAATTACATGTTTTAAGAGTTACCACTTTATTCCAACCAAGATGGCTTCAGGTGTGCCATACGTTTGTCATAAGTAGGACTGTTAGCGCTCTAGTTGTTCTTTAGAACACTCTGGGAAGCTGCAGTAGACTACAAAGGAATCAACTGACAGTCTCTGCCCTTGTTGGATGTACATGTTTTACTGAGAATATCAGACTTCATTCTCACATGACTGAGAAAGATAATGTGAATTTACAGAAAATATGCTCTCAGTTTAGCTTATAGATCACCTTCCAAACCTCTGTGGGAAAAGCATGAGAAAATAGTTTTCTCTCAAACATGATTCATGATATCACAGCAGAAGGATTTTTCACATGGTAAAATCACATTAGAACACACCACAATTCCTAAAATGAGTATGGTACCATCAACAAATGATTTATAATGTAACTAAAGTCTTAAAACCTTCTATTAACTGCAATGCTTTTTAATGAGGTGCTATCATGTATATTGGTCCCAAGATGGCTGCCAACACTTCTTGGATGAAGTGCTGATAGCCAACCAGCTCTCACGATGAGATGTGTGGTGAGGCTCCGCCCAGATATATATGTGATTTTTCTTTTGATTTTCTCAGGAACTACTGAACGGATTTAAACCATTGAAGCAAAAGGCACGAGTCTGAACTGAGGACTACCTCTTTGCCAAATTTGGTGTAATTCCGTTCAGCACTTCGGGCTGTAGCTGCGTTAACAGGTCCTATGGGAAAATGCATGGGGAAAACGCATTTTAGGACCCCCCTTTTTTCTCGGCCCCCGCTTGACGAATCACCGTGAAATTTTCAGGATAGGAGCGGCCCGGAGCTGGCCAAAAGTTTGGAAACATTCACAAAGATTCATCAATCGACGCCAACGTTATTCCAAATAGAATGTTGCGGATTTCCTATGGAAAATAGGTCCTAACTATAACTATATAACTATATATATATATATATATATATTATCTACTTTCGGTTGCCAGTAGATAGTTATAGTTAGGACCGTGTTTCCATAGGAAATCTGAAAATTCTATTTTGAATAACTTCGGCGCCGGTTGACGAATCCTCGCGAAATTTTCAAAACTAATGGGGCGCTCCGCTCAGCTCCTACCCTGAAAGTCTCGGGGTGATTCGTCAAGCGGGGGCCGAGAAAAAAGGGGGTCCCAAAAAGCGTTTTCCCCATGCATTTTCCCATAGGACCTTTAGTCGAAGGTACAGCCCTAACGGGTGAACAGAATTTCTTGAAATTTGGCACAGAGGTAGTCCTTCGGTCAAGGAAGAGCCTTTTGCATATCTGGTGTCAATCTGTTCAGTATTTCCTGAGATATTTGCATTTAAAAGTACATATATATCTATAAGCGCTCACCGTGCGCGCACCGTGCGCGCACCGTGCCGTGCGCGAACGTAATTCTGATTGGCGGTTTGATGTCAGTCAACGTTCGAATCGGTGGAAATCAGGAAGTGTCGGCCGCCATTTTGTGTGCCGCTTGTGTGAGAGAGAAAAACAAAGGCGGAGAACGTGAAAAGGGGGCAGGGTAGAGAGTTCCTGACCCCCTAGCCTTTGTCAGGGGGTCCCTGAAGGACCCCAAGGGTGAAAAAAACATTTTATTTTTTTTTCAAAAATTCGCGGGGTGCGCGCACGGTGCGCGCACTGTGAAAAACCCTTAAAAAAAACCAAAACATATAAGAACGTGAAAAGGGGGCAGGGTAGAGAGTTCATGACCGCTTAGCCTTTGTCAGGGGGTCCCTGAAGGACCACAAAGGGTGAGAAAAAACATTTTATTTTTTTTCCAAAAAATCGCGGGGTGCGCGCATGGTGCGCGCACGGTGAAAAACCCATAAAAAAAAAAAAGTTTATAATTTTATAGAAGATATTAACTATGCTGTTCAACTTTATCCAAATTCAAAAAAAATATATAAAAAAAAATGAATACATACATAAATTAGCATTTAAAAAACCTTTGAAATTCACTAAAAAAAACATAGGTTTCACACACGTTATAGTTAGGAATTAGCATTTAAAAAACCTTTCAAATTCACTAAAAAAAACATAGGTTTCACACACGTTACAGTTAGGAATTAGCATTTAAAAAACCTTGCAAATTCACTTAAAAAACCATAGGTTTCACACATGTTATAGTTAGTTGGACATTTCACTCGTAAAAAACCAATGAAATTCCACCGTTATAGTAAGTTCAGGTAACCATAACTCACACGACCGCAATCCACTGCTGATGACGTCAGATATTACATCACTGATGACATATGTGTCTTTCTGTAAAATAAATATTTGTTATATATATATATATATATATATATATATAGCTAAAGGTTAATGGAAGAATAAATGATTAAATAAGTGTCTAAATACAGTGATGTAATATCTGACATCATCAGCAGTGGATTGCGGTCGCGTGAGTTATAGTTACCTGAACTAACTATAACGGTGGAATTTCATTGGTTTTTTACGAGTGAAATGTCCAGCTAACTATAACATGTGTGAAACCTATGGTTTTGTAAGTGAATATATATATATATATCTATATATATAGCAACAACAGGTACTCGATAATCGTCGATACCAGATGGAAAGCACACGCGGGAACAAAGATTTAAAGTATCAAATACTTTATTAGTGCAGACCCCCTTCTCTGACAGACGCGTTTCGCCTTGCGGCTTTATCAATGTCAGTTTCCCTGTGTCGGTTTGACAGTATTTCACATAGAAAAAATGTCACATGACTCATCAATGACATAAATGATGCACTATCCTTTCATTATGTTCAACTACTACAATTGGTGGCCATCTTGTAGTGTAGTATTTTACTTGTGAATTCTATACAGCCCCTTAAGCATAAAAGTGCATGAGTGCAAAAAAATGATATGTATACATATACAAAATACAAAAGATTAATTAATTAATCATACTTTAAAATCATTATGCATTGGGATCCATCTTAGGTCATGTTGGTTCTCAGCTCTTTGGATTGCCCAGTTATATCTATACAAGATTCAATATGCAATTTCTAGACTGATGGCAATTCAAAGAGGCTGCAGTTACCTATTGCCTTAAGAGTTATATATGTGTTTATACTTTGGTTTTTTTAAACCCAGTTTGCATATCTCAGTGAATGTATGGGTGAGTGACTAATCTGTGTGAATGTCAGTAGCAGTCTGTCAGTGTGTAAGTGGGTGCATGGGTTGGTGAGTAGCTACATACGTGTCTTTATGGGTTTTTGATTGGTTTGCTGAGTACCTGTATGGGTGCCGTGAGTGGGTGGGTGAGGGTGTGTGTGACTCCCTGCATGGATGTGTGACTGGGTGAATCACTGGGTGTATGGGTTCATGAGTGCATCTGTGAGGGGCTGTATGGGTGAGTGAGTGTGAGTATGGCTCTGTTGGTGAGTGAATAGATGCCTCAGTGGTATATGAGTGAGTAACTGCATATGTGAAAGGCAATATGTGTGAGTGTTGGAGTATATAAGTGACTGTATGTGTTAGTGAGTGATTCCAAGAGTGGCTGTATAGATGAGTGCGTGCTTGTGTCAGTGATTGCATAAAAGAGTAAATATGTGTTAGTAACTATATAGATAAGTGAGGTGGTGTGTGCAGAACTGTATGGGTGAGTAAGTGGTAGTGTGATTGACTCTTTGGGTGAGTGGCTCGGTATGTGAGTAGCTCTATGGGTGAGTGGTGGTGTGTGAGTATCTTAACAAGTGTATGAGTGGACTATGTCGACCTCCTGAGGCGGAAGCCGGGAGAGGCGATCCTCGCTTTTAAAAACTTGTATCTGGCAGTGATTTTAAACTGTTTTAAGATTTGAGTGTGTTTTTGTGTGATTTTACTACATAAACCCACCCTTCCCCTCTGGGCACCACCGCGCAGCTGCTGGCATCGCTGCGGCGGGATACTTCCTGGTATTGACGCTCCCCCCGGGACTCCCAGGACACGCCCACTAACCGCCAGGCCATGCCCCCTAACATACTGTTAAATAGCGCGCCACGAACAGCGCGAGTTGGACTACGTCGACCTCCTGAGGCGGAAGCCGGGAGAGGCGATCCTCGCTTTTTAAAAACTTGTATCTGGCAGTGATTTTAAACTGTTTTAAGATTTAAGTGTGTTTTTGTGTGATTTTACTACATAAACCCACCCCTCCCCTCTGGGCACCACTGCGCAGCTGCTGGCATCGCTGCGGCGGGATACTTCCTGGTATTGACGCTCCCCCCGGGACTCCCAGGACACGCCCACTAACCGCCAGGCCACGCCCTCTACCCATTCCCTATTTATCATGTGCTTCCCCCGGAAGCGCAGCGGACGAGCGCAGCGGGAGCGCCGTTTGCGCGCCGAAGGCGCGCCTAAGGCAAGCCCGTCTGCGCCCGTCCGCGACCAGACCGCGGCCAAGGCCAGTTATGCTGCCGGTCACAGAACTCAAGGTGAGAGGATAGTGTGGTCAGGTGAGGAACTAAGAGCATTTGCCCCCCCATCCAATCGGTGCTCTCACACTTTAGACCCTCTGACCTTCAACCCTCCGCAGACCTGTGGCAACTGTGAAATAGTTCTAGGTAGAAATGACTTTGTAGGGCCCCCTTACCGTAAACTACCAACCCGCACAAGCCTTAGAGCTGGCCTATTGAATTGTAGATCCTTAGCCAAACATGCAGATGATGTTTGGCTATTACTAGAAGAGCAGGAATGGGATATCCTATTTTTAACTGAAACCTGGATGAAGGAGGACAATATGACCTCGATTGCACTAGCTGTACCTCTGGGATTCAAAATATGTCTCGCCAACCGACCTGGGACAAAAAGAGGCGGTGGCGTAGCTATTATTTTCAGAGAACAACTAAGGCTAACATCCTCGGCCCCGACTACTATCCAGGGAATTGAAGGCCTCCACTTTTGCTTCCAGGTTAGCCCTCAGCTGTCACTCGCAGGACTGGTGATATATCGCCCCCCTGGCAGCACAGATGCCAACCTTTACAATTTACTGGATACGATTGTTCAGAACTCCCTCCTCCACCCCCATTTCCTTGTGGTAGGAGACTTCAACATCCATATGGATAAGTCCGACTGTGCCATGGCAGAGATGCTCAGAGCAACACTAAATACTGCCAGTCTTAGACTGATAAATGAGGGCCCTACACATTCAGGGGGCCACACGATTGACCTCATTTTCTCTAATATGAAGAACGTGTTGCCTGAAGCACCACTCCCTCTGACATGGTCAGACCACTCTCTGGTCCCTTTTACACTAAACATGGTCTATGACACTTCTGCTTCAAGCAAATGTTACTTCTTGAAGAGACAATGGAAAAGGCTGACCCCCTGACACTATGGGCCCTGTCCTAGCACAAACCACCCCTTCTTTGACCAATAATGCTAATACAGACGCCCAGCTTCTTAATGAGTGGATCGGAAAGATGTTCTCTGCCATTGCTCCGGCTACACGAGCATTATCAAAGAGAGAATCCCCCTCAGCGCCCTGGTTTTCGCAGGACCTAAGGAAAGAGAAAGCAGCTTGCAAAAAGCTGGAAAGGTTATGGAGAGCAAACTACAGCCAGGAAGAAAGAACGATATATAAGGAGGCCTCCAAAAAACTGCGGAAAGCCATTAGGAAAGGTAAAAAAACAATACTATGCGAACTCTATTTCTCAGGCAGAGCAGTCAGGCAAACAGATTTTTAAAGTAGTACAATCGTTTTTTAAGCCTAAGTGCATTGAGAGGGAGGTCGCACCGACAGCTACTCTCTGCGAGCAAATTTCCGAGTTCTTTGATCAAAAGATCAAAAAGGTGTATGAATCCTTTGGACCTGAAATAAACACGCTAAAACAGGACCTCGTGTTTAAAGACGCACCTAACGTGACCCTCACCCAGTTTATGACTATCCCTCTGAGCGAGGCAAGAGAAGAACTCACTCGATGCAAATCCGGCTCCCCTGACGACCCCTGCCCAGCAAAACTATGGAGCTCCATTGCTGAGTTTGTAGCACCTACACTACAACACATCTGGAATTCATCCATCTCCTCGGGTACATTTCCAGATGTTTGGAAACATGCCACTCTCCTCCCATTAAAAAAAAAACCCAATGGTGATCCAGAAGACCTTACTAATTTCCGCCCTATATCACTCTTAGCCGCCCCCGGGAAAATGCTAGAGAAAATCCTACAGCGCCAATTTAGCAAATTTGTAGAAACAAATAATGTACTACATGAGACACAGTCAGGCTTCCGTCCAGGCTTTAGTACGGAGACTGCGCTCATCGAGGTAGCTGAATCAATAAGGTGGTCGATGGATGCAGGCAACTCAGCAATGCTGGTACTCCTGGATCTGTCGGCCGCCTTCGACACGGTGGACCATGCCAGACTACTCAGCCGGCTGGCCGAGATAGGCATCCAGGACAAGGCGCTGGGATGGATTCACTCCTATCTGTCCGAGAGGACACAAAAGGTGGCACTAGGGACGATTTCCTCAGCCCCTAAGGCCCTTAGCTGTGGAGTCCCACAAGGGTCGGCCCTCAGCCCCCTTTTATTTAATATATACCTTGCGCCTCTCTTTACGTTGATTGCCAACTGGGGTGTCAAGGCAATTTCTTATGCCGATGACACCCAGTTGGTATTTCCATACTCAGAGATGACGCAGGAGTCCTTTTCGAACTTCAAAGGATGCCTCCAAGATATCTCCCACTGGATGAACACGAATAAATTAAAACTGAATGCCAATAAGACCGAATTGATCTTCTTCGGCAGAGGCCCCACCCCCGCCTCAGATTTTTGGTGGCCAACGGAGATGGGCCCAGCCCCCTCGCCCAGCCGCTCGGCAAAAAACCTTGGAGTTAGATGGGACGATAGTATGGCCTTCACCGCCCACATCCAACAAGTTGCCGGGTGCTGCTTCAGCAAACTTAGAAATCTCCGGAAAATCTTGAGATTCCTCCCGGAGAGTTGCCGGAAAACGGTTATCCACGCCACTGTCACATCTCGGCTGGACTACGCCAATGGACTTTACCTTGGCCAACCTAAATACCTGACGCAAAAACTCCAGGTAGTCCAAAATGCGGCTGCGAGACTGTTACTGCGAATTCCTCTCAGACAGTCAGTCTCTCCGCATCTTCGCTCTCTGCACTGGCTGCCAGTGACCAGCAGAATAAAATTCAAAGCACTCACGCTAGCATTTAGATCTCTGCATGGATCCTGCCCAGAATATCTGAAAAAACGCCTTCCAAGGTATGCCCAAACACGTGCACTTCGGTCCAACTGCCGTGTTCAGCTGGTTGTTCCACGATCGAGAAAGGCTCGACTAGGCGGCCGGACCTTCTCGGCAAACGTCACCTCTCTTTGGAACACCCTACCTCAAGAAATTCAACAGGCACCTTCTGAGCCTTGCTTCAAGAAATTACTGAAAACGTGGCTCTTCATTCATCCCCGCTAGCCTCTTTCCTTCTGCCTCTAGGTCAATTGTACTCCTCTAGCGCCGGGACACCTCCATTGCGAGGTAGCTGTTCGCGCTTTATAAAATGCAGTATTATTATTATTATTATTATTATATCAGAGGCTGTATTGGTGAGTGACTGTGTGTATGAGTGGCTGTATGGGTGAGTGAGTGGATATGTGTGTGTGTGTGTGTGTGTGTAGACCCATGAATCAGTGAGTAGGTATCTACTTACTGGTATAAGTGTGTCCATGGGTTATAGAAAGGTAATCTGAAATTTGGAGTGGGTGTATGAAAGATTATATATAGGTGTGAGCAGGTGCATCAGATAATATGTGAATAATGTCATCAGTGATGTAACTTGAGATGTCATCAGTGATGTCATCAGTGATGTCACTGACTATGTCATGAGTGATGTAATATGTGACTTCATCAGCAGTGCATTGAGGGGACGCGAGTTATAGTTAGCTCAGCTGACTATAACAGCTGAATTTCACAAGTGAAATGTCAGTCTAACTATAAGGTTCCTGTAACCTGTGTTTTTTTTTGTGAATTCCTAATGCTAATTCCTAACTATAATGTTCCGGAAACCTGTATGTTTTTTTCAGTGAATTTCCAAGTTTTTTAAATGCTAATTCCTAACTATAATGTTCCTGTAACCTTTGGATTTTTCAGTGAATTTCTAAGGTTTTTAAAACTAGCAGTCAGGTTTGCAGAGTGTTGGAGAAAAGGGACTGGGCCTCCAACCATCTCTCAGGAATTCCGCTGCATAGGATTTACAGGAGCTACCAGGAGGGCTTCTTGGAGGGCTTCTGGAGTAATGTGGACTTCATCCCCCAACCAGTAATGCACAGGAGGTGTGTTTTCAGAGTGGCGGAGAAAGGAGGTGTGGCCTCTGAAGACCTCTTTGCAATCCCATTTTATGGGACTTACTGGAGGTAACAAGAGGGGTGGATGGCCCCAAAGGACATCTTTCTGGGCCAACTACCCCTCCTGTTACCTCCAGTAAGTCCCACACAGCAGGACTGTTCTGATAGCAGGCCACGTCCCCTTTTTCCACCAGTCTGCAAACGCACCTCCTGGCGCTCTCTTGGTTGGAGGATGAAGTTCCCCTCGCTGCTGGTGGTCTTTAGGGGCCAACTAGCCTACCTGTTAACCTCCAGTAAGCCCCACACAGTGGGGCTGCTGAGAAGTGGTCGCAGGCGTCACCCCCTTTTGCCACCACTCTGCAAATGCGGGCAGGGAAACAGACAAAAAGATTGCTTGCACACAGAGGGAGCTGCGTGTTTAGCAGCTCCCTGTGTGTGGGAGGAAAGCTGACTCCCGCTGAAGGGCTGCGGGTGCATTCAGGCTCCCCCTGTGGCCCACAATGGTGCAGACTGAGTGCCCTAGGTGGGCTCCTGTGCACCCAGCATGACAAGGTTGGCAGTGTAAAGGTAACAGTTTCTGCTGTGATCTAATGTCAGGGTAAGTTAACTCGAGTATTAAAATAGATGCATGTTACAGTATTATAATTCAGTGAAATCATTATTATTCGTGAAGATGCAATAAACGTAATTACATTAGTGAACAACCTATTACATTTATTTGTGACTTCTTAGTGGCAGCATTGGTTACATACTGCTAACTCATTTCAATGCATTGCACATGTTAATACATTTAAAACACATATTGAATATATTTGCCGTATTTCGGAGCATAAATGTATAAACATGACGTAAACAGGGTGAAGCCAAAATTACTCTACTCCAATTGTCACCGCCTATCCTAATGGCTAAAGTCTAATTTCCTGCTGGAATTTATTTATATGCATTGTCGTGGATTTAAACTTATGTAAAGGTTTAAAATGCTCTAACCCATGCAACTGTTGTCATGTAAGCTACTTGTATGCAATAGTAACTGTGCTCTGTAAAGCACTAAGGTACCCTTTTCTGCCTTGTTTAGGCTATATAAAATTGCCAAATAAATTAATAAACTATAGATACCAGGATTCTCTTTATCCCTGTACATGGCATTATGCACTGGACCGAGCCTCACTCACTTTTTGAACCAAAAAGAAAATTTTCAAGTCTCGGTGCAATCTAACTATCGATTTGGGAGATGGGCTTAATTTGGGGCCTGAATGGTTTTTACATATCAGCTCAAAAGCTTGCAACAGATAATCATTTTTGAAGTATTATGCGACCCTGTACCCACTAGCCGAACACACACATATACCGTTTTTCTTCGAAGAATCCAGTGCACTGTGTGAAAACTGAACTGTACCTGAAAGGACATCCCTTGTCCATGCCCATTTTGTACTCTGAGTGTTTTGAGGACTTCAGACCTAGTGCTTATGAACATGGTTGAGAAAACATTGCCATATGGCTTATTATAGTGAGAAATAAATGGCTTAGAACCCAAGCGCTATAAATCCAGCTGAACACAGATCTCTGCCTAAGGAGGGGAGTGACGGAAAAAGCTGAGAGAGACAGCTGAGGGTGACAAAGAAAACAAACCTAGACACACACATTGAAACCATCGCCAACAACACCAAGGAACTTTTCAAAATCATTAAAAGATTCTCCAACCTGGTTGCCAGTAGAAACAACATCACACCCGCATAAGAGCTGTGCAACAACCTTGCTGACTTCTTCCACAACATGATGCCAACCATATACAGAAACTTCAAACCACAACCCACACCTACCAACTTCCTTTATGAATATGCCACCACTGCAACTGACACGAACCACAAAAGACTACTTGGAACCTCCTCTCCACCCAGGACACCACCTCCACCATGAAATCCATCCACTTGGGAGCTCCCACAGACCTATGCCTGCACCACATCTTCAAACTTGGAAAATAAAGGATTGGCCAGGCACTCACCTTCCTGCTCAACACCTCTATCACCCATTGAACATTTCCCAATACCTGAAAATCAGTCACACCACTACTCAAAAACGCTCTGCTGACCCCAGCTAATTAAAAAACGAATGGTCAATCTCCCTGGTTCCATTCCCAGTGAAGGTACTGGAAAAGATCATCAACAAGCATCATGACATACCTGGAGCAGAACCAACTACTCAACGCCACCTAATCTGGCTTAAGCAGTGATTACAGTACCGAACCTGCCTTGATCGCAGCCACCGATGACATCTGTATCCTCCTCGAACAGCATCTCTGATCCTCCTTGGTCTCTCGGCAACTTTCAACACCATATCCCACCACAAGCTGATAGAAAGGCTCCAGTATATCGGCATCCGTGGGGACACACTCAGATGGATCACCTCCTTCTTCACCAGAAGAACCCAGATGATTCACCTTTCAACTCCAAACCTAAGAGATCAACTTTCATGTCCCCCAGGGCTCATCCCTCAGCCCCACGATCTTCAACACATATATGACCGTGCTGGCCAACATCGTTAGATCCCACATTCTGAACATAATTTTCCTACGTAGATGACACCCAACTCATCCTCTCAGTCACTGATGACCACACAACCACCGTAACCAACTTCCACACATGCATGATAAGTGTTGCCATCTGGATGAATAGCAACTGCTTGCAGCTGAACACAGGCAAGACTGAAATACTGATCTTTGGCAATAGCAGCAACACAAGGAATGACTTCTGGTGGCCATCAGACCTAGGAGTCACACCCACTCCCTCCAACAATGCCAGAAACCTCAAAATCATCACTGATAACCAGCTCACCATGAAATAACAAATCAACACTGTCTTTGCTGCTTGCTTACTCACTCTGACCTTGCTGTATAAGATCTTCAAGTGGCTACCCCTACACATGAGACACACAGGCTCTCATCACTAGCCGACTGGACTATGACAACATCCTCTATGTAAAAATTGGCGTACACCTCCTACAGAGACTTCAGATCATACAAAATGCCGCAGCCAGACTCATCCTTTACCCTTTCCAATGAACCGTCATCACACCCCATGTCAGGACTCTCCACTGAATCCCCGTACAAAAGAAATGACAGTCCAAGCTGCTGACCCACCCACACAAGGCTCGACACAACCAGGGACTCACCTACAATAACCGCCACCTGAGCTTCCACCAACCGTTGGGAAGACTATGCTCTGCCTCCCTTTCTCTTGCCTATACTGACTGCATCTACTGAAGGAGAAGTAAAGGACAATCTGTCTTCCACAACACAGCAAAGACCTGGAGCAGCCTACCCACGCAGCTCCAGACAATCACCTTGCATTCTGGAATCCTGATTGGCCCTCAAGACCTGGCTGTTCGAATAAGCAGATTACAGAGGACAAATCCTATAACAGGACGGATTCCCATCACTCACCAGTGGTGACATGCTTCATCATCTGGGTCTCCTCCCAGTGTCACACTAGTGGCACTAAGGGCTACCACCCTTTTAAAAGAAAAGGGGAGCTCACAGATGTTTTATTTGGAGCTATTTCAATTATAATATCTAGACCTACAGATGTGAGTGTTTGATTTGTGTGGGAATAATGACTACAGTGCAAAACCTCTTGTGAAAATAGTGAATTAAAATCAACCCCTGAGAGAAAAAACCTTTTATTAATATCTCTCAGTGATCAAACCTAAAAACAGAGAAAAATGACAAATTCAACAAATAACTGTCTGTGTGTGAAGGGTCAACATGTTTCAGCATTAGCGAACTGATAATCCTATGCCTTCTTCAGGGCCACAATACTGCTACTGCATACAGTGATAAATCAAAAGGTGAACAAATAAATCTAAGGTTGGAGCAAATACAACTTTATCACCTGTAATAAGGGCTGTTTCTCAATTCCTCTGTGAATAATGGACTGTCAATAGTTTCTGCAAAAGAGTAGAATACCATAAACTATAATATGAACAGTAGGTCCACTTAGACTCAAGGATTTCCAAAACAATTGTAAATATATATATATATTCCCAGATTAGATCATTGTTTCGAATTCTGCCATTTTCCAATACATGAAGTGCATGCTTACCCGTATTACACGAGGATAAGACCTCACCTCGCCACGGCTCAGGGAAAAGGAGGCCCGCTCTGAATAAAGACGTAGAGAAAGGACAAATAAATGTTCATGGTACCCTACTCTTTACTATACCCTTGTTTTCATTAAGTGTAGAAGTAACACAGTGCACACTGACATAGAAGCACAGATCTGTATATTAAACTTGAAATTAAAAACCTGTAATTAAAAACAGAAGAGCATATCGCCCACTGAAAGCCGATCCAACCGAAAGAATAAGGAATACCATCTCAAATATGGTGGAAGAAGCAGTAAATGAAGGGTGGATTACGATTCAAGAGGCAGCATTTTTATAAACAGCACACCCAGTTATGCCTTATTTCTATGTACTTCCTAAAGTGCATAAACCACAGAGGCCACCCCCTGGGCGTCCAATCATTTCAGGACTGGGCTCAGTCCTGGAACCTTTGTCCACTTTTGTGGATCATTTTTTAAGTGTATGTACTCGGGGGTAGCTGTTCCTCAGAACTAAGAGAAAGACTAACTGTTGGTATTAAAAACTCACATGAGGCTGGGTCAGTGTAGGTGTAGGGGGAATTTCTCCTTTAGAATATAGTGCCCTCACACACCCTTGCGAGTGTCATGCTTCATCATCGGGCATTACTCCTCGTGGGGGTGGTGCTGCAGTCCCTCATGGGCCCCGCGAAAGGGCTCTTTGGCGGAGATCTTTTGAGGAGACGCCGCAGTTGTGCATGCAGGTGTGTGGGCCTATAAAAAGGGGAGGTGAGTGAGGGGGCGTGGCTTGGCGCGCGGACTTGATGGCCGCTACTGAGTGAAGCTCCGGGAGAAAGGTGCCGTTATCCTGGCACTTCTCCTGGCTGGGCTCCCTCTCAAGCATCGGCCATTGGCGGGGGTAGAGCCCGTGAGCCCCCCCAGCGCAGCGGTGTGCAGATTGATGGAGGCGGCGGGCGGGAGACGCTGCGCCGCGGAGGGACAGCGGCAGCCGGCAGGCGTGAGGCAGCGGGAAGAAGCGGCAGCCGGCCGTGTCTACTACTTTAGCCCGCGGCTGGCCACGAGGGCACCAGGCCGCGGGGCTCGCAGCGCTGGTGTCGGGGCGCTGCTGAAGTGCCTGCACGAGGTGTCCAGGTCAGGAGGCGACAACGTTGGCTGGCCGGTGTGGAGGCATGTGAGCAGGGCTGACTGGATGGGGCAAGCGGCCCCCAACGCGCTTCGGTCCAAGGCGGACTCGGCTGTGGCCCTCCATCGGTGCTGCGAGGTGGGCGTCCGCACGGAGCAGATTCCACCACAGGGTCGCGGGGTTCAACGGAGCCCCCACCCGGGTGCCGGAGGTATCCCGGGCGGTGTTTGGTCGCTTCACAGGTTGGCGGATCCCTCGGAGGGGCGCACCGAGCTGGAGGGAGAAGGCGAGGCTGCGGCGGCGATCTGGTTGCCGTCCTCTATGCGCTGAGAGAGACTGAAAGATCCGGAGTGTGGAGGTACGTTGCCGAGATGCTGGGGAATGGGTTCCCCGAGGCCCGAGGAGCGTCTGATGGACATAGTAATGCTGCACTGAACTGGCAGTGGTAGTGGGGACAGGGGTGCCCAGATGGACGCTGGCAGTGGGAAAATTCAGGCCCCGAACACCCATACCTGACATTGGCACTCAGAGGAGACGACGCGACCCCCGGCACGCGACTTGATGCACAGGGCATGGGGGACGGCAGCCGCCCTGAGTGAAGGCCTGACAACGTGGGCGCTAGAAGACTGACTGGGGAGTGCTGGCACAGGCACACTACTGGCGGCACCGCTACACTACCCAATGGCGGGCGAGAGCATAGCAGCATCCCTTTGGGGGGTCTGGTGACAGCCGCGAGTCCTCCCCAGTCCTCGAGAGAAGCCAATACCTGGACGGGGGGGAGGTCTCGAAAGGTCTCGGGCGTAGCAACAGCGAATAATATACGGCCATTGCTGTGATTCAGTGGATCCCAAGTTTGGCGGAGAACAGTGTTTGCCTGTTGTGTATCGACGGTGTGGCCAGTGTGGATTTTGGCGCTTTTTTCTCTAACTGCTGGATCCCGGAGAGAGTTGGCAACCGGCAGCGTTGTCCATCTGCAGGGGTGACAGACAGCGACTGATGGGGCTGGTGCGGCTGCCCGGGGCAGCGACCCTCCAGCGGATGCCTACAGCGCAACAACTGGTCATGGGACGTCTGCGGAACGCGTCGCGGGATGGCCAGACGCCGGCGGGGAGCTCGGGCCCTGCTGTGGAGAACAGTGGGGGGGCCGCCGCTTCACAAACCGAAGTACTGGCGGCAAAGCTGGACACGGTGCTTGCCGCGGTGGAGCGGATTGGCTCCACGTTGGAACAAACGAAAGCCTCTCTGGAGTCCCGTATTAATAAGGTTACTGTCGATTTTACACTCCTCCATGCAGATCACCGCAAATTGGTGGATACGGTGTCTCAACAGCGACAGTCCCTTCAGGAGATCCAACCAGTGGTGGACACCCACACAGCCGCATTGCAAGACCTTATAGACCGTGTCAATGTTTTGGAGGACAGGGCTGAAGATGCCGTAGGACGTTCCCGACGCTGCAATATTCGTGTGGTGGGTCTGCCGGAGGGCGAGGAGGGACGGCAGCCGGAGCAGGAGGTCGAGGGCTGGCTGCGTGACCTACTCGGCTCTGGACTCCTGTCTCCGCAATTCGTGGTGGAACGTGCCCACAGGGTCCCGTCCTCGCCCCCTCTTGTTCAAGCTCCTCAATTACCGGGACATAGAGGTGGTGTTGCGCGAAACTAGGAAGTTGGGCACCATCCAGGTGGGAACTGGTCAGGTGCTGTTCTTCCCGGACTACACGGCAGCGGTGCAAAAACGCCGGAGCAACTACTTGGCGGTGAAGTGCCGTCTATGGGCGCTGGAGATCTCCTATTCCCTGTTGTTTCCGTCGCGCCTCCGAGTGGTCACTAAGGAGGGGACCCTCTTCTTTGATGCACCGTCAGAGGTCTGTGACTGGTTGGAAGAGACCGGGCGATGTGGCGGGCCGCGGCCGCCGGACTCGGAGCCCAACGCGCGTCGAGGGAGGAGATCTCGGCGGAGGAGAGGAGGAGGGCCCCGCAGTGATGGGGGATCGAGCCGGGGGGTGGCTCCCAGCCCCGAGAGGATGCGCCTGGAACGCCAGGGAGCACTGGCGGCGGTGGCGACGCTTGGATCTCCTGATGGCTGGGAAGATATGATCACTCACGAACGCGCTGGCCCAGGGACCAGTGGCTCGTCCTCTCCGTCCACCGCACTCTCTGACGACTTGCTGCTGCCGCTGGTGACCCCTCAAACTTCAGAACTGATAGTGTGAACCGGAGGTGAGGTAGAGTCAGCAGCTACTGCTGGACACGCCCTCCGGGGGCTGTTAATGGGAACTGGTGGTTGCAGCTTAATGACTCTAAAGTGTGATATGAGTGGTGCGGGGTGATGGCAGGGGGGGTGTTGCATGGGAGGATATGGTACAGACAGGAGACGGGGAGATCTGCAGGTGGCTCTCCTGAGCTGGGTCGATGACATGCTAGGTGCTGCTTGAACTTCGAGATGTGGACAGTAAAGACTGAGTCCTCCGGCCCGTGCTGCCCTGAGCCCATGCCGCAAGCAACATCTGCACCGCGCAGGCGTAGGCACCATGAGACAGGAGTGATCCACGTCAGCTAACGTTACACAATTACCCCTATTAGCCATCATTGGGCTTAGTTGTATTTCATAAGCATTGGCTTATAGTTTGAACGAATGCCCACTTGGGTGTTTGCCCTGGCAGTTTTAATGGTCTTGTTAACTAGTTTACGTACATGGTTGCACATTAGTGTTATTTGGTTCTGGTGGTTTTTAATGCAGTGCTTAGGATGGATCTGTGTAGATTTTACGCCCCGCGCCGACTGGGTGTTCCCAAACCCCACCACACTTGTCGACTGTGATAGTTCCCAATGGCCACCACAAACGTAATCACATGGAACGCTCGAGGTATACACACGCCAGCGCGTAGGTATTCAACATTTGCGTACTTACAGAGACACAAAGCATCCATAGCCCTCCTTCAGGAGACACATATGATGCTTGGGTCTTTGATGTGCAGCTAGACCGTTCCTTCCCACCCCTCCGAGGTACGCGTGTAGGCTCCAACGCACAGGAATTGACCAACTGGATGTCCCGCTGGGCTTTGGCGGATGTATGGCGCAGTCTGCACCCGGACGTTCGAGTTTATTCGTACTACTCGGCGGTACATGACCTTCACGTCCGCCTTGATAGGGTGGTGGGGTCACACTCACTGCTTTCCCGATTAGTCCAGGCAGAATATCTAGGTCGGACGCACTCAGACCACAACCCCCTCAAAGTGTGTCTCCAATGGAGGTCTGATCGACCTCTGGTCCCTACGTGGCGCCTCCAGACAGCGGCCCTGGAAGATGTAGAATTCCGGGCCTCGTTAGGCACTGCGTTAGAACAGTTTTTTTATCTCAACGAGGGCACAACGAGCAGTGAATTACTGGAGTGGGACGCCCATAAGGTCTGCATTAGGGGGCACTGCTTGGGCACGACGTGGAACATTCGCAGACAACTTGCGGGGGCCCTTACTGCCTTGGAGTCTCGCCTACTCTCGCATGAACTACACGGGGAGGGAAGCGGTCGCGAGTCGGATCAACTGCTGAGACTTCGGGCGCACCATGCTGAATTGCTGGAACGTCTGCGATGCCACAATTACGCGGCCCACTCGGCTCGTGTCCATGCCACGTCGGACAGAGCGGGGAGGTTACTAGCCTGGTATCTCCGGCAGGAGGTGACTCACGCACCGATAAGCACCATGTGTGGCCCGGATGGATCACTGGTGTACTCACAATGGGAGATTCACCAGGCACTGACGTCACATTATGCGTTGCTGCATCGGTCGACGGGAGAGCGGCCGGCATGGGAGATAGATCGGTTCCTGGAGGCTGCTGGTTTGCCCGTGGTTCCGGATGAGCACCAGGAGTCACTCGAGGGGCCCCTCACAGCAGAAGAGATCAGAGACGCGGTTGCCGCTTTGGCCACCGGGAAGGCGCCGGGCCCGGATGGGCTCCCAGCAGAATCCTATAAATCCTACAAAGAAACGTTAGTGCCCAAACTCCACACTCTTTACCTGGCCGCTCTTGAGAAAGGAGCCCCACCCGGGTCAATGCGAGTAGCCTACCTAGTGTCCCTACTCAAGCCTGGGAAAGATCCCACTCAGTTGGGGTCCTACCGCCCCCTTGCCCTACTCAATACAGATTACAAAATCCTGGCGAAGGTGTTGGTGGAGCGCTTGGCGCTGGCGGTACCGGCGATGATACATACCGACCGAAACGGTTTTTTTCCTAAGCGCAGCACCTCTCGGTTTTTCCGAGTGGCAACGGACAGTGTTCGGCCCTGGCCCAGGGCTGACTGCCTGGTTCTGGACCTTGAAAAGGCATTTGACTGTCTGGAGTGGGGGTACCTGGTGGCAACATTGTCACACTTTGGACTGGGCCTCGGCTTTCTTCAGCTGGCAGCCCTTTTGTACAAGGGGCCTACAGTGAGGGTGAGAACTGGACCGTACATCTCTGACTCTATTCCAGTGGGTCGCGGCACCAGGCAGGGGTGTCCACTGTCACCCCTTTTGTTTGCGCTCGCAATGGAGCCATTGGCGGCTACGCTTCGCAAGGGGCTGTCCGATGGCATCCCGCTGGGAGATGCGGTGCATCAGGTGTCTCTCTATGCGGATGACCAGTTGATCTTTGTCAGAGACGTGGCCCGAATACCTGTCGAACTGGAGCGCATTTTGTGTGAATTCGAGAGACTTTCAGGGCTCCGGGTAAACGCCGCCAAGTCCTGTCTGTACGCGTTCGGCGCGGACGTCACTGATCCCAACTATCACATCGGAGGAATACGGGTGCAGTGGCGACCGGACACCTTTCGCTATCTGGGTATCCAGATATACCGCCAACCGGCGGATCTCCTGGATGGCAACCTGGGAAGGGCTGTGTCAGGAGTCAGGGCTCAGATGAAATTCTGGAGTACCCTCTCCCTCTCGTTCACTGGCCGAATAGCGTTAGTTAAGATGGTGATCTTGCCCCGACTACTGTACTATTTCGCCAACCTCCCCATCTATGTCCCGGTATCCTTTTTCACGGGCTTGATGCGCTCCCTCCGAGACTTCATTTGGGGTGCTGTGCGGCACAGGGTCGCGCTGCCCAAACTGTACCTCCCCGTTTGGCAGGGGGGACTTGCCATGCCATGTTTTGAGCATTACTATTTAGCGGCGCAGCTTCAATGGATAGCACGCTGGTTGGCAGATAGAGGCCGCGAAGACACCGCAACTGCGACGACCCCCCCCCTCTCTCGCTGACTAACCTTTTTGGGCTCTTTCACCCGGCGGCAGAAGTGGAGAGGCCTACACCACTCTTATTGGCAGTGGCCTACAAATGTTTTCGCCGGAGCCTTCGTCTCACCCGGTCCGGGATCCCTTATGCACCGGCCATACCGTTGGAGGGCTCACCTGGTGGTCACGGAATACTTGGGGTTTCGGAGCTGGAAGACTGGACCGCAGTAGACGTGTGCACTTTAGGAGACCTTTATCGGGATGGGGCCCTTCTCCCGTTTGCCACTCTAGCGGAGGAAGCGGGATTGGCCCCTGGGCAGTTTCTTCGACACCGGGCCTTGGTGGAAACACTGGCGGAGCGGTGGGGAGACCTAAAGGAGGAGCCAGAACAACATTTAGTGATACAGTACCTTCATGTGATGGGGCGTGGGAGACGCCTGGTGAGGTGGTTTGCTTCGGCTTTGCGTGCGCACGCGGCAGTGAGCCTGGCATCATTGCGGGGAAAATGGGAGGCGGATATAAACCGTCCCCTGACCGACAAGGAGTGGGACAGGGTGCTGCACGGTCCGAGAAGGATTCCCCGAAACATGCGTTTTCGACAAATTCAATTCTTCATTTTACACCGGGCTTACCTTACGCCCGCCTCCATTAACAGATACTTTCGTCGCGCAGATGCTTGCTGCCCCCGTTGCGCGGAACTGGACGTGGATCTGATACACATGTTGTGGAGCTGCCCCATCTTGGGAGTCTTCTGGCAGGCGGTACGAGACGCGCTCCGCGAGTGTTTAGGGCGTGATATCCCCTTCGAGTGGTCATCCTACTTGCTACATCTATTTCACAGAACGCCCTCTACAAAGGTCACCTCTAGATTTCTTGATCTGGGGTTAGTGGTGGCGAAGCGACTTCTCACTAAGCGCTGGAAGGCAGACACCCCTCCACATGTGAAGGCGTGGCGCGGCTCCTGCCTGGTCTGGGCAAAGGCAGAGGGCGTAGCCCTCCAGAGGGAGGAAACATTAGGGCTCAGGGCAACCCCCATAGCGACACAGTGGGAGTCACTGGTACAGTCCATATTGCGACTGGGGGAGACTGACACGGAGGAAAACGGGGGGTACATTGGAGAAGTCACGCTAGCTGGCCGG
Organism: Triturus cristatus; assembly: GCF_964204655.1. Lineage (NCBI taxonomy): Eukaryota > Metazoa > Chordata > Amphibia > Caudata > Salamandridae > Triturus > Triturus cristatus. The sequence goes on from NC_140593.1 coordinate 903,419,421, forward strand.
GGGTTGCCCCGCCCGACAAGGTGTAGCGACGCTTGATGTCATACCTCGGGCCAAGATGGTGAGCCATGGGAATGTAAGCACTGCTGGTTGTGCACTATCTTGAAGAGAGGATGGAGGGCGGGGAGAGGGGGCTCCGGGAGGTGGCGGGAGGGGGATGCCTGGATGAGCACCGGGCGCTGCTATTGAGTTCCAATGTTGTTTCTCTGCAGGGGTGTTAATTTCCCGGCTGCGTAGTGTTATTTCTAGAAATAAATATTTGGTCTTCTGTTTATGATGAGCAGCTGTGGGACTGTGAATGCAGATGTAATGCCTCCACATGATAGTTCCCTACACCGGGGATGATCTCGAGATACATAATGAGTTAGCACATGTGACCATAGCTGTTGGGGCTCTCAGTATGGATATGGACTGTGGGTTGCTCCCCATTATCGCAGTCAGTGTTGTATCTGCATGGATATTCTCATGTGCATTGATTATAATTGTTCATTATCCTATTCCGTGATGTGATGTACGTCCTTTAAACTCCAATAAACAGATTTCTAAATAAAAGGGGAGGTGAGTGAGTGTATTAAAATTACTGTATAGAGCCCAGAACCAACGTTTATTCAAGGGTCCATACGATAAGTTAAAAAGAAGTGGATCCTGGAGCTCCTCTTTTGGAAAAAATATAGAGGGCAGATGTGTGACTAACCGCTGCTCTCAGGATGGGTGCTATAGTGAGAAGTCCAACTAAAACAGAGTCAATATGTTTCGCGCTCGCTGCTGGCCCCTAAGGGATCCCGTGGCGCTTCGTCAGGACTGGAATGAAAAGTGAAAAGAACATGAGACAGGTTCCAGGGAAGACAGAGCCTGTGAACCTGTAATACCTTATTTTTTAAGGAGTAAAGCCTCCAAGCGCTGATAGGAACTCCCTGTGTAGGAACCTATGCCCAATCCCTCTAATCCGGAGATCGGGCTCCGTCGGCACCTTCTAGGTTGCAGGCTGAGTAAATGTGCTCACCTGTCAAGGGTGTGGAGACCTACCCCACCTTCGAAGTATGCCGGGAACGGGTCATTTTTTAAGTCCTATGGTAAAGGAAATGCCTACTTTCTTGCAGGACACAAAAGATGTGCTACGGTTGCTACCAGATATTGACTTCAACAAAGAAACTGATGTCCTAGTCTCATTTGATGTAGAGTCCCTCTACACGTCTATCCCGCAGGATGAGACACTTGATGCGCTAGCTTCATTATTGACGGGGCGATATGGACAAACTTCCCCGTAGATTCCGGCCTTTGAACAGCTGATGATGTGCTTATTGATACGGGCACCGTATGAGGGATAAAAATGAAGGAATGTTCACTTGCTTACTTGGTAACAAAAGGGGCATGCAATATGGCTACTAACAGAGAGATCGGTATGTGGGCAAGCATGCACGTTTAATATTCATAGTTGGTGCAGGCCGACATCGGATATGAGATATGAAAGCCGTATTAGTGCACAGTGTTCTGAGAGGCTGGGTGCACTGATACAGGGACATAAGGCATAGCGACTAGCAGTTACTGACCTATGCACATGTGTGAGAGTGGTCAGCCATGGTGTACGACTTACCCCGAAAATATAGTAATACATGTAGAATTACTTATAATAGCACTTCGATCCCTTCTGAACATCGTGGGATTTAAGATGAAGCCTTACCATGGACATGCAGCAGCATGGTTTTTAGTTTCAGGTTTTTAATTTCAAGTTCAATATACAGATCTGTGCTACTATGTCAGTGTGCAATGTGTCACTTCTACACTTAATGAAAACAAGGGTATAGTAAAGAGTAGGGTACCATGAAAATGTATTTGTCCTTTCCCTACATCTTTTTTCAGAGCGGTGCCTCCTTTTCCCTGAGCCGTGGCCAGGTGAAGTGAGGTCTTATCTTCGTGTAATACGGGTAAGCATGCACTTCATGTATTGGAAAATGGTAGAATTAGAAACAATGATCTAATCTGGGAATATACATATATTTACAATTGTTTTGGAAATGCTTGAGTCTAAGTGGACCTACTGTTCATATTATAGTTTTTGGTATTTTACTCTTTTGCAGAAACTATTGACAGTCCATTATTCACAGAGGAATTGCGAAACAGCTCTGATTACAGGTGATGAGGTTGTATTTGCTCCAACCTTAGATTTATTTGTTCACTTTTTGATTTATCACAGTATGCAGTAGCAGTATTGTGGTCCTGAAGAAGGCATAGGATTATTGGTCCGCTAATGCTGAAACATGTTGACCCTTCACACACAGACAGTTATTTGTTGAATCTGTTATTTTGCTGTTTTTAGGTTTGATCACTGAGAGATTTTAATAAAAGTTTTTTTCTCTCGGGGTTGATTTTAATTCACTATTTTCATAAGAGGTTTTGCACTGCAGTCAATATTCCCACACAAATCAAACACTCACATCTGTAGGTCTAGATATTATAATTGAAATAGCTCCAAATAAAACATCTGTGAGCTCCCCTTTTCTTCTAAAAGGGTTATAACCCTTATTGCCACTAGTGTGACACTGGGAGGAGACCCAGATGATGAAGCATGTCACCACTGGGTGAGTGATGGGAATCCGTCCTGTTATAGGATTTTTCCTCTGTAATCTGCTAGAGGGATACAGGTTTGCTCACCACACTTAGGCCTCTTGGGATCTAGTTAGCCAGTTAGACCCGTGGATATCTTTTTATATATTATGTTATTGATTGGCGATTATATCCATGCCTGGTCTTAAAACATTCCCTTAGACCCCACATACATTGTAGTTTTTCTTGTTCGAATAAGCCTCCGGGTGATTAGTTGCGCCTTATGATTCCGAATTGATTGATTGATTGAATCGTGGTTGAGAGTGCTGGTCTTATATGTTAATCGTTAATGCAACATACAGTGTTTACTTATGGGTGCATGAGTGCACTTTCCTTAAAAAAAAAAAGTAAAGTACTGATTGTGTATCAATATATTAAGGACTATTTAGCTGTCTTCCAGTGTCTTGTGTTTATAGCCCCGCCAACTCGATGTGTAAGCCTTTAACTGCACTGTATTGATATCCAGAGGGAAGCATGGGCTAGGAGAGACTACTTGGAATAACAGCTGGCTTCCTGAAGTAGGATAGCCACAGGACATTACTGGTAAATGACTCCTATTGTCACAATTGGAGCATAGGAATCCCATGAAATCCATGAAAGCCCCCTTACTAGGAGTCACCCAAGCGCTCAAATTCCTATGTCATTTTGTCAGCACAAAAGCAATCACAGCCCTTACAGGTCAGTTAATTGAATTCATGGGATTATGGGATTGAGATGTTTCAAGTAAAAAGAGGAGTTCCCTTGGTGGAAAACTGGAATAAATGCTTAAATAATTGTTATATTCCAGACACAAACTAAAGCCCATGTGTTAGAACATGTACAATATTAAATTAGACCATAACAATTTAAAACGAATAAAAAAGATATTTTATTAAAACAGCAATTAAAATGTTTTAATTTTATTAACGTCAAACATCTATAATCCCACCAATAGTTCATAGGAACATATCACATACACTTAGTAGGGGCCTGTGACATTAACGAATTAATGCACAAAACACTAATATAGGATATTTTTTGAAAAAGATCACAGCAGTAACAACTTTATCTAGTTTCTATCCTTAAACCATACACTTAACAGAGAGACAGAGACAGACAGTTTGTTTTGTCATTTGTGTAACACATCCGTTTTTGAGATTTCAAAAGCTCTTCTTAAGAACAGTCTAATCGTAATGTATCTAAAAGAAAAGCTATTCACACAGATTATGTTAAATACAGCGTCGACGCGTTTCGATGGTTTTGACTAATAATCCATCTTTTATCAAGACCAAGATTACGTCCCTCTTGTTATAGGCACTGGTTGGTTGCCGTTGTTGGTCCCTCCTAATATCATGTCATAAGGTCCACAGCTCTGTTAATTTTATGGGTTTGTCCTTGCCATTAGGTCGATTGAATCTCTATAAACACATTAATAATCGCCATCTGTTAAGAGCCCAACTCTTCGTCTTCGTGCCCACATATGCGATCACACCATATCATTAAAAGACCAATGGCTTGCCGTCGTTGTGTATCCCTTTTTTTTGTATATGTAAATAATGGATCTCCCTCAATGCCAAATGTATACTGCTGTTTTAGTCACAAGCTCCCGTATAGAGATTCCTACATGGAAAAAGGCTTCTCGCGTTCTCCCGGACAAACGGGAGAACGCGAGAAGCCTTTTTCCATGCAGGAATCTTTATACGGGAGGTTGTGACTAAAACAGCAGTATACATTTGGCATTGAGGGAGAACCATTATTTACATACCCAAAAAAAAGGGATACACAACGACGGCAAGCCATTGGTCTTTTTAATGATATGATGTGATCGCATACGTGGGCACGAAGACGAAGAGTCGGCAATGTGGTGTCTGAGACTCAAGCAGCAGCAGCGATTCTGAGGCCCTGCATCAGCAAAGTCAGGGCTACGTTTTAAGTTGAGGTCATTGCCTCACGCAGTTTGGGAGCAGTGTACACAGCTTCAGTGCAGGCAGCCCTGATGCTTCGATATTGCAGAGAAAAGACCGAGTTCCGATCAACACTACGTGTTAATGCGTTGGTCTCTTGGGTTGCAGCACCAAACACCCACTTCCAAGGGCACAGGATTGGATTTGGCACCACTTGGCAAGGCAAGAGTCACAACAGAGGAGCCCAGGTGCTGGTAGCAAGATGTAGGTGAAGTCTATGATTTGCCTGAGACATCAGAAACAGTAGGCAATCCCAACAAACCCTTGAAGAACCTTTACTAATGCAGGATGTAGAGAGCCAGGTCTAGTCCTCTCACTCCCAGGCAAGAAGCAGCAGGACAACACAGCAAAGCAAAGCAAGCAGCAAAGTGGCAGTCTCTGCCAGCAGCACAACTGCTTCCTGGTAGAAAATCCTCGGTTCCAGAAGTGTTCTGAGTACATGTTGTCAAAGGTCCAGTACTTATACCCATTTTAGTCTTCGAAGTAGGGCGACTTCAAAGAAAGGTCTCTGTAGTTCGCAAGGCCCTGCCTTTTCCTCCCCTGGCTCCAGGCACACTACAGCGGGTATGCAACTCGTTTTGTGGGGACAGGCACAGCCCTATTCAGGCATGTCAGCTCCTACCTCTCACTCTAGCTAAGGAAGACCCATCAGCCTAGTGATGGGCCATCATGATATGCAGTGCACACCTCAGCTCCCTTTGTGTGACTTTCTAGAGGAAATGCACAAAGCCCAGCTGTCACCCATCCCAGATGTGTACCCATCCCAGATGTGTTTTCCAGAAACAGGCAGAGGCACAGAATGGTTAAAGTAAGAAAATGCACCTTTTTAACAGTGCCATTCAGCAATACAATTTAAAATCTAACTTCACCATAAGTTAAGATTTCAAATTGTGATTGCAGAGACACCAAACGTGGGGGTCCTTTCTCTTCCCAATTAGAAATTGCACTTATAAAATGTAATCTTAATGTTCACCTGTGGGAGAGATAGACTTTTCAGTAATAAAAAACAAATATAAAAGTTTTTCACTACTAGGACATGTAAAACCTAAAGGTACATGTTCTTTTTAAATATACTGCACACTGCCCTTGGACTGTACAGTGCTTTCCGTAGGAATGACTTATATCTATTAAAAAGGACGGTTTGGGCCTGGAAAGAGGGTTAACTTGCTCGGTCGACATGGCAGTTTAAAACTGCACACACAGGTTTTTCAATGGCAGGCCTGCGACTTGTGTAATGGGATACCTATGTGGGTGGCACAATTAGTACTGCAGGTCCATTAGTAGCATTTGATTTACAGGCCCTGGGCACACCTAGTGCACTGTACTAGGGACTTCGCAGTAAATCAAATAGCCAATCATGAAAAGACCAATCCATAACACAATTTACCTTAGGAGCACTTGCACTTTAACACTGATCAGCAGAAGGTGCGTAGAGACACTAAACCAGCAAAAACATTCAAAACCAGGAGGACTGAAAGCAAAAAGACAAAGGAAACAGGCCAAAAGATGCCAGGTCTAACACTCACTTCCTCTGCCTCCTCCAGCGTTGCGGTGATTGTCACATTGACAAAGACCATGTGAGACCATCAAAGACGTAAGACATGAGAAACATTATGAATTGACCATAAAATATCCATATTTTTCAACTCACCATCAAACGCTGCATTTTAAGCTTCAATTGGCCTTTTAAATTTTCATCTTGTTTACCCACTAAATGTTTTGAAAAAGGATGAGAAATCACCACTTCTACAACCAAAAATGTTTCTCCCTTACTTTGAGAGGAACTTCCAGCACAGCATCTGCTGACAAATAACATGGAGTGGTTATTTTATGACTCATGCAAATCAAATAGTGTTATGATTCGCAATGTACCCCAATATAGGCCTGGTTAGTCCCCTAACCTTTCACCTCCATTTGCCGTGCCATTGTACTACATAACACGTTTGGTGCTAACCTTTTACCTAGTTAGGTGCTGCATAAATGTTGTGTAGTTTTCTCCGAAAACTAGCCTCATTTATTATACATGAGGATTCTCAGAATCACAGCAGGATTACCATCTTCTGCATAATAACTATGTATAAGGTTTGTCAGTATCGTCATCCTCGGCCGACATGACACAGCATGATAGAACCCCTGGGGTTACCTCTTGGGTATGTAAACACCATATCTTTGCTGGGCAAGACTGAGGAGAAAGACTTTCATGCTGACAGGCTGACACAAGGCGCTGAGGTTCCTGCACGCAGGCAGTCCAGCACGCAGTGATCTTACATCCCTTACCGGGTGTCCATCTCGACACCAAGATGGGGTCCTTCATTCTCTCACATCAGGTCATGGGGTTGGCTCTATCCAAGCGGGATTCTTGGCTATACACCTACGTACATGCTAAGTACATTTAGGTACATCTAATTAGGGTTAGCATTGTAGGAGTACACATTATTACTGTCATGCATCTAAATGCCTGCATATATCCATTGTTTTAGCACTATGGTAGAATTCTACCATCTATTTACTCTGTTGGTGCTTATAACCATATACATCTGTTTCTCTCTTATGGTTGTAGTACACGTATTTTACACTAGAATGGTGCTGGTTCAATAAATGCTTATTGAAACTCCCCCATCGTTTATTCTGTGTGTCAAAGTGAGCCCGAGTGACTGAGCGAAAACGTACTGTACTGTTTCCATGATCCCTGAGGGGACTGGTTGTCATGTTTGATAGTTGCCAGAAACTATCTGCTCCTTGGCAAGAAGGGTTCGTAGTGGCACTGTGAGCTAGCTGGTATACAGGCGAACAAATCCGGGGGGGGGGGGGGGTGTCTGTAATATGTCTGCACACCAATCCCTTAGTTTGTTGTCTAAACGTGCAGATCCTACATAGATTTAAAGGAACTGCACGACAATAGTTGGACTGAGCGTGTTTACTGCCAGTGTCCGCCTTTAAAGAGAAGGCTGCTACGATTCAGCTAGGGTGAGGGGGACTGGACTGGTTAAATATGAATATGTGTGAACATGCATGCTCACATGTGCAAGCGGCACGTGAGAGAACACTGTCATCCACAGCTTGGTAGCTGCACACAGGTAACATACCTGTAAATTCGACCAAGTGCAATAACCCTTTTCAAAAGGATTAAACCTTCCTTTCAAATATTAATAAGTCCCCCCTAAGTAGGACTTATTGCCCATAAAAGCAGCATACATGGCATTTTAAAGTAGTACAAATAAAAGTTAATGTTGAACATGTCCTTACAGTAAAATATTTGCTAAAGCTATTTTCGCTCTGGCAAGGCTGGCCGCTTTCACAGGGAAACGGTGGGCTACATTGTTGTATTTAATAAATGATTAATTTAGATTGATAAAGAGAGAAATATTCCCTTGTTATTATACTTTGAAAAGCATACAATGTTATGTCAAAAAAAGGGGGTATTCTATATCAAATGTTTATTGTTTTTTTAAAAAACACGTTTATCCTTAAAAACATACACAATCATAAAAACATTTCATGTTACATCAAATCACATTAATAAAAACATCATATAATACATATCCATTTGATCTCAATCACATATACAATTATAACCCAATTATAACCAGCATAACATGGAGACAGACAAAATAAAAAGATCCAACTACTCTTTTTCAAATGCACATCAAGAAAAACCCTAAAATACAGCTTGTTACACGTAGATAAATCTGTGCATAATTGAATCTGTATTGAGGCTTTGATTGTGCAAATCCTCAGCGTCGACGCGTTTCGATGGCTTAATGGGATGTGACCATCTTTATCAAGACAACTTTATACTGTCTCCCTCCACAATAAATGTAATTCCTAAAACAGACAAATACAAATAATTAATTTTACTGTTCTGGATTGTCTATATTTCTCCCAAAAGGGTTCTTAGAGATTTTTTCCGTGCTAGTAATGTTATGGGCCCTCTCCTTGGTTGATTACATTCCTGTGGCCCTCTGATCTGATATGGCACATACTGTTCAAATTACGCATTAGTTTCTTTAACCTTCAGTTCTACTTATAGCCTTTATTTGTTCGACCCCACCTATGTTGGTCCTTCCCCACATTGGGTGGTGTTCTATAGGTTAGTTCTTCCAGAACTTGTTTTTTTATTTCACTGTTTATTATTAAATTCAAGCGACTCCTCACCTGAATTGTAAGAGACTTTTCTATATGCTCCTGGCTCTGTAGATATTGAGCAAACACCAACTCTCCATCTATGTTTCTCCTGATTAGTACAATGGCGTATTGCCTATTGTCTGCAATAAAGGGAAGGAAATATGTAGCATAACTTCAATTCACTACCATCCTTATTACTGGACCGACTAAATAATAACCGTGTCCCTGTTATTTCTCTAATAGTTACCTTTTCGTTGGTATAAAAGGTGTGTGTATTTTTAAATTTTCTTCTTTGAATTGATGGTGCCAATTAATCACACCGTAGGAATTACATATACGTCTTCTTCTTTTCTACAGCGTGTCTACAAATAGAGAGGGAAGAGTGGGGGGAACACTGTAAATATATTTAATCTATACGCGATCGACGGTCTTGCTTTCAACCATCTAAGCGTTTCTATTCCCTTACCTCAATTACGCTGTGTTCTGTCCGTCGTGTTTGTTGCTGGATCGGAGCAAAATCGCTCTCTTGTTTTGGCATTTCCTATTTATAAGTAGTAAACCTATCTCTTATTGGTTTGCTTCTCACACATGACTTGTGCTCCGGAATGCTCTTATTATGCTGCGCGGGGATTGGTTGCACGCTGCACCTGACGTATCTACCTGGTGTATGCTCAAATTAGATCTTACTTAGGCACACAGGGATTGGTTGTAAGCGGCACATGACTTGATTTTTCCCCTGTATGTTTTTTTCACTATTTCTCTGTCCTAACTTTATTGTTTTCTCGCCGCGTTTAAACATTTCATTGCCGCAGTCGAGAAACCCAATATATCACGATCTTTTGTCTCCTTTTATTAATTGCACCTACTGATACCTGATGTCCGTATTTCACCAAAATGCTAAAAGCATTATATGATCAGGGAGGAATTTGTAACCACGGGTACATACTTGTGTGTGCCATCTGCGTGTTATGCTTACCATTTTATTCTAACTTTATTATTTGTTCTTTGTTCCCTGCATATAAACTAAATATTTATGGAATAAATGTGAGATAAATGCACACAGCCTGACACAGACAGTTGTCAAAAGGCTTCTTTGTTAAGTGCAGGTGCCCGAGGAATCAATTTTATCCTAAAATTCCTCGTATCTGGGTTTGTCCACTGTCCCATAGAGGCACCAGGAAATTCATAAGGTGGGCAAGTAAACAGATTTCCTTCATACTTGGGGGGGCTTTTGACATGTAAATTCCAGGTAGGATGGATAGGAGATTAGCACGACTCAGTGAGTAAGAGCTTCATCCAATCCTCTCTGGAGTTTAGGCCTTTTTCTACGGTATTAAGATAGCAAATGAACCATTGTTCCCTTTTCTTTCTAGTGTACTCTGGATTGCCTCCTCTCCTATTTGTCATAATCTTTTCCAATATAAACCACTTGAAATCATTACAGTCATGGTTTATTTTGACAAAGTGATCTACCAGGGGCGCATTTTCTTTTTTCGTTCTTATTGCCGATCTATGTTCTAGCAGACGTACGCGTAGTTCCCTGCCCGTTTCCCCTACATAGCCTAACCCACATGGGCAGGTTAGGAGGTAAACAATGTTTTTGCTGCGGCAATTATTCAATGTAGTGCTTATCAAATTCTTCCCAGCAAAGGTGATGTTTTTGCCTTCCAAGCATTGTGCACATATTGAGCAGGTGCCGCACTTATGGTTACCCTTTGCTTTGTCACCTTTTAGAGTGCTTTGTTTTTCCACTTCTCCTGGGTATGTTCTCACCAGTGCATTTCTGATAGTTTTATTTCGCCTGAATGAGAACAGTGGTTTATTAAGCTGGGTGTCAGTGCCATGGTTTAGAATTTTCCAATTCCTGTTCACGATGTTTTTAATTTGATTGCTGATGTTTGAGAACTGGGTCACAAACACCACTCTCTCACTAGCTGTATTTTTCTTCTTCTTTTTTTCAACATCTAAAAGACTATCTCTATCATAAAACCTGGCCCTTTTCAAGGAATTTTTGATAAATTTTTTGGGATAGCCTCTGGCTTGTAATTTCGTTTTTGTAATCTCTGCGTGATGATAAAAATCTGCAATACTGGTACAGTTTCTCCGCAGTCTTAAAAACTCCCCAAAGGGTATATTATCCTTCTGTGCATGGGGGTGGTTACTTGTATATTCAAGGAGAGTGTTCTTATCAGTCGGTTTTGTGAAAAGTTCCACCTGCAGCTCACTATTTGCCTCTTTGATTTTTATATCCAGAAAGTCTACACTGGTATCACTATAGTGAGCTGTGAATTTCAAATTGGGATCCCCCAAATTTAACCATTCCAAGAATTCAGTTAACTCTGTACTGGCACCGTTCCATATGAAGATAATGTCATCTATGTAACGGTGCCAGCACGTGATGTTTTCGTAAAAAGGGGCAACCTCATTGAAAATATTGCGGCGTTCAAACTCGCCCACATAGAGACAGGCCAGGCTGGGAGCACAGGTGGCTCCCATACTGGTCCCTTTAGTTTGTAAATATAGTTCATCCTTGAATAAAAACATATTATTTTTCAATACCATACGGACACAGGCCATGATAAAACCTTTGTCACCTCCCTTCAGGTTTTCATTGTTCAAGACTGTGGAGATAACTTCTATAGTATCTTCCTGGGGTATGTTGGTGTAAAGGGCTTCAATATCCAGGGTGACCTAAATTTGGGTCACCCTGTTGAAGCCCTGACCCTCAAAAATGGAAATTGCGTGAGCCGTATCCTTGAGATATGACCTTTGTTTTTGAACTATTGGTCTGAGGAATACATCTACATATTTGCTTAGTGGTTCTAAAGCTGAGCCTATGCTGCTCACTATTGGCCGCATGGGTGGATCTAAGACACTTTTGTGGATTTTTGGTAATCCATAGATAGCTGGAATTACTGGGTGTGTATTCATTAAAAACGTATACTCATTTTCGCAAATCCAGCCTTCTTCCTTTCCCCTTTCAAGGAGAACTTCCACTTCTTTTTTTAAACTTTCAATTTTAGTAAACCTCATTGGCTGGTAATGTTCTTTTACATTGAGTAGTTTTTGCATTCTCTCATCGTAATCCGATGAATCAAAGATAACGACTCCACCCCCTTTATCTGCAGGCTTTATGATAATTTCCCTGCAGTTTTGTAAGGTTTTGAGGGCTTTTCTCTGATCTATTGACATATTGTTATGGTGATTATTATATACTGTTTTATTGATATTTTTAATTTCCATCTCCACCACTTTCTCAAAGATCTCGACGTTTTTGTCTACCTGGGCTAGATTTGGTGTGAAGGTTGATTTTGGTTTGAGTCCCGATACATTGGGTGGGGATACATAAGTTTTATTTTCAAAAAACCTATTGAGTCTTATTTTTCGAAAGAACTTTTTTAAATCTCCTTCTAGTTCAAACATGTCCTGTTTATTGCTAGGTGCAAAACTAAAACCCTTCTGTAAAACCTCTTGCTCTTCTCTACTTAATGATCTTTTAGATAGATTGATTATAGGGAGTTCATTTACCTCCAATATTGCTTGTTCCTCGTAGTGAGGTATTCTTGTCCTCCGTTCTGAGGTAGATGGTTTCTCTGGGGTTCTTGTCGGTTGTATCCCCTGTAGCCCCTTCGTCCCTGATTCTGGCGTCTCCCTAAAAAATTCTCACGTTCAAAAGAGGGTATTCCTCTATCCCCCTGGGGCCCTATTTCTTCTTCTTCACTGCTAGAGCCTGAGGTTTCTGAAAATGTAATGCGTTTGTTACCTCCTCTAGAGTATAAAGGTCTCTGCATTGTGGTCTTTCCCATTTGGAGTCTCTTTTGTTATCAAAATAATCTTTATTAGTGTAAGGATATACTCCTTCTATGCTATATCTCTCTATATCCTTTCTCAATTTTTTAGTTTTTTTATTCATTAAATATTCCCTATAGCTCTGAGTTTCAACTTCTAATTCTTCCATTTTCTTTTTAGCTTCTTCGAGGGATGTGCCTTGTTTGAGTTGTATTTCTAACTCCTCTATTTCCCTCTTCTCTAGTTCTATCAATTCTTGTGCCGTTTCTATAATTAGAATTAGCCAATCCCGGCTACATCGGTTGGCTATATGCGTCCAAGTCTCGATGAATTTGGGATTTTCTATAAATAGGCCGGGTTCATTTCAATTTAGATTGATAACAGCCAGAGAAATAATTTAGGGACTCATTTTTATAGTTATTCAGAACCCAATTTAATGGTAAAATGTAATTTTTTCTAATATGCAAAAGGCAATTTTAAAAAGTAACATTTTCCTACACAAAGCTTGTAAGCATTCAACTGTCACCTAGCAAATGGATGGCTTCCCTGTGGTGAGATGTGGACTGCTCCCAGCCACCCTGAGAAAAGGCTTTGGTGTGGGTTGATATTTTACGTCCTTCAGTGGAAGGGCCTGGGGGCTGTGACCAAAGACTAGTTACATTTCAAAGGGGCCTACCCTGTCACAAGCAGATGAACCTGCCACTAGGCCGGTCCCATTCTTTTGTCAGTCTAGCCAACTTAGCTCCAAAACCAAAGAGACGGCTGTATCAGAACTGAACTGGTTTGGAGTGACCACCAGGGAGGGTTTGTCCATTATCATAACCAACCATCTGGGTTTGCACAGGGAGCTCTGATCAAGGGAAGAAGGGCAAGAGGATTGGGACAGGGGTGGTGAGATGATCTGGCATCCTAGGATTGGACAGGGGTGCTTGGCATCTAGAACTTTCCACCCATACTTGCAAAATCCCTGAACGAAAGAGCAAGAGCTTGGACGGCGGTGACACCAGAATCATGGATAGGTGGAAAGAGAAGCCTCCTGATGGACTAAGGACTCTGCCGTTAGATGAACCCCGGTACTATGTGGGTCTCTCCAGTACTAGTGTTGTTGGCTACCTTATGCCCTTTGAGGACCAGTTACAGGAAGGTTTGGGCTTCCTTAACCCCAATCTGCCCTGCATGTTAGCCGGAAACCCATGGGGCATGTCGAGAACAAAGCAAAGGAGAAGGCTTGCAGAGGGAGCCAGTGATCCCAGATCCTTACAAAGTGTGCCCTTTTAGAGGCAAGGAGGCTTGGAATTGAGAACGTTCTGCTTACACTTATAAACCACTACACAAGGGAGGGGCGGAGGGCAAGACCCTGGACCTGGGCGGTGTTGACACTAGAATCATGGAGAGCTGGAAGGACAAGCAACCTGATGCCCCTGATTGACCAAGGACTGTGCCTACAGCTGACCCCCAGGACTAGATAGCTCTTTCAAGGGCCACCGACAATCACCGTTTTATGCCACCTAAGGGCAAGTTCAGTGAAGACGTGGGCTCCACTGTCACCCAGGTGCCCTGAAAGTCAGCCAGGAGGCCATGAGGCCTGTGGGGAACAGAGTAGATGAGAAGGCGAGTGCAGGAAGCCTGTGAAGCTGGCTCCTCTCAAAGTGTCCCCTGTTAGAGGATACAAAAGCCTCTTAAAAGGCTCCAGGTAGCTAGGCCTCGTGGCTGGGAACAAAATGAGCCAAAGATCAGAAAGATCGGGCATTCGGGGCCAGAGTTATATACCTTTGAAGATTTTCCCATTTACACATGCCAAATGGCAAAATCGAGCATGTAGAGCACCACTGTATCTTCAGGATATGCACATGCTCTTTAGCACTGGTCTGCAGTGAAAAGGTGCACAGAGTCTTAAACCCAGCAAGAATAAAGTTCAGCACATAGTCAAAATTAGGAGGTCAAAGGGCAAAAAGTCACGCAAAGTCACGCCAAAAGATGCCAGATCTAACACAGGGCTTTCAGTCAACCCTCTTCATTGATTGATCTGCTCTTTTGTCATTCACATTTTGAGTCCACCCACTACAACTACATCATAGGACACAGCATTAGCCCACTTCAGCCAATGCCTTACCTGACTGAGAGTGCTGGCATTCTTCTCTTGCACAATATGAACATCCACAAAACAGGAAGTCACCTTCAGTGCCAGGGACTATTGGTGCAATGTGTGCTTACATTAAAAAAAATTACATTTTGGCTTTTATGCAAAGCTTGCTTTTCACACAGTGTTTGCTTTCAAAGAAAAAAAAACATTCACTAGCAAAATAAGCATTGGCAACTGCCAGCAGAAATGATAATTCATTGTGTCAGATTTTATTAAATCAAGCTTCTGGTATCTAAAATGATTACATATATATGCTTAATGTGGAAGAGATATTTGTTAATAGGTATTCTTTCACTTTTCTCATCAGCAATCACATGTGAAGAGGTCCAGAAAAAAAGAAGGAGTCCGAAGAGGGGTCAAGAGTGGCAATGGTAGGGGTGGTGGGGGAGGAAATGGCAAAGGAAATGGTGGAAAAGGTAAGGGTGGTGGCAGTGGTGGCTTTAAAGCAGGTGCTGGTTCTCTTATTGGAATAAAGGAGATTATAGATTGAACCATTGTTAATTACTTAGATGAAAATGTCACCAGTAACAGTGATTTATCCTTTCTCAAGCTATACTTACTTTTAGTTTACCAGCTTTAACCTAATTTTTCAGGCATTTCATGAATCTTTGGTCCTATTTCAGTTCAAAAGATTCCCGCTTCTTTTTGTCCTATATTGTAAAACATAGGCTTTACAAGTCAGTTTTCAAAAGATTAAAAAGTCACAAAATGAGAGAATCAAATGTATTTTTTACTGAATGGTACAGAAACAAAAGCACAATCAGGGCGCAAGTTGGGGGGGATACGCGCATAGACGTCTCCCTGCCGCAATGTTCACAGGGTGGATGCCGTCCACCCTGCCAAAAAGTTGGGCCCAACTGAAATATGCTGTACTCGTCCCGGTATAACATTGTCTGCTTTAATTCTGAATAGCAACATGCAGGCAGCGATGGAGTCGAGAGGGTCTTTGTTATTGTACATTTCAGTTGGGCCCAACACAATGGCAGAAGTTCAGGGGCCATCAGGACTCCTTTTGTTTGAGTATCCTGGCTGGGAGCTATCTGGAGCCTCACACCTATATGCAATAGCAATGGAGGGAAAACAAAGGCCCGCGACTTGTTATTCCTTCACAGGTACTTAATAAACGCATGGTTTTGACTGTGTTCATGTCCTGTACATAAGAGATATGCATGCACTGTGAGAATGTCAGCTGTGTTGGTCTGTCCCAATATATACACAAATAACATTTTAAATTCCACTATTTTGTTTCATTTCTTTTATAGCGTTACTTATCCCAATGCAGGGAGTCAGAGAGTTGTACGTCACAAGTACACATTATGCATTGACAATAAATTATACAAATGCATACAGTATGTGTTACAAAAACAGGGTTACAAGGTGTAGGAGTCACATTTCCTTCATAGCTCACTGCGGTATGTAGTATCATTCATGAACTGTAAGTAACAAAAGGCTCTCTGCATTAAAAACAGTAATCCACTTACATATCTATGTGGAATAAACATGTCATCTGCATGTCACACGATGTACTTAGCAGGAGACACATGAACTCTCTATGCTTTGATTCAAAACCGGGACTAGGCAAAACACTGTTCTCTCCAGCAAATACATTAACCTCATGAGCTATCTTACCATTATTATTCCCTGAGACTTACTGGGGACGCTAAGATCTCTGCAGCAGGTGCCTTAACCCCATAAAATATTTTAAACGCACTCATGAAAGACGTGCTAACCATATGCGTGAAGTCTTAAGATCTGATGTCACTTCTTGTGATGTCACTTCTTGTGAGGTCATGGGTTGTGATGCCTCTTCCTGTAATGTCTCTTCTTGTTATGCCATATGACACACCATGATGTCACATGAGTATTTCCTAACTAGGTTTTTAGGACGTGTGACCTGAGCACAATATAAAGAGTGCACACCTCAACCTCACAGTAAGGCTCACCCTCACTTTGCTGGATTTTCTAGTCGGTAACTTTTTTGCAGAAATTACTCATGATGCGTTGCGCGATATTTCCTTGTGGTGGAGCCATTACCCCATTCTGTGGTTACCGATTTAGAATGAGAAATTGCGCACGGCATTGGGTTGTGAACATCCGATTGCCAGTTTCCCCTCTATCAAATCAATTTTCACAGTGCAATTTTATTTTTAATTTTTCCATTCTGAATTCTGCATCCAGAAAATACTCAGCTCTGCATTAAAGTTACATAGTTGGTAATCTTGATTTACGCTTAACTTCCCAAAACGACCCAGACAAGGACTACACCCAGTGAAATATTTTAGCTGCAGTTCTGCAAAAGCATGGGGAAGTGTTTTTGAACCGTCCCAAACAATGGTGCAGCACTGGTGACGTACCCCCTGTTGTAAGCATCCTGAAAGTGAGCAGTTGCATATTGGCTCCTTGTAAGTGAAATTACATAAATTCAGCAATGAGGGGCTAAATGAACAAAAACAGAAACCACACGTAAGCAACTTTGAGACAATAATGCTAACATGCAGGGCCACAATAGATGTCTAGTGAAGGCCATTACATCAGGAAACTGGCACAAATGATAGAAAGTTAATACCCTATTCACTGGGAAACTCGGGGATGTGCAGTACCATGTACTGTTTCAGTTATAGCTCATAGCACAGAATCTTCAGCCCTGTACACTTCTTCATCTCTGGCAGGAATACTGAAGAAAGATAGACGTTCACCAGGTTTGAGCTAAAGAAAGTGACCACAAATTAAATATTGATACAATTTGACACAAACAAAAATGGAAAGTCAGTGCTAGTCAGAGAGTCTGAAGTGAGAAATATAAATTGTGAAGCATTTTCTCCTGCACTGCAATTGCCTGCTCAATTTCTTATATATCTATTTGTATAACTTTGTATCAAACAGAAAAGTAACATTGTACTGATGACTAGTTACATGCCGTGTTCAAGCTAGCAAAGCTGTTAGATCTTGTCGTACCAATAAAGTTCTTTTGATTGAAACTAATTGAATGAAGCATTTTTTGTGTGCAAAATGTCAGTTTAATTGTCCCGAAAATACTTTCTGTTGTCTCAGTTTCGGAGACTCCTAGTAATATAAAGCACTTAGAGCACGCCAATAGAATCACTAGCGCTAAGGATGGTCAGGTCCTGGAAAGGAGAACTTGAAAGAAACTTGCGTCAGAAACACAACAATTGTTCAGATTTTTATATTTTTCACTGTAATGTAGTTACATTTGTATCATGCATGCATCATAGCCCAGAAGAGGCCTTGAGGCACATTTCAATGGACAGGCTGCACGCAGCTCTGTAGGTTTGTTTTGGGTTCAAGAACATGATCTTATAAAGTGGAATTGTGCAGGAAGTGTTTTGGTGTCCTGAATAATGACCAGAAAGATGCTAATATCTAGTAGGGCACTTATTGCTGTGCTTAATTATGAAGTGGAGCTAGGAGGAGCGAGATATGCATTGTTATATTTGCTGATCTATCATCGTTGTGTGAACGAATACGGTCTGGTAGTTCTTTGTTGTAGGGTGTGGTGGTGATCTGCTGGGTAATAGTCAGATCTTTGCTGCCTGACTGAATCTTGAATGACCTTGATGTATCTTAACTCTGCAAGAAAGTTCAAGAATGTTGCTGCCAAACGAAAGAAGAAGGTCCCTCCCATGTATATCTTCTTGAAGGGAGGGAGGTAAGACGGTAACACAGCCTGGGGTGTAGGGCATTCTATTCTGCATATATCACCTGTTTCACTGAGGTTACATGGCATAAATGATGAAACAGAGCTCCTAAAGACCATATGGGCAAAGTAATGTACCTTGAAGGTGACGGATCTGGCAGTGGGTAGCCTGTGGAGCACTTGAATGGCTACTAAGGTGTGACCACTTCTACAGGTCAGCGATGCACTAACTCCCATTCTCAACACCTCCATTGACTCAGCCACATTCCAGGACACCTTGCAGCATGCCACCTTCATACCCCTGCTCAAGAAACCATCCACTGACTGAGCCACGCTTTCCAACTACAGACCCATCTCTCTCCCACCGTCCATAACCAGAAAAGGCCTTACAGAAATTAATCAACCAATGCCACACTGACCACCTCAACAACCACTAGCTCCTCAATGCCATGCAGTCCGGATGCAGGTCCAACCATGGTACAGAAACAGCACATGTTGCTATCACAAACAATGTTTGCATTATCCTTGACAGAGGAGACATGGCAGCCTTCAATCTGTTGGACTTCTCTGCAGCATTTGACATGGTCTCACATCCAATCCTCATCTAGCATGTGCAGGAGATTGCCATCCAAGGATAAGCTCTTCACTAGATCTGCTCCTTCCTAACAGACAGAGCACAAACAGTCAGCCTGGCACCTTACTCCTCAGAAGCCTGCAAATTGATCTGTTGAGTGCCTCAAAGTTTATCACTCAGCCCCACTGTCTTCAACGCATACATGATGACTCTGGCCAAGTCCTCCATGCACACGACATCAACATATTCGCCTATACCGACAACATGCAACTCATATTCTCCCTCTCACATAAGACACCCAACAGAAGAAACTAGTTCATAGCCTGCATGACCGAAGTTTCTAACTGGATAAAAGCCAACTTTCTAAAGCTCAACACCGACAAGACAGAAATAGTGATCTTCGGGAAGAACACCTCACCAAGAGACTCCAACTGGTGGCCAGCCAAACCTGGACATACACCTTGCACCCAAGAACTTCAGAATAATTATCAACAGTAAACTATATATGTCCGCACAAGTCTACGCCCTCACAGCATCCTGCTTTTACACACTAAAGATGCTGAAGAATAGCTCCCAAGCAACACTAGAAAAACTGCCACTCATGCCATAGTCATCAGTAATTTGGATTATGAGAGCACCCACTACACTGAGATTGCCAAGCAGCTTACTAGACGGCTGCAAAACATTCAGAATTCAGTAGCCAGACTCATCCTCAACCTCCCACAGAGAATTCCCATCACACCACATCTAAGGGAGCTACACTGACTCCGGATGTACAAACATGCTCATTTCAAACTCTTCACACACACATTCAAGGCACTGTCCAATTTAGACCCTGCCTACCTGAACAGTTGCACCTTCTTCCACCAACCATCCAGACACCTCCACTCTGCAGGACTCCTACTCTTACTCATCTCACGCATGCACACAACCAAATCAGGAGGACAGGCGTTCTCTTTCATTGCTCCTAAATTGTGGAATGGCCTCCCACTCTACATCAGACCTCCTCTTCTCTTTTGAATTCCTCAAGAAGCTGAAGACCTTGTTTTTCAA
Organism: Triturus cristatus; assembly: GCF_964204655.1. NCBI lineage: Eukaryota > Metazoa > Chordata > Amphibia > Caudata > Salamandridae > Triturus > Triturus cristatus. The sequence goes on from NC_140593.1 coordinate 903,439,304, forward strand.
TTAACCAACCAAAAATAGGCAGGGCTAGGCACACATATCCGCTCAGCACCATGATATCCTCGCAGGTGATAGTGCTCTTTACAACTACACATAATATCACAAAGGCAGAGGAATAGTAGTTACCTCCTGGCTGCCTTTTACATTTGTTGTAGTCTTCACATTGGGAAAAGCAGGGCTGTCATTTAAAGTCTGCAGAAGAAAAAAGCTGATGGTGGTCTGAACAGTCTGTATTACATCTAAGTGGGAGATGGTAAATTGTACAGTTCCCATGGATAAGAAGGAGGTGCTTCTGGAACTTGGTTTGCTTGCACAATGAGTTATATCTTGAATGTGCTGATCACGCCCAAGTACTTCAGCTAAAGTCATCAGAGAAAGACTATGTTCTGGGCACACAGAGGGCTGGTAGTTCTCCTATTTGGTTTGGATGAGTTGTGTTTAAGATAGTTTCTTAGCTTCCATTGGCCTACACCTTGTAGGCAAAGGCCTAGGTTAAACACATCTAGGTAATTCGGGTTTTAAAGCTTAAAGATGATCAATGGGTCAGTAAAGTTGAAGCAGGTTAACTTGAAAGACTTCATCAGGACCGCTATAGCAGACTAAGTTAGTGATAAAAGAGGAGTGAGGATATGATGGACCATTGCGGTATGCCAGCAAGTCTACAGAAAGGAGCTGATGAGGGGAGGCTTTAACAATTTGGAGCGGCAGTAGATGTCCTCTGAATGCAAAATCTTCTAGCTACAGTGGAAGGTGTGGTTGGCTGTTTTAAAGACTGAAGAAGGGTCCAGTACCAATACAGCAGCAAACCATTTTTTTAATAATTCATGTTATATCAGATGAAGATTAGAGTTGATTTTGTTCCTGTACTCGGGCGGGGGGTGGGGGTATATGCCAGTTTTCTTGTTGGTGGGTAGATTGTCTTCTTCCAGGACTTTGGAGTTCTGAATGAACTTCTTGCTTTCAATTACTTTTTTCTGAGAACAGCCTATTGGAGATCAGTTAATAGCTGCCTGGGTCTGCTGGGTACAGGTACTTGTTAAACTGTGTTTCTAGTCTTTCCTCTATGTGTCTTGTGGATCGTAGAATGGTCAATTTTTGTGACCTATGTGGGTTCCAGGGGGAGACTGTGGGGCTGTTGGTGTCTGTCTGTACAGACACAGGTTTCCCCAGTTAAAATGAACTTGAAGATACACACAACACAAAGCTCACGTCTTTATTTTGGATCCCAATGCAACATTTATTGGTGACTGGACAGGATCAGTCGGACGCCTGGGCCTGTGCAGCAGAACAGGGAATCCTGTGTTGTGGATTGAAGACCTTCAATCTGCGGTGATGAGTGCGGTAGGACTTTAAAGTTTTTAGTGCCTCGCTAACATGTAAATTCCACGAACTGCAAATAGCTCGGCGCCTCGTGCTGCTGAATTTTTGTGATTTAAATTTTTTTGTGTGTGCCAATGTATGCTGATTAACATTGAGCCACGTGCAACTAGTCGCGCTGCCATCCCTCATGCCGGTGCTGGCACCTCATCATAACAGTGTTCGGAGGAATCTCGGCAGTCTGCATATCGCTGCAGTCACTGCTGAGCCACGCGGAGTTCCCCACATGGTTACCGCAGTGATAGAAGTAATCTCGGTAACCTGAATTTCCCTGCCATTAGTGTACGACCGTTTGAGGCACCCAGCGGCCACTCCTCTGCAATGGTGGTGGAGCGTCGCCCCACTACCTGGCTCAGAGCCAGCAAATGTAAAATAAAACGATGTTTTTGCATCATTTTATTTTACATTTGCTGGCTCCTAGCCAGCAGTGTTGGGAGGGACAGGGCCGAGGCATGGGAGGGAGGAGGAGGAGTGCTCGTGCACTCCACTTCCTAAGAGATCATTTGTGTTTGGCCAGTTCCCTGGCTGACCAAAATACACATGCCCACTTTTCCCCAGCCCTGCTGCATTAAGAAGCCAGGCTGGAGAAACCCCACAGACTCCCTGGGTGAGGAGGGCGTCTTTTTAGCCTACTCAAACCAATCCCCATGAGTCTGTCCCAGGGGCTGCCGGGACCCAGGAAAAGGAGGAGAGGTGGTGTGACGAGACATTATGCTGGAGGTGGCCAGCAGCAAAAAGTAAGTTTAAAAAAAATATATGTATTGTATCCCCACCACGACACCTCCCGTGCAACTCCAGCCTCCACCACCCTTTGTTTATGGCAGTCCCCGCTGCCAGCATCATAAAATACAGTTTGCTCTGGCAATAGTCAGTCATTCACCAGAAGACGCAACCTCATCCTTCCACCTCTTCACTACTAGATACTGCTGTGTCAATAATGATAGAGTTTAACGGATGGAGAGAGAAATACAGTGTAAAGATGCAGGAGTGTAATTTCAGAGTGGAATTCCTTCCAGGTTGGAAGAATTACGTTGGCAACTGTTTGTCTAGGCTACCTGACAAAATTTGGGAGGAGCGTGACCTGGTCACTGAGGAAGTAGTAGCAAGTGTGGAAGATGTGTTAGAAGACCTCCATAGTGCGGTGTCGAAGGAAGAATGGATGGAATCCATGGACGAGGATGAAGAACTTAACGCAGTAACAAAGATGATTAAAGGGGGTGTTATAAGAGAAAGCACATATTCTAATGCCATCAGGCCTTATTCTAAAATAGTGGAGGAACTTTCTGTGAATAAATACCAACTCATTGTGTGGGGTGATGGGTTTGTACCTCCAGTGGTAGTAAGGATGAAGTTGGTACGTTCGGCACACGAAGGCCACATGGGACAAACCTTCACGGTAAAAAGGTTGAAAGAGAATTTTTGTTGGCCCAAGATGGAGATGGATGTCAAGTTGTGGGTTGAGAAGTATGTGGACTGCAAACATTTTAAGAAGAGGTTGAGGGTTGGAGTGGGCATACAAGACACTCATGTGCCCATGTCCAATGCAGATTTGGTGTGGGAGAAAGTCAGTTTGAACTTTATTGGTCCCTTTCATGTTTTTACCTGAGCAGGAGCGATTTGCTGACATGGTGATGGACACAAAGTCAAGGTGGCTCGAGGTAGTATTTTTAAGGAATGTGAGCACTAAGTCTACCATTTCATTTGTTAGAAGACATTTTTAGGAAAAAATGTGTACTGGCAAAACTGGTCACTGACAACGGCATGCAACTCACCTTGGATGAAATTAAAACATTTCCATCACATGTGGGTGTAAAGCATGTCTGAACATCATTGTATAGCCCACAGGGCAATGGTCAAGTGAAAAGAATGAACAGATTGGTGAAGGGAACAATGGAATTGGCTGGTAAAGGGGGTCTAAGAGTGCAGTGTGCGATAAAAAACACGTTTGGGCGTACCGCAACACTCCCAATGCAGCCACAGGAAAATCCCCCCTTGAGATGATGAGGGGCAGGAAACACGGCACAACATTGTTTCCTTCTTGGTTGTGGAAGGGGAGTGAGAAACCAATAGCAAGAGCAGTGTCAATTCCCACCACAGTTGGTGTGATTGATCTGGGGATTGGGTTAAAGTTAAGCCAGGTGGAGTGGGATCTGGCTTGTCCAAATTGCAAGTTCACTTCATGGTGAAGGTGGTGGGTCATAACTGGGTAAGATTGGATAATGGGCACACTTGGAATATGAGAAGGGTTGCTTTGTTTCAAAGAGGTGAGGATGTGCACTCATCATTGGATGTTGGTGTGGAGTCCGGTTCGAGTTGATTAGGCATGAATGACAAGGTGTTCCAAGCAACTTCAGCGGAATAAAATACAGAGGTTGTAGAAAAAAGAGGGGTTGTGCGGAGTGGGGTGAGAAGATCTAGTAGACCCCCCCAGGTGACTTGATGACTTTGCGTGTGGGTAAATGTGTTGTGTGTGTAAGTGTGTTGTGTGGGTGTTGGGGTGTTTTTGCGTCCCAATATCTTGTGTGGTGGGTCCTAATGTTTTGTGTTGTTTCATCCAGTTGTGACGTGGTGTAGAGTATTCTCTCTGTTATGTTGATGGAGGAGGGATATGTTGTACTGTGTTCCTATTCTTTCCTCTATGTGTCTTGTGGATCATGGAATAGTCAGCGTTTGTGACCTATGTGGGTTCCAGGGTGGTTTGAACAGTGTAGAGCTGTTGGTGTCTGGCTGTACAGACGCAGGTTTCCTCTGCTTAATAAAACTTGAAGATACCGACAACACAAAGCTCATATTTTTATTTGGAGACCCAGTACAACAGTACTATGAAGTCTGGAGATCATTGGAGAAGATGACAGAAGGTGGGCATTTGTTGAGGATATTTGTGGCGGGTTAGAAGTGTTCATGGTGAATGCAATGTTCAGGAAAGTTTGAAAGGGAAATGCGCCTGATGGGTAGTCAGTCTACCATATTTTATTAAGTAGCTCCTGGACTTTTTTGGGGACAAATTGCTTGAGGATTGCCAGAATCATTTTTCTGCCAGTGAGGTCATCTTTTGCTTCATGGTCTGAGGTAGGGATACTGACTGACTTGCTTTAAATGTAGTTTTTGGGGATTTTGGCTTTATTAACATGGGGGGCTGGACGGGCATCACAGGTGGCTTGGCAGTGAGAGATCTTTGCAGCAGGGGATTCAGTGCAGTCGCTTGGATAGGCATTTTACTTTGGCGATTCAATGACAGTAGTAGAAACTTAATTTTCTTCAAGGATGTCTTGTAGATCCTGTGTTGATGTAAGTCAAAAAATGTGTCCCTCCATGTAGATATCGCTAGGCTCCTGACAGGGGGCTAACCTGTGATCTACTGTGATTCTGCAGAGCAAAGAGAATAGAGAGGGGTTTTCACTGAGCAACTTGTGGGCCATCACCCAGGATCGGTCAATATGGAGAGTGCTGAAATCTTCCAGAGACCCCAGCAAGCATTATTTTAGGTAGGCGCCGATATTGACTCTTAGATGTCAAGGTACACAACAATATTGTATCTGCAAATCAAAGATAAGAGCATTGTACATGCAATAACATGGGAATGAAAATAAAATACCTAAGATGTCATAAAAACTAGTCTACCATAATAGTGTCTTTATTCACATATTCCTACCAGGCTTCCTCTGTGACCAAAGCCTTCCCATTTTTCCAAGATCAAACCAATGGGCAGAGGAATCATATCTTACACTCATACTTCATAATGCTCCCCAGCACAGTAGTCTCCACTTTAGTCAAAAGTTAAAATGTGTACTTTTTATGCTGATGTGGCGCATTGGAGAAGCAGACAGGAGTCAAGGTAGGTGGAACAGAAAGCATTTTATTGAGGGTAACGCAAAAGCAGGGAATTATGGGACTTGTAGTCCGGATTCCACCCGTGCAATCTTGCTGTGGTCTAGATCACGGGATTCTCTTGTTCCTTCCGCGTTTTCTTGTTAGACGACTCTTGAAGGGCGCTCTCCCCCGGTATGGCAGGTACACCAAAACAACAAAGAAAACAAAGAAAAGGGTTCGTGAGGATGGTGACCAGCCTCTTAATAATGGACGCGGGGAGCGAGGGAGTGCAGGGAAATGTCACCCGGTTCCACCACCAGTGAATCAGCGCATATAACGTAGCCCAAAACACATGATACTCGGTATCGGTCAATTACTTCCATCACCCCCTCCCTTAGGACGTTCTGCTGTTTGACCCCACACAAAACCCAGATGTCCCCATAACTTGTGTAGCCACGACCCTCCGGGGCTGTGGCTGGCTTTTGCGCGTTGCAAGCTAGGGTCTGGCTGCCCATCTGTGGTCCTTCCGCTTTCCCCCGTACTCCACGCGTCTTCTTCGACAGGCGACGGCTCCTCGCCTTTCCAGGTCCTGGACACGTCCAGAGGGCTGACAAAGAAAGTCTCCACCGATCACCTCTCCCTTCCGAAGTCCAGTTCCTTTGGGGGTCCTGACAAGAGAGACTCTCCTCCGGCGTCTTTCGGTTTTGCTCCCAGTGAGTCAGCTGACATCCCCATGTGACCCGGGAACGTCACGGCCTTAAAGGCACAGCAGTCCTCGGACGCGTTCTGTGAACAAAGAAGGGGACATGGAGAGAGGTGAGGGTGAAAGTTTTCCGTTGTGGGTGGTTTGGTCCGCCTGCATGGATCGTCCTCATCACAGCTGGGTTATGTTACGTGAAAACATATGAACAGGATAGTACTTATTTGCCAGTATGTGGGCAGCTCCTCAGCACGTGCTAAAAACTGCTTTAGGGAAATTGCATCTGGACAAAGCTGTTGGGCATCAGAGAATATTTGATTTATCTTAGCAGGGGTAAGGTAAGCTCTATGCAAGATAAAATATTTCATATTTTTGAAGGGTACATTGCAAGAAACATTACCAGTGTAGAGAGTGGCTGGGTTCCATTCAGAATTGTGTAGTACTCTGTCAAAATCAGCTTGTCAAGCCTCTCAAAGCCCGCTGAGCGGTATTTATGTATGTTCTTCAGCATTCAATAGAGCTAGGTAATGAGATGGTGACTCGCCCCATCATGAAAAGCGCTTGTGTTGGGGAATGGGTGTAGGTTAGGAACTGTCTCTTATGCAAATCGTATTGAGTTGCTAGTTTGTCAAAAGTGAGGAGCTGACTATCTGAAAAATATCTCCCACCGTATGCAAGACAACTAACTTCCATTGGCGTAAGTCCTGTTAGTGAGAAACTCCCTACCCTTTGGAAAGCCTTGTAGCAAAATTACTTGGGCGTAAATAGCAATTTGTTCAGGTAGTTGGAAACCAAGACAGAGGCACCTATGGGCTACCTCACTAGCCACTGTAGGTTACCTATATCAACATCAAAATAGGTTGCAGGTCATTCAAAATGCCGCGGTGAGGCTTCTGACCCGGACTACCAGGACTGTGTCAGTTAAAGGAGATTTGAAGAAACTGCACTGGCTTCCCATCCACCTGAGAGTTCGTTTTAAAGCCGCATGCATAGTGTTTAGAGCCTTGAATGGGACGGGACCAGAGTTTTTCATAGACAAGTTTTCCTGGTACACCCCCGGCAGAATGCTTAGAACGGCCGGGGCTAAGCTAGTGAAAACACCCTGCATCAAAAAAGTTAACTGGGGAGGAAGGAGTTTTGCTCATGGGGCATCAAAGATCTGGAACGAACTCCCTTTTATGTTGAGAAATGCCTCTGATTTCAGTTTTTTCAGGGAAAATCTTAAAACTTGGTTTCTCAGTTTTAGTTCCTTCAGCGTCGGTTATCAGTGCTCAGCGCCAGGACACCGTAAGGTAATCGTGCGCTTTATAAACTTTAATAACATAACATAACATAACATATAAGCTTAGTCGCAGTTGTTCAGCCTGTGTCAATGGGCCCTGAGCAGTAAAAACATTCTGGAATGACTTTATTGACAGAAAGTAGGACACCCACTGCAGTTGGGCCACTAGATAGTATTGGTCAAAAAGTGGGTGCGCCCACCCTGCCCTTATATGTCTGCAGTTGCAAATTAGCTAATGCAATATGGCGTTAACTGGCTCCCCATATTACGTCGCCCAGCAAAACATCAAAGTCATAAGAGAGCTTTCTGAGGGAATACATGGTGTTGGATCTGGCCCCATTAGCAGGGTCATCCCAAAACCTTTTGCCTTCTCCTGTATTTTTCTGGCCCTCTTTTATTGGCTTTTGGACTCTGGGCACTTTACCACTGTTATTCAGTGCTAAAGTACAAGTCGTCTCTCCTTTAAAACATGGAATGATTGATTTACACCTGGTTGACATATGTAATTTACCTGTAAGTCCCTTGTACAGCGATTCCCCATATACCCACGACCTGTAAATTAAATGCTCCTAGTGGGTCTGCAGTGCTGCTTACGCCACCCACAGAAGTAGCCTTTCAAACCTGTCTCAGGACTGCCTTACTGTCACAATGACTTGGCATTTGCCAAGCCTGAAACTCCACTCTTACTACATGTAGGTCACCCCTAGGGTAGACCCTAGGTAGCCTTATGGGTGCTGTGTAGGTAAAAGGTAAAACATTTGTCTTCATTGTGTGGCATGTCCTGGTAGTGACAAACAGCCTGGTTGGTTCCTCACTGCTGTGAAACCTACTCCTCTTATAGGCTAGCAATGGGAATTTTCTTAAAGGTACTTAAGTGGTAATTCCCGATCTGACAGGAGCAGTGTTGCCATGTTTGGTACATTTGGAATAGTGGTGATAAATCCTGCTTATTGGTTTAGGTGGATTTTAAATTACTATTGTAGGAATGCCACTTTTAGAAAGTGAAATTAAAAATCAAGACACAAGTCTTAAACAGAAAGCGCACTACCCGGATTAACTCTAAATGAGTCTATTTATCCAAATCTAAATTGAAATTTTAACGTCAACAATAAATAAACTTGGCACTGTTAATTCAATGTACACAGTAACTTTTTCAATTATCGACAAAAACAATAAGTATGAAGATTGCTCTCAAGTGCTTGTCTTCAATGTGCTTTATTCAGCAGCGTCTGCGTCAACAAACTTTCTTTATGTTGCATAAATCAAATTGTATTTTCAAACGAGGAGATTCATTGCTCCCAATGCATTTCGGGTGAACATTCACCCTTCGTCAGGGGGAATCTACAAACAAATATATATATCATAAAGTAATTCTATTGATTTACAAACAGTCAGAGGTCGTAAATATGGCTAAAACATCCAGGATGATCCCAGCCTGTATGGTTTTTAAAGATTCTGGGACCATTGTTGCTCTCAAAAGGGAAAGCCTTCATAATCATTCTGTGTAGCATGAAACAATCTACAAAGTGATACAGCAAGCCCAGCCACCGTACAAGCCAAAGTGTCAGGGAAAATTACACTAAGTTGCTGTGAGCCACCCGTGCTGGTAAGTAATTCTAATAATCAAAATCATACGACAGTACCTCCACTATTATGCGAGAATCAAACTTCAAACTGAATGCCAGTTCGCGCCCTTGTACGCGTGCTGCTTCTGTTAATACTCGGAGTCCCTGAGACGTATGAAGAAAGCTGCGTGACAAGAAGACGTGCTTCGAGTATAACCGACGTGAACATGTGAAGTGACTAGTGACACCTTACGAGAAATTGCCGACACTTACCACTTTAATGTTTTCTTTTCTTTTTTTTCTTTTCTTTTTTTTAATGCGCATGGCTGCCACAGCAACGAGGCGTCGCAGCGCAGCAGCGTGAACCAGAAACTAGAGCCAGGACAAGTCAGCTACGAAATGTCGAGTGTTAAGGCGCGGTTTGTACACACTTCAGCTCTGAACAGTAAACCTCTTCTCCGTGATTAAAAACAAATGCTGCAACATCAGGACCAGTCTATGTCACTCCCTAATCTTCCTATGAATGAAGCTACCATGTATAGTTATCCAGGTATTAGGACTTACTTACCAAATATATGTGATTGGACTACGATAAGATCCTGTCGTGTGGCGGTGTGAGTTTATCCAGTCCGTTTGCATATAGCGGATCTCCGGCTGAAAAATGACAGCAACGAGTAACGCTAGTGTCTCATCTACTAGTAATTCCCAGAAGAACGGTGACTCACCCTCAATTCAGCGATGAATCATCTGTATAACTGGTCTGGAACTCCGGTACAATAAACTAGGACTCCGCGCCATTAATTTAAGGGAGTTAAGTCAAGGGTTTGGCACATCTCTTATGTATGTTGATCTGAAATCACCTAGGGTAAAACGGCTGCATTATTTCCAAGTATTGCAGGTCGTAGATGCAGCTATTTCTTGACCACTGCGTTGCCCAGTGATGGAGAATTATTAATTTTGAAAGAGGAATTAACAATAACACCTTGTTAGGGACATTGAATTGGTATATGCTATATTTTATTATAGTTACTTATAAAGTGCATGTGTATGGAGGTTTCATGGCACTAGAATAATCTCAATTTTATACACAGGTGTTCTGTTACGGGATTGATTTGGAATTGTTCTGAAAGGAGGAAGAGATGTTTGAGAATCTAAAGATCAAGGTGAAGTGCTTCATGTCCTGTGGCTGCAACAGAAAAATCACAGTTTGCGAAAGTGGGGATTCTAGTTCTAGGGACGCTACTCCGGAATTGAACATTTGATTTAAGTTTGCAGGAGGTACAACATATTTATATTATATCTGGTTATAACAGGCTACCGCTCATCCACTGATCTGTCCTACAATTGTTGGACGTTCGGCTTATAAGTCAGTTTCCAACCCTAATAATCATTAGGCAGAGCTGTGAATTATCTGCACAAGACAGGCAAGAGAAGCCAGAGATGTGAATTGGTGGAATATGGACACTTGGGACCTCATTATGAGATTGCCGGAATTTGTTCTGAGGATTCTAGGGGGCTACAGTGTCAACTCCAGCCGGTATCCTCACACCAAATGTCACCAATCACAAAGTTTCCTCCCAGACATGGGGAATAAATGCACATGCCTGGAAATACCGAGCCCTTTGAAGTTCATGTATTCTCCGTTCCAGGAAGAGCACTGGTGACATTTTCCACCTACTTTGAACAGGTGAAAAGTGTCAGTAGTGCGACTGATAGGGCGGTCGGTGGGGTGAGGAGGTTTTCAGAATCAATGGGAGCATTTTCTGCTTCACCCTGTAGTGCGGCATTGGTTTGTGGGGGCTGGGTTGTGCTGCTGCCAGCAGCCCCTGCAGCAGGGAGGGCAGGTCCTATGGGCACAGAATTATCGGATCTGGAGTGTAATTGAGTTAGCAGCCTAGTAGTTGGGGAGGGCGGAGCCAGGGTGGTGGAAGGAAGAGGAGGAGTCACGACAGGATGAGAGCAGTTAGAGTAGGGACAGGGTCGATGTTGGATGTGTAAATAAAGCTCCCAATATATATATGTATATCGACGATGTGTCTGTGGTTCTTTGTAGCACGATGCTACATGGAGTTCACAGGCTCGATAAAGCGGGGCTTGGAAACACTTGAAATTGGGGTGGCAGAATTACACCTGAAGTTACTGCTCTGGATGGAAGTCCTTCACACTACTGAGGCCCATTGGGATTTGAAAACCCATGAGGGGAGACTGAAACCTGGCATGTGAACTTCATGCTGTGTTTTTTATTTTTGTGGATGAGCATTTCTCCACCTGCACTGCAGCTCCTAATTAAACAGTGCTGTAGTTAAAGGTGGCAAAATGCCGGCGGGCCGGGCGGGAGGGGGAGTAGGGTCACTGTGGGGTAGGGGAACGATGACACATAAATACCAAAAATAGCAATCACTGCAGGGCAAACACAGCAGCAACATCAGTCATTAGCTTTCGTATCAAATACAGTATATGATCCATTCATAACTTGAGCCTAGCCGTGTAGGCTCAGATTAACCCTTTCCCTCTTATACTTGACAGCCGGTGCCTCTGCTTTAAAAGTAAAACCTATTATTACGTAATGCTTTAATCTTCTTGGCCTCCTTGTTCAAAACATCTATAAGAAATATATGTTGTCCCACTTCCCATATACACACTTATTGTGGTGATTTTTTATATTTACTTACATGTCACAGAATGTTCAGAGTGCTTGGTGCCTTTGAGCCAACCATTAGTAAACAGATTTGCATGAAAAGAAGAAGATTGAAACTCTCATCTGGAACTTGTGCAAAGACTTGAATCATTTCCTCACTTGTGTTGCAATCCTCTAAGTTACTTACACAATCCCTGTCTATTTTCAGGATGCAAAGTGTATCAGTCCTGTTTACCGTTAGTCTTTTGGCAAAGGTTCAAGAAGAAGGGTACACATGATTAGAGATGAAGTTGCTGCTAATGTTCAATATTCAATCACTATTTCCATTGATAGTGTGAAGAAAACCCTTCCTGGCAATCCTCTATTGATGGACCCAGCACACAAAAAACCCACTCTGACAACACATCTAATGGTGCCTGAGGAAAGAAATGGAAAATAAGCAGTAGGCGTCCTCTCCACTGTTCACCACCTTTTGATCTATTCTTTCCCATCCACAAGCATGTGTATATCTAGTTTGGACACCACCAGGATTTTATTGGTGCTATTTTACAGTGTTTAATTTTGACTCAATTTTGCAGATGGGGCCCACCGACACTCCTTTTTGGGGATCAGAATTTATTTTTCCTTATCAGACATCGACCGAGCACAAGAGATAGAAAAGACACAAGGGGTCAGTGGTGCAGGAACAATTTTCAAATGGGGTTATCGCCATTAATGTGACATCAGTGAACTCATAGGGATTCAGAAAAGTTAAAGCACCGCACAAAAAACATGAGTCTCAAATAAGCCACGTCCATTTAGCAGGAGACTTGAAGGGTGTAGTATGTAGATGGTTTTTCATTTAGGAGCGCGCCCTCACAAAGTTATTACTAATGCATGGTGTGGTGGGACAATGTCGTTTACAGACAACACATTTCTTTCATTGAATTGACCGCTAAAATTCTATAGCCATACAGTTGTACTGATAAAACTATATAGCACACAAATTATAATATGTGGATATTGTGTTTCAGTAAATATTTGTTATTTGCGCATCATCAAGCAAAGTGTCTTGGTTTGTTTTGATCATTATAAAATCTTGATTTTTCTCACACTTCTCAATTTAAAAAAAGGCACTTTATTTGTGCTGTCCTAACTGTTTATTTATTATTTTGAAATATTTGTTGTGGGGATTGTGGGGTATTTTATGGTATTGGTTGTGCAACCTTACTGTGTAATGCACTCACAAAACCATCTTGGGTCTAGCCAGGCTCATTTGTAAAACATCTAGCTCAACATCTGGATAGCAGTAGGCTTCGAGCAGCAAGGCTTAAACAAAGGAAGTAGTGTAAATCATTTAGAAGCACCAAACAATGAAATAAGGAGGTCACACACCAGGAAAGAAATTGGACAACAATGTATTAAAATAGATTATATTTTTATGAATCTTTGAACATCAAGATTAGCAAAAGCCACTGGAGTTTTTTTGAGATATAGATTTTTAAGTAAAACATAAATCTCTGCTTTTTAGTCCAAAGTGAAAACAAACATTGGTATCTATAAAGTTTGTTAACCTTTGGGAAGTTTAAAAGAGTTGTGTTCGGCTACTCCGGCCTGGACTGGGTGGCTAATTTCAACAGGGAGAAGTTCAAGAGGGCCAATCAGGAGCAACTGGACAGTTGTCTGGTCAGCAAAGAAGCCTCAAGTCTAGTTCCACACTTTACATCAAGACTGCCATTGACTTGAATGGAGAAGTCCTAATGTTGGGGATGGTGAAGATGCTGAAAGATGCTCTGGGTGCTGTGCGGTCAACGGGTGCCTTCATGGGGTTAGTCGTAGTCCATGGTTAAGGTGTGGCAACTTTAGCCCAATCAGTTGGAGTCCCTCGAAGTTCTCTTTGAGTCAGTTGAAGGCCATCAGTGGTCACAGCGGTATCCTTTGTTGATGGCTTTTGTCTGTCTTTGGTAATCAATCCACACACTGATGACTCTTCTGAGTCCGGCAGAAATGGGTGCAACTTTTGAGTCGGGGGTAGAGGTTGTTTGGCTGCACATTGGTGGTCAGTGGTGATGCCTTGTGTGTGGCTACTGACTGGCCAGGACAGCTTTTGTGGCCTTGAGGCTGGAACAGGGGGTGAGCCAAATTAACCTTGGAGTCTCGACTTTACTCTGGGGCTCAAGAGCAACTTTTCCTTGAGCCCGGCACCACATTGATAGTCCTCTCTTTGCCAACCCAAGGAGCAGCAGGTGCAGTCCAGAGGTTGGTGAAGCTTCTCTTCCAAGGTCCAAGGATCAGAAGGGCAGGTCTTGGTCCATACTCTCTCCAGTCCAGATGGGATCTGAGGTTTAGGGTGCAAGGGGTGCCATATTTATGACCAGAAATCGCATTAGACGGATTTGGGCTATGTGCGGCATATAGCAATCTCAGAGTGAACTATAGTGCCCCCTCTCAAGATGCCTGAACCCTTCCATGGATGTTAGCAGCTTGGTAGCCCACCCTAGAGGTGTGGCTACATGTGGGCTAAACGCCCACAGAAAAATGGTTTTGCCTCTCTGTTCCTGCCAGCAGACTGTCTACCTGAACACAGCTTCTCCTTTGAAACTTATCTTTTGGATCAAACACCTGTTTGGCTTCCTGCAAGCAAGGGGGAGGTAACACCTCCATCTTTAACAGGCCTTTATTGTTCCAGAGTCCGGAAGTAGTTCACACCACTTCTTAGGAGGCAGAAGATTGTCTGGGTGCCAGCAAGTGCAAAAGGCCACCGGATAAACTGGACAAGAGAGGAGCAACTTTCTAAAAGTTTCCTTTACTTAAAAGTGACATTAAAATCGACTGGATTGTAATGCGGCCCGAGCTATCGCCAGTGGATGAGACTAATTCAAGCATTCCATCCATCCTCTTGTTTTTGCATTCAAATTGACTTGCGCATCAAGTTGGGCTTACTGCCACCATTAATTTGATACCTTGAAATGCCCACTTTAGAAGTCCTCTTTAGAAGTTAGCAGGATTGAGGTGTCAGCCGGTAACTCTGTATTAGCCAATGGGGTTACTAACTAACCACAGTAAAAGCTATGATTTGGAAGTTTTACTGTTAGGACATATTAAGGTATATTTCCTACTTAATAATATAGAGCTCCCTGCCTTAAGGCTAGATAGGCCTTCTTTAGGAGAGACATATATATGCTTAAGGGAAGTGGAAGTGTTGTCATTGGTTAAAATGGTAAAGTCAAACTAGCAGTTTAAGAACTGCTCTTCCAGGCTGCATTGGCTGGCTGGGAGCCATCTTTTACTTATTCACATGCAGGGTGGCACAATCAGTGCCGCTGTCCTGGGTGGACCCGCTAACTTACATGTCCCGGGTACCCTTGGTATCACAGGGACTTATAAGTGAGTCAGCATATTCCAATTGGGGGTAGCCCATTCAACATACATTTTGTAAGGGTTTAGAACAGTCCTATGTGCACTGAGGCCTGGTTAACATGTCTCAGTGCACTCTGTGTCAAAAGTCCAGTAGCCTTGATCAAAAACATTGGAAGGGATAATGTAAAAACAGGCACTTCTTTACATTTGTACAAATCATATATAGGTATTTTAATTTTGTTGTGTGTTAAAAGAAAAAGGCATCCTACAACCTTTCCTTTCACACTAGTATGATTTTTACATAGTTATCTATATCAAATCTTCACACTTTACAGTAAGGGAAAGACAGGTAAACACCAGACTCCATGTTAAAAGAATAATCTGCAATTTGTCAGAAGACTAAACTGTGTTTGAACTCTGTCTTTCAAAACCCAGAACATGCCAAAAATATAAACAAAATGTAAAGGAATCTTCAATGCTCATTCACCTTTGGAACTGCAGCATGGTTATTTGGGGGTGCTGTTCCACCCCAGCGCTCCTACTGCCAACGCCTATGCAAGGGGTGGAGAAGTAGAAAGCAACCGATTGATAAACTGTGATGAAAGGAGAAAGCAGGGATGCAAAAGAATGCACGAGTGAGATAACGAGGCAGGGAGTGTCTGGTGGTGGATTGAAGAGGCATAAGGTGGAATCAAGACTGAGCACCGTTTTATTCAGCACTGTGACATTCATTGATGTGGGCCATGACAGTCTTTGAAAAACTTTGGGCCAGAACTCTTATTCTTTTACAGATTAAACACTGATTTTACACCTAGGTATTCGCAAGCGGTGAAATTGTGAATCGTTTCCTCTAAAACAAAGACTTTATCAGTTCATGGTGGAGGGAATACAACAATACGCAATTGAATGTAAAATAGGAGAGCTCTTTTCTCCAAATATGTAAATTGCTAGCGCAAGTCCTATATTAAGAACTATGGAGAACTAAACCAGATGGAATACACAAACAAACGAAGCACCAGGCTATCCAAAACAAACAAAACTTGTGCCTTCAGACTGAAATTTCTAAAGAACGAGCCACAGGAAAATCTCAGACAGAATTATGAACAAAGGGACAGATTTATCAGGAAATATGTGGGTGTTAGGTGATACTCACCTCCATGTTTTAATAAAATCCAATCATTTATTTGATGAGAGCTAGGGAAGAATCCAGAACTGTATGTTTTGAGTTTACTTCTGTGTGGTATTTACATCTTTGCTAAGAAATAACATTCCCTGGCCTTATGTGTGACACTTTGAAGTACACTATTAGCAAACTTATTCACTTCTATGATAAGAATGCAACCCACCTGCAAAACAATTCAATTAAAGTTTTATTATGATTTGGAACTCCAAATGAGGTTCACGTAATGCAATCTCAAAAATACCAAAAGTAATAATACATAACATTTTAAAATACAACATATTTAAATGCAACTCATCAATAAAATGAAGACATTGGACACACTTCGCAACTGTCACATGATTGACAGTTTGCATGCACAAGCAACCTAATTCATTAATATATCTTTAAAAAATGACAAAAGGGGGCGTGGTCAGGCAAGATGGCTTGGTGGACGTAATCTACACCAGCTCAGGAGCCCCCAAACGATTAGAGAGCACTAAGGCTAGAAGACCCAAACTCACCTGATCGGGTCCAGGATAGCTGCGCGACGATGCAGAGTGCCCATGGGCACGATTACACTAAAGCAAATGGCAGAGAATGAGCCGTTCATACTGCAGCCTAGAGCTGTGAGAGGAGCCAAGATGGCGTCATCGGCTTCACCCGCGCGAGGCCTGGAGCGCGACTAGTACCGTGAGGCCGCCACAAGACTCAAACAGTAAGTGGAGGCATCGGTGGGCCCCTAGGCAGGCGTGGTGCAGCGGGGGGAGTGAGCCTGGTGAGGATATCTCCCTTACAGCGCCACACCCAAGTGAGCGAGGGGTGCCCGGCCCAGGATTGCCGCCCTGCGCTGAGGGGGCACCCGACCGGCACTCTGGCAAGACAGAGGTGAGCGGGATTCTGCGAAAACAGCGGGAGGAAGCGCGGGGGCAGCCCAGGAGGGTGGACCCCACCCCCAGATCGGTACATGCTGGGGCTGAAAATACTTGGGCCCTACGCTGGGTGGACAGTCATTGCCTGACCTTAAGATGGCGCCTGCATCGAGGCAGCCTTGAAGTGATGGGGCAATTAAGGACACTACTAACTGGATGGATGGGCAGTAGCAATCGCATGTCAACTCATTGAGGCACCCCTGCTCCAAACCATAAACGACAAAAGTGCTGACTACGGCGAACCCACCTTCAGTGCCAAAGCACAGGCCTGACTAGGATGGCTGCCTCTGGCTGTTAAAAGTGAATTGTCCCATTGATTCAGCCCCTGCACAGCAGAGGATCACTACTACATATTTCTTCCCCACAAAGGGGCTGCAAACCAGAGGGGGAGTAGCCTGCCCCAGCATGGAGGGATCTTGGTGTTGCCCATATGACACCGAAAAAAGCGACGAATAAGGTCTCCACCTACTTCGTATCAACAGAGAGGAGACAAGTCCAGGGCGAAGGGGGACAGACAAACACAATGGTGCTCACTGGAGAAGACTTGATGGCCTCGCTCAGGGACTTTAAATTGGAATTGTGCACAGATATCAAGCAAGACCTACGGTCTTCTATGGAGCAATTGAAGACGGACCTCTCTGACCGCATGTCAGCCCTCCAGCAAGACGTGGATGCTGTGGGTTCCCGAGTTCTAGAAATAGAGGAGAACTCACAAGAACTAGACACTCACACCACCAGGATGCAGGAAAAGCAACAAGAGCTCCAGTTGCAGCTTCAACAGGCACTCCTGAAGGTGGAAGATTTAGAAAATAGGTCTCGGAGGGAGAACTTTTGAATAAGAGACCTGGAGGAGGGTGCAGAGTGACCGGATTTGGAGGCCTTTGTGGAGGGGCTCTTTGTAGAGATTTTGAGCCTGCGTCAGTTGAAGATTAAGATTGACAGGGTACACCGCATGGGGAACCAGTGATGAGTGATCGACGACGCACACGGGATGTTCTTGTCAAGCTGCACTCATTTAAAACAAAAGAAGCAATCCTGCAAGCCACAAGGAAAAAGGAGGAAACCTCTTTACAGGGATACAAGTGCCTGCTGTTTCAGGATGTGGCCTCCTCCACGCTGACTCGTAAGCAGCAACTCAGGCCGATAACGACAAAACTCAGAGAACACAACATACGCTATGGATAGACTTTTCCCTTTGGTCTCACCTTTGAACTTAACAACAAACCACAACACGTCTCAGGTCTGGAAGAGGGTCTTCGCATTTTGGGTCTTCCTGTCCCTGAAGACGAGGGCAGCAAAGGCCCTACGAAAGAAATGGATGCAACAATAAGGCCTAGACAACAATGGCGCACAATCTCAAAAGGCAAGCCCAGTGTAAAATTAAGGTATAGAGCAGTCAAACTGGTTAGGAGGGAGGTTCCCTCTTGATCTGTGGGACAGAGCTACATTTGGACATAAGACAAGAACAGGCAAAATACTGGTGAAATAACTCTCACCCCTTCGTCATTAATGACTTGTTGCACTGGACCATAACGTAAAATATTTCTTCCTAGTTCGAATTCTTTACAGGAAGCAACCGATGATCGGTGCTCTGGGCGCTGTCCGAGTTACCCGTTAACATGTCATTTTTCTTAAAGACTGAACTGGCTGCCCGGCGCAAGGTTTTTGGGGAGCTATGTATTTTTCTAATTTGGGGGGGTACCTGGTGGTGGGACCGAGGGACAGTTGGGCTATTTCTAGGGGCGGGAAGGGCGAAGACTCTCTTCACTGTCAGCAAGGGTGAATGTGGAAACAATCAGGGTGGGATAAAGGTGGAGCAAGGGCCAAAGGGGGAAGACTTGAGGGATAGAGCATACAAAGGTCTATAACATGGTCTCAATAGCCTCATGGAACGTAAAAGGCCTGAATTCGCCCCTTAAAAGGCAAAAAATCTGGAAGTATCTTACAGACCACCAGTTCGAAGTAGTTGCACTGCAGGAAACGCACCTAAAGAAAATGAAGAGTTGCAACTTCGCCATAAAAGCTATCCCTTAATCTATAGATCCTCCGCTAATTCCAAACAGAAGGGTGTCGCTCTGTTGTTTCGCAGCTCAGCAAAATTTCAAACGGAGGCTATAAAGACAGATTGGGAGGGCAGAATAATTATGATAAAAGGGAAATTGAGAGGCAGACTATGCACTTTTAGCTCCACATACGTGCCCAATACAGGGCAAACAGTGTTCTTGACCTCCCTCTTGACAGATAGGCGAGTTTGCGGAGGGACCGGAGATACTCATAGGCGGCTTTAACCTGACATGGCAGGTTGAGATAGACAGCACACACCCCCAGAGGGCAGTCACAAGCATCTTCTCCAAGGGAATCAAGCATAGAATACAGGCTTTTGGTTTACAGGCTGCGTGTCGTATACTCTACCCGACCACCAAAGACTACACTTTCTTTTCACATGTGCACTCGACCTACTCTAGGTTAGACCACATTTTTATAAGCCAATCCCTTCTGGGCTCTCTACAAGCAGCAAAGATACTCCCAATTACTATCTCAGATCACAGTCTAGTGACTATCAGTTTTTCTTGGGGAAGCAACAGGATAGGCACTCACAGATGGTATTTCCCAGTCTCAGTGACCAGGGACAGACTTCTTAGAGAGGAGCTGGAGACAACCATTTCAGAATATTTTTCAATAAATCAGCCCCAGGCCACTTCACCCCAGAACAATTGGGACGCATTCAAGGCAGTCCTCAGAGGCAAATGCATTGAACTGAACTCCATATTGAATAAGCAGAGGCTAAGGAGGGATTAGCAATAGAGGAGGAACTGGAGAAAGTAGAAAGGGACCATAAGAAAGCACCATCAGGGTACTGCAGCGATAGCTTAGTGCATTGAAGGGAAACATCAAAGCGATTTACACAAATAGGGCGGAACACACGCTGTTAAGGCTCCGGCAAATATCTTACGTGCAGGGAGGTAAGATAGGGACTCATCTAGAAAGACAGCTAGACGAAAAAAGGGAGCTTGAATACATAGGGGGCATACGGGATGGAGACGGTACTCTGGTCCACAAGGACGATGTAAAAGCACACATTTTCAGAGGGTTTTATAGGTACCTCTATACAGGTACACCCCCAGATACGGTTTTGCAGCAGCAATATTTAGATTCACTGGAACTCCCCCAGGTACCGCCAGCAGTGAACGATCAGCTAAAAGGGCCAATTACTGAGGAAGAATTAGGGAAAGCAATTTCTAAACTCAAACTACACAAATCCCCAGGGTCCGATGGGTTGATGGCACACTTTTATAAAATATTCGCAACAGAGCCTTCACCGCATCTCTTGTTATTCAACGCAATAGCTGAGGATGCCATGGTCTCGCATTCTATGGCCGAGGCAGTGGTCACTCTAAATTCCCAAGCTGGGAAAAAACCCACATAACTGTGCCTCCTATCGGCCCAATGCACTGCTAAACCTAGACGCCAAACTTTTTTCTGCCATATTAGCCGCTAGACTTGACAATTTAATACCCTCACTAATCAACCCTGCTCAATCGGCTTCATAAAAGGAAGACAGACACATGACAACATTTGTATGACTATTGACTTGATCAAAAAAGTCTCCAAATTCAAAATTCCGGCACTGTTGGTGGGCTTAGATGCAGAGAAGACCTTGGACAAGGTGAATTGGTCTTTCCTCTTCCTGACCATGCAAAAGTTCGGCTTTGCGGATAACATGATCCGGGCTTACTACAAAAACCCACAATCAAGAGTACGGGTCAGTGGGTCTCAGTCGCTCCCATTTACACTGAGCAGAGTCACGAGGCAGGGTTGCCTATTATCCCCTCTTTTATTTGCCCTGAGCATCGAAACCCTAGCAGTTCAGTTCAGAGCTAACCCGAACATCAAAGGTATACACTTTAGGGGTACAGAGCACAAGGCCTTGCTCTTTGTGGATGATATCCTAATGACAACCACAGACCCAGGCCCCTCGCTACAACCATTACAGGCAGAACTGGGTAAATTTGAAGCAGTAGCGGGTTTTAAAGTCAATCCAGTGAAATCCTTCATTCTAAATTTCACTATTCCTGATGGAGAGGCCCGCAGGTCCCAGGCCAGTCCACCTTTCAATGGGCCAAACGCTCCATTCAATCCTTAGGCATTCAGCTCACCTCAAGGGTAGAAGATCTTTATAAGGCCAACTATCCCCCAATGCTGACCCAAATGCAACAGGGCCTCAAGAGCTGGCAACCATTATACACCTCTTGGCTAGGACGGATAAATGCAGCTAAAATTACATTGCTCCCAAAAATGCTCTATTTGTTCCAGGCGCTACCTCTTGACCTAGATCACAATCTACTGCCCAAGCTACGTTCTCTCATTACCAACATTACCAAATTCATGTGGCAGGGTGGGAGGGCTCGACTCCCGTTCCATGTTTTACAGCGTCCGAAGAAGGGGAGGGGGTGGCCCTACTGGATTTTTCCTTATACTTCAAGGCGGCCCAACTGAGGTGATGGTTGAGTGGTCCATGAGAGAATCCGATAAGCATTGGCTCCACATGGACAGGGCAATAATGGGTAGGTTAATTTGGGACGTACCTTGGAGGTCAAAAAAAGAGAGGCCGGACAATGCATACATTAGCACCCCGACACGCACCACGCTGAAGGTTTTGGATGAAGTCACGAGGGACGGGGGGTAACATCTTTCCCTTCATCATACACCCCCATTCAGTTCAATCCCGACTTCCCCCAGCTTTGCGAGACGGCCCATTTGATAAATGGAGGGAGGGGGATGTTTGATGGTTTCAGACATGTTTCACAACTTCGACGTACTTACATTCAAAAGTAGCCAAAGAGAACTCCAGGTCCCAAGCAGTGAACATTTCCACTACCTCCAACTTAAACATTGGGTATCTCAGCCTCGCTTTAGAGAAGCTGCCACCAGATAACGCACCCCGATAGAACGTTGGGTACAGAGGGCGGCACCATTAAAGGGGCGTTTTCTTTGCTCTACGCGCTGTTGCTATTGGCAGTACATGCCTCACGGGCAAGCTAAATGCCTCTCTGGGAACAAACGATTGGGAGAGACATCTCAGAAGAGGAATGAAAACAAGTGTGGTCACACATAACCAAGAGCAACCACTCAGTTACCCTAAGGGAGGCCCATTACAAGCCACTTTTTGATTGGTACCTTTACCCCACTAAACTCAAAAAGATATTTCCCGACTCTTCTGATCTCTGCTGCCGCGGCTGTGGCCTTCTTGGGGACTTCCGTCACATATGGTGGGATTGCCCTACTATTCATCCTTTCTGGGAGGAGCTTTTAACTCACATCAAAGATATGTTGGGCTACCCCATACCGACCTCTATAGAGGTAGTTGTTTTAGGCATCAGGGACCCAGAGCTAGAGCATCAGACAAGAGCAGATAAGGCAATTATGTGGGCCTGTCTGGGGGCAGCCAAAACAACGATATTGGCAGCCTGGAAAAAGAGGGAAGCTCCAGCCCTGTCTTTGTGGCACTCACTGCTTTGGAGAATACTTACTATGGAAAGACTAGCAGACATTTTTAGAGATGATTACAAAAACTTTGAATACAAGTGGGGCCCGCTGGTTTCCTTTCCCTCTAGTGGCCTCCCCTCAGCGGAATGCCCACCCTCCCTAAGAGCCGTGCACCTTTTTCAGCTTTAAGTGGTTTTAAACTTCGGGCAAAATACATCCAGATATACCTGTAGCGCCACAGTGCATTGCAGAGGTCCTGCGAAACCAAAGAAGAGCAATGCCCTACTATTTGACGCAATTCCGACTATCCAATTGTGTTTATTAAGATGATTCACCACCACCAGGGAAGGGGAGGAAGGTGGGACAAGGGGTGTTTGTCCACAATACTGTTGGGGTTGACATTTCTTATGTTTGTTTTATCAAAACAAATATATAGGTTTTTATGCCTCTTAACCGACTTATCTTATTTATGTTGGTGAGAACTCTCAGAGATCAATATGACAACACAGCAATATTCCCCATAAATACAATGTCTTTACAAAATTGTTGCTTTTTTTTCCTTTGTTTTTATTGTTTAGTAAGAAGCAAAAAGATTTTTTTTGTATCAAAAATATATATTCAAATTACATTTTCATATTTTCATATTTTCTTTGTTTGTGCTTTACAAAAATTCTGGAAAAGAGTGAATATACGTGATCAATAATATGAACAACAAATAAATTGTTATCAAAGACAAAACAACACTTGGATAGTTAACAGTGCCCCTCAACAAATAACAAAAATATCTACATTCACATCTTGCTAGCTATTCTTGCATACCAACATCCATACCACATACAAAGAAATATACAGACAAAAAGAATTATAAAAACAACACAACTGGATAGATCTCCTACAAATTACTTTTGTCGAGTTTTACTGTGATGACATTGACTTCAAACTGAATTTCTTTTCTCATTAAATTTAAGTTGATCCATTAGAGTTCGTTTTCCAGTTGTGAAGTAGCTGGTCTACGTACGTTTCGGTGATAGTATAACTAGGATCACCTTCCTCAGGACCATCAAAGAGTTAAAAGAGTAGAGGGGGAACGTTATTCTGAAAATGCAAACACACTGTATGTGAGATATGGGGAATATTGAAGTACTTAATGTATTCTTCAAAACATCTATTATTGTCTATTTCTTCCAGTTTGCTTATACATGCAAGTCTCAGAAAAGAGAAGTGAAAGGAGACCTTCAAAGAGGAAAAAATGAGAATTAGGTTCAACCCTTCTGCAAAGTGAAAGACTTTGCATATCGATTAAAGACAAAAAAGCCATAGAAGTCTTGGTAGTGTACCCATTAGTTAGAAGAAGCAAAAAACCAGTTACCCTGTGCTGAGATAGAAAAGCAGGAGTAGCTCAGGAGTACCTGTTTGAGGATGATACATATACGTTGTATTTGTAGTAAAATATCTGTGCTAATTCCTCTAGGGTAGCTATCTGGTAGGACTTGATCCGTTGTGTACACAATCTGTTTGTAACTAGAGATAAAATAAGAGCTGATCAGAAGAGGAATCCTGTTTAAAACAGGGGATTGTGACTAAAAGAAGCTGATGTTTTCTCTTACTCTTCCAACATGAAAATCTTCAGTGTCAGGATGTCTTGTATTGGTAATATTCTGTCCT
This sequence comes from Triturus cristatus, assembly GCF_964204655.1. Taxonomy (NCBI): domain Eukaryota; kingdom Metazoa; phylum Chordata; class Amphibia; order Caudata; family Salamandridae; genus Triturus; species Triturus cristatus. Next base: position 903,463,255 of record NC_140593.1, read on the forward strand.
GTGTGACATGTATTAGCACCACACGTATGTTGTATCCTAAGTTGAAGTATTGCTACAATGGAAGGACATATGAGAGGAGGTTTAAATGTGCAACGACATTTGTCACTAGATGTATTCAAGGTGTCTTATGTTGATCTTACCTTCCAGAAGGGTATGGAAGACAAAAAGGAGTTTTCTTTTTTATTTTTTAGGCATCTTTTATCCAAGTTTACCACATGAGGCTTGAGATGCTGGATTTAATAGTTTGTTCTAGAAGATAAATTTGACAATGTTACAATTATATTCTAATTGGTTATCAGGGCTTATATAAACAACAACACATTTGAAAGTTTTAAAAATAATTATCTATGAAATATCTCATTGTGGGTATATCTCTATGTTCTTAGATAGTCTATTTGAGACTTTTTGAGACTTGTCGGTGTTATTGTCGCTTTAAAGTAGCCGGAACATTTGCTGGCTCGGTAGAGCCATGGTTGAGATTTTATTTAAGATTTCTGTGTTTCTTTCGCTTGTTAAAACAAAGATGAGTGGATAATCGTTTTACTAGAGCTCTAAGTTGTTATATGTGAGCTAGTTACTGATAACATAAATCCAAAAACCTATTGCTTTGGTTTAGTAGGGGACAAAGTGTTTTAGGCAAAGTTATCATAAAGGATGCATTGTTGGAGTAACTGTTTTTAGACTTTATCGAAATGCAAATCTAGCGGGGTGCAGATTCCTGCTAATACTGAATTTTTAGAAAAAGTCTTGTCAACATATAAGCTAGTTAAAATATGCGACAGAAAGAGACATTGGCATTCTTTAGACACGAACTAGGGTTGTACTATTGTTATCCTAAGAAGGGAAACCAGTCGCTTACTAAGGTCAAAAACAATTAAATGCATTAAATAACACTGAGAGATCTCTATGTCTAAACATATACCAGGCAGGAATAAAATCCTCTTGCTCTAAGGCACAGTGTCGATGAAACGGACAAAGTAAAACTGAGTCCGTAAAATAGAAGAATGAGAAACCTAAGTCATGGTGTCAGCATGGGTGGAGTCAACTTACCTTCCGTAGTTCTGTGAAGCGTAACCTTCTTGTTGTCTGAGGCAAAGTTTATGACGGACGATTTTTAATGCGTTTAAATGTCCTGCATTTCGTTGCGTGATCTCGCGATATTTTCTACATATCCGGTTCTATGCGTCCAAGAGTATTGTGACTTTGGGGGACATATTGGAACGGGTATCTCATGAGCAAAGAAAGACATAAAGTATATGAAACTCTTGGGATATACGCTAAGTCTAAAACTGTGAGCCGGTGTGTTATGCGTATCATAGCGAGGTCTCGCGATATAATTGGTTCTGTGCGATTATAATTATTTTAACATGGGTGACATTTTGGAAAGGGCATCTCACACCAGGAAGAATTAGAGTGAGAGCAGCCCTTGGGATGTGCGCTAGATCTCAGGCACTTAAACGCAATATCTTGAAATACGAACATTAAGTCTATATATTGTATTGCATGAAGTGCAAAACAAATCATCATATTTAACGGAGGAGATGTCTATAGATGTAGTATTAAGTCGGATTTCAAAAGGGCAGATAGTGGCAAAAAAGCGTCTATACGAGTAGGTCAAAGATCCCACCCGCTAATTTGATTAAGAAGAAAACGCGTAAGCGTGGGAACAAAATGTTCGTGCTTGCTGTATAATGATCTCTTAGTCTAGAAGGTACGACTATTTGGAGGTGGAACATAAAGGCGCCATCTTGAAGTAGTTGGATAAAATTAATAAGTCCATAGTTTGTCTTAATATATACCGTTAGGAGTGGGTGTGGTACTGGACTATGAACATTCTCATAGCTATCTGATATATTTGAGAATGCCTGATCTTCTTAAAAGTATTTGTTTTAAAGAGATGCTGAGTCTCGGTCTGTGACCTAAATATCTGTTGTTCAGAGACTGAAACAATTGGACAAAATCTATGAAAAATCATGAGTGCAGGAGGATATACTAGGCGTAGGTCTATATATGTATACTTGCATTAATATCGAAACTGATCAGAAGAGTCCTAGTGAACATAGAATACTACTTATGGAATTTCAAAATTTATGAGAATAACAGTAGTATTGATGTAGGCAGATGTTCTGAAAAAACCTTTTGAATGGAACCTGATTAGATCAATCATTGTCTTTTGACTATACGGGACATGTCAGCTTGGATGATAATAGTGGGAAATAAGATACATAGATTCAAGAGGTCACTAACCATGTGATATCTTCATTAAGACCTTGATTTAATGTGTCTAAAGAAAAAATCCAGAAGGTTTCATGTTGTTTACGGGTTTTAGTTGGTTCTTTGCCTGGTATGCATCTCACTCGTTCCAAAATTAACCAACGGAGGTCTGTTTCTGTATGTTGGTTTTCTACATAGTGTCTGACTAAAGGTGCTTGTAGTTTGCCTGTTCTTATGGCAGATTTATGTTCAGACAATCGTATGCGAAATTCTCTAGATGTTTCACCTACATATCCTAGGTCACAGGGACATAGTATCATGTAGATTACATTGGAGCTCCTACAATTAGTCATAGTTTTTAAATTCCCTTTTCTTGTTCTATAAGTCCAGGTCTTTGTGATGATGGCTGACGCGCATGCATGACAATTGCCACAGCTATAATTGCCTATTGGGGGAGGTAGGCCATCCATAGTGGTTTGTTTAGCTAGCCCCTGGGGTTTGTCTCTGCTGTGCACTAGTTTGTTTCTGAGGTTGGGGTTTCTTCTGAATGCTACCAACGGTTTCTGTGTGGGTTCTTCATCATTTGCATTCAGGATTTTCCAATTTTTGCCTAGAACCTGCTTGATCTTGTAGTTCAGATTGGAATGATCTATAACACAGACTAACTTATCTTGTGTAGGTTTAGGTTCATTATTAAAGAGAGTATCTCTATTATAATATTTGGCTCTTTTGAGTGATTGTTTTATGAGTCTTTTTGGATAACTACGGAGGAGAAGACGCTCTTGTAGCTGTTCTGCATGTGTCATATAATCTTTTATACTTGTACAGTTCCTCCTGATTCTCAAAAATTCTCCGAATGGAATCGAGTCTTTTTGACATGATGGATGGTAACTGCTGTGTTCTAAAATGGTATTTTTTGCAGTTGGTTTTCTGTATAAGCTAACTGATAGCTGTCCTTCTCTGCCCATAATCCATATATCCAAAATTCTACTTTGTCAGATGAATAGTGACAAGTGAATTTAAGATTGTTGTCGCTTAAATTAAGCCAAGATATGAATTCTGATAACTCTGGTTCTGTGCCTGACCAGATGAAGAAAATGTCATCTATGAACCTACGCCACTGTGTGACATTTTCATAAAAGGGCGCCGCTTCGTTATAGATATGTTTCCTCTCATACTCCCCCATGTAGATGTTAGCTACACTGGGGGCACACGAAGCCCCCATGCTAGTCCCTTTAATTTGATGGAAAATGTCTTGTTTAAATTCAAAATAGTTATGTTGTAAAACTATTTGTAAACACTCTAGAATGAATGCATCTGGCCTATCCCCAGGAACTCTAGCCAAGAGGGCTGCCACTGCCTCTATGGCTAGGTCCTGGGGAATGTTTGTATACAGAGACTCTATATCTAGAGTGACAAGGAATTGTGTTTTCTGGTCGAATGGTATGTTTTCTAGTGTTGATATCATGTGCCCTGTATCTTTAATGTATGAAGCATACTGTGTGGTAAGGGGGCAAAGGAAGATGTCAACATATTGTGATAGGGGCTCTGTGCATGAATTAATGGAGGAAACTATTGGCCTTAGCGGAGGATCCAGAGTGTTTTTGTGAGTTTTTGGTATCCCATATAAGGCAGGTGTAACTGTATTTGTTTTGTTAAGGAAGTCCAGTTCTTTTTGGCAAATGTAGCCATCTATGAAGGCTTTAGTTGTAATATTATTGATTGTGTCCTTAAGACAGGTGATCGCTCTCATATTAGATGGTTGATAATGTTCAGATATTTGTAACATGGATTTGACTTTGTCAGTATAATGGGTGGTATCCATAATGACGATTCCTCCTGCTTTGTCACAAGGTTTGATTGTGATTAGCGAGTTATTCTGTAAGGATTTAAAAGCCTCTCTTTCTTTATTAGTTAAGTTAGGTGCCGGTTTGGGGATACACTTTGTTATTCTCTGTATCTCTTTTACGACTGTTTTTTCGAATATAGCCACTTCCGGGCCAACCATGTCTAGAGTCGGTGTAAAATTGGATGGAGGTTTGCAACCTGAATAGTTGATGTCTTGTTCTTCTAGGTCTACAGTGGAGAAGTATTTTTTTAATCTAATTTTTCGAAAAAACGAAAAAATATCTTTATTCAATCTGAACGAATTAAGCTGCGTACTAGGTACAAACGAGAGACCTTTGCTAAGAAGTTTAGTTTCTTCTATGGACAGCTCATGTTTGGACAAGTTAAAAATGGGAATTTGCTCATGTGTGGAATGTGTTGTCATTTCCAATATTGATGGTTCCTTGTCCTCATATATGGCTGCTGATGTGGAGGGTCTGTTGGTTGGTAATAGTTTCTCGCTGGTCTCGAGAATCTTGCCCTTGTTCTGCCCCTGCATCTCGATAAAAAAGGAGACGATTGTTGGCCTCTTTGATGTTGTTCTGTAAACTGACCTCTTTGGTTTCTATCATTGTAATTTAGGTCTTCTCCTACATTGTGTCCCTCAAAATCCGAATCAGACGAGTTAGTGTCTGAGAAAGTCACAATTTTGTTTCTTCTATCGGATCGTTGGTTGTATTGTCCTTGTTGTGGCGGACCTTCTTGGTAGTAGCTACTCGAGAGGTAAGGGTATATTTTCTCTTGTGAGAACCACCTAATATCTTTTTTCAGTTTATTAGTTTTTTTCTTTATTAGATAATCATCAAATTCTTGCATTTCTTGGATGATATTATCCAATTTGGTTTTGGCGTCCTCCAAGGCTGAGCTGGCTTTCAGTTTATCTTCTAATTCTAAAAATTCTTGGTTTAGTGGGCCTATCATTTCTCGTACGGTCTCAATGATAAGAAGCATCCAATCTCTGGAGCACCGGTTTGCAATGAGTGACCAGTGCTCCAGAAATCGGCGTACTTCGATAAAAAGTGCTGGTACATTTCTAACCCTCAGGCCTGAGGGGATTACTCCAGATTTTAAGTATTCTAACATAAAAAAAGCATGGGATTCCATCCTCTTTGCCTTTTTTTTAAGATTTAATAATTTCATCCATTCTGAATTGTTGCTACTTGTTGTGGTAGGATTAGTATTACTACTGCCTGTTATTTGTCCAATCATGGCTGCAAAATCATCGTCAGAAAAACCAAATGTTTTGAGGCCTTCCATAATATGACACTGGGGTATGGAAGGAAGCAAAACTTCTTCTAGCTAGGGACAGGCTCCAAAATTACTAAGTGAGAACAGAGATAGAAAAGTGAGCAATTGAAAAGGGTGAAGAAAGAACTGAGACTAATTGTGTAAAGAATAAGTAATTAAAAGGTACCTGCGATTAAAAATCGCAAAAATTAATTATGGGAGAATGTATTCCCCGGTTGCTTTTAGGTCCAAGAGGGGGGAAAAAGGACAAATATATAGGTTTTTATGCCTCTTAACCGACCTATCTTATTTATGTTGGTGAGAACTCTCAGAGATCAATATGACAACACAGCAATATTCCCCATAAATACAATGTCTTTACAAAATTGTTGCTTTTTTTCCTTTGTTTTTATTGTTTAGTAAGAAGCAAAAAGATTTTTTTTGTATCAAAAATATATATTCATATTACATTTTCATATTTTCATATTTTCTTTGTTTGTGCTTTACAAAAATTCTGGAAAAGAGTGAATATACGTGATCAATAATATGAACAACAAATAAATTGTTATCAAAGACAAAACAACACTTGGATAGTTAACAGTGCCCCTCAACAAATAACAAAAATATCTACATTCACATCTTGCTAGCTATTCTTGCATACCAACATCCATACCACATACAAAGAAATATACAGACAAAAAGAATTATAAAAACAACACAACTGGATAGATCTCCTACAAATTACTTTTGTCGAGTTTTACTGTGATGACATTGACTTCAAACTGAATTTCTTTTCTCATTAAATTTAAGTTGATCCATTAGAGTTCGTTTTCCAGTTGTGAAGTAGCTGGTCTACGTACGTTTCGGTGATAGTATAACTAGGATCACCTTCCTCAGGACCATCAAAGAGTTAAAAGAGTAGAGGGGGAACGTTATTCTGAAAATGCAAACACACTGTATGTGAGATATGGGGAATATTGAAGTACTTAATGTATTCTTCAAAACATCTATTATTGTCTATTTCTTCCAGTTTGCCTCTACATGCAAGTCTCAGAAAAGAGAAGTGAAAGGAGACCTTCAAAGAGGAAAAAATGAGAATTAGGTTCAACCCTTCTGCAAAGTGAAAGACTTTGCATATCGATTAAAGACAAAAAAGCCATAGAAGTCTTGGTAGTGTACCCATTAGTTAGAAGAAGCAAAAAACCAGTTACCCTGTGCTGAGATAGAAAAGCAGGAGTAGCTCAGGAGTACCTGTTTGAGGATGATACATATACGTTGTATTTGTAGTAAAATATCTGTGCTAATTCCTCTAGGGTACCTATCTGGTAGGACTTGATCCATTGTGTACACAATCTGTTTGTAACTAGAGATAAAATAAGAGCTGATCAGAAGAGGAATCCTGTTTAAAACAGGGGATTGTGACTAAAAGAAGCTGATGTTTTCTCTTACTCTTCCAACATGAAAATCTTCAGTGTCAGGATGTCTTGTATTGGTAATATTCTGTCCTGTGTGACATGTATTAGCACCACACGTATGTTGTCTCCTAAGTTGAAGTATTGCTACAATGGAAGGACATATGAGAGGAGGTTTAAATGTGCAACGACATTTGTCACTAGATGTATTCAAGGTGTCTTATGTTGATCTTACCTTCCAGAAGGGTATGGAAGACAAAAAGGAGTTTTCTTTTTTATTTTTTAGGCATCTTTTATCCAAGTTTACCACATGAGGCTTGAGATGCTGGATTTAATAGTTTGTTCTAGAAGATAAATTTGACAATGTTACAATTATATTCTAATTGGTTATCAGGGCTTATATAAACAACAACACATTTGAAAGTTTTAAAAATAATTATCTATGAAATATCTCATTGTGGGTATATCTCTATGTTCTTAGATAGTCTATTTGAGACTTTTTGAGACTTGTCGGTGTTATTGTCGCTTTAAAGTAGCCGGAACATTTGCTGGCTCGGTAGAGCCATGGTTGAGATTTTATTTAAGATTTCTGTGTTTCTTTCGCTTGTTAAAACAAAGATGAGTGGATAATCGTTTTACTAGAGCTCTAAGGGGCATATGCATCAACCAAACTAATACCGATTCCTTAATAGCGAAAAATAAGGAATCGCCATTAAGGAATCGGTAATTGGCATGCATCAACAGATTCGGTAAAATTTAGCGATTCCTTAAAAATCGCTAAATTTACCGATTCCTTAATAGCGGGGCACGCAAACGGCCCCACTAGCAAATAGCGAGTTCGGTAATACCGATTTGGCTAATAGCGAGTTCGGTAATACCGAATTAGCAATTACCGAATCGGTATTAGCGAAATCGCAAATTGCCGCGTCGCACCGGGAACAGGCTGATGACATCACCAACCAGGAAATACTGCTGCCCCACCCACATAGCCTCGACAGAGGAGCAGACAGGAGCTGGAAAGAAGGACAGGCTGTGCAGAGTGAGGCCACACAGATTCTGCCAGTCACAGCACACATCCATCATGTCGCAGGAAGTGCCATCCAGCGCTGAATCTGCACGCAAGCGCAAGAAGAAGTTCTCAGACAGGGAGCTGGAGTACCTCATCGAGGGAGTGGCCAGCAAACACGACCGCCTCTTTGGCAAGCTGTCCCTCAAGGTGCCTGAGACTGAGAAGCGGCGCATCTGGCAGCGCATCCGTGAGAGGATCAATGCAGTTGGCGTCACTAGCCGCAGCATCGACGATCTCAAAAAACGGTGGTATGACCTCCGGAAGCGCGCAAAAGAGAGGATTGCTGAGAGGCTCCGGGAGGCAAGAAGGACTGGAGGTGGAACAAGCACTGCACCATCCAACACAGCCCTGGAGGACCTTGTGGAAGGGACGATAGAGCGGGAAGCCGTCGTGGGGGTGATCCAGATGGACACGTCCGGCGCAGCCACAAGTGCCCAAGGTAAGATGCATGCCTGTGCCACACCCAGCATAGCGTAAATCCATACCCATGCCCCCAGCCCAATCTCACTGTGTCTGCAGCTCTGGCACAGACAGTTCCACACATGACACTACTGCATCTTGGGAGTTGTAGTCTAGTCAGCCCAGAGTGCAGGCACAGGCGTAAATCCTCACACAACACATATGTTGTACATGGCTGTAGACTGTTCATTTGTTGGACCACAGAGGGACATTGATGGGTACAACACTATGTAGGTGTAATCATCCCACTAATCATGCACTGTTTCACACACAGATGCATCACCTGGGGACTCTGACGACAGCGACCAGCTGATCATCTCTGAGACACCCGTGGAGTCAGACCAGGAGACTGTGCAGGATGCGCACGCACCGCCAACACCTGCCACCCCACCAGCACCACCTCCACCAGCGCCACAATCATCGGCACCAGCACCAGTGCCACAAGCCAAGGCACCTGCGCCACAAGCCAAGGCACCACCACCTGCGCCACAAGCAACGGCACCAGCAAGCCAGCCTGCAGCCAGTGCAGCCACAATACCGCAGAGGCACAGGCACCAAGTTGCGCCCTTGCAGGAGATGGCAACCCCCCCCCCTCAATTGGCACCCACGCAGCGCACATCCACACCACCTGCTGCACCACATGGAGGCTCAAGACACGCACGGCGTCACAGGGCCCGTCGCAGTTCCGTCTCCTCAGCTGACCAGGATGTCCCAACAACCTCTGCAATTGAGGAGAGGATGCTGCGCACACAGAACCTGCAGGGAAGACATGTGGCTAGCATCAGCTGCAACATCGTGCGCCTAGCGAGGGAGATGCGCGCCATGACTGCAGCAGTCACCGACATGGGCTCCGCGGTCAGGGACATGGGCACGGCGGTCAGGGACCAGACCACTGCGGTTGCTGATGGCAATGCTCAGCTCAGGGAGGAGGTACGTGAGCTCACCCGTGCCATCAGGGAGGGCCATGAGTCCCAGAGGAGGAGTAACCGGCAGCTAATGTTGCGTTCTGCCGCCGCTACCAAGGCCATACAACGGCACAGCAACTGCACCGCTGTGTTGGCACGCCGCACAGTCTCCCTGCAGGTGGACCTTGGGCACTTCTGCGGTGATGTTGCCAAGTCACTGAGACACATCACCACTGCTGTGGAACAACTTCAGAGCAGCACATGCAGTGCTGCAGCATTGGGAGGGGATGACACCAGTGAGGCTGCCTCCAGTGTCAGCAGCGTGTCACTGGCAGAGGCCAGCACCAGGCGCCGAAGTTCGCGTGCCTCCACGGGGACAGGCCGTGGTGAGGGTATGGATGCACCTGAGCGGAGGCTTGGTGTACGTGGCAAGCGGCACTAGAAATTTGTACATGCTGCAGGTCCATGGTGGAGCAACCATGGCCATCCAATTATTCTGTTTGCACAGGCCTGACTTTAAGGAACCTTTTATTTACATTTATGCAATCGGAGCATGATTCACAATGCTAGTTCTGTTGCACAATCCTCAGTGCTACTGTGCATTAAACAGTTGCACCCAACACCAACTTGTAATGTCTCATTTTACCCAGGGTCAAAAATGATTTTGCGTTATGTCTGTCCGCCTCCTATGGCCCTCTGCTGTGTTTGGGATGTGTGCCGGTCGTCGTTGGGCGGGTGGTTGGTCAGCCTGGGGGTCGTCATCCCTGTCCACCTCCATGGGTATCCCCCTTCTGGTGGCAATGTTGTGCAGCATTGCACATACAGCAATTATTCGACAGCATGTGTCTGGTTGGTATAGCATTGCGCCGCCAGTCTTGTGGAGAATCCCAAAAGTCCGCTCTATCACATTCCTCGTGCTGATGTGTGCAGCGTTGTAGCGATGTTCCTGCGGGGTTGCTGGATTTAGGTATGGGGTTAGTATGTATTCCCGCAGGGCGTAAGCACTGTCACCTAGAAGATAGAAGCATAGACTTAGCATTGGTGATGTACATACATGTGTGGTGTTGGTGTGGGGAAGCGTAGTTCTACTTACCTAACAGGAGTCCCTCTCCAAATTCGCCATTGAGTAGTCGCCTGTGCATTCCACTGTTGCGGAAGATGTATGAGTCGTGTGTGCTCCCTGGGAATTGTGCCACTAGGTCCGTTATGATGTTGTTGGCATCGCACACAACCTGCACGTTGATCGAGTGGTATGACTTGCGGTTCCTGAAAAGGTACTCATTTGCTGACGGAGGGCATATGGGGATATGCGTGCAGTCGATGCATCCAATCACATGTGGAAATTGTGCCACCTGGTAGAATGCCTGTTTAGTGCGGTCCAACTGCTGTGGGGTTGTGGGGAAGCTGATGTGTCTGTGGAGCATTGTCAGCATGGCATCTAGGAATTTTTGGAAGAAGCGTGACAGTGCGCTTTGCGAAACACCTCCAGCAACCGCAATTACCCCCTGGAAACTCCCAGAGGCCAGTAGGTGCAGGCTGCATAGTACCTGAACGTGCGCAGGGATAGCATTTGTCCGGTGGGTCTGGTGCTGCAGTAATGGTTCCAGGTCTGCAATCAGGCGCATGATCATAGCGCGATTGAGGCGATATTTCTGGTACACCTCGTCCTCATTCTGGCCGAGCAGGGTTATGCGCAGTCTGAACACTCTCTCCTGTACCCTTCTCCTGCGCTGTCCTGCTGCATTGATCCGCATCCTCCTTGCAAGCACGTAGAGGGCAGCCATTTTGGGGGAGCCAACAGGGTCTCCTGGGCCAAATTTAAGGGTTTAGTGATTGCCTCAATCATTTGCACATGTAGGAATACCTTTTTTTTTCTTTTTTTTTTTTTTGACTTTACCTCCAGGTTTTGATTCCCCTTATTTAGCTCTGGCAAAATAGCGATTTTTGGGATTTTCGGAATTAGCGAGTTTTCTTGCATTGGGGTGCGATTCTTTATTTGCTATTGGCAATTTCCGGGAGCTAATAGTGATTTCGGTAATTGCGGATTCGGTATTTAGCGATTCGGTAAATTAGCATTTTTGGTATTAGCGATTCGGTATGTTCGAGGTTATTTATTTAGCGATTCGTTATTTGCTCGGGTTTTGGGTTGATGCATTGGGATTGGGTATTTTTAACACAATACCGGGAGCTATTACCGAATCGGTATTTTACCGACTGGATTTTGGCTTGATGCATAAGGGTGTAAGTTGTTATATGTGAGCTAGTTACTGATAACATAAATCCAAAAACCTATTGCTTTGGTTTAGTAGGGGACAAAGTGTTTTAGGCAAAGTTATCATAAAGGATGCATTGTTGGAGTAACTGTTTTTAGACTTTATCGAAATGCAAATCTAGCGGGGTGCAGATTCCTGCTAATACTGAATTTTTAGAAAAAGTCTTGTCAACATATAAGCTAGTTAAAATATGCGACAGAAAGAGGCATTGGCATTCTTTAGACACGAACTAGGGTTGTACTATTGTTATCCTAAGAAGGGAAACCAGTCGCTTACTAAGGTCAAAAACAATTAAATGCATTAATTAACACTGAGAGATCTCTATGTCTAAACATATACCAGGCAGGAATAAAATCCTCTTGCTCTAAGGCACAGTGTCGATGAAACGGACAAAGTAAAACTGAGTCCGTAAAATAGAAGAATGAGAAACCTAAGTCATGGTGTCAGCATGGGTGGAGTCAACTTACCTTCCGTAGTTCTGTGAAGCGTAACCTTCTTGTTGTCTGAGGCAAAGTTTATGACGGACGATTTTTAACGCGTTTAAATGTCCTGCATTTCGTTGCGTGATCTCGCGATATTTTCTACATATCCGGTTCTATGCGTCCAAGAGTATTGTGACTTTGGGGGACATATTGGAACGGGTATCTCATGAGCAAAGAAAGACATAAAGTATATGAAACTCTTGGGATATACGCTAAGTCTAAAACTGTGAGCCGGTGTGTTATGCGTATCATAGCGAGGTCTCGCGATATAATTGGTTCTGTGCGATTATAATTATTTTAACATGGGTGACATTTTGGAAAGGGCATCTCACACCAGGCAGAATTAGAGTGAGAGCAGCCCTTGGGATGTGCGCTAGATCTCAGGCACTTAAACGCAATATCTTGAAATACGGACATTAAGTCTATATATTGTATTGCATGAAGTGCAAAACAAATCATCATATTTAACAGAGGAGATGTCTATAGATGTAGTATTAAGTCGGATTTCAAAAGGGCAGATAGTGGCAAAAAAGCGTCTATACGAGTAGGTCAAAGATCCCACCCGCTAATTTGATTAAGAAGAAAACGCGTAAGCGTGGGAACAAAATGTTCGTGCTTGCTGTATAATGATCTCTTAGTCTAGAAGGTACGACTATTTGGAGGTGGAACATAAAGGCGCCATCTTGAATTAGTTGGATAAAATTAATAAGTCCATAGTTTGTCTTAATATATACCGTTAGGAGTGGGTGTGGTACTGGACTGTGAACATTCTCATAGCTATCTGATATATTTGAGAATGCCTGATCTTCTTAAAAGTATTTGTTTTAAAGAGATGCTGAGTCTCGGTCTGTGACCTAAATATCTGTTGTTCAGAGACTGAAACAATTGGACAAAATCTATGAAAAATCATGAGTGCAGGAGGATATACTAGGTGTAGGTCTATATATGTATACTTGCATTAATATCGAAACTGATCAGAAGAGTCCTAGTGAACATAGAATACTACTTATGGAATTTCAAAATTTATGAGAATAACAGTAGTATTGATGTAGGCAGATGTTCTGAAAAAACCTTTTGAATGGAACCTGATTAGATCAATCATTGTCTTTTGACTATACGGGACATGTCAGCTTGGATAATAATAGTGGGAAATAAGATACATAGATTCAAGAGGTCACTAACCATGTGATATCTTCATTAAGACCTTGATTTAATGTGTCTAAAGAAAAAATCCAGAAGGTTTCACGTTGTTTACGGGTTTTAGTTGGGTCTTTGCCTGGTATGCATCTCACTCGTTCCAAAATTAACCAACGGAGGTCTGTTTCTGTATGTTGGTTTTCTCCATAGTGTCTGACTAAAGGTGCTTGTAGTTTGCCTGTTCTTATGGCAGATTTATGTTCAGACAATCATATGCGAAATTCTCTAGATGTTTCACCTACATATCCTAGGTCACAGGGACATAGTATCATGTAGATTGCATTGGAGCTCCTACAATTAGTCATAGCTTTTAAATTCCCTTTTCTTGTTCTATAAGTCCAGGTCTTTGTGATGATGGCTGACGCGCATGCATGACAATTGCCACAGCTATAATTGCCTATTGGGGGAGGTAGGCCATCCATAGTGGTTTGTTTAGCTAGCCCCTGGGGTTTGTCTCTGCTGTGCACTAGTTTGTTTCTGAGGTTGGGGTTTCTTCTGAATGCTACCAACGGTTTCTGTGTGGGTTCTTCATCATTTGCATTCAGGATTTTCCAATTTTTGTCTAGAACCTGCTTGATCTTGTAGTTCAGATTGGAATGATCTATAACACAGACTAACTTATCTTGTGTAGGTTTAGGTTCATTATTAAAGAGAGTATCTCTATTATAATATTTGGCTCTTTTGAGTGATTGTTTTATGAGTCTTTTTGGATAACCACGGAGGAGAAGACGCTCTTGTAGCTGTTCTGCATGTGTCATATAATCTTTTATACTTGTACAGTTCCTCCTGATTCTCAAAAATTCTCCGAATGGAATCGAGTCTTTTTGACATGATGGATGGTAACTGCTATGTTCTAAAATTGTATTTTTTGCAGTTGGTTTTCTGTATAAGCTAACTGATAGCTGTCCTTCTCTGCCCATAATCCATATATCCAAAAATTCTACTTTGTCAGATGAATAGTGACAAGTGAATTTAAGATTGTTGTCGCTTAAATTAAGCCAAGATATGAATTCTGATAACTCTGGTTCTGTGCCTGACCAGATGAAGAAAATGTCATCTATGAACCTACGCCACTGTGTGACATTTTCATAAAAGGGCGCCGCTTCGTTATAGATATGTTTCCTCTCATACTCCCCCATGTAGATGTTAGCTACACTGGGGGCACACGAAGCCCCCATGCTAGTCCCTTTAATTTGATGGAAAATGTCTTGTTTAAATTCAAAATAGTTATGTTGTAAAACTATTTGTAAACACTCTAGAATGAATGCATCTGGCCTATCCCCAGGAACTCTAGCCAAGAGGGCTGCCACTGCCTCTATGGCTAGGTCCTGGGGAATGTTTGTATACAGAGACTCTATATCTAGAGTGACAAGGAATTGTGTTTTCTGGTCGAAGGGTATGTTTTCTAGTGTTGATATCATGTGCCCTGTATCTTTAATGTATGAAGCATACTGTGTGGTAAGGGGGCAAAGGAAGATGTCAACATATTGTGATAGGGGCTCTGTGCATGAATTAATGGAGGAAACTATTGGCCTTAGCGGAGGATCCAGAGTGTTTTTGTGAGTTTTTGGTATCCCATATAAGGCAGGTGTAACTGTATTTGTTTTGTTAAGGAAGTCCAGTTCTTTTTGGCAAATGTAGCCATCTATGAAGGCTTTAGTTGTAATATTATTGATTGTGTCCTTAAGACAGGTGATCGCTCTCATATTAGATGGTTGATAATGTTCAGATATTTGTAACATGGATTTGACTTTGTCAGTATAATGGGTGGTATCCATAATGACGATTCCTCCTGCTTTGTCACAAGGTTTGATTGTGATTAGCGAGTTATTCTGTAAGGATTTAAAAGCCTCTCTTTCTTTATTAGTTAAGTTAGGTGCCGGTTTGGGGATAAATTTTGTTATTCTCTGTATCTCTTTTACGACTGTTTTTTCGAATATAGCCACTTCCGGGCCAACCATGTCTAGAGTCGGTGTAAAATTGGATGGAGGTTTGCAACCTGAATAGTTGATGTCTTGTTCTTCTAGGTCTACAGTGGAGAAGTATTGTTTTAATCTAATTTTTCGAAAAAACGAAAAAATATCTTTATTCAATCTGAACGAATTAAGCTGCGTACTAGGTACAAACGAGAGACCTTTGCTAAGAAGTTTAGTTACTTCTATGGACAGCTCATGTTTGGACAAGTTAAAAATGGGAATTTGCTCATGTGTGGAATGTGTTGTCATTTCCAATATTGATGGTTCCTTGTCCTCATATATGGCTGCTGATGTGGAGGGTCTGTTGGTTGGTAATAGTTTCTCGCTGGTCTCGAGAATCTTGCCCTTGTTCTGCCCCTGCCTCTCGATAAAAAAGGAGACGATTGTTGGCCTCTTTGATGTTGTTCTGTAAACTGACCTCTTTGGTTTCTATCATTGTAATTTAGGTCTTCTCCTACATTGTGTCCCTCAAAATCCGAATCAGACGAGTTAGTGTCTGAGAAAGTCACAATTTTGTTTCTTCTATCGGATCGTTGGTTGTATTGTCCTTGTTGTGGTGGACCTTCTTGGTAGTAGCTACTCGAGAGGTAAGGGTATATTTTCTCTTGTGAGAACCACCTAATATCTTTTTTCAGTTTATTCGTTTTTTTCTTTATTAGATAATCATCAAATTCTTGCATTTCTTGGATGATATTATCCAATTTGGTTTTGGCGTCCTCCAAGGCTGAGCTGGCTTTCAGTTTATCTTCTAATTCTAAAATTTCTTGGTTTAGTGGGCCTATCATTTCTTGTACGGTCTCAATGATAAGAAGCATCCAATCTCTGGAGCACCGGTTTGCAATGAGTGACCAGCGCTCCAGAAATCGGCATACTTCGATAAAAAGTGCTGGTACATTTCTAACCCTCAGGCCTGAGGGGATTACTCCAGATTTTAAGTATTCTAACATAAAAAAAGCATGGGATTCCATCCTCTTTGCCTTTTTTTTAAGATTTAATAATTTCATCCATTCTGAATTGCTGCTATTTGTTGTGGTAGGATTAGTATTACTACTGCCTGTTATTTGTCCAATCATGGCTGCAAAATCATCGTCAGAAAAACCAAATGTTTTGAGGCCTTCCATAATATGACACTGGGGTATGGAAGGAAGCAAAACGTCTTCTAGCTAGGGACAGGCTCCAAAATTACTAAGTGAGAACAGAGATAGAAAAGTGAGAAATTGAAAAGGGTGAAGAAAGAACTGAGACTAATTGTGTAAAGAATAAGTAATTAAAAGGTACCTGCGATTAAAAATCGCAAAAATTAATTATGGGAGAAGGTATTCCCCGGTTGCTTTTAGGTCCAAGAGGGGGGAAAAACGACAAATATATAGGTTTTTATGCCTCTTAACCGACCTATCTTATTTATGTTGGTGAGAACTCTCAGAGATCAATATGACAACACAGCAATATTCCCCATAAATACAATGTCTTTACAAAATTGTTGCTTTTTTTCCTTTGTTTTTATTGTTTAGTAAGAAGCAAAAAGATTTTTTTTGTATCAAAAATATATATTCATATTACATTTTCATATTTTCATATTTTCTTTGTTTGTGCTTTACAAAAATTCTGGAAAAGAGTGAATATACGTGATCAATAATATGAACAACAAATAAATTGTTATCAAAGACAAAACAACACTTGGATAGTTAACAGTGCCCCTCAACAAATAACAAAAATATCTACATTCACATCTTGCTAGCTATTCTTGCATACCAACATCCATACCACATACAAAGAAATATACAGACAAAAAGAATTATAAAAACAACACAACTGGATAGATCTCCTACAAATTACTTTTGTCGAGTTTTACTGTGATGACATTGACTTCAAACTGAATTTCTTTTCTCATTAAATTTAAGTTGATCCATTAGAGTTCGTTTTCCAGTTGTGAAGTAGCTGGTCTACGTACGTTTCGGTGATAGTATAACTAGGATCACCTTCCTCAGGACCATCAAAGAGTTAAAAGAGTAGAGGGGGAACGTTATTCTGAAAATGCAAACACACTGTATGTGAGATATGGGGAATATTGAAGTACTTAATGTATTCTTCAAAACATCTATTATTGTCTATTTCTTCCAGTTTGCTTATACATGCAAGTCTCAGAAAAGACTCGAAGCCATGACTCGAAGTAAGAGAGGAAGGCATGAGAGAAAATGAACATTTGTTAGATGCAAATGAGTGTAACGAAGTCCTATACGTTTTGATTTCTTTTGTGCCTTTTTTGTACTCTCCAAGATGTATTATGTCAATTACAAGTCATGTTGAATAAACAAAGCTTTGACAAAAAAATTGAAGAAACATGTCACAAGCTATTTCATTAGGAGAAAACATTGAACACCTACTGCCCTCTGAAACAGATCAGAGGTTATAATAAAAGAGCAATGTCGCTAAAAAGTGATGACGTGCATTGTAGAACACAAAGCACGCATGTGTTATAACCTGAATCATTCATTAATATATATTGAAAAATTATCTAAATATCTTGTCACAAGCCATTTCATTAGGTGGAAACATCTAACACTTAAGGGCATCAGATGCAGATCAAATGTTATATTTAAAGAACAGTGGCCTTCGAAAGTGACGATGTGCATTGTGCAACACCGAACTTGGAAATATTATATGATTGAGATCTTGAATATGCAGCTGGTATAACTCACAGATTCTCTTCTTTTTGGGGACTTTATCCCAAATGACAGTGATTACACGGAGGTGGAGCAAATCCATTCTCATCAATAGGATCAGTCTTTAAATCCCATGAGGGAGAATCCAAATGAAAAAAGACTGATGTTTGTTCACAAGATTACTCTCCTGAACCACCTGATTTCACTGATTTAACTGCCACAAAGCAATGTCTCTGTCCTGATTTTTTTAGAGCGAGTGTTTCAACTGAAAAGATCTGTAGAAGGCACTCTTATCTTTTAGAAGGAAAACTATTTCACACTTCAGAGCTGCACTAAGAGTTTCCTCCTCTACACTCAAGAGCGAGTTTCCCCCACCACAAAACAGCAGCCAAGGCAAAGGTAAAAGATGGCAATAGACCAAACTCCAGACGAAGAGCATGAGAGGCTGCAAGAGCATTCAAATCACAAATCTGGCAGAAAAGCTGTCCTTCAATACCTTCAAAAACTTCTAAAGACTCATATCAACACCTCACAGGAGTAACATAATGATGGCGTAATTTTGACCATGTAGTCCGACAGGACATAACCAAAATGGTGTCTCCCACATGTTTTATATACTCTATTAAGAGTGTGTGTGCCTGAGAAAAAACCCTGCTCGACCAAAGGTTTATATACTCATCATCCCGCCCACTTCTAGAAAGCATCTTTCCCAGCTAAAGATACAAGTCCACTTTTTCTGATTTATCTTCCCCTAGATACCAATTAAACTTCCTTCTTATTCTTGTACCTTTCTTTTGAAAAGTCAAAATTTTACCTTTAGAGATGTTAATTTTCCAAAATTGGGCTTCTGTATACATTATCGCGGCAGTGAGGCAACTTTGCAAGCCGACAGGGGTTAGATCCATTATAGCTTATCACCAACAGGGTACTAATAAATATATTACTAATCTTTGGAGGGTCCACCTGTGCCTGACTCATAATACTTGGAAGATCATGCATATAAAGTGAAAACAACAGGGGAGCCAACAAGCATCCCTGCTTTAGGCAGTTTTGAGTTTTAACCTTTTGGGATGAACCCTGCATCCCTCCCATAAGAATTCGACACCAAGTATCAGAATGAAGGTCAATAATAAGCATTAAAAGATAGATGGAAAGGAACGCTCACACGAAGACGCTTTCTCCACAGCGTTTGATGATCTACTCTATCAAATGCAGTGAAGAAGTTAATGAATGCAGCCACCATTGACTTATAAAATTTTAGTTTGTTCACTTGTTGTGCCGGGTCTCTAAGTGCTCCACAACAGGCATGGCATCGTTACCCCCCATTTAGAAGATTATTACAATTTTGTACAACCAGGTTTGCAATAACCAATGAGCTAAAGGTATTTCTAGAATATAGGGTTGCGAAGTTGAAGGAATAACCAAATTTTTTATGTCACTACATTTTACCAATCGTACTGCTTCTATCTCCAAGAATGAATTTAAATAGAGCTTCTGTTCACCAGAGAAGACTATTACATATTCAAATAAAATCTATGGAGTTTAACACTGTGTTTTGCTCTAGAGACTCCCCTTGAAAATAATCACCTGCATGTTCCATTATAATCTCCATGGTCCTCTGCCCAAAAGCTCTTGCCCCAAGATTGAGCAAAGAAGAGATGTATTAATAGTAGCTGTTATGGTACCTTGTTCTTTATTACTTTAGATACTCAATGGTTGGAATACTTGGCTACTCAGATTTGCCTTTCGCAATAGAGAACTACCCTCTTCATGCAATCCAACAGAATTTGCATGAGCCACATTATACTCCACCCCCACTTCAACAAGCAAGAGTTGAGGAGCTGTACTTTCAATTACCCATCCCGTCCCAGCCCCTGACTGAGCATGTGAAGCACTTGGTACAAAAACTGGAATACACTGATGTTGTGGGGAAACAAAGGGAGGGATGAAGGGATCCACTGAAATTGCCCCAAATCTTGGGATGCAGTCGTCTGATAGGGTGTTACATGGAGAAGAGGCAAAGCACTACACCCCTGGTGTCATTGGCATCACATATTGGAGACCTTTATGCCAGGACAGCTGGGGAAACTCAAAGTTTTAATTTTATATTTTGTGATTCTTCTAATCTTTATATGTTTAAGTTTCTTTAAAGTGCCCATCTGCACCAACCAAGAGGGCTCTGCTTTAGAGTCCATCTTTGGACAACTTAATACAGCAGCAGAAATGTGCTTTTCTATAGACATAATATCACCTACCCCTGCTCTAACTGAGACACAAATCCATCCACCTTGCCAGATTTCCTTCCCCCTTTTTTAGACTCTTTTTTATACATGGGGAAAAATTCAACTGTAGCTACATCTGAGGGGAATTTCTGAATATGGTCCCCAAACAACAAACTTAAGCAGAGATCCTCATCAATGTGACTAGAACAATTATTTGAGGGGAACCTCATACTGCATTGGTTTGCCAACTTCGGAAAAAGCCTCCTTAACACCTCCAGGGCGCTCCGCTTTTGCTGGCTTCCACAGAGATTTTACATTATCCTTCATAATATTCATTTTGGAATACGTATTAGATAGGCCACACTTATTAACATTCTGTAAATCGAATAAAATTGAAGACAATATTCCCAATACAAGATCAGACCCTGACACAGATTTCTCTAATAAAGACAATACACAGTATAAAATTATTTTATTACAAAACAGAATATTTGAAGAAACTCCTCCTCTATTGTTTGCATCCAACTTTTTACTTGGGAATAAAAAGTGATCATGTTCTGGTTCAGAAGAAGGCCCCCTAGATGTGACGAACTGCAATATAGTGTCAGTAATGGTGGACGAAAATTGCAGGAGGATAGATTTATAGTAGATTGACCTGCATCACCCTGGGTATTCACAGGGGAACAGGAAGCAGCAATCTGCGCCTGCCCCCTCTCAAAAGTCAAGATTAATGTCTGGCAAGGTAAAATTGTCCACACAAGGAATCTCCTCGTCATCATTGACACAGTTTTCACCTATGGAAAGAGTTCCAAATCTACATCCCCCTGACATGATAGGGACGGCAACATGAAACAATCTCAATTTTCCTTATCAAATATTTGACCCTAGATGACTGAATTGAGAGAACAGATGCAAGCCTCTCCTCCAAAGGCTTGGAGACCCAGTCCTCGGGTACTCCAGCATCCATCAATAGCCCAGGGGGCTTATTATTCCCCCACATCCCATTTTAGCCAGTCCTGGAAGCTCGTGTGCAGTTGGAGAAGAATCACCAAAGGTATGGAAAATGCAGCCAAAGATGAAGGTGCCAGAGAAGAGGATCTGAAAACTTCCTCTGGTTCTTTAGACAAAACTTTGTCAATTTTTCTAAAAAAAAGGCTGTAAACAGATGGATTTACGTATTCTTAGTTCTGTCTGAAATTTTGAGTCACATATATATGCTGAGATAAACAAGGCAAAAATAATTGAGATTAAATCCATGCAAGCCCAAGAGCATTAGCATATGTCAATACAGAATCAAAATAGAGGCAAATAAAGAACTACATCTGCTGAAGGTTGACTGACACAATTAGTCCTACACATTGAAATATTTTGACAAGGTATGGGTTTTCCTATGTATTTGTGCTCAGAATGTACTTTAAAGCTTTGGAAAAGTTCTGAATTAGCATTTAGCTGGTTACATACACAAAAATAAATCTGAAAAATAGAATGAGCACTGCAGAAATCACTGCTTATATTTATTTTGTATCATAATCCATTAGCAGTGCTCATAAAGAATACACAAAGTCCAACTTAATCCACTGAAAGTCGGAATGCTGGGGCTGGATAATCACTCTGGGCCTGATTACGATCTTGGCAGATTGGATACTTCAACTCAAACGTGACAGATATTCCATCCCCCATATTACAAGTTCCATAGGCTATAATGGACATGTTTGTGATGGAGTAACCCTGTCCACCAAGATTGTAATCAGGCTCTCTACCTTGAGTCCCCTGAGTCCTCTTAATGGTTTTCAGTAACTTCCAGTCTATTTCCAAGCCTAAGGGTCTAGAGTGAGCTTCCCATGTTACAAGCAGGCTTTCTAGCAACAACCAGAGAAAGCATGACTGCTGCATCCTTCTAAAACTTTTGAACTCTTTAAACTTGCATAAAAGCAAAGAAAGGTTCACTTTAGATGACATTTTGAGGCTGGAATTGTCCTCTTTATTAGAAACTAGCTATTATTAATGGCTAGTGGTCCTGATTATAAACGCTTAAAACACAAAGTACTGATATAGGCGGTTCCATAGTCTCTGCCATTGCTTTTCATAAGAATTTGGCTTGGAACTCAAATAAACACACTGAGCTTTATGAATGAATTCATCTACTGAGCTGTCCAAAAATGTTGCTGAATTCTGATACACTAATTTAGCCACTTTCCATCACTTCAGAGCTGACCCTGAACTTTGCCTTTACTTAAATACTTCAGCATGCTCCAAAAGGAACATACTCAGTGATGTTTGCAAGACTACCAGCACACCACTCAGCATTGCATCTACTCACTGCTCATATATGCCTGCAGGTGAATATGAAATGATATTCACTTCGCTTGGGTTTCTACAAACCAACTCTTGAGCTTTGAAGCGTAAGCATGCCTCTAGACAGTAGCAGCTTGAGGGGTCAGGGAGCGGAGGGGGGAGTGAATTAAAAATAACAAATAATGAAAATGAAAAGAAAACTTACCTGGAGGCCGCGATCCCAGCAGCTGTGTCTTCTCCAGTAGGAAGTACTCAGCCTCCCAGAATCCCCTGACCAATCACAATGCTGCCTTAAACAGCGTTGTGATTGGTCTGAGCATGGTGGTTCGGCGCTCAGACAGGGGCTTGGAGGCTGGGCATGTTCTTCAATAAGGCTGCATAATACAGCCTGTGGAGAAGAAGTCCAAGGGGCACACTGGAAGGTTTAAGTGAATTTATTCATAAGTATAAGTAAAGGACCACCAGTCCAGGCAGCAGTCAACTTCCAACTGCCAAGGATACAGTCACAGATAATAAAGCATTCTGTTGTCAAGCAATGACACATGGAATGCAGGGACGCAGCCCAGCAACAGAGATAAGAAGGGAATGAAAACAAGGCACAAGAATATGAGAAGAAGGAAGCAAAACCACAACACATGTACAGTGCTTGTGACGGTTTGGCCAACCTGAGACGGTCAGCCAAACCTTCGCGCGCACTTAAGGTGCAGCCACCAGTCCTCCTCCGGCCTTGACGTCAGGGTAGACCGGAACCACCCCGGAATATCAACAGGGCTGCTCTGCAACTGCAAAAGTAAAAATAAAATGATAATAACGGACGGATGTTATTATCATTTTACCTTTATTGTGCACTACTTTA
Source organism: Triturus cristatus (assembly GCF_964204655.1). Taxonomy (NCBI): domain Eukaryota; kingdom Metazoa; phylum Chordata; class Amphibia; order Caudata; family Salamandridae; genus Triturus; species Triturus cristatus. Next base: position 903,486,392 of record NC_140593.1, read on the forward strand.
AAGCAGAGGGACCTGGAGCATCTAAAGAAGAAAGCACATGGGCATGTACGGCTTCAGAAACAGCCTCGATCCCACAGGAGAGTCAAGTTCACCATGCAAGCTGCTTGTAAAATCTAGAAACAAATGGCCAAATCACAGTGCAAAATATAATGTATAATATATGGAACAATGTACAGAAGATGGCAAAAGAAAGAAATGAAAAAGGAGAACTTAACTTAGGTGATGAGACAAACCTTTATTGGTCTTTAAATCACTTTAAATAGGTATAATACAAAGTGGTAGGCCATGCCATAAATTAAAATGTCTGCACTCATGTCAGTTAGATAATCATAAAAGCTGTCTTCGTTGTGTTGATGGCCTTTAATACCCTCTCCTCCATGTTGTCCTGCTCCATAGGACATCACCTGAAATTCTTCACTTGTTACTGAGATGCTTTGCGTTACAACAGTCAAGAACTTGTGCTGGAGCAGAGTTTTCTGTTGAAAATTTATTGAGTTTTAAGCTCCAGTTTTGTTTATATGTCATGATTAAAATTACTAATTTATAATCACTAATTATTAATTTTGTTAAAAGTCTTAATTAACCAACATTTCTAATGAGAGAAACTACACGTGGGAATGCATATATGTTGCTTAATAATACGTGCAACTTAATTAAATGAGTGTCGCAAAAGTGCTATTTGTTTTGTGTTTGCGCTTTTAAATAACGTGTGCATATGCTTCTTTGTGTTGCAGACGGCTAGGTAAATACATACACATAAGGGTATTAGTGGGGATTAACACTGTATAATCATTATGATGTGGTAACGTTGTTTTGTGTTTCTTTTAATTAAGATGGTCCGTTTTGGCCTAAACCAAGATGGCTGCTATTTACAGCCTGCGCTCGAGTGATTGAATTTTGACGAGAGGCCTTGCTGAACATTGTTGGAAGTCACCTGACCACAGCCTCTGTCTGATTTAAAAGTTTCCGTGAGGACAGCAGCTCCGGGCATGCTTCCAATTGTCCTTGGTGAAGAATGAAGCCACAATGAACAAAGATAAACCTGCGGTGGCTTCGCTATGGTACCAAGGAAGAGCATTCATAAATGTATCGCTTGCAAACTCGAGTTTCCTTCTTCCGTGTTTTTATTTTTGTGATTTTTCCTGAGCGGAGGTTTTCTAAATGTTGCAACATCCTTTCCTGCTCGCTCTTCTCAACGGACAACGGACGTTTTAAAGATTGTTTGTAACTTTAGTATGTAAATTTTCAGTATAAATATTACTAGACTAGTTGAAACAGTTGCAGGATGAGGCAGGAGATGAGGAAATGAGGGATTGGATCAAGGCAGGTTGTGCCCCAAGAGAGACAGATCATGTTTGGATCTATAGAGATGGTAGACCAGTAATGCCCAATTCCATGTTGTCGACAATGGCAATAATGTATCATGGCCAGGGACATCTGGGAAGGGATGCAATGATTAGGTCTTTTAAACAAACCTAGTACAATGCAAAGTTCAGGTTAATTGCAGAAAGCATCTGTCAGAGATGTTTGATTTGTCAGCAGTTCAATACTGGGAAAAAGACAGCGGTGAGTCCAGGAACAATAGGCAGAGAAGGAGGTCCTTTTACCAGAATGCAAATAGATTTCATTGAAATGCCTCAGGTGAACAGATTGAGGTATGTTCTAGTGGTAGTCTGTTTGTTCTCAAGATGGGTGGAGGCCTATCCGACTAGGAGGAATGATGGAATAACAGTTGCAAAGTTACTGTTAAGAGAGTTGATTCCTAGGTACGGGTTCCCAGTGACAATTGAGTCTGACAGAGGTGGACACTTCTACAATGACCTCATGGGTTTAATTTGTGAAGCATTGAGCATACAGCAGAAGCTACATTGTGCATACAGACCAGAGGCTTCTGGAGTCGTTGAACAGATGAATGGCACAATCAAAAACCGAATTGGTATGATGTGTTTAGCCACTGGAATGAAATGGCCTGATGTCTTGCCTCTAGTGCTAATGACTATTAGGTCTACTCCAGATAGAACCACAGGGTTGAGTCCGCACGAAATATTAATGGGACGTGCAATGAGACATGCATTTGTGCCTGTCAACAAGTTGATGACAATAACTGATGACATGATTTTGGATTACTGTAAAGGCCTGGCTGACGCAGTTCATTCTGTGTTTCACCAGGTTGGAGAAGACGCTACTACACTTGAGAAGAAGCAAGCCCATGATCTGAGTCCAGGGGACTGGGTGAGGATTAAAGTACACAGAAGAAGAAATTGCTTGGTTCCAAGGTGGGGAAGGCCAAGACAAGTTATTCTGACTACGACAACTGCAGTAAAGTGTGCTGGTGTGAAAAACTGGGTGCATGCGAGTCATACTCTGAGAGTTCCAAATCCAAAAGAAGGGACTGGTAAAGAGTATTTTGAAGAGTCAGATTCCAGTGATGATGCAGAGACTGAACCAGTGAGAAGAAGAAAGAATCCTGAAAGGGGTGAAGGAGAAAGAGAGTCAGGTGATTCTTTTTTCTTTCCGAGAGAGGCTTCAAGAGAGACATTGAGAGTCTCGGAGGATAGATCGGATTCTGTAAGAGTGCCTGAAGTTCCAAAAAGCAGTGGAGAAGGAAGAAGAGAAAAGAGCAATTCCACAGAGACTACACCTGAATCAGATGAGGAGGTTGAAAATCCACTTGAGATTACACCTGAAGAAGCAGGGTCAGAAGAAGATAGAGAGGGACAGATTGCGGAAGGCCCCCGAGGAGGTGTAGGGAACATTCCTGATAAGTTAGGTGAAGGGACAAGTAGACAGCAAGAAGATTGCGTGTCGGAGACCCGAGGAGGGACAGAAATAGGGAAATCTCAATCAGTGGTGGAAAAGACTGTGGGGCGAAAGAAAATTGTTGAAGAACAAGAGGCAAATGAAACAGAATCAGATGAGAGTGAGAATGAGAAACCAGAGGGTCGAGTTCTGAGAAAGAGAACTTGGATTGGAGAAAGAAATAATAAAGAATTGAGACCAAAAAGGGTTGTAAGAGGAGATCTTTGGCCTAACAAATTCTTCAAAAGCTGAACAGGTGAACGAGGTGTCGAGTCAGAATCAAGCAAAAGGTGAAAAACAAAAAGTCTCAAAAGAACCAGAGGAGATCAAGAGAATCAGAAAATCTAACCAGAAGTATAGGTCACCGGAATGGATGTACGTGGCACTGTCTGAAGGTGAAGAGGCAGAAAGTCAAGGAAATCCAGAGGGGACCGTACGAGAAGTGGTTGAGGAGGAGAAAACTGTTGGAATCCTGAAAGTTATCTTGACTGACATTGGAGAAGAGTCAGATGCTCAGGATATTGAAGATCTGATACAGTTTGATGTTGCTGAAGAAGAAGTAAAAAGTGATGAAAATCCAAATTGAGTGAACAAAAGGAGTCACTTGGAGAAAAGTGAAAAGAAGAAGATCTAAAATTAGCTGTTTGAAATAATCTAGTGATCTAAATTTCAGTAGTGGAGTAGAAGAGGCTAAGTCAAAAGACACTGCCAAAGTAGTAAAATGGCTAACACAGAGAAAAATCAAAGTAGATGTGCCTTCTTGAAAAGATGGTGTAGAATGTGCTGCTGCTGTACTGGATTATTAATGCTATTATGGGGTGTATTAGCTTTACTAGTTACTTTTAGAGTCACAATAGACACTTTTGGAATACACACTGAGAATATGACTAATATAGGGAAGAGTTCACAGAAAATAGTTCCGACTAGAAGTAGTAACATTTACATACATAAAGATAGGTCAATTAATGATTTTTCTAGCAATCTTTTTTCAAAGTTGTTGTACGAATACGTAAAGACAATGGAAGTTAGGGATTGCTACGTCTGTATGCAGTTACCTGCATCCGTTTCAGAAGGTGTTACTTATCACCACCTACCAGCTACGTATGGGATTTCATGTAGTGTGTTAAGTAGTGTTTTTTATTTGTTAGGAAAAATAGATTATAAGATGTCTAACAAAGATAACATTTTTGGGCAATTACCTATGAATAGAAAGCTGAATCCAGCTAAAGAAGCTAACATTTTTGGTGAGATTTTTATTGAGAAAGAAGAATTAACATTAGATTACATTTTTAGAAACAATTTAACGTGCAGTTTGAAAGAAGAAGAGAAGGCTTTCCTAGACATGGTAGAGGAAAGGAGAGTGAGCATGCATGAAAAGGCAGGGAAATATAAAGTGAGTGAGATAATATGGGATATTGAGATGGGAAAGGAATTGACGAATGGAGCTAGTCCAACTTTAGCTTTAGATGCACCACAGAAGGGTAAATTATGCATTACCAGAAAGAAATCCCAATATGATAGGTATTTTGTTGGGACTAGTGAGTGTCATGATACATACTTCATTGCAACAGGATGGGGTTTTAAAGGTGGAGAAGATCCAGTTTTCCCAGGAGTGTATTATGTTTGTGGGAACAAGGCTTATTACAAGTTGCCTGACCATTGGTATGGCACGTGTTATGTGGGCCTGGTCTTTCCAAAGATTTTCCATATAGATAGGATAGAAGATGTAGAACACATTAATTTACTAACACGTTTTAAGAGAGAAACTTGGTCAGAAATCGTAGGTGATATTCTTGGAGCTTTAATTCCAGCAGTGGGAATTTCTTTAAATGCATATGGGATTCGGAAACTGTCAACAGTGGTGGATCGCTTATCGACAAGTACCGCTGGAGGGTTTCTTTTGGTAAATACGGAGATCATTGCCGTACGTGCCATGTCTATGCAAAATCTACTTGCCCTTGATATTCTATTGGCCAAGGAGGGTGGAGTTTGTGGAATGCTGAAGGTTCAACATTGTTGCACTTACATTCCTGACGAAAGCAGAGATCTAAAGGTCTATATCAAAAAAATTACTGATTTGCATGAGGAATTAGTACCACTGGAAGCTGAAAGTATCTGGACTAAAATAGCTAATAAGATAGTTGCTGTTAAGAGTTTTATTGCTAAGATAGGTAGTACTATTATTGGTAAAATATTATTTCCTTTGACATGTGTAATTGTTGCTTTATTGATACTAAGATTGGGGTGTTTGTGTTGTAAAAACAGGGGAGGGAAAAAGAGAATAATTAGAGGAAATACTGAAAAAAACCAAAAGAGGTCAAGGAGAGACCCACAAGAAATAGAATTAGAAGAATTGAGGGAGAGTGTTTACTTGGAGTCGAAGAGGGATGATGTGAGGGAGTCTGGTGTTTAATGTTGTGTCATAAAAGACATTTTCAATTTCTCCTAAAATTGGGAGAATTTTTTTTTTTTTGGGTTGGTTTTTGTGGTGATAATATCACCAAAGGGGGGATTGCTGGAGCAGAGTTTTCTGTTGAAAATTTATTGAGTTTTAAGCTCCAGTTTTGTTTATATGTCATGATTAAAATTACTAATTTATAATCACTAATTATTAATTTTAAAAGTCTTAATTAACCAACATTACTAATGAGAGAAACTACACGTGGGAATGCATATATGTTGCTTAATAATACGTGCAACTTAATTAAATGAGTGTCGCAAAAGTGCTATGTGTTTCGTGTTTGCGCTTTTAAATAACGTGTGCATATGCTTCTTTGTGTTGCAGACGGCTAGGTAAATACATACACATAAGGGTATTAGTGGGGATTAACACTGTATAATCATTATGATGTGGTAACGTTGTTTTGTGTTTCTTTTAATTAAGATGGTCCGTTTTGGCCTAAACCAAGATGGCTGCTATTTACAGCCTGCGCTCGAGTGATTGAATTCTGACGAGAGGCCTTGCTGAACATGGTTGGAAGTCACCTGACCACAGCCTCTGTCTGATTTAAAAGTTTCCGTGAGGACAGCAGCTCCGGGCATGCTTCCAATTGTCCTTGGTGAAGAATGAAGCCACAATGAACAAAGATAAACCTGCGGTGGCTTCGCTATGGTACCAAGGAAGAGCATTCATAAATGTATCGCTTGCAAACTCGAGTTTCCTTCTTCCGTGTTTTTATTTTTGTGATTTTTCCTGAGCGGAGGTTTTCTAAATGTTGCAACATCCTTTCCTGCTCGCTCTGCTCAACGGACAACGGACGTTTTAAAGATTGTTTGTAACTTTAGTATGTAAATTTTCAGTATAAATATTACTAGACTAGAGAGGGTCTGTAGCTTTTTGCATTCCGATTTTGGCCACTTCTTCCTGAACCTATGCTCGTGAGGATCGTTGCTGAGAGGACGGCGACTCGGGAGACTTTACTGAGAGACCTGTCCTGACCCATTTAGCTAGAATAGGTAATTATGAGAATAATGATCTTGCTATTGATTGACTTTCATTGAACTAATTTAGATAAACAACCATTTGTTTGAATTCCAGTGTCGGTGGTTATTTCTTTGTCATTTATTGAGTTACAAATGTATTTCCTATGTTTAAAATCATGACTCAGGACAATATCTTTATGGTCGCATTGGCCTCGCTTTAGATGCAGATTGGTTTAGGTTTCTCTCCTATATTCAGTGTGGATAGAGTAATAGAATGAATGTTAGTGTAATGGGCCCTAGCGTATGATGAGTATATGTGCGTGCGACTGTGGATTTACTCTGTCCGTGGAAGTAGGACACCCGGAATATCGACTCCATAATATTGGTGGGACAGAATATCAAGGACAAAATATCAAAAACATTTTTACAATTAAGTAAGTCTATATTTTGTATACCTTGCTCTAAACATATGTACATATGTAGTACATCTATCTTCAAGGTACTTAGATGTTGAGTTAGGGATAGTAAATCTGTACATCCCACTACGAACTCACCTTTAGTTTTTTTGTCCCTCGGTATATTGTCTTCGATATTCTTGTTCCACAATATTGTTGGATTCACTAGTACAACCAGTGAAGCAAAGATATTATCACACTGCTGCTGCCTATGGCTTTGCGATCACCTTTAATGAAATAATTTTCAAGTATTGAAAATGGAAGCTACATTTGTTTTAAACCCTGTGTTGCTGTGTGTCACTGATAAATCCAGATGTTGGCCCAGTATATCACTATGCCTTAATAAATAATGATGCACCCCAATTAGATTTGAAATGTGCCAAGGGTGGCTTGTAGTCCCACTGAGAGTCATTTGCGCTAGACTGTCCTTAATGGGATGCTCTGCATAAAGTTGATCCATGTCTGTAGTGGAACAGTGAGCATAAAACCAATACAATGTAATGTGCACAGAGCATGCACCATTGGTTAAGACTAAATAAAAAAAATCCACTGCTTGGGTTCTGTTAGATAGTCATTGACTTCCATAATGGACAATAAATCACTGTGCACACCCTTTTCCTCCTATCCTTGGCCTTCCGCCACCCAGTACTGCTCCCTTCTCCACCCGCATCAGCTTACACAGCCCTCTCCCCCTTTGTCAGTTGAATGCACTGTCCAAATTGGACAGCATTCCAGTGCGTGAAAGCTAGGTTTGCACTACACACAGAAATGCAGAGATTAAGGGCCATATTTACTAGTTTGTCACGCAGCACAGTACAGCAGTCGCAAATGCTGCGCTGCGTGAGAAGGAGAGAGCAGGAGAGCGCCATCTTTCAGAAATATGGCACTCACCTCCCATCTCCATAACACCATAGTGCAAGGGTGTCTCTGTGAGTCCAGCATAGGTTTTGTACTGGAACAATACCCTTCCAGTGCAAAATACTATGCTTAGATTAACTGTAAACCTTTGCCCACTTTGTAAGTGTGCCGTACAGTGCAGCACACATGCAAAGGCCGGAAAAAAAAGAGAAATAAAAGCATTTCTCCTTCATAGGGCATATCTGAAATGGGCGCTGTTTTCTGACGTTAAACCCTGTCTACTTTTTTAAGTAAATAGGACTTAGCTTGAGAAACCTTGGGAGGTTGCATGGGAACGCCCATGCACCATCCATGGTACGCCCCTTGGCGCTAAGTAAGGCAAAGCAGCGCTATGCTCTGCGTTGTGTTATTTTCAAGTGATTAACCAGGGTAAAACAGGTTTTAAGCTGGAAAGTAAATAGGTGAAAAGGATTTAATGTCATTTTGAGTCACTTTTGTGACTCAAACACGGTGTAAAATCTTAGTAAATAGACCCCTAAGTGTAACCATGTGATAGGAAAAGTTGGTGTGGTTGTTGCAGGGGTTGTCAATGGAACTAGTGACAAAAACAGTGTAGGTAATGTATTAGGTCATAGCCAGCTAACAGCCAATAATCTTACAGTCCTGCTACGACAAGGTATTAGGGGCATATCAGCAACAGACGGCGATAAATATCACACAGCGCGCTTAGCGCTTTTATATTTATCGCCGCCTATCGCTGTAATTTATTGCCCGGATAACGCATTCTCAACAACGCGTTTCTCCAGGGCAATAAATTATACATCAAAAGCGACGTTATGCCGTAATATCGCTGTTAATTTAGTGATATTCCCACAGCGATAGAAGAAATCTTGATGATAGGGAGATGTGGATTCAGCCACTGAATCCACCTCCCATGTCATAGATAGGGTAGTCATAAAAAATAGCAGACTTAAAATACCGGCGATAACAGCGGTTAGCGCTGTTTTTTATATCGCTATGGGTGTCCTGGGCCGTATTGTAAATACGGAGAAGGACAGTTAGCGATCATTTTCCCTTAGTTTTTGCAGGGAATGCCTACTTTGCATCTCATTAGAGATGCAAAGCGAGGCGTGAACTAATCGGGAGCTGAATCAAGGAAACACGCAATAGCGTGTCCTTGTAAATAATGCAATATAATCGCCGCTTTTCACCCAAAAACGGACGCTAAAGCGGCGATAATTATATCGCCAGCCCTTGTTGATATGACCCTAGGTTTGGATACCGATGTCCGACATTCCTCATGTGAAAATGGAAGGCAGAAGGCATCAGTGTTGTGACACAGTGAACACGGAAGACCCAAAGTGATTGAATGAATTTGTTAGTGGGGACAAAGGAAAAATCTCTGTGGGAAACCCACAATCCACACAATGGCTGTTCACTTTTTAATTAACCATTCTCACAAAATATCCTCTGTCCCTACTATATTTCGTAAACCACTCGATGTGGGACATGCCAGGTGGCCGCCAAAGATCCTTCTGAAAAAAACAATTCTTAATCTCAGTGTTATTGTGTTTTAATCTTTTTCAATGCACCAAATACAGAAACTATAAAGAACCCGAAGTTCTCCTCTGTGTCTTGTGCAAAGTCACATAATTTCCTCACTTCTTGTTGCAATCTTGTAAGTTACAGGCACAAAAACTTTCATCAGAGTTCAGGATGCACTGTGTATCAGCCATGTTTATCATTAATTCTTGGACGCAAGTCAGAAATGAAGGGGAAGCACCAGCTCAGATAAAATGGGAGGCTTCTGTGGGTGCCGGTGGCACACCAGGCTTTGTCCTCAGCAGAGCACACCAAAGATGCAGGCCTTATTCACACTCTTCACTGTGCTCGCTGTGGCTACCGCAGCCGCCATCCCTCCACCTCCCAAGGTTTCCTGGCGCGTTGAAGACGCCGTTGACTTCTTCAACAAGGGATCCAGCCAAGACTACATCTTTAAGCTTGTAGAAGTTGATCCCCAGTATGACTTGGTGAGTACCTATTATAATGCATTGGAGCAAATGATGTCTGGCTGTTAAATGGGCTTATTTGGAAAATAAGAAAGTTATTCAGTTAAGGAAATTACAAAGCTGTTTCTCCGTGAATTGCCTCCATCTATATATAATACCTTGAGTTTGTTAAATATTGTAGCAGTTGCACTTTTCTGCCAAATCAGCATAGGTGACCTTGAAAGGTGTAAGGAATGAGGTGCTGAACTCCTTTTGCATGCACTACTTGAGTCTATTCTCAAGCAGAATAGCAGCTCTGATACTACCATTGTTTTATATTTCATTCCCCCTAAGGATGAGCCTGCAAGCACCCTACAGCTGCAGTTTATGGTGAAGGAGACCGAGTGCCTGAAGACAGATAACAAAACCATTGAAGAATGCAACTTCCAAGAGGATGGGGTAAGTAAATCTGAGCTTCACAGTGCTGTGCATAAGTTTACCTCTGTGAATGCATGGGTTTAGAGCATTCCTAAAGTTAGCTCTCTATATCTTTATGTCATATAGCAACAGCCTTTGTCTTTACCTTTCATTGGGCAGATACGACCATGTCACCTCTGCTTTTAGACCATTGCTCCAAGTCTCAAAGGCCCTTATTATGAGTTTGTTGGTCCAATGGACCACTGAACCCGTGGTGGCGGACCACGGACCGCCAGACTGGCAGTTCGCCCGCCACATTAGGAGTGTGGCAGTTGAACCGCCATGGGACCGTTGCTACCGCCAGGGATCCATGAACCCTTGCGCCGCCGCAGCAGTCTGAGGCCCCTAATATGCTGGTGGTGCTGCTGTGGCACCGCCAAGCATATTAGGAGTTTCCTCACTGCCACACTTTTCGTGGTGGTGAGGAAACAAAGGGGGCTCTACAGGGTCCCCTGTCGCCTCTGGGCCATGGGGTGCATGCAGGGAATCACATGTTATGCCCCCCTGTGTGCATGCACCCCTAGTTCCTGCAAGGCATTAACTTGACAGAACATGCCCTGCAGGAACTGCCTTTTACGCCCTCATTGTGGTGTCTTTTTCAAAGGAACCACAGTGGGACAACCAAAGAACCGCCTACCAGAGTAAAAATAAGTTGTACTCTGGCCGGCGGTCTTTAATGGCTTTGGCAGTCTTGGAGCAGGACAGCAGCGTGGTGGTCCCGCTCTGAGACTGCCAAAGTCATAAAAAGGTCCTAAGACCCATGTGTCTTGATTATCATAGGTCCAGGATGCAGGACTCTGTTCATAGTCACTGTCATAATTGAGACCTCCAGTATGGTATACAGAAGTGCGGGGGGAACAGGACTAGCGGCAATCTGCTGAGCTACAACCCATAGACTGCAGATATACGTCCATCACCCCTTTAATAGAGGGCAGGAAGGAAAATATATGGAGGGGTAATGAACAACTTGTGACTAGACCTGTGTAAAGCTAGGCATTATCACCTTGCATGAGAAAACAATCATTATAGTTATATATCATCTAAAATAGCTCCTGTAAATATTTCCATAGCTTGCAGGTAAAATACCTCTGTGAAAAGTTCAGTTTTCAGGATTTCCCACACTCAATGTAATCAGCTTCAGTCGAGGAATGTGCAATGAAGTCGCTGTGTGGTATCGAACCCTGGATCTATAAGGATCTTCTTTCAAAAGTAATCTCTTAAAGGATTGCTCCCTGATCAGCTTGACCCATTATGATCGCAGGTCTCTGACTGTAGCATAAATTACATGTCTGATTTTATAGGTAAAAGTGGGCTTTGCCCCAATCACAATATATTTTGTGCACAATAAGTCCTCTGTTTTTTCAGCTCCTCTTTTTTACAAGCATCTGCAAGATTGCGTGCTGCCCAGATCCTGAGTTATTTAATGTTGTTTTTAATAATCGGTAGAACTTTCAGTACACTAATAACTGCATGGATCTTTTTCTTTATCTGTTTACTTGCACATGTAAATACTATCTGATTCTTAGCAGTAATGGTTTCTGATGCACTGATTGTATCATCTTGCTTGGGACAGACCAAGAGGTAAGCAGCGTCCACAAAGAGGCATGCTGCTGTCTGCTAAGCTCGCATCTCTGTATTTCACTGCCTTTGTTGTCCATTTTGTCCAGCGGCTGTACACAAGCAGCAATCAAAAGAGGGCAGTGGGGCAGCCCACAGAGCAACCCCGAGATGATTAGGGACTCCTTAATCTCAGGGCACTGATATTTAACAATTACATTTCTATGAAGCTTAACTTTTTTTTAGTAACTTTGGTGGAAGATTAATTTTAAAAAAGCTGCCCAAAAGTATTGCTGTAGGACTTTCCTACATCGACCAGAATGGCAGACAGAGGTTTAGCTTATCTGGTGATGATGTCACCACGTTCAGCGTAACACACTGCCATGCAAGTTCTGATTCAGAATAAAGCCAAGCGGTGTACATCCCCAACTAAAGAACAGTAATTATGTGCTTGATGTGAAGACCATATTGTTAAAGATTTTATTTGAAAAATGAAAAAAAACACAGCACGTTTTACTGCTTAACAGTCATGACATAGTTGTTTTTTGCTGGGGGATTTAAAGCATCTGAAATAAATAATTTGTTATTTGTTTCTGGCTTGTACAGCAATATTTTGATAGCGACAGCCGATGTAGGTAACTTTCCTGTAGCTTGAGAGGCTGCCAAAGGCACACTCCTATAAATCCCATGAGCTTATTCTTCCATAAAGAGTCCCTCGTTGTCCCACTTGGCAAACAAGGGGTCTTTCCTCATCCATATTCCAAATACAAACAACTTTATGTCAAGGTGTTGTCTCTGAGACAAGTCCAATACCTAAATTCCCCACTTTCATGCATTGTGATCTGAATGTTAGCACCATACCTGACACTTAGCACCACCAAGACAGAATTCAGTGCCATCTCCAGCAGAAAATGCAAAGGTGAGAGCCAATTCGAGCTTAACAATTTGGCGCTAAAAGACTTTTTAACCAGTTCAACAATCTGGAAAAAACTCATCTAGCTTCCACATCAGATCCCATCTGTTTTCAAAGAAGCATATTTTCACAAATCGCATGCCAACAGGAAACATCATACCTACTTAGGACATCTATACCATGCCCACCAGACACTAGCTTCCAAGCCAAGTTACAAGTACTAATACTGTCTTAAATGATAGGTCATTTGTCATATGTCTACTCCCTGGAGTACCAGAGTCCTTCTTCAATTCCTAAAAGTTGTATTTGCTGCCACCGCATACACATGAGTAATCAGCAGAAAGTTCAACAACCTCACCTTATTCTAATCATCTCATTCTAATGTGTTCCATGCTTCAGTTTGGTATCCTCCATCTTTAGGCCTGTAAGTCACAGAAAATGCATGTATCTGTCTACTGAGAATGTCACCATCTGAGGAGAAATTCATGTCTGTATGTAATCAAGTATAGACTAAAAATGTACCCTACAAAGTAGCAGAACACTATAGAGTGGCAAACGTATAAAGGGGAGTAATGAGCAGGGTGTATAAAAGAGAAGTAGGGGAGAGGTTTAACGGGGAAGGAGAGTGGAGAGTGATCCTCGATAGGGAAGGAAGTTATAATAGGTGTGGTTTTATTCACAGGGGTACAGCACAAGGTCATGATTTTACCCTTCTAAAGAGAACAAAACAGAGAACAAAACACATGTTCATTGTGTTTTCCCCAATGAGCAAATGTTTGACGAACACAATTCACCATACGACATCCTACAATAGCCTCCTCTGTCCGTGCTCAGAGGATTCCAGAGGTAATGTCCACACTGAAGAAGTTGATCAGGTCAAGAGTAACACATGAGATCACAACCATACACAGTAACAAACAGCCGTGGCCGCTGCAGGTAAGAGCGGTGGGGCAGCTGGTGGAGATTTCAAGAGACGACCACGAGGGAAAATTAATTATTTATTTAATTGTCCCTTGTGGTCGTCTCTCTACGAAATCCCCCCGCCAGCCATCCCCACCGCTCTTACCTGCAGCGGCTGCGCTTGGTAACAATGTACAGAAGCAAGGCAAGCAGGTCAGAATTGTTAATTCCACATTTAAAATCATATTGTATAGGCGACACCTCCTCTCTCTAGAGCTTCCAAAGACTGAGTTCTCTTGTAGCTAAGATGTTGACAGATGAAGAAAAAATACCTACCGCTTAAATTAGACTAGTCTCACTCCAAGGCCATAGAAATGGACTCAGTGGTCTTTTTTCGATTGTCCCTGTCTACATACCTCCGGAAGTGAACTTGATATTCCTGGCAGTAAGCATGGTTCAGTTATCTGGAGCAGTGTGTCATGTTATGCCCCATCACATGTTTAATACATCAGGTCCCCCTCCACCATCCAAGCCATATCTCTATTTTTGGCCCATTCAGGTACTATATGCTGACATTGAGTGCTATGTTACTTTTGCTTGCAGGCAATAAAAGTGTGCTCAGCGGCCTTTCTCGTGGACCCAGAAAGAAATGCAATTGTGATCACTTGTGAAAGCTCTGTTACTGAGGTATGAATTCACTTCTAATAACTTGCGATCATGTGTATTTCCTAGGGTTTTTTTGTATGTTGTTTCTGCTAATTTTTGTAATTAAACATAAACCGCTTGAGAACAGACTACTGCATTTCTCCAAAGTACAAATGGCATCAATCTGATAAAAACATTTGCTACAGGCCGAAAAGTGTTTTGTTCTCCCTGGCACTGTAGGAAACGATTTTGTGTGTGTGTATGTGTTCCATGTAAAAGGACAGCATGCCATAACTTATACTAAAGTCAGCCAATGGCTGAAGTGGGCTGAAACATTGCTCCTTAATGCATGCTGGAGTGGAAGGAAGAAAAATGTAAATTACACCAACCACAGACTAATTAACGAACTCAGGCTGAAACCCCTATATCTATCTATGCTATACACATAATTGTAGTAAATTCAAAAGGTTTTGGCTAAAACAGATTTAAAAATATCAATCAGTCTGGCATTGGCTGCAATCCCCTTGCTTGAAAGAAAGAAAGAAAGAAAGAAAGAAAGAAAGAAAGAAAGAAAGAAAGAAAGAAAGAAAGAAAGAAAGAAAGAAAGAAGGAAGTTTCGAATAGACACAATCTGGTATGCAGTGAAATAACAGCAAAAAGCACTGGCACTGAAGGGAACTAGCTTGTGTGCGGATGTGCTCATTGTGAGAGGATAAAATGCAGCCTCTCAAAGTTAAGTTAATCAGTTTCTGAACTAGGCTACATGCTGTAGTGGACTCAAAATGTGAATGCCACAACAGACCAATGGATGAAGAGAGGTGCCAAAAAGCCCCTATATGTCAGTATATTATTTGCATTTTAGTAAAACCAACAGGTCTGGGATAATGCTACACAGGGGTACAGATGGCTTCACACAGGTGTACAGAGCAGTTACCTTGCACTCACTTGTTTGAAAAAGGACCAGGTCTGGAGAAGGCAGGATTCAATTTCTCCTGTACCTTTGTTCACATTCCCCTTGAAGCCAGTTGCAAATTTCACCCTACTTCTCAAGTCAGTGTTCATCTTTATTCAAAACCACTGTTACCCACTTAAGGCTTACTTACTTGTCTTTCAGGCATGAGTCCCTCTGAGATACATGTATGACTGGCCTGGTTGCAAAATACTGGGGGCCTATAAACAACCCTGTAGTAATCCTTGTAATCTTCCGATGCATACTCATGTATAATGTAATTATGCATGTCTGCATGACATAATACTGCACACCCACACACCCGTGGCTTTTGGTTCTGCCTGATGCCACTTTTTGCATTGGCCATACTAAATAACCTTGAGCGACTCGAGCTCCGATAGCACCCTTTGACGTTGTTAATTTTATTTGAGCTATAAATGTTTTTAACTATTTTATATCTTTTATTCGATGCCTGTTTTATGATGAAATTCACATTGTTTTTGGAAATGATTTTAGGTAATCATACAATAAAGATTTTACTTACTTTACTGTTACCCATTCGAAAAACGTTACCCATTTTTTATCACAAGTAACCGGCCGACTGGGGCATCCAACAGGTGAAGAAACAATGAAGAATCTGCGTTCTTGGATAGGTGTCATGTATTCTTTTTAATCATAGTTCTACAGGGCTCCATTGCCCATAGTTCACAGTACAGTGCCTTTTTTTAGCACTGTGCCTCATAAATTTACGACATCCTCGACAGTTTTATCCCTGTGCATTGTCTGAGATACACACACTCAGAAACCATATGCACTGCTCTAATCCAGGGGTTTATAGAAAGAACACTTGATAACGATTACTGTTACTTTGCCTCAAGTTTATGGTAAATATTTAAACATTGTTTCTAAATTTATCTTTCTATTTCCTTATTTTTAATTCATCCTGTCACGGTTGACGGTTCTAGCTAAAGATAAAGATGGGGTGTAAGGGGTAACTCCTACTTTATATTCTTGTTTTTCGCTGTCTTGACTTTTGGTAGCACAGTTCTGGGCTTTGTCTTTTCTACCCTATTCTCGAGTAAAAGTTTGTGCTTAGAGCTGCTGGCAGCGAATTGCTTTTCCATTGGTACATTGCATAGGCCTTACTATGACAAAGGACAACTTGTCGAGGACAAAGAGTATGTGGGTGTATTCATCTTGATGCCTTGACAAAGGTTTTTCTCTTTTGCAGAGTTCTCGTGTTCGGAGGTCCAGCTGGAGCTACCGAAGGAGACACAACAGAACATACTACAGACCGAGACCCAACAGTCACACCAATATCGTGAACCGAAGGCACCCCATCACCCACAGGAACACTGGACTCATATTTGTGTAGGGACCTCAGATAATGGCTATAAAGTGTTTTGCTTGACAGGCACGACAAATCCAATTTGCAGTCCCTTTCTTTCACAGCCATATTCACTTTCACAATTATTATTCCATGTACGATACATCATATTCAGACCAGAAAAGTGCTACGAATACCTATGAAATCCTCTCAGGAGTATGGTACTGGTGACACCAAATGCAGGATGCAGAGGTGTATTGGCAAGTTTGCTGGTGTGTTCTCTGTTTCAGGCCAGTTGACTATTGTTAGGTCCCTACAACAAAAGAATGACCTTAGCCTAATCAGAATTCAAGATACATTTCATTACATATTTACCTTGTGGGAATAGATATTTGTTAACTGTTTCCTGTTTAATCACCCAATGGCCGGGGTGTCTACCTGGGCTCAAGTACAAGGAGGAAAAGGCTGTACCTTGACTAATGAAGCATGTGTTCTTAAAGCTTGGGTTACCCTTATATCTGTAATCAGATAGAGAATTTGACTTTATCTCAAGTATCATGAAACAAGTACCAGGGAAAACAGAAATTACTGATTCCATACTTTCCCACTTCTCGTGGTAGTCTGGAACATTACAATAATAACATTGTGATCATGTTAAGAACGCTTGTTCAAGAATTCGGGATTGGTTGGGACTGATGATTATACCTTGTTCTGATGGCTTTTCCACCAACCCCATCTTTTCCATCAGTTATCACCTTTTGTGTCAATCACCAGGTACAAAATGACCCATTCACAACAGTTATTGCATAGAATCTGAAACCAACCTTTGGTTACTGCCACAACTAGCTACAAGTACACTCAGCACCTTAGACCGTGTTTCCAGCATGGGTTTAGTTTTGCTCAGAGGAACCTGAGTCTCTACTAGCAGAAATACCTATTATTAATAAATTAGTAGGAAAGAGGAGTACAACAGAGGGGATAAAGCCTTTGTGTATAATTTTCTGAAAAAGCAGGTCAAAAAGCATGACTTGTTTCCTGAATCAATTGTTATGTTTTGTTAAAAGATGAAATATATCAGATAACTCTCACACATTTCGAAACATCATAAATCACACTCCTAAATTGTAAGTTAGCAACCTTATCTTTGATGCTGAAAAAGCATTTGACAGGGTTAATTGGCAATACCTGCAGAAAACTTTGCATTGGCATGGATTTGGTCTTAAGTTTATAGATGAAGTATTTGTATTATACTCTGCCTCTATGTCCTCTATATACGCCAACAATGTTTAATCTCCCTATTTTCCTCTGCAATGAGGTACTAGGCATGGGTGTACATTATAAAGCTTCTTTATATTTTGGTTTTAGATCCTTTATTGACTCAACTCAAATTCTCTCCTACCTTCACTGGACTTCAAATTAAAGGTCAACATATAAACACTGCTTATGCTGATGATATTTTATTGTTTCTGCCATCCCCAGAATCCTACATATCAGCTTTTTTTAAGGAACTTAGGGGCACATGCATCAAGCTGATTTGCATAATCAGGCCATTTGTGAATGGAAAAAGACCTTTTCCAATGCATGTACCTTTTGTAATTCGCAACTTAGGCAATCACAATTTTTTGCGATTACCTAAATTGCCAATGTATTTAGGGATCCGCAATTTGCGATTCCTTAAAGGCAATGCATGTAGCCTTTCCTAAATTCGAACTGTGCATTTAGTAAACGCCAATTACCATCAACTTGAAGTTGATGGTGATTTGTGCATGCTTTGAAAAATGCACAAAAATTAATTTTTCAAAGCACCATGTAGCACACACATGCCCTTAGGGCATGTGTGTGCTTTGCATGTGCACACTTACCTTTTTTGGGTGTTGCTTCATGGGGGCCTCAGGCCCCAGGGGACCGTTGGATTTGCATTCGCAATTTGCGATTACCAATTTGGTAATCACAATTTGCGACTGCAAATCCATTCATTCCTATGGGCCTGTAGGCCCATAGGAATGAATGGAGTCACATTAACTAATGTTAAGGAATCGCAAATTTGTTTGCGATTCCTACATTCATTGCATCTTGCGATTCCAAAATAGTGATCCGGTAAAAATTGCTAGTTTATAATTGCAAAATGTATGCTTGATGTATGTGCCCCTTAATACCTATTCTCAAGTGTCTGAGTATAAACTTAATATAAATAAATCAGCAGTGTGTACCCCATCATAAATATTTTGTAAAAGACCACTTTTCCCATATAGCATAGACTACTTCCAAGATCAAAGTATTAGGCATTTGGTACTGTGGTTCACTTTGAGACATTCATAAAGCAAATATCACTGATTTATTAATAAGACTTACGTATTCACAGAAATTGTCCCCTCTGTATATTTATCTGGTGGGGTTGATTAAATACAATTAAAATGATGCTTTTACCTGTTATAAACCTTTTCCTTATGATGTTGTCAATTAAAATTTCAAAATATTTTTTTACACCAATTCACAGCATTCTCTAGATACTTTATGGAATGGAAAAAAAGGTGTGCTTTTCACTTAACAGACTCAAACGTCCCAGACTTATGAATACGTTTTTTTTCTCCATTTTTTCTTTTTATCACAAAGCATTCAGCATTAGAAAAATTCAAGGAATATCTTCTTCTTCTACACCCGATAAACTATAGTCTGGCTTAGAACTTTCACTAATCTTCCCATTTACATAGATCCATATGCTATATATATATGTCTTCTCCTAAATTTTAGTTGTCATCTACTTTAACACATGCTTGTAATTTGTTGAAACCATATATGGTATATAACAATCTGACCTCATGTCAATTGATTTCTAGCACCTTATGGTAAAATGATTAGGTCACGCATAAGGGTTGAGTACTTAATGGAATGATTTGGCCAATAAGGGCTTAATGACAGTTTCACAATTATTGTATAAAGACAGCTTGTTTCCCTTCTCTGAAATATCCTACAGATGTAATCTACCTACTTCACAGATCAACAAATTTCAACTATTACATGATAAAATACTTTCAGTGTTTAAAGATTTTTCACACTCTCCAGTGGATCTTAGTCAAAACATGAATAATTCATTGGTTCACACGATTAAGTGTACAGTTCCAATATATATAGGAATTGCTTGGTTTATTGGATTCTACAAGAACTAAATTTAAAGTTGAACCTTTGTGGGAAGCAGACCTGTAGACTTGGTTGAAATTACCATTCTTCTGCACATTCGACTATCTTAAAGCAAACCTTGATCTTCTTTTACAATGGATTGTACTTTGTTCCTGAAAAATCTAAATGTATACTTGCTGTACAACAGACATGCTAGAGATGTAATTGTTTTGAAGGTTTTTTATGCATATGTTTTTAATCGCCCTAAAGAAATAGATTTTTGGAAGTCTGTATGGGTTAAGATTGATACTTTCACAATAATCTTCTTACCTTTCTCTATGCAAAAGATATTCTTGGGAGGGGTATATGGTATCTGGTCTCAAAATATTACATTGTAAAGTTGGTTGACACCCTAATAACTGTTGCCTTAACTTTAAATGAAAGGATATTATTGATATCCATCAATAGTGGAATCTAATGTGACACAGTCATAGGCTAAATACATACAGTTTGACTACACCTTTACTAGCTATTAAGCATGAACAATTGTGGCTAACTGTTACTAATTATCTGTCAAAGAGCTTCCATTGAAATCTCTATACAGCTTAGATACATAGTTTGCAATACTTATTTTATCCTTTCAGGTTGTTTCTTAGAACCATTTTGTAAAAGCTGTACGTTAATGATATTGCATCTCAAAATTATGATTACCATCTACATGTCACAATATTCTTTAATCTTTTTCCATTTTCTTCTCCTCTTGTCTTTTCTTTCCTCTCCACTTTTACAA
Source organism: Triturus cristatus (assembly GCF_964204655.1). Classification (NCBI taxonomy): domain Eukaryota; kingdom Metazoa; phylum Chordata; class Amphibia; order Caudata; family Salamandridae; genus Triturus; species Triturus cristatus. The sequence continues at coordinate 903,506,590 of NC_140593.1, forward strand.
ATAAACTTCACATTTTCTAATTGTTTCAATAACATGGTGCTCGTTTTTGTACCAAATATTTTAATTTTTCCCATACTTATTTCAGTGGACTCACTTTATTTTTTATAATGATAATGATTAATATTGCACCTCATTGTATCTTTGAGCAAACAAAGATATTTAAACTTTCAAAAAGCTGCCCAGCTGGCCCAGCTGAGGCATGCTTCAAAGAGCTACTTTAGTGGGTGGCACAAAATATGCTGAAGGCTCACTAGTAGCATTTAATTTACAGGTATAAAAAGTACCTGTAGTACCACTGTACTAGGGACTTATAAGTAAATTAAATGTGCCAATTAGGTGTAGGGCAATTTAGCCATGTTATAAGGAGTGAGCACACGCACTGTAACACTGGTTAGCAGTGGTAAAGTGCACAGAGTCTTAAGTCCAACAAAAACAAAATCAGTTACACAGCAGGGGGGGAGGTAAGATTTTGGGGGTGACCCTACAGAGAGGGTCAAGTTCAACACTTTTATCTTAAAAGCTAACGGAGAGTGACAATTGCACTCTCTGTTTGTAGTTATACATTGGTGTTAAGTTATTTGCAGGCTTGTGCATTTGATGATAGTGGGGTGCGAGAGGTTAAAGAGCCTGACTGTGAGACTACATCGAAATGCTAGCTGGATAAGGCTCTTGGGGTGCCCTCTGATGTGGAAGAAGGGAGTGCAGAAGTACTGGCTTCTTCTGGATGGTGTTCTAGGAAATGGTTGTGCTGGAGCTCTCCATGGAAGGTTAGAGGGCGTATCAGGAAGTGATGTATTGTAAACCCCAATCTCTTGCCATTTTCTCATTCTGATGTCTTATGCATGTACTAACCCTTGGAAGCAAAATGAGGGATCCCGGTTTCAAACTAGAGTCTCCAGATAATGAAATTGGCAATGTACTTCTGACTAAAAAGCCAGTGCTAGCTGATGGTGTCCCACATGATGTCAGACTTCACCAGAGCCATGAGCTGGGCCATTCTTGTCCTACTGCTTTGATTTTGCAAGGCTGGCAGTAAAATACTCAGCTGCTATGAACCTTGCTATCACCATACATAACCAGTGGTTTCTGTGCATATGGTGGCATTGGTTCTGGTTTAACTGTATGAGAAGCCCTTCATGAAAACTGAGACATAGCAGGAACTCATAGTTTTCCTAAATGTAAAATAGGATGTGTTTGCAAAAAATGAAAACTTTAACAAACATTTTAAGACTAGGAAGTGGTCCATGGGACCACTGCCTACTCTTAAAAATGTCTCTAACAACATTCACAAAGAGAAAGTGATCCCTTTCAGCAGTCAGTAAACTATTTATGTTTTGCGATCAGATTTCCATCACAAAAAATAACTACATCCCATTCCGAATTGTTATTTGGAAGGGATGCCCTAAACACACCCCTACCAAATATTGGTTCAGTATATGGTCACAAATCCAAATTGTGATTTGGTTACGTGTTACTGAATCACAATTTGGTACATACCTTTGCCAGTCCCAAATCGTCTGATTTTGTACATCGAACCCTTTGAGCCCACAAAAGACCTTGAACATATGGCCTATGATATCATACTTTGCCAACACTCCACACCTCAGACTGTGACATCCCATCAGGAACCTCGCATGGACTGAGACATGATGCCAAAACCTTATATTAACCTGCGCCTTCATGTCATGAAGTAGACATCATAATGTGATATTAGTGCAGGAGTTAGACTTCATACTTTAACATTTCACAGGTATTCTAACATCATACTGCAACACAACTACAAGAAACTGAGATAAAGCGTTGATTTCATGTCAGACACCCAACAGACTTTGGCAACACTAAAGGTAACTGATGTCAGACTGTAAACCCAATCTAGAAACTTCAAATCAAATGTTTACATCATTCCAGAAACAGGGCATCAATCGTTGAAATTGTTGATGCTATCTCAGATCATCTGATATGATAGATGTAAAGCGCCTACACAGGATCGGGAGTGGTTTTGTCCTCAAGAATAGATGAGGAAATGAACCCCTAAAGATGAGATTCAAAACAGCATTTCAAATAGAAATTAATTAATAATCCTTAAGATTCGAAAAGGCTTGATATCAGTATGTTAGAAGCCATCAATGATTTTAAAATATTAAAGTGCAAAAGACAAGGGAATAGTAGAGTTAGGGTCCCATTTAGATCTTGGCAGACGGGATACTCCGTCACAACGTTGATGGATAGCCCGTCCACCAAAATGTAAATCCCATAGGATAAAATGGGACTTATATTTCGGTAGACAGGATATCCGTCATCATTATGATGGAGTAACCCATCTGCCAAGATCTAAAGAAGGCACTTAGTCTCAAAATCAGTCAAAATGATTCACAAATCCGTCACAGGGAATTAGCATAAATCTTAGAAATCATTTTCCATAAAGCCTAACAGTATTTAAATAGATGCAGCATGAGAAAAATCTGGAAACAAGTCTAAGTCCAGAATCTGTAGCAAATTAGTAAGACATTAGGAGCTTCCCTAGAGGCTATTAGAAAGGGCACCACATATTCTTAAACCTACGGGTTTTTAAAGACAAATTCATGATGGAAACCAGTATAAGGTGAGCAACATAACATAACCTTGAGTATTTTGTAAAGTTTACGTTCACCAGAAGGGCATCTTGGCGTTGAATAATAGATGTTCATTGTTACCCAAGTCAATGGGATCACATGTTATCACGTGTTGACAAATCCAAATACAGAATTAATACAACATCATATTTAATGCCACCATCCTGGCACTATTCCCCTAGGTTAATATTAATAAACTCCCCTCTGACCTAAAGTCATCAGAACCAACAGTACACATCTGTTTACATCAACAATAGCAGCCTTATAAATGAATAGGCCTCCAGTGAGTGAGCAGAGCAATAGAGCAAAAGGCTTCCTCTGGAATTCTTTGACAGCAGCAAGTCATCCTAAAGCATCATTGCACATTGTGCTCCATTCAGTTTCAATGAGAAATGAAAATATAGAAGAATACTTGGCTACTCTATAATCCGATATGGAGTTGAGGCCCAGTCGAGGCTGAGTTCAGCCTATGCCAAGAAAACATAGTTCTGTAAAATGCAGAGTAGTTGTTTCAAAAGCAAAATGTTCATGTTTCTAAGCAAATATGATTTGAAACAAATAAAACTTCAACAGCACCAATCTAGGCACCAGTCAATACACACAGACACAGTCACAAACTTGAACTCTCACTGTGGCAACACTATGAAAATGTAACCGATTGAATGGATCAAGGACAACAGGAAGTAAACTTTGCTTTTAAATGAGCTGTATACATTTTCTGTTGTTCCTTTTCAATTCCAAATGCAGGAATCTCAAGGGCAGTCGCGGGGGTCGCAAAAGGAAAGCCAGGATTGCAACTGCAACCCCTGTTGACTCCTACATGATGTCTAGGCTATTGTCCCACGTGACTTGCTCAGTCCAATTGCAATCTGCATTTCCCACCACCTGACCCCCCTATGTTCTCCTCAGTATCTTCACTATGTGCTGCCTTCTCTGTTGTCCACTGAGATTCAGGAAAGATTTTCTGCTGCAGACCATGCAACGTCTCTAAGACCCAGAACCCCCTACCTCCTTCTCTGCTACTTATGTCAGACACCATTCCACTACTTTGTGTCCTCCTCCTCCAGGACCACCACCGTAAGAAGTAGCGTTCGATCAGTCACAGCTGGACTGGGGATTTTCATGCATGAAACAATGGTCCAGGTACAACTTTTGTGTTAATGCAACTTGCTGAGGGCATAATTTTGTCGGGTTACCACAATTAAAGTTGTTTAAAGAATAAGGATGATGTAAGACACTTGAGATTTGGCATCATCTTCTTTAAGTGCAGAGCATCCACTCTAAACTTCAATGTCTTGACTGTGACAACTAGCCATGTGTTTTTAGGCTAACAGTATTAAAAACCAAACATGGCAAGATTTCTATTGAAGGCAGAAGGCCCCTGATTTTTTTCACCAAAATATTGCAATATTTTAACTTTCTCCCTTTGATGTTTTACTAAATATTGGAATGTGTTAAGCACATGGGCTATGCAATACTTATCTAGGTCAATGTAAATTTACAAGTCAAAACCACCTCTAATGTTTTTGGCTGAAAAGCCAAGACTGGCTGAAAGGTATTTCACAACATGCCCCCATTTAATAGCTCAATCTCCTTTATGGGGCTATGGCCACAGCAGCTACACATATCTCAGAACGCTCCTCTCTTTCAGAGCACAAATAGTGTGACGGGAAGCTACAGTGGTTAGGTTAAGGGAGCTGAAGGGTCAGTCAGCACCACACCACACAGCTGGAAGAGGACAGATGATGAGACCTTTTGCTTCTGCTCCATCCTCAATCGTTTGCAACCCAAAGCTGAATTTGTGTGTGCACTGGGACGACAGTAAACTTTTAGGGCCTGATTCACGAAGGGCCTCCGCACTCACGGCGGAAGCCCCACAATCATGGCGGTTTACTGACAGTTAGAAATTGGGTTTCTGGTTGGCTAGGGTATACACCTAATCCAGGCAAAACCCACCACTATAGTCAGGGTAAGGGAGTTCAACACCTAAGATAACCCCTGCTCACCCACTTGGTAGCTTGGCAGAACAGTCAGGCTTATCCCAGAGGCAATGTGTAAAGCTTTTGCGCAGCACACACATACACAGGTGACACACTAGGCACACCACAAAAGAGACCACACACCAGGTTATATCAAAAATATATCCTTTGTATTATTCATAAAACAATGGGACCATTAATCATCTCATAGCACATAAAACACCTTGGTAATGACTTTAGGCAATTGAAATCATTATCCATGCATGAAGTTTACTGTGGTATTGACTTTAGACAATTCAAATGTAGTACGCTTCACTTGTGAAAGAATTTATCGTAAATTGGCCGGACAGCCTACTGGTTACCTGGACGAGCAGGGATTCGGGGCTTGGGACACTTCCTGTGCCCCTTTGTGATCTTGGCTCTCAGTAAGGCCCTGCTCATTTGGTGCCCGGGCTGCAGGCTCAATCTGCTGCCTCCGTAGGAGTGGCGGCTCGGGCCCCCTTCAGACAAACTCTCTCAGCTGCCCGCACCTTCGTCAGCACTGCGAAGGTTTGGCAGACTCAAACAAGGAAACAAGGTATGGCCAGTGGGGCCCCAATCTTCGGGCAGGGGATCTTTCACACACTGTCGGCACAGAGAAGGGAAGTGGGACACCTCCTTCCGGCTGGGGTGCTTGCCCGCTACCTCGGAGCTTGAAGCGGCGTCCTGCTGGGCGGGGCTGTGTCAGCTGCAGCTCTCTCTCTCTCTGTGGTTCTTTTTGCTAGGTGAAGCCTGGTATCCAGCTGGGCTGCGAGGGCTCCCTGACAGCGTGAAGGAAATAAATGGCAAATTCAGCCTGGGACTCGGACTACCGGCGGTGACCTTGCGGTACTGTCATCCCCCAATGAGAGTATCAGGGAGAGTTCTCTGGCGAATGGCGAGGTATGAGCTGCAGCATGGTGGGGGCAGGGCACTCACCAAACTTGTAAGCGGCAGTCAGAGCTCCTGTGGGCAGTCCGGAACCAAAGTGAGCTCACTATCCTTTAAAGCAGAAATGCATTGAGAGCCCTAGCAGAACCAAACACTCGGGTCTCTGCGGAGGCGTCGCACATAAGAGGTCAGGGGTCCCAGATACTCAGAGTCCTGTACCAAGGACAGCCCACAGAGAAAAGAGAGCACCTCAATCAGTTGACTACCTTTATATGCACCATCCCCAATAACATTTCGGTGATTATTGGGGGTGACTTCAACTGCCAGTTTGAGCCCTTGGACGGCCTGAATGGAGGAAATCCCAGTGAAGAGGACCTACACTGGGCTATCCCGAGCCCAATATCCCGCCAATTAGGGCTTGTACTCCACTGGTGCTCCAGATTAATTCTCTCACCCTGAAACACTCTTTAAGGGCTTGCAATGGCCGTGCTAAATCGGACTCACTGGGGAACCACACTTTTCATAGAATAGGCAAGCATCCATCCTTAACTACATTTTAGTAGATACAAGGTTTTGGCATAGGGTGGTTGATTTTAAGATTATGCCCAGCTATGATAGCGACCATTATGTTTTGATCTTAGAGACGGCAATGTCAACTGCTGAGATCGCACCTGACCCAAAATCTTCATCCGATGATAGACTAACACTCACTAATTGTAGGAGGAGAGTCCGATGGATGGATATATCAATCCCAAGAAAAACTGTCCTTCCTATATGAATCCATCATTCAATTTTTAATGACCACAGAACACTCTATTTCTATCAATGGTTTATCCATTTGCCTCACGCACGTTTCTGAGAATCACAAAGTATTAACAAGCACTTTGGTTAACTCCTTCTTCCCTATCAATAGAACTAGCAAGCACAAAAAGTTCAGACATTCATGGTTTAGTGATAGCTGCTGAATGGCCGAGCTAGCTGATATTGCTGCAATTAAAGTTAAGGATAGACACCTCATTCGAGAAAAAAGAGTGTTCTATAAAAGCATCAGCATTGCTGATGCTAAAACAAGGTGGGAGTGCGATAAGTGGGACACCCTGAGAAGGGCCCTAGCCAACCATAACATGAAGGTCTTTTGGAATATAGTGAATACGGCTGCTCTGAAGGAAAACAGGCTATATAGCCTAATATTGGAGTGGATGTCTGGAAGACACACTTTGAAACCCTCTATTCAAGAATGGAGGACGAGGGTGGCATCATAGCTAATGAGTTCCCCACACAGTTAAACTGCTCTGAGGCCCCCGAGATAACCCTCAAGAAGATCACTAATGCCTTAAGCAAAGTAGCTCCATCTAAAGCTCCGGGGTTAGATAAGATCCAAGGGGACCTCTTTCGAAGTGAACCTACTATCTGGGCCCCCGATTTGTGGACCCTGTACAACGCTATTTTATAGGGAATGGTGATTCCTGCTACGTGGACTGGCACAGAAATCCTCCCAGTTTACAAAAAGGGCTCACCACTTCTCCCCACAACCCATAGACCTATAAGTCTCATTGATGTCAAGCAAAAAATATTTGCTCGTGTATTGTTGGGACGACTCCAGAGCTGGATGGAGGTGCACAATATCCTTAGCCCATTTCAAGACGGCTTTAGAGAAAAGATGTCCACAACAGACCATGGGCCAGATGTATGATGGAAAATTGCATGCGCAAACAGGTTTGAGAACCGTTTGCGCATGCAAAAATCCTGTGGGCCATACTAACATTATTTTGCGACTCGCATATAATTTGCGACTCGCAAAATTGTGTTTTGCGACTCGCTATTAGAGAGGGGCGTTCCCTTCCTAATAGCGACCCAACAAGCAATGTAAGAATGTTTTGCGACCGCAATTGCAGTTTACCACACTCTTCAAGAGGGTGATAAAGCACTCGCAAACAGGAAGGAGTCACCAGGGGACCCCTTCCCCTTTGGGAATACATGTGTAAACATTTATTAAGAGCAGGCAGTGGTCCCTGGGACGTTTCATTTTTCTTTTTTTAAATGCATCCTGTTTTTCTTTAAGGAAAACAGGCTGCATTAAAAAAAACTGCATTATTTAAAAGCAGTCCCAGACATGGAGGTCTGCTGAGCCCAGCAGGCCACCATCCCTGGGAGGGACAGCCATTCCCAATGGGATCGCAAATTGCGAGAGCCTATTGACTATTCATGTGTGGTAAATATTCTTTTTACCTTGACTGAATTTCATACGGAATCTAAAATAAAGTAAAATAGCTCAGAATAACAAGAGGCAGAATCCGTGGTATAAGAGATTTTCTGAATGGGCTTTATTCCAAAATGGCCGACTCGAGTGGCGGCCTTCAGGTTCCGTCACCACGAGGGTTCAGGAAGTGAAGTACAATACTTTATTGACAAGAAGTAACTTTTATAGGTCATACATTACAATGAAACGAATGCAAAAGGCGTAACAATTGATAAGAGGAATGACATAGTGGTACGTAATCGAAACTAGGCGTAATAAGGAGCAGAAAGAAACATGATTGGCTCTGATTATCATGCATAGGTGGATCTATAAGATAATACTTAACATAGATGCGCGCGCAGCAGCATGACGTGTGATTGACGTGCAACTAGGGGGTGAAGGGGACTTGACATTTAGCTCTACATGTGGAGACGAGAAGTCTGGGGGGTCAAGTCAACCTAATCCCAAATCATATCTAACATCCTATGTTTAGAGAACTATGTTATCCACAAGAAAAGACTCTCGGACAGAATCTATTCTATACTGACTGTGTGTGCGTGTACAAGCGTCTAAGTGTCTATATGAGATGCGAGGGGCAGAAAACTTTCCATGGCAACAGGGCTATGAATTACTTGCAGGAGGACGGAAAGGCCGAGTCCTTTGCTTGTGAGCTAAAGGAAATGTTTACCTAAATCACTAGACAGGAATGCATCGGCTGAAGAGCAAAGTAGATAATTCGAAGGTGAAATACAGCTTCTTGGCAGGCAGGCAAAACTGGCCGAGGCAGGCACCGTTAGCTGCACAGGGAGTAGGACAAAGTTCATGGATACAGATGCGAGCTCAAGCTGAAGCTGTCAGAGACAGAGAGCAGGGAAGGCTTTGAGGACAGAATCGGGCCTACTTGCCTGAACTGTAAAAATGGAGTAACTTAGCCATATAAAGTCGGTGGCCTTTCATACTTAGGAATCGAATATCCAGCCCATTGATGGCGGATCTGACAGAGAACATGTTGACGGTGGACGCACATATGTTTGCGTTTTGGAAACTGGAACTGGAGGGAACATACATGTACTTGTGACATGCACATAGAACCGTTGGGGTCCAAGATAGGGGACATAACGAATCAGGAAAATCCACATTTCCACATTCCCTCCTTGTCCCCTACTTGCCCTTCAAGAGATATCAATCTTCATCATTCCATCGATTTGCTCATGGAGCATCATTTCTTCTTCCTTCTTCTTCCGGCATTCTGAACGAGAACTTTGATATGGAATGCATGATGTGGCACACAGACCACAAATCGCTGGTCCACATTGCAGGCATAAACAACAACTGAAGAGCATAAGAAGGCCAATACCTAGGAACGACAGAACTCTCCATCCCCAGGCTGATATTACACTCCAAAACCACCCGGACCACGTCCAAGTGCCTGGATTCTCGTGTATCTGGCTCACAATCTTATGAAGGCGCGTTATAGCTTTATATACAGATGGCGAATTTTCTGGTATGAATATGCAGCAGCTGGATCCGATGACCCTGCAAGCTCCGCCCCTATCGGCCAGGATGACGTCAAGGACAAGACGATTCTGGAGAACAACAATTCTCATCACTGATTGTTCCTCTGTCAGATTGCCTAGGGCGGCTATAGTCTCGTTTACTACAGCTTCAAGAGTCTTGGTTAGTCTGCGTATCAGCTTACTATTTGATATTGTACCTATATAGGGAAAGATGCCTTTATTGAAATCTACATACTTGTCCCATGCCGTCTCAGTATAATCGACAACTGGGAGATCTCTTCGCTCTCTATTGTGTACTAAATGAACATTCCGATAATAATCAGGTGGAGCTAGGAAAACAGGTGGCAGAAGGAATGCTATGTAACAGGTACCATCCCAATCTAGAGGCAGACGCATATATGCCGTCTGACCACATATAAAGTAAGAATGGCGAGAAGCTCTAAATGAAGATTTACCTTGATCACTATATTCTACTGTAGTAACGCATTGGCTATGGCCCATATGTATGGAACCAACTTTTCTTACACATAATTCACCCTTAACTGGAAATACTGACATAGTGGGCAGAATTAGTTCAACTTCGGATTTGACATTCAGAATCATAAGATTAGGTGTAAAATTACCTAATTTATACACTTCATTTTCTAGATCAGTTCCTGTTCTACTGGGGTGACCCTCCTTATTAGGATGACAGACTTTGAATAAAACTAGATTCAGATTTCCCCATATCCAATGTTGTTGATAAACTGCTGTGTCTGGGTCTATGGAATTTAGTAAACTAAACCATGCTCCACAGGAGCCATTGTGTGTGAACGGATGTGGAAAGAAAGGCAGAACTCCTTTGTTATTCTGATAGGGAGGGAGTCGGCCACACACCCAACAATTGGTGGCATTACTAGTCTGATGGGAATGATGTAACATACTAATGAAGGTGTTATTGCGCAGCGCAAGTCTATAAGATAATTCATGTGGCGGTAGGTCACTAAAAGAATGTTCAGCAGCAACATTATAAACATGTCTAGAAATAGGATGATATATGTGCAAAATCACACTCGTAATAATTATTAAAACACTCAATAAAAACAAAATTAATAATGTCCTCATACAGTAGCTACGCAGTGATTTACAATACGCCTGTCGTTTCAACATTTCTCGGGTATTTTCTCTACTCAGGTCCAAGGGATACATGTCGGAGACAATTCAACCGCTTCACCTTGGAGAGGACTTAAACAATCAAATTGCTCGACTGTTTGGGCCTAAGCTTTAATTTATAGCACTGAGAGTCATTCTGTTCAACAAAAGGAAGTTTTGAATCAGTCTGTGAGGGAGTGCAGGGCACAGTGTCTATATCCGAGGATAGTCCATGAAATTTCTTAATGTGGCTGGAATGTATCCAGCCCTTGCGGCCCTCAACTTTCACGGCTGTTCTTGTGGTCAGCAGGACTAGCTTCGGTGCTTTCCACCTGGGCTCCAACTGGGTCTTCCGATCAAAATTTCTTACAAACACCAGATCCCCCGGAGCAACGTCATGGGGTTTCACCTCAGTGTTGTCAGGAAAAGCTGCAGCTACCTGTGAACGACAAGATTGTAGTGCAGACATCAAGGAAGCCAAGTAATCTGTCAGCATATTACAATTAACATCAGTTATTTTACGTGGTATAGGCGTCCCCCACATATTTGGTGGCCTTCCGAAGATCACCTCATACGGGGATAGCCCTGTTCGAGAGTGTGCTACCATTCTTATGTAAAATAGTGCAACTGGTAATGCTACTATCCAGTCAACACCTTTCTCCTTACATATTTTAGACAATCTGATTTTCAAAATTTGATTATGTCGTTCCACGAGACCTGCTGCCTCGGGGTGTCGGACACAGTGGAATTTCCACTGATATCCCAACAAAAGTGAGACATGTTTCATTAATTCGGATGAGAAAGGCTGGCCGTTATCTGAATATACAACACGTGGTAAACCGTACCGCGGGAAGAATTCTCGAACTAACTGTTTGGCAGTAGTCGGGCCGTGTAATCTGATACTGGGTACGCCTCAGTCCATCGGGAGAGAGCGCAGACAACTACCAGAACATATTTGAATCCTCGACATCGTTCCATCTGGATATAATCCATTTGGAGCACTTCAAAAGGATGATCAGGAGTCTGGAATCCACCCTGTTCTACGGGAACACTTTTTCCTGGGTTGAACTGACAACATATCATACAGGTACGGACTTTTTGTTTAGCTGCTGCTCGTAAATGTTTGTTGAACCAAATGTGTTGAATGCTATCTAGCATAGCTTTCTCTCCTAAATGCGCTGGGCTGTGAATTGTAGCTATAATGGCTTGGACCATAGAGTCAGGAAGAAACCATACAGATTTCTCCTTCGTCATCCATCCCTGATCTGTCTGGATCCCTCCTAGTTCAGTCCATTTCTTTAATTCTTCTGCAGTAGCATGTGTCTGTATGTCAATTACGTCAAGTGCGGGATCCTTAATTGTCATACACTGTGTTGGTGTCTGAACTATTGGCTTTGTCATGTCTAATGTGCGATTCTGAGCAGTCTGTTTAGCTGTTCTGTCAGCTAAATCATTGCCTTGAGAAATGATATCAGTAACCTTCGTGTGTGCTTTACATTTCATAATCGATATGGCAGTTGGTAGATGTATTGCGTCTAACAAGGCATGAATGAGGGTTCCGTGCTGAATGTGGGCACCATGGGAGGTTAAATAACCTCTCTCTCGCCACAGCACGCCGAAGTCGTGTACAACTCCGAATGCATAACGTGAGTCAGTGTATACATTAACTTTCTTATTTGTGGCTTGAATACAGGCTTGTGTTAGAGCAATAAGTTCTGCTGCTTGGGCTGACAAAGTATCTATACAATTTGTCTCAATAACTTCAGTGTCTGTTGTGACTGCATACGCGGCCACTAAGTCTCCTGTACTTGCTCTCATGCACGATCCATCTACATACAACGTCAGGTCTGGATCTAACAATGGAACGTCTGTCAAGTCTTGTCTAGGTTTCGTCTTTATTTCAATAATTTCAACACAATCATGAGCTAGTGGGTCTGTTCCAATTACAGGTAATAGTGTAGCAGGATTCAATGTATTACACCGTCGGATCTCTATGTGTGGCTGAAACAATGTCAGTTCATAACCGGTAAGTCTTGCTATGGTCAAGTGTTGTGTTTGTGTTCGGTTCACAAGAACTTCTACTGCATGTGGTACTTGTACTGTCAATGGATGTCCTAACACTATGGCATCGCTTTGTCTGATTGCTAAAGCTGTTGCTGCCACTGATTTCAGGCACGCGGGCAAAGCCTGAGCTACGGGATCTAATGTACTGGAAAAATAAGCACATGGCTTGCGTGATCCTGCTTGATCCTGAGTGAGTACTGACAAAGCAGTACCTTCGCGTTCTGTAACAAAGAGTGTAAAATGTTTGCTATAACATGGTGTTGCTAAAACAGGTGCTTGGCATAAAGCTTCCTTTAGGCTTTCAAAAGCTTGTGTATGTTCCTGAGTCCAAGGGAGAACAGTCGATGTGGCTGCCTCCTGTGTGGTTAACTGAATGAGTGGTTTTGCTAGAAATGCGTACTGAGGGATCCACTGCCTACAATATGAAGTGAGGCCTATGAAAGCCCGCACCTCCTTTTGTGTCTGGGGTATTGACATGTTAGCAATTAACTGGATGCGATCTGGTGTAAGCTGCCTTCCCTCCTTGGACAGCGAGTGACCAAGATAAATAACTCGCTGGACACAGAATTGCAGCTTAGAAGGAGACACCTTGTGCCCCTTGTCGGCTAGAAAATGTAAAACTGTTAGAGAAGCCTTTTCACATTCAGGTTCGCTTCTCGCGGTGATCAGCAGATCATCGACATATTGAAGCAGTGCAGTGTTGACTGGCATGTGGATACTGTCAAGTTCTCGTTTCAGTGCTTGGCTGTAGATGCTGGGGCTTTCTGTGAATCCTTGGGGAGCGCGTGAGAATTTAAAGCTGTGCCCATTTAAACTGAATCCGAACAAATATTGGCTTTCCGGATCTATTGGGACGCTAAAAAAGGCATTCTTGAGATCAATTACAGTAAAGAATGTTGCTTCGGAATCAATTGCTGTCAATAATGATGATATATCGGGGACCACAGGAAATTGTGGCACAATGCACTTGTTTAGTTCACGCAAATCAATAACCAATCGGTATACTGGCGGAGCAGTAGGGTCAGTTCGTTTAAGAATCGGAATTATCGGCGAATTACATACATTGGAGTCTGTTTCTACAACTACTCCTTGGGCAATTAACTCATCAATGATTTTCAGCAAAGCCACTACAGCATCTTGCGGTAACTTGTATTGTCGCAATCGTGGTAATACCACTCCTGCCTTGAGTGTAACTCGGTATGGTGTAATGTTCATGCAACCAACATCAGTAGGGCCTTGTGCCCATAGATGTGCTGGTAAAGTCTGTAGTCGGGGATCCATGTCTCTAGACACATAGTGACCTTTAAAATCACGTAAAAACAACCTTATTCCTCCCGGAGAACAACATATTATGGCTCCTAGGGCTTTCAGAGTTTTAATTCCTAACAGATTTTCTGGGCATGATTTAGTAAGCAATAAATCTGTAGTTCGTGTCAAAGGTCCTATCGTAAGTGGAAGAGGCTGTGATACTTCATTAACAATAGGTTTTCCTGAAAAACCAAGGGAAACATTTTGAGAGCCTGAGAGGGGTGCCCCTGGAACTTCACTACGTTTTATAGTTGTTCGACTTGCCCCTGTATCGAGTAAGAATTTTCTATCTTGACCTAATAATTCACTATGTACATAAGGTCCTTCTTGATCTACAGGAATCTCGATAAGCGGTAAGTCAACTTCCCTCTCTAGGCTGGTTCATGCGTAACGCTGATACTCAGGATATTCATACTGTGCAGTCTGATACATTTGTCGTGTTGTGGTTTGTGTGGCAGTAACAGGCAACGGTGGTGCAGCTGGCACAAACTGTATTGGCTGTTGTGCGGCTGGCATGGCCTGGGAATGCGGCATAGTTCCTTGTTCATTCTGATCTTGTCTGAGTGGCCGTGATCTTTCTTGTGTTTTACCTATGGCGATATTATGTTTTAAAACTGGACAATCGTGTACGTAATGACCTGGCTTTTTGCAATAATTGCATGTCCCTTTTACCGGTCCTGCTGAATCGGAATGTGTCATACCCTTTTTATGTCCTTCAGCCGGTACTGTCTGAGACACTAGCATTTTCATTTTTGTATCTTTCATACGTCTTTGTTCGTGTTCTTGTTCATCTCTAATTCTATTGTGATGATACTGTAACATTTGTAGCATTTGTGACGGAGTGTTACTTTGCCAGGTACTCTCGAATTTCAATATTCTATTCTTTACTGGAGGTAAAGCATTTTCTACTAATTTTGTCACAAATAAATGTGGATACGACTCACTACTTGTTTTTATACCACTATTTATTCCAAAACATTTTTCAAATCGGGCATAATAGTCACTTGTGTCTTCATCATGCTTTTGTTTACAGGCCGTGATTGCACCCCAATCTTCCTTCTTCGTAGTTAATAAACGTGGCAGTACTTGTACTAGTAAACCTGGTAATGCTTTGACTTTGTCCCCGAGCCCTGAACCTGCAGCTCGGGCCTTTTCTTCCGTCTCTAATGCTGTCCAATCTATCTTTTGGTCTCCCACTTCCCACTCTTTTTCTTTCAGTTTTTCATAAATGCCAGCAGGTAAGAGCACCTTTAATATCGTCATAATATCAGGATAGGTATACTCTCCCATCAGCAACATGTCCTTAATTTCTCGATGGAAACCCGCTGGGTCTTTGTCATGACTTGGTACTACTTTCTTCATCTCTAACAATTCAATTTTTGATATGGGTGTGTATACAAATACACGGTGAAACTCATTGTCTTCGCCTTTTATTGGGTGCACTTCTCGTAAGGGATTTTGTCTATCCATATAATACGGCGTTCTTTCTCTGCGGGGCAGCGAGAAAGAATCCGGACTTACAAAAAGGACATACTGTTTACGTGACACTAATATTTCTTTAATTAACTTGTTACTAGAACCTTTCCATCTGTTCGTGAGTAGTTCCGTTAATATATCAGGTAAAGGACCAGGGTCAGCATGTTGGCTCTTATATAGTATAAGGAGTTGCTGAATCATATAGATTCCAGCTAAACGTTGTTCATCTGCACTAAGGTAAAAAAACGTGTGTGCTACGGTCTTATCACCGTATTTTTCAGGACTGTCAATCCAGTGAACGGCTGATCTGGCCAATTCTTGCTCATCCATGGAATCGAGGAGGTGGTAACCCCTTCGTTCTCGTAGTAGTTTATCTGCGGCTTGGAACAAATGTTCAGGAGACTTTAAATTTATTACAGGCGTCGGATACGTTCTGCTATTATTTGAACATTCTGAGTGTATGGGATCAGAAAAGCATCTAGTATTATCACAGGATCTTCCTCTGCCTACGTATGCTATGGTTTCTGACTGTCTTGCGGAATTCCCTGATTCGGATACTTCATCTTGCTCGAACTCGTCTGTTTCCAATCTTTCTTCGTGAATACGTTCTATTTCTCTACGGATTTTTCGGCACATGGCTATTATACAGTTTTTCTTATCGTGTCTCCCTTCTGATATATTCTGGCTCCATCTTGTAAGAATAAGCATTGTATTCGGGTCTACCCCCGGACGGTCTTGATTTCTGATCACACAGTTTATGAGGAAACGTAACAGTTCCCCCTGTATCTCTACTTTCTGGAATTCCATAGCTCTGTTAATACATTCTGGGTCTCGCCCTGTTTGGACAAAATGATATATGTTATCTAGATGCGTAGTCATTCCTGGTAACCTCGCTAAATACTCTGCGGCTCGTCTGATACGTAATGATGCCAGGACCATTTCGTCCTCTTTACCGACCACCGGGTCATATCTACAATCTATAAGGAGTTCCTTAAGCGTACGTTCACTTACGAATTTGGGTGTACGTGAATGCGCTGATTCTTGAAAAACAAGTTTATTTATTCTAGGTGGCGTAAAAGTATTGCTTGCACCTCCCGTGGCCCCTTCAGGGGCGTCGGGTGTGAATGGATTCGTCGAACGTGACACAGCAACTATAGGTGTCGATACCACTGTAGAATCGATTGCGGGGACAGATGCGGAAACAGATGTGCTTGCCGGAGCTCGTGTCGGGACTTGCTGTTGCACGGGGACAGATACCTGATCCTGACGTTGAACCCCTCCGCCAGACGGTCTATGTGGTGTGGGGTTAGCATACTCGGGAGCTGCGTCATCTAGATATGAGGAAAGAAAAACATCTTCTGCGGTTCTGGGATGCCCTTTTGGATGTACCTTAATTGGAAATAATGGGGGTGGCAAGTCTTTTGGCATCTCTGGAACAGCCTTAGGTAGTCCTTCGGCTAGGAGAGGATACATACCACTCATAAGAGCGTTTCTTTGTCTATCTACTTGTTCTGATTTCACTCGGATACCTTCCTCAATTAATATATTTTCTTGAACTTCCTTTGAACTCTCTTTACTCCTCTCTTCTTGTCTACGTGCTTTTTCTGTACGTCTATGAGATTCTTTACGCCATAACTCAACAGCGTCTTTCTGTGACTGTCTGACTTTTCTTTTCCATAACTCTTCCTCCACTTTCATGATGCACTCTGCATCCCAGGTTCCCGCTGCGGGCCACCTTTGACTTTCCGGCAATCCCTTGGTATAATCTACCCATAGATCAAGAAACAATATGGCATCTAAGCCATGCTTGTGATACATAAAATGCCCTGGAGTGTCCCTAGGAGGAATAGGAACTGCTTCTTCAAGCACCCCTTTTCTAGTAGTAATCTGTCTTAACTTCGAAAAGAGCGGCATATTGACAACTGATCTGATACTTAATCTTGAACACACTTAATACAAAAGAAGCACAACAATGAACAATCATTCATACCACAATATGTAGGACATTTTAACACATAACCTTTAAAAATGACCAACAATGATGACAGTCTGCATAACTAATCACCAAGCAGAATTCTTGACAATAACTAGATACTTCGGAATACTTGATATACTGCTAAACAGTACATATACACTGCTAAACAGTGCAGACCGGATTTGTGTACCCAAATCCGTCTTGACCGGCACAACCTATGTGCGCGTCAACACGCCTCCCCGGCGATGGTACTCACCGGGTAGCTCCTTGAAACGGAAGGCCTCAGAGAATGGACGGGACTCGATGACTGCGGATAGCGGACCCTCTGGACATCGGGATTTCGAAAACCTGGTGGGCCTCTGTATACCTCGGATCTTGCTCTCTCAGCTAGGCTCTGGTCGGGATACTTCGCACTTCTCACCGCCTCGTCTGGGTTGATCGCAGCCTCAGTCGCCCCCGCTTGACCGGAGGGAGCTTACAGGAAATCCTGCTGGTACGCGTTTATGGTCCGTCCAGCTGTGGCAGGAGACCGGGCCTGCAACGCACCGCCGGCGCGTGAGATGAGAAAGTGTCCCTGTTCGGGCGCCATTATGTGGTAAATATTCTTTTTACCTTGACTGAATTTCATACGGAATCTAAAATAAAGTAAAATAGCTCAGAATAACAAGAGGCAGAATCCGTGGTATAAGAGATTTTCTGAATGGGCTTTATTCCAAAATGGCCGACTCGAGTGGCGGCCTTCAGGTTCCGTCACCACGAGGGTTCAGGAAGTGAAGTACAATACTTTATTGACAAGAAGTAACTTTTATAGGTCATACATTACAATGAAACGAATGCAAAAGGCGTAACAATTGATAAGAGGAATGACATAGTGGTACGTAATCGAAACTAGGCGTAATAAGGAGCAGAAAGAAACATGATTGGCTCTGATTATCATGCATAGGTGGATCTATAAGATAATACTTAACATAGATGCGCGCGCAGCAGCATGACGTGTGATTGACGTGCAACTAGGGGGTGAAGGGGACTTGACATTTAGCTCTACATGTGGAGACGAGAAGTCTGGGGGGTCAAGTCAACCTAATCCCAAATCATATCTAACATCCTATGTTTAGAGAACTATGTTATCCACAAGAAAAGACTCTCGGACAGAATCTATTCTATACTGACTGTGTGTGCGTGTACAAGCGTCTAAGTGTCTATATGAGATGCGAGGGGCAGAAAACTTTCCATGGCAACAGGGCTATGAATTACTTGCAGGAGGACGGAAAGGCCGAGTCCTTTGCTTGTGAGCTAAAGGAAATGTTTACCTAAATCACTAGACAGGAATGCATCGGCTGAAGAGCAAAGTAGATAATTCGAAGGTGAAATACAGCTTCTTGGCAGGCAGGCAAAACTGGCCGAGGCAGGCACCGTTAGCTGCACAGGGAGTAGGACAAAGTTCATGGATACAGATGCGAGCTCAAGCTGAAGCTGTCAGAGACAGAGAGCAGGGAAGGCTTTGAGGACAGAATCGGGCCTACTTGCCTGAACTGTAAAAATGGAGTAACTTAGCCATATAAAGTCGGTGGCCTTTCATACTTAGGAATCGAATATCCAGCCCATTGATGGCGGATCTGACAGAGAACATGTTGACGGTGGACGCACATATGTTTGCGTTTTGGAAACTGGAACTGGAGGGAACATACATGTACTTGTGACATGCACATAGAACCGTTGGGGTCCAAGATAGGGGACATAACGAATCAGGAAAATCCACATTTCCACACATGAGGCATGCAATTTGCGACTCCATTGGGAATCGCAAATAGTTCTCTGACACTGTTGTACATGGCATTTAGCAACTCGCAAATTGCGACTCGCAATTGAGTGCAATTTGCGAGTCACTAAATGACCCGGTCATACATCTGGCCCCAAATCTTTAGGCTCCAACTCCTTCATTGGAAGACTGTGTTTATAGAGGGTGGCAGCCTCTATTTAATTTTTGTGGACCTAAAATCCTCATTTGATCTGGTGCTGAGAGACAAACTGTGGGCAACATTAAAGGATTTGGGGGCCCCAGCTTATCTTTGCCACCTGCTGAAACTGCTACATGAAGGCAATTATGCTCAAATAAGGTTTGGCAAACATGGAGAACTTACTGCCCCCATACCTATAGACAGAGGTGTTTGACATGGCTGTGTTCTTGCCCCCACCCTTTTCTGTCTTTTTTTAAATGGACTTGTAGAGGCATTGACCGTGGTAAAGGACATAGATGCACCCAAGCTGGCGAAACGTAAAGTACCGACTATCATGTTTGCCAACGATACTTTTTTGCTCTCAAAAATACCTATGGGCATACAGAGGGTCCTTGACAACGTCAATGCCTTTTGCAAATGTAGGGGGTTAGAGATTAATATCCGGAAGACCGAATATATGGTCTTCAATCCAGTTAGTAGCACTCGGCCAAACCCCTGTCTACAAGGCAGACCTCTGGTGTCCATATTTGAGTATCTTGGGATTACTCTAACAGAAAAAATGTTTTGGGGTGCCCAAATCAAAATAGCCAGTTTAAAGCTGGCCCAGACCATGGGGGCCTGACAAAGGTATTCAGGAACTCCACTCATAAACCTGTTTGCCCGATGGTTGAAATATACAAAGTGCAAGCTAGGGGTGCTGCCTTGTATGGGGCTGAAATTTGGGGCCATTGCCCATCTGGTAATATAACAAAGATCGAGAAAACTTTTGCCAGGCTGTTATTTGGCCTTCCCCCTAGCTCCCCTCTTACACCGCTTCGCCTGGATCTTGAGGAAAGGCCAATTGCAGACAAAATTGCTCTCAGACCCCTTACATTCTGGTGTCGCTTGTGGGCTACCCCACAACTGGCTGAATACAGGGCAGAGTTGAGGGAGGTTCTGAGCCTCCAGGGTGTGGAAACATTACCATGGTTAGCCTTTGCCAAGGATACACTCTTGGCCATGGGAAGGGTTAACCTATGGTATAATGCTGAGGTAACCTGCCCTACAATATCCAGGAAGGCTTTGGTATGGAGCTATAGGGAGAGCAAACTTACCCACCTGCAGGGGAGCACCACAATTGTCTCTCTCACTGCAGCGTTCTTGGGAATTAAAGATCAGTACTGGATGACATTCAGCCCGCGCTGGGCAGGAAGCTATACCTTCAATTTAGGTATGGGATACTCCCGTTGCATGCCTTTACAAACAAATGGGCAGGTTCACCCCCTTTGGGCTGTTCGGCCTGTAACAATATAGTGGAGTCAGAATATCATGGATTTTATTTCTGTCCAGATTATAGGAAGGCCAGGTATCAATGGTTGATTCAGCTATGCAGAAATCTGGGAACCAAGCACTGCTTAGAGGCTTTTAGGGTACTGAAATATAACACCCATCTGCCTATTGCATTTTCAGTGTCATGCTTTTTATTCTCCATGTGGTGTGTACGTAGAGCGATCCTGAAGGCCAACCCACAGACACTAGCTGACAACCTCATAATATCTTTACTAGATCTGGTATATTTTTAACATTTATGATTTTTAGCGTGTTTCTATTGATTGTAATATGATGCATACTTAGAAATGTTACATATTCGTGCATATCTTTGAACATGTCATGGGTGTGATGGGCCTTGCGCTGGCAGCCCAAACCTAGGCTATGGGGTTTGGGCATGTGCCTATATAGATTGTTTTTATGAAATGTTAATGTAATGCACATGCACTTTCTTGAGCAACTCTACCACAGGGACATGGGGTCTGGGCACGTGCCCATATGGACTGTTTTTAGGTCTCGCCTGACCCAGCGCATGCGCTGGTCTGGCGAGACTTATTGAGAGGGCTCCAAAAAGTGCTACCAGGCCAGCCTAGAGCTACAGTGCATGTGCGCGGGCGAGCGTGCCGCGCTTTACCGCAATTACTTTCACTTTCGGGGCCGCACGGCCGCTTTGCATAGCCATTAGGTCTCGCTTTTGGGACCTTATAAGTATTTAGTTATGCAACTGTTGCATAGCTAAACACTTATAAGGTCCCAAAGGCGAGACCTATTGGCTATGCCAATGCTTGTTATGAAATGCTATTGTATTTGCGCATGCCCTTTTATGGTCAAAATGACCGAAATAAAGTTTATTTGATGATGGTTATTTATATTTTAAAAAACACAACACAATTAACACATACTATAAAATTAACTATTTGTATATTTATTATTACTTAAATAACTTTCTGCCCTATATTTCTACAAAGTACACAACACATATCTAAAATTAAAACTTTAAATTGTATTATTTAACCATGCTACATAATTAAATATTTAATTAATTATTAGTAATAATTAACTATTACTAAAATAATTATATTTAATTATCTTGACCTTTTATGCATACAAAACAAACAACCCAAACCTAATATATAAAAAATCATAACATTTGCATAATTGTCATAATTCATTGTCAATTAAACAATTATTATTAAGAATTAAAATGAATTATATTTAATTACCTTAACTTCCCTTAATCCTACAAATGCCACAACTCACACCTAATATATAACTTAAAAAATATCTTAATAACATATTTTACATAATTATTTATCATTTCAATAATTATTATAAATGAACTAACTAATTGTAATTAATTTACTTCCCATTCAATACTCCTACAAAACACAAGATACGCACCTGAAATGCAATTAAAAAATAACAATTATACAATGAACATAAGTAATTATCAATTAAATAATTATTATTAATTAATACCTATTTATTAATTAATCATAATTCATTTACTTCCCATCCTATACCACTACAAAACACATATCTCAAAGTTAATTCAAAAATAAAATTAATTATTCAACTAACAAAAAACTATAAATTAATTGATTAAAAACTAATTATTAATTAATTATAATCAATTTATTTCCCAACTTATACCCCTTTCAACCCAACAACCGCTACAGTATTAAAAAAAAATACTAAGGGCCCGATTCACAGAACTAACTTAAGACAAAATCCTAAACTTACTACCATTTTGGTATTCACAGAAGGCACTTACTCATTTCGGTATTCATAGAAGTTAGGAGTCCTAACTTTAGGACTCCTAAATGCCTTTTGTGAATACCGAAAGTCTTAAAATTATGATTTTTCTCAGTTTAGTAGTAGTATAGTTAGGACTCCTAACTTTAGGACTCCTAAATGCCTTCTGTGAATACCGAAAGTCTTAAAATTAGGATTTTTCTCAATTTAGTAGTCCTAAGTCTAAATTTAGGACTACAAAATTGAGAAAAATCCTATTTTAAGAATTTCGGTATTCACAGAAGGCATTTAGGAGTCCTAAAGTTAGGAGTCCTAACTATACTACTACTAAACTGCAAAAAATCCTAATTTTAATACTTTCGGTATTCACAGAAGGGATTTAGGAGTCCTAAAGTTAGGAGTCCTAAATTTAGGACTACTAAATTGAGAAAAATCCTAATTTTAAGAATTTCGGTATTCACAGAAGGCATTTAGGAGTCCTAAAGTTAGGAGTCCTAACTATACTACTACTAAACTGCGAAAAATCCTAATTTTAATACTTTCGGTATTCACAGAAGGCATTTAGGAGTCCTAAAGTTAGGACTCCTAACTTCTGTGAATACCGAAATGAGTAAGTGCCTTCTGTGAATACCAAAATGAGTAAGTGCCTTCTGTGAATACCAAAATGAGTAAGTGCTGTCTGTGAATACCAAAATGGTAGTAAGTTTAGGATTTTGTCTTAAGTTAGTTCTGTGAATCGGGCCCTAACAATTTTAAAACTATAATAAAAAACATAAACTATTAAACAAACATTTTATAACACATACAATTAAAATACATACTAAAATAAATAAAAATAATTTTAAAATGATATTCTTAACGACAATATTTTTGTAAACTATATTAATGATTTGGATATTGTTAAAATTTAAATTACTTACCTTAATCAGTATTCTTGCACACAATGAGCCCGATTTCGATCCCGTTAGTAAAGGCCTCCGAATAGCCCGTTTCAGGAGAGCTTTCAAGGCGAATTGCATTCCGGGAGTCCGTGCGACCGTTTCCAATGCATCCGTATAATGATGGACTCGGTTTGCTCGGACTTCCATTGAACTCTATGGAGCCTATGTATCGAACGCGTACACAGGCTCCCATTGCAAAAAGGTGTGGGTGGGGAAAAGTGTACACCATGTGGTGGGCACTCCATGGTGCATAACACACTGTACATGGTTGGGTAAAGTGAACCCATGGGTACCCCCACAGGCCCGGGTGAAGGGAGGCCGGCTAAGGGCCCCCAATTCTGGAAGCCTTTTTGATCCAGGCTAACCAATCGGAAAGGCTGTCTGAATCGTTCATCATACTTGCTTGCTTGGAAAACCTAGTCCATAGAGCTGTACGAATCAGCTCTGGAGGGCTCTATCTCTCTGAATGCCTTGCGGAACCGATTCTGTCAGCGCTAAGGCTTTCCAGGCTTCGTACTTGGTCGTTCGAACTGTGAACAATTTGGTCAGAAACAAGGGCTCTGGATCTGTTTAGGCAATTCCAAATCTGATTCGGAGCCCTTCTGACCGAGATCAAAATCGACCCCAATATTTCTGTGTGAGGAAATTTCAGACTCGATATTTCTGTCTGCCAATATCTTTTTTCGATATTTTGTCTGAACACCAGTCATGGCAGGGGGGGCCCGCACTCGTGGCGGGACCTTCGCACTGCAGTTACTCACTGCGGAGGACCCACTATGAGTGTGGGACGCCCCCCACACTGCGATGCCCCTGCCACAATTGCGGAGGCCCGTTACAAATTAGGCCCTAAGTCTTCAAGCTTTGCAATGCCCAGGCCTTTAGACCGATGAGCCTTCATGATTAATCCAAGACAGGTATTTGACTGAATTAGAAAGGTGTAAAAGAAAGCAGGCATAGGCCAACACATTTGCTCTCTGTTTCTGCTTGACCTGATGCAGAAAGAAAGGTGCCAAATCCGGCAAGCTGCAAGACGGACTTGACAATCGCTGCTGCTGTTTCGTCCTGAAACCTGAAAGTGCTCCAAGAACCCCAGAGCACCTCCAGCCTTCGAGAAATCACAGAGAATCTCACTTGGCGTGAAGGTATCACTCCCCTGCACACCGCAGGCACCAATCCCATGAAGTCCGGATTGTTGACTTGCTGCTCCCAAATGACCTCAATGCAGCACCAAAGCAATAAAAAGTACAACAGATCTGGAGGCTCAGATCTGCCTCTCCACCAGGTTTGGAGGCACCAACTCCCAAAGCACCAGAAGCAAACGCCTGTTGTGGGACGTTCGAGACACCGGAGGCCACTTCCTGAGTGGCCCAACTGTCCTGAGAACGCTTCTCCAAGTTGCCTGCTCCTGACCGCAATGACCTCAAAGACGCACTATGCCCGACGACTGGCTAACCTGTTTGCTCTGCATCTGGCCCAACTGGCCCCAGCATCAACCAACCAGCTCTGCTCCCATGGTCCCCAGGCCCTTGCAATCTCCTCTGTCCAAAGAGACCCACCGATTTATCAGTAAGTCTACCTGTGCCGTGCATTTTCAAATGGTCCCTTTCGTCTTTGCCCATCAAATTCTAAGACCCTCAGCAGTCTGCTCCCACCATATTCAGGATGCTCTCTCCTGCTGGAACTTTGGACCTTGTCCCCACATCGACCTACAACCAAAAGGAGAAATTCGTGAAAGCACTGCCTGATTTTATATGCAATTTTCTATTTATTCCTATTGTTTCCTATGGTGTGTAATTGCGCACAATTGTGATATATTTTCCAAACTCTAAAAATCGTAAAAAATTTACTTATCCTAGAATTGTGTTCTTGGTCTCTAAAAATACATAAAAATAGTCTTTATTTTTACAAATTGGTCTTGGATTTATTCTTGAGTGTGTGTCTCATTTATTGCCTCTGTGTGTGACAACAAATGCTTAGCACTATCGTCTGATAAGCGTAACTGCTCGCCCACACTACCACAAAAAGAGCATTAGAATTATCTATGTTCATCTCTGCATACCTATTATGGAGTCACTGGAATCTCTAGACAGTGCACTTCATTTTAGAGCACTAGAGAGCCAGCTTTCTACACCAACACAATAATGCGTACTGACATAACCTCTTGGAACTACGGCCATGATTCAAAATGGTACAGTCCATATAAACTGGGACATCTGATCACTCTATCAGTAAATCATATAAGTGTTGTGTAAATTTGAACCTTTAAGGCAGGACAACAAATAATTCAACCAGTTCTGAAATAATTATTCTTGTTTATCCTTTAATAAATTTGACAGCACAAATGCATGTTAAAATCATGAAATGAAACAAAAAAGATCAAATTCTATGGCTGTAGCAAATGGGTTCTGTCTATTTAACCGCCCTGTATTTTTTAACGCATACACACATACGTGCATGTGTACACAGATGGGACTCAAGCAGTGCTCGTGAGACTCCGTACTAGAGCCACAGATCCAACGCAACACTGAAAGCTTCTCATGCTGAACACAAGTGCACCTACTATTGGCTTAGAAAGTCAGACATAATGTACTTTCAAAAGTTGGCCTTACAGCAGAGACTATTATTAGAAATGTTAAAGTTGCATTAATTCTGTGTGTGTTTGTGAGGGAACAAAAATGTAAAGGTTCACAGGGAGGAAAACCCATTCAACAAAGCAACATACATGATTTATACTGTGGCAGACACAAACCTGAAGTATTGCAAAATGTCATCATTTACCCTTCGGGTGTAATATGTTGTTCAATGCAAGCTAGTTCCTTTTAGTAGCATATAGCATATGGCTACCATTCATGTGATCTCTTAGCGCTTCTTGAATCTGTTAGTTATTCCATATGGTTCTGTAATTTCTCATTCATTGGAGTCAAAGTGGTTTAATTCACTTGGATGTGTTTATTTTATGCTGCTTATTGGTGTAAGAAACATTAAACCACCTTGGGTTGAATAGGACTCACATCACGAACCAGAATTTGTTTTTAAATATTTAATGAGTGTCCTTTCACATATGCCTGAAAACCTGTGTATTTATTCAATTACTTAGTTCAACAAATAGGCCACTAAATGCACAGTTTTCAGACATATAAAAACACCTTTACAGGGAGTGTGGTGTCGGGGCCAACCAAGATGGTGGTGCCACGCTAAGTTCTGATGGACACAGGAGCCTACATCATTTTTGAGACTGCTCCGGTGCTTGTTGGCGGAGGAGACAACCTCCAATAACTTCCTTATTGTGTGTAGACAACCCTGGGGGAGTCTGCCTTAGAGTGAGAGGTCTCACCCACCATTTAGTAAGGCAGCAGGCATACTTCCTTATCAAACATTGAAATTGGAGCTGTTGTGCTCTGTTGTTAATTTTATATGTGCAACTGCTGCATTTGGAAACACTGACAGCCTGGCCCCTGGTGCTGTGAGATTTATTAATGACATTTCTGTCCCCTCAATGAATGGCAAGCACCTTGGAAGTTTCTACCTGTACATTACCATGCTGACTCTATACAGCACTTCTCATGGATTTCCGTAACAGGTTTCAGGCTTATATTATATTATTTAGTACCAAACATTTTATGTGAGCTCCTCCCAAATGCTCTCATGTTTCATGCATAATTTTCTGAGCCTCTTTCTCATGTTTTCTCAGTTCTTTGGCTCATTGATTTGTTTCTCTTGAAGATTTTCAAAGGAGAATATTTGACATCATTTTCAATACTGGTACTCTCATGACTAATTCAGCTATAGTGCTCGTATCTCAGGTTTTCAATTCATAACGAACAACTCAACTGTTTTCCTACTAAAATGTAAGTCTCAGATGTGTGTAGAGACTCAGCAGTTTCCACGAATGTATCCCCTTTATTCTCTGGCCTATTTATTGCATATAAGGTAGAAAAGGAAACTTTAAGCTTTCTGGTACTTCTCAGACTCGGATTCCAATCACAACGATGTGGATGACGTTCCTTCTTAGAAGCCAGAGTCTCATTCAGGTACCATCCCCAGAACTTTCTCACTAAGGGCCGCATTACAATGTTGGGTTGACCTTCATCCGCCCAATATCGTATCGGTATGGGTACTGCCTGACCATTGGTCAGCAGTTTCCTATACCTTATTACGATGTGACAGCACATGGTGAGGTCGCACACTCCCATTTCCCTTTAGGAACCTGTGCTGCGCCCATAAACCGGCCGTGGCAGAAGCTCCCATAGAGAAATGTAAATCCCTACACCATGTGCCAGGCACCTTATGTTGCAGGGATTTCCCTTGGCCCCCAACCATAGGCCGCACGAAGAAGGAAGAAGGGGTCCCTGCTAGGGGCACCCAAAGTCGCTTTCTGACAGGCTTTCTATGTCAGAAAGCCCGGCATGGGAAGCCTGTTGGAAACCAACATCGGAATCCCGATGGCAGAAACGCTGTCCTATAGGGATTACGTGCCGGTTCTGACAGGCGATGGGTTCCTTGAGCGTGTGGGAATCCAGCTGGAATGACTGGCCAGTATCATATTCGACCACCGGAATTGTAATGCGGCGATCTTTCCCACTCACATCGCAATGAAGCGCTTTAGTAAATTGCCACTGGCATCAAACAAAAGACCTTAAAAACATCCTCCATCTCCAGTGAAATCTACACAGCGTCGATGGATGTGATTCTTGAAGAAATACGTGTGTTGAAAGCCTTCATGGAAGAGACTATCAACATTTTGCAACATTTAGATGGCAAATGGTCTTCTCTAGAGTCATGAGTTTTAATGGTAGACCAAAAAACAGAAAGTCTTCAACAAGCGACTTCAAGTATTTCTCATCTGGAGTCTGAAATCTCTCTTCTCATAAAAACACACCAAAGATCTTGAACACCGAAATCGCAGGAAGAATCTGCGCGTATATGGACTCCCTGAAATCAATGAGGGCTCTGATCCGACTGTCTGCTTGCGGTCTGTTCTTCCAAAACTTCTTGACATATCAATTTTTACCCCTCTGAACATGCAAAGGGCACATAGGTTTTGTCCCAGAGTTTCTATAAAACCATGAGGAGTTATTTTATTCTTCCTGTAATACGCAGATGTATTGCAAGTGATGTCATCTGTCAAAGCCAAAAAACTAATTTTCTGGGCTGGTTGCAGATTGTTTTTTTCTCAAGATGTGGCCAAGGGTACTACAGATTGCGGGAAACAATTCTTGGAAATGTATCCTCAATTGAGAGCTATGAATGTTACATTTAGTCTAATCCATCCTGGCCTGTTTAAAATGACTTACAAGTAAAAAACAACCACTTATGAGGAGCATGCTGCACTTAAGAGATTTCTCCAACAAGAAGCAGAAAATATGGACACTTCAAGAATTACGTGAATGCCATCTGATCTCTCTTGCCTGTTTTTTCTTTTAATAATAATTAAGTAATAGTTTCTTTTATGAATGATTGTTATGATGGGTTTTGGGTGGGATTGGGGTTTGTGAATAGTTGAGCGGTTCCCGCTCCTCCTGACCACATTCGTTCAAAAGCTGGGTATGGAGAGCATAATACTGAGACGTACAGGCGACCCTCCTAGCGTGATTGGGATGTTATCGTGTTCTATTGTGGACAACAGCACAACTTGACAGGATAATACACAAAACCTGAATTGTATCCTGTGTCTCCGGAAATAATTACCTGTGCAATGTGAGGTGTAATTTGTAATACCTGCATATGAAAATCACAATAAAGTTTGTTTTTAAAAAAAAAAAAGAATGATTGTTATGATTTTTGTCTCAAGCCGGATCAAACTTTAATTCTGTGATGTCTTTTTTTCTGGTGATGCAGGTAAATGTCTTCCCCGTTCGTTCCAGTAAGGTCTCAATTTTATGTGATATCTTCATTCATGTCATTTATGTCCTGTGGAGTTCAAGTGTTGACGCTGTGACCTTCCTGTGTTGCAAATTTCCCTCTTGTTTTTGTGTTTTGTAGGTACATTCTTCAGTCGGCATTTGTATGACTTGTACTGTCTTTTTGTTTTCTTTTTCACCATTTCTTTACTGATGTTTCTTTCTATGGTTCATTCTGTCTTTTCTTCTTTCCTGTCTCCCGTCCTATTTCCCTTCTCTCCCTTCCTTTACTCATTACACAAAACTCTTCTTCTCCTAGTACTTGATTTATTTCTTTATTACTCTTGCTACTAGACATATTGACTGTGCATGCTATTTTTCAGTAATCCATTCAGGGTTATCACATAGAATATTAAAGGGTTAGGTAACCCAATTAAGGGGAAGAGGTTGTTACCCCATATAGCTAATTTAAAAACAGATGTTGCATTACTTCAAGAATCACAGCTTTCTGAATTGGAGATTGCTAAGTTAAAAAGATGCTGGGTAGAGAATGGGTTTGCATCTCCCACTATGGGTAGGAAGAATGGAGCACTGATTCTTGCCACAAAAAGTTACATATTACAGATGTTAACCAGAATCTGATTCTGAAAGTCCTTGGATCATTGCTAAGCTTCTTGTTGATAACATACCTTTAACTATTTTTAATGTATATGGTCCAGTTTCCGTTGATAACACTTTTTGGACCACCATTTCTGATAAACTGCTTTTGTGTGATGATGAATATATTATTTTTGATGGTGAATGCAATCAAATTCACGATTCTATCCTAGATGGATATTCAACAGTCAAATGTGTCCACTCTAAAATGCATTCACAATTCAAATCCAGCATAAGTCTTTAGCTGATATTTGGAGATTATGTAATCCAGATCTCCGGAAATATAGTTTTTATACGCCCCCGTAATATCCACAGTCTGACAATCCACAATTTTTCTCAGTAAATAATTGGCCCAACATGGTCTTCAGTCTGATATTAGGTCAATTTTAAGATCATACCATGCACCAGTATACACGGACCTTGACGTCATACCCGTTTCACCGCATGCAGGTAGATGGCGCTTTAACAATTCACTACTTTTATATACTAAATTCACATCCCAATTTGAAACCTTTGCTTCTGAATATTTTGTTATTAACACTACTCCTGATTCTTCTTTTGCAATGATTTGAGATCCCGCAGTGACAAGAGGATTTATAATAAATGTTCTCTCGCAAAAAAAAAGATCTATGGAAGCACAACCGAACCAATTGCTTGCTAAAATTAAAACATTGGAATATACCTATGATCACTCTAAAAATTAAATCTCCCTCCAACATACTGTTGACGTCAAACTCACCTTTAATAGATTAACTATGAATGCCACCTCTTCATACTTATTGAAGAGCAGTACACATTACTATGGGGGCCAAAATAGAATGGGGAAATTGCTTGCAAACTATTTAAAAATCAAAGAGTTAGAACCAGAACAGAATACTTACGAAACAGTACAGGAACTACTCTCTTTAAGGATAAGGATATCTTAAATGAATTTCTTAACTTTTACACAAATTTAAATTCCCCTGAAACACAATCATTGTAATCAGATTTAATCAAATTCTTTCTAACCATTGTTCCCCCTCCCTCACATCATATTGTTTTTGATTCACTAGAGGCAGAGATTTCACTTTTAGAAATTACTCATGCAGTCTCCATATTATGCAGAGGGAAAACTCCAGCGCCTAATGGTTTTACTATTGAATTTTATAACCACTTCGCAAAGTTTCGCCTTCCCAACCTTTTACTTTTATTTAACTTATTCATCACTAGGGGTGCCTCTTTGGGCTCCTTCCAAGATGCCATGATTTGCTTAATTCCAAAGGCTAATAAAGATCTCTCACAGTGCAAGAATTCCCATCCCATTCCTTTAGTTAGTACTGATAAAACATATTTGCAAAACTTTTTGGCATTGCGTTTTGACCCGATTATACCTGACCCTATATGCCGGGACATCCGGTTTTGTTAACGGTCGATTGTCCTCTGACAATGCTCATTCTTTTTTTAATGCCCTAAGCAAGGCCTCCACATGAGATCATCCCAATGACGCTATTGCTTTGGACGCAGAAAAGGTTTTCAACAGGATTGGTTAGGATCTTATGTTTCAAGCATTAAAATAGATTGGCTTCCCACCCAAATTGATTGCTTTACTTTCCTTGCTATACACAGGTCCTAAAGCTGCAAGGTTTGTTAATGGTATGCTCTCAGACTATTTTCCTTTGTTCGGAGGGGTACGCCAAGGTTGTCCATTATCACCTCTCTTGTTTATTATTGCACTTGAACCCTTTTTAACCAAAATTAAACAAGATGCACATATTTCAGGTTTTCCAACTGGGTCTCACCAAATTAAAATGTCATTTTATGCTAATGATATCCTTCCATAATGTTCTATCCCCACAGCTTCCCTTCCTCCTTTTCTTCAGAAAATTACTACTCGTAGGAAGGTAGAATCCTTCTGCATGGTTACACACAGTTTTTGCCTGGGGCTATGCTGCTTTTTGACTAGTCTGACTGGGATCCTGCTAATCAAGACCCCAATCTATCTGCTGTCTCCCAAAACTGTTGTGTTCAGTACTTAGATACATGCCAGATTGAATACTGGGGTACCCCTGTCATTCCCTAGTATATGGTACCCATGTACCCAGGGCATAGGTACCCATGAGAGACCATTCAAAATGGAACTACAGGCCTGTGTAAGTTTGTGCATGTGCCACTTACTAAAGATATAGGTTTACTATATCTAAGGGTCACTGCACTTATAACATATAAGTCACCCCTATAGCAGGCCTTTACAATCCTGAGGGCAGGGTGCTTGGTTCTAAGTGAGAGGGTGCCCCTGCATGAGCAGGACATCCCTGCAGCCTACGCAGTCCATTCTGTTGGGTTGTCAGTGAAGCAGCTGTATACTATATAGAGGGGCACAGCGTAATCGCACGATGACCATCTTGAAAGCGGCTGCAACGATTCCTATCATGTTTGGTATCAGCACTGGAAGAGCCCTCCGTTAGGCTCTCAATGTTCCCGGTACCAGCCTTCTAGCCCCAGACAGCACAAAATGGTTGCTGCCGACCAGAGACACATTTCTGCCCTCCTGCTGCTGAGCCAAGCTTGAGCAGGGGAGGGCAGAACAATAGGCATCCAGTCACAGGGAGGTGTGACCACCTCCCAGACAGGATTTAGTGTATTAGGGCTGGGTGGGTGAGCTTGCCAGCACCAGAAAGTCTGCATGAGGGACACATTTGGTATCCCTGTGCATAGTCTAGTTTAAACCAGTCATGGGAGCTGTTGGCTTCTGCTCAGGTGCAAAACTGGACTAAGGACATGGGGGTAACCTCCCCCCTGTCCAGACCCTCCCCTGGGAGGGTCCCCTGAATCTTCCCAACCCTTTCCTTAGGGTACTTAAGGGCTTATCTGGGTGTAGGTCCCTAGATTCGTCGTGGGATAAGATTCAGAACTGAAACCCCTGCACTTCTACTGTCTGGGCACTGTGGACTTCATTTGGGCCTGACTTTGTCTCCCTTCCAGTCAGCTGCATCATTTGTGCCTGTGCATCATACAGGAACCTTCCAAGGCCTGTGAAGCATCAAGGACGACCAAAGTAATCTCCCTTGGAGTGAAGGAGTCACGCCCCTGCATTCGCAGGCACAGCAATGAAGAAGACCGGTCTGCAGATC
The DNA here is from genome assembly GCF_964204655.1 of Triturus cristatus. Lineage (NCBI taxonomy): Eukaryota > Metazoa > Chordata > Amphibia > Caudata > Salamandridae > Triturus > Triturus cristatus. Next base: position 903,539,369 of record NC_140593.1, read on the forward strand.
CCGAGCTCCTCCAGACTCCGTGGGCTTTGCAATACAAGTGGTGGTTTTCCTCAGCTCTCGAGGCCTGCTCTATCCGCTTACCATGTTTGAGGCCAGTAGTCCTTGAGTGGGTTGCAATAACCGAACCCCTGGGTACCTCGTCCCCTTTGCATTTGCAGAGGCTTGTTGATCTCTTTGCAGGAAGATCTTCAGGCTCCAAGTAGCCCCAAACTCGAGCACCTCCAGTGACCAGAATCTTTGGCCACACCACATCGTGTGCATCGTGGCCTGCATCTTTTGGTGACCTGCTTGAGGTCCTCTCGCGACTCCTGTGCCTTTGGCCTGTGGGTCCATTGGAGGGTCACCTTTGTTTTCCTTGGGCTCCTTTGATTGCTCGGGGCCTGCCCTGACTCCCCTGCTTGTGGTGAGTCTCCTAGACCTTGCTGGTCCCAACCGTGCACCTTCTTGCCTTCATGCATGAGTTTCATTTGCCAAGGCTTGTTGGTGCTCCCACTGAACACCGATCCTTCAGCACTCGACATCCTTCGTGGGACAGCTCGTATCTGGGCCCTGGTCATCCTCAGCATTGCCTGGTCTTCGCAGCTGCACAGTCAAGGTCACCATCATCTTTCCTGAAGCACTCAACATCGGAGCATATTCGTCTTCCAGGGCTCCTGTTCACTCCTGAGTGACATAGACTCTGTCCCCTCTGCTTTCAGGTACTCCTCTACAAGAATCCATGTTTGGATTCATCCGGACACTTTCTCCTCTTCCAGCAGCGGCACTTTCCGTAAGTCCTCCATTGACTTTGACTGCAGTTTCCGATGCCATTTTGCACCTATACACCTGGCTTCCCTGGGATAGGTAACGTGCCAGTAAGAGAACTTTCTACATCTAATTGAATTCCCAAGGAAGATGTGGCGCTCCCTCATGTTACTTAATCACTATACTTTACCTGGATACTTATTTCCCATCAATGTCAAAGTTCATTAGCTTCCACTGATGCCAGATCACCTGCTGATCCAAATCTATTCATAAAGAAGGCAAAAATATTGTGCTTCTATAGCTTGACTTACTTACGAAGACACTAGTCTAGTCTTAGTGAATAACACACACATCTGCTCAAATGGCAAAACTAGCACTCTAACACATACATGAAAGGGATTAGCACTGTGGCTAATACGACAGCTGCATTTCAAGCCTAACCCAGAGACATGTTTAGCTGTCTTAATTTCCTTATGTAATCAATAAAGCACATAATTATGTTTTAAATATTGTGTTAGCATTTACAGTAACAAGTGTACTCATCCATCCGTGGATAACGAGTAATTAATAAAAGTCATCAACTGTAAGTGTTAATAAGGCCACATGCATTACAACAGGCAAAGCTTAAGGATCATATATCCCTGTGACAACTATGCTGTAGCTGAAGCTTCCCAGAGAAAAGGGGGAAGTGGTGTGCTCCCAAGCCTGGTGTAATACCTCTGTATGAATGCCTTTGCTTGACTCTCTGTGAGTTGGTGTACACTCCCTCATAATCTCAAAGTGAACAGTCAACAAATATAAGACCCTTCCAACAACAAAACAAATGCAGCTTTCACAGCCCTGCATCCCACCCAGTATGAGTTCCTTCCAAGAGTCATACTCATGTGAAAGCAAAAACAAACACTCCTACTGATCCTAGCACCACCCAGTTAGGTTTGATCATAAATGCAGTGATAGGCCCTCTCCCACCATTTCTTGTCAGCAGTAGTAGAGGTTAATCAGCTGTTGCCGTCATTGAGGCAATGACTGATGGCCTTTTCCATCCCCTGATCCGCATGATCCCCAGCCCCTTGTAGCCAAGTAATGATGTCCTGTCGCTAGTTAGCTATGTCATCCGCATAGGGCGCTTTCAATGACCTGATCAATGCACAGCTCTCTGCTTTTATTCTTGTGACTTTTCAGATCTCCTGGGAGACATCTGAATTGGGTCTCTCAATCAATCTTCTTTTTCTCTGCTGAGGGATAGTAGCTCCTTTTCTTCCTTCTTCCTTGCTCTTGATTTTGACACAAAAGGATCAATCAGATTAGGCTACCCCATCTACACGATATGCCTTCTGTTCTGAAGAAATCAATTACTTGGCAAAAGTACATTCTTTTTTGTAGTGTCAGCACTGAAAGATCTTGGCATATCTGTGTCTTATGTCCTTTAAAGCTAGGTCCAAATCTATCAAAGAGTTGCGTCGCCCTTGTGCAACGCAGTGGGATGCTAGAGCAATGCACCTCTTAAGTTAGATTTCTCAAGCCATGCAAGTCCAGCTATGCTTGGTCCTGAGTGGCTTGATAACGTTGGAGTAACGCAACGCAGTGCAAATCACTGCATTGCATTACTCTGCACCGGCGAGGTGTTCCATGGGAGGAGCACGGGTGTTTCCATGCATTCACCAACGGATTTTGGCACATTTCCAGATTTACCATTACTGGTAGACCTGTGAATGCATCAAAATGCTACGCATCCCCAGGTGAGGAGTAATTAGGAGAGATATCTTTATTTCTCCTAGTTTTTTCCTCTTTCTCCATTTGCTGCATTCTGCAGCATGCACAGAAAGAGGAAAATGAGCCAGGGGATTGCTTTTGTGCAGAAACGTGTCGCTTCCCGCTCATAAACAATCCTGATTACAATACAGGCACCCTTTCACCATGGTGCCATGGTGCCTGCATTGGCGCTAGGCAGCACATTGGGCACCAGCACAGGAAACAGAAAGGAATGAGCCATAAAATGTTAAATACGGCACATTCCTGCCCTTTCACTATCATGCAGCGCAGCACAGCAAGGTCGCTTGCTGCACTTCCATGCTTGAATTTTTTAATAAATGTGACCAGCAGTAGCCTACATTTTCTTTCACCCTTTTCATGATTTTCCTCTTGATTTGAAAATGGTGGACTCTTGTCAGAATATTGAGCAGTATGTTTCTCCACAGAGGGGTGCTTACATTCTCTCCAACTCTGTGTGTTTAGAGTCAACGGAGTCCAGAACAGCTCTGAAAAGTCTCTGTATGTAGTTCTCAATGCCTTCACTCTCAGCACATGGGAAACGCCATTAAACCTAATGTTATTTGGCTTGGGCAGTTTTTCAAATCCTCATCTGCCCTTAGAGGTTGAAGTTTTGTTCATATAAATTGATAATCTCTTCTTGAAGGAATCCCTGCTCCTCAACTCTATTGTCACCTGTTTCTTCAAATGACAACCCTCTTTCCCCAAAGAATTGTCATTATTCCTATTGCCCTGGGTCTCTTGCTTCATCTTAGATCTCAGAATGGAGAAGTCCTCTCTTAAACCCCTGAAATCTTCCATGAACCATTTCATAATGGGACAATAGCATTTGACCCTTCAGGAGTGGATGACAACACTGGGGGAGAGATGGTGGGGTTTCCAGTGATTCTTCATTCTTGTTCCTATGAGAAAGGTTTTGCCAGCAAGTCCTTTATCATTTGTTCTCTTTTCTCTGCCACCATCTTGCATGGCCTATTCCGGTTGTGTGCTCCTTTCAGCAGGCAAGGCTGATCAGAGGGAAATACATACTTACTTGCACACCTAGAAGGTAGATCTAGCTTCCTCAGGGACAGACTTGTCCGCACTCACTCTGAAAGACCAGCTGGGCCCCAGGATTGCTGCTGAATTTCACAGCTCTCTTGTCACTCCATTGACAGAGGTGAAGCTTGGATTATGTATCTGGCAGAAGGCATGTGGCAGATGTCTGTAGCTGAGGCTCTTCCACTTCAGGATCTTTCTTCCTTCATTAACGTGCCCAAATTCTTGCTTCGTGTATGCTGTTGCCAAGCTTCCAAAAAAAAGAAAAAAAAAGAAAAAATGCGTATGTAAGTACATATATAGAGAGGCTGTGGATAAGCCCTCTTCACCCATTGGTCTGTTGAACTGTCATTCACTTTTTGCTTCAACTCACCACAGTATACAGAATAAGAAAATGGGTCTGTTCACTTCAGCCACCGTCTCTCTTACACTATGAGTGACAGCATTTGCCCAGTCACATACGCAAATCTGCCTAAAAAGAAATGCATTTGCTTGCCAGGGCTGGTGAACAGATACATTTTGTCATGACCTTTTTATCCATTCTTTATTTTATTTTTTTCTCAACACCCTCGTAGGGCTTTTTACTTTCATCAATAAGAATACTTTTTTCCTTTGCTGCCCATTAAAACTAAAAAGAGTTTCCAGATCTGTTCCAAGCACACTTACCTGCAGAGAAACACTTGTAAACTACTATTAATATTATATTCAAATTGTTTTATTTTATTGAGTGCATAGGGCTACCACATTGAGGCAGTGTGGTGTTTTTTAAAATTCTTTTTAATAGTATATGCTTGTAATTAAAAAAAAAGTAACAATAGCTTTCTAAGACCAGGATGTTGACTTTGCCAAAGCTTCTTGTTAATTGTGCATGGAGAGCCAATGCTGTGGTTAGTTCTCAATGTTTGTGTGCGTGCTCATATCCTACATAGATATCTCAGATCGTAAGACCTGTGTTACACCTGACAGCCTTTGGGTGATCTTCCCCCTAACCTTTTGACTTATTCCTCCAGTTTTGCCGATCTTGTTTTTGTTGGCCTTAGAACTCTATGCAATTTATCACTTCTAATCAATACTAAAGTGATTGTGTCCTCTCCCTTAAACATGGTAGGACTGACTTACATCCAATTAGCGCATTTAATTTACTTGTAAGTCTGTGTAAAGTGGTACTCTACGTACCCAGGGCCTATAAATCAAATGCAACTAGTGGGCCAGCAGCTCTTTATGTGCCACCCTCTCAAGTAGCATTTTTAAACGTGTCTTAGGCCTGTCGTTGTAACTGTGTGTGCGCAGTTTAAAATGCCATTTCGATTTGGAAAAATAAACCTATTGCCAGGCCTAAACCTTCCTTTTTGATACATAAGTCACTTCTAGGGTAGGCCTTAAACAGACGGTAGGACGGGTTCAGTGTAGTTAAAAGTTAGACATGTACTTCTAACGTTTACATGGCCTGGCAGCGAAAAACTCTTAAATTGTTTTTCACTTCTGCAAGGCCTACCGCTCCCATAGGATAACATTGGGTTAACTTAATACATTAAATAAGGGATCATTTTAAATTGGGAGCAGGTAGGAATATAGAGCTTGGTGTCTACCTGGCTCTACCTGGGCACACTTACAAAGTGTTTGACATGAGTCTTTTGTTACGCCAGACGAGCTGGGGAGGCAGAACATTCCAAACACCCCTGGCGGTGGAAACCTCCAAAACCTTTTCCGACTTCAAAGCTGGCACCAGATATACATAGTGGACCCTCAGACTCAACTCTTCAGCACACCTCTGGCCCTGTGGAAGACTCAACTCTTCAGCACACCTCTGGCCCTGTGGAAGACTCAGAGGGACTGCTGTGCTGCCTTGCTAGAAGGACTGCTCTGCTGCCTGCTGCCCTGCTACCTGAGTGAAAGGACTGGACCTGCATCTTGAACCCAAGAGCACCAGAATGACTCCAAGGGCTAGTTGGCTGGCTTTCTGATAAGAGCTTCAGGGACAGAAAAGGCTCCAACCACCTTGAACCCAGCACCTGGACTCTGTCTGCTATGAGTCCTACCCACTAAGTGGTGCCACCCTAGTCCTGGAGCCTTGGAAGTGGGTCCAAAAGTGCTCTTCCAGCACTGGTGTGGTCCCATGGGCAGAACAGGTGCAGTGAGGCAGATCTCTTCTTAGCCAAATTGGAACAGCCACATCACGATGCACCCCGTTGCCAAACATCGCAGGCCACAGTCTCCTCAGAACCGCCGCTGCATGGCGCATTCTTGAGGCAGGCCTTTACATCGCAAGCCCCGCATCGACTGTATTCTCGATGACAATGCAGGACTCCACATCATAGGCCCTCAGCTTCGTTGGAATTACTGGTGCACGACGCACCTTCAAAGCAGGACATTGAATCACAAGTCCCCCATTAACAGCATCGTCAATGATGACGCAGTTCTCCAAATTGCAGGTTTACTTGTGAATTTACCCTGACAGAAATTGTGGTTGCTACTTAAGTAGGGTTTCACCTCTCTCAACCAGTAAGCTAATTTCCAACAGCATGCTTACAGTCAAAAGATGTTTGTCAGCATTGAAACACAGATGCCACTTGTAGCTCTTAGGTGAAATGTTTTCCTCTAGATGGTTTCTTACATCTATTCTAGGGCCACATTGCTGGGCAAACACTTCGTTTGTGATATTGATGCAACAGAACGTTTTTAACATTTATTTGGCTTTATTTCTAATATAGATTAACTTTACGCTGTCAATATATTTTTATAAGCTTATATTATAAAAATCCTTGAGCTGAACAGTAAACTGTTTTAACCAACTGAAAAACAACCAATCAACTGAAATTCACCTACATCTTTTGTACCTAAAATGTGCTACAGTTTTCTTCACCCCGTTCACCAGGGATTTGGCATTCATCAGTTATCATTAGTTTCTGGGGCAAGTTGTGCTCATGCTTTTAATTGCATCTACTTATCAGTATGAACCTCTTTCAGCAGTGCCCTCACAGTGCTTTGTGACCCTAGCAATCGGAACTGCCTCAGACTATTTAACACGCATAACATCTGTGAAGAGTCTATGTGTAATAAAACCAAGTGGCCTTTCGCAAACATTTTATTTTCTAAATGTTCCCATTTTGGAACGCCTTTTACAAGTGGGCCAATCATGAAGATTGATTTTGAAAACTAGATAAAATATATTGTGCCGTTAATGTATTTTGTATTTTTAAACCAGCTCTGTTTTGCTTATCTCATTGAGCAAATAAGATAAAGTGTTTCCTTTTTGGTTTCTTTGTGCAAAATTGAAGGTGATGTCATCAATACTGTTTGTGATTAAGTCAGGGAGGTCTCTGCTTATGTGAGTGAGTAGGGAGGGCAAACCCATCCTAGCACAGCCGGTCCTTGACCCCATTAGAGAGCACTCAGCCCAAGGAGAGGAGGGGGTGATAGGTTGGGGGTCAGCAGTGGGGCTGTGCTATCCATCATTTCACTGATAGAACTGGAGAAGCAGGCTTGAATTATCATCCTGGCTGGAATTCCTGCACATAGAGCGAGAAAGCAAAGAGGGAGGACATGGCCTGGCAGTTCGGTCTGGACTATTCCCATTGGGCGTAGGGTCAAGACTGATTTGCATATGGTCTGGGACTACCGAATTTCCTCCTCCCCCCTGCGCATAACCACATTTCTAATGATGGACATGAGAAGGGAGTTTCTTTTGGAGGCGGGGGTCGTACAACCCCCGGCCATATTTATTAAAATATGAAAACAAAATTAAAATTTGGAAATAAACAATATTTACACAATTATACGCAGAAACATAACACGACATTTGATTACAATTCATATGCACAGATATCAGATGGCTAACCTTAACATATCTCTAATACATAGTTTTTCCTATCCGAATCTAACATCTGGATCATAATCATACATTAATTACTTTCTGCGTATCCTATTTGGGCCTACGGCAAGGTCGCTAACCGGTGTCAGATCCTTATCCATTAGCCACGCCCTCCCGTAGGAGTTGCGCATGCGCAGAGGGCCCGCTTACCGAGAGGGTACTTCCCCCCCCGGTTACCCCCATACATTCCCTGAACTCCATTCAAATTTGGGGGGTCTTGCACTCTGCGCCATTTAATGACGTCCATGCCAGTGCGGGGTGGCCAACCAGCCTAAAGAAAGCGTGACTCCCCCCTTTCCCCGCACCCATCCAGCCAACCGGATGTACCGCCCCTGGAGTTATAGGAGAGACCCCTTGTCCCTCCCCCTGGGCGACCCCATCCGAGAATGGCGCCGCCCCCTAAGGACCTTAAATTTACTGCTCACCAGTCATGACCTTAGCGCCACAGGCCAGCATAGTTGCCCGACTATCTGGCCCCCCCATCCTGTCACTCAGAAAGGTCATGCCCCCGCGCCTAAACTCCCTAGCCAAGCTATGAAATTTTCTAACATTATTTCATTACCTAACCTAGTCAAGTGGACCCCGTCTTTTAAGAAGCACAGTTCCCCCGACACACCCATGTGCAATGTTCTGTAATTTAGGAGATCTGAACAGTTTCCCTATTTTATTGTTGACCCCCTTTACCTAGTGATTCAACGCTCTCACAGAGTTCCCCCCCTCCATTTAAATCTGGGTATCATCTGCGACCAAACTATGCTGCAGCCCTGACACGCCTTCGTTTACCAGCCAACCTCAGAGATCATGTCCTCTATCAAGACCCTTCTGCCTAATGTTACCAAGTCGTTCCCCCCCAAATGCAAAATAACTATTGTGGGCGTAGGACTGTGTCTCTTCAGAAGATCAGTCATAAAACCCATAAACTGACTAAGGCAAAGGCTCCCTTTTCCATGGAAAGATACTGTGAAACCACCCTGCTCAGCTCTTTGTCTGTATAGTCTGTAGGTGTAAAAAACGCTAGCTAGCCTCCTCTCTACTGGAATCTCTGCAATCTATGCCGAGGTGTACCCTGGGCATAGACGTGTTAACTTTCCCACCTCCGTGCGAAGTATTCCTACTGTTCTACCCAGGCGTACCGTCCGCCACCCCCCTCCCCCCAGTGTAGGATAACAATGCCAGGGCTGACTGAATCAGACAAAATTGACATACCGTCTTGGAACCAATAAATGGTCTCGATTGATAGCATTGCGATGTAACACGTTGCAACCGGCACCACGCTCTAAACATCTGAGTTAACCGGCCACACACAGACCCTGATACTCATTGCCGATGTAACTATACCATTGGAATACTAACCAAGTAGTGCCCCACAGGCTCCCAAAATCTCCCATAAGCATACCATGGGAATCATGAACCACCAAAACCGAACCAATATGTTCTAGGATAGGTTCTGTGTTGGCTGCTGCCCCTACTACAGAGCATCCCAACAACGCACAGTGACCGCTGTGATGGCACCTGCGAGCACAGGCACCTTAATGGCCGTAAACCAGTTTAATGACAAGGGGTGTTGAGGAATAGTTTTTTAACCAGTCACTCCCAAGTTGCAGGATAATAATGCTAGGGCTGGCTTACTCATAGGGACTTAACATGCCGTCTTGGAGCCCCTACCCGGCCTCACTTCATAGCCTCGCGGTGCGCCGGATAATCACGTCGCCCCAGACAATGCTGCTCATTGCCGGTGAAACTATACCATTGTAAGGCTACCCAAGGAGTGCCCCACAGGCCCCACGCTTCTCCCTTAAGCATATCATGTAAACCGTGAACTACCTGCACCCGACCACTATGTTCTGGGATAGGCTCAGTGCCAGCCTATCCTCCTACACGGAGCATCCCAACACTGCGCAGTGTCCGCCACGAAGGCACCTGCGGCACAGGCGCCGTAATGGCAGCTAACTGTTCCGTGACACGGGAATTGATGTGTCGCATCTGCCCTTAATACCTGTGTTTCGGACAAGAGGTCAAGGTATACACCTGTAAGGCAGCGTACTGCTACCATAACACAAATGGCAACAACAAATGGGTGACAACTATACCCTTCAACTATAATGCATGGGCAGCTGTCAAGGTATACACCTGTAAGGCAGCGTACTGCCGACTTACCACAAATGGCAACAACGCATGGGTTAAAACTATACACTTCAACTATAATGCATAGGGAGCACTGTCTCATGCTGGCACCGCTTGAGCCCCTGGGTTGATCACCCATCACACTTGATGCCGTCGCTTGCCACTCACGTTCCGGATCTGCTGGTCCCCTTGATTGTCCACATCTTGCAGTCATAGCGGTGTGGAGCACTTCCCAGGCATCCGGCGTGGATCCAGTCATACATAAATGAAAATCAAAGATCAATGATTAGTACCTTATGCTTTCAGAAGCCCAAAACGATTCTCAAGTCAGCGCTACTTCGTGAGACTGTACCCCCCCCCCTTTTCACCCACACCCCCAGGCTTTAAAGTGCATAGGTACTGTTGTGACGCCCGCCGGACCCATAATTTGTACGCCAAGGGGTGCATTGATACTGCCGATACTACACCTGTCTCTAGGTGTGACACCACCAGGCCCCATAATCTGCCGGCCGACGGATGCATTGGTCCTGCGTGGGTCTGACAACATAGGCCCCCAAATACCCCAAATGTGAACCAGCCCCAGGGAGGGGAGTTGGTCCAGCGCGGCACAACCCAGGAATAACCTGCTTATTTTACAGGCCCAAGGACGTCAGTAATGTGCGACTCCACACATACATCTCACTGTGTAAGTGCACAGGCACAATGGTGGATAGATACAGCATGACAAACCCCAGGCATATAATGCCGCATTGTACATGCACCAGGGGAGCGACGGTACCGTGTGATGCCACACGGCAATCCAAGGTACAAGTGCACAGGCACATGGGTGCAGAGATACCCTGTGATACAATACATTATTGTGCCTACATGTATGCGCATGAGGGTGTATAGACACTGTGAGCAGACACCGTAATCCAATGCCTACGTGTATAAGCGGACCGGTGCAGAGGCACCGTGTGACATAACGCCCTCCTAAAGCTCACTTGCCCTGCACATGGTGCCTAGGGCTTTTGACCCAGACCCCTAATTCCTATGTACCACCACACCGCACGCACGGATACCCTAGAAGGTGTGACAGCAAGGCCTGGGATGTACTGTTTTTGACGTCATACGTGTTGAGAGTATACTTAAGTGACCCTCACCTGAGGCCAGTGCCTAGTGGGCCTGACCTCACAACCATGTAAAGAAATTGCTTTAATATGCTAAGCATAACTCACTAAGTAAGTAATGTCGCCCAATGTGGAATCCTGTAGCCTACCGTAGAGGTAACTTATATGTAAAGAAATGAAGGTTTGGACCAACATGGCAATTTACCAACTGTGTGAGCAGACCCTACAGTGATAGGTCTGACATACATTTTAAAGGGCTACCCCGACGGGTGGCAACGCTGGCGGTACAGGCCCACCAGCAGCACTTGGCTTACAGGCCATGGCACACACCCCTCGTAATGCCAAGAGATTTACCAGTAAATCAAGTACATTCACCATAGGACGCTTTAGGCCATGTTGTTCCGCTTTGTATGAATGTTCTTGCTGAAACCCCCGAAGCAAAACACTGACTCATAATATACTGTTCCAATCCCTGCATACTTTATTCCTCAATATCGAATGCCAAATGCCCTTAACACAGCTTCCTACAGTGTTACCTAATGTATTTGTAATATAGGCCAAGGCATTGCTTTAGCCATCTAGTGAATTTCCAGACAGTTTGGAATGGGTCAAATGTATATTTATATGCTGCATCTAAGGCACTGAGTACTGACTTACATGTACAACCCTTATGTGTTCCCGATTGATCCGAAGCCTGTAATGTTGTAAAACTCAGAGCAATCTACAGTGCCCAATATCCTTTGGCTTTGAAAGCAAAGCATAATTCCTAAGGCAAGATCTAGCTTCAGGAAGTAACATTGAATCTATTGCGCGTGGTGCGTTTGCCCTCCTTTTCATTAATGTATGGCATCTATACTGTTGCATTAAATTGAACGCTCATGCTTTCATTTGGGAAAACTGAAAAAGGGGGTAAACATCAGCCGCCTTATTCGTCTGCATTCACCTGCAGGTGCGGTCTCCACTACCGGAGAACCTTTGCCAGGGGTGTCAACCGCAATTGTTGATCAGACTCACAAATTGAGATCTCTTAACATAAGACCAAATGCATTACCTCCGGAACATTGGAAGCAGACTCCCTTGAGAGCGTCCCACCAGTCCCATCACATAAGGAACATTGAAATCGGACTTAAAAAATTTAAAGGCGCTTAGCATAACACCAGATGCACTACCTCAGGGACCCTAGAATCAGACTTACAATTGGGAGTGCCCTGCATAGCACTGGTCGCATCACATGAGGTAACATTGGAATCACCCAAAGGAGAGTGCCTACCATGAGCAATACTTGAGGAGCATCGTACTCACTTTCAATTGAGACCGCCTAGCTTAGCACCCGTTGCATAACATAGCACAACATAGTACACGTTGCCGTACTAGACAAATCCTAGAAAAACGGACTGTCTTTTTCGAGAGCGTATAACTGCACCATATGACTTACACGAGGATCATTGAAATACATTTATTTTAAATGGGAGTGCTTAGTGCAGAGTCGCGCTTGAAATTCGGTATAAGAATTATGGTAATGCCTCTAAATCAGAGGCGGATTGTTAGCATATAAGCACTTCATCATACAACTAACATAGTTGTGCTCTGCAAGGGAACATAAGACGTGACTGCTTTTTAGCCTGTGAGAACTTGTGTAAGGCATGGAAGGATATGGTTCGAATTTCAATGTTTAAAGCGCGAACTCGCCCCAAAGGTATTGGAGCGCTTTACATGAGCACCCGTTACGTTACACAAGGAAACGTTCATGTACTTTTTTAGTGTGCGTGGGGAGATTTGCCCATACTCACAGGATGTGTACGCTACCCCGAGGCTCGATCCCTGGTTTCCAACCCCAAAGTCGGCAGCTCTAGCCATCAAACCACATCCTCTCCCCCTTTTCGAAATGTAATTTAAATATACGGGGCTTCTTCTCATATAGTGCATGATCTTTTGTTTTTCAGCTGTAAATCAGCTTAAAGTTGGACGCTGCCGCTGTTGAAAATCATTAGCGTCCCCAACGGTGCATGCTTTGTTTTATGCAGAGCGTAGCCTATTGCTGTTCCCACCTTGCCATGCGGTTTAAATTATAGCCCACACACGATTAGCTGAGCTACACTAAAATCAAGTTCAAACACCGACCAAGATACACGATATTTAAGTCGCTCCGTTCCTTAAAAACCCGCAATGCAAATCTTGTCTGTATGTGATATCATCTACAGTGACCCACTTCTGCCTCGTTGCCCCAACACCAAGATGGATGGCAAACACGAAGCACGGTTTAACCACCTTAAATTAAATAATAGCCTTACATTGTTGCTCTAGAACAGGGGTCTTCAAACTGTGGGGCGCGACCCCCAGGGGGGCCGTGGAGTGATGCAAAGGGGGTCGCGCCTTCCCAGTCACACTTCTGCCCAGGCCCAAGGGCTTCAGCCCCCCCCCCCACACTTCCCCCGTCCTGTGTCTCAGCCCGGGCTGCTGCAGTGAAACTTGAGCTGCTGGGGGCTCAGCTGGGCAGTGTCTGGATTCCTATCTCCGGCACCCCCGTGTTTTTTCACAGGTCTTTAAAGACCATTTGCATTTTAACATGCCTTTGTAAACTGCTTACAGAGGCTTAGGTTTTTTTGCTGGTTCCAGTACCCCCTGGGTCCCCACTGTGCCTATTCCTTACATTTGGATTTTACATTCACTGCCGTAGTGTGAGAATACATTTCATGGAAAGGAATACAAAGTTGGCTTCCTGGGGGCGCCGTGAGTGAAAGTTTATTGTGCTTTTGAATCACCTGCTGCAGCGTTTCTTTCCCCGGCAATTACCAGGCCTCACATAAATGTCAAGATAACTTGTGTGATTAATTATCTTCCTGGAGAGAGATCAGAATGTTGTATAGTTGAGGTTTTGACTTAGGTGATGTTAGTGCAGAGGGTTAATATGCCTGCTGCAAAGAACGTGTACCAAGTAGATTACAGAGTGCGTATGATGTGAAGAGATCAGCAGGTTACTGCTTTCAAAAGAGACATCCTTTTGTTACTTGCAATTTATAACTTAAAGTCCTAATAGAGAATAGTGAGCTATTAACTTTCATCCTAGAACAGCATGCACATTACAAAGAATACATTATTAGACCATTGATTAATGTTGCAAAAAGGGTTAATTTGGCTAGAAATCAATTCTTATTATTAAAGGAAACTCCCAACTATGCTGTTTCTTTTTCGACTCTGAGTTTGTGCTTCTCCACACCAAGCACTCTTGAACTATACTGCCAACCAGTATGGATGACATGTGACTCCTACACTTTTAGTCCTTTGGCTTATGTAATATTTCCTATACACTGATTTACACACTTATGATTGATTGTCTCTGTGTAATGTGTGTGTGATGCAAAGTGCTCGGACACCCTACACTGGTATGAGTGGCACTATATAACTAATTCAATGCATCTGAGAGTGTGGGGTTATGGAGACTTGGTCACTGTTAAAGGGTGCTAGTGAGAGAATCCGTGGTGGGGGTGGTCATTGGGGGGGCACCAACAAACATTGTCGCACAGGGCACCACCAGCACTAAAGCCGGCCCTGGGAAGTATGCACAGATAAGCGCTGAAAATACCGCTTTAGGTGACTGCTTTTTTTTGTACCGACTGGGCCACCAAAATAATCTGCTGGCAACCCTAACCATAGGACTGGAAGTTTGTTGCAGGATCAGCACATTATTTATTTCCTTCACCCTCGATCCCCGATTAATGCCGCAATAGTTTAACTTAGATATTAAAGTCTACGCCCCCGTCAATAACATGCTGAGTTACTTCATGGGTCTGGGAATGCACCCTGCATTCAGACAACTCATTTCTCATTCTCGCCCTTTATTGTCACGCTCACCTTGCACTCACAGTGATCACAATGCACTCACACTGATCACCATGCACTTGCACCATTCACCCGCTCACCTTGCACTCACAGTGATCACTCTGCTCTCAAAATGCACTTGTCCTGCTCACACTATACCTCAACCTGCAGTCACACAAGTACACTACTCATCCTGCACTCATGTGACACTTCACTCACCTGTCCCCCTCACTACTCAATATGCAACTCACTCAAACAAGCCCATCAGTAATCATACATTCATTCATCCCATTCTGAACTTGCATCCGCACCCAAAATGAGAGAGGACAGCAAGGGAGTGAGAGAATTTGATTGAAGAGGTCAGGGATGAGGAGAAATGTGAATTGCCGAAGAGAAGTGTGGACACGCAAGAAGTGAGTGTGATCCAAAGGTGAGGGCTTCTGTTAGAACAAAGGGGAGATGTGAAAGAGGAATGGGGGGACTGGAGAGGTGTAAGATACAAATAGACAAAAATTTGAATGAAGAGACGAGGTGAATGAGAAGTGCTGAGGGGCACGGGAGGTGACAGGGCCAGAGAGGCCATGAGATAAATGTGAGAGACTGTTAGAGATGAGGGCAGTGAAAGGACAGAATGGCAAGAGGTGATTAAAGGTGAAGTGAGAGGTTGAATGGGGAGAGTTCAGAAGTTGTAAAAAGGGGTGAAAGAAAATGACCTGCAAAGTGAGAGAGGGATCAGGGGTTAGGAGAGGAGAGAGGGATGGAAGGGAGGGGGTGAGAGGAAAGCTGCATGGGTAAAAGGCTTAACTCTACACAAAACCGCCAGGGTTTTAAGGGACCCCTGCTTCTTCCGGTCAGGGCCAGGTGAGCTTCTAATGTGGCAGCACGTATTGCTGCAGAGTGGAAGGCCCTTCACAAAGGTTGACTTGAAATCTTTCTGATGATAATTGCTGTATTTTGGTTATAAATGGGTACTGATTGGGTGAAATCTTTCCTCAGCGTTACTGTGTGTAACAAATATCAAAATAATGAAGCAATGCTATCCCAAAATACGCGGCATCACATAACCTTATTTACATTTTCATCCTACGCAATTTAGTCAACAGGTTTAGACATTTTTGTCAAGAGGGGGTCCTTACGCCTCAAAATGTTGACAGGGGGGTCTCGGCATCCAAAAGTTTGAAGACCTCTGCTCTAGAACATGCTGCATTTTTCCAGAGCCCTTGCACCCGTGTGACGCTTGCTACTTTTTGCCTAGTTCCAGGGCCCCCGCCATTGACAAATTACGCTGCCAGCCAAGCGCATGCTCACCATCAATATCAAAGGCGGAGGCAGCCGCTCGCATCACAGCTGACCGACACAGCTGTTCCCCTCGCGATCGATCGCCTTCTCTGCCGACGAGCCCGACACAGGCACTGGTCATCCCGCGGGTCTCGAGAAGGCAACCTCCACGGTCCTCCGGTGATGCAGCACACATTCTGCTCTCCGCCCGAATCTTCAACGACGCACTTCGTCCATGAAATCCGCCGCAAACACGAAGACCTGCAGTAAAAACAAAGTAAACAAAAAGTTAGCAGCCTCCCAGAGGCTGCGTGCCGTATGCCTGAGAGCGCGGGACAAAGAGTCCGAGTCCCGCGCTCCCCGGCCTTTTATTCTTCCTACTGGGGGCAGGCCAGTTCTAACTGGCCTGCCCCCTGCCCCCCCCCCCTTTGACCCGGAAGCGCCTTAATCGCTTCCGGGCCAAGGGTTCGCCCCCACCAGCCAATCCCCGCCGCGGCGCGCCCACCGCGTCATACTGACGCGGTGAAACGCGCTGGGCCGGGCGAGCAGGCGAGGGGGGGAGGGGGTCGGTGCCCCGCCATATCTGCGGCAGGGCCGGTACCGGCCCCGCCTTTCTCTATGGCTGGGTCCAAACTGGAAAGGCATGGTGAGCAAAAAAACGATGGATTTAGGCCCAGATCCCTGTACTGGGGTGAATGTGTGACATTGTTCTGCATTCTGTTAATCAATTGTTCTTTTTGCATTGGTATTCCTGCACATGCACAGTAAAATAACATGTTTTGAAGTTCAGACTGGGGACTAACATGTGGGTTACAGAATTATCGGCCCCTATCCTGCATGATTTCCTCCATTCCTCAATTTCCGCAGGAGGAATTTCAATGTGGAGTCAGAAGTAGAGCTATTGGGTGTGAGTCAGGGCCTGAGTGCGTAGTTGGTCAACTTAGGATCAGGTAAAGGGTGGGGAGAGAGAGCTTATTTTTTACTTTTTATTGAAGTAACTTCAGCTCCTAAAAGGATACAGCTGTTTTGGAAGCTTTCCAAGAAGGCATGGCAGCCCACCAGCACCCCTTCACATTGTTTAATATCCCCTCCCCCCCTGGCGAACATGACCAATTATTGGCTAATATGGAACGGGAGCCCCCTAAGGCTTATGAATCCAGCATATTATTTTAAATATTGTGTCCCCCGCTGACCAATTTTTTTCAGCTATGAAAGAAATGCAAAGAATGGATGTATGATATAAAAGTTAGAACTCACAACGACCGTTTCTGTGAAATGATCAATAAACGAATTGACCCTTATTCATAAACAGTATAGAAGTAAATGCTGTACATAACCCGATTCCAGTTGTAAATGTGTAAAGTTTTCTGTCGTTATTATGGGCTGCAGTACACACAGCCGTAATACAACATATATCCAGCTTACATTGCATATTTCTGGCAATAATAATCATTCCAGTAACGTGTGTTTACGTCCTGTAATGGTGATAATTTTTTTGTCAAGTTCTTGTCGCAATCAGTAAAGAAATGTGTGGTCTGCTGCCGGTGTAGAAATAGGGGATGTTTCCTCCTCAGTGCGGGCATGAGGCAACCAGGCTTTTGCTAAATAAACATCAAGCACATCAAGTAATAGTTATGCAAGTAACTTCCCTAAACAGAGTCCTTAGGTCAGCTACTAACAGCAGTAAATAGAGTGAGTGATCTAGATACCATATTTTACATAGTGATTTAATTCAAGCAAAATTTCAGTATAATAGACAGACAGGACACCTTTATTTGCAAGAATTTGGGCCTGCCTCTTCTCACACTAAAGAAAAAACACAGGAGTGTAACCCATAAACCAAACTGAGATCTGGGTAAGTACAGTATAAATGCAACAATATCTCAGCAGGAATTATTGAGACTACAGTTTGTTTTGTGTATTTTCTGATCTTCTTAAAATATACGACGCCTACGGGCGCATTGATTGAATTATTTGAAGGCTCTTGTCTTGTGTTCGTTTATCGTAATGTCTTGCACATACAAGTTTAAGTAGTCTCAATAATTCCTGCTGAGATATTGTTACATTTATACTCTTCTCACACTAAGGCACAAAATCCTTAGTCAAAGATCAGTGGTTTCTTACCATATAGTAAATGCATTCAAGGAGAGAGTAGCAGACTACATGAAACTCACTGCAGTCCCACGCAAATGGGCAAGCAAGCTTTACATTCCTTTCCTTGTCACATGCTCTGATATTAGAAACAAA
This sequence comes from Triturus cristatus, assembly GCF_964204655.1. NCBI lineage: Eukaryota > Metazoa > Chordata > Amphibia > Caudata > Salamandridae > Triturus > Triturus cristatus. Next base: position 903,557,369 of record NC_140593.1, read on the forward strand.
CAGTGAGCGGCATCTCATCCGCAGTGTGCTGACCACTTAGCATCCTACTTAAGATTGACCTAATATGTGCAAAGGATCCATGAAGTAAGGGGTTCTTTTAACGGTGCCAACTACCACCACCAGCTACATGTTCCTATATTTCACAAACGCGTGTCACTATGCAAGATTAAGACCATCTCAGAAAACTTTACTGAAATTTTGGCCACATTTGCTGTTGGCACCGTACCAAGGAAAATCACTAATATATCAGTATGACCCGATACATCTGTCATGAAAGGAAGCACCCAGCAGCATTACAGCTCCTGACAAACTTTCCACACAGCTGGCCACACTACGCGTGAAATGTGAAGGAACCAGACCGCTATGACTGCTACAGGCAGCCTCGCAACCATTTACTGCTGCTGTTACCCAGTTGTTTCCTCCCTGTAAAAGGGAGCCCGTAGCCTGACTTGCCAAACCACAGCCTTCCATCCAGCCAGCCCTCCCCTGGTCATTTTCAGAAGCCAAACTCCGTCAGCGGGACAGGGCTGGAAGTTAAAGCCAATCAGAGCTAAGTGTAGTTAGATATCTTCTTTTTGTGGTCTTACTATTGTCTAAGACTTTGAGCTCAAAAGCTTCAAGTGCTACAAATATTGAAAAAAATGGCCAATAAGGTTGCTTCTGTTGTGGGTAGATGTTATACCATACCCACCATGCTTGCCTGTTCACACATGCTTCTTACGCCTCCCCCTCTCTCGCTCCCACAGACACAGACACACAAACACGCACAAACACACACACACAAACACAGACTAGTATCAATGAGGCCTTCAATTCTGATCCACATGTGTGTTACAATGTGTGATTGCCGCTTTATTGAGTGCTCCTGCCATATTATCCTTTATCATTCCCTAATGGTTATCATTCTTTTTTCCAGCTGATAGCACTCTCTTTATCTTACCTCCAAGTTGAGTCCTCAAAATGAATCCCTCTAATATTCTTTTTAATTGCTTTTTCTTACAGTTTGTCCTCTTCATACTTTATCTGTTCCCTCTACTCGGCCTTCCCAGATCCATAGTTCTAGTCCCTGCTCCTGAACTCCTTTCTCACTCTTCATTACCCTGAACATCTACCCACCTTTCTGAATTCTCTCCTTGTCTGGCCTACTTCTTCCACTCTAAATGGCTTTAACTTCAATAAATAATTTTGGAAAATTGTGCTATCTAATGAATCATTAAACCCCAAATTTGTTTTTAGATTTTGTTGGTGGGATAACTCAGACCTTTCTCAAGAATTCTCTATTACTTACCAGTAATCCTCATTACTCCGGGTCCCGTTGTCCTCGTCCCATTGAGGACAAAGTGAAGATAATCATCTCCTGACAGCAAAAAAAGAATACAGGAATGCTGGGACAATAACCCCAGCCCTTCCCACTGGGAGTACATAAGCAGTACCTACCTAGCATTCCGCCTGAACTACCAAGCCCCCAACAGGAAAGCCGGCCGTCTGGCAGGGAGGGCGGGGCGTAATGAAAGGGACAAGGGCAATGGGATCCGCAGTAATGAAGATTACTGTACGTAATAGAGCATTACCACCAGGTCCCTCCTGTCCTTGTCCCATTCATGACAAAGTGTGGAATACCAAAGCAGAAACCAGGCCTTCCAAAACCCCCAAGCACACCCAGGGAATCACACCAAAGGCAGCAACCCAAGGGAAGCAAAAGGGAGAACCACAGGAAACAGGAGGCAGAGCACCCAGACAGGAAAGCACCCCACCAAAGCAGGGCCGCACCCCCCAAAACCCAACGGGACACAACCCAGGCGAAGAGGAGGACAACCCACAGAGGGCATCCAGCACACCCCAGGAGCCCCCCCCCCCCTGAACAAGTAAGGGGGAGAACATGCCAAAAAAAAACTAACAGAGGCCACCAACAACCAAGAACAGCGAGGGGGCCACACAAGGAAGAAGACCTTCAGAGGCCAAATCGGGCAGCAAGCCAGAAACAGGCCAACCGGGACACAACCAAGATCTGGAAACCGGAACCAAGGAAAGAGATGGCGACAGCAAGGAAGCAGCCAACCAATGAAATGAGAAACAGAGCACCCAGGTCAACCAAAAAAAAGGAACCCCAAACCGCCCAGCAGAAGGGAGCACACCACAATGGCGACCAGGCACAAGAAAGGGAAGCAGAACAGGAGGCACCCCAAAGAGACCCCAGAGGAAAGGCCCAGAAGGAAAACGGGGGCCAAAGCAACAACACCCTGGAACGACAAAAGGGAAGCCCCCACAGCCAAATGGACACACAAAGTCCAAAAGAACAGCCACAGAAACCACCCGGCACAACAGTTGAAAAGGGGACCACCAGAAGCCAACACAACCGGGCAGACTCAGCGGGTAGCAACCAAAAAGGGAAAGAGGAGAGTGCCAGCCACCAGGGCGAAGGCACTAACCCAAAAGAACCAACCAAGGGCAGGACCACCCATACCAAACCAGAAAGGAGGGAAACAGCGGCCAGGCACCAGCACCCAACCACAACCTGAACAACCCAGCCCAAAACAGAGCTGACACATGACAACCCCCAAGCACCCAGCCAGGGGGTTGTCACAAGAGCCCAGGGACAGGGCAAGGGGCAAAGGGCAAGGCCCACTCAAGAACACCGGGGAAGCAGGAGCACAGCCCCCCCCCCCCCTCAGTACGCTACCCCACCAGGCCCCAAGAGCCAGAAGGGAGCAGCCAAGCACTCAAAGGAAAACCAGCCTCCTAAAGATGGAAAGACTAACCAGAAAGACCACACAGCCAGACCCCAACGAACCTGAAATGACAGGGGAGGGGCCAGGGACCATAAACCCAGGAGGGCAAACACCCCCCACAGAACAAGGCCCAAAACCGAACCAGGACCGGACACTCACTGCCAGAGCAGCAGGGGGAGACGAGGCCAAACACCAAGGACACCGACCCTTCCCCAACGATAGAGCCCCCGCAGAACACCTCCATCGCACAACAGGGGGGACCGCCGTGGGAAACCCCAACCGAACTGCCAGCTGACCAAGCGGCCTCGAGCCAGAGAGGCCCCCAAAGAGACCAGGCAGGCTGCCGACCACAACAGACAGACCAGCAAAGACTGGGGACCAACAACACGGAACCCACATAGGCCCGAAAGGAGCGGGACAGGGCCAACAGCAACATTCCTGAAATCCCAACCACCGGGCAGAGGGAAAGCACCCCCAAAACCAAACAAGCCACAGAAGCAACAGACACCAGGGCGGAAGCCAAGCAGATCGCACAGGCACACAAACATCCCAGGCCCAGCATACACTAAGGGAGAGCCGGAACCGGGGAAAACCCCGCAGGGCAGAACAAAGGCAAGAGGGCCAAGCAGCTGGAAATCCAGGACCGAAGTCAAGCAACCCACCCGTACAGAAGGCCCAGGCAGCCGACCCACACCCGGGGAAGGCCCAAAGCTGAGCCCAGGCAAAGGCCAGGGAGGGCAGCATAGACCCCCGGCACAGAACCACCAGACCACACAGGCCCAAAACCCAAACAAGGCAACAGTCTAACGGGAGACACAGTTAGAAGAGAGCAGGCGGCACCAAGGAGGCATGGCTAGAGGCCAAGCAGAACCACCCGCAAGATGATCCACCAGGGCAACCGGAGAAAAAGCCCCTGGACCGTCAATCACACAAGGGCCAGAAAAGAAGAAAACCCACAGCGGAGCAGGAGGAACCTAAGCCAGGAAAGAAGGGGACAAAGACCCCAACAGCCGGATGACCGTGCCCCAGAGCAACAGGCTAAGGCAGCCGAAGCCCCCATCACCAGGAACACCTAGGCGAGCCCCCACCCAGGCACTGGCAACCAGGTGGCCAAACAGCCGGCCCCAAAGAAGGCCAAGGAAGGAGTAGCACCCAGAAAATGTGGAAACCCCCCCACCCCCCAAGGAACCAACCAGGACCAAACCTGCACAATGACCGAAAGCAGAGGGGAACAGGAGCAAAGAGGGGGAACGACCGCGGGCCCCCACCAGGAAAGAACCACCCAGAAACACAGGGCAGACCCAGGGGAACACCCAAGGAGGCACCAGGCACCCCATGCCCAAACCAAGCCCGACCAGGCACAACCCCAGACAGCAGACAAGGCCAGGAGCGCGCCAACAAATGCCACAGCACCAAGCACCCAGGCGGACAGCCAAACAGGGAGTAGAGACCCGGACTGCGGGAAAACGGAGAGGCACAGCAGGGAACCAGAGCAGGAACAAAGCCGCAACACCTAGATGCCCACACCACCGGAACACACAGGCGGGCGCACAGGCACACAACAACCAGGCTCAACCCAGCTCCATCACGGAGACCAGAAGAACACAGAAGCGTTCATATGGGAATGGCAACAGGCCAGCCTGCACGCAGTCATGAACACCAGCAATCCTCAGGAGCACTAAACAAGGCAACACGCAAAGCAGCCAGCACCCGTCACAGCTCAAGGAGCAACCACACAGGGTATCGCAGCACAGAAGGGGAGAAACCCCCAGAGCAGGAAAAAGAAACCTGCAGCTCTCACAGAATAGGGGGCAAGGGCAGCAGCGGGGCACCGCTATGAAAGCATGGCAGCCGCAGCCTGGCATGAGAAGGACAGCATCCTGGAAAAGAAGCAGTCTGCAGGTAGAGCCGCAGTGAGTGCAAACAAGAGCACCGAACACTGTGCACAGCAGAACCACAGGACAGAGAGTGGAAGCCAAGCCCGAACTCAAGAGCAACACTGGTGTCTCAGCCATCACAAGGCTGGCAGTATGGAAGCATACCCACATGCCCCTCACGCCTTTAACATCAAAGTACAGACTCTCTTCCGCGAACTGCAGAACACAACACCCTTCTCCAACACTGAGACCACCTTCCAGCAGGTGGACAGAGAGAAAAGAGCGAAGCTCCAAGCAGGTGGAGCGGAGGCATACTACAGGCTCCTGCTATGCCCTGTTTGCTCCATTCCAGTACTGCCCACCCAAACACACAGAAACCATGGTGAGGCAGAAAGAGACCACCAAGTCCCTCACCCAGAAGTACAGCCAACCAGAACTGGACAGAGCCAAACAGGCACCTAAACGTCGCCCGTACAGGGCAGAGAACGGAACGTGACATGAGGGATGGCAGGAACCAAAGGCAGTGGAGCAAGCCGCAACAACTCCTAGTACAGCCCGATAAATCCTGCCCAGCCCATCCTTGAGACCAGTGTGTGGGCCTTATACAGGGACTAGGATGTTCAGTTGAAAAAGATACCTTCTAATGTCCAGCTCAAAGAGTTTCGTTTATGATGGAGGAGGCTGCGAGGAGCAGGGAGAGCATCACGGAAGGCCATCGCTGTAGCACGGAGAGCAGGCCAGGCATCACAAACAATCATCTCTATAGCACAATTCTCCTGTCGGGTATCACTGATGGTTTCTACTGGAGATTCGTGTTAGCGGTCACTGCCGCCTGTCAATTCTGTAGCACTAAGTGCAGATCTGGCATTTTGCCATTAGTCGCTGGCAGTCTCTATAACATGAAGAGTCGGATACCACAGAACTTTGTGTTGGCGGTTGGCGCAGGCAGTAAGATCTTTGTGCAAACGAACTTGCTTCCTTTGGTAAAGAGCCCACAACTTTAGGATTCTTTCTTTTTGCTGGAGATAGATCGCAACTGATGACACACAGGACCAGGACCTGATGGGCACCTATTGGGTATCAGGAACTCACTCCAGTGGAGGCCAGCAGGATACAGGCAGCTCCAGTTGTAAGTACAGGCATCATGTTCAGGCAGCAGGTCAGCTTGGCAATTGCAATGAGCCCTCTGGAGCTTGTTATGTCCCTGTAACTCAGAACTGGAGGTCGGTCAGCTGTCACTTGTGGTCACATCAGCCTGGGATGAAGGGCCAGGTCTAGCCTTACTTCCCAGCAAGTAGGGCAGGGCAGGCCACAAGCAGCAGTGCAGCAGGCTGCTCTTCTTCTGTAGTATCCTCAGTTGCAGGAGCAGGGCCGGACTGGTCATAGCGGGCACCGGGCAATCCCCCGGTGCGCCGCATGGGTGGGGGCCGGTTTTGGGCCCGTGGGGGCCGTTTTAGTTACAGGGCCGTTTTTGCAGCATAGCTGCAAAATCGTCCCTGTAACAAAATCGGCCTTAAACCAGCCCTGGCAAAGAGCTCGGTGGCACCCCCAAGCCCCGTGGGGGGCCAGCCGAGCACTTTGCCAGGGCCGGTTTTGGTTCCCAGTCCGGCCTTGTGCAGGAGCGTACTGAACAGTTCAGTCTGAGGGTCCAATTTTTATACCTGGTACCAACTTTGAAGTAGGAGGCGTTTCTAGAGGGTTCAACCCCAAGAGGTGTTTGGAATTTCCTACCTCCCTGCCCTGGATCCGTTTTGCCTGGGGACACAATAGACTGGTGTGAAATCATTTGTGAGTGTGGTGAGGCAGAGCCTTTGTGATGTGCAAGTGCGATAGGTGACAGCTCCATCCCCTATGGAGTCAGAGATGTCCCATCCTGCCAACACCTAGTTCCTCTGTTCTCACTATCTGGGAGCAATACTCAAAGGCAAAGCTATGCCTCGTCATGTAACCCAGGATACAGCCTGCAGGCACCAAACTGTTAGGACAAAAAAAAACCTTTCTAAAAGTGCCATTGTCAGACTAGTGACTTAAAGTCCAACTTTACCATGAAAGAGATTTTTAAATTACAATTCTTTAGGCACCAAACAAGACATTCCTCCTCGCTCCGAAATGAAAGTCATCACTTATTAAATGTAATAAGGTTGGTCAGCATAAAAATGTTATCTTGTGGAAGAGGTAGGCCTTACAGTAGTAAAAACAAATTCATGAGTTTTTCACTACCAGGATATGTAAAAGATAAAACTGCATGTTCAACTTTTTAATTGCACTGCAACCTGCTGTCTGGGCTGCGTAAGACCTACCCCAGGGTTGACTTATATGTATCAAGAAGAAGGTTTAGGCCTGGCAAAATACTTATTTTGCCAGGTTGAAATGTCAGTTTTATACTGCACACACAGGCTGCAATGGCAGTCCGGAGACAAGTTTAAAAGGCTACTAAGTCGGTGACACAAGGTCTGCTGCAGACTCGCTGGTAGTATTTAATTGACAGGCCCTGCTTACCTGTGGTACCACTTTATTAGGGATTTCAAAGTAAATGAAATGTGCCAATTGGGTGTAAGACATTTTTACCATGTTTAAAGTAGGGGTAGGTGTAACTGGCAGAATGCAGTTTAGCGTAATCATGAGGAATTACCAAATAATTCTGCAAGATTATGCATGATTATGGAAGAAGAGTCATTCTGCATTTAGCCTATTTCTTAATGCAAAAAGGCCTCTTGCTAAACAATGAGTGCCAGAATGTATTTTGCACTAAGACATAATTCTAAATGCAACTAAACATGAATAGCAAGCTTGAACAGGTGTTCGCTAAATGTACTCTTGGGGTAGGATTTTCCCTCAATTTTCCCTGCGCAATTTAGCGCTATCTTTTATTGGAAAATGCCCCACTAGTGTGCGAAATGAGCACGTGAAGGCATTTTGCGCTAAGAAATAGCACTAAATGTGCTATTGGGGTGGAATTTTTCCCCAACTTACTCTCTGCATCTAGCACTATTCTTAGTGCAAAATGCACCCTTGCTTCCGTTTTGGTTGCATTTTGCATTAAGAAATAGAGCTAAATTCAGAAGAACACAAATAGCATACAAGAGCGGCCGCTCAAAGCCGCTAAATGTGCTCTCACAGTAGGATAGTTGTCTCCCAAATTACTCTTAATTACGTGAGCTGGCGTATTTGCTTTATTAACTGTAATTCCATGTCAAATAGTAACATGGAATTACTGAAATTACTCAGATTATCCAGCATAAATAAAATTATGCCGAAACTGAATTTAAAGGAGAGAGCACAAGCACTTTAACACTGGTTAGTAGTGGTAAAGTGCACAGTGTCCTAAAAGTCAACAAAAATGGGTCCAGTAAACAGGAGAATGAACACAAACATTTTGGGGCTGACCTTGCAGAGAAGGCCGAGTCCAACACTAATGCATGTTTGAGATTTGAATGAAAAGCAAGTGATTTATTAGTTTCTTATCAATAAATATTTTCAGAACTCTCCTGTGGATTTTGTTCATTGTGGTGTCTAAAACTTTATAAAAATAGGAGGTATTTTTATTAATTGATGTTAGATTATCTTTGTGTCCTGTTTCTTTCTTATTAAACTGTTTTTGGTACTTCTAAATTCTTTGCACTTGTTCCTTAGATAAATCCTCACTGCTCAAAGCCACAGCTAATGAGGATTGAACTAAGGTTTTGCCAATGCGCCTGATTTGATCAAAGATGGGTTTATGAGTTTATTACACAGTGAGGTTGCACAACCACATCATATACTAACCCACTTTCTTCACAGGCACCCCAGGGCTCAAGCCTACAATGCCAGAGGACACCTACATGAGTGATGCTGTAGCATGTCACTAGAAGGATGGCACCTGTATGCCTTAGACTCTCTAAGACAGGGCTGAGGCTTTGTCAGAGCTGAAATTTTGTCTGATGGCTGGTGCAGGCACTTCTATGAGCAGGCTACTCAAAGGATTGGACCTACATGCCTCAGATCCCTTAAGACAGGACTGGGACTTTGTCAGTTCTGCGTAATATGTCTGACGGTTTGTGCAAGCACTTCTATGAGCTTGCACCTGGCCGTCAGACAGATTCACTGCTTCAGGTTGCTGCTCAATCCTCAAGGGGTTGTGTTCAGTTTATTATAACAATAGAGAATAATTGGCTATTATTTAGGTCAGGGAAAAATTGTAATTACGCTGGCCTGATTGTCATAATTTGGGGAATTTCGCATTATGTTTGTTATGTGAAAATCCTGAAATTACACCATTATTCCACATCATATAGGGGCATATGTATGAACGAGCCATTTTGCGATTCCTTAATTGCGATTTTTAGCGAATTGCTATTAAGGAATCACAAAATGCTTTGTATGTAGGAATCGCAATAATAATTGTGATTCCTTAATATTCCTTAATATTGCGATTCGCAATTAAGGAATACCTTCCCATTCATGCCTATGGGCGTAGAGGTCCATAGGAATGAAGGGGAAGACATTCTCAATTTGCGATTAGCAATTAGAGAATGGCAAATTGAGATTGCGATTTTAAGGTTGCAAGGGTGTCATAAGGACACCCCGATGCACCCCTGAAATGAGCATGTGTGCACATGTGGCGCACATACATGCCCTAAGGGCATGTATGTGTGCCACATGGCACTTTGAAAGAATTTGCAAATTGCCACCAACTGTCAGTTGGTGGTAATTTGCGATTTCTTATGCGAAATTCGCACAACTTAGGTGCTTTCTACATTGCATTTAAGGAATCGCAATTTGTGATTCCTTACATGCAATCGCAACATAAAGAATCGCAAATTCTCTAATTTGCGATGCCCTTTTGGGATGATACATCCCAAAAGGACTTTTCCCGTTCGCAAACGGGCCGATTCTGAGAACCGGCCCGTTTGCGAATGGGAAAAGGGCTTGATACATATGCCCCATATTTACGATGCCATTCTCAGAAAAATTATAGTGTGGGTGCAAAAGAACAATGTGAGCAACCAGAAAGAAAGAGCTTGTTGTCATGGCAGCATGTTTTTTCACGCAACTTTTTAGTGCAGGATGTATCCTCACATCAATCATTTTGCATTACAATATAGCACTAAATTATGGATTTGCATTTTGTCTAATAATGTATAATGTTGCCAGATTTCCTCAAATTTCACTTAATTACTCAAATTTCACACCCCTTACTAATATTCACTTTTAGTACAATTTAAAAAAAGAGGTACAAAACAAGGACGGTGGAGTATCCACAATCATTAAGGCAAGCTGCTCATGTGCTGTACTAGATTACCCCCACAGGCGGTCGCTCCCTCCACGCTGCTCTGACCGCTCGCCTGCCTGCTGCCTTACCTGCTTCTTGACCGCGTCCTGACCGCTGCAGATCGCCGCTCACCTCTTCTCCGCCGCTGCCCTCCGCATCTTCCTCAGGTCCGCCTTCCGCCCGCAGCCTGACACCTCTGCCCCCGCTCCTCACCTGTTCACCGGCCCCGCTGCCCCGCTCACCTCCGTGCTTTCCCGCTGCCCCGTAGCCCCGCCTCCCCTCCTCACCCATTGGTCCTCCCGCCTCCCGGCTGACCCTCCCTCCCGGCTCCTACTTAAGGGGTCCCTGTGGGGTCACTCACTGTGACCCCCTGTGCCCCCACAGGCAGTCGCTCCCTCCACGCTGCTCTGGCCGCTCGCCTGCCTGCTGCCTTACCTGCTTCTTGACCGCAACCTGACCGCTGCAGATCGCCGCTCACCTCTTCTCCGCCGCTGCCCTCCGCATCTTCCTCAGGTCCGCCTTCCGCCCGCAGCCTGCCACCTCTGCCCCCGCTCCTCACCTGTTCACCGGCCCCGCTGCCCCGGTCACCTCCGTGCTTTCCCGCTGCCGCTGCCCCGTAGCCCCGCCTCCCATCCTCACCCATTGGTCCTCCCGCCTCCTGCCTCCCGGCTGACCCTCCCTCCCGGCTCCTACTTAAGGGGTCCCTGTCGGGTCACTCACTGTGACCCCCTGTGCCCCCACAGGCGGTCGCTCCCTCCACGCTGCTCTGGCCGCTCGCCTGCCTGCTGCCTTACCTGCTTCTTGACCGCGTCCTGACCGCTGCAGATCGCCGCTCACCTCTTCTCCGCCGCTGCCCTCCGCATCTTCCTCAGGTCCGCCTTCCGCCCGTAGCCTGCCACCTCTGCCCCCGCTCCTCACCTGTTCACCGGCCCCGCTGCCCCGGTCACCTCCGTGCTTTCCCGCCGCCGCTGCCCCGTAGCCCCGCCTCCCCTCCTCACCCATTGGTCCTCCCGCCTCCCGCCTCCTGGCTGACCCTCCCTCCCGGCTCCTACTTATGACGCCCCCTGAGCGACCGCACAGCGGACGCGCGAAGCGGGAGCGCCGATTGAGCGCCGAAGGTGCGCCAAAGGTAAGCCCGTCTGCGCCCGTCCGTGCCTGGACCGCGCCCAGCGCCAGACCCCCTGGCCCCCGCGCCCGTCAGCCCCCCCGCAGGACCTACGATGCCGCCACAATCATCGCACTCAACACCACCCGAGCCCCCGGGTGCTACCAAGCATCCCCGCGACGCACCCAGGGACCCTTCGCCTGCCGATTCTGCAACTTCTCCTGCCTCCGAACCGGCTCCGCGCCCACCAAGACGGACAACACCAACCACCTCAAGTGCATCCTGCTCAACACCCGCTCCGTCCACCGACACGCCGTGGAACTCTGGAACCTCCTAGACACCGCATCTCCTGACGTTGCCTTCCTCACGGAAACCTGGATGAACGCCTCCTCAGCACCCGACATCGCCATGGCCATCCCAGACGGCTACAAGATCATCAGGAAGGATCGCGTCAACCAGACCGGAGGGGGCATCGCCATCGTTCACAAAAGCACCATCCGCATCTCGACTGACTCCATCGACACATTCAACGCCGCCGAATACCTGCACTTCCAGATTCACACCGACCCCAAGACTACCCTCAGAGGCACCCTCATCTACAGACCCCCTGGACCACGCACACAGTTCTGCGAAGACATCACAGACTTCATCAGCCCTCACGCCCTCCCCTCCGCCGACTACATCCTACTCGGGGACCTCAACTTCCACCTGGAGAACAACAACGACCACAACACCACCGCCCTGCTGGACAACCTCGCCAACCTCGGACTCCAGCAACTGGTCAACACCCCCACCCACTACGCCGGCCACACGCTCGACCCCCTCTTCACATCCAGCAAGCACGTCACCTTCAGCCACTCCACCGGGCTTCACTGGACTGACCACAGCTGCGTCCACTTCAGCTTCAAAAAGAACACGATCCACCACCACCCGAAGCAGGTTCCCCACAGAAACTGGAGCAAGATCACCGTCGACCAGCTCACCACCTCCCTCAGCCAGAACCCACCAGTCAGGACAACGGACCCTAACACAGCTGCCCTCAACCTCACGCAGTGGCTGACCTCCTGTGCCGACGACCTCGCCCCAATGAAGAACCCACTCACCAGACCCAGAAGCAAGAAGGCCCCCTGGTTCACCGACGAACTCAAGGACTCCAAGAAGGCCTGCCGCACCCTCGAGAAGGCCTGGCTCCTCGACAAGACCGCCGACAACATGACTGCCCCCAAACTCGCCACCCGCAAACACCACCAGCTCATCCGCACCACCAAGAAGAAATCCCTGAAGGAACGACTGGACAAGAACACCCATGACAGCAAGGAGCTCTTCAACATCGTCAAGGAGTTCTCCAACCCCAGCACCGGCTACAACGACATCACTGCCACGCAGGACCTCTGCGACTCCCTCGCCTCGTACTTCCACCGCAAGATCGCCGACATCCACAACAGCTTCGGCGTTCCACCCCCGCACCCATCGGTCGAACCTACACACCCCGCCGCCACTCTCCAGACATGGACCGAGGTGACCCCCGAAGACACGACACGCATGATAAACACCATCCACTCCGGATCTCCGACCGACCCGTGCCCCCACCATGTCTTCAACAAGGCCGCCTCTACCATCGCACCCCACCTCCGAGACATCATCAACACCTCCTTCGACACAGCCACCTTCCCGGAGAGCTGGAAGCACGCCGAGCTCAGCGCACTACTGAAGAAACCTACAGCTGACCCGACCGACCTCAAGAACTTCCGCCCCATCTCGCTCCTTCCCTTCCCTGCCAAGATCATCGAGAAGATCGTCAACAAGCAACTGGCCGCCTTCCTCGAGATGAACGGATCCCTCGACCCTTCGCAGTCCGGATTCAGAGCCAACCACAGCACCGAGACCGCCCTCATCGCAGCCACCGACGACATCCGAGCCCTGCTCGACAATGGCGAAACAGCGGCACTCATCCTCCTTGACCTCTCCGCAGCATTTGACACTGTCTGCCACCGCACCCTAGTCCAACGCCTCAACAACACAGGCATCCAAGGGAAGGCCCTGGAATGGATCATCTCCTACCTCTCCGGCAGAACACAGAGAGTACGCCTCCCTCCGTTCCGCTCTGAGGCCACCGAAGTCATCTGCGGCGCCCGAAGGATCATCGCTCAGCCCCACTCTCTTCAACATCTACATGAAACCCCTCGCTGCCATCGCACGCCAACACAACCTCAACATCATTTCCTACGCCGATGACACCCAGCTGATCCTCTCCCTCACCAGAGACCCCGACACCGCCAAAGCCAGCCTACACGAAGGGATGAAAGACGTCGCCGAATGGATGAACATCAGCCGCCTGAAGCTGAACACGGACAAGACAGAAGTCCTCATCCTGGGACCATCGCCCTCCGCATGGGACGACTCCTGGTGGCCCCCGGCACTAGGCACCGCACCCAAACCAACGGACCACGCACGCAACTTGGGCGTCATCCTGGACTCCTCCCTATCGATGACCAGACAAGTCAACGCCGTCTCCTCAGCTTGCTTCCACAACCTTCGCATGCTCCGCAAGATCTTCCGATGGATCCCGACCGAGACCAGGAAGACGGTCACCCAGGCCCTCGTCACCAGCAGACTTGACTACGGAAACACCCTCTACGCCGGTACAACAGCCAAGCTTCAGAAAAGACTTCAACGTATCCAGAACGCCTCCGCCCAACTCATCCTGGACGTCCCCCGACGCAGCCACATCTCGAGCCACCTAAGAGACCTGCACTGGCTCCCTGTCAACAAGAGGATCACGTTCAGACTCCTCACCCACGCACACAAATCCCTCCACGACCTGGGCCCAAGATACCTCAACGACCTACTGACCTTCTACACGCCCACTCGCCAGCTACGATCCGTGAACCTCGCCCTCGCCGTCGTCCCCCGCATCCAGAGGACCACCGCCGGGGGAAGATCCTTCTCCTACCTGGTGGCTAAGACATGGAACTCCCTGCCCGTCCACCTGCGACTGACCCAGGACCACCTCGCCTTCCGGAGACAGCTCAAGACCTGGCTGTTCGAGCAGTAGCAGCCCCCCTCCCCCAAGCGCCTTGAGACCCTTCCGGGTGAGTAGTGCGCGATATAAATTTCATGATTGATTGATTGATTAATACATCTGATGGTACAAAATACTGGCCAGGTGACTCATAGGTGCTGCACAAGCACAGAACTGCCATGGGATTGAGGTAGGAATACCTTTGACGCATACGTGTTTTGGAAATTTCCACTTCAAAGTTACAGATGTTGTTTTCCACATCAGCTTGTGATATAGAATGAGTTATCTTGAAAGGGGCCAGAAAAATTAGATTTTGGAGGTGGTGTTGTTGAACTTAGTAATCAATTATGTTTTATGATTTATTAGGCGGGAGCCTGTTCCTTTTTTTTAACATATTTTATTAATTTCCACAAGACATACCACCTAATATGATTCTTATCACATACAGTGTAGAGCCTGTGCCTTCTAACAATCTTTCCATTGAACACAAGCTACTCAGTATGTTTTAATATTGAAGTATGGTAATACATTACACTTGCATTTCCAGAACCTAGCTACCCTTGTAGATATTTATTGACTATACCTTTTCCCTTGACCATGTATAGTACTCCACTGCTTTTTGGTGGGAAACAACCTTTACAATGTGGTCATTACACTGCGATACCTTTACAACTGGGTCATTACAAACGACCGCGTTGTTAGTCCGCAATGTATTCACATCGCAAGTCTTTACAACAAATTCCACTAGGGGGTGCTGAGGTATTGGAAATGAATTCCAACTGGAGTAGGAATAGTAAATAATACTATACCTAAATCTAGCGCACCCCCTACTGGAACTCGTTGTAAAGACTTGCAATGTAAATACATCACGTACTAACAACGCGGTCGTTGTAACGGCATCGTTGTAATAGCACGTGATGTAATACATCGCGTAGTAAAGTGCTATATTCCCTTTTGGCATAGTAAAGTGCTATATTCCTTTCCTTTTTGATCAATACAGATACCAGAGTGCACACTATGATGCCATCCATCTCTAGGAGATATTTACTTGTGGATATTAAGATTGAGCCCTGACATGATAGGGGAAAATGATGAAGATGAAAGGGAAAATGCTTCTGTTAAGTCCAAGGAGATGGAGTTCTATGTAAGGAGGCACAAACTAGGCAGCAGGTTTCTTTCATTAGTTGTCCACACTTAGACAATCTGAATGAAAGCACCTTTTTTGTTTTTTTTAGAACAGTGGTTTGGATGCAGGATGCAGGGTGATTGTATTATGGACAAATTTCAGGGCAAATCCTCTGCAACATGGACCTCCGTCTTCCTTTTCTATATGGACACCCTTGATTTTGGACCTTTTTCTGGACCCTATTCGTGCTGGCTTAAGGACTCTGCACTTAACACATGCTAAAAACCAGAGCAGTAAAGCGCATGCGCTTCCGTTCTAAATCATGTGCTGCACATCTGAAGTCCCTGTTTGGCCTATTAAACTTCCCTATAAGATCTTATGCAATAAGCAGAAGAAGGAAAAATACCCAAAGATCTCTGCTGGCTGTTGGGAGAAATAGTGAATAATTTCCCCACTTGGCTCGTGTTGCAATCGGCCGTCCGGGCAGTGAAACTCATGTCTATATGACGTACCGTCGAGTCTATTTATGATTAGTTTTTGGTCCCAGTCCAAGATGAAGGGGAACCGCCGTTTCAGATAAAAAGGGCTCCTTGGGGTGTGGGTGGCACGCGCAGCTCTGGCGCGAGACCCGAGGACCAGAGATGCAGGGCTGGCACAGACTCTCACTTGGGCTCGCGCTAGCAGCGCTCACCGCTGCCTCTACTCTCCCCAAAGAATCCTGGCGAGTTCAGGAGGCTGTTGACTTCTACAATAAAGCATCCGTCGCCGACTATGTTTTTAAGCTGGTAGAGTTCGACGCCGGCTATGGCTTGGTAAGTGAGGTATTCCGGTAACTAGAAGTCAAAATTTTGGGGGAATTGTAGGGAATTACTTGGAGTTTAGTAAATGAGTGAACACACTTTGTGATCATACTTAGTTCATTAGTGAGTGGACGGTCTCTAGCGGCTCCTTGGTTCTATGAAGCCAACAGGAGTGGATTTGAAGTGTGAAAGAGATAGTTAGCAGACAAGAAGAGCGTAGTATGTACAACCATTTCACGCACGTGTCAGTCTGCATAGGTGTGTGCATGTTATTAGGCTATTAATCAGGAACTAAGCCCCTGTCAAGATTAAATTACGCTTGTGAAATTCACAGATTTTGCATTACAAAAATATTATTGAAATTCACAAAATTATGGGCCATTTTTTGCTCAGGGGGAAAAGGTTTGAGCAAAAAATATTTTGCTAAGACACATTTTCTCTTCAGTCAGCTGCCAGTATCTCGTGGGACTTT
Organism: Triturus cristatus; assembly: GCF_964204655.1. Classification (NCBI taxonomy): domain Eukaryota; kingdom Metazoa; phylum Chordata; class Amphibia; order Caudata; family Salamandridae; genus Triturus; species Triturus cristatus. The sequence continues at coordinate 903,573,751 of NC_140593.1, forward strand.
TGTAAGGAAAATAAATCCTTGTGTGAAATTTTCACTCGAAATACTGAAAAGCCACGTTTCCCTCCCAAAGTGTAATTTTGCATAATTTTCACAGAAATTCACAGGGAAAAAATATGTAATTTTGCTCAAGCTTAACATTACACATAGCTGTTGGGCCTCACATATGCTTTTAATTGTATAATATCATTATTGAATCATCACCATATATGTAAACTCTGGGATTACAATTGTTCGTCTTTGTTTTTCCCTCAGAATGAGTCAACAAGACCCCTGCAGTTACGGTTCACATTGAAAGAGACTGAGTGCCTGAAGTCAGAGAACAAAACTATAGAAGAATGTGACATCAAAGAGGGCGGGGTAAGTAAAACCGGAAATGTCTTGGTTGGCAGGCTTTGGTACAATAAAGTCAGACCAATTGGCTTTGTCAGTGCTTTTCTTCTGTTCTCTGAAAGGTGATATTCATGTGTGAATACATCACACTTTCTCTTTACTCCAAGACCGCACACTGACTCCCTTGATACCCGAGGAAGTGACGTCATGTTTGTCTTGGAGCTGGTGGGCGACATTGCTGTGGCACCCATCATAGTCCATGATTCTTAGTGTCTGTAAGTCTGGGTCACAGCGTATTTCCATTCAATTAACTAGGGAGAGGATTTAGGATCTAAATAAAAAATCCGATTGGCCGCACTCTGCTCGTCCTACCAGCGTGTTACCCCAAGGAATTGTGGTCCATGAAGTGGCAACGGCGAATACGCCTGTGCCAAAGTTTTAGGTGAAAGTAAGTGTCCCGTTAGCCATCCCTGGACACGTGTTTCGAGGTAGTTGCCTCTCGTCAGCTGGGAGTAGGTATGTGTGTGGGGTTGCCGCGTAGACAGCCAAAAAAGTATTCTCAGGTAAAGTACCACTCATGGCGCGCAGGTGCTGGTCCAGGGCTCGTCAGCCCAATCGGCTCAAGGGAGCCTTAATACAATCAAAAATCCGATTGGCCGCACTCTGCTCGTCCTACCAGCGTGTTACCCCAAGGAATTGTGGTCCATGAAGTGGCGACGGCGAATACGGCGATTTAGGATCTGCAGCGGTAACTTAAGGATAGGAAAATAGGATACCCATGGAAAGGGTACTGGTGAGTAAGGCAAGACAGGTCAATGCCTGGTTCCCATTTGGGTAAAAGGGGAAACAAAAGATTTGGGGAATGTGATACAAATGAGAATTCCCTCACTTCTCTGGGAGCAGGAAGCAAACGAGCAGAGTGAAATAGTGACCCCACTTCATTTTTGAGGGGTGGGGCAGGTAGTGGAAATTGACAAGAGAGACAATGTACATTTTATATTGTAAATCCTGGTATATATGGGGTCCATGCTTCCACCCCACATCCCGCTGATATTTTTCCCGGTCATTAAGAGATACGTTTGACTATTATGTAATGAAGATGCAAACATAAAGGGTTCTTGAAGCTTATCAATAAACCCATATGAGGTTTCTTGCCACATAACAGAATTTCTCCCATATAGAGAACGCTTCACTTGAATAACAGTGGGAAAACGATCTAGTCTTTGGCTGATATCTAATGTTAAGGTGGCTCACTGCGAGGTACAAAGGTAGGGGAAGATTACTCCAAGACATTGAAACCAGAACAAAAAATGCACGTCGATGATCCCGCCTCTCCAGTCAGTTTCAAACTAACTAAGCCATTGAAATTCACGATTTATGGGTATCTCAAGTAACTACAACTCGTGCCCTGAAGTAATTACAGCACCCTCGATATTTTCAGCTAACTACAACGTCCTTTTAACCTTTGTTTTTTCAGTGAATTCCTAAGGTTTTGTTAATGTAAAGTATGATATTATTACAATTCCTAATTACAATATCATTTCAACCTTTGTTTTTTCAGTAAATATATTCATGTTTAATACAGAGCCACCCAGAGGGAGGAAGGGTACAAATTACAGGGGATCAAAAACTTGGTTTTTTTTCATTTTAACCCGATGTTATTCAATACATGGGTTTAAATTAAATTAGACCACAAAATGATCTCTTGTCACACTATTTCAGTAATATTCTACTTTGGGCTTTGGCTCATATTTAGTGAAGATGGTTAGCAATTTCGAGGCAATTTTCAGTTTTACTCTGGTGTATGCAAAGAATACGTCACAAATGCAATTTCTAATGGTACCTACAAGGTGTCTGGCAAACATCTTTTATGTACAATGGGGTAATCTTTCAATCCGTGCCGACGTAATCTAGCAATTAGATCATTGTTATTTACAGAATAGATGCTAGTCCAAAATCATTGACCAAGCCAACAGGCCTGTGCTATTTTCGATGAATGTGTTAGATACCTCACAGACAGATACATTAAGTCTGCCATTTATTGCAATTTTTTACCTCTGTGTACTTTGTATGTTCTTGTAACCTGCACACGTCACTTTTTCCTCTTGTAACGTATTGTTTGCTACCTCTTGTATTTTGTTTGCTCCTGATACTTGCACAATTGTCACTATTTCCTCATGTAACGTAACGTTTGATTTTGTAACATGCTCACTTGTAATTTTTCTCGTCATGTATCATTACTGCTCGTATTGTGAAGTGCTCTGACACCTTCGGGTAAAGTCTGCGCTATATAAAAATGCATTAAATAAATATATAAATAAATAAGAAATGCTGCTGATGCACATAAAGGCATGTGTACATATAATCAAACACAAATACAGGCACAGATGCATAAAACAACAACAGTCAACTGTTCCCAAGACACACAGATCAGCAGACATTGGCCTTAAGCAGCTGAGTCCTCCCTCATGGTATAATCTAACTTGCTGGATCAGACCTGCCCCAGATTGAGTAGTGATGTAAGCAACTGGAGGGCTGAGTCATGGTGTGCAGATTGAACGGTGTCCACATGGTGGAGAGAGTTGAAATTGTGGTGAATAGTAACTTATATTGTGAAGTATGATACTGCTGCAAAAAGTGAGATGTATCATAAAAAACTTACAAGTGAATGGTGTGAGCACTTGGTTTTATTGTGGGATTGGTGATGATGTGAGTATGTGGATGAATAGTGTTGAGTTGTGTAAGAGTGGCTGTGGCTGAATAGATGCTCTGGCAAGTGAGTGAGTGGTGAATTATGTGGTTGATACTGCAGGTTGCAGATAGGTGGTGATTGAGTGACTGAGTGTAAGAAAATTGCTAAAAATCAAGACTAAGTGATTGGTGACTAAATAAATGTTGATGTTGCAGATAGGTGGTGAGTGACTGAGGGTAAGATTTGATGTAGTGGTATGTATATGTAACAAATTGGGTTACTGGCTGATTGTGGTGTGAGCCCTGGTCAAGCAGCAACCACAATTATTGTCAGGGTAAGGCACCGGCAAACCGCAAATTAACCTGTGGTCACACGCTGGTAGTTTGGCACTCAGGGCTGGACTGACTGTAGTGGGCACAGGGTGTTTTACCAGTTTTGTTAGTGAGGACCAGTTTTGCAGCAGAGCTGTACTTCCGCCCCTCTGTAACAAAGCAGTAGCGGTGCTTGACACTAGCACCCCCCCGAGCCGGTGCTTCTCAGTAACACCCCCCAAGACCAAACCGCCCCAGGCCAGTCAAGGGGAATTGCCAGGGCTGGTTTATGTTGTGTTCCCAGTCCGGCCCTATTGGCACTTAGTAGTCAGGATTAACCTAGAGGCAAAGTGTAAAGTACTTCAAACAGTAAAACAGGGATAAACACCACACAAAAGTATCCCACCCAATGTTAGAAAAACAAAGCAGAATTGAATAAATAAAACAAGACCAAAATGACAAAATCCAATCAGTAGAACCTAAGTTATGAATTTGTAAATGATAAACTGTAAAATAATGCCTAAAAGCATAAAGCTACAACCACGACTATCTGGTCATTCTGGACCAGGTCAAAATCAAAAGTTCAGGCCAACCACATTAGAGCATTGGTTAAGATACAGTCCCAGAATACTCCCGCTGAAGGTTTGCCTTCTCAAGTTTTGTGCCAAGCACCTTGTTAGCATTAAAGAAGGTCCAGAGGAGCACATCTGAGGCAACAGTGGGGGTGGTGTGAAGTGCAGGCCAGGCATTTTTAGGCAAGCGGGCTGAAGCTTTGCATTGAGGGTCCCCTGTGGGCTGTCAATGCTGCTGTGAGAAGAGACGGGCGGGCGGTGGCTACCACAGATTTTCGCTGCGAGCAGTGTAGTCATGGTGTGAACGGGCCCAATGATTTCAAGAGCGCGAGAGCCAGACCAAGGATTCAGGAATTGAGAGGCATCACTTGAGGGTCAGGAACTCACTGAAGACAGGTCCAGGAGCTGTTGGGGAGCCTTCTATGTCCCTATGGCTCAGATTAGGAGCGCAGCACACTAACCCTTTCAGCATTTCTAGGGTCCTGGGTTCAAGATGAAGTTGCAGGTTTAGTTCTTTCTACCCTGGCAGAGAGACAGCAGGTCAGCAAGGCAGGAGCTCCTTCAGAGTAGTAGTCCAGCAGAGTGGCAGTCCTTGTAGCAGCACATCAGTCTTTCTTTCTGGCAGAGTATCCACTGGTTCAGAAATGTACTGAATAGATAGTGTCTGAGGTTCAACTTTTATACCCTGATCCCTTGGTTGTGGAAGGTTGGAGATGTTTCTAGACAGTAGCTCTGAGGTGCATGGAATCTCCTGCTTCCCCTGCCCTGGCTCAAAGCTGGCTGCAGTGACAATGGAGGGTTCTTAGGCCCTCTGTGTGGAGACAGAACAAAATCTATTAAGGCACCCACAATCCCTCTATTGTGTACCTGTCTGGGATGAATTTACAACGTCTAACCGTTACAACCAGTCAGGTGACCTAGGCCAGATTATGGGCACAAAAGGGCACACAAATACCAATTTTCTAAAAGAGGCATTTTTATAATTGTGATAAAAAACCCAACTTTACCATAACATAGGGCTCTTCACCACAATCTCAAAGACACTAAACATGAACAGGTTATCTCTCTCCAGTTGAAAATTACACTTATTTAATGAGGTTACTCTTATGTCATCCTATGGGAGAGCTAGGCCTTGCAGTGGTGAAACACAAATTTAGGAGTGTTTCACAACCCAGACATGTGAAATATAAAAGTACATGTCACACTTTTCAGATACATTACTGTAAGCCCTCTGGGCTGTCCTGGGCCTACCCTAGGAGTGACTTATAAGTATTAATAAAGAAGGCTTGGGCCTGGAAAAAGGTTTATTTTGCCAGATCAACATGGCAGTTTAAACTGCACACACCATCTCTGCAATGGCAGCGCTGAGACACTTTTAAAAGGCTTCTTAAGTGGGTAGCACAACCAGTGCTGCATGCCCACTAGACACATTTAATTTACAGGCCCTGGATACATGCAGTCCCACTTTACTAGGGACTTTTAAGTGAATTAAATATGCCTCCACTGCATTCCATGCCCACTCCAAGGGGATACTTAATGAGCCTAATATCCTTACTGTGTTCTCATTTTGTTGACATTATTGAAACCATATAGGGTGATTCTAACATTTAGCATTCTTGATCTAGTTACTGCTGCTCACTACATAAAGCCCTACACCTGATTTAGTGCCAAAGTATTTCATCCCTGTCCACCACTCATCACACTTTTTGGCCTACACAATTGTCATGTGTTGATGTTTAGTGAAACTGTCCTTCCTTCCCATACAGACTACTAAAGTGTGCTCATTGGGCTTCCTTGTGGAAATGGAAAGAAACACCATCATGATCAACTGTGACAGCTTTATTCACAAGGTAGGACTTTCCTTCAATGTCTTGGATCAAGGACAATTTGTGAATTTCCAATAATTTAGTTCACTCTATTCTATACAGGCATTTCATGTACGATAAAACATGTTCTTATTATAAAATAGATTCAATTATAGCTCTGATGCGGGACTGCTTATTTTGCCTTCCTGAGGTCATTGTAAAGTTCATCTATCCAAGAGGTTTATGTCTTTTGGAAATATTGCATGAACTTGCTCCAAAGGCATCAGAGCTCTTTACATGAGCACAACATGACATTACACATTTCTTGCTACAAAACAATGGGTATGACCCAGAAGCGCCACTAGGACCTGGGTAAAATCCGGTACAAGAGGGTGTGGTCCCAGTGGAAGCACACGATAACATTGATTACAAAAACGCCTGTTAAATTAATTACAAACAATCCTTTGCATGTTAAACACATTTAATCATATTGAACATATGTTAGCATGTTCAAAGAACAACCCATGTGTCAGTAAAATTGTGCAGAGGTGCCCCAAATAAGGGGAGGGCGGGATTTGTGCAGCAATGTGCGAAAGTGAGGGTAAGTGAGTAAGGGAGGGCAGTGACCAATAAATACATCTAAACATGAATGGCCTATCCAGCCTTAATTAAGGATAATAAACTATTTACAAAACCATAATGTTAGATTTGACTCAGTGAAGCTATCACTGTCATCCACACTTGGCAAACAGAGTAGAGCTGTCAACGTTTCGACCCACTGGTAGTGTAGGGAAATCTAATCCTTACACAAAGGTCTTCATCAGGACTGTTTCGGGCACCTAAGGGTAATTAAAATGACCTTTAGTGTATTAAGGCGATGGATAAAGAACAGTTGAAACATCAATTGCTACAAGATAGTGGGTATGAAAATTGCCCTGTGTCCACCTATGTCTGCGGTGGAAAACTGACAACGCAAGGCCCATGGGCTTCAGAGTCATGTTAAAGTTTGCTTCCAATGGGACCACCCCCTCTTGTACAATTACGCATTTCTTGGGCACAAGGAAATCAAGTGATTCGCCTGAAATCAAAGGATAATAAGCTCAGGATGGGACTTAAACCTGGTTCGCCAGGTCCAAAGTCAGTCACTATGATGTTAGGCCATACATTTTCCCCAAGTAGTAACCTAATATAAATTAATTAGAGCACTGTGGTGGTCTCAGTAAATGATTTTTATGTCACCAAAAAGGAAGGACCAAAACATAAAACACTGTGATTTGCTATAAGTAAAGGTCTTTTAGAATGTAGAGGGTTATAAAATGCTTGAACATTCCCAAACACTCCTGTTCTGCTTTCTGATGCAGAATCAGGCCCTGGCATCATACAGCTTGTGCCAATACCTTTCATGCAGCTCAGCAGGGAGAGGCAAATGCTATAAGCACTACTAAGAAATATCCCTCTGAAAGTGCCCCTTGGAAGACTAGAAACCAGATGGAATAAGAACATAATTAACCATATTTTTAATTTATTTAGTTATGTATCAGTAGGCAGTTGATAAATGAGAAGACTGTAGACAAAATTGTATAATGCAAACACCAAAGGGCCATCCTTTTTCAGAGAGGTGCAGCAACTTCTGTATGCCACCATTAACAAATGAACGCAGGTCAGTACTGTGCAAAGTTCATCATGGTGAGAATTCCATAGGATCTCCTTATAGAAGGAGAGAGGGTAAGATTGAAACTATTTTTGACCAGTGGTCAACTAGTGCGTCACAAAGGCGAGCCTAGACTTCCAAGCGTTCCACTGTTCCCAATTGGGTAGCTTGTCTGAGAATTTGGATATCTACCCGGCAGGTCATAAGGGATTGTAGTAATTTAAAATGATTCAACACTAATGTCAAGGATGTAAGTGCAGAGTCTGTCGTAGAATAATGAAGAATGTCATTCTACATTAAAAACATTTTTTACAGAATAAAATAAGTTAAAGTTTGAATGCAGGGAGGAAAGGGTGGTTTTAACAAAAATCTCAACGTTTCAAAGGTGCCTGTATTGAATTTAGTCAGACTGAATCCAGCTGTGTGATAACTGGTTACTGAGCCCAGATGAGCCAGGTTTTCAGGTGGTGATGCACAGAAAAAAATACATTACACCTTGCATCCTACATAGGATAGGTAGAGTAATTTGTTTCCTCCGATGACTCGTAGTGTGTTGGGTCACTGGAGGAAGCTTCTCGTTGATAGAAAACTTGAGGACAACCCATCACTAAATGAGGTGGGTGGACCGAGGGTTTGGTGCGTAGCATTTTCTGTCATGTTAGCAAAAGAGTACCCCATCAGACAGACTCTAAATCCTGCTCTAAATGTCTTAATTTGATTTCCAAGTCTTGTCACCGTCGGTTGTTGTGACTTTTGATGCTTTTTGAATAAATGTGGTCCATATATTCACTATGGGAGATGTACGTGTCATTTTTAAAACTGAGAAGACCAGGAGGAAAATGTGCAAGCAATGCACACAACAGTGTTATTCTGCTTTGCGTGAAAGGGAGAGGGCAGAACAACACCATATCTACTAAGCTATGGCATTGTTTTTCTCTCTTCCTGCACTGGGACTCTTTCGGCTTCCTTGCGCCAATACACATAGTTTTGCAGCATAGTGCTAGGGTGTCTGTGCGATATCTAGTATAGGTTTTGTACTGGATAATGCTATGATTTGACATAGTTTAACATGTTTCTAACATGCATGTGTGCTGTACAATACAGCACGCACACACTCTAAGTAAGAAACGTTTTGAGAAAAGAAAACCTTTCTCCAACCTTATGCTTGCCGACAGGAGGGATAATGTTTTTTGTGCAAATCCCTGTCTGTAATTTTGGTAGTTAGGTATTTGCATCAAAATCCATGAATGGTGGGATGGAAATGCCCAAATGCCACCCATTGTACTCCTTCGTGACACAAAGAAGAGCAAGTAGCCAAAGCAGCTCACAGAGCTACTGGGCTTAAAAAACTTTGGAACTAGTTTTCAGCTCAAAACAAGTTTTGTGCTGGAAAGTAAATCTCAAAACCAACACTTTGCACTGGTTTGCGCCTCTCATGTCACACAAACCCAGCGGAAAGGGTTGGGCCATTTTTCTCTAGATATTTAACTATGCGCAAAAAGACTACTTTTGAGAATCATGAGGGGATATTGAGTTGTTTTAATTCAGAGAGGGACAAGGAGCCTAGTTTTGATTTAGGTCCTGCTCAGAAGGCACCAAAGGAATATTGAGAACAGGAAAGAGCTCCGGTTTCGGGAGCCCGTCAGGCATTGCAGCGCCGGCCTGACGAGGGGCAAATGCCCAAATGATGAAGCATGACATCCCTTGGGGTGTGTGAGGGCATTACGGAGAAAGACCTGTGCTTCCCCACTTCCTCCCCCTCCCTTACTAGCTACCCATAGGAACTGCTCTTTCCTGTTCTCGGGATATTGAGTTGCCCTGAGTTATAGTCACTTGGATGTCATTTCAAATGATTACTCAGGAATTAGCAAAAGGCTGAGCTCCTAGTTACAAAAATCAGAATATATGATGATATAACTCACAAACACTCCATGACAATCCCTGTGTGTTAACACGTCTGACTCAGATGAATGGAGTGAAAAAGATAACATGAGTATATTACTTAGAAAGGAGACTTTATATAACAGATAGAAAGATTTGCTGCAGGACGTACTTGCAAATATCCATTATTTCATATGCTAGATTAAATATCACTCAACCCGTAATATCAATTGACTTGTCACAGGTGAAACAAAAACAAATAAAATGTTTTAAGATTAGGGATGTGTGAAATTCGCATAATTATGAGAAAATTCGGAAACACTACAGGAAATAATTCATAAATACATGAAATGCGAATGGGCTTTGGAAATTAAGGTCTCCTAGACTGCATGTGCGACTGGTGAAAAAGGGTTTTCTTGCCACTGCCACAATTAACATCCTTTGAGCACTTAATGAGACTATATTGCCTCAGCCCAGCGCCCGGAAGTTGCGGGTCTACAGAAAATTTATCAGAAAATGAAAGGACAATGCATATAATTCTAAAAACTTTGCTACACGCAAAAACTAAAAGACCTAACTCTCAGTCTTGATGAGAATTCCCCACAGCTCGACACAGACATTAGAGAAGTAATATTGATGCCCAAAAATCCATCATGCTCCTGGCCATAGTGAAGAAAGGGAAGTAAAACATGGAAGAACGATGGAAAGTTTGTGAACGTTATGGAGACCAGGGTCACATCTGAATTCCTGGAAGGGAGCTCCTCAAAGTACAATAGTTGCTATCTGTAAAATATGACCTGGCATGAAGCCATCAAGCTACTCTTGAAATACAATCTAAGATAATTAATTTTTAGAGAATGGTTCATTAATTCAGACTACAACTCTAAAGCCGTAAATAAGACCTAAAAGAACAAGGCACCTAATGTCTTTCTAGAAAATAAACAATTGATCAATGAAGATGTACGCAAATCTAGGAGAATAGTAAAAGATAAGCAAACTCCATGATCATGTCGACCAAGCCCACTAAGAATCCTTGTCTTGTCAGTCTGAGGATGTCGTGTAAATTTGAAAAAAGGCCATTACAAAGACCCTGTGTGTTGATGTGATGCAGAATACAACTGAGTGATGTTTAATTCCTGAATCCTACTGATCGGCGAAGTCTCCTTTGGTTAATCTAAGGCTTTTCTTTCAGAATCAGAATCAATATTTCAAACAACATTTATCCACCTGGCAATGGCAGCTCAATCAGTTCAGCTCCACCACTTTGCCCAGTATATCCTATCTAGATCTGATGCAGGGTGCAATGTAATGCATGCCATAGGGTCCGGTGAGAAGAAAGCAATTAGTTCATGTTCTGAAGCCAGAAAGCATCCATGTTTTATTTCAACTGGAAACCTGCTACCTTTCATTGTGCTTGGAATGCTCTTTGAACACTCACAGGATCAGAAATGGAACTGCTGTCTTGATTGAATAATGAAAATCAGATTGTATAGCGCAAAGAAAGACCTAAGCAAGAGATATCCCGGTGCTTGTGCAACACCCACCCATAGAAAGACGCATAGAAAGGTTAAAGCAGATTGAATAGATAGGTTTCGGCTGTTTTAGAATATGTAAAAGATTGTTTTGAGACTTAAGGGAAGACAACAAAGTATTACATGCTTTGAAGGTAATTTGTGATAGAGATATACCTCCTGTTCTGATATAATATCTTGGCATGCAAAACCAATGATGAGATGTAGACCGCAGAGCTCGAGAGGGCAGATAGCTTTCAAACAGAGAAGGACATACATTTGTCACTTCTCCTGTTGTTTAGATCTCTGTGATACAAGCAAGGTGCTTTGAAGAGGCTTCTCTTTGCAACAGGTAACTAACAGATCTGGAGAAGATGGTTGGACATGGATGATGTCCGATTCAGTTCTAGGGCCAATCAGGCGCACGCATTTTGAACTTACTGTACCCTATGAATCAAGTATTTAGGAAGACCAACAAATGACCAGTTGCAGTAGTCCAAAGTATCAGGATACAAACCATAGTAACGCTAGAGGTTGCAGGAGCAAAAAAAAATATCTTATGAATAAAGCTAAGCAGGTCACATAAAAGAGGTAGTAAACACATTTATGTATGGTTCAAAAGTCATGGTTTGGACCGAAAATTGACCTCACACTGCACCAGAAGGGAATTCTTCATTGAGAATAATGAGCACCATCGAGAAATTTTATTTTGTCTTACCTATTACTATTAAAGCCCAACCCGAGTCAGGCCTGAATCCAGACAACTGCAGACTGGGCCTAATACTATCTCCAGATCATAAGGATGCAGCACAAATGCCAAATCCTGTGCAACCATAGACATCCAACATTAAAAACCGTCCATTTCAATCAACTACTTCCTGTTAAAGGGGTTTCAAGGCCCTTTACCATTGTCAAAGAAGTATCATTTCTCAGGGCAAATTAACAGAGTTTAGTTTTCAGCTCAAAAACTTTGAGCAAGGACCAAAGTACAATAGTCATGTAGGTACACACAAACTACGAACACAACATACTCCACCTAGATCAGAGTCTTGTATGCTCTTTGATCATAATCAAAACAATACTTGGCAAAGTCAATAGGTCTTACCTATGCAAGAGCTATTTGTTTTGTCAATACCTTTTAGCCGTGGTGTACTGCAGTGTGTCTGTGCAGCATGGTTAAAAGTAACATTAGAAAAAACAATATGATAAGATCAGCACAGGCGCTGCATCATAACACTTTTCTGGGGGGGTCGGGGGCATGGGCAAGCAGTGACGATAGGGAGGAGCGGGAGGATGGGGGCTGTGCAGGCATTAATTTGGGTACATAATGGAGGAGGAGTGGGTCTGAAGGGAAGAAGCAACACAGAGAAGGGGAGGGTGGGGGGGAGAGAAGCAACAAGAAGAAGGCATGAATGGGAGGGAGAAGAAGCCTCACCGGAGAAGGGTGGTGAAAGGGAAAGAAGACATAATATCTCAATCAAGTGAGAGCAGCGGATGCACACTAATCAAAATGAACAAATCTGCACTTCGTCCATGGCCCATGCGAAAGAAGTGGAAGTGAAGAGAGCAAGCGTTGGGAAATTAGTAGATAGCGAAGAAGAGTGACAATGAAATCGATGAATGTGAAGCAATGGGCGGGCTCCAGGCCCCTTAGAGTGCATGCGCTGTCGGAAGGCGAGACGTAAAAAGGAAAAAAACTTTAAGTGGGGATGGTTTTCTGCAAAATAGCCAGTTTCCCAAAAATGATTGGGCAGTGAAGCAACGCAAGCAGAGTTGAAGATTTTGCTGAAAATAGCAATCCCATTCAAAGAGGTTTCCAGAAAATATGTCGCTATACTGTTGAGTGCTCAAGGATGTATTAGAAGAGCCCCTATTGTAAGTTCTCTCCGATTTTTGATTTGCATTTTCTAGAAAAATCACGAAATAAAAGGAAAGCATAAGTAATATATTCTGCATTTTCCCACACACCCAAGATATTTCCTCAGCTAAAACCTAGTGAAAACTCTGGATGAGAATTTGAAAAAACGAAAGGGAATTACTGTGGAAACTGGGTCTGATAATCCTCATGCATCTTTTAACAATGTATTATTCCGCAAGTCAAATACTAATTGGTTTAGTGGGTGGTCCACTTAGTGGAGTGAGGCCTGTATATTAATAGGCGGAGCTATAATCGTAGCAGTGCGCCTCTTATATCAGTAGATCTGAGTAAACAGCAGAGGATTACCCATAGGGAAACACGGATCAAGTGAAAAATATCATACTGAAGACCAAGTCCTAAGAAGTCCATCTCTCAAGCACAGTGTGCAGAGCAATAACCCCCAGAGAGCATGACACAATGGGCCTAATGACAAGGAGCCTTTTTTATTACAGCCCCATTTGATGAAGAGGGCAATATAAAACAATTTTTGCCATTTTTGCAGGTGAAAAACGCGAGCTAGGAAAACTGGAATGACACAGAGAAAACCTTTTTTTACCACTACTAAACCTGCTGCACGTGAACTGAACCACAAGGCGATGTCTGCACCTGAGGACTACATTTATTGCAAATAAGAGACCAGTTCAGGCATGCTTAAAACACATGCTCATTAACATAGTCAGATCATCACGAGGAAAATTTGGGAACTACTGCCTAAAGCAAAATACAGCATATTAAAGGAATTAAAATAGGCATGTTGTGCATTGCTCAGATTAGAAGCCTCTATATACAGAATCCGGCTTTTCACTGCTCCTAGAGTATTATAAAAATCGTTTTACATTTAACTAATCTGCACAGTGAAAAAACAGAAATCATTGCTCTGGCATAAAACAAATTCCTTTTCTTCTCTGAAGACCAGAAGGAGAAAATAGGTTGGCAGTTGATGGCCCACAGTCGTGCCCACTTTCTAGTGCATCTCATCTCCATGCTAACTGATGGCACCAGGGTATTATGAGTAGTTCTTTTGTACACCCAACTGGCACCTTAGCTGCATATTTTACTTGTCTGAACATACCCACAACTAATAGAGAATGCAGGCCAAAACTCTGTGCTGGGAAACTAGGGGGCGGAACTTACCTCACCTTTAAAGTCCCTACAACCAAAGACCTGAAACAGGGCTGCTGCTTGCTCCCACCATGTTCAATTTATTCATGGATGACCTCCCAAAGGCACTCAATGCTTGCAATTTACACTCCCCGAAGCTAGGCGGAAAAACATTGACCAATCTTATGTATGCAGACGATGTAGTTCTGCTCAGCCACACTTATGTAGGTCTCCAACACCTACTACCGGAAATGCAGAACTATGCCACAGAAAACAACTTAAAAATCAATCTCAGCAGGACTCGGTCAATGACAATAAACAACAAAAGAAATCGGCAGAGGAATTGGTTTCTGAATGACAATCAACTTGAATCATCGGAGGATTATAAATACCTAGGAGTCATAATTGACAAGCACTTTCAATGAATAATCTTGCTAACAAACTGATGGGGCCGACACTGAGCCCGCTGCTGAAGGTAGCTCAGGTCAAACTACTCCCGACGATCACCAATGGCAGTGAAGCATTGCGGGGGAGGGACGCCAAGATACTAGATAGTACGCTGGTTAAAGCCTATAGGATCATGTTTTGCCTCCCGCATTACAATTCACTGGCTCAAATAAGGTTGGCGTTTGGCCTCCTACATCAATCCCTGGCCAGGCACGGGTCTTATGTTATCTGTTGGCATAAAATCAGAAATGCCACTCCAAATACGTTGAACCAACTGCTGTGGCATGAAATCCAGCACAGGGACACTTGCCAAGCAAGGAGATTTCTTCAGACATCTTTGGAAAGTACTAAGCTTACGGATCTCTGGAAAACTCAACTTGGTCATTCAACTTTCAAGAAATTGGCATGGAAATGTGTAAAACAAATTGCGGTGGTAGAGGACAAGGCAACCTTTGCAGATAGATCCTATGCCTGGATGACCTTGAACTCTTACAAATTACTTGCACCACAAAAGTACTTTAATCAGGGCTACTCCAAAGAGATAAAAATGAAATCTTTAAAGCACAGACTGGGCATCCTCCCGTGCATCCAGCATCTTCCACTATGGCTGAGGGCCACAACCCAAAGCATGTGTAGGCTGTCCAACTCCAAGCAAGGAGATATCTTACACCTAATCTGCACCTGTAAGGATCTACATCAAGAAGGGTTACTGCTATTAAAAGCTCCCCTTAAGCAGGTAGGTATCCGCACCAGGAGACAAGCGGTGTTGGCTTGCTTTAACCCGGGAAATACGCAGCTGAACTGCAGATTAGTAAAATACTTAAAGCTGGCTGAACAAAACACACTTAATATTGGAATAGCCACACAAGTAAGCCACACAAGTAAGAAGCCCTAGTGGTGAAACTAATTTATAATCCTGGACTGGCTTCCCTCAAAGGATAGAGCATTAGCACTTTTCTTGAATAAAAGTTTGAGCAGGAACTAACAACAAGATCAATACACTCTATAGGGCACCTTAACACGCCCACGCCCAGTACCAGCTAGGAGCAGCGAATGCACTGCACTTTATTTTGCGAACAAATGAACCTTGCCAGCACCTGCATAGCTAACTTTTTTTATTGTACAGTAATTTTGGTCTCTGTTTTATGGTTTTTATTATTGTACAACAATAATTTTAATATATTTTTCTTAAGCAAATGTTGCAATGGTTTTAAATAACTATGCAAAATAAAATAAACTTGAAACTTGAAACTGTGCTGGCGGTGACTCTCATACAGCCACAGGTATCAAAGTGCTGGCTCTCTGCATATGCATGGTCAGAGAAAGAATTACTTCATGTGGAAAGGGGGAGGAATAATCGTTGGGTGATGGAGCAGGTTGTCAGGATTCCAGATATTTTATAGTGTTAAAGAACAAGCTACTTTGAAGGATGGCCATGGAGTTCTAGAGCACTGTGCCCTCTGTCCAGATTTACCTGCAATTGACCTTTTTAGGTGCCTAAGTAATAAAAGGGAGTTAACATCATCCACAAGTTCAATTTACAGTGTAACTAATTCGGCCACACAAGGAGGACCCAAGTTTGGTAAATGAGATTAAGTATGGGTTTATTACAAATTTAAAGACAGGTTGATGTACACAAGTCTTAAGAATATATTGTAAAAAAAACAAAATCCATACTTGGAGGCCAAATTGTCTCACAAAATGTAGCCCCAAGAACATGAAACATACAAGTAATTCAATGATAGCAATGCAGAAAATCAGAAATAAAATCTGATGATCGGAATAAACTTTGAGGTCCTCTTGCTTATTATGCATGAGGAAATCTAAATCTCCTAAACTAAGCCTGTATTAAAAGCACTGATTGGGGATTCCCTAATCAGATCTACTAAAATAAGAAGGTGTCAGCATAGCGGAACTTCTGTAGAAGTCCTCCAAAATAAAGAGTATTGCATAGCATAAAGCCACACAACACTGATATCGCACAGAGGTCTATATAGGAGCGACCTTTGACCCTGTCACCAGGCAGGTCGCTCCCCCCATCCGTCACGCAGCCCCCTGTGGGTTGAACCTCCGTTGCCGCTTTTGCCGCCTGACTGCTCGCTCCCTTTTCTATTCTGTACCCCTGCGCTTGGCTTTCTGTGCCACTTTGTTTTTTCATTCTGTGCCCCTGTGTTTTGCTTTCTGTACCCCTGTGCTCTGTTGTCCCTCTCCCGCTGTCTTTTCCTGCCGTTTTTTCCCCGGGTTTTCCCCCACCGCTGAGCCCCTGCGGCCCCGCCCCCTTCACTCCCATTGGCCGCCCCGCTCCCACCTCCCAGCTGCTCCTCCCTCCCTCTGCCCTCATATGGAGGCCGTGAAGCGGTGGTAGAGAGCGACCTTTGACCCTGTCACCAGGCAGGTCGCTCCCCCATCCGCCACGCAGCCCCCTGTGGGTTGAACCTCCGTTGCCGCTTTTGCCACCTGACTGCTCGCTCCCTTTTTTATTCTGTACCCCTGCGCTTGGCTTTCTGTGCCACTTTGTTTTTTCATTCTGTGCCCCTGTGTTTTGCTTTCTGTACCCCTGTGCTCTGTTGTCCCTCTCCCGCCGTGTTTTCCTGCTGTTTTTTCACCGGGCTTTCCCCCGCCGCTGAGCCCCTGCGGCCCCGCCCCCTTCACTCCCATTGGCCGCCCGCTCCTACCTCCCAGCTGCTCCTCCCTCCCTCTGCCCTCATATGGAGGCCGCGAAGCGGCCACGCAGCGGACGCGCGCAGCGGGCGCGCCGAAGGTGCGCCTAAGGCAAGCCCGTCTGCGCCCGTCCGCGCCTGGACCGCACCCAGCGCCAGAACCCCTGGACCCCGCACCCCCCGCAACGCCAGACTGCACTACGACGCAAGCACCCTCACGCACTCAACACCAGATGAGACCACACCTGCTACCGGGCCACCCCGAGACGCACCCAGGGGCCTTTCACCTGCCGGAACTGCAGATTCACCAGCATCCAACCCTCCACACCACCAGCCAGAGAACCCAACCACCTCCGCTGCATCCTCCTCAACACCCGCTCCGCTCGCAAGCACGCCATCGAACTCTGGGACCTCCTAGACTCCACCGCCCCCGACGTCGCCTTCCTGACGGAGACCTGGCTGAATGCCACCTCAGCACCAGACATTGCCATAGCCATCCCACAGGCCTAGAAGATCTCCCGCAAAGACCGCACCAACGGAGTGGGAGGAGGAATCGCCATCATCCACAAAGACTCCATCAAAATCTCAACGAACACCGATGACACCCTCACCACCGCCGAGCACATGCCCTTCCAGATCCACACCGACCCCAACACCACCCTCAGAGGAACTCTCATCTACAGACCTCCCGGACCCCGCCCACAGTTCAGTGACACCATCGCCGACCTCATCAGCACCCACACCCTCGCTTCCATGGACTACATCCTCCTCGGGGACCTGAACTTCCACCTCGAGAACAACAACGACGCCAACTCCACCGCCCTGATCGACAACCTCGCCAACCTCGGACTCAAACAGCTCGTAACGACACCTACTCACGCCGCTGGACACACGCTCGACCCCATCTTCTCCGCAAGCCCCCACGTCTCCTTCAACCACACCACCGAACCACACTGGACTGACCACAGATGCGTCCACTTCACCTTCAGAAAACCCACCACACACCACCGCACCCAACAGCTACCACGCCGCTGCTGGGGCAAGGTCACTGAGGACCAACTGACTACCGCCCTCGCCCTGAGACCACCCACCGAACCAGACACCGCCGCGACCAACCTCACACAGTGGATCAATGACTGCGCCAACACCCTAGCCCCTCTCAAGACCTCTACAACCAACCACACCAACAAGAAAGCCGCCTGGTTCACCGAGGACCTCCGGATCTCCAAGCACACCTGTCGGAGGCTGGAGAAGAAATGGCTCCACGACCGAACACCAGACAACCACACAGCCCTCAAGAGCGCCACCCGCAGACACCAACAACTCATCAGGACCGCCAAGAAGACCGCCTTCAAGGACCGCCTAGACAACAACGCACACAACACCAAAGAGCTCTTCAGCATCGTGAAAGAACTCTCCAACCCCAGCTCCAACACCAACGACATACCGCCATCTCAAGACCTGTGCGACTCCCTGGCCTCCTTCTTCCACCGCAAGATCACCGACATCCACGACAGCTTCAACTCCGACCCCCCCGCACCCACCACCGAGTCCACTACCCCTGCGACTACCACTCGCACCAGTCGCCTGACCGTCTGGTCCAGCGTCAGCGACGAAGACACCATCAAAATCATGAACTCCATCCACTCCGGATCCCCATCGGACCCCTGCCCTCACCACGTCTTCAACAAAGCCAGCGCAACCATCGCGCCCCACCTCCGGAAAACAATCAACTGTTCCTTCGAGACAGCAACCTTCCCAGAAAGCTGGAAGCACGCCGAGATCAACGCCCTTCTGAAGAAGCCCAAGGCGGACCCCAAGGACCTCAAGAACTTCTGGCCCATCTCCCTGCTCCCTTTCCCGGCAAAGTGACCGAGAAGATTGTCAACAAACAGCTGACCCGCTACCTCGAAGTTAACAACATCCTGGACCCTTACCAATCTGGTTTTCGCAGCAACCACAGCACCGAGACCGCCCTCATCGCAGCCACTGATGACATCCGGACCCTGATGGACAAAGGAGAAACAGCCGCCCTCATCCTCCTGAATGAATGAATGAATGAAGATAGATTTATATTGCACAACTAAAACCCGAAGGCATCAAGGCGCCTACAGACAGATCAAAATCAGAAAACAGAGCACCACTACAGGTATGATTTTGCGAAAAGACGGGTTTTCAAGGCAACTCTAAAAAGCTGTAAAGTGGGAAGAGACCTGAGTTCCAGTGGAAGATCATTCCACCACTTAGGTGCCAGAAAAGAGAAGGCTTTGCCTCCCCATCTAGCTTTCCGAATACGGGGGACTAGTAAGAGAAGTCTGTTGGAGGAGCGCAGGTTCCTGGAGGGGCTATAATGAGACAGAATAGATCACACTCCAGAAGAGCTACCATTAGCTAGAGCCCTATAGGTCATACACATGGTCTTGAAAAGTATCCGGTCCTCTATAGGAAGCCAGTGTAACACTTTTCTGGCAGAAGTAGCCGAGGCATGTCTGGGCAGATCAAGGACAAACCTAGCTGCTGCATTCTGGGCTACTTGCAGGCGCTGCAGCAGACTTCTATTAAGTCCCGCATATAGCGCATTGCAATAGTCCAGCCGGGAACCAATAAGAGCAACAGCAACTTGTTTCCTTGCCTGCTGCGAGAGATAGTGTCTAATTTTTCTCAGTATATATATAATGCCCCAGCAGGTAGAGACCGCTCTATTAACTTGTTGACGCATGTTGAGGGTGGGGTCGATCAAAACTCCTAGGTTCTTGGCCGACGAGGCGGGATCAGGACACATTCCCAATGAGTCCTGCCACCAATCATGAGACCAAACCTCTTCCTTCCCTCCAAACACCATCACCTCCGTCTTCTCCCCATTCAGTTTCAATGAATTATGGATCATCCATTGTCCCACTGCCTCCATACAAGATTTAAAATTGGAGGCAGTCGACCTAACTGACTGGGAGAGAGAGACGAGGATCTGTGTGTCATCTGCATAGGAAACTACCTCCATCCCAAAAGATCTAATTAGTCTGGCAAGGGGGGTCACATATATGTTAAAAAGGGTCGGACTTAAGGCCGACCCCTGAGGGACCCCACATTGCACAGACATGGATGGAGATAAAAACTCGCCCAACTTCACTCTTTGCTCTCTTTGGCCGAGGAAAGAGGTCAATAGAGACAAGGCTGCTCCCTCAACCCCAATCTCCCTCAGACGAGATGATAAGACTGAGGGAGAGAGGGTATCAAAGGCTGCCGTGAGGTCCAGCAGGATAAGGAGGGCGGTCTGGCCCCCATCCACACGTGTGCGGATATTATCCAACACCATGGTGAGGGCCGACTCGGTGCTATGTTCCCTCCTGAATCCATGCTGGGAATGATCAAGGCAGCCTGTACTTTCTACAAAAGCTGCGAGATGCTTATTAAGGTGAGTTTCTAACATCTTCGCAGGGGCAGGGAGTAGTGAGATGTGGCAGAAGTTCTTTAAGACCCCAGGATCAAGAGATGGTTTCTTGAGTAAAGGCTTCACTACCGCCCTTTTCCATTGAGGGGGGAAGATACCATCCTTCATGGCCCTATTCATGATGTCAACAAGGGGGGGCAAAAGGGTTTCCCTGCATTGCTTAAGGATCTTAAGAGGACAAATATCCAGAGGTGAGCCTGGCTTGAGGTTCTTCAGGAGAATCTCTGAATCTTGCAGGGAGAGGAAAGGGAAGGACTCCAAACGTCCCAGAGAGAAGTTCTCCGTGGGGACCGTGGGAACAGGGGCCACATCCCTAAATACAGGGGGCTCAGTAGTCAGGGTCCTCTGCAGCTCTAAGGCGGAATAAATATCAGAGATCTTCGTCTGAAAGAAGACAGCTATGCTGTCACAGAGCTGCTGCGAGGCAGTAACAGGGTCCGGGGTTTGAAGGGACATAAGAGAGTCCACTATCCTGAAAAGCTCCTTAGGAGAGGACAAAGAGGAGGTAAGGGACGTAAAGTATTCCTGTTTAGCCCTTATCACTTCCAGCTTATACTTCCTCATCAGGATTTTGTGGGCCTCCTTGTCCACCCAATCCCAACTGGTATGCCAAAGCCGCTCCCGTCTCCTAACTTCCTGTCTGAGAGATCTTAGGTGTTCCGAAAACCAAGGGGCAGAGGGCTTTTTTCTCGCTGAGTAACGCACCCGGATAGGAGCCAACTCATCTAGTGCCTCAGTGACAGTCTTTTCAAATTGCATAACCGCCACCTGAACATTCTCCTCTTGAGGAATGGCCAGGCTGGGAGCCCAAGGGGCAAAAGAACTGTCAGTAATTTTCTTAAAGTCCCTACGGAGTTCTAATTTGCTCAGAGCTTTATCGGGCCTGTCCACATTCGGGCAAGACACCTCAAACGGGACAGCCAAATGATCGGACCATGAGAGGAAGAAGGGGTCTTTTACCACCAACCTCTCATCATTCGAAAAGATCCCGTCTAACGTATGACCCGCTCGATGGGTAATACCTCTGACCAATTGAGTCAATCCACAAGCAGACATGACCTCCAACAGGGAAAGAGTATCAGTGGTCTCCTGCAACTCTAAATGATAGTTTAGGTCTCCCAGAACCGTTAGATTTTTTCGACCAAAATAGGGTTCTAAAATGTGGAGCAGCTGAAGTCCAAAATCCCTTCTGGGACCAGGGGGACGATAAATCAAAATCCCATTAAAAGTGGTCTCAAGAACACTTTTAAGAGAAAAATACATGGCCTGGAAATGATCTTTAGGGTCTGATAGAGATAGAGTATGGCAATAGAAACTGTCCTTATACAGAATCGCTAAACCTCCTCCCACACGGCCAATTCTATCCTCCCGAGATAGGCAGTAGCCCATAGGGACCGCTTCCACAAGGTCTGGACCAGAGGAGTCCCTTGCCCATGTCTCCGTGACGAAGACCCATGAGGGTTTCCTGTCCAGTACAAGCTCCCTAAATGCAATATTGTTCTTTATCAATGAACGAGCATTAACAAGGATACAATCGTCACTCACCAGACTGATTCCAGTATCGATATTATGTCTTGACGAGTGGGAGGATGGGGGGGAAATCAAATTCCCAGAACCTCTCAGTGAGCATCCACAGCCTAACGGAAATAGAAACTCATCCGGAGCGTTCTTGTGGGAACATGGGAGTCTGGGAGGTTTCAGCCTGAGAAGATCGTTCATAGGAAACGAACGAAGTATAGGATTTTCCCTACACTGACCTGATGTCCAGCCGGCCAGCCCGTCCTCAGCGCGGACGGGCGCAGACGGGCTGGACTCTGGCGTGACTCCGGCGTCACTGTGGCGCTCACGCTGCGCGCAAACGCTGCGCGTCATAATGTCCAGTTAAAATAGGGCTCTACCCTGATCACCTGACTGCTAGAGCGCTAGAGCGCCGAGTGAGGAGAAGAGCTTCCCTGGAACCAACCCAAGATGGCGCCCAGTAGTTGCACAACGCGAGGGCCAGAGCCACCAGATAGCGGTGAGGGAGACAATTTAAGTGCGGCAATGCGGAGGGTGAGTAAAAGCAGGGGGGAAAACCTAGGTTAAACTAAAAACAAAATAATATACAAAACGGGATTTTTTAAAAATTGCTAACGCATCTTAAAGCCAGCACAACGCGCAGTAGTGTAGAGCCTGATAGGTCCTCCTGGACCTATCAGCAGCCTTTGACACGGTCTGCCACCGCACCCTATCAGCACGCCTCCATGACGCCGGTATCCAAGAGAAGGCCCTGGTCTGTACCACATCCTTCCTCTCCGGCAGAACCCAGAACATCCGCCTCCCACCCTTCAGCTCTAAAACCACTGAGATCATCTGCGGCGTCCCACAGGGATCCTCCCTCAGCCCGACGCTGTTCAATATCTACATGGCCTCCCCTGCCCACGTCGCACGACAACACAACCTCAACATCATCTCCTACGCCGACGACACCCAGCTGATCATATCCCTCACCGAAGATCCCCACACCGCCAAAGCTAACCTCCACAGAGGAATGAAGGCCATAGCCGACTGGGTGAAGGACAGCAGACTGAAGCTGAACTCAGACAAGACAGAGGTCCTCATTCTCGGACCCACCCCATCAGCCTGGGACGACTCTTGGTGGCCCACGTCACTAGGCACAGCCCCGGAACCCATAGACCACGCACGCAACCTGGGGGTCATCCTCGACTCCACTCGCTCCATGACCAGGCAAGTCAACGCCGTCTCCGCGTCCTGCTTCAACACCCTCCGTATGCTCCGCAGGATCTTCAAATGGATCCCCCTCGACACGAGAAAAACCGTTACCCAGGCCCTCATCACCAACAGACTCGACTACGGGAACGCCCTCTACTCAGGAACTACAAACAAGCTCCTGAGACGACTCCAACGCATCCAGAACGCCTCGGCCCGACTCATCCTCACGTCCCCCGCCGCAGCCACATCACACTCCACCTGAGAGGCCTGCACTGGCTCCCCGTCAACAAAAGGATCACCTTCAAGCTCCTGATCCACGCACACAAAGCACTGCACAACACCGGACCCACCTACCTCAACAACCGACTCAGCTTCCACACCCCCACCCGAAGCCTCCGCTCAGCCAACCTTGCCCTCGCCACAGTCCCTCGCATCCGAAAAACCACCGGCGGCGGCAGATCCTTCTCCTACCTCACCGCCAAGACCTGGAACACTCTCCCCACCATCCTACGACAGACCCAGGACCTGCTGGCCTTCAGAAGACTCCTCAAGACCTGGCTCTTCGACCAGTAGCACCCCCCCCCCCTCCCCAGCGCCTTGAGACCCTCTCGGGTATGTAGCGCACTTTACAAATGCAGTGATTGATTGATTGATTGATACCGTCTGAGTCTAAAAGGAATCTGACTAAAGATGAATTGTGATCACCAATTACACCCCACAAAAGAGCATTCAAGAATCTCATATCATGTGTCTCATTATTTTCAACCTTCACACAGTAAAACCTGGTAACTACTCTTGAAACTCCTTTCCTTTGTTCTCCACATCATAATGTCCTTGTACGTTGCAACCCGAGCAAGCTTCTCCTTGAAGGTTAAACCTCAAGAAATCCAAATGCTAAAGGCCTTTGGTCAAGTTAACGTAGGAAGCATTTCAGTGCACGTTAAAATGCATGATTATGGCTACGTATACAGTTACAATACAGATGCAGAGCACTATTCAAATGAATAGATAATTATATAAGAGTTAACAACATTATTCAATCCACACAATTGCAGATATTTATGGGAATGGCAATTCGATGTTACTGTAAGGAACACAGTGGTATACACTTGTTTAAATGTCGAGATTATACACTAAATGCACTTTCTATAGCTGTTTGGGGAACATTAGGTTTATGATATTAAGTTACATGAATACATGAGGCCATGTGTTAATATATATGTGGCCTGTTCATACATGAAAGGATGGAGCCAAAATGATGGTGCTTCAACACTGCATTTTACCGGTCACATGCAAATCGGGCCGTTTGCATGCATTTTGGTATGTATGAATTCCGATTTGTGATTAAGTAACATGGTACCGAATCGCCATTTGGAATTGTGAATACATAACAATCCGGTATTAGGAAGGGCGTGTTTAGGGCGTGTCTTCCTAATACCGCATCACAGCGGTATTTAGGAATGTATTAGAACTGAAATGTGGTCGCAAATCATTCACATTTACCAACTACTTCAAGTAGCTAGTAACCCATTTGCAAACAGGAAGGGGTCCCCAATAGACCCCTGTGTGAATGTTCGTAAAAATGTTTTTTAAGAGCAGGCAGTGGCCCCACGGACCAGTGCCTGCTCTTGAAAAATGAAAAGACAACTTTTAATTTTTCTATTTTTAAGCGCAATCCATTTTCCTTTAAGGAAAACATTCTGCATTTTTTTTAAAAACGATTTCTTTATTTAAAAGCAACCACAGACATGGTGGTCTGCTGACCCCAGCAGGCCAAAATCCCTGTGATTTTAATGATTCCTAATGGGTCACAAATTGGAACCTGCTTCATTAATATTAATGAGTTAGGTGGATTTGTGACCATGTAGGAAACGCTAAATGAAACTTATGGAGTTACATACATTCATATAGCAAGTACATAATTGCGATTCACAGAGAATCGTAATTAGGAAATCACTATTTGAAATAATGATACATGAGACCCTATGCATTTTTTAGGATTTGCACATTGTAGAGCAGTGCCCTCCTGAGAGTGGAGAGGACACCAGCAATATGCTAGTCATTTTATAGGTATTTGGTCAGAGGAAGGCAGAAATTTCCAGTGGGTGGTGGGGTGGATGGCAGGGCATCATGTACATTTCATTTTACAGCATGAGGAATGGATGCTGAGTGAGGTAGTTGTTAGTAACGTAGAATACTGTGGCATCAGAAACAACTCAAACTCCATTGGGCTTGTCTGTTTCATGTAAGTTGGAAACCGTTGTTTGAAAACCAACCCAAAGTGGATGGCTACCTATTTATAATTGAGAAAAACATGCCTTTAATAGCAAGAGAAGAAGGCTTGATCATAGCAGATTAGGCTTTGATGTGTTCTACAAGTAAGAAAACAGGCCTTTTTGCAGATGCCCCCCACTTTTTGCCCACAGTTGGACTACTAGATGCTGATTTTCGACTCAAGACAGCACACTGGAGCCTGCAAACCAGGCCCAAATGCCTGTGCTCTTTCCCCAAACTTGTTATGTGCAAATTGGCAATCTCAACTGACAAGGACTTTAACCCTCTCTTAACTTCCTAGTGTATGGTCCCAGTAGTATCTAGGGCATGGGTGGTAAAGGGGTCTCCAGGGCTTGCAGCACTGCTTGTGAACTGTACTCTGCCTGACGCAAGTTACAGACAGCTGCCATGTTCACAGAGACCACCGGATGTCGAAGTTACTTTCGGCTCCACTTATTGCTGCCAAAGCTTGTTGGTTGCCAGTGCAGCAACCAACCACTACATTCGATGCTACACCAAGAGGGAACTCCATTCAACTTTCATCCAACATCAGCAGCGGCACCATTGTTGTGTTTTTGCATCTTTTTTTCTCACAGCCATTCCAGCTGTGAAAGCAACTCTCCCGCGGTTCCCTTTCAGCACAAGGAACATCCAGGACAACTCTACACTAGGGCTCCACGGGCCAGGTAAAATTGAACTGGCTATCGTGGCTTGGTCCTTGGACCCGCATCACATTTACCCTACCAGCCTTCCCCGCAACTCGACCTGCAAGTGACCGATTGTCACTTGTGGTTTTCCCCGTTGAAGGCAATTATAACATTTCACTGTATTATTTTGCACTGATTTTAAATTGCTTCAAAAATCTATCACTTCGGTTATATTTATGCTATTCCATTTGTTTTGGTGTATAAAATAAGGTAAAAGTTTTATTTTTATAATTGGTGTTGGATTTCATTGGAGACATGTCAAATACTTATTGTCCCTATTGTTACTCTGAAATGCTTAATACATGTTCCTCTAGTAAAGCCTGATAGCTCTTTGCCACACTACCGGGACTGCACTACGAGTTTATTGCTGAAAATCCAAGGGACCTTGGGGCATATTATCAAGACTGGCAATAAAATTATCGCCGCTTTAGCGGCAGAAAACTGCCGCTAAAACAGCGATAATGGGCTTGATAATATGCTCTATGGAATTCCAATTGAAGCCCATGTTAGATGTCCTTCACATCTAACATGGGCTTCAATTGGAATTCCATAGAGCATATTATCAAGCCCATTATCGCCGTTTTAGCTGCAGTTTTCTGCCGCTAAAGCAGCGATAATTTTATCGCCTGTCTTGATGATATGCCCCCATCTTTCTGGTATTGTGATAGTATTACATGGTGTGGCCTAATCCCCACACCACATAATACTCCACTTTCTAACATGTCAAAACTTGGATTGATGCACTGTACCACACTCCACTTTTGGTTAATGTTCTTCCCATGACACCATGGCCAGTATAACTTCTTACTAGCAATTTAATAAAGTACAACCATAACATAAGCCTCTAGTTTTTCCAGAAAATTTGATCAAACGACTAAAGAAGTATTATATAGAATATTTACATTGGCACTATCTGCAAGAGACTAGTTGAAGGGTGATCGAGGTATCTTCCTAGACACTTTACCATAAAAAAAGTTACCAGATGATGTCCTCTAGAAAGTAGATCTCAGGTTTCTGTGAGCCGCACATGCCAAGACACATTTACTTTAGAGCTGCAACACATCCAAAATGAATTTAACAAATGGGTTTCCAATTGTTTTCATCTGCTACAGTATTTATTTTTTTAAATGTCTTCCAGTCCCAAAGGGACTGCAGTGGATTCATTTAATTCTGTATTGATTTATTTTTACATATTGGCTTTCTCGTGTAACTCTATTGTTATGTTTTTCTTTTCTGTTTTGGAACCATTTTTATGTATTTTCACTGATGGTTGAGAAAAGCATGTGTGATAGAGAAATTAGTGATTTTTGCAAGACAAAAGAAACACTGGAATGGGCAATGTGTACACATGAGTGCCCATCCTTTAACTTTGACTGTACTTTTCTTTTTTTAATTTACAGGCTACTCGTGAGCGGAGGTGGATCTGGCCCTTCAAAAGGAAAAAGAAACCCAAAACTGGTGCATATAGTTCTATAGCATCCGGAAAGGTCCACGGCTCTGGAGGCAGAGGGACCATCTTAGCAAAGTGAATCAAGAGGATTGCCATCATGATTCCAGCTTGTCAGGGAGGCATTGCCTAAGCTTTATAAATTGGTCAATTTGTGAAAGTGTTTTTGATGCTCCTGAGCACTGGCTATAACTTAAGCACAAATCTTTCTATAAAAACAAAGGGGCTCATTAGGATGGCGGAAGGCCTGCCACCGCCAGCTGCGCGGTGGCGGGCCCTCCGCCATCTGATTACCTATTTCCCCCGCCACATTAGGATGGCGGGGGAATCGACCCGCAAGCGTGGCGGGCGCATAGACTACCCGCCCTGCTCCCGCCACAGGCCATCATTACGATTGCCTGGCGGAGCGGATAGGACCGGGGAAATGGTGGCGGTACCTAGCAGGCACCGCCTGCCAGATTACAATGCTGGCGTCAGCCAGCCTTTCCAAGGCG
Organism: Triturus cristatus; assembly: GCF_964204655.1. Taxonomy (NCBI): domain Eukaryota; kingdom Metazoa; phylum Chordata; class Amphibia; order Caudata; family Salamandridae; genus Triturus; species Triturus cristatus. The sequence continues at coordinate 903,601,712 of NC_140593.1, forward strand.
CTGGAACCGCCATGGAAAGGCTGGCGGAGGTTGGATATGGGGTCCCATTGTGGACCCCTCTGTGTTGGGGAGTGCACTGGATGCCTGCTTCGTAGTGCAGGGAAATGCACTACCTGGCATATTGACATTGCGAACGGTGCTGCAGCCAGCAGCACTATCCGCAATGTTGAATCCCCAGGATGCACCTGCCATCCCGGCAGGTGCATCGTAATTCCAGTGGTGGGACCTCCGCATGACTGGCCGGTGATCCCAACCACCGCAACAATGTTGGGCGGACTCAGGTCCGCCCGCCATCGTAATGAGCCCCTAAGCTACATATCTTCATCTTAGTCACTCCATTACAAATGTTCCTCTAACATCCCTACCACCCTCAGCCCCCTGAAATGTCAATCCCTTGGTCATTGGTAAGTTCTGGGAAGTAGAATTTATTCCTGTTACAAATCTTTGGGAAATACAATGCAGGATTCGGTGTTATTACACTAGTTCCTTTTGTTTTACCCTGTTATTTGCTCTGTAAATGTCAACTCCTTTGAGCAGTCTAAGGACCTCATTACAAGTTCAGGGCTAAATTCTGATCTCTCTGCAAAGAGGAGTTTTTGCAGGGCTCGGAATTACAAGTTGTGTGATAATTATCACACCCTTGTGGTTTTCCCATGTAAGATTCCAGCAGAACAAGTCATCTCAAATGTACTGGGGAAAAGGTCCAACAAAATGTAAAACATGAGTAGTTCTTTCTGTTAAAAGTTCAACATGTTATGTCCCATTGTCATGTTGAAAACTGCATATAAGAGGTGTGTGTCACACCTGGTAAATACCTCACCCTCATCTTTGGGAAGCTGAAAGATGTGAAGTTGGGGATTACGTACGTATTTGGAAAGAACTTTCATCAAGGTCCGGGTAACAATATCTGCCAACCCCGTGAAAGTTACCTACACCTACAATCACATCTCAAAAGACAAGCACCATCCCACAAACACATTTCAAAGTAAGGTAGACATTGGAGATAAAGGTGGTGAGTTTCATGTGTTATGGAGTGGGGTCAGCAAGACATTTTTACACTTGGGATTAAATGTGAGATGGACCAAGGCAATACTTGCAGTCCCCTTCTGCCAAAGCATGGTCCAGGAGGCAGGAGGAGGAGGAACAATTACTATGCATGGATCAAATTCACAAATATGGTCTCAGTAGATGGAAACTAGCAGGTACTGTCTATATCAGAAGGATGAGCTTAGCCTTAATTGCCTCTGCCTTACTGAGTTACACTTCTCTTATCTTGTATGTTGTGCATAAAATTTAGCCAAGAGCCAAGCATCTTTCATTATGACCTCTTATCTCGCCATTTAGCTTTGAAATACACCTTTACAAGAAAAGCAGAACATGTAGAGTGTTGATGGACTGTTATGACAATATTCTAATAAAAAATGTACATTTTGCCTCACACATTGTTGAATAATCAATTTTTTTTTTAAAACTTCTTTCTGACCACTCACTGGAGTAAAAACAGTCAGATGTCTCATACATTGATAAATGAACTGGTAAAATCACAACCTTTACGTTTCATTGTGCTAAGGAACTGGACAAATTAATGCCACATTATCAATAAAGAAAAAGGATCTGGTCAATCACTCCTAATCTCTTCAAAAATCAATCTCTCTTTTAAAAAAAAGGTGCTGGTGAAGGGGTGCCACTTATCAATAGCTGTTACTGTGAAAGCAAAAGGAGAAAAACAAAAAATGATGGGTGGGTTCCTTATCTTAACCTCTCCCATTAGTATTCATGGCTACACTCAGTCTATCCTTTTTTTGTTTACTATGCCCCTAAAGAGACAGAACATATGTAAATCTGTGTTGATTGTGTTAGGCCGCGTATCCCCTGAACAGGAACACGAGCAACCCAAGACTAGTGTCAGGCTTTTTAGCCTTCATGAAAGAGTTTTCATCTTCAGTCAATGAACTATCAGACACATTTCTCAGCATATCAGTTGCACTTAGGGCATCTTACTGTGAAAAGCAAAAAAGTGATGGATGGAATGTTTGAATTAATTTCGGCTGCTGGAAATTGCTCTGAGTTCCTCTCCAGCTGACAGGGACCATCTATGTGCTAATCAGACACAATCCTGCTCCAATAGAAACAGTCCAGCACAAAGTGCTAGACTGCATCCTAGATGAACACAAACACCAACAACTCAAGACCTGTTTTTGCCTTTTTGGGCCTGATCAGTGAATGTGCTCCAGAGTAATTTCCAATGAATGAGAGTAATTCATGCATTAAATTCATCACTTTTTTGTTCTTTATTCAAAGCCGAATAACCAGCATTCGAGACACAAAGACAGAAGAGCACCTCATTTAGTAGGTTATATTTGAAAATTCCTGGGATAATCTTTTCGTACTTCTAGGAGGAGAATGTTTCAAACAGTTGGCCGCTGGCAGAACGGGGTTTGCATGTATAACAAACTTGAGAGTAGTTCCTAATAGCATTCAAGACAATATATAGAATTTTTAGATATTAACAGAGGGCAACTCAAAAATCGTGAGAGAGTCAGAGATTATTCACAAAGAGTGCACTGAAAGATTTTCCACCTTCATTTCTGAAAACATATGCAGATTGAGAAAGGGAAACTTCTAGGTCCTTAGAGTGGATCAACTTCCACCAGCTTCAAAATGGCCTTTCATTGATGACAAACCTTACATCTGGTCTTCTGGGATTAAAGTGTGTAAGGAGTCCTCTGCTCCCCTCTGGTTTTCCTTAACTGGGTATCTGTTCAGAGGATGAGAAAAATCAGGGTGTTCAGGCTGAACGCAAGAACTGTAAGATTGATTTGGGCAGTCTTGTTTCCAGTGTCCTAGTCGATAACGCTTGAAACATAAGGAGCTACCAGGCCAGGTAAACTCTCCCCTTTTCTGTTCTTAAGGATGGACTGGCCGTAACGGGCATCAGGCATTTCCCCAGGAGACTGGAAGGGTGGGGGGCTGGTTCTGTTACTGGGGGTCGAGTTTGTAGCAGTACAGCAGTTTTGAAAGCATCCTCAGAAGACTTACTTGTACATCCAGTAGTTTTCAGGCAAGAATAAAATTGTCAAGCTAACTCTGATGATTGATGTACCTGCTGGAGAGAGATCAGGAGTGTTGTCTAGTGGCAGTTTTGACTCATCTAGGGTAGCATGGAGGGTTAAAATGCCTGCTGCAAAGGATGAGTATAATGCAGATTACAGAACAGTATTTTATGTGCATAGCTGACTGTCCAGATCATAAGTTACAATCATAATCTAGCACAGTGAGCTATGAAGTGTCATTAAAGAGCTGTATGCAATCTACATGGTGCAGGTTAGAAAGTTATGTTTTTTCATAGTCTTTCATTATCTTGCTCAAAAGGGCTTGTTTGAGTAGAAATGGATCCTAATTAGTAAAGCCAGCCCCTAACCACTGTTACATTCTGAATCCTGAGTGTATGCTTCTTCAGACCAAGCACTCTCAAGAAATGTCTACCAGTATGGATGACATGATACCTACACCATGTAGTCCCCTTTGTCTTACGCAACAAATTTTCTACACTGATTTACACATGTATGATTCATTGTTTCAGTATTTGTGTGTGATGTGAAGTGCTCCAATGCCCTACACTGGTATGAGAGGTGCTGGAGAAAAAATGAAATACATGTGAGAGAGGGGTTATGGAGAGATGAGGGGCACAGTTGGAGGGTGATAGTGAGGGAATCATTGAAGAGCCCCAACAAAGATTATTGAATCCTGGTGTACTCTAAGGTCATCATTTACTATGCTTTAAAAGCTAATACAATTGAATATATAATGAAAAATGTGTAGCAGAATGAGCCTTTTTTGCCCAAATATTCTTGGCTGGACAACCTATCCAAACCCTCCTTGTAGTGGTCAGGCTCGCTCACTTCACTCACTATGCACCTTACAGGGCTGGTCTGACAACATTTGCCAGGGCTGCTTTGGTTTCCCAGTCAGGTCCTGTCTGTCCCTGGTCCCTCCCTACCCCCCTCACCTGCTTGTTTGTTCTGTCCACTCTGCCAATTTGGACCTCCGCCACCTCTGACGGTTTGTGGGGAAGATTGCATTTGTAATGCCATTAAGTTAGAATGAGTTGATTCATTCTTATGCTCTTGAATCACTGCACAATGTTTTGCTACAGATCATTCAAACTTGTACGGCACCCATGCGCTACAACATCCCCCAAAGACCTCTTGCACATATTTCATCATCATTAACAATATCAGAATGATGATCAAAAGCATTTTTCAAGCAATCGACAAAAATTAAATGGGTCTTCCTGGGTCTTGGGTTTTGTTTACATTTATTGCTTTTGGTCTAACAGTCTTAGGGTAAACCTTTGTATTGGCATTCAACAAAGCATCTGTAACAGAAATCAAATCAGCATTTTTCCTAGGTGATAGTATGGTGAGTTGCTATCCATCACCAATCGATCTCTGACTTTTTGAGGCACAGTAACACATAAAATTAATTCACATCAGCCGAATTAGAATTATAGCATTCGAAAACAGTTTGCAATTTATGCATGAATTTCTGGAGATTTTCTCGGATTTAGGGAAATTGTCTATGAATATTCATGTTTTGAGGATAGAAGGGCATCAGGCTGAACACGGGGGTTCATCGTCATTAGACTATCCCATGCGATAGTCATGGAACATGTTTGACCGTTCTGACAAGAAGCTTCAGAACAGAGGGTGGGTACCAATTGGAGTTGAGCCAGTGACGGTGGCAAATGTGGCATTGTAGTGACAACCTTACATATATTCCCTGAACTTGTAGTTTCACTGCCCCTGCCTGCACCTCGTTAGCCTGTGTCTATCCAATGACACCATAGTATTTATGGGTGGAGCCATTAGGGCACTTTCTGCATGTCCTGCCTGGATAGAAAAATTGAAAACATCTAATATGTCCTCCCCTTTATCTTTGATTTCTTCTGGCATTTCATTAGGGCAATTAGGTATGGGGGCAGTGAGAATACAAGGTCACTTTCTATTCTTCATATAGCTAATTTACACACAAAGAGGGGAGTCCTACTGTGGGGACCTCACCTAATTTTAATTCTTCTGTCCCTATTTCCCTTACTTCATTCTCACTCAATCAAAGCAATGTTTATGTAGTTTGCCTCATTTTGCTGTAGCTCATCCCTACAGAGGAGAGGATAGAATAAGAAGAGAAAGGAAAGGAAGTGGCTGCCAGCTTTTCCCTGCCAACTACATAGGAGGGGGACCAGAAAGTATGTTCATACTTGTTCCCTGGCTCCATTGCAGTCAAAACACCACTGGTCATAGTCTGTTAAGGCTCGCAGAAGGTCCAGGGTGGCTGAATCAGTGCTATATTTCAATACATACAATTAATAGGGTATGAAATGGAACGTAGGCAACCGTTGTTGTTCAATCAATCAATCAATCAAGGCATTTATAGAGCGCACTACTCACCCGTAGGGTCTCAAGGCGCTTGGGGGGGGGGGGGGGGGGTGCCGTTACTGCTCGAACAGCCAGGTCTTCAGCTTCTTCCTGAAGGAGAGGTGGTCCTGGGTCAGGCGTAGGTCGGTCGGGAGGGAGTTCCAGGTCTTGGCGGCCAGGTAGGAGAAGAACCTTCCTCCTGTTGTCGCTCTTCGGATGCGGGGGACGGCGGCGAGGGCGTGGCTGGCTGATCGGAGGTGGCGTTTGAGAGCGTAGAAGTTGATTCGGTTGTTGAGGTAGATCGGGCCTTGGTCGTGAAGGGCTTTGTGTGCGTGGGTGAGGAGACGGAAGGTGATTCTTTTGTTGACGGGGAGCCAATGCAGGTCTCTCAGGTGTCCGGAGATGTGGTTGTTTCGTGGGATGTCGAGGATGAGTCTGGCTGAGGCGTTCTGGATCCGCTGGAGTCTCTTCTGGAGCTTGGCGGTGGTACCTGCGTAGAGGGCGTTGCCGTAGTCCAGTCGGCTGGTGACGAGGGCCTGGGTGACGGTCTTCCTGGTCTCGGTGGGGATCCACCAGAAGATCTTCCGTAGCATGCGTAGGATGTTGAAGCACGCCGAGGAGACGGCGTTGACTTGCCTGGTCATGGAGAGGGAGGAGTCCAGGATGAAGCCCAGGTTGCGTGCGTGGTCTGTCGGTTTGGGTGCGGTGCCCAGGGCGGGGGGCCACCAGAAGTCGTCCCAGGCGGAGGGCGAGGGGCCCAGGATGAGGACCTCCGTCTTGTCTGAGTTCAGTTTCAGGCGGCTGGTCGTCATCCACTCGGCTACATCTTTCATCCCTTCGTGCAGATTGGCTCTGGCGGCGGCGGGGTCGTTGGTCAGGGAGAGGATCAGCTGGGTGTCGTCGGCGTAGGAGATTATGTTGAGGTTGTGTTGGCATGCGATGGCCGCGAGGGGGCTCATGTAGACGTTGAAGACGGTGGGGCTCTGCGAGGATCCTTGGGGGACGCCGCAGATGACTTTGGTGGCCTCTGACTTGTACGGTGGTAGGCGGACTCTCTGTGTCCTTCCGTCGAGGAAGGAGATGATCCATTCCAGTGCCTTCTCCTGGATTCCGACGTTGCTGAGGCGCTGTACTAGGGTGCGGTGGCAGACCGTGTCGAATGCCGCGGAGAGGTCTAGGAGGATGAGGGCCGCTGTGTCTCCGTTGTCCATCAAGGCTCTGATGTCGTCGGTGGCAGCGATGAGGGCGGTCTCGGTGCTGTGGTTGGCTCGGAAGCCAGACTGTGAGGGGTCGAGGGATCCATTTGTCTCGAGGAAGGCGGCCAGCTGCTTGTTGATGGTCTTCTCGATGACTTTGGCTGGAAACGGGAGGAGCGAGATGGGGCGGCAATTCTTGAGTTCGGTGGGGTCCGCAGTGGGTATCTTGAGTAGAGCGCTGAGTTCGGTGTGCTTCCAGTTCTCAGGGAAGGTGGCGGTGTCAAAGGAGGTGTTGATAATGTCCCGCAGGTGGGGTGCGATGACAGCGTCTGCCTTGTTGAAGACGTGGTGAGCGCAGGGGTCGGTCGGAGATCCGGAGTGGACGGAATTCATCATGTGGACGGTGTCTTCGGTGCTGATCGGAGTCCAGGCGCGGAGGGTGGTGGTGGGCGGTGTTGCTGTGGTCGTGGCGTGCGTCGGATGAATGCTGAAGCTGTTGTGTATGTCTGCGATCTTGTTGTGGAAGTAGGAGGCGAGGGAGTTGCAGAGGTCTTGCGATGGGGTGATGTCGTTGTTTCCTGCGCTGGGCTTGGAGAGCTCTTGCACGACGTTGAAGAGTTCTCTGCAGTTGTGTGCGTTGTTGTCCAGCCGGTCTTTGAATGCAGTTTTCTTGGCGGCGCGGATCAGTTGGTGGTGTTTCCGGGTGGCGAGCTTGAGGGTGGTCATGTTGTCCGGTGTTGGTTCCCTTCTCCAGACTTTCTCGAGGGCTCGGCAGTTCTTCTTGGAGCTCTTGAGTTCGTCGGTGAACCATGGGGCCTTCTTGCTGCCGGGTCTGCTGGGCGGGGTCCTCAGAGGGGCGAGTTCGTCCGCGCAGTTGCTGATCCACTTCGTGAGGTTTTCGGCGGCCTGGCTGGGGTTCGCTGCGCTGGCAGGAGGGTGCTGGCTCAGGGAGGCGGCGAGCTGGTCGGCTGTGATCTTGTTCCAGCTTCTACGGGCAACCTGTTGCTGGTGGTGGTGGATCGTCGTTCTTTTGAAGGTGAAGTGGACACAGCTGTGGTCCGTCCAGTGAAGTTCTGTGGCGTGGCTGAAGGCGATGTCTGTGCTGGATGAGAAGACGGCGTCGAGTGTGTGTCCGGCGAGGTGGGTGGGGGTGGACACCAGCTGCTTGAGTCCAAGGTTGGCGAGGTTGTCGAGCAGGGTGCTGGTGTTGCGGTCGTTGTTGTTCTCCAGGTGGAAGTTGAGGTCCCCCAGGAGGATGTAGTCAGCGGAGGGGAGGGCATGCGGGCTGACGAAGTCGGCGATGTCCTCGCTGAATTGGGTGCGTGGTCCCGGGGGTCGGTAGATCAGGGTGCCTCTGAGGGTGGTCTTCGGGTCGGTGTGGATCTGGAAGTGCAGGTGTTCGGCGGTGGTTAGGGAGTTGTCGGTGCTGGTCGTGATACGGATGGTGTTCCTGTGGATGATGGCGATGCCTCCTCCCATCTGGTTGGCGGTGCGGTCCCTCCGGGTGATCTTGTAGCCCTCAGGGATGGCGATGGCGATGTCGGGCGCTGAAGAGGCGTTCATCCAGGTCTCCTCCTGAAAGTGTTGCTCGAAAACTATAGATTTCACTCACACCTCTGCCTTCTAGTCCAGGCACTCTCCCATTCCTGTCCATCAATTTCTTTGTGCTGTCACCTGCCTAAACAACATTTATCTCTAACTAAAGGAACAAAAAGTACCTAATCGGCAATCAGTAAGCACAGGCTCACATTTCAAAATAAATTGTGGCATACTATCTGACATGATCGGCCCTTAGAACACTGGACCTTCCTCCTCCCAAGCTCTCCATGGAGAATCCTATGCATTATTTTGATACCTGGGTTTGTAGAGGTGCAGACAATTCTTGGTCAATGCTCCAATGCTGTCAAAGAAAACTTGGTTGAATATTAACATGCTTATTGATGAAAAGTAGTAGGCTGTGAATCACAGAGACTGCCAGCATAGATCCGCAATAGAATACGGTCCCCTCATGTAAGGCAGGGCCACATTATATGTACCAAACTGAAAACACCATTGCAGTATTGGTCACATAATAAATAATTCCCACCAAGAGAACAAGCAGGAGCCTAAGTCAGCTCAGGAGAATTGGCAGATGGTTTGTAAATATCTGACATGTAAATAGATCAACCGAGCAAGCAGGTCTTCAAAGGATGCAAGGCATCCAATGCTTGGCGACATACACATTCAGTAATGCTAAGTTAGCCTGAGCAACACAACCTTGGGGAGACAGGTTATGTTGCAGGGATTCTGCTCATGCACAGAACTATACGCAGGAAACCAGGACCTCAGTGAATTGTGGTGTACCAAAAACTCACCTCAGAACCCAGAACCCCTTATCCGACTAGCATCAGTGTCCCATTCGTTATCCGATTTTATCTCGGCGGTCCCAATGTATAGACAACCCAGAACAAGTGACTTAGTGTATACTCAGGAATGGTGGGAATCAGAAATACCTGTTAGCTAATATTCTCATATCAGTCCACAACAAGAGTAAACAGAGACACAGTAAAGTTTAAAGAGTTTATTTTATAAACCTCGTGTCCTAAGATGCAGTTCTTTGGCTAACATAAGCAGACAAATGATTAAAATCAAAACCATCAGCATAGTTACAATACCATAGAATATTAACGGAGAAATCATAATAAAATGACAGTGGATTACAGCCACCTTCCTTTCGCTAGTAAACTAATATTATTATTATTAGACTAACAGAAGGTCTCTAGGCTTGAATGGGGAACCCCATACCGTAAAGATCAGCTTAGTGGAATCACATCACAGGATCAGGTATACTCTGCTCCTGGGAAAGCTCTTCTTCCGAATGTGTGTAAAGTATGCAGCCTGCAATATTAAAAGCACTCGACTTTCAGGTATTTGCAGCAGCGTGCGTGTTATGGCTAAATAGTGGGCCGATCAACCTGAACCCAACAACATGCACCGTCTAGCGACCCAGACTGTTTCTTTACACAATGTTCAGACCAAGGTCGCAGCTCACTGTTAGGGATGTGAACAACAGACAGTTCTCATGTGAAGCAAAGGCGAGCAAGCATTTCTCAAATAATAACATGTAACTGCAGTGTCGTGTGCAAAAGCAGCAAAAGCGGCAAGATGGCTTTCTAACATCTAACGCGGTTGTGCTAACTTAGCACTGTACGTATATCCTCACTACAGTTACAGTTCTGCTAAGCAAGCACATGCATTTACATTTTCCACATTTTTTTGGCAAATTTATAAAGGAAACACTTGGGTAATTCTTTTTAAGTAGTACACTTCTGAGTATTCCAAAAGGGCAACAGCAAAATATTATTCTAAGCCCTCAGAGTGGCAATCAGTTTGTGTTGCTACACCATTCACTGCAAACAGCTCAGACAGTGACATGCTATCACTACTTTGATCTGCTATCCATTGAAGCCTGCAAGCACACATACCTCTCATTCAGAGTGCAGATGACCTGTGAATATATGGGTTTAGGATTGTTAAATCAGTGGTGTGCAAAATAAAGTTTTCCTGGCTTGTATCTATGGATGACCTCTTTGTTATTTATTACAACAAACAGCTTCTGCTAACTCTCCAGGCACAACACAACCCAGGCACCTCTAGCAACCACTTGCTCTGTATTTATACTGGGAACTAATGTACAAACACTTTTGTTATTTAAGTTTTCTTTTGTTTGTGCTTGCCCCACTCCATCACAGCTTGGTTCTTCAGCACACTATGTGTACTGAAATAGCCCACCAGATGACCAATGAAAGGTTGATGATATGGGGATCCTTTCCTTGCTGACTTGGGGACGTGCTTCCAGCGCCTGTGCCTGTGTCCCACTCACCTTGTGCCCTCTGCCTCGCTGCTGCTGTTCTTCGTCCTCCGCCGCCGCCATTTTCACCAGCGGCCGCCGAGAGGGGACGAACTGCAAGTCCCATCATCCTCTGGGACAGGAGACCTGCTGACATCGTTTCCCGCGCTAGGAGGCGCTTAAAAGCCCGGCGCTTCCTCTGCTGAGCGGGATCCTTTCCTTGCTGACTTGGGGACGTGCTTCCAGCGCCTGTGCCTGTGTCCCACTCACCTTGTGCCCTCTGCCTCGCTGCTGCTGTTCTTCGTCCTCCGCCGCCGCCATTTTCACCAGCGGCCGCCGAGAGGGGACGAACTGCAAGTCCCATCATCCTCTGGGACAGGAGACCTGCTGACATCGTTTCCCACGCTAGGAGGCGCTTAAAAGCCCGGCACTTCCCCCGCGTCGCGGGACCGCGCGCGGGTAGCGCCGGGAGAAGCCCGGGACAAGGGCGGGACCGTCTGTGGCCGTCCGGGGCCGGAGGAGGCCGGGCTGGGCCATATCCCCTTCGCCCTGAGACTGTGAGTCACTACGGTGTTTTATGTTATTGATTCGTAGTTGATTAGTACTAGACACAGGCATATGGATAAGCTAACTACCCACTGATGTACAAGACCCTCCATTTACGGACTAGAGACTACCAACAGTTTGGATTGCTATTTCCATCTACTGTTTACTAGTGGCAGAATTATCTCTATAGTGTATTAATTTGCTCTACGTGATAAAATAAGGAAATGATGAAACGGGGAAGGAAAACAAATGCCAAAACCCCTGCAACACGGTCACACACTAAGTCTTTAGCTGCAGGTCCCCAGCAACTACCAACGTTGACTGCTATTGATAAGATGTTGCAGCAGACCATTGGGGTTGTGGCTAATGCTATCGAGAATACCGAGAGACGGCTTTCCATTACACCATCACTGTACATTCCAAGTCAGGAAAGAGACACTTCGGTCACTATGACTGAAGCGCTGGAGGCTAGTTCTTTTATGACATCATCTTATATAGATCTACCTTCCAGCCAGGTGCCAACAGAAAACTCTAAAGATCCCAGAGATAGATCTATTATACTGGCTTCTCCCCCTGTTGTAAAGAAAAGGGTGGATACATGTAAGCCGTGTCCGAGGAATAAAAATAAAAATAATATTGCCCCAACTAAATTAAACAAAAATATCCATACCAACCATAACCTGGTGACTCCATCCGAAAATCTACGTGACTTAGCGCCAGGAATACCGTGTTGGGTTGCTAATATGGTCACGGACCTACAAACTTCCTTGGAACGCACAATTCTCACCCAGCTTAAGCCACTGGTATCAAAACTTGATAAATTGATTTCCATGTTGAATGTCAGAGGTGGGGGGAAAACTGAGGCAGCTAATCCCCAAAGATCGTTGGCCCCTCTTGTTATGGAAGCCCAACAACATAAAGCTTCCTGTACTTTAGTACCTGGCACTACTAGTCAACCGGTACAGATTGTAAATATGGGAGTGACTTTGGACACCCAAAAACTTACATCCTCTCCACCCCAAGACACTTTTAGTGTTGGTTCTCAGCAAAGAAATAGCCAACCTACAAAAACTCTGGCAAGTAAACCTGATAAAGTCCCGATTAAATCAAAGCAAGGCCAACTGAGTAACAATACTAGCATCCCCATGAAAGTTAATATGATACCAGAAACTAATGCCCAGCACTTACCCACAATAAACTTACCTCCCGAAGCGCAAACCTTTGTCGTTGCACTGGTGGGTGTTCCACCTTTAAGTGAGGGCAAAAGAGAAAACGAGGGTGAGCTAAAAAATAAGTGTATTCAGTGGCTCACAGTAAACAGGCCCCTACCAAGAGACATTTCAGGAGAAATTTTGCTGGCTAGAAGAGTGGGCTGGATTGGGAGGAACCCAAAGACTGTAGCAGGAGATGTAATAATCCTAAATTTCAGGGATGCCACTGCTGTACAATACATATGTAGTAGTGGCACTTATAGACAAAACACCCAAATATCTGCTCTACATCTCTCCTATTTCTATCCTACCCCTAGCTGGGAACCACACTGTTCTAGAGCCAGGCTCTTCAATAGGGGGCATCACCTCCCACCCTGCAATTCGGAAAGTAGAGGAATACATAGAGAAGGCTGGCCTATCCGTACTCCTCTCTACCCGCTCCAGCCACATTGGAATAGATTCAGTGTACTGGAAGAGGTGGATTGACTTAGCTTAGGCGGAAAATTAGATCAGCAACCCACCAGTAAAACCTCTAGCCGGACAAGGGTCACAGAGGAAGAAGTACCGCTAGCAGATTGTACAAACAGCTCACAAACTGATCAGACGAGTGTGAGCAGGGAAACCAATATAAATAGCTTGGACACTGAGAGCTCTGATGATCTGTCACAAGGTTGTATAAAATTGGTCTCTTGGAATATAGCTGGCCTAAAAAACAAGTTGGGTACCCCAGATTGGACTGCATTTATGACTAAATTCGATATCTGTCTAATGCAGGAGACTTGGGCATTGGAGGATAGCAGTAGCCCGACTTTTGCTACCTACAATATCCTCGCAACATCACTAGGTAAAGGCCGCCCCTCTGGGGGATTATCGATATGGGTAGCCACACATTTGGGAACCCAGGCTGTACAAATACCAACAAAATCGCTGGATTTCCAATGTGTTTTATTACAACCGCTAAATAACCCCCCAGTAGCACTAATTAATGTTTATTCGAGGCCAATCAGAAACGGTAAAGAATCAACCACACTGAGTGAGCTGACATCATTTATCTCAGGGCTAGATCCTTGTATTTCTATAGTCCTTGGTGGGGACTTCAACTGCCAGTTTGAACCATTGGGTGGGGTGGATCAGGGTGAGCAGGATGAGGTAGATGCGCTATGGCACATTCCAGACCCTGATATTTCCCCAGTCAGAGCTTGGACACCTTTGGTATTACAAGTAAAATCCTTCTGCCTTACAACGTCTCTGCGGGCGTGTAATGGGAGAATGGACTCTGACCGCCCAGCAATAGGAACGTTTAACCGGACAGACAGGGTCTCCATCATTGACTATATAATGATAGAAGCTAAAAACTGGAGTAAGTTAAAGAACTTCAAAGTTGAAAAAAGGCAGGATAGTGACCACAACGCTCTGATTTTAACTTTGAAGCCAGGGTCCTTCGGGCTAAAAAACCCTGAGACTACATTAAATGTGGCAATTCCTCCCCTTGTATTATCTAACAATCGCAGAAGGGTGAAATGGCCTCGTCTGGCAACGTCACCTTCACAACTCGCGAAAATTTATCAAACTGCGATACCCTTGATAACCCGGATGGCTGCTGAAATAGGGCCTATGCAGGTAGTGGAAACACACAAACAGTTAGTGATGGAATTGGGGGATGTTTTCTATCCAATAGCTAGAGCAAAGAGGTATGTGCCCAAAGCTTTTCCTTGGTTTAACACTAGGTGTAGGGAACAAAAAAAGAACCTTCTCGCAGCAATTAAATCAAAAAATAAACCCAACATTCGAGATGCTAGACAAGCGTATAAGAAGGAACTGTCTAGGAGTAGGTTGGAATGGGAAGAAGAGAGGTGGGAAGCGCTGAGGGATGCCTTGGTGACAAAGGACGCTAAACTCTTTTGGGAGCTAGTGAATTCTTCTGTAGGAGGCAGTGGGGAATCTTTTCTGCCAAATATTGCTCCCTCAGTATGGGAAACGCACTTTGCCACATTGTATTCTTCCCCCTCGGTCACCTTGGAGCCACTGAATAGGGCTCTGATAATGCAATCAAATGACCAACTCGGTGTCCCATCGGATTTAGATCCTACACACGAGCATTGTTTACAGGAGCTGTCAGATCATGGAAACCACTCTGGCCACCTAAGAATTAGGAAGCAGATGACTTCTGAAAGTATTGAGGATATCTCAATCAAAGAAGTAGAATCCGCTATTGCCAGGCAGCCCTCTAATAAAGCCCCAGGGCTTGATAAAGTGCCAGGCGATCTCTTTCGTTCACAACCTAAAATCTGGGGACCTTATCTAGTTGTATTATTCAATGCAGTTTTGGCAGGAGCTAATTTACCAGATACCTGGGCAGGGGCTGAAATTGTTCCTATTTATAAAAAAGGTTGCCCTTTAGTTCCCTCGAATTACAGGCCTATAAGTCTCTTGGATACTACACAGAAACTTATGGGCCGGATCATACTAGATAGAATACTTGGGTGGACAGAGGAGAACAAGATATTAAGTACCTACCAGGCAGGGTTTAGAGCAGGGATCTCGACCTTGGACCAGCTCTTTAGATTACAGGTCTTGTTTTGGAAGACCGTAATTCTGGGAGGGGGTAGCCTCTACCTGGTCTTCGTAGACTTACGGGCTGCTTTTGACCTCGTGCCTAGAGAAAGTCTATGGAAGGTCCTGAAAGATCTAAACCTCCCGCCTTACCTACTAGAAGTTTTGAAGCATTTCCACAAAGAGAACTATGCCCAGGTACGCTGTGGGAAAAATGGAGAGCTTTCAGAACGTTTTCCAGTTACCAGAGGAGTACGTCAGGGCTGTGCCCTGGCCCCCACTCTCTTAAGCCTCTACATTAATGGCCTGGTGGGTGAGTTAGATAAGGTTAAGAATAGCGATGTTCCTCGGTTGGCATCTGGACGGGTGCCTGCATTGATGTTCGCAGACGACACTCTACTGTTGTCTCGAACCTCTACAGGCATCCAGAGGGTATTGGATGGCTTTGTAATATTCTGCGCTTCGCGGGGGCTTGAGATCAATCTAGAAAAGACAAAGTTCATGATCTTTGGCCCCCCGAAGCGCACTCGCCCCTGCCCAGTCCTAAATGGCATCCCATTAGAAAGGGTTGGCACCTTTGTCTACCTGGGTGTTACCCTGACTGAAGATTTTGGCTGGGGCCCACAGGTGGTTAAATCTGCCCTGAGGCTCACACAGATAGCGGGGGGTATAAATAAATTTCAAAGGAAAACGCTATTTAAACCAGTCTCCCCTGGTCTTGAAATATATAAAGCCCAAGCTAGACCTGCTGCAATGTACGGTGCAGAACTCTGGGGCTACACCCGTGTATTGGCCCTTTCCAAGGTCGAACATACATTTATTAGAAATTTGATAGGGCTCCCCCAGAGCACCCCGCTGATACCACTGAGACTAGATTTAGATCTAGAGCCTATCTCTGAACTCCTGGCGAGCAGACCCCTCCTGTACTGGAGAAGGTTGTGGACAGCACCAGAGCTCGGCGATTACAGAGCTGAGTTTCTAGCAATTTGGGATCAGCTGAAGAGCAGAAACATACCTTGGCTATCCCATATAAAGGCCACATTATACCAGATTGGTCTCCCTCAATTATGGGAGACTCCAGAGGAAGGCTGTATGGCGGTAAAAAGAACGGAGTTGCTAGCTCTAATTAGACAGCACAATCTGGACCAACTATACCGCCTGTCATCCATGGGTAGGCTGACTACGGAATTCCTGCAAGTAAAATTGACCCCTAGCAGGGAGGAGTTCCTAGATTTGATCCAGCCGCCCAGAGCAAAGAAATTATATATCCAATTAAGGGATGGTTGTCTCCCGATTGGGGAACTGACTAGCAAGTGGACGGGAAGAGGTGCGGGGGTTTGCCCGGTCTGTAATAAAACCAAAGAAGACCTTGCTAATGTTTTATTTTTCTGCACCGCTTATAATGAAATACGCAGAGCCTGGCTTGTGCCATTGTGCAGAAATTTGGGATTAAAGCATTGTGCACAAGCCTGCAGGATTTTACGCTATGACACTTCCCCCCCAATTGTGTTCTCTGTTTCCCGTTTTTTATATGGTATGTGGAGAAGAAGGTCTGCCTTGATAAACTAATCAACTGTTTACTTTTAATACAAATGGAATCTAATTGTTCATTGCTGCTACTTTGATAACTGTTGTTTAATAACTTTTTATCTAAAATACGGAATTATTTATGTATTTTATGTATATGTATATATTTTATCTGTGCTTTTATGGTCACCGACCGAAATAAAGCTATCAAAGTGAAGTGATATGGCGATTGCTAGTAGGCAGACTATGTCTCATTGCTCATTCCCATGCTCGATCACTTGAAGTCATAAGAGGGTTGGATCATTGTGACTAAGCAGACACGTGATCTTGGATGATTCACAACACTTCTGCAAGGATCAGAGGTTAATTCAATGAGTGTTGACAGGTTGACACAGTCTCGGGTTCACCTTTACTAAGTGGCACTGAGGTTGTGCTCTGGACATCTTCCTAAGTATCCTGCCCAGCATTTTCTTCTGGTAGTAGAGTACCCGTTCAATGAGTGCCTCATCATGATCAAATTGTACTAAATATTCTAGACTCCATCATCAGCATTTCTTGGCCATAGTGATCAATAGTCTGGCCTTGCTACATATTGTACAAACAGGCAGGATAGGATAATCTTCTCACTCTCTCCTCTGATCATTAATTGCCTCTTGGAACAAGCCAGTGGATTGAATAATCCCAACACTCCATCTTGGGTATGGGAGGTTGCTCATAACTTTTTTCAATAACTCAGACTCCTACTCCACCTCTGGTAATTTGCTCTGATGTGCACATTTGTTCTTGAATGAAGGAATTTTGCAGTTGCTTTGAAAAAATCATGCAATTTGGGTTTGTTTGCAGCAGTCAGCTATACTAGTGGCTGCAGTTGTCACAAAACTAGCTCCTACAGTGGGGCAAATCAGTGACCGCCAAGACTTGTGTGTTTTGTCTGTTGTGATAGGTCCAAGAGCCTCACCTTTGAATGCAGAAAAACAAGGATATGTTTCAATACAAGCTGCTGAAGTATGAGCCACCGCTCTACACTAAATGTGTGGAACTGCTCTGAAAGTCCTTTTGAGGTTCTGTTCACTGTCCCAATACACTATAATAAATTCTTGACTCCCAAAAGCTCTCTACAGGTCCTAAGTTCTGCTAAGCCTCAATAATAGATATATTATCTCTCCCCCACCCAGCCCTGACAGCACTCAGCAACGCAATACAGTGGCATGATCTCTCCAAACATCTCTCATCTGAACAGAAACTCACACATTCCAGATGTGTTTCCATTGCGTAACCCTGGTTTCTCTACTTGTGCACTAAGCCCTCTACTGGTGAAATGCCTTCACGTGTGGGCTTGGTTGGCACAAACCTGTACAGGACCTAGCTCTTATTTTGTTTCACTTGTATAACACATTACAAGGACATACATTGCCACATATACAACAATGATAGCGCCTCGAACCTGGTTCCAACTCCAAGTCTAGCAATCCTCCATTATTTATCTTAACAAATAACAAATTATACAAGCAAACCTAACTGGTTGCCAAACTCTGAAATATAATTAGAATCTTCTGTAGTGGCAGGTGAATACAGATAGGAACAGCCATAGCTTTTTTGAAAGTCAGGTACAACACCTTCACATTTTAAACACATAGTATATCCACTGGACCACACTGTAAGGGCTTACTACCTTACTAACAGTCATGCTTGCCTTCACTAGAAGCATGTCACCTTCTCCATCCTATATCTACTTGTGGGTGACAGTTAAGTAAATGGCGAGGTAGAAACTTCATCATATGAGCAAGTAAGAGGTCCATCTCCACTATGTACATGTGGAACCTACCTAGATGGCAGGTGGCCTGTTATGAAAGTGCAAATATAGTGGCAATGGATGTGTGACAAAGTCTGTGGGTCAACAGCAGACCCCGCTGATCATACTGCAAACAGTTACATCACAAACACTTTATTCATGCTTTTCCCCTTAGAAGGATGCATTGTCAGGTCTTTCGAAGCTTACTACCTGCAACATGCCCTGTGTTCTGCTGGACACTGCATCTGGCGCAGACATACAGCTCTTTGTATGCACACCCCTACATACCTGTAGGGAAGATAGCCCTACATAGGTTATGTTCTGTCACTTTCCACTTGTATCACACTAACCACCTTTGATATGGCATTATAGTACATACTCTATTTTGGTGCCATTTCATGCAGATCTGGGAATTATTTGATAGAATATGTTGGTTTTGGTATTTTCTGTGCAGTTAGCACTGAGTTTGCTCAGTGTTACCATTTTAAATTGTTTGTGTGCATGTAAAGATACATTGAATTTGATTTTGTAATATTTGTGTATTGCTTTATTTGTACGAGTAGTGTAGGCTGTGTGTGGGCTTTCCACTTTGTCTCTCAAAAGGAAATCAACTGTACATTGGTTGGCTCAAGTGTGGTGTTTTCTTTACGTGCATCACAATCAAGGTTCTAGTCTTCTGATGTGATGCTTTTTGTGTTATAGCGTGTTATGTTTATGTCAATTTTATCTGGGTGTTTTTCTAGGGTGTATGTTGATGTAGTGCATTTCAGTCATGTTGATTTGGCTGCACTTCATCAGCTATGTGATTTTAGATCCTTGTAAGCATGAAGGTGAGTGACTGTCTGGCATGTGCTGAATGAGTACGACCATTTGTAGGTGGGATTGTATTGTTGATGTGTGGTGGTGTGGTCGGGCGGTCCTCCCTTGCCCCTCCCGGCAGCGCCGAGTCGCGACTGCTGAGTACATCGCACTGGTTCCCCCGGTGCTCCATCAGGACCCTGCTGGCTACATATAGTGGTGACCCTGGCCTGCTGCACAGCGGAGTCGAGACCTGTCCGGTACCCGGTGGGCACAGCAACGCCCGTAGACCAGAGCGGCTTGGCTGAGGATTGGCCTGCGCTGCTGGACTGACGCTCCATCGTACCTGTGCCACCCTTGATCTACACACAGCTGACTGGTGGCCGTCTGGCGGTGGGGGGCATGGGTCGCAAAGACCCAAAGCAGAAAACGTTGCCGTTCGAGAAACTATCTGAGCAGCCTGCGGGGGGCCGCCCTGACATGCCGGACCCTGCTGGTGGCGCGTCCGGTGGCCCGACGGCCCGTGCCCCATCCCCGGACTGGCTTCAGGAGATGCGGGCCGGCTTCAGGGCCCTGGATGGTCGCTTTGATGCCCTGGATAAGACTCTGGAGACTATGGGGGCCAAGATCCAGGCACACGACAAGCGTTTAGGGGAGGCTGAGGCCCGGATCTCTGCAGTGGAGGATAGATCGGTGCAGGAGACCAAAAGGGTGGACAGACTGGAGCGCATATTGAAAGAAGTGGCCAGCAAAAACGAGGACTTGGAATCGCGCAGTCGGCGCAACAACGTGCGAATCATTGGGGTTCCGGAATCCACGGCCACGGGCAGGCTTGACGTTTTTGTGGAACAACTGTTGGCTGACGTCTTTGGGAGAGAATCCTTCACTCCGGGCTTCGTGGTGGAATGAGCTCACCGCTCCCTGGGGCCAAGACCTAACCCGGGCCTTCCGCCTCGCCCGCTTATTGCCCGGATTATGAACTTCCGAGACCGCGACACTGCCTTGCGGCTTGCCAGAGAGAAGGGTGAGATTACCTGGCAGGGCTCGAGACTCTCACTCTACCCAGATTTCACCGCCGTGGTCCAGGAGGCCAGGCGTAAGTATGCGGGGGTGAAGGCAGCGCTCCGGAACCTGGGCCTCAAATATGGCAAGCTCTACCCGGCCCGGCTGCGGGTTGAGATCGATGGCCGAGCTCGGCTCTTTGACAATCCCACTGAGGTACAAGACTTCTGCCGTAACTACAAGCCGCGCAGAGGCCCGCCGGGGGGGGGATGAGGACGGACGGTCTCCCCCTCGTAGTGGGGCTGCGGGCAGCCAAGACCTGTTTTTGACCTCCGGTGTCGGCTGAGACGGCGCCCGTAACCTAACTTTGTTCTATTTTGACTCTTGCTATCTGGGGACGTATTAACATTTGGAGTATACTTGTACTGCAGCGCTGGGTTGATTGCGGATCGTTGTCACCCCCCTTTGGTTGAAACCGTTGGGATCGTTTTTGGTTGTGATGCTCTGCCTCTTCCTGTTTGGTTACACTTGGTATTACTGTTTAGAGCTATGTTTTTTTCTTCTAGGTTTGGGACTGCCTCACGTTTGCGTGATTTGGCTGGGTGGGGGGAGGGAGGTAGGGGTAAGCAATTTTGATCCTTCTGATATGGCTGTGTGTGAACGAACTTTAATGATACACGGAGACATTACGTCTTTCTTGCTCCCATCACCGGCAGACTGGCATCAATGGCCCATATAGGTTTGAATGAAGCTCCTCTCAATCTATCGTTAATGACTTGGAATGTCCGAGGCCTAAACAACCAGCGTAAATGCAAACAGATACTGCACTACTTAAATCGGCACCGAGTTGACATCGCTTTTCTTCAAGAGACTCACTTACACGCCTCGATGACTGCTTGCTTTGCAGCTTCCTGGGGCGCTCACCGATACTTTGCCAATTCCAGTAATTATGCTAGAGGCACCGCGGTGCTGATCCATAAGAGAGTCCCGTTTCACTGCCAGACGTTTCTGGGAGACAGGGAGGGACGCTACTGCATTGTGAAAGGGGTGTTGATGGGTCATATGGTCACTCTTGTCTGTCTGTATGCTCCTAACACTGATTCCCCGGACTTTTTCCATGCGCTTGCTGCCCAACTGGTAACCCTTGCGCCGGCTGGTATCATGCTTGGCGGCGACTTAAACATGTTACTGGATGTGGGGCTGGATAGCACTTCTGGGGCCGCAGACTCTAAGCCTAGGGCGAGGCGCGCGTTCCTGGACCTCTGCCGTCGGTTCTCGCTGACTGATATATGGCGCAGGCGCTACCCGAGCACTACTGAATACACACACTTCTCTGGGCAACACAACACTTGGACCAGAATTGACTACTGGCTCCTCTCCCCGGGCCTGTCCCCTTGGTTCCGCGTGTTGAGGACGTTCCCGAGAACATACTCGGACCATTCTCCGGTCTCACTGGGTTTAGACGTTCCTCGGCCTGAGGGTTTTGAGCGGCAGTGGCGTTTCCCCGGGAGGGCGCTTTTAGACGACCTCTTTGTACATGAGGTTTCCGAGGCGATAGAAGACTTCTTCACGATTAACACTGGCTCGGTGGACTCGTGGGCAGTACTCTGGGAAGGGTTCAAGGCCTATATCAGAGGGGTTTGCATAGCTAAACATGCGGGGGTCCTGAAGGTATTGCGCACAACAATCACACAATTGGAGACACAGCTAGACGCGATAGACACTGAGGCACAGCGGGCGCCCTCTGACGAGGTGTTTACCAGGCGCTTACGCCTGCTGTCCGACTTCCGTGAAGCCGCGGACAGGGAGATCCTCTATCTGGGGAAATACCATGTTGCTCGTAGGTACGGGGAGGGGGATCGGCCGGGGCGCACGCTAGCGCAGACTCTGAGGCCGCCGTACAGTAAGTCCCTGATAGCCGAGGTGAGGGGCACGGATGGTGCGCTCCGCGCGACGCCCGCTGAGATCCGGGACGAATTCCTGGCCTACTACACTGATCTATACACCACCAAGTTGGGAGACTCCTCAGCCGCTCGCGAGGCCTACCTATCGGAGATCGCTCTTGTGTTCCTGGATAGAGGCATGCAGGAGTTCATGGCAGAGCCCATAACGGTGGCGGAGGTGCGAGGGGCGATCAAAGTGCTTCGGGGCTCTTCAGCCCCGGGCCTCGATGGCTTCTCCGGGGATTTTTACAAGGCCTTTTCTGATCTGCTGGCGCCCAAGCTCATAGAGGTTTATGCGGAGGCTTTGGAGCGCGGCTCCCTCCCGTCTACTCTTGGTGAGGCAGTCATAGTGCTGCTCCCGAAACCGAATAAGGACCCGTCGTTGTGTGGGTCGTACAGGCACCTCTCCCTCTTAAACACCGACTATAAGATCTTGGCCAAAATAGTGGCCAACAGGCTTTCCCAACTGATGGAATTCATTATATCGCCTGCACAATCTGGCTTTGTCCCCCGTCGCTCGACGTCACTGAATTTGCGAACGCTCTTCACGGTTCTGCACAGAATTAACCCGACCACACCTGCTGCGGCGATCCTCCTCGACACCGAAAAAGCGTTTGACTCCTTAGAATGGCCTTTCTTTCTTTCCGTCATGGAACGCATGGGCATGCCGGCGAACTTCCTGGCTACTACTAGACTCCTCTATAGTCGCCCTACGGCCCGTTTGCGTATCAACGGCACGCTATCTCGCCCATTCTCGCTCACGCGCGGTACAAGGCAGGGTTGTCCGCTTTCACCGCTCTTGTTCATTTTGGCTATGGACCCCCTGATCCGGCATTTCCAGGAGCGGCACCTTCACAGGGGTCTCCAGTTTCGGACGGGCCCCTTGCTTGCCTCTCTCTATGCAGATGACACAATCCTGTATGTCAGAGAACCGCAGGCCAACCTTGCCCCCTTGATACATGAGATCCTTCGTTTCAGTAGCCACTCGGGACTGGGCATAAACTGGCATAAGTCCATCATATTCCCGTTGACTAGCGGCACCTCCCCATGGCAGTGTGAGTTTTCGTTGGAATGGTGCTCTGACTCGGTACGGTACTTGGGCATACAAATACATTTGAGCACGGACGAAATTATCCGCCTCAATTATGGCCACGCGATTGCGAAGCTAGAAACGCAGGTGGATGGGTGGCTGCGGCTCCCGCTCTCTCTGTCAGCTAGGATAGCCATTCTCAAAATGGTAGTGCTCCCCAAATTTTTGTATCTTTTTAATAACATCCCTGTTCCTCTTACCCGGGCCTTCTTTTCCACCCTGCGGTCCCTCCTGATTAGACTGGTCTGGGGCGGGAAGCACCCCCGGATCCGCTGGACGACTCTTACACTCCCACAGGATAGAGGTGGCCTTGGAGTGCCTGATCTATATTGTGGAAATATGGATTTTTCTGGTCAGTTATGTCCCCTATCTTGGACCCCAACGGTTCTATGTGCATGTCACAAGTACATGTATGTTCCCTCCAGTTCCAGTTATGAAGACGCAAATACATGTGCGTCCACCGTCAACATGTCCTCTGTCAGATCCGCCATGAATAGGCCGGATATTCCATTCCTAAATATGAAAGGCCACCGGATTTATATGGTTCACTTATGCCATTTTACAGTCCAGGCAAGTAGGCCCTGATTCTGTCATCAAACTCCTCTTGCCTTCTGCCTCTGAAAACTCGAGTCTGAGCCTGCATCTGTGACCATGAACTTTGTCTCATTCTCTGCGCGGCTCACGAAGCCTGACATCAGCCTATTCTCTGCCAAGAACTGTATTTCACCTTCGAATTATCTGCTTCACTCCTTAGCCGATGCATTCCTGTCTAGCAGCTTAAGTAAACATTCTTCCAGCTACTGAGCAAAGGCTCGGCTTCTCTGTCCTCATGCAAGTAATTCATAGCCCTGTTACCAGGGAATATTCCTACCCCCTCGCATTCAGTGTAGACACTTAGACGCTTGTACCCGCACGCACAGTCAGTATAGAATAGATTCTGTCCGAGAGTCCTTCTTTTGTGGATAACATAGTTCTTTAAACATAGGATGTTAGATATGATTTGGGATTAGGTTGACTTGACCCCCCAGACTTTTTGTCTCCACATGTAGAGCTAAATGTCAAGTCCCCTTCACCCCCTAGTTGCACGTCAATTACACGTCATGCTGCTGCGCGCGCATCTATGCCAAGTATTATCTTATAGATCCACCTATATGTGACATCATAACCAATTATGTTCCTTTTTACTCCTTATTACACCCATTTTTCGGTTACGCATGTAAATCGTCATTTTCCTTATCAATTGTTACGCCTACTGCATTTGCTTCATTGTAATGAATGTTCTATAAAAATCATTTCTTGTCAATAAAGTATGTACTTCACTTCCTGAACCCCTGTGGTGATGGAACTTGGAGCAACCGATTATAATCGATCATTGGAATAAAGCCCATTCCGAACCTCTAATATCACGGATTCTGCCTCTCATTTTACTGAGCTATTTTATTATGTTTCTGTATCAAATTAAGTCCCGGTAAAGGAATTTTATTTACCACATGAATGGCGCCCGAATAGGGACACTTTCTCATCTCACGCGCCGGCGGTGAGTTGCAGGCCCGGTCTCCTGCCACAGCTGGACGGACAATAACGCGTACCAGCAGGATTTCCTGTATCTCCCTCCGGTCAAGCGGGGGCGACTGAGGCTGCGATCAACACCCAGACGAGGCGGTGAGAAGTGCGAAGTATCCCGACCAGAGCCTAGCTGAGAGAGCAAGATCCGAGGTATACAGAGACCCACCAGTTCGAAGTCGAGTCCAGTGTCCGACGAGTCGAGTCGAGTCCAGTCCGGTCCAAGTTCAAGTTACCGAGGCCTTCCGTTTCCGAAGCTACCCGGTGAGTACCATTACTGGGGAGGCATTTCTGACGTGCACATAGGTTGTGCCGGTCAAGACGGGTTTGGGTACACAAATCCGGTCTGCACTGTTTTAGCAGTGTATCTGTATTGTTTAGCAGTATATCAAGTATTCCGAAGTATCTAGTTATTGTCAAGAATTATACTTGGTGATTAGTTATGCAGACGATCATCATTGTTGTTTATTTTAAAGGTTAAAAAAATGTTTAATGTTTAATGTTAAATGTATTAAACGTCCTGCATATTGTGGTATGAATGGTTGTTCATTATTGTGCTTTTGTATTAAGTGTGTTCAAGATTAAGTATCGGATCAGTTGTCAATATGCCGCTCTTTTCGAAATTAAGACAGATCACTACTAGAAAAGGGGTACTCGAAGAAGCCGTCCCTATTCCTCCTAGGGATACTCCAGGGCACTTCATGTATCACAAACATGGCTTAGACGCTATATTATTTCTTGATTTATGGGTAGACTACACCAAGGGATTACCAGAAAGTCAGAGGTGGCCCGCAGCGGGGACCTCGGACGCAGAGTGCATCATGAAAGTCGAGGAAGAGTTATGGAAAAGGAAAGTCAGACAGTCACAGAAAGACGCCGTTGAGTAATGGCGTAAAGAATCTCATAGACGCACAGAAAAGGCACTCCGACAGGAAGAAAAGAATAAAGAAAGTTCAAATAAAGTTCGAGAAAATCTATTAATTGAGGAAGGTATCCGAGTGAAATCAGAACAAGTAGATAGACAAAGAAATGCCCTTATGAATGGTATGTATCCCCTTCTAGCCGAAGGATTACCTAAGGCTACTCCAGAGATACCGAAAGACTTGCCACCTCCATTATTCCCAATTAAGGTACATCCTAAGGGGCATCCTAGAACCGCAGAAGATGTTTTTCTTTCCTCATATTTAGATGACGCAGCTCCCGAGTATGCTAATTCCGCCCCACATAGACCGCATACCAGGGAGGTCCAACGCCAAGATCCAGCACCCGTATCCCTACAGCAACAAATCGAGTCACAAGTTCCGGCAAGCACATCTGTTCCTACAGCTACTTCTATAGCTGTGTCCACACCTATAGTTGCTGTGTCACGTTCGACGAATCCTTTCACACCCGACACCCCAGATGGGGCCACGGGAGGTGCTACCAATATTTTTTCTACGCCACCCAGAATAAATAAACTTACTTTTCAAGAGTCAGCACATTCACGTACACCCAAACTCATAAGTGCCCGTACGCTTAAGGAACTTCTTATAGATTGTAGATATGACCCGGTGCCCGGTAAAGAGGACGAAATGACCCTGGCATCATTGCGTATCAGACGAGCCGCAGTGTATTTAGGGAAGTTACCAGGAATGACTGCGCATCTAGATAAAATATATCATTTTGTCCAAACAGGGCGAGATCCAGAATGTATTAACAGAGCTATGGAATACCAGAAAGTAGAGATACAGGGGGAACTGTTACGTTTCCTCATAAATTGTGTGATCAGAAATCAAGACCGACCGGGGGTAGACCCGGAAGCAATGCAAGTTCTTACCAGATGGAGCCAGAATATATCAGAAGGGAGACATGATAAGCAAAATTGTATAATAGCCATGTGCCGAAAGATCCGTAAAGAAATAGAACGCCTACACAAAGAAAGATTAGAGGTAGACGAGTTTGAACAAAGCGAGGAAGAA
Organism: Triturus cristatus; assembly: GCF_964204655.1. NCBI lineage: Eukaryota > Metazoa > Chordata > Amphibia > Caudata > Salamandridae > Triturus > Triturus cristatus. The sequence goes on from NC_140593.1 coordinate 903,628,137, forward strand.
GGGTCAGGACTGCCCGCGAGACAGTCGGACACCATAGCCTATGTAGGTAGAGGAAGATCTTGTAATAGTAATAGATGTCTTACTGACTCGACACGTCCGATATGTCCAGATAATAACAGGAATTTCCAAATACCTATAATTAATATAAGGTCTAACGAGCATTCGTTCCAAACCGCCGACAAACTACTCCGAGAACGAAGGGGTTATCATTTTCTCGATTCTATGGATGAACAAGATTTAGCCAGGGCAGCTGTCCATTGGGTGGACAGTCCCGGAAAATATAGTGATGATACAGTAGTACGCACATTTTTGAATCTCACCCCAGATGAACAGAGGTTAGCTGGGATTTATATGATTCAACAACTCATTATACTATATCGGAGTCAGCATTCGGACCCTGGTCCCTTACCTGACATATTGACTGAATTGCTTATGAATAAATGGAGAGGTTCAGGTACTAAATTAATTAAAGAAATTCTAGAATCAAGAAAGCAGTATATTCTTTTTGTATGCTCAGAGCATGTCTCATTGCCCGTCAAGGAAAGAACTACGTATCACATGGATAGACAGAATCCCTTACGAGAAGTGCACCCAATAAAAGGCGAGGACAACGAGTTTAAGCGCGTATTTGTATATACGCCCATATCGAAAATAGAATTGTTACAAATGAAGAAAGTGGTACCCAGTCATGACAAAGATCCAGCGGGTTTTCACCGAGAAATTAAAGACATGTTACTCATGGGAGAGTATACCTATCCCGACATTATGACAATATTAAAGGTATTGATGCCTGCTGGCATTTATGAGAAACTCAAGGAAAAAGAGTGGGAGGTAGGAGACCAAAAGATAGAATGGTCAGTGTTAGAAGCGGAAGAAAAGGCCCGAACTGCAGGAGCAGGACTTGGGGATAAAACTAAAGCATTACCAGGTTTATTAGTACAGGTACTGCCACGTTTATTAACTACGAAAAAGGAAGATTGGGGTACAATTTCAGCCTGTAAACAGAAGCAAGATGAAGACACTAGTGATTACTATGCCCGATTCGAAAAATGTTTTGGTATAGTGGCATAAAAGCAAGTAGCGAATCATACCCGCATCTGTTTGTAACAAAATTAGTAGAAAATGCCCTGCCCCCAGTAAAGAATAGAGTATTAAAATTCGAGAGTACCTGGCAAGGTAACACTCCATCACAAATGTTACAAATGTTACAGTACCATCACAATAGAATTAGAGAGGAACAAGAACATGAACACAGACGCATGAAAGACACGAAAATGAAAATGCTAGTTTCCCAGACAGTCCCAGCTGAAGGACATAAAAAGGGTATGACACATTCCGATTCAGCAGGACCTGTAAAAGGGACATGCAATTATTGTAAAAAGCCAGGTCATTACGTACACGATTGTCCAGTTTTAAAACATAATATCGCCATAGGTAAAACACAAGAAAGATCACGGCCACTCAGACAAGATCAGAATGAACAAGGAGCTCTGCAGCATGCACAGGCCATGCCAGCCGCACAACAGCCAATACAGTTTGTGCCAGCTGCACCACCGTTGCCTGTTGCTGCCACACAGACAACAACACGACAAATGTATCAGACCGCACAGTATGAATATCCTGAGTATCAGCGTTACGCATGAACTAGCCTAGAGAGGGAAGTTGACTTACCCCTTATCGAGATTCCTGTAGATCAAGAAGGACCTTATGTACATAGTGAATTATTAGGCCAAGATAGAAAATTTTTACTCGATACAGGGGCAAGTCGAACAACTATAAAACGTAGTGAAGTTCCAGGGGCACCCCTCTCAGGCTCTCAGAATATTTCCCTTGGTTTTTCAGGAAAACCTATTGTTAATGAAGTATCACAGCCTCTTCCACTTACGATAGGACCTCTGACCCGAACTACAGATTTATTGCTTACTAAATCATGTCCAGAAAACTTGTTAGGAATAAAAACACTGAAAGCTCTAGGAGCCATAATATGTTGTTCTCCGGAGGGTGTAAGGTTGTTTTTACGTGATTTTAAAGGTCACTATGTGTCTAGAGACATGGATCCCCGACTGCAGATTTTACCTACACATCTATGGGCACAAGGCCCTACTGATGTTGGTTGCATGAATATTACACCATATCGAGTCACATTAAAGGCAGGAGTGGTGCTACCACGAATACGACAATACAAGTTACCACCAGATGCTGTAGTGGCTTTACTACAAATCATTGACGAGCTCATTGCCCAAGGAGTAGTTGTGGAAACAGACTCCAATGTATGTAATTCACCGATAATTCCGATTCTTAAACGAACAGATCCTACGGCCCCGCCAGTATATCGATTGGTTATTGATCTGCGCGAGTTAAACAAATGCATTGTGCCACAATTTCCTGTGGTCCCAGATATCTCGTCATTATTGACAGCTATTGATTCCGAAGCAACATTCTTTACTGTAATTGATCTCAAGAATGCCTTTTTCAGCGTCCCAATAGATCCGGAAAGCCAATATTTGTTCGGATTTAGTTTAAATGGGCGTAGCTTTAAATTCTCACGCGCACCTCAAGGATTTACAGAAAGCCCCAGCATCTATAGCCAAGCACTGAAACGAGAACTTGACAGTATCCACATGCCAGTTAACACTGCCTTGCTTCAATATGTCGATGATCTGCTGATCACCGCGAGAAGCGAACCCGAATGTGAGAAAGCATCACTGACAGTTTTACAATTTCTAGCCGAAAAGGGGCACAAGGTGTCCCCTTCTAAGCTGCAATTCTGTGTCCAGCGAGTTGTTTACCTTGGACACTCGCTGTCCAAGGAGGGAAGGCAGCTTACACCCGACCGCATTCAGTTAATAGCTAACATGCCAATACCCAAGACACAAAAGGAGGTACGGGCTTTCATAGGCCTCACTTCATATTGTAGGCAGTGGATCCCTCAGTATGCATTTCTAGCAAAACCACTCATTCAGTTAACAACACAGGAGGCAGCCACATCGACTGTTCTCCCTTGGACTCAGGAACATACACAAGCTTTTGAAAGCCTAAAGAAAGCTTTATGTCAAGCACCTGTTTTAGCAACGCCATGTTACAGAAAACAGTTTACACTCTTTGTTACAGAACGCGAAGGTACTGCCTTGTCAGTACTCACACAGGAACAAGCAGGAGCACACAAACCATGTGCTTATTTTTCTAGTACATTAGATCCCGTAGCTCAGGCTTTGCCTGCATGCCTAAAATCAGTAGCAGCGACAGCTTTAGCAATCAGACAAAGCGATGCCATAGTGTTAGGACATCCATTGACAGTTCAAGTACCACACGCAGTAGAGGTTCTTGTAAATAGAACGCAAACACAACACTTGACTATAGCGCGACTTACAGGATACGAACTTACATTGTTTCAGCCACATATAGAAATCAGACGCTGTAACACATTGAATCCTGCCACACTTTTGCCAGTAACCGGAACAGACCCACTAGCCCATGACTGTATTGAAGTTATTACAATAACGACAAAACCCAGACAAGACTTAACCGATGTCCCATTGTCAGATCCAGACCTGACATTGTATGTAGATGGTTCATGTATGAGAACAAGTACAGGAGAGTTAGTGGCCGCTTACGCAGTCACAACAGATACTGAAGTCATTGAAACTAATCGTATAAATACTTTGTCAGCTCAAGCCGCAGAGCTTATCGCTCTGACACAAGCCTGTATTCAAGCCACGAATAAAAAAGTCAACATATACACTGATTCACGTTATGCATTCGGAGTTGTACATGACTTCGGCGTGCTGTTGCGATAGAGAGGTTATTTAACTTCCCACGGTGCCCACATTCAGCACGGACCCCTCATTCATGCCTTATTAGATGCAATACATCTACCCACTGCAATATCAATTATGAAATGTAAGGCTCATACGAAGGTTACTGATATCATTTCCCAAGGCAATGATCTAGCCGACAGAACAGCTAAACAGACTGCTCAAACTCAAACCCCCGACATGATAAAGACAATAGTCCCGACACCGACACATTGTATGACAGTTAAAGATCCTACTCTTGACGTAATTGACATACAGACACATGCTACACCAGACGAAATAAAGAAATGGACTGAATTAGGAGGGATCCAAACGGACCAAGGATGGATGATGAAGGAAAAGTCTGTGTGGTTCCTTCCTGATTCAATGGTCCAAGTTATAATTAACACTATACATAGTCCAGCACATCTAGGAGAAAAAGCTATGCTAGACAGCATTCAACACATTTGGTTCAATAAACATTTACGAGCAGCAGCCAAACAAAAGGTCCGTACCTGTATGATCTGTTGTCAGTTTAACCCAGGAAAAAGCGTTCCCGTAGAACAGGGTGGATTTCATCCTCCTAATCACCCTTTTGAAGCCCTCCAGATGGATTATATCCAGATGGAACGATGTCGAGGATTCAAATATGTTCTCGTAGTTGTCTGCGCTCTGTCCCGTTGGACAGAGGCATACCCGGTTTCAGATTACACTGCCCCGACTACTGCCAAACAGTTGGTTCGAGAATTCTTCCCACGATACGGTTTACCACGTGTTGTTCACTCAGATAACGGCCAGCCGTTCTCATCCGAATTAATGAAACACGTTTCACTTCTGTTAGGATATCAGTGGAAATTCCACTGTGTCCGACACCCCGAGGCAGCAGGTCTCGTAGAAAGACATAATCAGATACTGAAAATCAGATTGTCCAAAATATGCAGAGAGAAAGGTGTCGACTGGGTAGTAGCGTTACCAGTTGCACTCTTTTACATGAGAATGGTAGCACACTCTCGAACAGGGCTATCCCCGTATGAGGTGATCTTCGGCAGACCACCAAATATGTGGGGGACGCCTATACCACGCAAAATAACTGATATTGACTGTAATATGCTGACAGATTACTTGGCTTCCTTGATGTCTGCACTACAATCTTGTCGTTCACAGGTTGCTGCAGCCTTTCCCGACAACACTGAGGTGAAACCCCATGACGTAGTTCCGGGGGACCTCATACTTGTGAGGAATTTCGACCGAAAGACTCAGCTGGAGCCCAGGTGGAAGTCGCCCAAGTTGGTCCTGCTGACCACAAGAACAGCCGTGAAGATCGAGGGCAGGAAAGGCTGGATTAATTCAAGTCATATCAAGAAATTTCATGGACTTCCTGCAGATGTAAACAGCCCACCTCGTGTGTCTTCACCCATTGACTCAAAACTTCCTTTTGTTGAACAGAATAACTCTGAACACTATAAACTAAAGCTTAGGCCCAACAAGTCGAGCAATTTGATTGTTTAAGTCCTCTCCAAGGTGAAGCGGTTGAATTGTCTCTGACATGTATCCCTTGGACCTGAGTAGAGAAAATACCCGGAAAATGTTGAAACGACAGGCGTATTGTAAATCACTGCGTAGCCACTGCATAGTGACATTATTAATTTTGTTTTTCTTGAGTCTTTTAATAATTACTGCAAGTATATTGTTGCACATATATTACCCTATTTCTAGACATGTTTATAATGTTACTGCTGAACATTCTTTTAGTGACTTACCTCCGCATGAATTGTCTTATAGACTTGCGCTGCGCAATAACACTTTCATTAGTATGTTACATCATTCCCATCAGACTAGTAATGCTACTAATTGTTGGGTGTATGGCCGGCTCCCTCCCTATCAGAATTATGAAGGAGTCCTGCCTTTCTTTCCACATCCATTTACACATAATGGCTCCTGTGGAGCATGGTTTAGTTTAATCAATTCCATAGACTCAGACACAGCAGTTTACCAAGATCATTGGGTATGGGGAAACCTGAACCTAGTTTTACTCAAGGTCTGCTACCCTGACAAGGAGGGTCGCCCCAAAAGAACAGGAACTGATCTAGAAAATGAAGTATATGGATTAGGTAATTTTACACCTAATCTCATGATTCTAAATGTCGTATCCGAAGTTGAACTAGTCTTACCCACCATGTCAGTATTCCCAGCGAAGGGTGAATTGTGTGTAAGAAAGGTTGGTTCCATACATATGGGCCATAGTAAATGCACTACTATAGTAGAATTCAGTGATCAAGGCAAATCTTCATTTAGAGCTTATCGCCACTCCTACTTTATATGTGGTCAGACTGCATATATGCGTCTACCTCTAGATTGGGATGGTACCTGCTACATTGCATTCCTTTTGCCACCTGTTTTCCTAGCTCCTCCTGATTATTACAGAAATATTCATTTAGTACACAACAGAGAGCGGAGAGATCTCCCCATTGTCGATTACACTGAGACGGCATGGGACAAGTATGTAGATTTTAATAAAGGCATCTTTCCCTATATAGGTACTGTTACTAATAGTAAGCTGATACGTAGATTAACTAGAACCCTTGAAGCAGTAGTGAATGAGACTATTTCCGCCTTAGGCAATTTAACAGAAGAGCAGTCTGCTATGCGGATTGTTGTGCTTCAAAATCGTCTTGTCCTTGACGTCATCCTGGCTGATAGGGGCGGAGCTTGTAGGGTCATCGGATCAAGCTGCTGCGTATTCATACCAGAAAATTCGCCATCTGTATATAAAGCCATCACTCGCCTTCATAAGATTGTAAACCAGATACACCAGAATCCAGGCACTTGGACTTGGTCCGGTTGGTTTTGGAATGTGATATCAGCCTGGGGATGGAGAGTTTTATCCTTCCTAGGTATTGGCCTTCTCATACTATTCAGTTGCTGTCTATGTCTACAATGTGGACCAGCGATTTGTGGTCTGTGTACCACATCGTGTATTCCACCACCAAGATTTCATTCGTCACGGAAGAAGAAAGAAGAACAAATGATGCTATATGAACAGATCAATGGATTGATGAAGATTGATATCTCTTAACGGGCAAGTAGGGGACAAGGAGGGAATGTGGAAATATGGATTTTTCTGGTCAGTTATGTCCCCTATCTTGGACCCCAACGGTTCTATGTGCATGTCACAAGTACATGTATGTTCCCTCCAGTTCCAGTTATGAAGACGCAAATACATGTGCGTCCACCGTCAACATGTCCTCTGTCAGATCCGCCATGAATAGGCCGGATATTCCATTCCTAAATATGAAAGGCCACCGGCTTTATATGGTTCACTTATGCCATTTTACAGTCCAGGCAAGTAGGCCCTGATTCTGTCATCAAACTCCTCTTGCCTTCTGCCTCTGAAAACTCGAGTCTGAGCCTGCATCTGTGACCATGAACTTTGTCTCATTCTCTGCGCGGCTCACGAAGCCTGACATCAGCCTATTCTCTGCCAAGAACTGTATTTCACCTTCGAATTATCTGCTTCACTCCTTAGCCGATGCATTCCTGTCTAGCAGCTTAAGTAAACATTCTTCCAGCTACTGAGCAAAGGCTCGGCTTCTCTGTCCTCATGCAAGTAATTCATAGCCCTGTTACCAGGGAATATTCCTACCCCCTCGCATTCAGTGTAGACACTTAGACGCTTGTACCCGCACGCACAGTCAGTATAGAATAGATTCTGTCCGAGAGTCCTTCTTTTGTGGATAACATAGTTCTTTAAACATAGGATGTTAGATATGATTTGGGATTAGGTTGACTTGACCCCCCAGACTTTTTGTCTCCACATGTAGAGCTAAATGTCAAGTAACCTTCACCCCCTAGTTGCACGTCAATTACACGTCATGCTGCTGCGCGCGCATCTATGCCAAGTATTATCTTATAGATCCACCTATATGTGACATCATAACCAATTATGTTCCTTTTTACTCCTTATTACACCCATTTTTCGGTTACGCATGTTAAATCGTCATTTTCCTTATCAATTGTTACGCCTACTGCATTTGCTTCATTGTAATGAATGTTCTATAAAAATCATTTCTTGTCAATAAAGTATGTACTTCACTTCCTGAACCCCCGTGGTGATGGAACTTGGAGCAACCGATTATAATCGATCATTGGAATAAAGCCCATTCCGAACCTCTAATATCACGGATTCTGCCTCTCATTTTACTGAGCTATTTTATTATGTTTCTGTATCAAATTAAGTCCCGGTAAAGGAATTTTATTTACCACACTACCTTGTCGCTCAATGTGCACATGCCTATGCCTGGTATCACCCTGACGCTCGTATCCCATTCCTTCACCCAGAGGCGGACTTTGTTCTCCCGGGTCGCTTGTCTGCGGTGTTGCCCAAAGGTGTCCCCAGAGACCCGGTGGATATTCAAACCGCATCCACTACCAGCTGGGCTTGGAACAGACTCTCGCGCTACTTAGCTCACCCTCTGCTGTATTCCTCTTCTCTCCCGATACCCAACCCTGGGTTACTACCGGGCACGGATGAGGCACTGGTGCAGCGAACGTTAACCAAATTTAACCTCACCAGGATTGGGGACTTATACCCGGGAGGGCACATTTTCTCGGCATCGGAGGAGGCGCGATTCAGTGAGGCTACGTTCATGGACCGGTTCGTTCTTCGCCGGCTCTATGGCGCAGCGAGAGCGGAAATTAAGGGATTCCCCCTTGAGCTGGCTTCCTTGGAACCCCTCACCACCCTGATTGATAACGATACCGGGGCGCATATTGTTTCTAAGCTGTACAAGGCGTGTGCAGCTCGGGTCCCATGTGCGGATGATCGGGCGCGGGAGGAGTGGGGGACAGACTTGGGTAGGCCTATCACGGACGAACAATGGACGGCATGCTGCAAAGTCACCAACACGGTATCACTGAACAGTCGTCATAAACTCCTACACTATAAATTCCTGCGCCATTGGTATATGACCCCTGATAGACTCCATTCCATTGATCCCGCGCGGCCACACACATGCTGGAAATGCTCTGCACTACATGCTGATTTTGCACACATGTCCTGGACGTGTCCGAGACTGCAGTCGTTCTGGACACAGGTTTACAAGATCCTGGAAGAGATGCTAGGGCTAACACTGGTTCCCGCTCCTGAGGTCGCATTGTTGGGTTATACCGTAAATTTCCCTAAGAATGTCCGTAGACTGGCCTCTCTGGGGCTTCTACTTGCCAAGCGGGAGATTGCCAGGCACTGGGGGGGTAAAACGGCTCCCACGACCAGGACATGGCTTACTGCCATGGCTTTCTGTAGCACAAATAGCGAGATCTACTCTAGTCTCGTCCCCACAGTGGCGCGCCCTCGGGACATCTGGGGCCCTTATAGAACATATATTGCAGGCTTGCCTGGCTCACCCCCGCCATCCTCGAATTCCGGAATAGTTCCCACGGGAGTGGGGTAGGTTGTGCTGCACCAATGTTACGCAGATGGAGGGGTCATGTGATGGTTAGGACACAGGGGTATTCGGTGCCTGGGGTCAGGTGATGTTGACTGCATGGCTTTTTCCCATGACCGAGGTATGATCAGGGGAAGGGGGTTGCCTTGGAACCCTAGGGATGGATCCTTGGTCAGAGATCCCCCTGTTTCAGGTCGGACAGATGTTGATAATGGATTGGTAAATGGGGTCCTGATGTCTGATGCATTGTTGATGTGTTATTGTTTAAGAACCGGAAATGTCACAGTGTTGCTCCTTACTTGCTATCTGTTGAACGCACAGCCGCAATCTTTGTAATGTTTGCTTTTTCAAATTTAAATAAAACTTAAAAAAAAAAAAAAAAAAATCTTCCATTAAAAACCATCTCTAATTATTATCCGTATAAAAAGTATATAAAATCCAATTCCATTAATAAAAACGAGTATACATTCCATCATAGACTACGCCGCTAGGAGAACTCCAGTTCTATACATTTTAAAAAACTTTTCCTCTCAATTCATTGCACACCGTAGCTATCGTTTCCCTAACACCCTTTGCCCACTTCATTACACTCTGAAAGATCTCATATTTGCACCATTTTGATATTTTTTGGTCCTCTCAACAACTCAGGCATTGCCAGAATGTTATTAATTCCATACTTCCTAATGTAGCAAACCCTAGGTTTAGGGTGTGTCCCCCAGGCACTGGTTGAACGAATGAATCATTAGCTTTGTTTGAACCAATAAACATTTGTTTGTAATTTTCAATAAAGTTGCACTCTTGTCAATTCATTTAAACGTTCGTTTAATTCATCACGACGTTTATTTTGTAACGAAAATGCAGTGATTAACAATTTCTACGCGTCTCACATATCCCAATGCATTTCGGCTTCAAGATAAAGCCTTCGTCAGGGGTTTATCTACAACATAAATGAACAAAATCAGCAAGTTGTATCTTTCCTTCAATATGTCTTTAACAAACAAAGAAAACGATAAGTTCATTTTGGCTAAAAATGTGTCAATTACATAACGTAGGTTTGTGGTTTCTCCTGTTCATCATTAATCTAGCGTGCTCTGTGTGGGTCTTTGCGTGGGTTAGTGCGAGTGGTTATTGGACTTCGTGGTGCGGAGGTGACTATGTGTACTCGAATTAATGTGTTCGTTGGGTACTTACTCGTGAGTCAGCGTGGTCTAATTCTGGTTGGTGTCCTTCAGTATGTGTCGGTAGCTGAAACGCTCTCCCTTCGTTTCAGTGTTGAAGTTGGAAATTTCACGTGGGTTCTATGAGCGTGTGATTAAGTGTGCCTCGGAGTGTAAGAGTCAAAATAGGACTATGAGTGTGGCGGTTGGTAATGGTGCAAGGGTTTCTGGGTCTTGTAGTGCATGTGCGCTGGTTGAATACTACATTATGCCTGATGGTGGTTTTAGTTAACACATAATAATAAACGAGCATAAGATAGACTTATCAAGGTGATATCAATTAAGCAATATAAATCAGAGGTAACATGCGAATTCCATGCGATCATTCATCCCATGCGGTTTCATGGAATTTAGTAGACGTATCCAATAATTTTCCCGTTTTAACAATGTCTTATGGTTGTCTCTTTCTTCAATTTTTTTAACTGTTTCTAGAACCATGAATTTCAATTGGCTTACGTTGTGACCACTTTCTTGGAAGTGGCTGGCTACGGTGGATTTAGCATTGTTTGTTCTGATGTTACTTTTATGTTCATTCAAGCGTACTTTTATTTTTCTTTCTGTTTGTCCTACATATATCTTCCCACATGGGCATTTTAAGGCATATATGGTGTTTGTCGTATCACACGTGGCTGTTACTTTCAGTTTGATGTTGTGTCCTCTCATTGGGTGAGTTATCTGTGATCCTGGTATAATATTATTGCAATTGTTGCAATTTTTACAAGCGATTGTGCCTTTGTGTTGGACGGGTTGATCTGATTGAATTGGGTTCTTTATTATTTCTCCCAAGTTTTTGGCTCTGGTGTATGCGAATATAGGTTCATTTTCAAAAATTTGGTGAAAATCTGGTTCTAAACGAAGTATGGGCCAGTGCTTTTTGATGGTATCCTTAAATCTTTTGCTCATGGTTGAGTATTTTGACACCACAGTCATACGATCTTGTTGGTTCCTCTTACTTGGTAGTAGTGCCATTTTTCTGCTGATCTTATTATTTCTCTCCTCTGCTTGATGTAGGATATTTTGGGGATATCCTCTGTTTTTGAATCGCTGTAACATTTCCTCAGTGCGTGTTGTTATATTGTCTGGTTCTGATACAATGCGTTTAACTCTGAGGATTTGTGTGAAGGGTAAATGGTTTTTTAAGGCGTTGAGGTGGAAACTGTTGTATGCCAGAGTGTTATTTTTGTCCGTGGTTTTTCTGTAAAGATCAGTCTGAAAACCTTTGTCTGTTTGTATGATCGTCACATCCAAGAAGTTTATTTTGTGATGTTGAATCTCAAAGGTGAATTGTAATCTTTGATCAATGGTATTGAGTTGTTCCAATAGGTTAGTAAGAATTGTTGTAGATCCTTGCCATAAGATAAAGATGTCATCTATGAAACGTACAAACATTTTCAAATGATTATGCCATTCTGGATCAGCTAGTATGTATGTCTGTTCAAAATTGCCCATAAAGATATTGGCATATGTTGGGGCAGTACAATTGCCCATCGATGTTCCTGTCTTTTGTAAATACCAGTTAGATTTCCATTTAAAATAGCTGTGGTGGAGTGTAAACATTAGAAGTTCCATTAGAAAAATTTGTAGGTCTAGGTCGTAGTCGCTTCGTAACAATGCTTGTTCTGTGGCTTCTATGCCAAGTTGATGGGGTATTGAGGTGTAGAGAGATTTTACGTCTACTGTGCACATGATCATTGGTGTTGTTATATCTTTTGTTGTTTGATGAAATTTTATTAAAAAGTCTGTGGTGTCTTTAATGTAGGTTGGTAGTTTGGTGACACTCTCTTGTAAATGTCTGTCAAGGTACTTTCCCACTGGTTCGTGAATACTGTTTTTTGTGGATACAATCGGTCGAAAAGGTGGGTGAGTCGGATGTTTGTGTATTTTTGGCACCATATAAATGGTTGGACTTTTTGGATGCGTTTGGATTAAGTATTTTTTAACCTTTTCATTGATGGTTCCTCTTTGGATTGCTTTATCCACTATTTGAATAAGTGTTTCTTTGATTGGATTAGTGGGATTGATATCCAGTTTCATGTAAGTTTCAGTATCTGATAAGTGTAGTTCCACTTGTTCTTCATAATAGTTGGTATTAAGTATTACCAATGCTCCGCCTTTGTCTGCTTTCTGGTAGGTAATGTTGGTTCTATTGGCCAAAGTTGTTAAGGCTCCCCATTCTTTCTGGGTGAGGTTTTTATGTCTTCGTTGTTTTTGGAAATTGAATTTCTGTAGGTCTTGTTTTACCAGAGCTTCAAATGTGTCGAGGGTTTTGTGGCTAATAGGGGCCAAATAAGTGCTTCTTGGTCTCAATCCTTTCAAGGGATCATCCTGAATGATTTCTCTGGGTTCTACTATGTTGGAAAAGTAGTGTTTTAATCGTAATTTCCTCATTAGTTTAAAAAAGCTGATCTCTATTTCCAATTGGTTGGTGTTTGTCGTAGGAACAAAAGATGTGCCTTTTTGGAGTACTTTATGTTCAATTTCTGTTAGTTGATAATCCGAGATGTTGATGATTAGGTCATTCTCTGTCCTCCTTTCTTCTGTTTGTTGGATTTGGAGGTCGTCTGACGTGTTTGCGGTGGTGCGCTTGTTTTTTCTTTTGCCCCTCCTGGGTCTTCCTCGTCGTTGGTTCCTACCCCTAAAAAAGGGGCCGATGAGGCTGTTTCACAGTGTGATGTTGTCGGAATATTGGATTCAGTAGGTTTACTAGTGGTGCTTGCGGGCTCTCCTTCAGATGAGGATGTATCCGTGTTGATGTTATATGGTCTATTCTGTCTTCTTTTGGCGTATATATCCGCCCAGGTGTAAACCTCTCCCAATTTATAATCAACTGTGTCTCTTCGGTATTTACGGATTTTTCTTTCGTTGACTTCTTGTGTGTGTTTTGACAATTGACCATTAATGTCTTCAAGTATCTTGTTCCAATCCTCTATGGTTGAATTTGCTTCCAATTCGGTTTTTACCACTTCTATTTCTTTGGTCAATTCTTCCAGAATGTTGGAGAGTTCTTCTATTATTAATAGGATAAGATCCAATGAACATTTGTTCAGTATCGCGAACCAGCGGTCTTTGAATGGTTGATTATTCTTGCATAATGATGGTTTCAATGGAATCCTAAGTCCTCTAGGGATCCTTTGGGCTTTGTGGTATTTTATCATGGTGCTGGCATGTAATTTCTGATTAATTGCCTTTCTTGAGAGATACAGTAGTTGTCGTACGTTTTGTTCATTTGTTCTAGTTGATGACGATTCTGTGATATCTTCCTGAATAAGTGCGTAGATTTTGTTCGCTGCATCTTCTGAATAGGCGAATGTATCTGCTCGTATATCCGTTAGATTTGTAATTTGTTCATAGGCCATGTTTGTGGTTGGCGTGCTCCGTGTCAGAGTTCAGAGATGTAGGATTTATCACAAGGTTTGTTTGGCACGTGCACAGCTCCTTTTAAAACAGTTTAACAGTTAATGTTGACTTTTTGACTTTTTGATTTGATATTATAACCGTGCTTCCAGGGTGTCACTCCTCTGATGTGAGTGCCTCAAATAAATCCTAATGTAGCAAACCCTAGGTTTAGGGTGTGTCCCCCAGGCACTGGTTGAACGAATGAATCATTAGCTTTGTTTGAACCAATAAACATTTGTTTGTAATTTTCAATAAAGTTGCACTCTTGTCAATTCATTTAAACGTTCGTTTAATTCATCACGACGTTTATTTTGTAACGAAAATGCAGTGATTAACAATTTCTACGCGTCTCACATATCCCAATGCATTTCGGCTTCAAGATAAAGCCTTCGTCAGGGGTTTATCTACAACATAAATGAACAAAATCAGCAAGTTGTATCTTTCCTTCAATATGTCTTTAACAAACAAAGAAAACGATAAGTTCATTTTGGCTAAAAATGTGTCAATTACATAACGTAGGTTTGTGGTTTCTCCTGTTCATCATTAATCTAGCGTGCTCAGCACGCTAGATTAATGATGAACAGGAGAAACCACAAACCTACGTTATGTAATTGACACATTTTTAGCCAAAATGAACTTATCGTTTTCTTTGTTTGTTAAAGACATATTGAAGGAAAGATACAACTTGCTGATTTTGTTCATTTATGTTGTAGATAAACCCCTGACGAAGGCTTTATCTTGAAGCCGAAATGCATTGGGATATGTGAGACGCGTAGAAATTGTTAATCACTGCATTTTCGTTACAAAATAAACGTCGTGATGAATTAAACGAACGTTTAAATGAATTGACAAGAGTGCAACTTTATTGAAAATTACAAACAAATGTTTATTGGTTCAAACAAAGCTAATGATTCATTCGTTCAACCAGTGCCTGGGGGACACACCCTAAACCTAGGGTTTGCTACATTAGGATTTATTTGAGGCACTCACATCAGAGGAGTGACACCCTGGAAGCACGGTTATAATATCAAATCAAAAAGTCAAAAAGTCAACATTAACTGTTAAACTGTTTTAAAAGGAGCTGTGCACGTGCCAAACAAACCTTGTGATAAATCCTACATCTCTGAACTCTGACACGGAGCACGCCAACCACAAACATGGCCTATGAACAAATTACAAATCTAACGGATATACGAGCAGATACATTCGCCTATTCAGAAGATGCAGCGAACAAAATCTACGCACTTATTCAGGAAGATATCACAGAATCGTCATCAACTAGAACAAATGAACAAAACGTACGACAACTACTGTATCTCTCAAGAAAGGCAATTAATCAGAAATTACATGCCAGCACCATGATAAAATACCACAAAGCCCAAAGGATCCCTAGAGGACTTAGGATTCCATTGAAACCATCATTATGCAAGAATAATCAACCATTCAAAGACCGCTGGTTCGCGATACTGAACAAATGTTCATTGGATCTTATCCTATTAATAATAGAAGAACTCTCCAACATTCTGGAAGAATTGACCAAAGAAATAGAAGTGGTAAAAACCGAATTGGAAGCAAATTCAACCATAGAGGATTGGAACAAGATACTTGAAGACATTAATGGTCAATTGTCAAAACACACACAAGAAGTCAACGAAAGAAAAATCCGTAAATACCGAAGAGACACAGTTGATTATAAATTGGGAGAGGTTTACACCTGGGCGGATATATACGCCAAAAGAAGACAGAATAGACCATATAACATCAACACGGATACATCCTCATCTGAAGGAGAGCCCGCAAGCACCACTAGTAAACCTACTGAATCCAATATTCCGACAACATCACACTGTGAAACAGCCTCATCGGCCCCTTTTTTAGGGGTAGGAACCAACGACGAGGAAGACCCAGGAGGGGCAAAAGAAAAAACAAGCGCACCACCGCAAACACGTCAGACGACCTCCAAATCCAACAAACAGAAGAAAGGAGGACAGAGAATGACCTAATCATCAACATCTCGGATTATCAACTAACAGAAATTGAACATAAAGTACTCCAAAAAGGCACATCTTTTGTTCCTACGACAAACACCAACCAATTGGAAATAGAGATCAGCTTTTTTAAACTAATGAGGAAATTACGATTAAAACACTACTTTTCCAACATAGTAGAACCCAGAGAAATCATTCAGGATGATCCCTTGAAAGGATTGAGACCAAGAAGCACTTATTTGGCCCCTATTAGCCACAAAACCCTCGACACATTTGAAGCTCTGGTAAAACAAGACCTACAGAAATTCAATTTCCAAAAACAACGAAGACATAAAAACCTCACCCAGAAAGAATGGGGAGCCTTAACAACTTTGGCCAATAGAACCAACATTACCTACCAGAAAGCAGACAAAGGCGGAGCATTGGTAATACTTAACACCAACTATTATGAAGAACAAGTGGAACTACACTTATCAGATACTGAAACTTACATGAAACTGGATATCAATCCCACTAATCCAATCAAAGAAACACTTATTCAAATAGTGGATAAAGCAATCCAAAGAGGAACCATCAATGAAAAGGTTAAAAAATACTTAATCCAAACGCATCCAAAAAGTCCAACCATTTATATGGTGCCAAAAATACACAAACATCCGACTCACCCACATTTTCGACCGATTGTATCCACAAAAAACAGTATTCACGAACCAGTGGGAAAGTACCTTGACAGACATTTACAAGAGAGTGTCACCAAACTACCAACCTACATTAAAGACACCACAGACTTTTTAATAAAATTTCATCAAACAACAAAAGATATAACAACACCAATGATCATGTGCACAGTAGACGTAAAATCTCTCTACACCTCAATACCCCATCAACTTGGCATAGAAGCCACAGAACAAGCATTGTTACGAAGCGACTACGACCTAGACCTACAAATTTTTCTAATGGAACTTCTAATGTTTACACTCCACCACAGCTATTTTAAATGGAAATCTAACTGGTATTTACAAAAGACAGGAACATCGATGGGCAATTGTACTGCCCCAACATATGCCAATATCTTTATGGGCAATTTTGAACAGACATACATACTAGCTGATCCAGAATGGCATAATCATTTGAAAATGTTTGTACGTTTCATAGATGACATCTTTATCTTATGGCAAGGATCTACAACAATTCTTACTAACCTATTGGAACAACTCAATACCATTGATCAAAGATTACAATTCACCTTTGAGATTCAACATCACAAAATAAACTTCTTGGATGTGACGATCATACAAACAGACAAAGGTTTTCAGACTGATCTTTACAGAAAAACCACGGACAAAAATAACACTCTGGCATACAACAGTTTCCACCTCAACGCCTTAAAAAACCATTTACCCTTCACACAAATCCTCAGAGTTAAACGCATTGTATCAGAACCAGACAATATAACAACACGCACTGAGGAAATGTTACAGCGATTCAAAAACAGAGGATATCCCCAAAATATCCTACATCAAGCAGAGGAGAGAAATAATAAGATCAGCAGAAAAATGGCACTACTACCAAGTAAGAGGAACCAACAAGATCGTATGACTGTGGTGTCAAAATACTCAACCATGAGCAAAAGATTTAAGGATACCATCAAAAAGCACTGGCCCATACTTCGTTTAGAACCAGATTTTCACCAAATTTTTGAAAATGAACCTATATTCGCATACACCAGAGCCAAAAACTTGGGAGAAATAATAAAGAACCCAATTCAATCAGATCAACCCGTCCAACACAAAGGCACAATCGCTTGTAAAAATTGCAACAATTGCAATAATATTATACCAGGATCACAGATAACTCACCCAATGAGAGGACACAACATCAAACTGAAAGTAACAGCCACGTGTGATACGACAAACACCATATATGCCTTAAAATGCCCATGTGGGAAGATATATGTAGGACAAACAGAAAGAAAAATAAAAGTACGCTTGAATGAACATAAAAGTAACATCAGAACAAACAATGCTAAATCCACCGTAGCCAGCCACTTCCAAGAAAGTGGTCACAACGTAAGCCAATTGAAATTCATGGTTCTAGAAACAGTTAAAAAAATTGAAGAAAGAGACAACCATAAGACATTGTTAAAACGGGAAAATTATTGGATACGTCTACTAAATTCCATGAAACCGCATGGGATGAATGATCGCATGGAATTCGCATGTTACCTCTGATTTATATTGCTTAATTGATATCACCTTGATAAGTCTATCTTATGCTCGTTTATTATTATGTGTTAACTAAAACCACCATCAGGCATAATGTAGTATTCAACCAGCGCACATGCACTACAAGACCCAGAAACCCTTGCACCATTACCAACCGCCACACTCATAGTCCTATTTTGACTCTTACACTCCGAGGCACACTTAATCACACGCTCATAGAACCCACGTGAAATTTCCAACTTCAACACTGAAACGAAGGGAGAGCGTTTCAGCTACCGACACATACTGAAGGACACCAACCAGAATTAGACCACGCTGACTCACGAGTAAGTACCCAACGAACACATTAATTCGAGTACACATAGTCACCTCCGCACCACGAAGTCCAATAACCACTCGCACTAACCCACGCAAAGACCCACACAGAGCACGCTAGATTAATGATGAACAGGAGAAACCACAAACCTACGTTATGTAATTGACACATTTTTAGCCAAAATGAACTTATCGTTTTCTTTGTTTGTTAAAGACATATTGAAGGAAAGATACAACTTGCTGATTTTGTTCATTTATGTTGTAGATAAACCCCTGACGAAGGCTTTATCTTGAAGCCGAAATGCATTGGGATATGTGAGACGCGTAGAAATTGTTAATCACTGCATTTTCGTTACAAAATAAACGTCGTGATGAATTAAACGAACGTTTAAATGAATTGACAAGAGTGCAACTTTATTGAAAATTACAAACAAATGTTTATTGGTTCAAACAAAGCTAATGATTCATTCGTTCAACCAGTGCCTGGGGGACACACCCTAAACCTAGGGTTTGCTACATTAGGATTTATTTGAGGCACTCACATCAGAGGAGTGACACCCTGGAAGCACGGTTATAATATCAAATCAAAAAGTCAAAAAGTCAACATTAACTGTTAAACTGTTTTAAAAGGAGCTGTGCACGTGCCAAACAAACCTTGTGATTAATTCCATACTTGCCATTATCAAATCTCCATTTCGTACACAGCAAAGTGTCAGGATGCAAATCAAGAAAGAGAATACTGTGCTGTCTTAGAAATACAGTTTATACGCAAATTGTTGACCATAGGATTTTGCCTTTCAAAGACAGGGAGCTTAGGGTCGGCATCACAATCCGAACCGAGGGTCCCACTGCTGTGTTGTTATTTCTCTGGGCCAGGGAGAGACTATAAGCTTGAGTGACCAACGGTGCTTCATCAGCATTTTGTGGTCCTAGCAAGTCCTGCAGAACCTTTTCCAAATCCACAGCTTGTGATTTCACAGTTATAGATGAAGCAACACCCCAAGAAACAAATATCTGTTCTATTGTGTAGGTTGTCAAGAACGTCCATCCTTGCACCCAGCTTCAGGATGGAAGCTATTCCAAATGGTTTAAAGGTGACAAAGTCACCCACCTTGGAGTATATTTCACAGGTTTAGGTTTTCACTGCTTGGGCCCTGAGCCCCACTTGTGTCTGTGCAGATTCCAAAGTGCTTACCCTTTCTGAAAGACCCCCCAGTTTTTGCTCTTCAGCCCTCAGTCCCATTAATAGGAATTGTCTGTAGCATACCAAGTGTGTCTGTGATAGACAGTGTCTAATGAGTGTTCATTAGAAATACAAAGTTGAACAGTATGGTCAAAGAGTCATACAATTTTGTAAAATTAATATTTTGTTCACATATGAAAGCAATATGTCCAGAAATCCTGTAAATTGTTTACAGCTTTTTTTAGGGGTGAGACAAACAGTTAAGAGATTACAGCCAATTCAGATTTGGTGGACATCAACTACAGCAGACATGCTTTAGCAATAAGACATTTTCAAGGCTGATTTGTTCCCATAGTGCATTGAGAGATAGTTGCAATTTGATGTGATCCATAAGATAACACAGAAGAATGATTAGTAATGAAGTATGGGCATTCTTAATGGTGGAATACAGTGTTTCTTAATAAGTCACTAGAGAACAGAGAGGTATTTGTGATGTCCCTGAGAAAGAGCATCAGTAGGGCATTCTCTGTAAGCGCTGACTGTTCGGATGTATCTCCACAGTATCAGTAAACACCATTAATACATTTAAAGATCTGTCAGCCGGATTAGTGTGACGAGCATTGAGGGACCTTGTTAAGCTCTCTCTCTATTAGACAAGTCAGCATCTTCAAATGTGGTTAGCTCAAAGTCTTTAAATCACTTTTCTGAGCACCCCCAAAATAGAGTAGGAAAGCGTTCCTTCCTGTTTCTTTCTGCCATAGAGCTGACCTCCAGGTATCTTTGCTTGTGTTGTGCAGAAGTCACCCAACTCACACTAACTTAATCACAGATCAAGGGGGCTCAACAACCCCGTCAAAATGTCTCTTCCAAGTCTTGTTCCGTGGGGGGCTTCCAGAAGGTCAGAACATGTAGGGGAGAGGATGTGGTCCGTCGGCTGCGCTGCCGCCTCTGGTGCAGGAAACCAGGGTTTGAGCCTTGAGGTCGCGTCCACATCCTGTGATTCTGGGCAAATCACTTAATCTCCCCGTGCCTGAATGTGTAATGTAAATACGGTGCTATGTAAAGCGCTCCAATACCTTCGGGTCGAGGTCGCGCTATATCAATATGCAACAAAAAAAAAAATGTGATAGAGGGATATTCAGCCTTTCACCAGAATCTAACTTTCTGTGTGAGCCTCATCCAGGAATCACTCAGTCATCTCTCTCGACCGCCTTGGTCAACCTTGTTTCTTCGTTAGCGTCACTTTTTCCATTCTGCAGCTCCAGTTAACTCTACTCACCTATGTCTCCTCTCCTCTACTAAAAGCAGTGCATCTTGGTCGGACTGAGGTACCAAATTCAGCCCTGGTAAAATGCTCAAACCAGCCCCATTTCTTCTGTTTCTTCTGTTTTCAGGACACTCTTGAGTATTTGAGCGTGGTATAAAATCCTCTATAACATATAACATATAACATAGCAACCTCTCTGTTTCTATCCATCCTTTCTCTCTCTTGCCTTCTCTACTCTCTCTTCTGCTTTTCTTATCACTTTCTCTCTGCCTTCTCTTTCCCTCTCTCTCTTTTGAAGTCATCCACGCCTGTTGCTAAGGGCGCAGCAGGGCTCCTACAATACCAAGTTCAGCTGTGGTACCACTGGACAAGTTAAGTAGATTTTAATAAGCCTTCATAACTTTTGATCTGGGCAAAAATTGAGTGTATCTACCCAAAGGTCATTTCCTTGTAGTAGTTTTCCAGATATTTGCGTTGACTGGAAAAGAAACAAGTATGTCTTATTCTTGAGGTGATTCTATTTATTTTATTTTCCTTCATTTATCCTCAAGTCATCAATTCTTTAAGTCATAATAATACATAATACATTCCGTTGTATGGTTTACATTGTTGGCGTTTCAA
Source organism: Triturus cristatus (assembly GCF_964204655.1). Taxonomy (NCBI): domain Eukaryota; kingdom Metazoa; phylum Chordata; class Amphibia; order Caudata; family Salamandridae; genus Triturus; species Triturus cristatus. Next base: position 903,649,587 of record NC_140593.1, read on the forward strand.
AAACAGCTGACAAGTGTTTCGCCCCCTGCAAAGCAGTAAAGCCTGGGGTTTTTATAAAGGCTCCTAAGAACTCTGGTTAAATCCGTAAGGATTGGTTATGGATTTAACCAGAGTTCTTAAGAGCCTTGAAAAAGCCTGACTTGAGAGAGGTGCAGTAGGCCCAAACATCAAGAGTGGGTTACTCCCAGACAATAGGGTATTTTTCAACAGGATGGGATTGTTGGACCTCTATGTACTTACTAATAACTTTAATCTGAGACTTGCAGGTCCCTAAAAGACGGAAGCAGTAGTTAATAAATTAGCCCATAAGAAAGAAGATTACATGACACAGATGTGGGGCTAGGGAGCAGCAGTGCAACCAGGAATGGCGAGGTTTTTACAACTACTACCTCACTAAGTCAATTATATTGGCACCATTTATTGTTATTAATCTGTTTTAATCCGTGAATTGCTGAATTGTATTTGCACTAACAATCACGTTTTAAATTTGTTTTTATCATTCTTGTTAACATTATACTATGCTATTTTATGACTTTTATGGCTTGTAGCCGAAATAAAGCTTTTCTGACTGACTGACTGAAAGAACAAAATGTGGAAAGAGAAAAAGTGAGATGCAAATGAAGCTCAGTAAATGCACAGATGGAAAGAAAGTAAGCAGGACTACAAATAGGCAAGAAAGAAAGAAACAAACAGCCTAACAAAGAAAGAAAGAAACAAAGACAGAGTGGAAGTAGGGAGGAAGAAAACTTTATGAGACTAATTCCAATGGCCATTCTAAGCTTTCACTCACTCAAGTAGTGCTATATTATTCAAAGTGGGGGGTGTTTTATTCTTCTGGATATACCCTTGCCTACTACAATTTATCTTGCGGAGCTGGGGAAAGTGACAGAGGCACCAAAGAGGACCCTAGGTTTTCAAAATCGGCCTCCAAGGGCTCCAGCACACAGGGAAATGCCTGGTGAAATAAAAGGTCTCAGACCACAGTTATTAGAAAATACATAGAGGTCCAACACTCCTATCATGTTGAAAAATACCCTACTGTCTTGGCGAAGTACTCTCACTTTAAGAGCAGACTGTGGCAAAAATGCTGCCCCATTACTATGTGTGTATTGTGTCCCCAAGAGAGCAGGTCTGTACAAACATTCACCAGAGGTCTTAAATAGGGCTCCTCCACAAGGGTGACCCCTCAATGTCCACTCCATGTGATGCTTGCGTAATTTTACACAGTTTGTACAGCACCCACAAATCCATGTTGGCCTAGGGGGAATAGGCCAATAACCTTAAGGATTACTAGCCATACTAGGCCCTGGCTAGCCCCGAACCTAGACATAACAAGTAAATGTAAAGCACTCACTGGATATTGATTTATTAAGGGATGTGTGGTTATTTTACTATGTTCTCAGTTTTTAGCCCACACCACTTCTTTGATTAAGCCTTCTTTTGTTCTGGGTCGCTAACCGTAGAGGGTAGTAGTTGGTGGTTGGATTCCAATAGTACAGTGGCCACTAGACATCAATGGTAATTGATCCAATTATAATTCTTGATTGCCACGCTACATCGGACGAACATCTCACCTGGGATATACATACTGGCGTGTCTGAAATCAAACAACCCTGCCAGGCATGAAGCACAATTATTTTGGTGGAATGGGAGAGAGAAATCTGTCCTATCAGGGGATACAGGAGAACCCATACCAGATAATCACCAAAACACACCAAAAGAGAGAGCTTCAGCCCCAAGGGAGGATTGACAGAGACCCTTTGCCAAGAAAGGCTCTCTGAGACAAAGAGAGGAAGGGGGTGGATACAGCAACCAACCTGAGAATGATAGGAGGAAAGAGCCTGAACTGTGAAACAGACCTGACATGACACCAGAAGATAAGCTCATACTTGGGATATTTACGCATTAGGGAGAAAGTCAAAATTAACTAAATAGAATTAAAATTAGTCCACAAGAAGTCTGGATGACAAAGAATGGTGATTTAGAAGAATTAAGTTTCGACCCCATTTGAAAATAATTCAAAATAAATGATCCTTAATGATGCACATTCTCTCATTTCGCTTCAACACCTGTTAGTGAACTGGACAATAGATTCTTCAAAGAAGTGGTTTGAAGGCTCCTCCCAACTCTCATTCTTATTCTCTTAAAGCCACTTCAGCTTCTACACCACTGCAGCTTCAACACCATTCAGTGCTGAATAAAGTGAAAGAAGGCCACATAGTAGAGTGTACACACCATTTGACTGACTGGGCATGTGAACTCACTTTCTTTTTGTTGGACTTGGCCCAGTTTGCAGGGTCATCCCTGAACTTTTTGCCTTCCTCCTATATTAATTCTGACCTGTTGTTGGCTGTTTTATGATTCTGGACACTTTACCACTACTGATCAGTGCTAAAGTGCATATGATCTCCCTATGGTAAATTGATGTATGGATTAGTGATTCCATGATTGGCTGGTTTGGTTTACCTGTCATATCCTAGTACAGTGCACCAGGAGTGCCCAGGGCTGGTAATCCAAATGCTGCTGGTGGGCTTGCAGCACTGGTTGTGACACCCACAGAAGCAGCCTGTAAACATGTGTCTAAGGCTTGCCATTTCAGAGCCTGTGTGCAGTCTGGTACTGCCATGCTGACTGGGCAAGTGCACCCACTTGCCAGTCCCTAAACCTTCCCTTTTCTTCATATCAGACACCCCTATGGTAGGCCTAAGGGCAGGGTACATTGTAAGTATTAGGTAGGACATGCCCTGTTGTGTGTGGCATGTCCTAATAGTGAATTACATCCATTTTCGTTTTTCACTATTGCAAGGCTACCCATAGGCCAGAATGGACAGTTTGATTATTACATCTTATAATCCTAACTGACTCAGGGAACATGGTAGAAATTCGAGTTTAGTGTGCCTAAACTCAGAATGATAAAATACATCTTTTAGTGAAGTTGGTTTTAACATTCTGTGTTTGAAAATACCACTTTTAGAAAGTAGGTATTTTCTTGTCTAACCATCCAAACCTGCCTCTGCTAGGTTGTGTATTCCTTGTCTGGAGTGTGAGTGACAGGGGCTAGGGTATTCCAGGGGGCTGGGGAATTCCCGGAGACAGAGTGAGCACAGGGCTGAATAGAGAGATCTCCATGTAGATGGGTGGGAGGAGTTGCACCTGGGACCTGAATAGGGCTATGCTTTCCTTCCACAATGCTGGCTCCACCTCCTGTGGTGCGTCTGATTTCTCTGCCCTGCACTGTGAAAGGAAAGAAGGAGTCATGTAAACAAAGTGCTCCAGGACTGACCAGAACTGGTTTGGACTAGGCAAAGGCCTCTCTGCCTTCAGAGAACAAAGAGAAACTGGGTATAAATATTGGGACCCAAACCCAAGAACTTTAGATCACTTTGGGAACAAGAAGAAACCTTTGCTGAGGAGTGGAACCAGAGAGACTGAGGCGAGACTATCCCTGAACCTGGGGGATTGGCCTGCAGTGGTTGCCTGACTGCCAAAGAAAGGAGAAAGGACTTTGTGTGCACTTTATTCAACTTGTAAAGGATCTCCAAGGGCTTGAGAGAAGAGCTTGCCTCCTGCTGAAGTCTCAGGGACAACAGACTTCAACCACCAGCTCCCCAAGAGTTCTTTGGAAGTGCCTGTAGCTGTATTTGGGCCTTCTGAGGGACTGCGTGTCGCAAGGAGCTGGAAGCGCGACTCAAGAAGAAGAAGCGTGTCGCCATTGCAGCCGCTGTCACTGAAGAAGAGTGTCGCAGTCGCAGCCGCTGCCGTCACATCACTGAACAAGGGTGTCGCCGCTGTATCTGTCGCATTGCACCGCATCACAAGAAACGTCTCGCAACATCGAATAAGCGCGTCTCCGTCGCAGCCGCTGCCGTCGCATCACTTAACAAGGGTGTCGCCGCTGGAGCTGTCGCATTGCAACACATCACAAGAAGCACCTTGCATCCACGGAGAAGCGTACCGCCGTCGCAGCCGCTGTCGTCGCATCACTGAACAAGGGTGTCACCGCTGCAAATGTCGTATCGAGCAAAAAGCGTCTCGCATCGTTGGAGAAGAGTGTTGCCGCCAAAGCCGCTGTCGTCGCATCACTGGACAAGGGTGTCGCTGCTGCAGCTGCCGCATCGAGCTAAGACATCTCGCAACATCGGAGAAGCGTGTCACATCAACAAGAAGACGCCATCTTTGTTTCTTTGCACCAGATCTTCAACGCATCACCGCCTGTGCGTGTAAGGACTTACCGCATCACCTTCCCTGCAACACTTTTGTTGACCTGCGTGTCACATCTTAAGGTTCATTGACTCTGAGTGTCGAATTTACCATCTTAAGAGAACTAAGCTAGATTCTACCATTTTAAAGTAACAGTATTGTGGATTTTTGTCGTTTATGGTCTTGTGTTAAATCTATATAAAGAATACTTATTTTTTATATAAAACTTGTGTGGTGTCCATGTGTAGTGTTGTCATTTGATTACTGTATGTGTTCACAAATGCTTTACATATTGACAAGTAACAACCTAGGCAATCAAGGAGTAATAACACTAATAAAATATGTGTCTCTAAATTAAAAATAACAAGTTCTTGTGATCAATAAAATATAAACAGTGAAGAAACATTTATTCTTAAGAAAATATATAAATTTATTCATATATGGAGTATGAATAACATAAAAACATTAAAACACAATTATTATTCTGAATACAAATGCATAATGGTCATAAATTCATTTTTACATCAAAAGAGTAGATATTTCTGTGGCAAAGCTGTTTGTATATCCTTACATAAAAAAAGAGATATTTCTGTGGCAAGACTGTTCACTGTTTATATTTTATTGATCACAAGAACTTGTTATTTTTAATTTAGAGACACATATTTTATTAGTGTTATTACTCCTTGATTGCCTAGGTTGTTACTTGTCAATATATATTACCCTGTCCTAGGAATTGGAATTATCAGGGGGTCCTTGCTATTTTTGAATACACAAATGCTTTACACACTGCCTCTGAGATGTGCCAAGCTACCAAGTGGGTGAGCAAGGGTTATTTTAGGAGTGTACCCCTTTACCCTGACTAGACGCAAGGGTCCCTATTTGTCACAGGTACCTACCTATGCCAACTAGAGACCCCCAAAACTAACACTTTTTATATGCAGTTCACATAATGGTCCAGACCAAAACCCCTTACAAGATGGGATCATTACGATTTGACTGGTTGATATCTATCCTTCCAATGCTGACTTCAGACCTTGCAGTGCAATGCATCAAAGGGACTATTGTATCCCCCTCTTTTTCTACCTGCACCCCGCCTCTCCGCACCCCCTATGTTTATGAAACTCTCCCTTCTCCAATAGATGCTTGACGCCCTTTTTTGGCAGGCCCAAAACATTTTAGTCCATACTTGGTCAAATTAGGCTGCATGTTCTCTTCTTATCTCTATGTATCTCAGGTCACCTATCTCATGTCTTTAAAAAACGTCTTTTTCTAGGATCTATATGGCAAGTCTTGACATGAGTAAGTGGAAGGGATCCTATCAGCTTGTTTCACACACACAATACTAAATCACAGTCCCTCTGCATCCTTTGTCATTTTAGCTTCCCCAGATGTTCCACTCACATGGTGCCACCGTGTGTCACACAGCATCGGTTTCCTTCATACGGTCACCTGGTGAGGAGCTGCTATTACACGGTGTGCACGCAATTAGCTAAAACTCTTGCAGAGAGCAGGTTTGCAGCTGTCACCAGCACTTGTAGACAGGTGATAGTGCTCCCCATTGACCACAATGATAACCCCATTCTAAGATGGCTATTATTTGAGATCTACCTTAAGATGTTAATTATGTCCCATCATCCAATACCATACTTTCAGACATGAGCATTAAGAAACATAGACATTCTGTTGTTTCATAAATTGTATCCAATGATTACTAAAAGGGAAATTAAGAGTCATTCAGTTGTCCCGCTGTAAACCTTTCCTAGTACTAAATACTATTAAGACATGCATTCTTCACATTAAAATAAGCTTTTAGCAATGAGCTAGCTAATAATTCTGGGAATAAAGTTGGTGCAGAGAGGATTGTTGGCTTGCTAATGTTCCAGCAAGGACTTGCCTTCACTCTTCTGATCACTTTGTTCACAAAAATAAAAAACAAATCAAACAATAAACTCACCAGTAGAACAATGGCACACGACTCAAAAGTGAGAATTATTTCATTGCAGCAATTACAGACATTGAATTCTAGCAGGAATTCCTTCCGCATAGATGAGTAATTATACATCATCCTCGGATGAAAATAATAATGTACGAATAACTGAAACTTACCCTTGCACTTTCAATTCAATTCAAATAACTTTATTTGGTTATTTGTTCAAAAATAATCAAAGTGTACAAAAAATAAAAACATTTGTCTATTTACAATCTAAAAGTATAAAAACAAGTGCATTTCCAGATCTCAATTAGAAGAGGGCAATAGGAATAGTCAACCAAAGCCTACATCAGCCTACTAGCAGCCACGCTGCTTGCAAATGCATTAAGAAAAGAGGAAGCGTTCCTACAATACACAGTGCATAATATACATTGTTCAATGTAATACAATCAAGACAGTTAATATTGCATTGCAGGCTGTGGTAAAAGCTTCAGTCGAATTACCCAGAAGGCAAGTAAAAAGCAGCTAACAGCAGAAACTATTGGCCCAGATACGTCCGCTTTTAGTATTCTATACGCAATCTGGTATCGCCTTGCTCCTAGGTTAAGGCAAATTGGTCTTATCCACCTCCTGCGTATCTGTCGGTATTTAGGACAAAAGAACAAAACATGTTCTTCAGTTTCTTTAGCTTTAGTGCAGACAGGACAAGAGTCTAAAAATAAACCAACCGCCTCCTTTCCAGGGATTTTTAGGAGCAAATTGCCATATCTGAATCTAACATATAAACTTTTAGCAAGAGGGGGCAAGATTTGATCCAGGAAGGGTTCGAATTGTGAGCATGATTTTATAGCTAAAAATGTGGATGATAACTGACCACTAGTTAATTTATTAGTATAGTGGTCTCCCATCACCTCCCAGTACCTGACTTTTAATCTCAATTAATCACCTCTTGTGGCCCTATCTGGGCATTCCCACAGGTCCAGCATATTCACTGATTTGCACCAGTCAGCGATATGTTTAAACCATGGTAGTTTTTTTGCACTATTGATCATCAGTACATCCTGTAAAGAGTTTCGGTAGTCGATGAGTTGGGGGGTTATCCATAGACGCAACCAGTAGATTAAAGCTTTCAGGGCAGCCATGTCACCAATTCTGTTCAACCCAAGATCACAAAAAAGGGGAATTAAAGGAGTTGAAATGGGTACCGAAATGAGAGACCTAACAAAGATATTTTTGCAGATCTTTAATTTATTAACAGTAGTGTAGCCCCATATCTTGGCTCCGTACAGTGCTCCACTTTGGGCTTTTGCACAGTAGATTTTCAATGCTGGGGATAGGGATTGGGTGTTTATGGAATCTTAGTATAGATTTAGATCTTTGACATAGGGTTAGGTAGCTCTTACTTAACTGATATTCCCAGCTGAGTGACTTGTTCAAACCTAAGCCTAGGTAATCAAAGTTTTTTACCCATTCAAGGGGTTTGCATGTGATCGTAATCTCCCGTAAGCCTCCCCGTACTTTCCCAAACACCATATATTTTGTATTGGAGGTGTTAAGTTACAATCTCATGTCCCTGCAAAATTCAAAAAATCAGTCCAATTAAATTTACAGACCCATAGGTGTTGTAGATATTAATAAGGAGTCATTTGCAAAAAGCAGGATAGGGACTTTCTCACCGTTGAAGAAGGAGGCGGCATTCCTACAACCCATTAAACTACTTGCCACATCATTAATGAACAAAGAAAATAACGTGGGGGCGAGGACACACCCCTGTCGCACCCCTCGTTGTATCGGTATCTTCTCTGTTAATTCGCCATTTTTCCACCCATCTGACCTGGGCGTAGTTGTCCCTGAGGACTCTGGCTATCACTGCTACCAAATCTGCTGGAGCACCTAGATCAAGCATGATCTTCCATAACAAGTCACGCGGTACTAGATCAAAAGCAGCTCTCAGATCCACGAATGCTACATAAAGCTTCTGTTTCCCGAGTAGCACATATTTCCATGTTAGTAAAGTGAATCTGAAAGCTTGGTCACACATGCTTATTTTAGAACGAAATCCCGCCTGATAAGTGGACAATATCATGTTATCAACCATTCAGCCTTGAAGTTTATCTAAAACTTGTCTAGCAAAAATCTTTTGTAAATTGTCTATCAGACTGATAGGTCTGTAATTGGAGGGGATAGCAGCATCACCCTTTTTAGAGATGGTAATTATCTCAGCTCCCCTCCATGTTACTGGAATATCCCTACCAGCCACTATGCAATTAGACAAAAGATTTATATATGGGGCCCATATCATAGGTTCTGATTTGTACAGATCACCCGGTATCAGGTCAGGACCAGGGGCTTTACCTGCCTTTAATCTGCTGATCGCTGACAGGGTGTCTTCTAGGCTAAAGACCAGTGATCTGTCATTTGCAGTCGCCAAGGGGCAAAAATTACAGAGTTATGATTGGCCCACTCGGTATTTGAGCTGCCCTGGTCCTCCGTCCTGGAATATAGTTTTGAAAAATGGTCCACCGAGCCTCCGGCTGTATATGATAGTTGAGAGTTGAAACACTCTCTAGGCTGCCCTTTGTTTGAGACTATATGCCAAAAAAGCCGACTATCTTTGCATTGTGCAGCTAAACCAGATCTTGCCAATTTTTATCAGTGAAGTCTAGCTTTGCTTTGCTTAGCACTGCTTTATAACTGTTACGAGCCAAGATTACTTTGGCTCTACTGCGCTCTCTGACTGCTAGTTGCAGAACCTTCGTGGCTCTCTTGCATTCATTATTAAACCATTTATTATCCCCTGTGCTTTCACGCCTTCTGCCAGAACTATTTTTGGTGAAAACAGTTTGTAAAACTTCAAAGAACTCATGGTGCACTGATGTAATATGCGTTAATTCAGGGAGCTGTGTACTTCCCACACTACTACACAAGTTAATAAAAACAATACAAAAAGCTTATATATTCTAATGTATAAGTCCTGATCAGCTTGGACTTTGGGCTAAGTAACTCTTTTGCGATTATTAGTTACATGGGGCTCTTCAATTTTAGAGATGCAGCTTGAGAAATTCTTATCCAGGTCTGTGCCCCTCATTTTTAGTAATAACGAATTATGGTCGCTATCAGTCCTTTGTTCGATAGTCATATCTTCCACTAACGACCACACTCTTACATCAACAAAAATATAATCAGTAATACTTGTGTAGGTGCCCCTTTCAAAAGTAGCCTGTCTTCCTAAATCAGATGCAGTTCTCCCATTACAAGCCCTCAGGCTCCTGCCTGTGATTAAAGAAGCAATCTGCAAGGAGACAGTTGATAGACGTTGGCCATGTTCACCAGCAACCAGGTTAGGAATACCCCATACCTCATCCTCTTCCTCAAGCAAAGTGTTTAGTAGGAAAGAGAGTTCAAATGCAGCGTTAAAATTTCCCGCAACTATAATTTTCTAATAGATTGATGAACTCCCACCAAGTCGTCTAACAATGAAAGTAAAGGAGATTCGCTGCTATATGATTCTGACCTGGCATAAACATTAAACAAGGTCAAAATTAAGCCAGTCGGGAAGACAAGCTGGATCCCCATAACATCTTGTGAATGTATTAATAGTTGCTTGTACTTGCAGGCTAGAGTATTTTTTACAAGGATTAACTGCCCACCACTAGCCCTCCCCTTTGTTTTGGGCGGGTTAGCTTCCACACTATATGTAGTATAGCCGTTTATGTGCACCCGATCTACGGCCCAGGTCTGTTGAAAGACACAGATATCATTTTTTCCTTTATAGGAGAACCATTCTGGATCTTGAAGTTTAGAATAGATCTCCGCTAGGTTCCAAGATATTAATGTTAATCTATTATTTGCCTAGTTTTTGACTATGGGTAAACATCCATGCGTATCGGCACTACATGGTGGATCATTGTCACTAATTGAGTCAATCGGGAGTACTGTTAGATAATATTGCAACGGGGGCGTGATTGTAGCTATACTGATGGTATTATTGGTTAGCACATCGATATTTGCAGTCAATTGCAAATTGCTAATAATTGGTTCAGCAGTATGACTATTACCCTGAGGCTCAAAATTTGGCTCATTATCAGTAATCAAATGATCTGCAATATATGCATTGAAATCAGTGCCCCATTTGGACCTTTGCCCTTTGCAAGAGCTGCTCGTGGTACATGTCTCAGGGGGTTCCCTTACATTTATCCTGTAGGGAGAATTGTGATCAAGGGTCTCCTGAACTACCAGATGATCAGTATGAGTTATTACAATCGTGTTATCCCTTAAGATGCCTACATCAACGACTGATCCTCCGTTTAATGAGGGCAGTCAGTCATTATCATCTAAGGGGTTGAAAACACCATAGTAGTTATTCACTGGAATGTCATATCTATGCTGCCTCCGCCCCTCTATGTTCTCCCCTTGTGAAAGCTGTGTGGTTTGTAGAAGTAACCAAGTGGTAGGATGTTAATCCCCGTGTTTTCTATAGACCAGTTGCCCGCCCTTTCTAGTATTGCTTGAACTAGATCTGGTGACCCAAATGATAATACTACACAGTCCCCCTCTAGCGATTTTTTGGATCTCCTTAACCAACTGACCTGTCTCACCATCTTGAACTCTGAAAAAAGAGGGTTCGATAGTCGTGTCCTTATGCTTATCTCATGTAACAATTTGTTGTTCAGAGAGGTCCAATGTTCCATTGCTCCATATGGCAGCGTAGGGACATTAGCCAACACTATAGTGTAAGGTGTTGCTGCTGGGGGTAGATGTAATGTGTTAACACCTGCTGTTCTCTCATTGGTTGGTTATGTTGTCCTTGGGTGCTTTGTGACCGGGCTTCCTCTCTATGTGCATAATTAACCCTATAAGGGGGTTGTGCCTTTTGAATATTCAACAGCCGTTCTTGGATGGTGCTTTGGGTATGCACTATATCATGTTGCCTCCCCGATGCTACCCTGTTATGAATATTAAGTTGGGAGTCCAATGGGGCAGTTTGAGGTACTAACACTAGGCTGAGATCGGAAGTGCCGGGCTGATCATTTGAATAGCTGTTAAGACTATTAGGCTGGGCGATCTTAGTGCTACAATTGCATGTGTTGGCCTGGTGTGGCTGAGGAGACTGAGTACTCTTTTGGCTTTGCTGACTCTGCTGGCTCTGTTGATTTGTATACACAATGCTTGCGAGCTTTTCTAGTTTGTCTATGCTCGCTTCCAATCTGGATAGCTTTTGTATCAGCGGATTCAATAAAACTGATACAACCTCACCTATTTTTGTCCAAAACTCCCCGCTGTCATTAGTCTACAGAGGAGATCGAGATAATGGGGTAGACTTCTTAGCAGTAGTAGCAGTGTCAGTTACTAGATGGTTTCCTTCCTCCTCATCCTCCCTAATTGTACCTCTACGCCCTCTTTTTGGTATTGGATGAGATTGCTCATTGGAGCCCTGCCCTTTTATTTTCTTGAACTGAGTTAAGGGACTACCCCCCTAGCGGATTTTACTTTTTTGGCCTCTGGTAAATACCTTAGGTCTAGTGGATATGTCGCTTATCTTTGGGGCGTCGTTTGGTACGGGGACCTGATTGAGCGATACATTAGCCAAGGGGAACTGTGACCAGAGTTAGAGTGGTCTACGGGGTCAAGCAGCGTAGGCTGTCTAGGAGGGGATTGTGGCTCTAATGACAATCTATGCTCAGTAAGAGCGATTTCATGAATAAGGGCTGACTCTGCCCTTAAAAGAAAAGCATCTAAAGTCCCCAACACTCCCTGGCTTGTTAGTGATTTCCTTTTATTCAGTAGTTTCAGCGCCACATCCTTTATCAAGATTTCTTTGTGCAACAATATAATGACCTCATAACTCAGTTCTTAGGTCTCAATCCGTGGGCCTAATGTTCAGGATAAAGGTCCAAAAATGTCCAGATTGCCAATAGAAATAACCTGGCCCATCCCTGACAGCCTTATGACCGCCTCCAGAAAGTCTATAGTTCTAAGAGGCTCCCGTGCAGCAGGAGCCATGACTGCCGTATGACCGCCTCCAGATGCTGTCCACATGCGTTAGTAGCGTACGTGCCGCAGGGGTTCCGGGAGATGAAGTCCTGTGGGCCTGCGGTATTGCTACAGTGTATCCGTGGGCTCCGGCGAAGTTATGATGAAGCAGCAATGCGGGAAAGAAAGAAACAAAGTATCCAGAAAGTCTATAGTTCAAAGAGGCTCTTACTTACTTGCACTTACTACTACAAAGGAATGCATTTTGTCCTGGGAGAAATCAAAAGAAGTGTTTGCAATTGTGCAAAGGATTCTGGGTATAAAGATAATATGCACAGGAATCGTGAGACTTTAAATGTTCTGCTAAGACATTGTTTACAGTGTCTCTCCTACAAAAGAGCCTTGATCTCCCTCCTTGCACTATCTTTACAAACAGCCGCTATTGTGAAGCTTGTTGAGCTGCACTTGAATGCCAAAGAAACTGAGCTGAGATGAAAAGCTATTTTCTGATCGCTGTGCCCGCAAAAAAGAAAACCTGTTGCAAAAACAGACGCTCGCTCTTTTCCTTTATCAATACTTTTAGTGAAAAAACAATTTTATGTAATTTTTTATTTTTATATTAAAATATTTATTCTTGGTTTATGAAAGCACTGATGAGGTCAAATGACACAGCAAATTTACCAAACAGTAGATAGCTATTGAAAAAGACATTTCAGAAACTGATGAGGATCAATATGGAAGGTTATTTTAAAGATTTTTGCTTAGATTTAAAAATGCTTTTTGCAAAAGTCATGTGACACAAAGCAACGCTGTGCAACTCAAAGGGCAGCGTCAAACAACTTTTGCAAAAAAAATGGGTTTTCTAGTTGAAAGTTGGTGCAAGCACAACACCAAACGCTACAGTGTTGCATTGCACAAACCTCCCCCCCTCCCCCGGTAACACAGTGTAAGTGGGAATAACGGAGTGGGAGCAGCACAAATACACCAAGAATTCCACGGATATTCCAAGTTAACTAAAGTCATGCGTAGTACCTCAGCATATCTTTGAGTGGCATGTTAGTGCTAATTGCAAAGAGGTGCAAACATTAAGAAAATGGCAATTGGGTGATACTTTAATGTGTTAAACAGTCAATTTTGGTGCTCATGTAGACAAAGAAATTTACTGATCCAAACAGCCCTCCTGTCACCCTTTGTACTTTCCAGTTTTGACGATCGTCACCTGGGCCAGAGGGGTTCTGTAGGCTGTCTCGCCATCTCCCCTCCTGCACTTCCTCTTGCTGCCGTAGTCACTATGGATCACTTCCATAGCAGGAATCTGGAGATCTTTGGTCCTTTTGCTTCATTTTGTTGTTGCACTTCTTTCTCACCATGAGTGAGTCTGGGTAACCTGGAAAACCAAAACAAGTGTGAAACTGCAATGACTATATTCTTTAGGTAAACAGCCCTGACAACGAAGCCGTCACCCTGCATGCAATTACAACACGGTCGTTACAACAACCGTGTTGTAACAACGCATACCATTACCCCGCAAGTCGAAACAACGACTTGCGGAGGGGGGAGAAGCTGTTGGATTTAAAATCCAACACCTTCCCTACTGTCCTCACATTTCTGGAGTTGGAATAGTAAATTATACTATTCCAATATCCAGCGCCCCCCTCCGCAAGTCGTTGTAACAACTTGCGGGATAATGGTATGCGTTGTTACTACGCGGTCGTTGTAACTACCACATTGTAATTGCATGCGGGTTGATGGCATGCATGAAAAAGAGGCATATTATTTTCTTTGAGGTGTCTAGAACAGATTACAAAATCATACCGATGAGCACCAATGAGATCTGGATTTTGAAATTCTTTGCTGGTCCAAGTTAATTGCTCTGATAGCCAGCTAGCAAGTCCATCTATTTCTAGACAGTAAGCCCAATTTGTTGATATTAACATTATCCTCATAGTGTAGGAGGCAGAGGAGAAACCTGCATAGACTAATTGACTGACAAGCTGGGACATGCCCTTCTCACAGTAACGAAAGGAGAATATGCAGAACTTTGGTATCAGTCACACCATGTGCTCCCTTTGAAGTCTTGGAGGGAAGAAACCAGTTTTGCAGTGTCACATAGGGGCAGAACTCAGCCACAGGGTAAGTTCTTGAAGACCACAGCTTGATTCTGCCATTTTGAGAGTACCCCAAATGCTGTGCAGGGGAGTGGCCCGGCTTATGGGATGCTCCTAGGATGTTTCTGTCAGGAATGGAGTGGTGTGGCATCTCTGGATTGTGCAGTGACAACAACCTTTTAAAATTCTCCACCTCCACATTTATATTACTTCACAAAAGAAAGACTTTGTGAGAAGAGGGGACTACAGTAGAGACAAGTCTTTAATTGGAAAGGACTCTAGGAATGTACCCTATGGGACTCTGTGTCTGGGTCAGTGCACTGGGCTCCTCTACCGCTGGAGGACAGTAGAGGGTGGAAATGCTTTGAACCCTAAAGAATAGATTTTAAATGGACAGTTCTGGCTGAAAGTGCAATGAAAAAGGAGTATCTCAGCCACCTGCAAGTTCTTTTTGAGCCTTTGCGACCTGGGGAATGCAAGGAAGCAGCAGTTAGCATTGTGAGCCATGAAGTGCTCCTACAGGAAAACAAAGAGCTCATTCCACTTTAGGACATAATGGCAGATTCCTGGGGTCCTCCCTTAACAAGGAGATAGAGAGAGCATATACATTTGGCTACCCCAAAAAATCATCAAACATTTAGAAGCTAAGAGGCCCTGAATAAACACTCCTCATTTCTGAAGCATATCACCAGTAGCAAAATTCAACAACCCCCTTATCAAAAGCTCCTATGAGACTTGATATAATGGTCTTTGTGGGATAGTTGCCTGTGGGTCCCCAGGGCTGCTGTGTTGAGCAAATCTCTATCACATTGAGCAATGTGAGAAATTGGGTTACTGATTGAAGAGGCTGAAACCCTCCTCAAGAGGCTACCACAATCCTTGTCAGGGTGAAGTCATAAGCAAGCCCCGAATTAATCTGTGCTCAACCCTTATATAACTTGGAATACAGTAGTCAGGCCTAACAGAGAGGAAATGTGTAAAGTATTTATGCAGCACTTCAAAGAGTAATAAAGTGACAGCATAGCCCAAGAAAAAGGCCACACTAATTTAGAAACATAGAGTAAGTTTCAATCAATATATCAAGACCAAGATGACAAAAATCCAATCAGTACAATCGCTGATATGCAATTTTCAAGATATAAATGAAAAGAGTGCTAAAAGCACAAAGTGCCAACTGTGGTTATCTGCTCAAACCTAACCAAGACAAAGTAACAAGTTCAGGCCAACCGCGATAGAGTGTGGGCTGGCTTTTGGACCCTGAGCACAGTAGTACCTTAATCCTGGTTGCAAAGAGATGCGGAGTCCCGTGTTGACAATGGGTCCCGCAACAACGGTTCCGGGGAGCTGCTTTAGGTGAAGCAATATCCTTGCGTGGAGATGTATCGTTCAGCGGCAGTTTCAGTGGGCTGCGTTGGGCAAGGTGATGTCCTTGGTTGGAGATGTGCCGCACAGTGGTGGTTCTGATAGGCTGCATTGGGTGAGGTGATTTCGTTCGCTGGGGATGCATTGTGCAATGGAAGTTCCAATGGGCTGTGATGAGTGAGGTGATATCTTGCTTGGAGATGCATCACATAGCAGAGGTCCCAATGGGCTGTGCCAGGTGATGCAAAGTCCTTGCATCGGGGAAGTCCACACAGTAGAGGCAATGCGTCGGTTACGAAGGCGATGTGGCAAGCAGCAAAGGCAATGCGCAGGTTCTGTGGAGATGAGCAGTGACTCAGAGGAGATATGTCAGCTGTGCTTAATCCATGGATGGGCTGACAGAACATCTTGAGGCTCACTTACAGGGGTCCAGGACTGGGTTGGTACCTCTTGGGAGGGCGGGTCTCACAGGTGGCAGAATCCAGTCCAGGTGCTGGGTTCAAGGTTGTTGGAAGCCTGTTCTGTCACTGAGGCTGCTGAATAAGAGGCCATCCAATGAGCCCTTGGTGTCACTCTGGGGTACTGGGTTTAGAGATTAAGCTCCGGTCCTTCTTACCGAGGTAAAAGGACAGCTGGCAGCAGGTCAGCAAAGAGGGGTAGCAGTGCTTCTGGGCAGCAGGCCAGCAGAGTAGAACTATTTTCAGCAGCACAGAAGTCCTTCCTCTTGGTAGAGGTCACAGGTCCAGAAGTGTATTGAAGAGTTGGGTCTAGGGGACCAATATTAATGGTGCCCACTTTGAAGTAGAGGAATCTGCTTTTAGAGGTTTCAGCCCCACTGAGGTGTCAGGCATCTCCTTCTTCCTTCTCCTGGCCCAGGTTGTCTAGGGTCACAAACCCAAGTGTCACGGCCTTTGTGCTCATGTTCAGGCATAGCCTTTGTAATGTGCAAGTGTGGTAGGTGACAGCTCCTCCCCCTCGTGAGCTTAGAGTGGCCCACTCTGCCAACACTTATCCAACATTTGCCTTGCTGTTTGGGAGCAATACACAAGCACAAACTGCTAGCCACAACTAATCATGGGACCCAGGATCAGGCAGCAGGCCCCAAATGGTTAGGACAAGAAAATTTCAACTTTCTAAAAGTGGCATTTTCAGAATTGTGATTAAAACTCTGATTTGCCAATAAAAGAGGGCTTTCAATTACAATTGTGTAGACACCAAAATCGCCCTGTCTGCCTGCTCCCAATTGAAATGTATCACTTATTAAAGGTAATAATGTGATCCAATGTTATCCTACATGAGAGGTAGGCCTTGCTGAAGTAAAAAATGAATGTAGAGGTTTTTTTCTACCATGAGATGTAAAATGTAAAAGTACATGTCCTATGTTTTAAATATTCGCACCCTGCCCTCTGGGCTTTTCAGGGTCTACCGTAGGAGTGAGCTATAAGTATTTAAAAGGAAGGTTTGGACCTGGCAAAAGGTTTATTTTGCCTGGTTAAAATGCCAGTGTAAAACTAACAGGATGCCATGGCAGACCTGAAACATTTTTAAAGGGCTACTTTAGTGGTTGGCACAATCATTGCTGCACGCCCATTAGCAGTACTTTATTTACAGGGCCTGGGCACATGCAGTACCACTTTACTGGGAACTTATAAGTAAATCAAATGTGCCAATTTGGTGTCAGCCCATTTCACCATGCTTTAAGGAGAAAGTGCAACCATTTTAGCACTGGTTAGCAGTGGTAAAGTGTGCAGAGTCCTAAAAGAGAAAAACAAAACTGGTTCAGAAAACATGAGGGTGAGGACAAAAAGTTTGGGGATGACCTTGCTGAAAGGGTGAAGTCAAACAAGCAGATAATGATTATTCATGCAGGGAGGACCAGCACCCTGGGTGCACCAGCTTAAGGCAAGCCACACATCAAAGGGTCCCCAGAGGGACAAAGTTAACCCAACGGAGCATCAGTTCCCCTGAGGATCAGCAAGCAGTGAGTACACAACGATCAATGTTTAAAAAGCACCTTAAGGCAGGGTCCAGCCATCAACTCTCACCAGACCTGGGAAGCCCCACGTCTTTCTTGGAATGACCTGTAAGGGAACAAAACCAGACCAGATGAATGAGTGTTTGTGCAACCCATCGCGCTATCATGCCAGGGCTTTGCATGAGAGCTTTTGCTTAGGTAGAGGCATTACACAAGAAAGTCTGTTACCCTATCAGATTTGGATAAAAGGCAAGTGGATGTGACTGACGCTATTCCTCTCATCCTCTTTAGACCCTATCCACACTCATTCTTATTCACCAGCACACTGACTCATTTCAATTCAACTTACTCACCTCTTTACTGTTGACTTTTATGTTATTAGGAGGGTCGTGGGTTAAGGCAAGTACCCGATGCTGGGTTCTTTTCTCTGCGGGTCTGGTGGGCAGGAGTCAAGGCTCACAACCCCTTCCTACACTAAGCCTCCCCATTGCACTTAGGCACAGCATGACAGGGACACCGGTGAAGGGTGTACTCCCCCTATAATGTTTTTTGTGTAAACCTCAGCTCAGAGATCTGATTCTTGTTTTCTTTCTCTTCTGTTGTTTCTCTCTACCACGCCCTGTGACGTCCACTGACAAGCCACAGTCTCCCGTCAGCTCCCGAGGACACCCAGTGATACCAGGCAACATCTCTGTAGCAAGGGAAGAAAAGAACCCCAACAGGACTTGAACTGAGCTTTACCCTATTCATTACTCTATGCCCCAATTCAGCCCTGAATCCGGACCAGGAGGGCATTAAGCAGGACGCTATCATTTTTTGTTTGTTTGTATTACTTACATCTCCTTAAAATAAAACAAAAACCTCCTCATAGGAGACCGCAAGAAAGAAATCTTCCCAGTGTGTTTTTTTTTTACATAACCCTGAGTGGCTCGCCCCTACCAGTAACGGTCTTACAGTGGTGTCAGAAGTGGGATCGGGTGTCAGGTAAACATGACACGACCCCTTACGATGGAAGAAATGATTACCCAATTAGCCGAAGGGCAGGGCCATCTACAGCTAGTGTTTGAAGAACAGACGAAAATGGCACAACGGGAACGCAAAGCCTTTCAGACTGCCTTAAAAGAGCAAGCTGCCCTTATGTCCGCTAACCAGCAGGTCTAGGACACAGCCATTTTACGTCTCACTGACGCCATAACAAGTGCCCGAGTACACCCCAACGTCCCCAGTACTTACTTGCGGAAATGTCAAGAAGGGGACGACCCAGACTTTTTTTTTGTGAATTTTGAGAGGGTGGCGTCCACAGCTGGATGGCCCCCGGAAAGATGGGGACAATACATCACTCCTTTACTTTCTGGTGAACTACAAGCGGCCTTTCAGGCCACCAATCCTGCCGGAACCGCCCCCTATACCGAGGTAAAGCGGGCCATCCTAGAAAGGTTAGGATGTGACCCCGAATATTACCGTGCCCGCTTTCGGAAGGAAAAATGGGTGACCGGAGACAATCTGAGGGCTCTATACTACAGGATAAGAGATCTGGGGAATCGTTGGCTCCAACTGTCCACTGCCATAATGGACGAGGTGACAGAGAAAATCTATTTGGAACAATACTTAGAGGCCCTCCCTCCTCAGACTAGGTCATGGGTCAAACAACACCCCCATCTTACAGTAACAGTCGCCGTCGACCTGGCGTGTGCCTACCACAGGTCCCCCGATTTTAAAACACAACCTCAATGACCCTCCCCAAACCTCATGCGTCCCCACACGAAAACAGCTACAGACAGTCGTCCCCTTTCCACTCCCATGAGGCAGATATCCAGTCCACCTATAGGATCACAACCATTACAGGGAACACAGCCATTACAGGGACCACAGTGTTTCCACTGCACAGCGTGGAGACACATAGCCCGAAACTGCCCTTCTCGACACCCTTCTCAGGAACCAATGGACGTAGGTTACACTCGAGGTCGCATTTACAAAGCGGGAGAACCTCCACAGAGATACCGGAAAGGAATACTAGTAAACGGGAAAGTAGTCGTGGCTTTCTTAGATACATGGTGCCACCACACAGTGGTCAGCGAGGAACTGTTGCCTAAGACCCAACCTGTAGGGAAGGAATACGTACAGGTCACGTACGTACATGGGGAAAAGAAGTTATACCCTTTGGTAGAGGACTTATTAACGATAGACGGGGAACCGCTTCTCCGAAAAGTAGGGGTAATACCCTCCCTTCCCGAATCAGTGCTCTTAGGGACCGACTTGCCCCGTTTTCACGAGTATCTCTCATCCCTTTCTCCCCCTTCGGCCCTAGCAGGGTGGCTAGGAAACGCCCCGTTTGCACAGACGCCAATAGAGGGAGGCCCATATAAAAGACCCAAGACATGTAGGGAAAAAAGGGCAGAAAGACTGAAATTCCGTCAGGCCTGTGATATGTTGTCCGCCCTGTTCTTGTCTCCCCAGAAGAACCCCAGGTACCAAGCCGAAACCTCCGAGCCGCCCAGAGGGATGACGCCACCTTGCAGCACGCCTGGAATCAAGCACAGGAAGATGACCCGGGGTAGGTAGTCCCCATTTTTTGTGTAAAAAAAGGCTTATTGTATTGGGTAACAAGAGAAAAAGGGTACACCAAGGAACAGTTGTTGGTACCCCGGCCCTTCCGTGAATATATATTGAATCTTGCACACAACCAGGCAGGGGGTGGTCACCACGGGAAAGAACACACCATAAAATATCCGCTCGATAGGTTTTACTGGCCTGGGGTATACCAGGAGGTAGCGAAATATTGTGCATCTTGTGCCCGATGCCAGTTGTCTAACAACCATGTCCTCCCTCTGGCCCCCCTGCAACCACTACCTATTATCGATTTCCCATTTCGACGGGTAGGCATGGATCTTGTGGGGCCACTGCCTCCTTCAGCGCGGGGCCACCAATATATACTAGTCCTAGTGGATTACGCTACAAGATACTCAGAGGCAATACCCCTAACCAGTACAACCACCACGGCCATCGCCCAGGCTATGGTCTCCTTCTCCCGTGTAGGATTTCCACATGAACTCTTAACCGATCAGGTTACCCCCTTTATGTCCCGACTAATGAAACAGATCTGTACGTTGTTCGGCATTGAGCAGATCCGAACAGCTGTATACCATCCACAAACCGACTGCTTGGTCGAGAGATATAACAAAACAATAAAAACTATGTTAAGGAAAACCATAGAAAAGACGGGAGGGACTGGGATCGGCAGTTGCCCCTAGTGTTATTCGCTATCAGGACCCATGAGCAGAAGTCTACGGGGTTCTCCCCTTACGAATTGCTCTTCGGGCGACCACCCCGTACTCTTCTGGACATGGCAGTCGAACAATGGGTTGAAGAAGAAGACGAGAGCAAACCGTTATTACAGTATAGCACGACACTAAGGAATACCCTAGTATCCCTGTGGGAAAAAGTCCACACAAATATGGAGAAAGCCCAGGAACAGCAAAAACGCTCCTATAACAAAAACACTAAGATAAGGGAATTTAACGTAGGAGACCACGTCCTCATATTACTACCGACCACCGATAAGAAGCTGCTGGCCACATGGCAACGGCCATATAAAATCCTGGATAAAGTAACTCCTGTATCCTATCGAGTGGCTGTCCCCCACAAAGCACAGACAGGACAAACCTATCACGTTAACCTATTAAAAGCTTGGGAAGGACCCCTACCGTCTATACCAGGTAAAAGCTCCCCCATGCATCACATCTCCCTGGGTAGACACCTTGATATCCCTTCAGTCCCTTCGCACCTTGACCAGGCAGAATCCGTTCACATAGGTCCCCAACTCACGGAAGAACAAAAACAACAGCTATTGACCTTGTGTTCTTCCTTTTCGGACGTCATATCAGGTAAACCAGGATGTACAGACCTGGTCGAACACCACATAGACACAGCAAACGCAAAACCAGGCTAAGACCATATCGGATACCCGCTGCCAGAAGACAGGCTGTAAATCAAGAGATACAAGCAATGCTGACAGCAGATATCATTGAGCCCTCCCACAGTGCTTGGTCCTCCCCAATCGTGCTGGTCCCCAAACCCGATGGGAGTATTAGGTTTTGTATGGATTTTCTGCAATTAAACTCCATCTCAAAGTTCGACGCCTACCCCATGCCCCAAGTGGACGAACTTATAGATCGTCTAGGAGATGCCAGAGTGATGTCTACAATCGACCTCACCAAAGGATATTGGCAGATTCTTATGTCCCATGATTCCCGAGAAAAGACTGCTTTCTCTACCCCTTTCGGACTGTTCCACTTCAAAGTTCTCCCCTTTGGGCTACATAGAGCCCCAGCAACGTTCCAAAGGCTAATGCACATCTTACTGCGTGAACATCACACCTATGCTATAGCATACCTAGATGACATCGTTGTCCATAGCCCTGATTGGGAGACGCACCTTGTACATCTACGTAACATCCTACAGACACTGAAGAAGGCGTGTCTTACCATCAATTCCAAGAAAACTACCCTTGGTACTGACCATATTCGTTATCTCGGGTATGACATCCAAGCCGGACAAATCAGGCCACAGATAGCTAAGTTAGAGGCTATAAACAATATACCCCGTCCCACCACAAAGAAAGAGGTCTGTTCCTTCCTTGGGCTCATAGGTTATTACCGCCGGTTCATACCTCACTCTGCAGCCCTTGCAAGCACCTCACCGACCTTCTCATGATAACCATGTCCTGAAACCCCTCCACTGGTCGTCCACACAAGAGCACAGTTTTACACAACTCAAAAAGTCCATAAGTAACGCACCTGTACTCGTATGCCCCAATTATCAAAAGACCTTCGTGCTTCAAACAGATGCCTCAGGTAGGGGTTTAGGAGCGGTTCTCCCCCAACCTGACAAAGACGGGTTTCTCCGCCCTATCCTGTACCTGAGCCGCAAGCTATTCCCTAGAGAAACTCGTTATGCCATGATAGAACAGGAGTGCTTAGCCATTAAACGGGCCATCGAAGCCCTCCAGTACTATCTGTTAGGACGACAGTTCCTGTTATTGACTGATCACGCCCCATTGACTTGGCTCTCTCAAAACAAAGACTCTAACCCTAAAATTCTCCGTTGGTTCCTTGCCTTACAGCCCTTTTCTTTCCGGACCATGCACGCCCCAGGGCGACTACAGACAAACGTTGACTTCCTCTCCCGACATCCAGCATCAGAATGGCCCACACGTCCATTCCAGGAGGGGAGGTATTGTGAGGAGTCCCCTCTACACACCGTGACACCCGAGAAATGTATGATGGCGGCCGCGACTCGGCAAACAGGAAGTCAGGTTAGCAGTCTAGTAGACCAACCGGACTTTCCTAACAAGCCACCAATCAGAGCCAACTCGGGCGGAGCTATGGGGGATATAAAGGCGGAGCAGGGAATTCTAGGAAGTGCAGCAGCGAAAGAAGAAGACATGGACGCGGAGAAGGAGACGAACATCGGAGGAACAAACAAGGAAGAGGCGACGAAGGAGACGGTGTACGGGGACGAACAGCACCCAACTCAGGAGAAGCAGTACACCGACGGCCGCTCCAGGAGCAACGCGCTTGAGTCCAGCACTCCAACGGTTGGAGAAGAAGCTAGGACTCCCTCCCCCATGGCCCAGGAGGGTCGTGGGTTAAGGCAAATATCCGAGGCTGGGTTCTTTTCTCTATGGGGCTGGTGGGCAGGAGTCAAGGCTCACAACCCCTTCCTACACTAAGCCTCCCCCTTGCACGTAGGCACAGCACGACAGGGACGCCGGTGAAGGGTGCACTCCCCCCCATAATGTTTTTTTTGTAAACCTCAGATCACAGATCTGATTCTTGTTTTCTTTCTCTTCTGTTGTTTCTCTCTACCACGCCTATGACATCCACTGACAAGCCACAGTCTCCCGTCACTTCCCGCGGACGCCCAGTGATACCAGGCAACATCTCTGTAGCAAGAGAAGAAAAGAACCCCAACAGGACTTGAACTGAGGTTTACCCTATTCATTACCCTATGCCCCAATTCAGCCCTGAATCCGGACCAGGAGGGCATTAAGCAGGACGCTTTCTTTCTTTTTGTTTGTATTACTTACATCTCCTTAAAATAAAACAAAAACCTCCTCATAGGAGACCGCAAGAAAGAAATCTCCCCAGTGTGTTTTTTTTTAACATAACCCTGAGTGGCCCGCCCCTACCAGTAATGGTCTTACACCCCCCCACACGGATGTAATTACATCTTGTACTGACAACCTACTTGTAAGTCCCTAGTATATGGTATGACATGTAGGTTTAGAGATCAAGTAGATTTAATGCACTTCAGTGTGCACTATTGTGGTGCATGCTGTCATTTTAAAATCCAACCCTGCTTGAAGCTGCTTTTAAATTGAAATTATATGCAAATTCGACTTTGGATTTAAAGGTACTTCCAAAGTCTGAAATTACCTTATTTTTAGATATGTCACCCCTAAGGTCTCCCCTAGGTGCCCCAGGGGTGGGGTACCTTGTAAGGGATATTATAAAAGGTGTTTTATAAGCCCTGGTGAGGGAAAAACTGCCAATTCCATTCTCCCCCATTGTAGAAAACTAGCTCAATAGGCTAACATGGGAATATTTTATTTAAGTTTAAATATTGACAGGAGCGAACTAGAAACGTCTTTCAAAGACTTCAAATGATAGTTATGATACAGCTAACAACTCGCCACTGTTATATTTATAATAACTATTACAGAAAATAAGTTATAGAACTTTCTTTTCTATATGCCAAAATCTAGCCGTCAAGCTGTCCTCTCCTGATTAGCCAGCCCCTGCCAGGCCGCGCCAAGCTGTTTTAAGGAGGTGTGAAGTGACCTGCTAGAGAGACAAATGATTTCCTGTGGGAGGAGCAGAAGGCAGGATAAGAGCGGAGCAACCAAACTGGTCTTCAAAGATGGAATGACACTTTAGGACAGCACATTATCAACCCCACATCCTGCACTCCTAGCCACACAGGAGCCCCTGTAATTAGATTAGTGAAGGGGCAGGAAGGGGAGTGTAAGAGAATCTTAGCCATGCCAGTGGGCTGGCTTAGCGACATCTGACTCTTCAGGAGAGACTTTCTCCATTTTGGAAGAATAATGCTATCTGGGACAAGAATATGCCACAATTTGAAGGAAGTGGTCATACACCTGGGTGGACCCTGCATTTGATTGGACAGCAGCACCCTCTACTTAACACCCAGGAACACAGCATATATATGGAAGAACTGCAAAGCAACTCAGATCCTTTCCTGAAATAATCAAGAGAAGAAGGACTGCCCTGCTGGAACCCCTGGTCTGCACCCCAAAAGAACTGCACTAATGTTGACTAAACTTTTGGAACTACAGCCCTAAGGAAATTGCCTTGCTTCCAAAAAATTGAGGAGGGACTTCTTGAAACCAACAGGTACAAAAGAGAGATCTACTGCCTGAAACAACACAGAGAAGAAGGACTGCCCTGCTGCAATCCTATTCTGCAGCAAAAGTGCTGCACTCTGAAGGACTGCACCTGCTGCGCAATCTGGTACTACAGCCCTAAGGACTTTGCCTGGCTTCACAAGGATTAAGGAGTGGACTCCCTGAAAGGTACAGGTTAACAGAGCCCACCTGCATCCTCTCCACCAAGAAGTCCCCAGCTTGGAGTGCATCCAGTCAACTTTTAAGGATTTATTCAGGTGCATTGTGGGAATTGTAGTCCCAACATCCCAAGGACCATCTCAGAGATTCTAGACACCTGGGGCCCGATTCACAAAACTAACTTAAGACAAAATCCTAAACTTACTACTTTTGGTATTCACAGAAGTTAGGATTTTGTCTTAAGTTTGTCTTACGACAAACTTAAGACAGACTTAAGACAGTCTTAAGACAGACTTAAGACAGACTTAAGACAAACGTAAG
Source organism: Triturus cristatus (assembly GCF_964204655.1). Taxonomy (NCBI): domain Eukaryota; kingdom Metazoa; phylum Chordata; class Amphibia; order Caudata; family Salamandridae; genus Triturus; species Triturus cristatus. Next base: position 903,675,041 of record NC_140593.1, read on the forward strand.
ACAGACTTAAGACAGACTTAAGACAGACTTAAGTTTGTCTTAAGTCTGTCTTAAGTCTGTCTTAAGTTTGTCTTAAGTCTGTCTTAAGTCTGTCTTAAGTTTGTCTTAAGTCTGTCTTAAGACTGTCTTCAGTCTGTCTTAAGACTGTCTTAAGTCTGTCTTAAGTTTGTCTTAAGACAAACTTAAGACAAAATCCTAACTTCTGTGAATACCAAAAGTAGTAAGTTTAGGATTTTGTCTTAAGTTAGTTCTGTGAATCGGCCCCCTGGATTGGTGTTGTGTACAGTTTGAACGCTCAAGGAGACCTTCTGGAAGAAGTCCCAGAAGTTTGGAGCAACTTTTGTAAAAAGCTCCATAATTTGGCCAGGTGCATTGTAGGTTGTTGTTGTTCCCAGACCCAAAGAGGCAAACCAGAGCATCTGAACACTTTACTAGTGCTGTGGACCACTTTCCTGCATCAAGAAAAACTTCTGGAAGTAAGTGAAAAACTGATTCATCGTGGGTGGCCTGACCTCTGGACTTTGTCTCGGTCCAGCATGACCTTTTTTAACCCTTTGAGCACTATTTGCTTCTAAGCACTAGTTTTACTTTTAATCTTTCAAATGTGCCCCCTGTCAGTATTCCCACAGAGTTCCAGCACGGCATGGATATCTACGTTCATGCTGTGCTGGAAAAGTTTTTTGCCGTTCCCATTGTTGTGCCGTTTTTCCAGACACCGCCATGGGAAGGGCAAAGGACAGCCTGCCATATTATGAGTTGAACTTGTTCAACTCGTAATACAGTGGGTGGTCCTTGCGTGTATTTGGCATAGCTGTGCCGGCGGAGAGACAGTACAACTGCGTCAAACTCGTAATCGGGCGCTATGACCCTAGAATATATTTTCTGAGTTTTTCAGCACTTGTGGAGCTGGGGCTTTTCTTCAGAGGTTTTGGATAGCATTGATATTTGTGACTAGGCTACTGAATTAATATACAAATAAGACTCTGAACCAGAAATGTTCAATGTTTCAATGCTTTATTGACATATACAACTGAGAGTTAGGTTTCTTATGAACGATTCAGACTAAAGTTACATATTTCTATTAACACCTGAAATGTTAGGTAATGTTAAAATGAAGTATGGCTGAAGGGCTTATATTTGGCATTTGACTATTTTGGTGACACCCTGGAGAGCCTGTAGGACTGACTTTTTATCAATGCAGCACTCATTTTGTGCTAGTTGAATGGGGAGGCTGTAGTGTGTTAGGGGTTAGGACCTGCTGGTTCCCAAAGGGTCCCAATTGGAGGAGGAGCCTAACCAAGAGGCCGCAAGAGCCTAGAGCACCGAAGCTTCGACCACACAATACTGCTGAAATCGTGTATGGGAATCCTGAAATCACCAAGATCCACACCCTGCGAGGCAGCGGAATGCCCCGCGACTTCAGAAACGCGGCTGAATCGTGAATTACTGTCTGCTGGATCGAGAACGGCACGTTTTCTGAAGCGGACGCCTGAACTCAAAATGGCGGTCTCGAAATGCACTCCGAGTAGCCGTGAGCTCAGTCCCTTGCCCGTTTTGCATCAACAGTTGCCAGATATGTAGCGTTGTAGTTGTAGCGGTGCACCCATTTTCCTCCTAGTGCCATCAAGGAAGGGTCCCATCCATCCATTCACCAGATGCCATTTGGGAGGCACATTCCCCATCTAAGCCAACCCGTGCTGCAAGCACATTCGGGTCCCCAATGCTGCCTGACCCTATGATGGCGACTGCCACCCGCACTATTTCAATCAGCGCCGTAACGGCGCCCAACTCACAGTGCACACCGTCGCTGTGGCTGGGGAGCTGGTTGATGCCCCGTGCCGTTGAATCTTGGGCCTGTGCCATCGCTGCTGTGAGGGGCCCCCAACGCTCAGCTGAACCTTCACCGTCCACAGTGAGTACCTGTTACACCTTTGGATTGCTGGCCCATCGACCTGCTGGACCTTGGTCCATGTCTCCTGCTGGAAAGGCTACCGTGATTTCTTGGCTCCCCTCCCATCCGCCTTTCACAATGCTTGCACCTCAGGCGGAGGTGGAGTTTGCTGTAGTGCCTGTCCCCATGATGGCGACTGGGGCCAGTCCTGACTACTGCCGCGGGGGGACTCCTGAGGCACTGGGGCACTACCAAACCGACCCTGCTCCTGCTCTCTCTCCATGTCATTTGACCCGGAGCTCTTTCCATCGGCAGCTGAGACCTTGACATTTTGACTGACGCCCGGTGGAGCTACCTCGCGAGCTAAAGGGGAGATGGGCTATGGATTTCCCTCCTTGACCATCACCTACCCAGCCGGTCTTTGGGGAAACTCTCCTGCGTCTCTCTACTGAACTTTTCTCCCTTCTCCTCTTCTCCATACCCCCTACTCCCCTCCTCTCTACTCTTCTCCTCTTCCCAGCTATTGACCTTTGCCCTCACCCGTCCTTGCTCACAGTTCCCACCCTGTCTATCCACTGGACTTTCTTCTGTGAAATTTCCCTCATCAGTTGAGACCTAGCTATCTGACTGATGCCCAATGGAGCTGCCTGTTTAGCTATTGGGGAGACGGGCTGTAGATTCCCTCCTCGAACGTCACCTACCCAGTCGGTCTTTGGGCAGACTTCCTTTCGTCTCTCCTGCCGTCTTTTCCCTCATCCTCCCCCTTCACACTTCCCCCTTCCCCCTCCTCTCTATTTGTCTCACCTTTCTTTCCTCTCCCAATTTGTTGCTTAATTTTTGACGCAATGTGTATTTGTTTTCATTCTCTGTAACAGTGTATAGCCTAATGTAAAGTGCTCTGATACCTACGGCTCTAGCCAGCACTATATACAACTCATAATAACGTTCCTCTGAACCTCTGATGGACCTATGACGATGCCCCCTGGGCAGTTACCAAAACTGTTTGTACTCACCTCGATGCACGAGCAACCTTGGCCGATGCCCGGTGGAGCTGTCATATGGAGCTAAAGAGGAGTCTGGCCCTGGTTTCACCCACTCGGCCGTCACATACCCAGCTGGACATCTGACATTATTTTCCTCGTTTATCCCATTGTGTATTCCCACCTCCCCCTCCTTCTCCCCCTCCTTCTCCCCCTGTGACTCTTTGATTTAAGTGATGTAACTATGTAACCTGTAACTTGCTGTAATTCATGTAAAGCGCTCTGATACTTCCAGGTCTAGCCAGCGCTATATAAAACTTTTAAAATAAAATAAAAAATAAATAAATAAAATAAAGGGTTTGAGAGGTCTCCAGTATAAGGAAACCAGTGTAGATTTAGAGAGGGTACTTTACTGAGGTGATCTTTCACTATGCTCTACCTCTATAGGTTGTGCGGGCCTTCACAGTGTGTTTCTATAGATATTTCCACTTGCTGTTATATATACATATAATAGTTAATTTTCCTTTAGTATCTATTCTGCATATAATAAAGTAGTTTCCATTTGATATGAAAAAGAACTGACTATACAGCGATTTATTAAGTGTTGTTTGTTGCATTGCTGGTTTCCGAGTCTCTATCCTATAGCACCTCCCCTGAGTAAGCCTTAGACCACACCGCCTTGCTATCCTGAGACTCAATTGTGAAAAGCGGGTCATTGCTTTCCAGTTTGGAGCTCCCTGGGGTCCAATATCACCTTTCTCTCCTGGGACCTTCATACTCTGATAACTCACAGGTGCCTAGAAGTATTCTGAAGTACTGCACCCATGTGCTGTAAACTCCGAAGGGACACCTAGTAATGGATTCTAGAGCTGTGCTCTTGTGCTGCTAATGCAACAGACACATTTAGTACCAGTGTCTAAGATTGCACACTAATGTTCTGACCCAAAACGAACACCTTCAGGTGGGCAAGATAGAGCCGCGCGGTTGGACGAGTGAGCAGCTAGCTCCCGGTTTCCCCCCTAACATGGTTATCTGGGATTGTGCCAAACCAACTAAAAAACTGTTGCATAGACTCACTGGTGGAGATCTGGTTTGCTGACAGTGCTGCATAGTGGAGTTGCTATTGTGAAGCGGTGACTGGGGAGCCTTCAGCCCGCTTCCCTCAGTGGTCTCGACGTTGCAGCTGGAGCCGGCTTTCGTGGGGGGTGTGTCTGTCTTGGCTTGCGCTCATGCTCATGCCTGCGTCACACCTCCATCAGCATGCCTCCCAAAACGTCTAGAGGAGGGAAGACTCGGGCAGCAGCCGAAGCTGCTACAACAAACAGAGGAGTAGTTGCCGGGCTTGGAACTCAGAGCATGGCACCGGAGGGAGTACTGGAGAATATGGACTATTCACTACAAGGAGATGAGCAAGGAGAGGGTAGAAAAAGAGCCCCACACTATTTGCGACAGCAAACAAAGATAAATTAATAGCTGTACAGGATCCTATGTTGGCAGCTTTGAAACCTGTGGAGGAGATATCAGGGAATACCTAACCGGCTGAGGTAAATAAGCGGCCCCCAGGCACCCAGAAGGGGTTGCACCCCCTGGAACATTTAAACTGTAATCAGCCCAGAGTCATATCTAACATTAATGAGAGGGGGCATGAAAGTAGAGAGATGGGGCAATGGCAGAACATGATCTTACACTGGTACACGGGGGCTGCTAAATCTATATCTACAGCAGGAGACCTGTTTCTGGGTGATGCAGTGGACAATATCCCGGATGAGAGTCGCTCTGGAATAGCAAGTGATGGAGTAGTAAAGGAGAGTGATTCCGGGGAAAAATTCTTCTCCATGTCTGACCCTTCAGACACATCGGATGAGGAAGGCATGTTAGGCTCTAAAACACGATCTTGTGAAGGATCAATCGTTAGTGGTGGAAGTGAGCAAAGTAGTATACATCTGGAGCAGGATCATATAGATCAGACGGCCCGCAAAAAATGTACATCTAAGGAAAACACATTACATTCATAAGAGGCAACCACCCCGCTCTGGAACTACGCTTCATCATTAGAGATGTCATATAATGGAGGAAACTCTGCTGGTCATACGACAGGAGGTCCATCAGAAAAGCCATATGAAGAGATCTCATTGGCGGCAATATATCAAAGCATTCTAGACCACAGAGTGGAAACCCGAACTGAGAGTCAGAAAACGCACACTGCATGTCGGCAACTCCAGAATACTGTTAGGAGGATTGCCAAAGCTTGCACCAAGTTCACGGAAAGAATGAATGAAGCAGAAGCCCTTATATCTACTCTTGAGGCTGAAATGGCGGCCCAAAAGACGGCTACAGAAGCAATCCATGCACAAAAGGATGACACTCAGTTAAAACTTGTTGATCTAGAGAACTGATTCCGACGCAATAATTTGAGAATTTTGGGCATCTCGGAGGAAATTGAGGGGCAGGATGTTCGGAAATTTGTAATTGAACTATTTACGGAAGCTTTTCCTGAACTCTCAATGTGGAAATGGACTACTGAAATTCAAAGGGCACATTGGTTTTCATTTAGACAACAACCAACTAAAGCGGGACAGGATGCCTCTAGGCCTAGGGTGATTTTGATACGTTTAAATACCTTTCTTGCGCATCAGGCTGTATATGATCTGGCGCGACCAGATAGGTAAAGGGCGGGGAAGGACACTCAATTTTTTGTCCACCCTGATTTTTGCCATCAAACAGTGGAAAAAAGGTGGCAACTCCGTCAACTAACCACTCCATTTCACAAAAAGGGTGCGCAAGTTTTTTTGTTGAATACTGCTACGTTCAAAATTGTCTTTAAGGAGCAATCAAGGTTTTTTACATAAGAAGTGCAAGCGAGGGAATTTCTCCAATCAATTTAAGCACGATTAAGCACGATTCACAACCAGGGATATCAGTATATAAGGAAGGGCTTAAATATGCATGGACCGGCTAAACGTTCTGGATATCGTTAGTCCTGATTTGTGATCACCATGTCTTGTAATATTGTTAAACAGTGTGTGTTTTTTCCCTTTTTTTTAGTTATGAGGCAGATGGAGTAGTTTCTTTTCTGTAACTCCAGTTCTGTAGTAGGGGTATCTCTGTTATAGTCATAATCTAGTGAATAGTCCCGCCCATGTGCGTGGACCCCGGAGCAATAAAAATAATCTCTTAAATTGTCAAGTCATGCAGACCTGCATCTACACTTAAGAGAGAATTCAAAGACAGATAATGCAGCCTATATCCACAGGCTACACTGTCCAGTACTTCAGCTAGAAAATTCCACCAACATCCACAAACAGCACTGCCTGCCCAGCTTTTTCCACAGAGAAAAACCTGCCTCTACCAGCAACAGCCTCTGGAATGATAAAGAGGGAGGAATGGACAGACAAGCCCCATAGGCTGCCATTATGTGGCTCAGAACAGGATACTGTGCCTTTAAGAAAACTTTCCAGAACTTTTCCAGTATCCCAGAATGCACAGCAGGTCCCTTTTACTTTCAGTTCTTTTTGAAGGCATAGCACGCCAGACCTGTAGCATTCCTTACATTAACATTTATCTCTCCACCGGGGAGGAGGGTGGGCGCTTATGACTATAACAGAGATACCCCTACTACAGAATTGGAGTTGCAGAAAAGAAACTACTCCTTCTGTAGTAGGGGATCTCTGTGTATAGTCATAATCTAGTGAATAGAATGGCAAGCCCATCCCCACACCAAAACGGCGGTGGAGAAGACTACAAAATCATACCACTACTGTGCGAACAAATTTCACAGCGAAGCCTGCCCAACCTGAGCATCTGCCCTGGCATCCGTGTCCGGACAGTAATGCGCAGCAAAGGTATGGACCGACCTCCAAGTGGCCGCCTTGCAGATTTCTGCAATCGGAACATTACGCAGCAAAGCAGTCGTGGCAGCTTTGCCCCTGGTGGAATGAGCCTTAGGTTTACCCCCTAAGGCCTTATTAGCCTTTTGGTAACACAATTGTATACAGGACACAATCCACCGAGAGATGGACTGTTTGGAGGTAGCAAGACCGGTCCTGACTGATCCATAATTGATAAACAATTGGTCTGACCTACGAATATCTTTGGTCTTATCAAGATAAAACTTCAACACCCTCCTAACGTCCAGGGAATGGAGAGACCTTTCCGCTGGAGAAGAGGGATTCTGAAAAAACGTAGGTAAAGTTATGGTCTGGTTGACATGAAAATCAGATATAACCTTAGAAAGAAATTTAGGGTGAGTACGCATAACAACCTTAGCAGCATGAAATACTAGGAAATACTAGGAACGCCGCCTTCCAGGACAGGTGCTGCAACGAAGCCTTGTGAATAGGTTCAAAAGGCTCCTTCATCAATCTGGACAGCACCACATTCAATTCCCATGAAGGCGAGGGAAGTCTGACAGGAGGGAACACTTTTTTCAAGCCTTCCAAAAAAATCCTTGATCACAGGGATCTGAAAGAAGGAAGTCTGTGAAGGACATTTCCTGTAAGCAGTCAAAGCAGCGAGATGGACCTTAATGGAATGGAAATTAAGGCCAGACTGCGCCAAATGCAAAAGGTACGGAAGGATGACATCTTCCTTACATGTCGTCGGGTCAAAGTGCGTGGACTTGCACCAGATGCAGAATCTCTTCCACTTGTAAGCATAGGACGTCCTAGTGGAAGGTCGCTTAGCCTCCTTCAGTATATCCATACAATCTGCTGGCAGATTCAAATGGCCATATTGCACTATCTCAGGAGCCATGCCGCCAAACTCAAAGACAAGAGGTTGGGGTGCACCATCTGCCTCCCGAACTTCGTGAGAAGGTCCGGCCTGCACGGCAGCCGTATGTGAGGGAGGAGAGACCGGTGAAGCAGGTCCGTGAACCACCACTGTCTGGGCCATTCCGGGGCAATCAGGATCATCCGCGCCCCGGACTGGGACAGCTTGATGAGCACCGCCGGAATCAGGGGAATGGGTGGAAAAGCGTACAGAAAGCTGTTCGACCAGTAGATCCATAGAGCATTCCCCAGCGTCCCCCGCTGGTAGTACCTGGATGCGAAGTCTCGGCATTTGCTGTTTTCGGCGGTGGCGAACAGGTCTACGTCTGGAGTCCCCCACCTTGCGAAGACGTCCCCTAGTACTTCGTCGTTTATGACCCATTCGTGGTTTTCGTGAATCAGCCTGCTCAGTGCGTCCGCCTGAACATTCTGCACACCTGGCAGATGCGTGGCCGTAATCGTCAGTCCTCGGGCCAGAAGCCAGTGCCAAATCGACTGCGCCTCTTGCGACAGAGTGCGTGATCTCGACCCCCCCTGCTTGTTGAGGTAATACATCGTGGTTGTATTGTCCGTCTGTATGAGCAGCGAGTTGGTCTGGAAGGACGGATGGAAGGCCTTCAATGCCAAGTAAACGGCTCTGAGTTCCAGGAAATTGATGTGGTACGTCGACTCCAACGGGGACCACTTTCCTTGTATCTGTAAGTCTCCAGAATGCGCTCCCCAGCCTTGGAGAGACGCATCCGTCACAATACTCTTCGTGGGAATGTCCTTGTGGAAGGGAACCCCCCTGAGGAGATTTTCCGCCGAACACCACCACTTCAGCGACTGAAGAGCAGGCAGAGACAGCCGTATCTTGTCGTCCCAAGAACCTGTCCTCTGATCCCACTGATCCTCCAAGCACTCCTGCAGTGGTCTCATGTGCAGCCGTGCGTGAGGCGTGAGGAAGATACATGAGGCCATCGATCACAGCAGCGAAGACACCTTCCTCACTGTCGTCGATGGAGCGGTCATAAGAGCCTGAGCCTTCCGAAGGAGTGATAACCGTCTCTCCTCCGAAGGAGACACGCTTGCTGACAGCGTATTGATGGAGGCCCCCCAAGTACTGTATGCACTGGACCGGAGTCGGGACAGACTTGGACATGTTGACGTGCAACCCCAGCTTGTTCAAGAGAACGCACGTCTTCTGGAAGTGCGCTTGTGCTTCCGAGAAGGAGGAGGCCTTGATCAACCAATCGTCCAGGTACGGGTAGACAAACACCTTGTTCCTCCGCAGGTGTGCAGCTACCACTGCCATGCACTTCGAGAATGTCCTGGGCGCAGACTTTAGCCCGAATGGCAGTACTGTGTATTGATAATGATTGGCGCCGACTTGGAATCGCAGGAACTTCCTGTGTTTCTGTGCAATGGGCACATGGAAGTACGCATCCTGTAGGTCTATGGCACAGAGCCAGTCTCCCCGTTGCAACTGAGGGTAAATCTGATGCAACGATAGCATGCGGATTTTTTCTCTGCGAATCCAGTTGTTTGCTTGCCGCAAATCCAGAATGGGCCTGAACTCGTTCTTGTCCTTCTTGCGAACCAGGAAGAACCGAGAGTACAGACCTCTTCCCCTTTGAGAAGGAGGTACGTCTTCCACCACCTTTTTCCTCAACAGGATGTCTGCCTCCGCCTGGAGCTCTCGCAGTTGATACCGTGAGCTTATCGGCGGAATCGCTGGAGGCGGGCTGATGAACCGAAGACTGTATCCATTGCAAACAATATTCAGCACCCACTTGTCCTGAGTAATTTTTCTCCACTCTGCCAGAAAAAATTGAACGCTTCCCCCTACTGGAGTGGGTAACGGTTGCAGGGGAAGTAATCGTTCAGGGCCGAGACCCAGCATGGCCCTTGGTCGCTGTAGCGGACTGCTGGCCTCCTCTACCCTTCTGGCGCTTTTGGAAGGGTTTCCGGAACTGCTGCTGCTGTTGTTGCTGCTGTCCCGAGGCCTGCCCATGCCCTCTGCCTGCAGCCCCGAACCGTCTCTGGAACGGGCGCTTTTTCTTCTCAGGCTTCTCTAACCCGACAGCCGTCAGGGTCTCTGCCTCCGTCTTCATGCGGGCCATTTCGTCGTCCGCATGCTTGCCGAACAGGGTTTCCCCCGAGAACGGCAGGTTGGCCACTCTTTGTTGTGCCTCCAGTTTGAGTGAGGTAAGGCGAAGCCAAGCGTGACGCCGTTGGTTGATGCCATGACAATATCCATGTGCCGCTACCAGAGACACATCCGCGGCCGCGCTGATAATCTGATTTGACACCAGCATCCCCTCACGCAAAGTCTCTAGAAAGTCCTCCTTCTTGTCGCGAGGCAGCAGCTCCGCGTACTGCTGGAGAGACATAGGGCACGGTCGTATTGCCCCAACAGAGCCCCGGCACTTGCCGCCTTCATGGTGGTAGCAGCCGTCCCACAAACATTTCTGCCCGCCGAGTCTAGCCAACGGCTATCCTTATCCGGCGGCACTGTCGAGGAAGGAGTGGTAGCATGCTGCTTCCTTGCCGCCATCACAATGACCGAGTCCGGTTTCGGGTCCATCCTCAGAAAGGTCGGGTCTGATTCCGGCACCCGATACTTCTTCAGGAGCCGTGAGGGGGCTGGTTTCGTCACTACCGGAGTGAGGAACAACTCCCTAGCGGGCTCCACCAATCCCGGCACTAGTGGCAGCAGGGGGCGAGGCAGGTGCTTCTTGTGCAGCGTCTCGAAGATCACGGATGTCGTAGGTGTTGGCACCGTCACCGTGATCCCTAGCTTGGCCGCACCCCTCAGTAGCACCTCCTGGAAGGAGACTATATCGGCGACAGGCGATACTCCTGTCCCTGGCGAGTCCGACAGCGTCGGCGAGCAGTCCCTGGTAGACGATTGGGTGCGGGTTCTGGCTCTGCGCCTCCTGCGGCGTCGCTCAGATGCCGATGATGACAGTCCACGGCTCCGTGATCTTCCTCTCCGTCCGGAGCGGGAGCTCGATCTGGTCTTAACCTGGTGCCGTGGCCTCGGAGTTCTCTTCGGAGGCGTCGGATACCTGGGCAACGACAACGACCGCGGCGGTGCCACAGGTGGGCCCAACGGTGTGTCTGGAATGGTATGAGGCGGAGGAGGAGGAGGAGGAGGAGCAGGAGGAGGAGGAGGAGGAGGAGGAGGTGGCATAGGGATCCGTGGTGAGGGCTCCCGTGGCAAAGGCGGAAAGGGTGGCGACCTAGGCTTAGGAGGTGTATACACCACAGAGTACACCGAGCCCGGTGACCCCGTTCTCTTCCCTTGTGACCCAGAGGAACTCCTGGTGCCAGGACTCCTCCTGCGCAGCCTCCGTGTCGATGAACGCCTCGACGGCGAAAGCCTCCTCGACGGCGAACGCCTCGACGGCGAAAGCCTCCTCGACGGCGAACGCCTCCTCGACGGCGAACGCCTGGGACAGGTCCTCGACGTCGGGGATCCCCTCGACGGTGACCGTCTCCTCTTCGCCAACGGCGAACGCCGATCTCGCCTCGACGGCGAGCGCCTACGCCAGGACTGGTCTCGACGCGATGACTCGACGGAGAAGGCGACGGAGTCGACGAAGATGCTGTCGTCGTCGACGGAGAATGGGGATGTTTGCTGGGCTTCCTGCCCCTGGGGAGCCCCCCAGGGGCCTCAGCTTGGGCAGAATCAGCCCGTCCTGACCCACCTTGTGCCCTCAGCCTTCTGTCCTCCAGGCCCAGGAGCCTGTTCTTCATCCTTTCCTTCAGGGTCCTGGCTGAGAAAGATTGGCAAATGTCACACTCCTCTGGAACATGGGACTGGGGAAGGCAGACGATGCACACCCTGTGTGGGTCCGACTTGGCCTTCTTTCTCTCGCACTCTGGGCACTTGTCAAACAAGCCAGGCATGTTGACCACACAGAGCACACACAAGAAGGAAGGCAACAAGGTACTTAATAAGCACTTGAAAAGTGAACAATATCCAAATAAACCCTTGAAAAGGGAGAGCTCAATGCTCCAGGGTCCTGCTAGCAGGAGCCGCAAAAAAGAACTGAAAGTAAAAGGGACCTGCTGTGCATTCTGGGATACTGGAAAAGTTCTGGAAAGTTTTCTTAAAGGCACAGTATCCTGTTCTGAGCCACATAATGGCAGCCTATGGGGTTTGTCTGTCCATTCTTCCCTCTCTATCATTCCAGAGGCTTTTGCTGGTAGAGGCAGGTTTTTCTCTGTGGAAAAAGCTGGGCAGGCAGTGCTGTTGGTGGATGTTGGTGGAATTTTCTAGTTGAAGTACTGGACAGTGTAGCCTGTGGATATAGGCTGCATTATCTGTCTTTGAATTCTCTCTTAAGTGTAGATGCAGGTCTGCATGACTTGACAATTTAAGAGATTATTTTTATTGCTCCGGGGTCCACGCACATGGGCGGGACTATTCACTAGATTATGACTATACACGGAGATCCCCTAATACAGAAATATAGAGACACTGAGGTAGTGTCTTAAATGATATAGATATGTCCGTAAAAGTGTTTGCTTTTCTCTGTTTCTCTTGTCAGGCGAGACAAGACGATCTGGAGGAGGGGGGCATATACCGGGTAGCAAGGGAGCTTCCCATCGCAAGGACCATGGGTCCTATTGCCTCATTTTGGGGAAGGGAGGGGGGATGGGGAGATAGATGAGGGGGGCATGGGGGCACAGGGGTTGGGGAGTGTGGGGGTGCTGTAGATGGTATAGGTAAGATGTGTGGGGTGGGGGAGAAAAAAATCAATCCATAACAAAGAAAAGGAGGCTATCGTAAGTGTTTTAAAGGTAATTATATTTGTTCGGATGAACACAGCAACAATATATGGGGCGTAGGACGACAGCCCTGGGGTTACGCATATGTTTCTTTAATGTCTGTGGGCTGAATAATAGGGGCAAAAGGCAACGAGTAGCGGCTGATCTACGGCTAATGAAACCTGATATCCTGTGTTTACAGGAAACACATATCCCATGGAGCAAACGTAGGTTGTTAAATGAGCTTGGCTATATATTAAATGCGGCATCTCGACAGACTGCCACAAACAGGGGGGTGGCTATTATGGCGCGCCAAGGAATTTAAGGGACAGGGAGAACACTGGTGGATAACTTTGGCAGGTGTGATATAGCGGAATGTGTAGTGGAGGCTGCTAAGGTTGTAATATGCACAGTTTATGGATTGAATTTTGATGAGGCAGCAATATTAGAAGGGCGGAATGTTGAGCTGGCATTGTGGTGTACCCCTCTGATTCTATGTGGGGACTTTAATATTCATCTGACCTGTCAGGAGATGGAGTTAAATCATAACAACGACAAGTGCCGTAAACCTAAGGTCTTCAAAGCGCTGCGACAGTTAATTGGGGCCAACAATAACCATCAAACCTGATCATAAACGGGCACTTGATTCTATCAAGTTTCTGAGTGGGATTGGGGATTCATTTTATAAACCCAAACAACAAACCTTCATGATACACAGGTGTTATCCCTACTCATTCCGGCCCTATTTTTCAGAAAACAACCTTCAAAATGTATGTCACTGTGTTGTAAACAAATACCCTCTACTTAGACTGGTGTATGTAAAACAAACATTTATGAAAAAGCAAGATAGCACCTCATGTGTGCAACACCATAGGAGCTTACTGGTTGGTTCTCACCAGTTGTGCCCACGTTTCTCATCATCGGTGACTATCTCGCTCAAAAAATATACATATATGTGTAACGGTGTCCAGAAAACCAGTGAAAAAATATGTGTTTCACTACCAACAAAGAAAAGAGAAGAAAAAAAATGTGAATTTAAAATTGAGATAGGGCACACATCCACCAAGTGTCAACTTTATTCGCAACTCGTGGGCCTATTCAAAATAAAAACAAACTGCATGCTTGCAGACCTTTTAATGATGGGCCGACATGTTTCATTGCCTATATCGCTTGATGGCAATTTCGTCAGGGCATGAGGTCTCAATCAACTTTTCTTGACCCTTGTTTTTTAAACACAGTGACTGTTAAACAAACAAAAAGAAGGTTTAATTACAAGGATGTCCAACCACTCAGATTTCCACCTTACCTCTTTAAACTGACATCTCGTGTGCCTGCATTACCAATTAATTTTTACCGGGATGTAGCCACGGCCCCTCGTACCAGCTATCCTCCTCATCACATAGGTACTCAATTGTGCTTTGAGTCCTATTTTATTTGCAAGACATGTGTGTTGTGCCAACTCTATGTGAGAAGACAAACAAACAATTAATAACTGTATATCTTCAAACATTGCACATACTCATTCATGCTGCACGTACAGCAACATTTTGTTAATCTTGTACTTTTACACCGGTCCAACCGTTTTTGGCTCACCCTTATTATTGCCAAACTGTATGGGCACACCTATCTGTTTTGTATTGTTGCCAAAAAGAGCTCAAATGGAATTTTCAGATAACCAGCGAACAATGCAAAGAACACGGTACTTATGTAAACAAGGCGGTTTCCAGGGCTTATTGCCTTGTGTGTCTTATCATCGCTACTCGAGGTAAAGACTATCCGTCCAAATAACCCTACAAAACCCGGGTTCTCACCTTCATTGTTTTTCACTCAACACGTATGGCATACCCAGTTAAACCGAAGAGCACGCTTAACCCAGGTCCTTGCACATTTACTTCTTACAGCTGTAACCTGCCCCCAGATCTACTTAAGGCATTCACGTCCGGACGAGTGTTTTCTCATTACTCAGTGAATCACTGTCGGAGAATCAATTTAAACACGGCGGACCACGTACTGGAAACCACACTGGTTTCGTGTCACGTGACCGTTCCTGTTTTGTAAGCACCATCTTGAAGTGGAGAACTTTTATAGTCATACACCGCTATTGAAGGTTCTACATGCCACTTCTTCGGGTTCTACTGATACGAAATCCAATTTGTTTTAATTTAAATCCAATGCAATTTGGGCATCAGTTTTTTACAGCACAATGAAACGAGAATTCATTCTACCAATGCGCGATACAATTAGTTTTGATTTGAAAGAAATTGATTCCAATCGAATTTAAGCACCAGGTCTCTTTTAAAAAACTTTTTTTCTAAAAAACAGCACAGTAAATCTGGAATCAATTCAAAACACCACATATTGTGTTACACCTACTCACTTGTAGGTATCGCAACCATAGTTTATACGGGTTGGTCAATATTCATTAATTTTTTAAATTCAAAACCATTATTCAAATTGCAAAAAGCATCCCAGTTTATTCTCACGAGGTACGAGGGAAAAGAGTTTCACTTCCAATGTTGTATTCTCCAACAAATAGTAAGGTATTACTCCACTGTCTTTATTGCACCCTTAACTGCCTCTCACCCTGAATCTCTGGAAGCAGAAATTTACTGAAAACTTTTGAAAAAAGGAAAGGCAGAGAGAATTATCAGAGACCTTTAGAGGAGTACCAACTCTGATTCAAAAGAACAGTTGCATATCCCACATCAGAGCCCTGATATGGCTAGTCACACACTGACCTTGTTCCACTCTATATAATAATTTAGACCCTGTTGGTCTGCTTTCTGCAAAAAAATCCAACGTGCCTCCCTTCTGGTCGATATTCTTTCAATATTGTGGGCCTCCCCTACCACTTTCTCAAGGACTACCCAAGACAATGATCTAGCATCATGGTTCTTCTCTTTGAAGTGTGGTACCAGCCGTGTGGTTAGGTTGCCTGCTCGAATCGTGCTCAGATGCTCCTGAATACGAATCTTAATCTTTAAGGACGTCAGCCCTATGTAGTGCAACCAACATACACACGTCAGGTGGTAGATCACATGCACCGTATTACAATTGCTGAATTTTGTCAAATGCTACGTTTTCCCATTCAGCAGCTGCACACTCTTTGTCTTCTTCGTGAGATCACACACTGAGCATGACCCGCAAGGGTAATGTCCAGGGGGAATAGTTGACTCTTCAGGGCATATTCTGGGGCGGGTATGTACCAATTTGTCCTTCAAATTACTGGCCCATCTAAAGGCAAACCTGGGTTGTGGCATTTTAAAATCTGTAGTTGACAATAATGCCCAATGTTTTCGGATAGCCTGGTGGATCTTTGTTGTCAAAGGATCAAAGGTCAAGACGACTGGCAGACAATCACTTTTGGTTTTCAAATTTTTCGCCTACAGGGCACTCCGGGGAGTATTCAGAGCTCTTTTCCTGGCCTGATTCACTGTTTTCCTGGGGTACTTTCATTGCACCAATTTTTCACATAGTACCTCTGACTGCTGTATATAGTAGAGGAACAATTCCTGCGGTACCGCAGGAATTGCCCCACAGGCAAATTATCTCGTAATGCCCTGGGATGGAATGACTGGTAGTGCAGGAGGGAGTTCCTATCAGTCGCTTTATGATGGACCATGGTACTCAGCTTGTCAATGTTAACCACTATATCCAAATCTAGATACACTGCCTTTTGGTTACTGAATGACCAGGTAAACTTGAGGCTAGGGTCTAGACGAATCAGCCAGTTTAAAAATTCAAGCAACCCCCATCTCAGTATCAGACCAGATACATAAGACATCGTCTATATACCGCTTCCAGAGGCGGATATTCCTCTGGAAGGGGTTAGACGAATGATAGATACAGTTTCCTTCAAACTGGCCTACATAAATGCAGGCCAGACTGGGCGCAAAGGTTGCCTTGTTAAGTAATTCCTTGTTAAGGCTATTTCAATGCACTGTAACACAAAAGTCTGGGGGGTGTCATAAAACCACTCTTATTCACCAAGAGCCCGCGCTGCTGCCACCAGCGTGGCTTCTTGGGGTATGCAAGTATACAGTGACTCAATGTCAATGGTGACAAGGAACTCACATGCGGAGTCGAACTGTATGTCCTCCAGAATGTTGAGGATATCCATGGTATCCTGGACATAAGATGGTTGTTTTATTACCAATTCCCTTAAAAAGAAATCGGCAAATTGCGACAATGGTTCGAGATTTTTGGCAGTATGTTGCCGGGGTTCTTAGTTTGGGATTCACTAGAAATTCTGATTCTTTTACGGTGATCCACTTCTCCTTTGCCGTTCCAACCATCCCTTTAATGATCTCCTGTAGTTCACCAAATTGGGTCACAGGGAAGCGGACGATAATTCTAACGCACACCCAACAATCTCATTACTTCAGTTTAGTAATCTGTCGTATTCATAACAACTACAGCACCACCTTTATCAGCTGATTTAATAGTAATCAGTTGATTATTTTATAAGCTCCTGATTGCCTGCCAGTCGACACGACTCATGTTATTAAAAGACTGGTGCTGCACATTTTGTTCTAAAACCTTGATTTCTTCCAGTACTTTTTGTTCGAAGACATGCACCTCCGGGCCAAGTGCAGAATTGGGAGGGCAGTACTGTTTGGGTTGATGCAGATTTGTGCTAAATAAAGACAGGGAGTCCTGGGACTTATTGGCAAAGAATTTTTTAAGCTTGATTTTCCTCATAATTTCTTGGAATTCGATCCTGCACTTGAAAGAATTATGTGTAGGGGTGGGCACATATCCTAACCCCTTATTCAAAACCCGTAATTCAGTGGGTGTGAGCATGTGGTCAGATAAATTGACCACTATATTATTCATGATTGGGTCTTTCCCCGACTGCAGGTTATCCGTGGTGAATATGTCTGCCATGTTAGATCCGGATTCTGTCGGATGCGTCCTCTGCCTCTCTGGCCTCCCTCTCTGTTGCCCCTCTGATTTTGTCCTAAAAAAGAGCGTAACAATGCTCCAAGATCTTCGTTAGATTTTTCTCGATGGTTAAAACTCTACTGGCCTTGTCTGATTGTGCCCCTCCTTCGTCTTCTTCACTAGAAGTATTGTCTAATGTCCAGTGGTATGGTGTGCGTCTGGCTGGTTGTCTCCCTCCCCGTGCCTGACTCATGTGTTGCCTTTGTTCAGTTCCCTGTTGATAATACTTGTCTTCTACATAGGGGAATGCCCACTCATGGGTGAAACGTTCAAGGTTGCGTTTCAGACCTTTTATTTTTTGATTCACCATATAATTTTTGTAATCAGCGAGGTCCTCTTGGATCCTCAACAACTGCTCTTTCGTATCAGTGAGGGTAGTATCTCTTTTGATGCTCTCCTCTAAATCAACAATTTCTTTAAGAAGCTCTTCACTGAGCCGTTTAGCTGTGTTAATAATGAGAATCAGCCAGTCCTGGGTACACTTACTGGCAATGTAACTACAATCGACCCGGAACTGACTGTCTTCAGAAACATTCTTGGTTCTATTCGAACTAACAAGCTCGCTGGGGGAGCACGATTCGAGCAGGCAAACTAACCACGTGGCTGGTACAACACTTCAAAGAGAAGAACCATGATGCTAGATCATTGTCTTGGGTAGTCCTTGAGAAACTGGTAGGGGAGGCCCACAATATTGAAAGAATATTGACCAGAAGGAAGGCACGTTGGATTTTTTGGGAGAAAGTAGACCAATAGGGTCTAAATGATTATATAGAGTGGAACAAGGTCAGTGTGTGACTAGCCATATCAGGGCTCTGATATGGGATATACAACTGTTCTTTTGAATCAGAGTTGGTACTCCTCTAAGGTCTCTGATAATTCTCTCTGCCTTTCCTTTTTTCAAACGTTTTGAGTTAATTTCTGCTTCCAGAGATTCAGGATGAGAGGCCTTTGAGGGTGCATTAAAGACAGTGGAGTGATACCTTAGTATTTGTTGGAGAATACAAAATTGGAAGTGAAAATCTTTTCCCTCGTACCTCGTGAGAATAAACTGGGGTGCTTTTTGCAATTTGAATAATGGTTTTGAATTAAAAAAATTAATGAATATTCACCTACCCGTATAAACTATGGTTGAGATACCTACAAGTGAGTAGGTGTGACACAATATGTGTTGTTTAGAATTGGTTCCTGATTTACTGTGCTGTTTTTTAGAAAAAAGTTTTTTTAAAGAGACCAGGTGCTTAAATTCAACTGGAATCAATTTCTTTCAAATAAAAACTAATTGTATCGCTCATTGGTAGAATGAATTCTCGTTTCATTGTGCTGTAAAAAACTGATGCCCAAATTGCATTGGATTCAAATTAAAACAAATTGGATTTCGTATAGGTAGAACCCGAAGAATGCATGTAGAACCTTCAATAGCAGTGTATGACTATGAAAGTTCTCCACTCCAAGATGGTGCTTACAAAACAGGGACGGTCACGTGATACGAAACTAGCGTGGTTTCCGGTACGTGGTCCGCCGTGTTTAAATTGATTCTCCGACCGTGATTCACTGAGGGACGAGAAAACGCTAGTCCGAAGAAGTGGCATGTGGAACCTTCAATAGCAGTGTATGACTATAAAAGTTCTCCACTTCAAGATGGTGCTTACTAAACAGGGACGGTCACGTGACACGAAACCAGTGTGGTTTCCGGTAAGTGGTCCGCCATGTTTAAATTGATTCCCCGACAGCGATTCACTGAGGAACGAGAAAACGCTTGTCCGGACATGAATGCGGTAAGTAGATCTGGGGGCAGGTTACATCTGTAAGAAGTAAATGTGCAAGGACCTGGGTTAAGCATGCACTTCGGTTTAACTGGGTATGCCATACGCGCTGAGTGAAAAACCGCGAGGGTGAGAACCCGGGTTTTGGAGGGTTGTTTGGACGGATAGTGTTTACCTCGAGTAGCGATGATAAGACACAATTGAGTACCTATGTGATGAGGATAGCTGGTACGAGGGGCCTTGGCTACTTCCCGGTAAATATTAATTGGTAATGCAGGCACACGAGATGTGTTAGTTTAAGTTTAAAGAGGTAAGGTGGAAATCTGAGTGGTTGGACATCCTTGTAATGAAACCTTCTTTTTGTTTGTTTAACAGTCACTGTGTTTAAAAAAAAAAAAAAATTAAGGGTCCAGAAAAGTTGATTGAGACCTTATGCCCTGACGAAATTGCCATCAAGCGATATAGCCAATGAAACATGTAAGCCCATCATTAAATGATCTGCAAGCATGCAGTTTGTTTTTATTTTGAATAGGCCCACGAGTTGCGAATAAATTTGACACTTGGTGGATGTGTGGCCTATCTCAATTTTAAATTCACGTTTTTTTTCTTTCTTCTTTGGTGGTAGTGAAACACATATTTTTTCACTGGTTTTCTGGACACCGTTACACATATATGTATATTTTTTTCGCGAGATAGTCACCGATGATGAGAAACGTGGGCACAACTGGTGAGAACCAAGCAGTAAGCTCCTATGGTGTTGCGTATGTGAGGTGCTATCTCACTTTTTCACAAATTTTTGTTTCACATACACCAGTCTAAGTAGAGGGTATTTGTTTACAATACAGTGACGTACATTTTGAAGGTTGTTTTCTAAAAAATAGGGCCGGAATGAGTAGGGACAACACCTGTGTATCATGAAGGGTTGTTGTTTGGGTTTATAAAATGAATCCCCAATCCCACTCAGAAAGTTGATAGACTCAAGTGCCCGTTTATGATCAGGTTTGATGGTTATTGTTGGCCCCAATTAACTGTTGCAGCACTTTGAAGACCTTAGGTTTACGGCACTTGTAGTTGTTATAATTTAACTCCTTCTCCTGACAGGTCAGATGAATATTAAAGTCCCCACATAGAATCAGAGGGGTACACCACGATGCCAGCTCAACATTCAGCCCATCTAATATTGCTGCCTCATCAAAATTCAATCCATAGACTGTGCATATTACAACCTTAGCAGACTCCACTACACATTTTGCTATAGCCCACCTGCCAAAGTTATCCACCAGTATTCTCCCTGTCTCTTAAATTCCTTGGCGCGCCATAATAGCCACCCCCCTGTTTGTGGCAGTCTTTTGAGATGCCGCAATTAATATATAGCCAAGCTCTTTTACCAGCCTACGTTTGCTCCATGGTATATGCGTTTCCTGTAAACTCAGGATGTCAGGTTTCATTAGCTATAGATCAGTCGCTACTAGTTGCCTTTTGCCGCTATTATTCAGCCCACAGACATTAAAGAAACATATGCGTAACCCCAGGGCTGTCGTCCTACGCCCCATATCTTGTTGCTGTGTTCATCCGAACAAATATAATTACCTTTAAAACACTCACGATAGCCTCCTTTTCTTTGTTATGGATTGATTTTTTTTACCGTTATGTATTTTTTTTCGCGAGATAGTCACCGATGATGAGAAATGTGGGCACAACTGGTGAGAACCAAGCAGTAAGCTCCTATGGTGTTGCGCACATGAGGTGCTATCTCACTTTTTCACAATTTTTTGTTTCACATACACCAGTCTAAGTAGAGGGTATTTGTTTACAACACAGTGACGTACATTTTGAAGGTTGTTTTCTAAAAAATAGGGCCGGAATGAGTAGGGACAATACCTGTGTATCATGAAGGGTTGTTGTTTGGGTTTATAAAATTAATCCCCAATCCCACTCAGAAAGTTGATAGAATCAAGTGCCCATTTATGATCAGGTTTGATGGTTATTGTTGGCTGTTTTGAGTGGAGGGCGACCTGATCATTTTTCCCTCTGTAGCTCCTTAATGTGAGAGATAGTTAATTGGGGACCATGGAGTGGTAGATGCCTGGCAGACCTTGAATTATCTGGAGCCGGGATATACTTTTTATTCTTGCCCTCTCCATAAATTAATAAGGCTTGATTATGTCTTTACGTCAAAAATACTTATGGTAGGAGCAAGGATTATGTCTTTACGTTAAAAATACTTATGGTAGGAGCAAGGATGCAAGTATGGCCAAGGATCACGGCGGACCATGGTCCATTGTTACTAAACATGCCCACCATCAGTAAAAGTCGACCAGTGAGATCTTTTTCTTTCTTTTGACAGGAAGCTCCTATTGGATACCTCATACCTTAACCATATCAAAGCCTGAGCTACACAATTGTTGAATATTAACAGAGGCTCAACCTCTACGGCTATGGTGTGGGATGCTCTAAAGGCCAGATTAAGAGGTGAAATGCTTAGCTATAGACTGTATAGACAGAAGCAACTCCAGACTACTATGCAGGGACTCCTAGACGATCTTAGAATAGTGGAGGAAGAACTTATCCAAGAAATTATCAGGGGAGTGGATATGCATGTGTTGCAAACAAGGATAGCTTGCTGTAAATCAAAAATTAATATGGGGTGGAGCAAGGAAATTGCTAGCAAGTATAAGATATACAGAGAAGAAATATACGAATATGGGGAATATACGAATATGGGGAAGCCATAGGGAGCTGTTTGGCACAAAGATTACGGGCTAAGGAAGCTTCACCAAGAATTGGAGCAATGACTGATACGGCGGGGGAATATAGTGGAAACAACTCAGGGGATTCTGGAAGTATTCCATGTTTTTTATAAGGAGCTCTACACACAGAGTGAATGTAATGATGTAATTATTGACGCCTTTTTTCAACACTTAGAGATGGTAGGTATACGGCAAGAAGAGCAGGAAATACTTTATACCCCGATACCCATAGAGGAGATTGAGGAGGCGATAGACTCATTAGCCAGGGGAAAGGCAGCAGGACCAGATAAACTACCGCTCAAGGTCTATGGAGCTTTGTTTCAGGAGATAAAGGAATATATGCTCACCACATTTCAAGATACAGAGCTTGGGAAGCCTCCACCATCTTGGCAAGAGGCCAACATAGTAGTTTAAAAAAAAAAAAAAAAGATAAAGCCCCAGCTTCGCCAGGGTCTTATAGACCAATATCTTTATTAAATTGTGACGGCAAAATGTATGCTAAAGTCTTGGCAACTAGATTGGCGTGAGTAATTACGCCCCTGGTATCTATCCACCAACATGGATTTATACCTGGCAGGGGCACGGTCAGCCATATAAACAGTAGTTACCTTGATTGATCTAGCTAATGTACAACATAGAAGGTTGGGCTTGATACATCTCGATGCCGAAAAGGCGTTTGACCATGTCTCCTGGACTTTTTTATCAGCAGTCTTGCGTAAGATGAGGCTTGGTATAGGTTTTATCAGAGTGTTTCAGGCTATGTATAATTCCCCAACTGCCAGGATTTGTATAATGGGCAACATATCCAATCTAGTTCATATAACTAGGAGGACAAGGCAGGGTTGCCAAAGTTCCCCGCTGTTATTTGCCCTGTATATCAATCCCTTCTTAACAATGTTGGAGGGTAGCAATAGGATCAGCTCCACAATTTGTGGGCAGTACCAAACTCTGGTTCTATCCTACATGGATGACATTGCAGTGGTGACATCAGATCCAGTGGCAGCTATTCTGGAGATAGAGCGATTGGCATATACATTTGGGGCGGTATCAGGATTTAAGTTAAATCCAACAAAGACACAAATTATTTGCACAACGGCGGCTTGCCCAGGTGATGCTCGTGTAACTGAGGAAGCTACATATTTGGGTATTAAAATCAGGATGTGCCTCCAGGAACTGGGGAGATATTTTGGTTGGGATTAAACAACAATTGCACCGCTTGGAATGTTTGCATCTCTTACTGGTTGGGAGGTGCAATGTTCTGAATGAGTATCCTACCCAAAGTTATGTATTATTTTAGAGCAGTACCACTAGAATTGACACAACAACAGCTGCAAAAATTGTAATCTCTAAGTGATCGTAATCCTGGGGGTTGGGCAGTCCCCAACTTCACATTTTATTACTACGCCTGTCTCCTTCAAAATATGGGGATATTTTTTAACAGGAGAGGAAGTGGACACCCCGGCAGAAACACCATCAATATATCAGATGCTGATGGGTTCAGCAGCTAAAAATTGCTTATTTAGGTTTTCGGAGCCAAGCTATTTTAAAACAAACTCGCTTTAAGGTGGTACTGGCAGCATAGAAGGTCTGGAAAACAGTACAGAGTATGTTACAGGTTAGCGGGATAAGTTTCTATACCCCTATGCATTCTACGATATTGCTGCCCCCTGTCTTCTGGGATCTCAGAATGGATAAATGGAGGGCCAAAGGTATAACGCAAATAGGAGATTTATATGACGAGGAAGGACTTTCCTCATTTTCGTGTCTATCGGACAGGTATAGTTTGCAAAAAACTGATTTCTTTAAATATTTGCAAATACGTGATTATTTATGTAAACATTAGAAGCGGACCGGGATAAAACCAACTCTTTGGTTGAGGCAGTAAAATGGATAGCTAAAATAGGTGTATTATATGCTACCCTAATGGATACGCAGCAGGATGATTTAGAGGCCCAAGATTGTAAATGTGGTATTAGGGTAGGGTGGGAAGGGCAGGATATGGAACATTCATTAGAAATGGCTGAAAAAAATGTGGTCTCTGCTTGTATCATGCAGCCGCGAGGATGTTGAAATGAGGTGGTTCAAAAAATGGAAAGTGCTTTAGTTGCAGGAACGATAACGCTGGTATTGTGCATATTTTTTATGCGTGTACCTATCTAACACAACTGAGGAGCCATATAGAAAGGTTTCTGTCTGAAATTACAGGCGTAGACATCTGTATAACAATGGAGGTGATGTTACTAGGGGTTTGGGATAGTTTCAGGGAGGGACAACCAGGGTATCCATTCCGATATTTAATATTCATGGCCACAGCGGTGGCCAGTTTATGTGTTGCGTTAGTATGGCTACAACAGGAGGCCCCTTCCTTCGAGATGCAGAGGGCTAAATTCTATAACACCTTCAATCTTGAGTTTAGTCCTTATTCTCTGAAAACAACTAAAAGGCAAAAATTGGGTATACAGATATGGGGTCCCATGATTGAACACATGAAATGATATAATATAACTGTACAATTGGAAGTATTATACTCCCGATGGAGCATCTGGCACTATGATCTTTTTTTATTTTTTCTTTGTCTCTCTGTTTCTATGTGTTCTGCTATGGTTCCCGTCTCCTTTACCTTAGCTCCCAATATTTATAAGTTGTAATGATATATTATGGATTGATAGCCATTGATTTCTTTAAGATATGTTGTTGATGTTGGCTTTTGCATGTTGTGTGTTACATTTTTTCAAATGAGACTATATTGATATTTGTAATGGATTGAAAAAAAAAAAAGGAACGGCTTGTGCTATTACACAATTATGCTCCTGACTCAATCAGGACATGGACATCCAGTAAAAGCCTTTAATAGTGCACTATTGATGCTGTCTCAAACGGAATATCTAGTGACAGCTTGTGCAATTGGACCATTGCCGCTAACACCACTTAAGTAAAATATCTCACTGAAATGCAAAATGCACGCAATAATGAGTGAAACCAACCCTTTCTTAGAGCATTTCTACTGCTGCACACCACCACAGCCCCAAGAGAATACACAAGATATTTCACATTTTCACTTTTGAGTTGAAAGAACTACATACTGCAGGATCAGGGAACTCTGCATTCTTCTGACTAAATAAATGTCGCCCTTTTCCTATAAAGGTGCAATTACCATGCTCTCTTCTCCCCATCAGCTGATTGGAGGCATCTTTTCATCATGGTAGCAGGGACCTGTGGTGGTGCACGTTCCATCTGTGACATGCCAGTGCGAATAGGATTTTTCCTCATTCTCATCTTGGCAGTCTCAGATCAATTTCCCTTACAAAGAAAGTTATCAAATTTATGACAATGATAGAGGTATTTAGCCTTATGTACAAAAAGGGGAGTGAAAGATTATGAGCATATTTTAAGGCAAATTAAGTTATAAGTTTAAACAAGTTGATAATTACAGTTTATGGTATTCTTTATTTTTATTGTTGCGGTGAGTGATGAAAAAAAACATGAGTTTTGCCTTCCCACATGCAGTTCTGTTTCAATGGGAATTTTTGCACCTCCGAGATAAGGGTAAATGTTTCGTATAAAAATGTCTAAAGTATTTGCAGCCTATTGCCAAAGCAAACAGTTGAGTCCTAGGGCACTGTTTGGGCTTGCCATGCGGAAAGGTATTTCTGGTATCTAACATGATTGATTGAAACTAGTCTGTTGATGTTCTGTGGTTAAATGCTTGAGTATACCAAAGGATTTTAGAGACTCTTCATTTCACCTCATTGTGAAATGTCTAGATTCTGTATTAAGCAAACTTTGGTAAAGCCAATAGGTCTGGCTTTAATACGGAAATACATGCAACTATGGGCATAAATAAATGAGGCTTTCGCGCATTAGCACACTAAGGGCCCGAATTATATATTGCCTGTATGTATACTCCGTCACAACGGCGACAAAGTGTACATGCCACCAATTTGAAGGTCCCCTTGTCCAATTTGATACGCTGACCTTCGGTCACAGCTCTATAGCAAACTGTAAAATATATTGACAAGAACTGTTCCTAACAATGTCTTTATAAATTACTGCCTGATTGGTGGTCATTTATAAATTAGGCGGGCAGACTCTGGCCGTCTGCCTAAAAATAAATCAGTCTCTAAAGCACACAGCTTTTGCCAATCGTGTGTACTTACACACAGTGACAAAATGCAAGTGCTCACCAAATTCCTACCTTATCAGCCTGCAGGATGGCTCTGAGAGCTTGGTCTGGATTCCGTGAGCTTGAGAGACATACTCAGCCTTCTACACTTTCCTGATTGGTAAATTGAATACCAATAATTGGTTAATGGTAACATCTGTTATTTCAAGAGCTTTGGATGCTCGCCTTCACATTAAAGTGCAGTGTCATATGAATATGTTGCATTCACTCATGTATCCTGTCCTGAATAATATGTACAGTGATTCAGTGCATAATATGGGTAAAGTTATGTATAAAAAAAAATCTAGATTATGCCATTTATAGAATTTTGGCAGATATCACCATAATCCACGTCTTTGAATGTGTCTAAAGAAACTGTCACATGAAAATCAACAACAACATGTCAAAGGTACTGCGTGCAAATGCATGAGTCAGTTTTCCCCTTCTGCCTCTGGTAAATTACGGAAACGAAAAATATCAAAGCCAGCTTTAAGAAACACGAGCCAGCAGTCCAGTTTTCTCGTTATCTCGTTGGGACAATTTAAATAAAAGAGGGGATACGCTTTTCTTCCTAAAGTGGCTGTGGCAGGAGCCAATGCAAAGGTGCCACTTTCCAGGGCAATGCGAGTTTGCATCCTTGGGACACCACTTGCTTGATGGTGAAACTGAATTATTGTAAAAGTCAAGAAATAGGGTTTTTTTCAGTGTACAGGGAAATTTGTCTGGGGTGCTTAAATTATTCTCTCCATTCCTATAGCGGTGGCATGTGTTTCTCTATCATTAGCCTGCGAGACTATTAATGCAGAGTAGGGCCATATAGCAAAGCAGGTACCATACACCTCAATCCTCCTGAACAGACTGAGCAAATGTTACAGTAGTGTTTGCATCACGGAGACATAATTAACAGCAACATGCTCTAGTTATGATATACTGAATTTAAATATAATAAAGATTACGGCCTAAGTTTGGAGAGTGGCCTCACTCTATAAGGGTGGCAGAGAACATAGGGGCAGATTTATGTTAGACTTGCGCCACTTTTACGCCGCCGTTGCGTCACTTTTGTGACGCAGCGGCGGCGTAAACCATGCGCCATGTTGCGCCTTATTTACAACGTGACGCATCTAAGGAGATGCGTCACGTTGTAAAGCCCTGCGCTACATTAAACCTGCGTCAGGTTTAATGTATGCACGGTGGGCGTTCCATCTGAAAAAGCCTCGGAAAAGTGACGCAGTGAAATCTACAAGATTTCACTCAGTCACTTTTCCGACGCTGCTGCGTCAAAACCTTGCGCCTGCTTGAAGCAGGCGTAAGGCATGACGCAGCATGTTAGGTATGGGCAGCCCCTAAACATTGCTGGAGTTGCGTCGTGCTTGCGACACGACTCCAGCAATGCGCCGCCCTTACGCCATCAGATGCGTCACGCATCTGTTTTTCCTTGCGCCACGATGCGCTGCATTGTAAATGCGGCGCATCTGTGGTGGCGCAAGGGTAAACTTGCGTGACGCATCTTTCCTGGTGCATCCCTGCTGATTTGTAGGGATGCGCCAGGAAACATAAATCTGCCCCATAATGTCTATCACCCTTACGGACTACCACCCGCCACATTTAGACATCACTGTGGTAATCTATGTGTCTTCAGAGGAACTCAAACATAACTGTGACCCACATTATGACACAGACCAAGATGCACAGCCTCTGAAGGGGGGCCCATTGCCCCCTGCAATCCAAAATATGATCCACATTTTAAAGATTACCTTTAACCAGGTCATTCGATAATCTTGTCCCATTTTTTTTTCAGTTCAAACAGGCTGAACTCCGAGACATTCACATTTCAATGATTTTATTAGCCATATGCTGTTTCCAACAGTGATGGGTTCAACTTAAATAAGGATGAAAGACGCATCATGTCACCACTATGTAACATGAAGGAATTACCTATTGTGGATCATCACTGTTGGAAACAGCATATGGCTAATAAAATCATTAAAATGTGAATGCTTCACCTCGCCGCAAAGACATGGAACACCCTCCCCATCCACCTACGGCAGACCCAAGACCTGCTGACCTTCAGAAGACTTCTCAAGACCTGGCTATTCGAGCAGTAGCAGCATTCCCTCCCCCCCCCCCCACCCCCCCAGCGCCTTGAGACCCTCACGGGTAGTGCGCTTTACAAATGCAATGATTGATTGATTCATTGATTGAATGTCTCGGAGTTCAGCCTGTTTGGATTGAAAAAAAGGGGACAAGATTATAAATGACCTGGTTAAAAGTAATCTTTTACTTTAAGTGGAGAAGTGTGGCTCAATGGTTAGAGCGGCAGACCCTGATGCAGAGGTCTGGCCCGGACCAATTCCCGCCTCGGCGGGTCTTGGGCTCAATTTCCCCGGACCTGATAATTCTCTCCTCAGTGCCTGTTCTAATCATGGGTCACACTCTGCAACTCTGGGCAATAGCTTGCTTAATCTCCACAATGGCCCCAACAGCGCTAGGATGCCTGGCTTCACCTTGGGGGTGCCCAGGAGTGGGCACTTCACTGGGAAAGGCCAGGAAGGGTTCCACAGCGGTATGTGCACGGGGGTGTGTGGAGCGCTATATAAATGCACTACATTTACATCTTTAAAAGAAAAAATTATGTGGATCGTATTTTGGATTGCAGGGGCCAATGGACCCCCCTTCAGAGGCTGTGCACCTTGGTCTGTGGCATAATGTGGGTCACAGTTATGTTTGAATATCATTACGGGCAGAGCACGCACCTAGGTTTGCATGCCATAACCTTCCGCCTTAGAGCATTTGTTGAATAAGTGGTTAAAAAGTGAACAAAATGGGTGTGGATCCTCCTCCTCAAATACCCTCAGAGGAACTGCCATCATGGCCGCTCTCCTGAAAACACTGCCAGTTCGACATGATGTTGCCGTCTTTCTAGCAAGCGCAGACCAAACGCTCACGTTTTTGCCAAAGCAGGCGGTTGCTTTTGAAAGCCCAAATACTGATGAATCCCACACCCTGGATCATGTTCCCATTTTCTTTTTTATTCTATCTGGTCCTAAGGTTTTTCAAGACACGGATGCACGGAAAAAAATAGAGCAGCGGTCTGATATCCTTACTCTGACATGCCCAACTCCATCAGTCCTTCGGAGTAAGCTGGTGCCAGAGGAGCCCTGCCATCAGAAAGATGAGGGTCTGGTAGACAGGGTACTCCACCACATTTCTGAAAAGAGTACCCTGTCCATCAAACTCTAAATTGGGCCCTTATTATAACATTTGCAATGAACTTCGATACGTTTATGGGTTTATAGGAGGTGACCCTCTCTGGAATTTATTTAATTTATGGTAGTTACGAATGTCCACTGAGTGTAAAAGTGTCTTCAGAGTGGGTTCCTAAAACAATATAAATCAACATATACAAATTAACATATAAAGGCCAATGAGACTATAAGTCCAAGAACAATGCAATCAAAAATACTTTTCTCTGTTTGTCGGGCACAACCTGTTTTGTTAAAAAAAAACAAAATGAATAACACTAGTCTGACGACCCCAGATTGGAAGTGGAAGGAGAGGAAGTCAACAGGTTCGAGAACAGGGAAACAGCACAGAGGAAAACAGGAAAGGTGGTTTATGGGCAGGTTTATTGATGAGCGGAAAGCGCGATGCACCTCTGTAGGGCTGGATTAGGAGAGGAGTGAACACTTGAAGGGTGGTAGAAGTATTAGAAGTGTTAGCAGGGGTAGCATTAAGGCAAAATAAGTAATAGGGAGGCTGAGGGAAAGATAATTGGGTTACGAGGGACGAGAGAAAAAGTACAAAAGGTGTAGTGGATAATTGTTTCCTTTTATTAAAGACAATAAAGTATCGTTGTGATCCTGGTCAAAAAGAGGCTGGATATATTTTTACGAAAATGAAGCCATGCACAAGACGGATTTGGATAACTTGGCAATGTTAATCATTAACGAATATTTATAGCAATGAGTTTCTGGAGAAAGTTTCTCCAGAATGGTATGCTATGGTAATATTTGTCATGTTATTTCAAATGTCAAGTCATGTTATGCTGTGCATGTTTTATTAACGAGCTAGTTTACTCACAGCGTTCCTTGTCCTTAGGAAGGAGAGCCAGATCAAAAGAAAACAAGCACTGGGTCAAATAAATTGAAGCCTTAAAAGAAAGATTGTCAATGCCTTGAAAGTGGGACATGTAAGTATGTCTCAGGAGCTCTAAGTGCATTGAGATTCTGAGAGGAACTAGAAGAGAGAGAGGACAGCAGCCAAGCTTGGCTCTTTAGAAGCTTGGAATATGCTGAAGAGTGTGGGAGGGAGTGTAGTTAGACAGTGGCACTGCCCGGAAGTCATAAGATTTCTCATTGATAATGTGATGTGATCAAGGAGAACATTGGCTTGTTTCGGAAAAACCAGAGTTGCCCTTTAACCCCTTGGCTGCGGCAGGAATTCCGCCGCAGCGCTGGGGGGGGTTTGGGGGCAGTGCGGTGGCGCTGTGCTCATGACGGAGCCACTCCGTCATGAGTCACGGTTGAGCTGTGCTCATGACGGAGTGGTTCCGTCACGACTCCGCCCACTGCGCTAATCGCCCGCACAGGCGGGGAATTAGCGCCGCATGGGCGGAGCGGCGGCCAACGGCCGCAGCATGACGGAACCACTCTGTCATGAGAACACGGCACCCGTGGCTCATGACGGAGTGGTTCCGTCATGAGCGGGGAAGGGGTTAAGAAGAGAAGCCACTTTGCAGAAGAGGAAGTGATGTCCAATGGCCTGTTTATGAAAAATGTGGAGCTTGCGAGAACCATTTGAATATACAGTAAGAGAGGCCTGCTGTGATCTGAAAAGTTATCTGGAGGTTAGAATTAATATCGACTCCCATGTTTTGAGCGCATTTTGAGGTGGAAGGGCATGTTTCCAATCTCTGTAGGCCACAAAGTCGCATGCCCACCAACGACCAGCACTTTGATCTTTTCAGCATGCAGCTTCAGTCAATGTCTCATCACCCACTTGTTGTCCAACATGTATTACTGGAGTTTGATGCCATGTAGAAGGTGACCGTTCAACCAAAATCCAAGTTCATTGTTGTCGGCAAATTATTAAAATTGGAGTAAATGTGGGGGGCTATGAGGGTCGTGTCAATTTTGAAAAATTTGGTGAGAGTGCAGACCTGTATGGCACCCCAGGTGAATAGCCCTATAACTAAGCAAATTGAGTGTGATGAGATGAGGAAAGGCAGAAACCAATTCAGCAGGAATCCAACCAGGCCAATAGCCCGCAGACTGTTCAGCAGCAGACGCTGAGAGGCAGTCATACTCAGTAAAACAAAATCTAATAGTGTCAGAGAAAGGGCCAGATCAATACTAGTTTTTATTTGATGGGAACAACTTCTCCTTGAAGAATGCCAGAATTACAAGAGACATTCATGAGTCAGCCAATGAAGGATAAAGGATGAAAATAGCAAAAAGGTGACTGATACCAGATCATGGAAGATCTGGATTGTGAAGCAATGGCTTTTTGCAGGTTCACCCCCACTTTTCCCCCATGCTTTTTTACTATGAGGAACCGGTGCAATGACTCTGTAATACACTGGGCCCTGCTAACAAGGCCTCAGTGCATCTGCTCTAACCCTTAAAAGTATATATTTCATTGATTTATCCCCAATTGTTACCTTACTTATAAGTCCCTGGTGCATGGTAGCAGGGATACCCAGGGCCTGTAAATTAAGGGTCCCCCGTGGACTGTAGTACTAATTGTGCCAGTACGAGCGTGATAAAGGAAAGCATTTCTCCCATCCTGCCACTGCCGACTGCATTTAAACTGCCAACTCAACTTTGCCATTCAAACTTATGGCAAAGCCCAAACCTTTGTGTTTAACTTCGATAAGTCACCCCCAGGCTGGCATAAGGAAACCCAAGGCAGGGTGCTGTATATTAAAAAGTAGGACGTGCTTTTTCACTTCCTTACAGCAAATGCTCACATAGTTGTTTTACTGCAAAAAGGCTATTCATTTTGAACAATTTTATCTCAGATAGAGGAGATTTTAAGATTAAGTAGAAAGCAAGCTATTCACAATATGCCTGAGAAGTGCTACGATAAAGGAAAAGAATGTAGGTGCAGTAATTTCATTATTTTTTTTTGGGTATCTGTTGTGGTGACTCTATAACAAAAAAATAGTTTTTTTGAGCCGTTCTCTGTTCTGATATATGTTTGCGGACGAGGTATTGACAATGCTGCTTTTGTTAGAATCCTACTTACGACACTCTGCTCTCTCAGCAAATGTTTTATGGAGTTTTAAAGTTAACAGTTGCACAGATAACCAAGGTGCAGATTCACGTTTTGGTTTTAACCTAAGGAGAAGTAGACACATCTATGATCTTGCTGGCCACTTAATATTTTGTCTAACTTCAATCTAGATCATATTTTTTTAGGTCTTATATTGGTGTTTTACATCAATCAATCAATCAATCAATCAGGGATTTGTGAAGCGCGCTACCCACCCATGAGGGTCTCAAGGCGCAGGGAGTTGGAGCAGCTCCGTCTCATTAGAAGATCCAGGCTTTGAGGCTCTTGCTGAATGCTTGCAGGGTCCGGGTTTGTCTGATGCTGAGGGAGAGTTTGTTCCAGGTCTTGGCTTCGGTGTAGGAGAAGGATCACCCCCCCCCCACTCTGGCTCTGTGGATGCATGGGATTTTGGCCAGAACAAGATCGGAGGTTTCTCCTGGGTGCGTAAAAGGAGATTCTTTCGTTGAAGTATTGGGGTCTGATGTTGTGAAGGGATTTCTAGGCGTGAGTGAGGAGCTTGAAGGTCACTCTCTTTTCGACGGGGAGCCAGTGGAGTTCTCACAGGTGCTGGGTGATGTGGTGTTGTCGAGGAATGCCAAGGGCAAGTCTAGCTGGGGTGCTCTGGATGGTCTGGAGTTTGAGGAGTAGAGATTTGTTTATTCTGGCGTAGAGGACGTTTCCGTAGTTCATTCTGCTGGTTATGAGTGCGTGGGTGATGATCTTTCTGGATTCGGGGGGATCCATTTGAAGGTCTTGCGGAGGATGCGGAGGGTGTTGAAGCACACGGAAGATACAGCGTTGATCTGTCGGTTCATGGTGAGGGAGGAGTCGAGCATGATGCTGAGGCTGCGAGCGTGGTCTGTGGGTGTGGGAGGGTTGCTGAGAGCAGTGGGCCACCAGGTGTTGTCCCATGTGAAGGGGGTGGATCAGAGGAACGAGGACTTCCGTTTTCTCTGAGTTGAGCTTTAGGCAGCTGTTGCTCATCCAGGCGGCGATGTCTTTCATTTCTTCCTGGAAGCTGTGTCTGGTGATGTCGGGTTCGTTGGTGTGTGAGAGGATGAGCTGGGTGTCGTCAGGGTAAGATACTATGCTGAGTCTGTGTTTTCTGACAATGGTGGCGAGAGGGGCCATGTAGATGTTGAAGAGCATGGGACTGAGTGAGGATCTTTGGGGTACTCCACAGCTGATCTGTGTGGGTTCAGAGAGGAAGGACAGGAGTCTGATTCCCTGGGTTTAGCCAGTGAGGAAGGAGCGGATCCAGTCAAGGGTGGTTCCCCCAATGCCAGCGTCATGGAGAA
This sequence comes from Triturus cristatus, assembly GCF_964204655.1. Taxonomy (NCBI): domain Eukaryota; kingdom Metazoa; phylum Chordata; class Amphibia; order Caudata; family Salamandridae; genus Triturus; species Triturus cristatus. The sequence continues at coordinate 903,708,629 of NC_140593.1, forward strand.
TGGCGGTGAGAGTTCGGTGGGAGACGGTGTCGAAGGCTGCTGAGAGGTCAAGTAGGATGCGGGGAGCCATGTGGCCCTGGCCGAGAAGGGTGCTGATGTCGTCTGTGGCGGCTAGGAGGGCGGTCTCGGTGCTGTGGTTTCGGTGGAATCCAGATTGTGAGGAGTCGAGGATCGAATTGGCTTCTATGAACTTAGTGAGCTGGTTGTTGACGATCTTCCTGGTGACTTTGGCTGCGAAGGGTAGGGGAAAGATGGGTCGGTAGTTCTTGATGTCCGTCGGGCCTGCTGTGGGCTTCTTGAGGAGCAGCGCATTTGCAGGCATTGGGTAATGTGCCAGGTTTGAGGGAGCAGTTGATGGTACGTCATAGTTTGGGTGCTATGGCGGAGGTGGCTCTGTGGCAGATGTGGAGCGGGCACTGGGCACAGAACATTTTGTGCTTGTACTATTATACATTCTTGCTGTAAGTAAGGCAGAGTTATACCACCATAACATGAGAGCAGATTTATGAAGGTGGCAATGTCTGAAAAGAATATTTGTTCATATTGTGTTTTATTTTGTTGTGGTGATGATGTGTTGCATTGCCTTTTGTGCTTTGATTTGTGCTGCAAAATGGCACTGTGCTATTGTTGTGTTATAGTGTGGCTCTTGTGGTTTTTTCTGTTTTGAATACTTTGTTGTGTTGTGAACGATTATGTTTTTGTTGTGTTATTATTTCCTTTGCAGTCTCTTGTTATTGTGTTTTTATTGATGCCGACAAATTTTGCTATATTCCCAGCCAAAAGCAGTGCATCTCTTTAGGTACTTTAACTATTAAAGACCCCAGTCCTCCCAAAATTAGGTGAGAGACCCTGTTCTAAATTCACACTTGCAGTTCTCACTTTTTGTGATACAGGTCCTGGAATGATCTTCTCTCAGTTTCTGAATAGCTTCTGTTTTTTGACAGGGACAGGATGACGTGGAAAATCTTACGGTGTAATAAATGTTGCCCTATGTTTTTTTGTTGGAATTACATACAACTCTTCTTGTGTTACCTTTCACTCTAAATAGAATTTACTGGGTCTGATCAAGAATTTCAAGCTCAACAGATATTTCCTACTTTCCATGTAGTTTGACTCAGAGAGCCTGATTTAGCATTTGTTGGATGGATACTCTGTGACAAAACGAGACAGATATCCCTATCCACCTTATGGCAACTGCAGGATATCCTACGATTTTGGTACTAGGACACAATACCAGAATAGTAACATGGCATAAGACACTGACACAGACAGTAATTGGAGGGACACATTACTATTGTACTAACATAGGGATACTGACATGGAGACACTGACTTGGGGTCACTGCCATGGGAACACTATAACACTGACACAGGGGTCCCAATACTGACAGGGGGATAATGACATAGGGACACTGGAACCTGAACATGTGGTCATAACATTGGCACTAGGATACTGACAAGGCAGCACCAACAATCTCACAGTGAGACTGACCCAAAATCACCACCACTGGATTCTCAGATACTTGGACACTGACAGTGGATCACACATACAGCAAAATTGTGTAGGTTAGTGACAATAAGAGACTGATACATGGACAATAGGATACTGACACTAAGGTACTGATGTTTGGACACAACACCAGAACAATGACACAAGACAGGGACTATAATACAAATACATCTACTAGAAGCACTGGTGTACTGATGTGCAGTTAATGGACATTGAAACTGGAATGCTAACACATGCACTCTGACATGGAAACACTAACATAGGGACACAGGTATTTGATGCTGCCACTGGAACACTAACATGGTTCTTATTCACTGTAATCGTGGCAAGGGTTACTACCACAGTGACACTGCCTAGGGCCATGGACACTGATGCGAGGACCAGAGGACACTGACACATAGACCCTGAAACTAACATGAGGACATTGACATAGGGATGTTGGCACTTGTATATGGACAATGGCAATGACACTGAAGAATTCACATGGTCACATTAACGTTGGGACACTGAGACACAAGTAGATAGAGAAATAGTGACACTGGCATTGATATTAGAACACTTACAGGGGGAAGCAAACAGAGGGACACTGACACACACATGAACTGAAACTGACATGGGGAGGTCGATGCAGGAAAGCAAACACATTCATAAAACACGTATGCTGAGACATTGGCACCAGCAATGGGCGGCTGACACAAGGATGCTATGAAACAAGGATACTTACACTAACAATAGGAAGTGACCCAACACAAAGGCACTAGTAAGAAGGAACTGACACTGAGTTCCTGGCACTAGAGCCCCTGGAGGACGCAGACAATTGGGTATCAACATGAATACTGACAGTGAAGGTACTGACACAATGATTATGACACTGGGACACACACACACAAGCACTTATATGAATACATTCACAAAGGAGCACTAGAATATCAACACTGACACTTGAACACCAGCACAGACATGGGAAAGCACATTGCTGCCACAAGAATGCAGCTAAAGAGACACTAACACTGGGACAGCTAAACACACATGGGGACATTGCAATGGCAACAATGGGACTATGAAACAGACATTGAGATGGGTGATATTGCTACTGGGAGACTCACTGAGGGACACTGAAACTAGCAAAGAGACATGTGGACACCAGATATCAATAGTGATAAAGGGATATTGATATTTGGACACCGATATTGTTACAATTTTCATATATCTTCTCTTGCACCCTTCCAAATTATATATATTCATTTATTCAGGTGAATGATTCAAATGATTGCCATAGGGTATTGAATTGTCTTTCCAGTGATTGTTTTTAAATAATGCTCAAAGCTTCATAGAAATTGATATCTTGATTTCTAAATAATGTAAGTGAAACGTTAGTCAGACTTTACTACTAATTATTTTTTTGGAAAATGTTCAACAATGTTTAAATAGAGTATATAACCTAGAATTGAAAATTATAAGATAGAGAGGAACTTCGTACCAGGGATTCAAAACTGAGAGTGATACAGAAGCTGTAATCACCATGTCTTGCTGAAGGCTATGGGGAAGGCATATCTAGCCTTCACTCGGCTTATCTACAGACTTGCAGGAGCAGCTGCTGTTTCTTTGCGGAAGGTTGGTTCTATTGTGCAGAAAAGGTATGCAGGTTTAAACCATATCTATAACTCAAATTAGGCCTCTTTCAGTGTTATGTTTAGCTTAGTTAGCTGAGAGAAAAGGGGTGGGTTAGGGCTATTGATGCAAAGAAACTTTAGGATACCATTATTCTGGCTGCTGGCAAATATCATTGCCACTGTCTTGATCATTGTTTATAATAGTTACTATTCATATTGTGTGCACTAGGATAGGATTTTTATTTTAATAAATCCTGACAAAATATATTCCTAGTTTTCTAATGTTCTTGGGTGTGCTTGTTCAAGATGAAAGAGGGTACCAAATCCTATCCCTGTGAAATCTTACAGGATTGATCATTAGCTACAAGACACCTCACTCAAGTAATGCTCAGTAGGCTGGGGGTGTTGTAGTCCACTGGGGTTTTTGTCTCAGCTTGGCATATTGACTAAGTCCTTGGTGCCAGAGAGTCTAGAAAATCAATATCTGGAAAGTGCCCTGGAAAGAAATCCAGAAGACATATCACAGTGGAACACAAGCAAAACAACACTTCGACTGTTACTAACATTGGGAGACTGACATTGCTATATTGATACTGGCACACAGGGATAAAGGGATACAGGGGCATTGACATAGTGAAAGGCAGCAGTCAAGTTTGCTGAGTGGGTGCCATGTTTTAAGCTCTTGCTTTATTTTGCTCAGAGAAAATAAACTCCTAAAGCAGGAGTTTGTTTTCTGAATAAAATGGAAACTGCCTGACATGCAGAGAGCTTTTTCCCTCAAATGGGGACCAGCTAACACTTCCCATGCCGGTTTCTGCTACTCCTTGCCCTTAATAGGGCTGGACGGCTGTCACTCTGGCACAACAGTCCTGTGGCCGATGGACCTCTGTGTCAAGGGATACTCCTAACAGAGTCAGTTGGGGTCTGCCAAAAGTATTCTAATGGCTTCCCTGATCCTAATTAGGGTTGGGGAACTGAACGGTTTGCGAGGTGGGAAAACCACCATTTTGTGGTGTTGCCCATGCATAGCCAAGCACTAAATAAGGTCCTATGTGCCAATGAGTTAAGCACTACCTTTAAACCACATTCAGTTAATATCAGTGGATGTAAGTAAAACAGGCTGATAAATGCAGCATTTTACACACTTTCACACAAAGGTGCATTGCAGAAAACACCCAACCACATGTATAATTGCAGTTATGTTGCGTTCAGTTTTACTGCGACCCTTGACCTTCTGGTAGGTCGACCCCCCCGCTGCAGCTCCGCCTGCACCCCCACTGTCACGGTTGCTGCTGCCGCTGGAGAATTCGAGGCCCTCCACCATCCGCAGGCTTCCACCTGCGCCTCATCCCTGGTGGCCACTGGTGGCCTTAGGTTTGTTCTCGCTTGCTGCCTGTTGCTTGTGCCTGTATCTGTCTGTGCCCCCTGCCCCCGCTCGCCGCTTTGCTCTGTGCCCCTTTTATTCTGTACCCCTCGCTGTCCTTTTTACCCTTGTGCTGACTTTGTGCCTCTGTGACCCTTGATTTTGTGCCTGTAACTGTCTGTGCCCCCTGCTCCTGCTCGCCGCTCTGCTTCTGTGCCCCTTTTACTCTGTACCCCTCACCGTCCTTCGTACCCTTGCGCTGACTTTTGTGCCTCTGTGACCTTGATTTGTACCCCTTTTGCTCTCCTGTGCCCCGCGCCGGTCTCCAGTCCCCCGTCCCCGCTGCTGCCTCCCCTGCAGCCCCGCCCCCTCCACGCCCATTCATCACACCCGTCCCTCGCCTCCCGCCTCCCAGCTGCTCCTCCCTCCCCACCTCCCCATATATGGCGGGCGCTGCGCGGTGAGGAGAGCGACCCTTGACCTTCTGGTAGGTCGCTCCCCCCCCGCTGCAGCTCCGCCTGCACCCCTGCTGTCGCGGTCGCTGTTGCCGCCGGAGAATTTGAGGCCCTCCACCACCCGCAGGTTTCCACCTGCGCCTCATCCCTGGTGGCCAGTGGTGGCCTTAGGTTCGTTCTCGCTTGCTGCCTGTTGCTTATGCCTGTATCTGTCTGTGCCCCCTGCCCCCCGCTCGCCGCTTTGCTCTGTGCCCCTTTTATTCTGTACCCCTCGCCGTCCTTTTTACCCTTGTGCTGACTTTGTGCCTCTGTGACCCTTGATTTTGTGCCTGTAACTGTCTGTGCCCCCTGCCCCCCGCTCTGCTTCTGTGCCCCTTTATTCTGTACCCCTCGCCGTCCTTTTTACCCTTGCGCTGACTTTTGTGCCTCTGTGACCCTTGCTCTTCTGTGCCCCGCGCCGGTCTCCGGTCCCCCGTCCCTGCCGCTGCCTCCCCTGCGGCCCGCCCCCTCCGCGCCCATTCGTCATACCCGTCCCTCGCCTTCTGCCTCCCAGCTGCTCCTCCCTCCCCACCGCCCCATATATGGCGGCCTCTGAGCGGCCACGCGCAGCGGGCGTGCCGCTGGCGCGCCTAAGGCAAGCCCGTCTGCGCCCGTTCGCGCCTGGACCGCGCCCAGCGCCAGAACCCCTGGCCCCCGCAGCAGCCACGAGGACCGCCTCAGCTACGACGCCAAAACCCTCATCGCTCTCAACCCAGGAAGGACCCACACCTGCTGCAAGGCCGCCCCGAGGCGCACCCACGGCCCCTTCACCTGCCGGAACTGCAGCTTCTCCTGCCACGAAAGCGCCAAGACACCCACCACAATGGAAGCCAACCAGCTTAGATACATCCTGATCAACACCGGCTCCGCACACAAACCCGCCGTCAAACTCTGGGACCTACTCGACACCACATCACTGGACGTCGCCTTCCTGACCAAGACCTGGATGAACGAAGTCTCCTCGCCAGACATCGCCATAGCCATCCCAGACGGGTACAAGATCACCCACAGAGACCGCACAGACAGGACCGGAGGAGGAATCGCCATCGTCCACAAAAACACCATCAGGATCTCAACAAACACCAATGACACCCTCAGCACCGCCGAACACATGCACTTCCAGATCCACACGGACCCAAAGACCACCCTAAGAGGCACCCTCGTCTACAGACCGCCAGGACCCCGGCCTCAATTCTGCGAATCCATCGACGACCTCATCAGCATGCACGAGCTGACCTCCACCGACTACATCCTCCTCGGAGACCTGAACTATCACCTGGAGAACAACAACAACAGCAACTCCTCCACCCTGATCGACAATCTCGCCAACCTCGGACTGAAACAGCTTGTCACGACGCCGACCCACATCGCCGGCCACACGCTAGATGCGATCTTCTCCTCTAGCCCCCACGTCACCTTCAGCCACGCCTCCGGACTCACCTGGACAGACCACCACTGCATCCACTTCTCCTTTCCGAAAACCCCTCACACACCACCGCACCCTACAGACCCCCCACCGCTGCTGGGGCAAAGTCAGTGAAGAACAACTACAGACAAGCCTCGCACTCAACCCTCCGACAAACCCCACCAACCCAGATGAAGGTGCACTCGCTCTCGAACGCTGGATGAACGACTGCGACAACACCATCGCCCCGCTGAAAAACCCCACCAGCAGAGACACCAGCATAAGAGTCAGCTGGTTCACCCCGGAACTCCTCGACTCCAAACGCAGCCGCCGGAAACTGGAAAACATATGGCACAGCGACAAGACGCCAGACAACCGCACTGCCCACAAAGACTCCATCCGCAACCACCACCACCTCATCAGGACCGCCAAAAGAACCTCCTTCACAGACCGCCTTGACAACAACGTGCACATCAGCAAGGAGCTCTTCACCATCGTGAAGGAACTCTCCAACCCCAGCTCCAACGCCAACGACATCCCACCATCGCAAGCCCTGTGCGACTCCCTCGCCACCTTCTTTCACCAGAAAATCACCAACATCCATGACAGCTTCAGACCCCGGACGACCCCAGCCAACCACACCGCACCGAACCCACCGCACCCCACTGGCCACGACACCCTGACAACCTGGGCCAACGTGAGCATCGAGGACACAATCAAGACCATAGGAACAATCCACTCCGGTTCCCCATCCGACCCTCTACCGCACCACATCTTCAAGAAAGCCAGCAATTCCATCGCACCCCACCTGCACAAAATCATCAACCTCTCCTTCGAAACCGCCACCTTCCCTGAGAACTGGAAGCACGCAGAGATCAACGCCCTACTGAAGAAACCCAAAGAGGACCCGAGCGACCTCAAGAACTTCCGCCCCATCTCCCTGCTTCCGTTCCCAGCAAAGGTCATCGAGAAGATAGTAAACAACCAGCTCACCCGGCACCTCGAAGACAACAACATCCTAGACCCATCCCAAACAGGATTCCGCAGCAACCACAGCACCGAGACCGCCCTCATGTCGTACTTTAGAATTTGGGACCGCGTAGGAGGCAGGGCCCTACCCCTGTCCATCCCGGTAATAGCGAACCGCGAATGGTTAATGCGGTATGTATAAGTGCTTTGTGTAACGTTTTAGCTATGAATGCACTGTGTATACGCTATTTCACATCACTACGTGGGTTCCATTTTGTATCGATGGCCATCTTATGGTTGCCCTCACATAGGCTATATAGCATGAAGCGAATACGGGCCTTTTAGAGCACATGTGCCTTTCTTTGACTTTTCTGTGACCTGGGCAGCTTGGCTCCGCTGCCCCAGGTCAAACTGGTCTCACGAGTTCCCCGTCCTCTGGCCACCTGTGATTAGCATCAGGGCTTGACACACCATAAAGTCTTTTCATCCTACACGAGCCTCCAGCTAATCTCTTTCACACCTGACTGTTCCTGCTTTATGGCTTGTTTTCCAAACATGAGATGCTCATGTTTATTGGGGCCTATCGATATCTGATGTGGGATCTGAACCTTGCTGTGTAAATAATTGCGGGCTGGCCTAACTGGAATGTGGGATGGTCATCATGACTCTGCCTTTTCGTTTGAAATATATACATGTAATGGCCATATCGTAAACTAAGGAATGTATGCCTGAGGCAGGATATTCTGTATTTAAGAAGAAGCCCGTTTCTGTGATTTTCAGCAGTCTCCTGAGAACATAAACGCTGTTGTACTTCTAGGACGCCTGTAATTGGTCTGCAGCCAATAAACTGATCTTTGACTTCACCCAGAAGACTCTGTGTTTCTGTAGGTCTGAAACAGGAAGAACCCCGAAGTCATAGGGTGTGTTCCCCTGCACCGCTGGGCTTAAAATACCCAGTACTTCAGTTGGCGCCCAACTCGGGACGATTTCAGCGGTACCGGTCCAAGCCAGAGGTTCGTGAGGAGCTTCGTGTGGAAATTCTGGAGGAAGGCCGCCACTGCATCGACCCCTGCATGTCGACGTGGTCCGAAGGTCTTTTCTGCGAGGTTCTCCGCGTCCCGATGGCTACGAAGGACTGCTGCCCTGATTAATCGCCCTGTTTTGGACCCTTGACGATTTTGCTAGAGCGAAACAATCGAGAGAGTCTTCTGGTGACGCCATTGATCATCGATATTCAGTTAAGTATAAGTGGAGCGTCTCCCAATTTGTTTGGTATCCTTCGGGATAATTTTGGTTTATTTGGAGTTTGCAAACCCCAAAGCCAGAGGACTCGTGTATTCACGAGACTATCGTAATCGATAATCCTTTGAAGTTTGGAACTAGACTAGTGAGCGAAGATTCCTGGTGCTAGTGTATTCGGTAATTGGTTTTGTTTGAGTTGTAGAAGGGATTTCCAGTTGGAGGATTCATGTCCGGTTCCTCCAATTGGAACTCCAACTTATGAGCTTTATGTAAAACATGGCGTGGGCCCCATTGCATATAATGAAGTATGGATCCGATACACGAGAAAGGACGGTGTTTTAAAATGGCCCCAAAATGGTAGTTTCGATACAGATATCTTAGATAATTTGGAAGTTAAATTGTTTTAAAAGAAAGCCCGGCCGGCGATGTTTGATTCTTTCCGCCTATGGCGAAAGGAAGCCAAACAGAAGGAAATTAAGCTAGCGAAAAGAAATAAGAGAGAAAGAGGTATGTCAGTGATGCAAGCAGCTGTGCAATTTAAAGATAATGAGGAGGAACAAATGAATGAGCAATTGCACAGACAGCGCAAACTAGGGATTGATAAATGTTACCCTGTTTTGTCACCCCTTGTGCAAGATGAGACAAAAGAGAATGAGAAAGATTCCCTAATGTACCATTTGTTAAGTTCGCCACCCCCATAAGCGCAAAATGCCACCGCACCTCCACAGCTTGTGAATGCGCAGCCTCCAGTAAATATGCCGAAAGCCTTCCCGCAGCTGCCAGCTCCTCTTCAGCTGGCTCCTATCCCTGCAGTGCAGCCCTCTCAAGGGCCGCCAGTCTTGTTACCTGTTACCCCCGCGCTTCCTGCGACTTTGCCTAGCACGCCAGCGGCTTCCCCTGGCGCTCCTTCTTGCACTACCCGGGTACCTGTATCTGAATCTGTTTTTCTTCCCTCTGTCTATCCTCCCGTTTTTGCCTCAACTTCTCCTTCAGCACGACAACGACTAGCTAATGTAGTTACTAGTCTAATGTCGCCTCTCTTTGGGTCATCTAGTGCGACTCCTGCCTTACAGCGTAAGCAATTGCGCAGTCAGCTGCCTGATTCTGACGAGAAAGAGGTGTTAGATCATCTGGCGCGTAGGTGGATTGGTTTCCCTTCATGCTATGATGTGGAATCAGTTGTTGATGTGTTTCATCAATGGGATGCCCGGAAACAGAGGTATGTGTTCGAGAAAATGTGTGAAATTCTCTGTGAGGAATTGGATGATCATGGTAGAGATCCAAGCCCGCAGGAGTTGTGTCAGGTGAGATTCGATTTTGGAAAAGGTACGATTGTGGGCCCCGATGTCAATAGAGCAGTTGCGATCTTATTATCCTTGAGGAATGATGATTGTCAACAGCCGTTGTTTACACAAGATTTCCCTGTGGGGAGAAAGGGAAAAGCGCGACAATACCCTATGAGAGAAGTCCCTCCGGTATGGAAGGAAGCTGTTGCGGCTGATGCCGCTCATGGTATTGCTGCTATGCCAGCACATTTTCAGCGTGTTTGGGTGCACGTCCCATGGAAGCGATCTGAGGTGTTAGCGCTCAAGCAGACATTGCCTGATCCCCGTAAAAACCCTGCAGGATATTATAAGGAGTTATCACAAACTGCAGAATCATGTGTCATGAATCTAGCCGATATAGATATGTTGTTTGGGAATGTTGTTCCACAGCCTTTATGGGGATCCATCCGTAATACGGATCATGCTGCAGAGCTAGGGGGTACATGGGCTAATATCGTTGCTGCAGACGCTAGACAAGTTGGTGGTGCGAAACCTGAGCCTTTGGTAGCAGAACTCCCTGGTAGAATTATTACCTACATGAAAACTATAATGCCCGCGATGCGCGTAAATTGGGATAAACTATCCGCATGTAAGCAGAAGAAAGATCAGACAGTGTCCGATTTCTTTACCAGGTTTGAAGAAACGTTTATCGACCACAGTGGTCAAGACATGAGCACTGAAGGTGGCCAACGGTTATTTGTTGATAAATTTGTGCAGAATCTACTTCCTGAGTTGTGTAAGAAATTAAAAGACTCAGAAAGTTCTTGGGCTGTTTCCTCTTCAGCGCAAATACTGGCTACTGCACAGTATTATGAGAATAGAGACAAAGATGAGAAGGATAGAACAGATAAGAAAACGAAAGAACTAAAGACAAAGGTCCTTTTACAGCAGGCCTATACGCCACGTGGAGGACAGAGTAATTATAGGCAAACACAAGGTATCTATCAGCAGCCCCAACAGTTTCAGAATAATCAGCAAATGAACGGGTATTCTCAACCACGAATCCCTGTAGGTCCCAACCAATGTTCATATTGCAAAGAGGAAGGTCATTTTAAATATAGTTGCCCTAAATTAATACAGCGTAACAGTAATGCGTATGGCGCAAGAGGTAGAGGTGGTCAGCAAGCTCCTAGAGGCAGAGGGCGTGGAAATATTCCCCAGAACGCGCGTCCTCTTCCGCCTCAAAATACCATAAATAGCTTTGATCAGCAAGCCAATGCGACTGGCAATACAGCTCAGTACTACAATAATGATTATTATGCAGAAGATGACAATGTAGATGATGATGATTACTAGGACCGCCGTAGACAGAGAGAGGGAGTTGTTTCAGTGCCAGTGGATCAGAGCGGACCTTATGTTAAAGTAACTACAGCAAGTGTAACGGAGCCCTTTCTGCTGGATACTGGTGCTGCAAAGAGTTCAATCATGCATTCAAAACTCCCTGGCGCGCCTTTGTCTGGCGAAATGAATGTCTCAGTAGGTTTTTCTGGCGCCCCAGTTAGGAACCCGATTTCTAGTCCTATGTCTCTTTCTGTTGGACCTTGTGAGCTAAAAGCACCCCTCATTCTAACAACAGGTTGTGGTGAGAATTTGCTAGGCTTAGATTTGCTAAAAAGATTGCATGCAACGCTATATTGTTCTCCCTCAGCAGTACAACTTACATTAGGTAAGAAAGTGATTTCCCCGATGTATTTGTCTAAAAATGCAATGCCACCTGAATTGTCATCCCTTCCGGATGTCCTTTGGGCTACTGGTCCAAATGATGTGGGTCTTTTGGAAATACCGCCATATGTGGTCACTTTAAAAGCCAATGTCAGATTGCCACGTATTCCCCAGTACAAGATCTCCAATGAAGGTCAGAAAGCATTGTTAGCAATTGTAAGTGATTTGATTAAAAAGGGTGTAATTGAAGAGACAAGAGGCAACGTTTGCAATAGTCCTGTTTTACCTGTCTTAAAACGAACGGACCTTTCACAGCCACCTGTTTATAGATTCGTGACTGATCTTAGAGAGGTTAATAAGATTGTTGTGCCACAGTTTCCAGTTGTCCCTGATATAACTGCCTTGTTAACTATGATTCCAGCCTCCGCTGCATGGTTCTCAGTGATCGATTTAAAGAATGCCTTCTTAAGCATCCCAATTGCAGAGGAGAGCAGAGACATTTTTGGCTTTAGTTTAGGAGGTCGCAGCTTCCGCTTTAAACGCGCACCCCAGGGCTACTGTGAAAGTCCATCAATATACAGTCAGGCTTTAAAAGCGCAGCTTGATGCACTGGCTTTACCCAGTGGCGCCATCCTCATTCAGTACGTCGATGATTTACTAATCGCCACGGATACCGAAAAGATTTGCAAAAATGCTACCTTGTCATTGTTGCGTCATTTGTCTGCCTTCCATCACAAAGTGTCTCTCTCAAAGCTGCAATATTGTCGACAAGAAGTGACCTACTTAGGTCATCTCTTATCGAAGGAGGGAAGGAGACTGACCCCAGAACGAATTCAAGCCATTGCACAGTTGAGTGTGCCAAGAACACAGAGAGAAGTGCGTGCTTTCTTGGGCATTACTTCATACTGTAGGCATTGGATTCCCAATTTTTCCTTGTTGGCAAAACCTTTGTTAGCATTAACATGTAAAGATACACCGAATCCTATCCCATGGTCTGAAGAGTGTCAGAAAAGTTTCTTGGAATTGCGTGATGCATTGTGTTCAGCTCCTGTGTTGGGTACCCCTGACTACAGCAAGCCTTTTACATTGTATGTTCATGAGAAAGATGGTTGCGCATTATCAGTGTTAATACAGCCCTTTGGCGATAGACCGCGTCCATGCGCATATTTTTCGTCAACCTTGGACCCGGTAGCGAGGGCATTGCCAAGTTGTCTGAGAGCCACAGCCGCCGCAGCTATGTCTATTCGACAATCTGCTGGACTAGTAATGGATCATACATTGATTGTTATGGTTCCACATGATGTGGACACATTGTTAAACAGGACCAAGACACAACACTTAACTAGTGCGCGATTATCTGGTTATGAGCTGACACTGTTAGCAAATCATATACACATAAAGAGATGCAACACGTTGAATCCAGCTACACTATTACCAATTCCAGCAGACTTAGATGAGATTGAGCAACATGATTGTCTGTTCAGAACAGAAGAAGAGACGAAAGGGAGAGTAGATCTTAAAGATACTCCCCTGTCAAGTGTGATGGTACTTTATGGGTGGATGGTTCGTGTTTCAAGCTTCCAAATGGTGATACGACTGCTGCATATGCTATCACGACTTTGCACACGATTGTGGAAACTGCACGTGTGCCACAAAATTCGGCTCAAGCAGCAGAATTGATTGCCCTTACGAGAGCATGCGTGTTGTCTGAAGGAATGAAAGTGAACATATATACGGATAGCCAGTACGCCTTTGGCGTGGCTCATAGTTTTGGGCGATTGTGGAAGGAACGTGGGTTCCTGACTTCGCATGGAGCTAAGATTCAGAATGGCAAGTTGGTGAATGATCTCCTTGAGTCGCTGACCCTACCGTTGCAAGTTGCGATTATGAAATGCAGTGCGCACAAGAAAATCACTGATGATGTTGGTCGTGGTAATGCGTTTGCTGATGAAGTCGCGAAAGAAACAGCAAAAGATGTGAAGACTCGAATGTATGTTGCAGGCCCTGCCAGATGGGTTGGTGATGTTGGAATGTGTGAAAAAACAATAGAGAGTGTAAAGTCCCTTCAAGCTGAAGCCACAGAGAAAGAGTTAAGCAAGTGGAGAGAAAGTATGGGTAAGTTAGATGAGAATGGTTGTTGGATTGATTTGTCAGAACATAGGCGATGGTTGTTACCTGATGCATATGTGCTTCCAGTGGTTACTATGGCACATGGAAGGGCACATATCAGTACGAAAGGAATCTGTAAGTTGTTGGCTCCAGTATGGCAGAATGCTGGAATTCCTAAGTGTGCAGAGAATGTGGTCAAGAATTGTACGGTATGCTTGAAGTACAACCCTGGGAGGGGAACCCCAACTCCAGCTGGTCATTTTGCGCCTCCATCATATCCATTTGAAGTTTTGCAGTTGGATTTTATCCACATGGAAAGGTGCAACAACCTGAAATATGTACTGGTGGTTGTTTGCGCTTTCTCAAAATGGATAGAGGCCTATCCTCTAAAAGATAACACTGCTCTATCCACAGCCAAAGCCCTTGTGAAGGAATTTTTCCCTAGGTTTGGAATGCCAAGAATGGTGTGGAGTGATAATGGGAGTGAGTTTGTGGGCCAAGTGATGAAGAATGTGTGTGAGGGACTGGGTATTAAGCAGAAATTTCACGCTGCAAATCACCCCCAATCAGCTGGATTAGTAGAGCGCTACAACGGCGCTCTAAAACTTAAATTGGCCAAAATCCAGGCGAGCACCGGTCTTAAATGGCCTGACACTCTGCCTTTAGCACTCCTATCCACAAGAATGACCGTGCATTCACGAGTGGGACTTAGTCCCTACGAGGTTGTTTTTGGCCGCCCGGCCAATGTATGGGGTGTGCCAAGACCTACGAAATTCAGTGAAATCGAACACCCAGTACTGCTTGATTACTTGTATGATTTGACGGTTAAACTGAGTGTTTTACACCAACAGGTGCATGATACTCTCCCCCCGGCTTCTGAAGCTCCTGGACACCCTATCGAACCTGGCACGTGGGTCCTTGTGAAAAACTTCCAGCGGAAAACCAACGATGAGCCCCGCTGGATTGGCCCTCATCTCGTGCTACTGTCTACAAGATCAGCTGTTCGAGTAAAGGGGAAAAGGAACTGGATCCACGGCGCCCACGTGAAGAGGATCCCTTTGCCTCTGCCGTATGACCAGTGGGTCCAGGAGGGTATCGCTGACTCTGAAACAGACACTGTACCTCGTTTTGTGCCGTTCAGTGATGCACGCATAAAAGGCACAACTTCAGCGCAGGAAAGTGACGATATTTTGCAAGAAGCTGTGCCACCGTCAATTCGATTGGACACCACAGAGCCTGAACTCTTGTTTCAAGATCAAACAGCACCTGGCCGTTTTCATTACAATCTAAGACCAAGGCCTATGGACAAATAAATATTCTTTTTCTTTTACCTTTCTATTTTTTGATAACCAGAGCTCTCCCATCTGAAGGACTTTCTTGATTTTTGTTTTTCGAACCACCATCCGGGTTCAGCCGCAGGGTCGCGGTGCCAAGACTTTGGGGTACAGGCCGAAGACGTTAGGTCGACGGTTCTGGTTGGTCTAGGGCGTTCCCTGGACTGACAGGTGTACTCCTTAGCAGAAGATACTCACCCGCCGCGAGCGGCAGGATTAGAGGATGGAGTTTTTCAAGATGGAGAAACCCGCTGAGGAAATGAACTTTAAAGCAAGAATATGTAAAATAATGAAGAGCAAACGTTTTGTATTTTTATGCCTGTTTGTATTATGTAGTATGATAGTGTTTATTGTAGGATTTGTATTCTTCTCCTCTCAAGAGCCCATTGCACCCACTGTACAGCCTATACCTCCTCCTACTATCTCCTCACACTCTTTTCACCCTCTGCCTGAACATGAACAAGCTAGACGATCAGAGTTTGTGAATAACTCGTTTATTCAGCTCCGGCACCAGCACCAACTAGTCATGAATACGACCAATTGTTGGGTGTGTGGTTTAATGCCACATGCCATTAATAAGGGTATTCCCTATCTGGTGCTACCGTATAGTTACAATGGATCGTCATGGGCATTCCAGACCATGTTTCTCTATGCCCTAGACGCGTACTCCCCGCGACAACCGCGTTCCATCAGACCTAGCACCAATAACAAAGCTTTAATGAAAGGAGTTGCCGATATGAGCAGAGATATCGATGCATACTCATCTATTCCCAAAGAAGAGTTGAGAGCTTATTTAGGGTGGAACGAGACGGGGTATAGTATTAGTCTAGGTGAAAGACAGCGGAAAATCTCATCCCCAATCTAGGTCGTACCCCACATAGGTCGGTTCTGTTTGCAAGGTAATGGTCAGAATCCTAGGGCTCAACTGGGAAGAAGTGACTGTAATGAAACGTACACTTTTCCGTCACAGTTTTCCCCAGCGTTTTTGGCTGCCAAGGGTACTATATTTTATCTGCAATGACCGAGCATATACATGGTTGCCCCCTGACTTCTCGGGCACATGTTATATTGCAAATCTGCTACCACCAACATTTACTGCCGCCTCTGACTATCACAAGACCAGAGTTGTGAGAAGCGTGATTATTAAGGAGGATACTGCCGGTCAGGAAGCGGGAGATTTCTTTTTGGGTTTCCTGCCGTTTTGGGGACCTATGGTCAATAGTAGGAACCTGAGACAGCTGACTCGTGTGGTTGAATCCACTGTTAATGTTACGGCTGGTGCCCTTGGTAATTTGACATCTGAGCTCCAAGCGGATCGCCTCATGACTTTGCAGAACCGCATGGTTCTAGACGTCATACTTGCAGACCGTGGTGGGGTATGTAAGGTTATCCAATCCAGTTGCTGCATTTTCATACCAGACAACGCTCCAACAGTTTATCAAGCCATCTCCAAACTGCATAAAATATCTGAGTCCATACACGTGGATAAAGGAGATTGGTCACTGGTGGGGTGGGTCTGGGAACTGATATCTGCCTGGGGTTGGAAAGTTCTGATGGTCATTGGAATGATCTTAGCCATCCTTTTCCTGTTCTGTCTGTGCATACAGTGTGCTCCTGCAATATGTGGCCTCTGTGCTACATTATGTGTAAGGAAACCTGTATCGAGGGACGAGCTAAGTAATAGGATGATGCTACAGCAACATCTCCATGACTTCGTGAATATCGACCTAGACTCGGATTGAAATGAGTATAGTTATTGCCTATGTAAGGGCAAAAGGAGGGTGTGTCGTACTTTAGAATTTGGGACCGCGTAGGAGGCAGGGCCCTACCCCTGTCCATCCCGGTAATAGTGAACCGCGAATGGTTAATGCTGTATGTATAAGTGCTTTGTGTAACGTTTTAGCTATGAATGCACTGTGTATACGCTATTTCACATCACTACGTGGGTTCCATTTTGTATCGGTGGCCATCTTATGGTTGCCCTCACATAGGCTATATAGCATGAAGCGAATACGGGCCTTTTAGAGCACATGTGCCTTTCTTTGACTTTTCTGTGACCTGGGCAGCTTGGCTCCGCTGCCCCAGGTCAAACTGGTCTCACAAGTTCCCCGTCCTCTGGCCACCTGTGATTAGCATCAGGGCTTGACACACCATAAAGTCTTTTCATCCTACACGAGCCTCCAGCTAATCTCTTTCGCACCTGACTGTTCCTGCTTTATGGCTTGTTTTCTAAACAGGAGATGCTCATGTTTATTGGGGCCTATCGATATCTGATGTGGGATCTGAACCTTGCTGTGTAAATAATTGCGGGCTGGCCTAACTGGAATGTGGGATGGTCATCATGACTCTGCCTTTTCGTTTGAAATATATACATGTAATGGCCATATCGTAAACTAAGGAATGTATGCCTGAGGCAGGATATTCTGTATTTAAGAAGAAGCCCGTTTCTGTGATTTTCAGCAGTCTCCTGAGAACATACACGCTGTTGTACTTCTAGGACGCCTGTAATTGGTCTGCAGCCAATAAACTGATCTTTGACTTCACCCAGAAGACTCTGTGTTTCTGTAGGTCTGAAACAGGAAGAACCCCGAAGTCATAGGGTGTGTTCCCCTGCACCGCTGGGCTTAAAATACCCAGTACTTCACTCATCGCCGCCACAGACGACATCAGGATCCTGCTAGACAATGGCGAAACGGCAGCCCTCATCCTCCTCGACCTCTCCGTCACCTTCGACACCGTCTGCCACCGCACACTATGCACACGCCTTCACGACACAGGGATCCGAGACAAGGCCCTGGACTGGACCACCTCCTTCCTCTCCGGCAGAATTCAGAGAGTCCGCCTCCCCCCGTTCCGATCCGATGCCTCCGAGATCATCTGCGGCGTCCCTCAAGGATCCTCCCTTAGCCCAACGCTGTTCAACGTCTACATGGCACCACTAGCACGCATCGCCTGACAGCACAACCTCAACATAATCTCCTACTCCGACGACACTCAGCTGATCCTCTCCCTCACCAAGGACCCCCTCACCGCCAAATCCAACCTCCACCAGGGAATGAAGGCCGTCGCCGACTGGATGGAGGACAGCCGCCTCAAACTGAACACAGACAAGACGGAAATCCTCATCCTCGGGTCCAACCCCTCTGCATGGGACGACTCTTGGTGGCCCACGTCACTGGGGTCCCCCCCGGCCCCCACCGACCACGCACGCAACCTGGGAGTCATCCTCGACTCGAAACTTCCAATGACCACACAAGTCAACGCAGTCTCCTCCACCTGTTTCAACACCCTCCGCATGCTCCGCAAGATTACAGATGGATCCCGACAAACACGAGGAAAACAGTCACCCAGGCCCTAGTCAGCAGCAGACTCGACTACGGAAACGCCCTCTATGCTGGAGCCTCGTCCAAGCTCATCAGCAGACTACAGAGAATCCAGAATGCCCCTGCACGCCTGATCCTCGACGTCCCATGCCGCGACCACATCACCCCCCACCTAAGGAACCTGCACTGGCTCTCCGTCGACAAAAGAATCTTCTTCAAGCTCCTGATCCATGCACACAAACCTCTCCATAACACCGGCCCAGCCTATCTCAACAGTCGACTCTCCTTCTACGTACCCAACAGGAAACTCCGCTCTGCCGACCACGCCCTGGCCACGATCTCACGCATCCAGAGAACTACTTCCGGAGGCAGATCCTTCTCCCATCGCGCGGCCAGGACCTGGAACACCCTCCCCCTCTACCTGCGACAGACCGAAGACCTGCTGACCTTCAGGAGACAACTCAAGACCTGGCTCTTCGACCAATAGGCTCCTTTTTAGGTTGAGCATTCGAGACCTCTTGTATATACTTTAGTATATACTTTAGTATATATACTTTAGGATATACTTTAGTATATACTTATATGTGTATGTACTTTGTGACCTCTGGAGATCAGCCCTAGGACTTGTCTGCTTCCGCTTGGGGACATTCTTTTATGTTCAACTGCCTCTATTTAACTGTCTGGATAGGAAATGACCAGCAGAGGTCAGTAAAATACCAGAATTGCTTTCTGCTGAGGGACTTTCTGTCTTTTAAATGTTTCTGGCAACTGCCTCTATTTAACCAGCAGAGGTTAGTAAAATATCAGAATCACATTAGCATTCTCTAGATTCCAGGACATAGAAATTGACTTCCACAAGCACCTGTAGACAATAATATTTTTTTAAAATCTTGTATTTTCAGTGATATGAGCACCGAAGGCACTAATTTTATATTAAAACAGAGCTTTGCACTATACCATTTCCTGCTGAAAGGCAATATTTCTCTCCATGTGTTCCCATACCTGGCGTTTCACGCAGTTTGGTGCTTACTTTCCCTCCATGTTAAAGAGCAGTAGATGTTTCAGCACCCAGGCTAATGTGCTGCATTGCTAAATACATATTAGGTCCCAAAGGCGAGACCGATTGCATTGCAAATGCTTGTTTGCTGCTGTTGTTCCTTCAGGCCAAACTCTCAAAATATCTACTCCTGGGTACAGGTCTGCATTGGCCCTAATGCAAGGAAGCATAATGAAACATCATTATCTCTGAATGGAGTATACAAAACAGCCATAGCTTAGGTGCAGTGGCCCCCTTACAAGTGTAAAAGAAAACAGACATCGGGAAAACACACATAAGTCTAACACATGTTTAGTGCACAAATAGTTACAATCATTAATAATATCTTAAGTGCAATTTGCCATTTAAGTGGACCGGTGCTTTAAAGTCTGATCATTTAGAGCATGTAATGCTAAATTCTGTACATTTTCACACTACCAATATACATTTTTTCTCAATGTATTCAGCAGTAAAAGTCTGACTACTAAATCTACACTTCTTTCTTTGCTGTTCCAACTTCAGAACGAGGCTAAGCTTACTTGAACAATCAATGTGAATGTGCAAGGCACAACAAAGGATAGCAAGATGGCAGTACATTTAAAATATTTGCAAATGTTTAAGAATGCTGAGGCTTTAGTAGTGCTATAAGCAGGTATAAAAACGGAGTTACAAATGTTATCAAACAGACGGATCTTCATTAAATGGCGATCTCACAGCCTGGGGAGAGGATGTGGCCAAACTGCTGGGGCGGTAGACTTCGGAGGGGGGAGCCGGGTTCGAGTCTCGGCATGGACGCTCAACATTCTGTGATTCTGGGCAAATCAAGTAATCTCCCGTGCCTAACAAAAAACAATTAATATGTCTGTCTGTAATATACAGGTGGTAAAGCGCTTTGATGCCTTCGAGCCTAGTTTGCGCTATGTAAAACTCCACATAAAAAGACCTGGTGCACTTGCCCCGGCTGTATCATTCATAGCTTGACACCGATCAAGCATTGGCGTTGGCAAAAGACTCTGAACACGGAAGGCATCTTTATTAATACTTGTATTTTGTTAGTTACTCTGTCCTTCAAATACAACAACACTACTAGGGGTTTTCGTTTTACCAGTAGGGCACTGGTAATGAAGATGTGTTTGGTGCTTTCTGATTCAATCAGTACCTAACAAGGGTACAGTTTTCAGTCAATTTACGTGAGTGTTCCATTCATAAAATTTTGGCAGAGGTCCACAAAATAAAGCTCTTTGGATGGGTCCCAAGAAACAAGCAAATGACAAAAACAACTTAATCTGAAATGTGCCTTGTGCCAATGTCTGTTGCAATCTGGGAAATTCCAGGCCCAAAAAAAACCCCCCACAAATCCCTTTTTGAGAAACTCGAGCCATCTGTCCTGTATGTATTAGTTTTTAGGCTTAAATTTAAGAAAAGGGGAGAAGCGGTATTCCTTATAAAAGGGGCTCCTTCATTCACATTCAGCTCTATCACCAGCCTGTGAGACCTACAATGGAGCGATGTGTCAGTGTCTTAGCTGTGCTTGCGGTAGCTTCTGCCGCCACAATTCTCTCACTTCCACAGGTTTCCTGGACCGTAGAAGATGCTGTTGATTTGTTCAATAAGGGATCAAACGAAGACTACATCTTTAAACTTGTAGAAACGAATGCAGAATATGTGGTGGTAAGTTATGTGTTCATTCACCCCCTTACGCTACTATTCGTTCATTACAGGATTGAATGATGTGTGTGCAACCTGCCTTTCATAGGTTTGAATCCCGCGTGGCCAATGCAGAAAGTTAATCTCTTTCAAATTGATGCAGTGACTGTTATATAGTTTCTCCAATAATAATGATGAACACTTTGTGTAGAAATCTCAAGCAAATTCAATATGTCTGCCTTTTGGAGTAATAAGCATCTGTAGAGCATGAAGATGTGTTTTGTTTTGTGTCAGGGTGTGGGAAGGCAGGGAGACTTGAGGTGGGTAGTAGTGGATTGTAGTGAGGTTCTCTGGGGTCGGAAGAGCAGTGCTTGGTAACAGTACCATGGTGGTGTGGTAGCGCAGTAGTAGAGTGGCACAGGTGTAAAATGTGTGTTGCAGGGATTCTGCACATACACAGAACTATGCGCATGATGATGGGACTTCGGTGCATAGGGACTGAGCCTTCCTACAGCCTTAGTACCCACGAGTCCAGGACCGACTAGCTATAGTGTCTCACTCGCCCTCCTACACACTCACGGAGAAGCAAATGATTAGACACCCTAGAACACAACACTCCTGTATCTCTCAGGAATCGCGGTAACAAGATACAATTTTGCGCTCACACTCTCGTACCTGTCCATAATAAGATCTGACTGAGACACGAATATAGTTTAAAATGTTTATTTTAACTAACTTGCTCAAACATGCAGTATACGTGCCAACAAGCAGAAAAATGCATAACACGAATATCGTTAGCATTGTAGCTAGGCTATACATCATAAAGGGAGATGTCATCGTATAAAGACTATGGAGAAAGGACTATAGTGCCTAACCTCCCTCCCCTTGGCTAGAACGAGTATTATTATATTATAGAAGATCTCTGGGCTTTGTCAGCAGACCCCGTACCTTACTCCATAGATGGTATTTCTATATCATAGGTGTGTGTTGCTCTTCTCCCTGGAAAGGCCCCTCTGCAAGTGTCTGTTACCTAAACATGTTTCCCCATAATATCAAAGTACGAGCATCCAGCAGCAGCAGCTGCGCTAGTGTGTTTTGTCTAGGTGCTAGAGCCGGACCAGAACAGAAAAACAAGGGGCATTGTTTATCGACCTTGCTCATAATGTTCAGACTAAACTCCAGGAACAAGCAGAGAACGTACACAGCAAACAGTTCTCATGTGAAAGGCATAAACACAGCATTGCAAAAATAAAGCTTTGTAGTAACGTGCGCAAAAGCGGCATCATGGCTGCAGGGCTTATGCTAACTTAGTAACGTTGACAATGTACCCATCGGCCACGTGACATGTGTTAGTCTGTGCTTAGGTGTGGCAGTGGCGTGATAACCTTTTCCATGTGGTTGATAATGAACTGTTTGAGTGACAATGTTGTGCCAGGGTGGGCGTGCAGTCCATTTGGCTATTTGTCTGGTGACGGGTGGTGATATTGTGGTTGTTTTTGTGACAATGTACTAATAGAATGGTCGATGTGTGATGCAAGCGGTAGTGTCGCAATGGGGATTCTAGCTGGAGCTGGAACATTACATTATGGTGGTGGGTTATACTGTTATACTGTGCTTCTGAAAGGTAGTAATATAGTGATGGTGAAGAGGTGATTAAGTATTATTGGCTTGGTGGTGTAGCTTTTGGGGTTAACATGTAGCACCTGGAGGAGGAAGTGCTAGAAGTTGTAGTATGTTGTTGAAAGCAATGCCATTGTGCTGCTTAGATGGCAGTGTTGCAATAGAGTGGTTTTGTGGTTCTGGACATGGTGGTACAGTGTAGATGATGGTAGTGCATTTTATGAGTGGTAATGCAGTGCTGTAGAAGTTGTTATGCACTCTGAGATTAAGTGCTAGTGCAGTATTAGTGTAGTACAGTAGTAAGTGTTTAAAAGATTATGTAGTGCACTCCTATTGCACTGTGAGGCCGTGGAAAGACGAGCACTGGAGGCGTGGCAGTGAATTACATTTGGGTGGTATTATGGCCCTAGAGGGTGTTATTGTAGTTCAGTGAATGTGCAGTATTGTGAGGGTGATAGTGCTATAGTATAGGGTGTTTTGGGGTGGTGAGCGAAGTGTTGTTAGCTAGCAGGATAATGAGTGCTGTGATGAAGTGTTCAAGGGTGGCAGTGCCAAGATAGAGGGTAGGAGTGTGGTGGTTTGGGGTGTTTGCATGGTGATATAGGGTGGTATTATGGGAATGTGGGTGATAGGAGCGTTGGACTGGCAAAATGAAACACAGGGGGCTCAACCTCATCTGAAAGCAGCCCTGACGATGGCAATTTTCCAATAGACACATGCGTGATTTGATGCAGAGGAGAAGTAATGCCCCCTGGTACTGTGCTAGCCCTTGGAGTACAGGAATATTTAATGAGGTTCTTTTCAGAAAAGGTTGCAAAAGCTATTGATTTTTGGTAATATATTAGCCCCATCAAAAATATTTTTAGGGGGAAACCTAATGCTCCATTCAAATCCATCTACTGTGGGGAAGACGTGCCAGGCTCACTCACTTAGTGCAATACAGGTCCTGCATTAAAAGGACTGCAATAAGCTTCAAGTCCATCACCATAGACATAGATTGTCAATGTACGTAGAAATAAATACATATTTTGCCAGTTGATTGTTAGATCACAATTATTTTGCACATTTACTTTTTTCAATGTTCTTTTTTTTAATTGATATTTTTATTAGGATCCAGGTATTGTAGTATCATGTTGCAGTAAATGTTCATCATAAATTGCATATAAGCGTCTTCAATACAAATATAATTTCATATTATATCATTAGAAATAAATACACAGACTACAGCATCTTACAACAAAATATTTTAATCCTAGCAAGCAGAAAATACTTTAAAAAACTCTAAAACCCTAAATGCAATTGACTTAAAACCAGATAAAAGGAGGGAGAATAGCTCATGAAATGCCTACAATAGGATGAGGAAGGGAGCTAGGGCGATTTAATCAGTCCCTTTCATGTCACTCCTACATCTTCAGATTGGAAATATTGTCCCCAGAGTATCCCAAACTTCCTAACTCCTCCAGTTTGTATTGCGTATAGCTGTTCACTGTTTCTTATTCGTCTTGGTTTTTTGTAGCCAATCCTTCATTGAGGGATTTATTTGAGTTTGCTAATTATGAAGTAAAAGAGATCGAGCTATATCTGTTGCAATATATACTAGTTTTTCCCACCTATTGGCCAAGCCCAATGCTGGGTCGTAACCCAGGACCCTCCAGACACCTACAAGATACTGAAATATTTCAATCCAAAATCCCTGTATAGCTGAACAGTGGCTGATAATACACATTCAATTTGCCGGGGAAGGCCCTAAACACTGGGCACAAGTCCCCAGGTAGAATGGGTTAATACCTGTTAAAAATGCTGGGGTTCTATATAGAAGTCATTTAGAGAAAAAAAGCATTTGAGCCAATTGGCTCCACTTAACACACTAAAATTGTATATATTGACTTCCTTCCACATCTTACTTATGATTCAAAGGCCTTCATACCTGTCCCAATTTTATTTGCCTTTTGGGCGAAATCAAGGCCTTTACATACTACAAGTATTCTTTTCCATTCCCTAGGCCTTTTTAAAACCCCGTCCTCGTTTAGGGCAGACACCACCTCCCTGCTACTAAGAATCTGGCCTAAATTAAAATCCAACAGAACTTCATTGACTGTTCAAAATGAGCCAGAGAGGAGAAAGTCAGCCTGTATACTCTGCCTTACTTCTCATATGTTTTGCCATCTGTCTCCCATAAGGAAGTCTGAAATTTCCCAATATCCTGATGTATCCCACCTTTGAACAATATCAGGTGAGAGATTCCCCCCGGACCTATTTCCGCAGCAGCCAAGGGAGTCGCCGCATTATTCTGAGGAATGGAGTATCTCCTATAGAGATCTCCATATTTCAGAAAGAGCCACATCAAGCTCTTATAACGTACTCGTTTTGGCAACTTAGTTGTCTTTAGTTCGTCCTGGATATTAAGCTCTTTAAAAATTAAGGGCATAAAGTTATTTATAAAAAAAACCCTAAGTGTCTTTGTATTGAACCAAGACATGAATTGTGTAAAATAGGCATAGTTGTAATCTCTGAGATTGGGGAGTGCCAATCCTCCATTCTCCCGTGATTCATATGGAGTGCTTAATGCAATTCTGGGTGATTTTTTTGCCATATAAAAGATGAGCGCATGGACTCAACAGTTTAAAAAAATGAGGTAGTTAACACGCATTGGATGGCTGAGAATAAAAAATGAAATAAAGGGAGAAACTGTATTTTATTAAAGGAGACTCTCCATAGGATACTCACAGGAAGAGAAATCCACCGAGAGAGTACATTTCGTACGTTTCTGAGAAGGGGAGAGAAATTAAGGTCGTACAGATCCTCGATTTTAGAAGCAAACCTTATCCCCAAATAGCGCTTTGGTTGAGAATTAGCACAACCAGCCACATCTGGAAGTACAGCATCAGAAGTACAGCCACAGAGTATCATTTCTGTCTTTCTCTTATTAATTTATGCCCTCTCATTGCCTCATATTGAGCGAAAATCTCAAAAATCTGTTCTTGAGTGTCCTTTTAACTATCTAAAATTACCATGATATTGTCAGCATATCATTTTATTTAATCCATTTGTGGGAGTGTAGGCGGGATACTTTTATTTGCTCGGTTTCCTTTAGCTAGTGGATCAATTGAGAAGGCAAATAAAATAGGGGGTAATGGACCCACATGTCTTGTGCCCTGCAACACCTTTATTTGCTTCACTTCAACTGAATTATTGATAATACCTGCTTTAGCTTTACAATACATATTATATATAAGCCTCGTGATCGGGGATGGAATATCAAATGTGGTCAGGATATTAAATAAAGCTTCCCGGACCACGAGGTCAAAAGCTTTTTCTGCATCTAGCAGGAACACTAAGGCTTGCATCCTATTTGCAGAAAAGTAATCCAGGACTTCTTACAAATAGTGAGTGTTTGTTCCTAGCTGCCTTCCTGCTAAAAAACCACTCTGGTCTAAGTGGATCAATCTTGTGGCTATAAGATTGAATCTATTTGCAAGTAGCTTTGTAAGTATCTTATAATCTGTGTTTAACAATGTGATAGGGCGGTACGAATTAGGATCATCAGCCTCATTGTTAGTCTTCAAAAAGCTTACCATATTCCCTTTTAAAAAAGAAGATGGTATGTCACCTCCCTGTAACAATCTATTAGCTAGTGATAAAAGAGGACTCGATAAAACATCAGAAAAAAAGTTTACAAAAATTCCCCAGGGAATCCATCTGGTCCACAGATTTTCCCATTAGGCAGATTTGTGATGACCTCCATCAATCCCTCCCTCGAGAAGGGTCAAGACATATCAACTCCTTCCTCTCTAGTTAGGGCTGGGATATCACAATCTACTAAAAATCGTTCTAAAGGGAGTCTGCCAATTGACTGAATCTGTGAAGAAATCTGTCTATAATGATTTAGCATAATTTCTCCCACCTTCTCTGATTCCCTCCTTACTATTCTGATGGTTGGACATTTCAAGTCATTTATCTGATTCTTGGCAGCCTGTTCCAGAGCCTGCCATGCTAGAAATTTGCTAGTTCAGTTACTTTCTTCATAAACCTTTTGTGACTGAATCTGGGCGAGGCGGCACATCTAGCATAGTAAGTTTCCCTCATCACCTGTCTGGCAGTGTTGAATGCTTTTTTGTTAGCCATGCATGACTTCTGCAGAAACCTGGCATAGCTCTGTTGTACCTTTTCTTCTAACATCTCTTTTTGTTTATTGGCTTTGAGGCTATTCTCTGCATCCTTACTCATCATTCTCTCTCTAATTAATACCGTCATAGAGTCTCAAACATTGTCCTCTGATGCAGTCTTATCATTAATCATCATAAATTTCCTAATCTCATCTTTAAGAATTTGTGCCCTCCCTTCCTCCTGCAGATTTTGATTATTTAACACTCATCGTCAAGGGCCCTGCGGGGATTTGGTCACTTCGAGCTTAAGGCCAATCATTGCATAATCGGAGAATCCATTAGGCAGAGTGGTTTGAGGCTTATAAATAAGAGCGTGAGAGATTAGGAACAAATGTATGAGAGGAGGTAGGAAACCTCCCCGAAAAGCAGGTAAATGCAATTTCTGTAGGGCAAGCTGCCCGCCAGGGGTGAATTAAAGTGAAAATATCCTTGAAGTTCCTAATGATTCTCAAGGATTTTGGACTTGTCTGTTTTTTTTTTGCCTTAACCGAGAAATCCAGTCTTTGATCCTGCAGCAAATTAAAATCCCCACTGATAATCAATCCCCCTGTGTTTTGCATAAGTGACTGGAATAAATTCACACATGGAGTAATGCTGTCGTCCACTGGGGCATAAAAGCTAGAAAATGTAAATGGTTTTGACCCTATTACACAACTAACCCAACACCAATTGCCCTCTTTATCACTATCGCTGTTAACCACTTCTCCACCTGCCCATTTGACAAGAAAATAGCCATACTTCGATGGGCGGCTTGGGCAGATGAAAACCCTCTATAAATTGCCCATTTTTGGAACATCGAGAATCCTGACAGTGTACCAGCTGGGATATTGGTCTCCTGGACAACATCACTACAGGATTCTGGACAAAACCCCAGCTTTCTATTGCACGAAGTTTCTTAACATTGTTGAGCCCATTTGCATTAAAGGACATTACCTTCAGAGAATTACTCACACCAATGTTCTAAAAAAAAAAGGGCGTATAACCTACACAGGGTCTCTCCTGATAAGTCAAAGGTGCTGCAGATATAGAGCGAACTTTCTCACACAGAGAGAGTATACATACAATTCACACTTTTTGCCCCTCCTTTCTCCTGCCTTAAACTAATAAAATGGAGAGGCCCTCGCTGCTGATTGAAGCTCCCCTCAAGCCAGCCTAACATTCTAATCTACCTTCCTTACTGCTTAAATTAAGTATTTGCAGACCTAAATCCATATTTTGTATTCCTTTCACCCCTCCCTTCCACCTAACATGTGCCCCCCACCCTGCCCTCCATCACCCTCTCAACTCCTCAGGTGTGGTGAGTGGAGCGCCATCGCACTCACACCTAACATGCTTCCTTCCCCTAAGAATCTGGAACCCTGGTCTTGTGCCCAGATTAATCGGCCTACCCTTACCCCCACCACATCAGCAAAAAGGAAAGAATAAAAAGAAAAGAGAAAAAGAAGGACAAAGAGGGAGAAAAGGCGGAGAGGCCCCCTATATAGACTTAGACACACCCTTGCTCCAAGGCCGCTAGCCCTCCTTCCCTCTCTCTTATAAAGTTATCTAAATAAGGCTCATCAACTTTTTTTAGTAAAACTTATAAAGATTGGCCAATTAACCACGGCCCCCATAGTAATGGTAGAGAAAGGGAGAGTCACAGATTATCATCGTGGTTCCCCGATTTTAGATTGCCCCATAGTCCACTTTTCTGCTTGCGCACTCCTTGCTTACGGCTTCTCTGCTATTTGTTGTAATAGTTCTAGAGCCTCCGAAACATCACAGAAAACATGGACCCGATCCTTTACTAGCACCTTCAGCTTTGACTGCTGTGCGATCATTGCCTGTGCTCCTTGAGCCTTAAAAAAATGAAGCATCTTTATAAATTCTTTCCCCCTCCTCACTGTTGAGGTGGACATGTCAGAAAAGATGTGACAGAGAGGGATTTCAGGGGTACTACTCTGTTTCTCTTTGATAGTTTTAGATAGCAGACTCCTTCACCCTGTAGCCCCCACAATTGACCAGGATTGCGCGAGGACATTTTGAAGTTGGAGGCAAATGCGCAGGTACTTGGTGGACTCTTGTAAGTGCGAAATCCCCAGGATTTTCCAGGAGGACACATTTTTTTAATGAAGATGTTTACCCATTGCAGCATTTGCTGCCCCCCCAGTCCTTATGGAGGGCCTATGTCACAAGGAGGACATATTTTTTAATGAAGGTGTTTACCCATTGCAGCATGAGAAGATTTGTGTGCCTTGAGTGATTTTCCAACACCTCAAACTTGTATTTAATCAAGGATTGCTGTTTCTGGAAAGTGGCTGTCCTTTCCTGTAGGCTAACTACTTGATCTTCTGGCTGAGCGATCCTACCTTCTGCCTCTCTAAGTCTCTCCGGAATCTGGGCCACAGTCTCCTCAATTTTCATAAGGCATGCATCTAATGCAGCGATCTCCATGGTTTGTGAGGCTTTAAAGTCCCGTATTTCCTCCAGGATAAGATTTAGCATCGTCTTGGTGTCCCATTGCATCGCGGAAAAAAAGCTGTCCTGACATGTCTCTTTATTTGAAAGAGGTGGATTATGTTGCACTTTGTCACATCCCAGGCCTTCCTGCTCAGGGGTGGATGACCCCAGGGCAATAGCTGGAGCAGTAAAAACTTTCAAGGGTTGAAATACCATAAATTTGCCCTCTGAGGAAAAATCAGGTAACTATGACTGAAGCCGTGGTGACTGTGGAGGCTGTACAGACTGTGGGAGCTCTGCCTGCTTGGACTGATCAGTCACAGGGGCCACACTTGTGCCAGGGCCCAATTTCGGTTTCATAAACAGGGGGTATTCCATAACTTCTTTGGGTTTCAGGAGAGCAGTATCTGGTTCCGAAATAGGTATCTCTTGATTCTTGCATTGAGATCTGAGTGGGCATCACAGATATGAATTACGTGCTGCTGTCCCTCTGCCCAGAGCTCATAGAAATTATTTCCCTACCCCCCTCCAAGGGGTGCTGATCCTTGATACGGCTTGCGCCTACGTCGTGGAGAGTATAATTCTTATGAGCCGAAGCAGTGCAAATAGCTCGTGGAGTGGCATGCCCCACCTTTTTCTTGGCACGTTGATTTGGAGCAGATATCTCAAAATGTGTCCTTGCTGTAGAGCCAGATGCCTCAGAATTGTTTGCATTTTCTAATACTACGAAATCCAAAAATAAGATTCTTGTATCCCTTAATTTAGCCCTTCTAGCAAATCCACTCTTGTAACTATATCAAATGTCACTAGAACAAGGCAAAAAAGAAACTATTGTGGCCTTCCCCAGCGACCCTCTGCCGGGTAGTGATACAATCCTGCCTAAAACAATAATAATTTGAGCAGAGCGCAGGCACTTATTCCCCCACCCCCACCCCGTGAGAAACCTGGAGACGATCAAGAGTGAAAATCCTTTCTGCCTCTGTATGTAAACACCCCTGCTATCCAGAAAACCGTGCCAGGGAGAAAACAGGCCTCGCACAATGTTGTAATCCAAACAGCTCCCAAGTAGCTTCACACTCGTCACTCCTCGCAGCCCTCTAGAGCCATGCCTACAGAGAGCTTATCCCCTTTATCTCTGCGAGCAGCAATCTGATCCTTGATCAGAAACTCGCCTTGGTGCTCTGCTTTTGCAGAGGCCGCCCCTGAAGGAGGCCTCGAGGGCCGGCGCCATAACGGACGCCAGGGATCCGGAAGGATCCTGTTCTAGCCGCTGGTAAGCGCCCCGAAGCAGAAGGGGCGCTTCCATCGCAGCAAAACGCGCGCCAGGAAGGCGCCTAGTCGCCTGGCCAATGGGGGGGGGGCAGGTGATGTTCGAACCTCCCCCAATTGCAGCAACCGCCCGTTCATGGCGGGAATATTGTGGGGGGATTATAAGACGCCGCTTCCCATACTACTGCTCATCACTACATTGTGGAGCTGGGGAACCTCGCAGAAGGAGTTGCGAGTCTCACCCACCCACACCTACGTACCAGCAATGTCGCAGTGCCGGCGGATAAGAGAGGTACAGCGGATGGTTATGGAGGCACACCGACAGGGCGGTGTGTAGAAGGAGGGCCACTCACTCTGGGATGCCGTACGGCAGGGTGAGTAGGCCTGACAAAAGGGGGCAGCAAACGGAGACGGCGCTCGCAGCCCAGACCCAGCCAGATGGCAGGGCACAAAAAGAGACTAGCAGGGTAGCGAGTTGGGGCCTAACTCCGGGGAGCGGCTAACCCCACATGCAAAGGGGCGTGGAAACCAACAGAACAAGTTGGACCCCAAAAGGTGCAAGAAAGGAGATACGCCTGTAAGAGAGCGGAATAACAAACTGTCATGGTGATTCATGATTCTATGATATGCAAAGGAGGTATGACAAGCAAATGATTTATGACCAAGAATGATGGATGACAAATTATTTACGACAATGTAACGCAAATGATTTATGACGTCCAAGTTATGGCTGTTCATGACACAAATGATTTATGGTACACAAATTATTTATGACACATGATGTACGGTCCTTTGATATGCAAATAAGTGACGACAAACAAATGATTTTTGACCAACAAAATGATTTATGACAAATGATTTATGACAAGCAACGGTAATTATTTATGACGCCCAATTTAGGGCTGTCATGACCCAAATGATTTATGACACACGGATGATGTATGACACATGATTTATGATAAGCTATGATAATGATTTATGACCCTGGCCACGAAAAGTTATGCCCAGGGGACAGAAAAATGAGTTTGTATATAGTGGTAATAAAACTGCGGCCAACAACGACCACAACAAACTACAACTCGTGTTGGCTGTGTTTTTGGTAATACGTATGTAAGGAAGCTGGCAGGCCATCCGGGAGTGGGCCCTGTGCGGGTGTTATAATCGCAGCCGATTTTGGAGCCGCACACAGCCATGAAGAGCAAGTATCTGGTGGCCAGCACGATCGCCGCCATGCCGTGTTCTGGCATCTGACGTGGCGGAAGGGTGGGGCGCTAGCGCTTCAGCTGATCAGAACGCCTCAGTTGATCACATTTTTTCAAAATTCTTGTAGTAGACCAGTTAAAGAGGTGGGTGTCGGTCAGTGAGATGGTAGTGCTGTACTGGAAAGTGGTTGTGGGGTGCTGTGACTGTGTTAGTGCAGCATTGTGGAATGAAGGTGCCATGTTGGAGGTGAAGTGTACTGCTGGTGAACAACGATGTGGTTTTTGGGGTGTTTGTGTGCCTTATATGTGACGCTTGGAGTAACCATTGCAGGCACTTGAATGAGGAAATTAAAAAAAAAGCTGAAATTTTAAGTTGATCAATATGAAATGTGAGCAGCTCACATGAGTCCTGCTATTGATTTCTATTTGTGTACAGGTAGTCTACAATTCATTATGGAAAATGTGTAAGTATCAGAAACAATATGCAAACTAAAAACAAGAATCAAGACTGAATGCCACTCATAATTATCATGGGAAAAGTTGTCAGTCTACTTTCCTCTTTGTGACAAAGGCACTTTACTTATTTTAAATAAATTAATAAATTTCTATGGTTGTAGGGGGGTTCAGTGAATTGAGCACATCTTATTAAGGCAGAGGTCTTCAATCTTTGGGCCACGACCCCCAGGAGGGCTGCGGAGTCGTGGGAAGGGGGTTGGCATTTCCAGGCCTCACTTCTGCCTGGCATCAAAAACGTGCTCTTCCTTGTGGAAACCGTGAGGCTTCATTCCAGTGGTTAAAATGCTTCAGCTGAAGTTAATTGTGTTTCCTGTGCTGTGAAACTAAGAGGCTGGGCAGACAGGTAAAACAATCCTTCATGCCAGGTTGCCTGAATTAAATGCAATTGTGTGTTATGAGTTAATCTGAAAATCTAAAGGGAGCTTGGGAGTGATTCTGGCTGTAATTATTTGTGATGGCAAAGATTTTGTTTTGTTTTGAGTGGTAGTAGAAAGAGTTAACAACTGGGCTGTGAAGTGCATGCTTTTAAACATAATATACACAGCGCTTAGTACTCCTGAGGAGATGTTGAAGGGACAGTCATGCAAACAAAAATGCATTACTTCTGCTCCGGTATTACCAAAATTTACATTTTGGAAGCTTCATTTTATCCTAAAACTATTTGCACAGTTTGTAGCAGTCTATCTTATAATGCATGTAATGCAAAAATAAAATAATGACTTACACATTCACAGTGCCTTCTGTCACAGACAGGCTGTGACCACGTAGCACTAAAAATACATAAGCCACTATTCTCCACTGCGCTAACCAAATTTGAATCTGTGGCTCTCAGGTTACACACAGACCTCTGCAGTGCATGAACTAATGTTTCAAAATGTACTACAGTGCATTTTCCACTGAGTAACAACTTTTAAAATTTTATTTTTCAAATAAGCTACCCATTATTTTATATGTAGCTACCTGATGGTGGAAGACCTAAAAAACAAACAAAATATTTTGGGGCTGATTTATGAGAGGCTTGCGCCACCGGAGAGTCACTTTTTTTGAAGGTCCAGTGGCACAAACTTCTCAATCAATAAAATAAGATTTTATGGATGATTCCCCTCTCAGCACAGAGAACAGTAGTCCATGCCCTAGTTACCTTTAGACTGGACTAAAGCAATGTTCTTTATCTAGGCACCAGCAAAGCAACGATCCAGGGACTTTAATTGGTGCAAAATGTGGCGGTTAGACTGCTTTGCGTGTGCCTAAGATTTCTTCTATCTTAGGCTTTCTTTGTGACCTATTCTGGTTGAAGGTGGAGAATCGGGTCAAATTTAAAGCTGTTAGATTTGGGGGTCTCTAGTTGGCATAAGTAGGTACCTGTGACAAATAGGAACCCTTGCGTCTAGTCAGAATGGGGGCTACACTCCTAAAATAACCCCTGCTCACCCCCTTGGTAGCTTGGCACGAGCAGGCAGGCTTATCTCAGAGGCAGTGTGTAAAGCATTTGTGAACATATACAGTAATACAGTGACAACACTACAAATGGACACCACACAGGTTGTATTATAAAAATAGGTATTTTTATATAGACTTAACACAATACTATACTCAAAAATAGTCTCTTAAATGTTATAAACATAGCTCAGTTCTCTCAAGTTGTAAATGCGACACTTTACTCTCAATGTACCTTAGATGTGTAGCGCAAAGAAAACAAAAGGGTTGCAGGGAAGGTGATGCGTCGGTTCCTTACACGCAGGGGAGTGGATGCGTTGGTTCTTTACTGCTGCGCAGGGCAGTTGATGCTCGCTTCCTTACTGTGTGGGGAGTTGATGCGTCAGTTTCTTACTGCTCTCCGGTGCGATGCGACACGCTGGCACCTCGATGCGATACTCTTCTCCGGTGCGATGCGACAAAATGGCGTCTTGGTTGCGATGCAACAAGGTTGGTGTGATGCGACATGCCCGACGGCCGTGCGGCGACTCGATGATCTTGAGAGCCGCGACAGGCCCTGCGACGCGCTTCTCCAGTGATGCGACGATGACCTCTGTGGCAGCGTCCCGCTACTCCGCTTCGGCGATGCGATGATGTCAGCGGCAGCGGCGGCTCGCTTCCTCGGCGATGCGATGATAGCGGCTGCGACACATTTCTCGTTGTTGCGTCACGCTTCCAGCTCCCAGCGACACGCAGTCTCTCAGAAGGCCCAGCACAACAGCAGGCACTTCAGTTCCCAGCAAGGGAATTCAGGAGGGAGCTGGTTGGTGAAGTCTTGTATCCCTGAGACTTCAGGCAGGAGGCAAGCTCTAGTTCAAGCCCTTGGAGATTCTGCCTCAAGTTGATAAAAAGCACACTCAGTCCTTTTCTCCTCTCTTTGGCAATGAAGCAACCACTGCAGGCCAACCCCCAAACACACAGCACAGGGCTAGTCTCCTCCTTCAGCTTCCTGGTTCTTCTCCTCAGCAAAGGTTCGTCTTGATTCCCAGAAGTGATCTAAAGTTCTTGGTCCCAATATTTATACTCCTTTTCCCTTTGTTCTCTGAAGGCAGAGAGGCCTTTGCCTAGTCCAAACCAGTTCTGGTCAGTCCTGGAGCACTTTGTTGACATGCCTCCTTCTTTCCTTTCACATTGCAGGGCAGGGACATCAGACACACCAGACACACCACAGGAGGTGGAGCCAGCATTGTGGAGGGAAGGCACAGCCCTATTCAGGACCCAGATGCAGCTCCTCCATCCCATCTAGATGCAGATCTCTCTATTTACCACTGGGCCACCTCACCCTGCCTCCTGGAATTCCCCAGCCCTGTCACTCAAACTCCAGACAAGGAATACGCAACCTAGCAGGCCTCTGCTAGGTTGCGTATTCCTTGTCTGGTTTGGATGGTTAGACAAGAAAATGCCTACTTTCTAAAAGTGGCATTTTCAAACACAGAATGTGAAAACCAACTTCACTAAAAGATGTATTTTATCATTCTGAGTTCAGGCATACTAAACTCGAATTTCTACCATGTTCCCTGAGTCAGTTAGGATTATAAAATGTAATAACCAAACTGCCCATTCTGGCCTATGGAGAACAGTTAGCCTTGCAATAGTGAAAAACGAAAATGGCTGTAATTCACTATTAGGACATGCCACTCACACCAGGGCATGTCCTACCTTTTACCTACAATGCACCCTGCCCTTGGGCCTACCATAGGGGTGACTAATATGTATAAAAGGGACGGTTTAGGGACTGGCAAGTGGGTGCACTTGCCCAGTCAGCATGGCAGTACCAGACTGCACACAGGCTCTGCAATGGCAGACCTGAGACACACTTTACAAGCTGCTCTGGTGGGTGGCACAATCAGTGCTGCAATCCCACCATCAGCATTGGTTACAAGCCCTGGGCACACGCAGTGCACTGTACTAGGGTCTGACAAGTAAACCAATCAAGCCAATCATGGAGTCACTAATCCATACATCAATTTACTATAGGGAGCACTTGCACTGTGGCACTGAACAGCAGTGGCACAGTGCCCATAGCATCTATAACCAGCAAAAACACATGAGGCAACAGCAAAAAAATGGAAGGGAGACCCACGCCAATGGTGCCAGGTGTAACATGTGTCCCCTCCAGCTGAAATGTGGGGAGA
Organism: Triturus cristatus; assembly: GCF_964204655.1. Classification (NCBI taxonomy): domain Eukaryota; kingdom Metazoa; phylum Chordata; class Amphibia; order Caudata; family Salamandridae; genus Triturus; species Triturus cristatus. The sequence goes on from NC_140593.1 coordinate 903,744,483, forward strand.
ACTACCCTACCTCCTGGGAGTTCTCATCCCTAAGGCAGAAAAATCTGGACAGACCATCAGCGTTGGCGTGTTCTGTACCAGGGTGGTGTTCCACCGTGAAATCCATTCCCTGTAGGGAAATGGACCACCTCAACAGTTTTGGATTCTCACCCCTCATCTGCATCAACCATCTGAGGGGCCTGTAGTCTGACTGAACCCGGAAGTGAGTCCCAAACAAGTATGGTCTCAACTTCTTCAGAGCCCAGACCACAGCAAATGCCTCACGCTCAATTGCACTCCACCTCTGTTCCCGTGGAACTAACCCTCTACTGATGAAGGCTACAGGTTGATCTAGGCCCTCTTCATTAATCTGTGATAGAACAGCCCCAACACCATGCTCTGAAGCGTCTGTTTGCACAATAAACTCTTTTGAGAAGTTGGGTGCCAGGAGCACGGGTGCCGTGTACATGGCAGTCTTCAGGGCATCAAAAGCTCTCTGACAGGTGTCAGTCCAAATCACTCTCTTGGGCTGCTTCCTGGAAGTCAGCTCTGTCAAGGGTGCAACAATGCTGCCATACCCCTTGACAAACCTCCTGTAATACCCGGTGAGTCCTAAAAAGGCTCTCACCTCTGTCGGGGTCTTGGGGGGTTCCCAAGCCAGGATGGTTTCAATCTTGGGCTGTAGGGGCGCCACCTGGCTGCTCCCAACCTGGTGTCCCAAGTACACCATGGAACCCTGCCCGATCTGGCACTTACTTGCCTTGATTGTGAGGCCTGCTCTCCGCAGGGCCATCAACACTTCCCAGAGGTGGCGCAGATGTTCTTCCCAACTAGCGCTGAACATTGCGATGTCATCCAGGTAGGCGGCACTGAACTCATCCAGTCCAACCAACAACTGGTTGACCGACCTCTGAAAGGTGGCAGGGGCATTCTTCATCCCAATGGGCATAACCCGGAATTGGTAGTGCCCATCTGGTGTGGAGAATGCTGACCTCTCTCTTGCCCCATCAGTCAAGGCGATCTGCTAGTACCCAGACGTTAAGTCAAACATGCTGAGGTACCGGGCAACCCCTAACCGATCAATGATCTCATCAGCTCTGGGGATGGGGTGCATGTCAGTCCTGGTGACTGAATTGAGTCCTCGGTAGTCCACACAGAACTGCAGTTCTGGCGCGACACCCGGTGCGGCAGCCTTTGGGACCAAGACCACTGGGCTGTCCCAAGGACTGTTAGAGGACTCAATCACCCCCAACGCAAGCATCTTGGAGACCTCCTCCTTGATGCAAGCTCTCACCCTGTCAGTCACTCTGTAAGTTTTGTGCTTGACAGGAGGACTGTCCCCGGTGTCTACATCAGTGACACTGGGAATTAGGGAGAACAGGTCAGAAAACTGTCCCAGCAACTAATGACATCCATTCTGTTGCTCAGGGGTCCGGGTGGCAGAGAGGTTTACTCCATCCACTGACCCATCTTGCTCTGTTGCCGACAGGAGGTCAGGAAGAGGCTCAGTCTCCTCCTCCATTCCAGCATCTGTTGCTAGGAGCATTCCCACTTCGGACCTTTCTAAGTGGGGCTTCAGGCGGTTGACATGCAGGACCCGCAAGGGGTTCCTTGGAGACCGCAAGTCCACCAAGTAGGTAACCGGACTCTTGCGCTCCACCACCTCAAATGGTCCGGTCCACTTATCCTGGAGCGCACAGGGCTCCATGGGGGCCATGACCCACACTCTCTGAACAGGCTGAAGCTCTACCAGAGTGGCATTCTGGTCGTACCACCGCTTCATCTCCTCCTGGCTGGCTTCTAGATTCACCTCAGCGAGTTTTCTGAAACTCCTAGTTTGGTTCCTGAAGGCCAGCATGTAGCTATATACATCCTGGGGAGGTTTCCTGGCAGATTGCTCCCAGCTTTCCTTGACCAAACTCAAAGGTCCTCTCACTGGGTGTCCATAGAGAAGCTCAAAGGGACTGAACCCTAGAGATTTCTGTGACACCTCACGGTAAGCCTCATAAGTTCCTCAAGACCGATTATCATGCCTTTTAAGGTTCGGTTGAACCTTTCAACCAACCCATGTCCTTGGGGGAGGTAAGGAGCAGTGAACTTGTAGGTTACACCACACTCCTGCCACAGGGACTTCATATACTTAGAAATGAAGTTGGTACCTTGGTCAGACACCACCTCTCTAGGGAATCCTACTCGTGAGAAAACTCCTATCAGTGCCCGTCCCACCACGGGGGCCGTCACTGTCCTCAGAGGTATGACTTCTGGGTACCGGGTGGCATGGTCCACCAAGACCAGGATGAACCTGTTGCTCATGGCTGTCTTGGGGTCCAGTGGCCCCACAATGTCAATACCCACCCGTTCAAAGGGGGTGCTGACCACAGGGAATGGCTGGAGAGGAGCCTTGCGCTTCCTCCCGCTCTTTCCACTTGCCTGGCAAGTCTGACAGGTCCTGCAAGAAGTGTCTGAACTCTTGCGCATCTGGGGCCAATTAAAATGGGTGACAAGCCTTTCAAAGGTCTTGTCCTGCCCCAAATGTCCTGCTAAAGGCACATCATGAGCCAGCCCCAGTAGGAAGGCTCTGAAGCGCTGGGGTACCACCAGCACACGGGCTGACCCAGGCTCAGCAACCTTAGGCGCACTATACAGGAGACCATTCTCCCAGTAGATCCAATGTGATCCAGACTGAGCACCTGCTGCCTGGTTTGCCGCAAACCCACAAGAGAAGGGCACTTGTTCTGCTCCTCACAGAACTCCTCCCTGGAGGGACCTCCTTCCTGCTGCCAATGGGTCAGCTCAGGCAGGTCTCCCAGTTCAGCAATCTCTTCCCCGGTAGGCTCCCGGGCATCCCACTCAGGGTCCACCTCCTCCTGGGTCGTGGGAATCTCAGGGGCCGGTTTCCTGCGCCCCCTACCGCTTCTCTTAAAGGCAGGCACCTGGGCCATTTTCTCAGACTCCAGGTCCTCTTGAACACCCTTACTGGCTGCCATAGACCGAGTGGTCACGCAGGCCCACTCAGGCAAACCCAACATCTCTAAATGAGCTTTCTGCTCCACCTTAGCCCAAGGGGAGCTCTCTGGATCGTTACCTAACAGACATTCAACAGGCATGGCCGGCCTCACAGCTACTTGAAGAGTCCCTGAGACCCTCCCCCACTCAAAGGGAACCTGTTTGTCAGCTGCAACAACTGGGTAGAATGCATTTGGGACTACCTGCTCTTCAGACACCAGCTGACAACTGACAGCTGTCACACTGGCTCCGGTGTCTCTAAGAGCTTCCACCCTCTTGCCATTTATGGTCACCCACTGCCTGTATCTCTTAGTGTTATCAGGCTGCTGGGTCCTGGGGACCACTTCACAGTCTCGTAAAGAGACAAGGGACATCTCTGCGGGACCCCACCCACCTTGGGCACCTATCCCTTCCCCCATGGCTACACTAGCCAACTGCCGGGGTGGTGCACCAATGGGTGCCGTCTTCCCATACAAGGTCATAAATATAGCTTGAAAACCTACTAGTACCATGCACTGTTCTGTTCGTTTTATCCAAAACCACTGTAGATAAAAAAGCATAAACAAAACTAAACCAATGAATAAACAAATATTGCATTGAATGTCTTCAAAAATCATAATAATCAATCACATAATGACATTCATAATCTAAGAACAATGTCTCTGTTCTTAATTCAGCAAAACATTAATTGCTCTTAATGATGCAGAAAACATTAGATACAACAGAATCACAGTTGTTCAATTCTTCATCCATATTTCACTTGTAGCCCGATGCATTTCGGGACCAAAATGTCCCTTCCTCAGAGGCAAACCTATAACAAATATTCTAAAATTCCTCTTGATGTCAATTTGCAAGCGGTGAACTCATTTAGCTCAACAGTACAAGGGAAAATGAAATAGATCATACAAGAGATATGCACGTTGCTAGGATGGTACTTAGCTGAAAAGAATAGATTAGAAAATCACCAGAAAAGTGTTCAGTGTCGGAGATGTGCATGGAAGAAAACCGCGTAGAGGACCAAGAATAGGTGAAGATAGATTCAGTGTGCTAAACGTTAGATGCTACCCCCCTTTTTTTGGGTGAAAATAAGAATGTGAACTCGGTAAAAAACGACTCACCATAACTCGAACTACAGGCGTTTATGGTGAAAAAATGGCGTGTATAACTGTAAGAAACAAAGAGTGTCAGGGAGTTGCGGGAAATAGATGCTAAGAGCGATAGAACAATAAGCATGCACTAGAGGCTCACCTCTGGTTCAGTGAGTATGGCACGTAATGCATAGGGAACTTGAACACGATAAAGTTTGGAATAAATATTAGCCAGAACCTGTAGAGAAAATGGACCTGATATAAGGAAAGAAAACTCCGAAATATATCCATGCGCATCACAAACAAAAAGTGGTAAAGGGCTTACCATAGGAAATGTTCAAATAGACTATGAAGTAGTCAACTCGGGGCTCGAATTGTTCAGGGAACCATGTTGTGTTCGCATAGAGAGGACGCGAAGGATTTGAACCGTAAACCGACGGAACACGGAAGTAATCGTGGTCACGTGTCGGGTGATAAAAACAAACAATGCACTGTGAGTAGTTTCACGAAGTTAAGGAAAACTACCCGGGTGAAATAAAGTAAAGGAAAAAATTTTAATGAGAGCGAAAGGGTAACAACTGTTAAGGAACATGGTCAGTGGATGAAGCGCTCGTGAGATACGTGTGTGATACAGATAAAAGTACAATAATCATGTGCGAGGATCTGTGAGCCAATAATAAATCAAAACGAAACAAAAAACAGCTCCAGACGCGTCATAGTCTGGTGATGGGTATAAATACCAATGAGGAACTAGTGGTAGTAAAAATATTAAACATCCCGAATATGCATAATCGGGACTAGAAAAAATAAGGTAATAGTGCCCACAGGCTGTAAATACTGTAAAACAAAAGTGTTCTAATAAACAAATAAATAGCATAAGTGAGTGGCAACTGCAGTTGCCACGTAAGGTAAGGGGAGAAGAATAGCAACAACTACGATTGAAGGTAAATAGTGAAGAAGTGTATACATAAGTAGAAGGTGCTTCTGTAAATAACAGTAACCAAGAATGAGTGAAATGAGATGCAAAGTAAAGAAGCAGAGAGCCATCACCATAGATGCCTAAAGGATACATGTTGTGATATTAACAGTATTAGACAACAAAATATGTGGTTCCAATGTGAATGTTTTGACAAGAGGACCACAAGATAACACATATCATACTCCATAATAATATTCAAAGTGAACATAATTACAGTAACATGAGAAAACATACTGGTATGTAGTCACAAGAACTGTAGATCATAAAAAACAAGACATATCTAATCTATCATTGAGCCCGGAGGGCATCGTAGTATTTAGATTTTTAATCCAAAATCTTTCTCTTTGGAGGAGTTTTTTAGTGATGTCTACCCCGGGGTATATGGTCAAGGATTCAACAATTTGGAATCTTAATTGGGAAATGGTGTGTTTGGATTCATCCCAATGTGTTGCTAAAGATGACGTTGAGCTATGATTCCTGATCTTGCTTTTATGTTCAGTTATCCTTATTTTCAGTTTGGAACCACATAGTTTGTCGTCTAATACTGTTAATATCACAACATGTATCCTTTAGGCATCTATGGTGATGGCTCTCTGCTTCTTTACTTTGCATCTCATATCACTCATTCTTGGTTATTGTTATTTACAGAAGCACCTTATACTTATGTATACACTTCTTCACTATTTACCTTCATTCGTAGTTGTTGCTATTCTTCTCCCCTTATCTTAAGTGGCAACTGCAGTTGCCACTCACTTATGGTATTTATTTGTTTATTAGAACACTTTTGTTTTACTGTATTTAGAGCCTGTGGGCACTATCACCTTATTTTTTCCAGTCCCGATTATGCATATTCGGGCTGTTTAATCTTTTTACTACCACTAGTTCCTCATTGGTATTTATACCCATCACCAGACTATGACGCGTCTGGAGCCGTTTTTTGTTTAGTTTTTATTTATTATTGGCTCACAGATCCTCGCACATGATTATTGTACTTTTATCTGTATCACACACGTATCTCACAAGCGCTTCATCCACTGACCAGTTGTTACCCTTTCGCTCTCATTAAAACTTTTTCCTTTACTTTATTTCACCCGGGTAGTTTTCCTTAACTTCGTGAAACTACTCACAGTGCACGATTACTTCCGTGTTCCCTCAGTTTATGGTTCAAATCCTTCGCGTCCTCTCTACGCGAACACAACATGGTTCCCTGAACAATTCGAGGCCCGAGTTGACTACTTCGTAGTCTATTTGAAAATTTCCTACTGTAAGTCCTTTACCACTTTTTGTTCGTGATACGCATGGATATATTTCGGAGTTTTCCTTCCTTATATCAGGTCCATTTTCTCTACAGGTTCTGGCTAATATTTATTCCAAACATTATCGTGTTCAAGTTCCCTATGCATTACGCGCCATACTCACTGAACCAGAGGTGAGCCTCTAGTGCACACTTATTGTTCTATCGCTCTTAGCATCTATTTCCCGCAACTCCCTGACACTCTTTGTTTCTTACAGTTATACATGCCATTTTTTCACCATAAATGCCTGTAGTTCGAGTTATGGTGAGTCGTTTTTTACCGAGTTCACATTCTTATTTTCACCCAAAAAAAGGGGGGTAGCATCAAACGTTTAGCACACTGAATCTATCTTCACCTATTCTTAGTCATCTACGCGGTTTTCTTCCATACACATCTCCGACACTGAACACTTTTCTGGTGATTTTCTAATCTATTCTTTTCAACTAAGTACCTTCCTAGCAACGTGCATACCTCTTGCATGATCTATTTCCTTTTCCCTTGTACTGTTGAGCTAAATGAGTTCACCGCTTGCAAATTGACATCAAGAGAAATTTTAGAATATTTGTTATATGTTTGCCCCTGAGGAAGGGACATTTTGGTCCCGAAATGCATCGGGCTACAAGTGAAACATGGATGAAGAATTGAACAACCGTGATTCTGTCGTATCTAATGTTTTCTGCATCATTAAGAGCAATTAATGTTTTGCTGAATTAAGAACAGAGACATTGTTCTTAGATTATAAATGTCATTATGTGATTCATTATTATGATTTTGTGAAGACATTCAATACAATGTTTGTTTATTCATTGGTCTAGTTTCGTTTATGCTTTTTTATCTACAGTGGTTTTGGATAAAACTAACTGAACAGTGCATGGTACTAGTAGGTTTTCCTGCTATATTTATGACTTATTTTTTCATTCAAGCCTGTTTGACAGAGGATGTAGTACCATGGCACCTATTATTCTACATATTAAGTTGAACATTATTAGAATTAACTTGGTGTGCACCTTCAAACCTCTTTTGCTTTCCCATTCAAGTTACATCTAGCATCATAAGAACATTGGCCTACCTGACCACACTTAAAGCAGGTCTTGGGCACTTTGTGAACAGGTTTATCTGTCGGGCCACTGCCTTCTTCTCAGGTGGAGGCTGGGAACATTTCCCTTGGGGATTACTTTGGGGCCCTTTCTGTAACTCCCTCTGTTTACCCTTGTCCCCCCCACTCTTCTGCTGGGGACCCTGCCCACCTTTGGCAAAGTCTCCCACATGACCCTTCTGGACCCGGGTGCTAACACAGCAGTCCGCCTCCTCAGCAAGCTTCCTAGGGTTAGTTAGCTTGCTATCAATAAGATGCTGGTGTAGCTCTGGAAAAAAGTTATTAGACAAGTTCTCCCATGCTAACAAATCATAGAGCGCTTCAAACGTATCCACTTTGCTACCCTTCACCCAACCATCCAATTCTCTGCAAAAGAAAGACACCTATTCCACCCAGGTGGTAGACTCCAGTTTTCTGCAATTTCTAAACCTTTACCTGTATAACTCTGGGGTCAAACCAAACCTGGACATTAGGGCTCCCTTCATGTGGGTATAGGACATCTGCTCCTCTGTAGGCAAATCCAACAAAGTGTCCCTCCCATCACTAACAAAGCGGCCCCACAACCCCGCTCCCCAATCCTTCTCAGGGACCCGGTGGGCCAACATTGCAGCTTCATAAGCCCTAAACCATTGACCAATATCCTCATTCTTGTGGAAATCTTTCATTACAACTTTGGGGATGTAAGCTCTTGATTCTACCTGCACTGGCAGTATGCTGCCACCAGAGGTAGGAACCTCTAAACTTTTGGCCTTGAGTTCCAATTCCCTCAATCCTCTCTCATGCTCAAAATGCATCCTCTTTTCCTCTAAGGCTAACTTCTTCATCTCTAATTCCATCCCAAGCTCTATTTTCTTGCTCTCTATGTCTTTCTGTCCATTAATTTTTAACCTAGCCAGCTCCAATTTATGCATCTTCTCCTTTGCTCTGTCCTCCGCTCTCCTGAGGACAATCCTTTGGAAGAAACACTATTGCCCGCCCCTGGAGGTGCTTTCCCTCCATCTAGGCCCACTAGCCTCTCAAGCTGCTCATTCAAATCCTCTGCATCCACTGTTGGCTCTTCAGGATGCTCAGGGGCATTCCTAGATTCCATCCAGGCCCTCAGCGCCTTTAGAAATTCCTCCCTCCTGGTGAGGCCTTTCAAAGAGATTTTTAAATTTCTTGCACAAAGCTTTGAGATTAGGCACAGTGTAAGTATCAATTCTCTCTTCTTCCAACACAGTGTCTACAGATACTATGGATGCTGAATTGCTCATGGTAGCAAAAAGACTGGCAGTTCTCGGGAATCAAAAATAGAAAAGAAGTTCCAAGGAAAAATTCTCTCAAAGTATGTGGTTGCGTTATGGTCTGCACTCACTAGTAGTGTACACCAATCACTGTTTATGAATCACAAATGCAAGTCCAAATCCTCACTGCTGACCCCCAATGTTATATTTGGGGGTCTCTAGTTGGCATAGGTAGGTACCTGTGACAAATAGGGACCCTTGTGTCTAGTCAGGGTAAGGGGCTACACTCCTAAAATAACCCCTGCTCACCCCCTTGGTAGCTTAGCACGAGCAGGCAGGCTTATCTCAGAGGCAGTGTGTAAAGCATTTGTGAACACATACAGTAATACAGTGACAAAACTACAAATAGACACCACACAGGTTGTGTTATAAAAATTGGTATTTTTATATAGACTTAACACAAGACCAGAGGACAAAAATCCACAATACTATACTCAAAAATAGTCTCTTAAATGTTATAAACATAGCTCAGTTCTCTCAAGTTGTATATGCGACACTTTACTCTCAATGTACCTTAGATGCGTAGCGCAAAGAAAACAAAAGGGTTGCAGAGAAGGTGATGCGCCGGTTCCTTACACGCAGGGGAGTGTATGCGTCTGGTCCTTAGTGCTGTGCAGGGGAGTTGATGCTCACTTCCTTACTGTGTGGGGAGTAGATGCGTCAGTTTCTTACTGCTCTCCGGTGCGATGCGACACGCTGGCACCTCAATGCGATACTCTTCTCCGGTGCAATGCAACAAAATGGCATCTTGGATGCGATGCGACAACGTTGGTGTGATGCGACACGCCCGATGGCCGTGCGGCGACTCGATGATCTTGGGAGCTGCGACAGGCCCTGCCACGCGCTTCTCCGGTGATGCGACGATTACCTCTGTGGCAGCGTCCCGCTTCTCCGGTGATGCTCCGTGCTTCGGCAATGCGATGATGACAGCGGCGGCTCTCTTCCTCGGGGATGCGATGACAGCGGCTGCGGCGGCGACACGCTTCTTGTTGTTGCGTCACGCTTCCAGCTCCCAGCGACACGCAGTCTCTCAGAAGGCCCAGCACAACAGCAGGCACTTCAGTTCCCAGCAAGGGGATTCAGGGGGGAGCTGGTTGGTGAAGTCTTGTATCCCTGAGACTTCAGGCAGGAGGCAAGCTCTAGTTCAAGCCCTTGGAGATTCTTCCTTAAGTTGATAGAAAGTACACTCAGTCCTTTTCTCCTCTCTTTGACAATGAAGCAACCACTGCAGGCCAACCCCCAAACACACAGCACGGGGTTAGTCTCCTCCTTCAGCTTCCTGGTTCTTCTCCTCAGCAAAGGTTCGTCTTGATTCCCAGAAGTGATCTAAAGTTCTTGTGTCTGGGTCCCAATAGTTATACTCCTTTTCCCTTTGTTCTCTGAAGTGAGAGAGGCCTTTGCCTAGTCCAAACCAGTTCTGGTCAGTCCTGGAGCACTTTGTTGACATGTCTCCTTCTTTCCTTTCACAGTGCAGGGCAGGGACATCAGACCCACCACAGGAGGTGGAGCCAGCATTGTGGAGGGAAGGCACAGCCCTATTCAGGTCCCAGGTGCAGCTCCTCCCTCCCATCTAGATGCAGATCTCTCTATTTACCACTGGGCCACCTCACCCTGTCTCCTGGAATTCCCCAGCCCTGTCACTCAAACTCCAGACAAGGAATACACAACCTCGCAGAGGCAGGTTTGGATGGTTAGACAAGAAAATGCCTACTTTCTAAAAGTGGCATTTTCAAACACAGAATGTGAAAACCAACTTCACTAAAAGATGTATTTTATCATTCTGAGTTCAGGCTTACTAAACTCTAATTTCTACCATGTCCCCTGAGTCAGTTAGAATTATAAAATGTAATACCCAAACTGCCCATTCTGGCCTATGAAGAACAGTTAGCCTTGCAATAGTGAAAAACGAAAATGGCTGTAATTCACTATTAGGACATGACACTCACACCAGGGCATGTCCTACCTTTTACCTCCAATGCACCCTGCCCTTGGGCCTACCATAGGGGTGACTAATTTGTATAAAAGGGAAGGTTTAGGACTGGCAAGTGGGTGCACTTGCCCAGTCAGCATGGCAGTACCAGACTGCACACAGGCTCTGCATTGGCAGACCTGAGACACACTTCACAAGCTGCTCCGGTGGGTGGCACAATCAGTGCTGCAAGCCTACCAGCAGCATTGGTTACAATCCCTGGGCACATGCAGTGCACTGTACTAGGGACTGACAAGTAAACCAATCAAGCCAATCATGGAGTCACTAATCCATACATCAATTTACTATAGGGAGCACTTTCACTGTGGCACTGAACAGCAGTGGCACAGTGCCCAAAGCATCTATAACCAGCAAAAACACACGAGGCAACAGCAAAAAAATGGAAGGGAGACCCACGCCAATGGTGCCAGGTCTAACAAAAGCCTTGTACAATATGTTTAAAATTAAAACAGGAGTGGCCCCAAAATATTTGCAAGACCTAGTTCAGCATTACCAGCCCTTGTGACCTTTGCACTCCATCTAGCAGACTAGGTTTATTGTCCCAAAGGTCAAACGTACTTGTATGCGTGGTCGGTCCTTTTCTTATTTAGAACTGACCCTGTGGAATTCTCTACCTGCTTCCCTACAAGAGGAAATCGTGTTCGGTGCCTTCCGCAAGGGTTTAAAGACTTGTTTTTTAACCCTCTAATACCTTTTCCTTTCACTCATTACCTTTTCCTCCCTACCTGGACGGTGCCGGTAAACCCTTCGGGGTAGCTGCGCCCCCTACAAATTCAATTTAATAATAATCATTATTAATAATCATATATGAGGCAACGAAAAGTCACCCTGCGTGGCTTTCCATGGCCTCATACATATGGACTAAGCCAATGCAGCGCAAGTCGCTGCCTTGCCTTGGTCTGTCAAGTAGGTGTTCCATGGGCATTGTGGTGGGTTTACCCATGCAACACCCAAGGACTTTGACGCTGTCCCAGATTTACAAAACCATGTAAACCTGGGACAGTGCCAATAATTCGCGCCTCCCTACAGCAGGCGTAACGAGGAGAAATGTTTTCATTTCACCTTGTTTTTTCCTCTTTCCATGTGTGTTTCATTCTGCAGCTTGTGAATATTCAAATGGGGGTTGTTCAAATGGGGGTTGTGGGGCGCACACCTTCTTCTCATTTTTATATAAATTTTAATTGTGTATCTAGTGGTCCTGGTTGGCGTGCTCATCGGTAAAATGCCTAACCCAACAGGCATCTGAATTTGAACAACATGTATAGGGAGGGGCACTGTCATGCCCCCATCCGACCGCACAACTGGATTGCGCCTCTTTGGCTAACAGTTCATGTTTTTCATCCGTTTTTAATCCAATATTTAACCATATAAACCATACTTTATGTATTTTTCCTTTCATTTCACATTTTTAATCCACACGCGGGACGTTGTGCTATTTTCAAAACTTCTGATGTAAAAGCTGTGCCCATCCGGACCTCTTGCTCAAACACGACAAGTGCAGGAATTCATTCAAAGCAGCGTTTATTTTAAAAGACCAATGCATTTCGGGCCCCAAGTGCCCTTCATCAGGGTGCGCTGCTTCAAACACTCGCGCTAATGCGTCTCCATCTTGATTACAATAAGTAGCTCACATACAAGAAGGAAACGCCTCTAAGGATTGTTTTTGTGCAGGAAGGTGCCCCTTTCTGCACAAAAACCCTCCTGCCTACATTGGCGCTAGGCAGCAATTTGTGCGTCAACGCAGGGGGAAAGGACAGCAATGCGCCATATTTCATAAATAAGGTGCATTCCTGCCCTTTCACATTGGCGTAGAACAGCGCAGCAAGAAGACTTGCGGCGTTGCCCTATGCCAATTCCTCATAAAGAGGCCCTTTGTTTATAGGACGCTTCCACGCTCACTGACCTTTGGTGTGATAAACACTGTTTAATATTATTTCCCCACTGTAAAAATTATCTGCTATGGAAATTGGGGGCATTTATGGTTGTCGATATTTATCAATGATGATGAGTACCATGTTCTAGACATTTTTGTCAGGAGGGTGTCCTTACACCTAAAAAATCTTGACAGGAGGGTCTCGGCATCAAAAAGTTTGAAGACCTCTGTATTAAGGCATGCAAAGTCACCAATTTCAATCATGACAAGACCGACAAGACCGACTGAGCCCTCAGTCCTTTCTACTTTGCTAAATTGAGTAACTTTAAGGGGTATATTCACATGGCAATGGAACAGCGCTGTACTGCGGCAAATTTCACAGCACTGTGTAGTCTCCTTTTAAATACACATGGTTGCTTCATACTCACAAGAATATGGCGCACCCATTTGTTTTCCCTTGCGCTGGCACAAAACATAGATGCCTAGCACCAACACAGACACCATTGCACCATAGTGTAAGGGTATCTGTGTTGCAGGCAATGATTGTTTATGTGCAGGAGTGGACACCTTCCTGCACATAAACAATCTTTAAAGGCATTTTGCTTTTTTCAGGTGTGCTTCGGAATGCAGCCCACATAGAAAGAGCAACAAGCATTTGCAATGCAATAGGTCTCGCATTTGTGAGAGTTTAAGCTAACAACAGCAAAAGCACTGTTACCGAGTATCATACCCTGTCTTTATCTGAGAAGCCAGTACTCTAATTTGCAATTCCACTCTCTTTGTGGGAGAGATCTTTATTGTTTTGTTTTGGTGCCATCCTGTGGTACAGCTTCTGAATTTCACAGGTGCTGGTGGCTCCTCGGGGTCACCGGGTCTAGTTTGTCCCTGTGATGGATCATCTGGCCAGACCATAATGCACTTTATGCTCTTTTGCCAATTTTATTAAACTTATTTTATCTTATTTATTGTGTCTATTTTCATATCAATGAGTTTACATAAGTGCAGGGATGCTGTGTTTTTCCTTCAACCTTCAAATGGTCATGATGTCTGTTTAAATGTTCATGCATTTCTGAAAGCAGTCATGAACAGTGCTTAATTTGCAACAGTGGTTTCCAGTGCTCAGCCCTGGCACTTAATTTTCAACCCCCACGCTTTTTATGAGCACCAGTTAAGGACATTTATAGCACGAGAGATTTAAGATATTTTCCCAGAATCATTGGATTTTGAGCTGAGACTCAAACCTGGTTCTCCAGCTTTGAAGTCGGCAGCTCTGGCCGTACCACCACATCCTTTCCTCACTTTCATTGTTAGTAGTTGGTTCTGTTTTAGGCGGCACTAACAGGAGAAATGGGCTGGCGCAGGCTATCTACTGACAAGAGCCCCATCACTTATATTTTTTTACAAATTAACCACTGGTGGTGAGGGCTCTAAAGTAGATGCATGGCTAGGTGCAATAAGATGGCTATACTGATTTTGGGGACACGAGAAATATGTATAGTGTATTTGATTAATTGTTCTATTGTCGTCTTTTAAGCCGATTTATATTTTGTGTATGATTTTTTGTGATTTTTTTAATGAACCTTTTCATGTCCATTTTCTGTGGTGATTAAAGAAATTTGATTTTGGATTTCCGGCTGGACCCAGAATCCAAGGTGCAGTAAAGCAGAGGTGCCAAAACCACCACTCCAAGGGCCCAGCCATGGGAAGACATTGCATTGTGGGTGAAACTGACTAGTTAATGTTCCAATTACTTACTGGTAATTCCATTACTTTGAGTCCATTTGTCCTACCACCAGTCACTGCAGCAAGGGAGTGAACGAGGAAGTAATGAGTGTTTTGGGGTGGCTGGGATGGGAGAGCAGCATTCAATGCAAGCTCTCTGGCAAACCGCTTGGACACAAGCTCTTAGCTGTCTGTTGGTGCTACAAAAAACGGAACGTTCACAAATAACGTTAACAAAGTTCACATTTGATGAAAAGTTGTGGGTGAAAATTCTTGCAATAGATGTTTTATGCAAAAGATTTTTCTGTGGTAACCTTTCTTTGCAGTAACATTTGCGCTGTAAAAGTGGTTTTGCTGTTTTTTTCTGCCGTCACCCTTCCCTACAGGTGTTCGTTGGAAAGTTTGTATTTGGGTTCACTCCCTTGTGTTTGGGCCTAGACCCAGCGCGCACAGTTTAAGGTCCATGCATCTGTGGTGGGTTGTGAACCTTAGGCAGGGAGGTGCTTTGTCCCGGAGTTTTCTATTAATGCAGTGGGCTGGTGATGTGACTGTATTTTAGCGCCGGGAGGGGACAGGCGCCTGTCCGGCTTGGCCCTGCTGCACTCAGTCACACAGGCCTCGACAGCCCCTAGGGGCCTAGAGTCACCCAGACTTCAGGGTTAAACGTGCACCAGCTGCACAGAGGGCTGCTCTATAGGGGCGGTTTTAGGGCATTGTTCATCGAGGTGACGACTTCAGTGCTTTAAATGGGCTGGTACTCGCCGGTACGGAGTACCGGCACTTCCGATTTTTTTTTAACATCAGTACCGGCACTTCTCTGTAGCCAGGGAGAGTGACGGTACCCTGATCGGCGGCACGGCAGGCTCAGGTTAGTTTTCTCCTCCAGTGCAGGGCAGTAATTAACTCGGCTGAAGCAGCCTTTGCAGATTCCAGCAGCGCCCATGTGAATGTCCCCAAACTGCAGGGGGGTGAGAGGGTTTGTGCCACGCTGTGATTAACAGGACAGGGTCTCTAGACAGACCCTGCACTGTCAATCAGGTGCGCAGCGACCATTCGGGTGAAAGTGCCATCATGACTTTCACTTTGTGTAATGAGTTAATCTGTTTTTTTTTTTCTGACAAACACATTTCTCATGTGTTTTATTTAGTATGTGCTGCAACTGGTACAGAATAATTATGCAGGATCATATTTTGCCCTTAGCCCCGCCCCTAGCCCGCCCACTTGCCACACCTCTATTTTAATGGCTACCTGCACTTATTTTTCCCCATTTAAAGCACTGGGTGACGTCAATCATGATGTATACGTTTGTCTTCAGAGCGAGTTTGGGCTCAACTGTACTTTCCTCACCAGCCCTCATTCTAAAGAAACCAGGCTATTTATAGCTCATTCATTTCTCCCTCTCGAAGCGCACAGCTCGCTGTCGTAGCTCCCATGTGTCTCTCTTTCTGCTTTGAATATGTTTGTTTCAGTCTCGTTGCCTCAGAGCTGGCCACAATGAGTTAAAGCCAGACCTGCCTGGATTGATTTAATGTTGAACGGTGTGCTTTGGGGTTCTCTCTTCTGCCCTGTTTGTTTGCATGTTTTTCGCCGCTCCTTTCTGTTCTCACGATAGAGAGAGTCTGTTGCTAACAGCCAGCATGAGCAGACTCGCTTCTTTCATCTCCTCCTTCCTGTAGTCATGAGAGAGAAGCTGCCATTACTGCTTCGTATCTTTCCGCCACAATTAATTACGTAACGGAGGACGTTGCGCCGCGTACTTTATATAGGCAATGTCGGCATTAAAAATGTATTTGTACTGAGATTTAAAAACACGGATTTATCCTTCTTTTCTTTATTAGATTTACAGTAGAGAGAAGTTTGGTGCTCTGATTCTGTCAACAAATGCTTCTGAAGAAGAGCATTCAATTACTGACACTGTCTCTTTCCTATAACTCCTCAAGGCCTCGTCACTGGTAGGAAGCGCTACGTAAATGTAATTACAAAAGACTCAAGTGAGGGAGGGCGCTCTCGTGTGATTAAGCGCAGCCCACAGCTTTTATGGCCTTCAATTACCTCTGCTGGAGCCTGGAGTTTCGAGACTCCTTTGACCCCTGGGAGGAGGAATGCTGCCCTGATGTCAGCTGAAGGGTGGGGGGGGGGGGGTTTGCAATCCTCTTTTAGGCTGTTGAGATGCTGGAGCTCCGAAGTGACTCCTAACTGAACCAAGTAACCTGGTGGGAGGGGTGAGGGACGAGAGCCCAAGGCAGAAGGAGGGAGGGGCTGCAATGCTTCGTGCCAGCTACTGCGCTGAAGCTGAATTAACAGGGAGAAATGAAATTGGCAGCTTTAGTGATGCTACAAACTGAGCGCGCTGGTGTGCCTCACTGCTGATCACACCAAGCAGGGGCTGGTAAGGTGGTCTCCTGAAGCCATGTACTCGGCAGGAGAGGAGAGGGCGTGGAAACCTTCAGAATAGCATGCAGACCACCAGGAAATGACCGACCCCAGAAAGGTTTGAAGGGCGAGGCCCGCAGGACAAAGAGCAGAACCGAGCACTGCAGTTTACCTGATGCGAGAATAAAAATAACCTGATGCGAGAATAAAAATAAAACACAAGTGGGGCAAGGGTGTTGTGAATGTGAAGGAGATAACCGTGTGATTACAGCCCAATTTACAGAAAGTGTTGTAGGGAAGGCAAGCTCAGAGCAAAAATGCTCTGCAAATGAAAAGGGAAGCTTCGCCAGAAACAAGCAGGAAATCAAGAGAAAACAAGCATTGGCCGTGAAAGTGACACGACCATGCGAATAAACAAGCCGAGGTGACAAGAAGGGCTGAGCGAGAAGGGAGGGGGGAATGCCAGCATCAAAGGAGCCTGAAGCTGACGAAAAGGGAGGGGGAGAAGGGAGGAGGGAGTGCGAGCAGCAGCTGTGCACGTGCACGTCATCGTGCACTCAAGCTTTAGGCCTGCCAAATCATGTGGGTAGCACTTTTGAAAGCCCACTTACAAAATGTCTCAAAGAGACAGCTTGCGCTGTCTCAGCGAGACCTAAAAACGAGGAGAAATAAAAGTATTTCTCCATGTTGTGCCAATCTAACACCTGCTTTTGCATGCCGTTAGTTTTTGACGCTGTCTCAGATTTACACATCCATGTACATCTGGGGCAGCGACAAAAGACAACTGGTATAGTGGTTGAACGCCAACAGCAACACCCATTGCATGCCCCTTTCATGCAGAAAACTGCATAAAAGGGTACTATATTTACAAAGCGGAGTTAAGCTATGCAAAGTAGCTTAACACCGCTTTGTAAATATGGTGCAGGGCATTGCGCCACCAGATCGGTGAAAAAAAGTGATGTTCCGGTGGTGCAATCCCCTTGTAAATATGCTCTAAATTGGGTAACAATAAAAAAATGTATTTTCTGCTCTTAAAAATGGCAAAAGTATAGTAGGAAGGGCTATACAGAAAGAAACTAATTTCTCAACAATTATTTATTCTGTTATTCAGAGCATCACTTTGATCATTTTTACAACTTACATTTTAATATCTTTCATAGTGCTATTTTGCCTTATGGCACATAATGTAAACAATATATTAGATTAAAATGTGTTATTACATCTACCTAGAAACTCTTTTCATCTATGTCGTTCTTTACAAATGTTCTTTTTCTATTCTATCCCATTCTATTCTATTTCATAGCTTCAATAACACTTTATTTTTCTCTGCATATCCAATAATAAAAAATCACAATTACATCATTAAAAAAAAATAGAACAATGTGTTGGACAGTAAAATGAATTTACAAAAATAGATTAGCTTTCTAAAAAATAAAAATATTATTTCAGAGTGAAAATGCCCTTTTGTTGTTCAAAACACTTATTATAAAGGTCTTTGCCTCTATAATGTACACAATCTCTTCCATTAATGCTGTTACAAAACATAAGATTACTTAAAACAAGGCTATCAGCATGGTGGCCGGGAGTTAATCCTAAACTTCGATTTCATTTACTACTCTTCCACCCATCAGATGAGCAAACATGCACCTTTTCTATGCTATTCTATTCTATTCTATTCTATTCTATTGCGTTCCACTCTTTTCCACTCTTCTATACTTTATTTTAATCTAATCTATTATTCTATCCAGCTCTACTCTGTTCTATTATTCATTGTTCTATTCTATTTCACTTTACTCTATTCTACTCATCATTGGTTTGTTCTGTTCCATTCTATTTTACACTCTGTTCTTCTCTTCATTATTCTATTCTAACTTTGTATTCTCTGTTCTGTTCTTTTCTTTTTATTTCTTTTGATTTGTTTTTTCTTTTCCCCCCCAAAACATTAAAACATATAAAATATTAATAATGATAAAAGTGGCATTTATTTGTTAATTGCATGAAACATACCCTAAGCTCAAAGAGTAGAAGCCCACTTTATCATACAGCACATATACATTCCATGATGTCAGGTATAGCAGATTTTCTGAATTGTGAGGTACCTGAGAGAAAATTATCAATTATTTTACTCTTCTTAACTCCACATCTACATACCATGAATATATACATATGATCAAGACAACTTTATTATCATAACTGTGCTTTAATTATTTTTTTGCAATTTTATATAGCACAAACCTGGCCCTAGTGCGTTAGAGTGCTTTCCATGGGCATCAGTATATGTTATATAGACTTACTTTGGCTTTAAGATTAAGAGCCAGATGTAAGTTTTGGCAGACAGGGTACTCAGTTACAAACATGACAAAGTACTTTTCCTACCAAACACTTGGTCTGCCAACTCAATTATAAGTCAGGTGGACTGATACAGATCAGGGTATCAGAATTATGCCCACTACCACAGATAGAGTAATTTCACAGTTACACGCACATACATTCATCATACGCTAGGGCCCATTTCACTAACATACGCTCCAATACTCTACCAGCAGCAAACCTGTGGGAAGAAAACTCCTAAAGCACCCTGCATCTATATCTAGGCGATAGGACCAGTTTAGTGGTTGCCTAACATAATATAAACAATCTATAAACAATAATCATAAAGTCTTCAATAAACGACAAGAAAAGAAACAACCAATACCATGTTTAAAAGTTATATTGCTTTATCTAAAATTAGTCAGAGTAAATCAGAATAAATCATTTCTCATAGTTACCTATTCTAACTAGTGTCAGAACGGGTCAGGACCAGTCTCTCGGTAAAGTCTTTCAGGACCAGGTCCTTAGCATCAGTCCTCAGCAACGCAAGTTCACGCGGCAAGGCGACGAAAGAAAGTGTGGGGAGAGCCCTCCCTAAGCTAACATTTTATAATGCAAAATACAATGAAAACCCACATGAATTAATCAAGCAAAATTGTATCACTGAGCAGAACGAGAAGGAAGGGATGTAACTCTGCAACATCTTGAAATCTCCGCTCAGGAAAAGTCACAATACGCAAATCACGGAACAGGAACCAAGAACTAGAAACTATTAAAGTATCCATCTCGCTCATTTCCCTCGGCAAACCGGCTTTAGCACAATGTTCTTTCTGAGGCTCTTTGTTTACCAAGGACAAATCATTTCTTTTGGAGATCCTCCAAACTTGCTGATGTCCTCCCGGAAATTTCCATATAAGGACTACGGTCAGTTGTCTGTAACCGAATTCCAGCAGGGGTCTCCCTTGTCACATCACAGATTTTGCCTGCACCACAGCTCAGCCAGGCTTCAAATTATTCTCAGTTATTTTCATGAAGGCCTCCATAGGCCACAATAGACCATCTTTAATTAAAGAGACAAAATAAAGATTACTACATCATAATGATTAGACAGTGTTAACCCCACTAACACCCTTATGTGTATGCATTTATCTAGCTTTGCGACATATAAAGCATTAATTCAGACAGCGTTTTGTGCTCAAAATAAATAGCACACAGCAACGTTTAAACATGAAAAACTCGCACGTTATTTGTAAATACAAAAACAGCACACGCATGCTAACCCTCGTGTAACCTTCTCTTGTGTTAGGACAAACAGGTTGATTAGTGAAACACACTTGCACAAGACAAATAATTAGTTGTTAATTATTAATAAATTAATAAAACGCATAGACATGCCAGAGCTTCAAAAGCCCCAGAATTTTCTAACAGAAAACTCTGCTCCAGCAATCCCCCCTTTGGTGATTTTATCACCAAATAAACCCAAAAAAAAAATTAGTGAAAATGTAGTCCCATTTTAGGAGAAATCAGAAATGTCTTTTCCCCTTACACAACATTAAACACCAGTCACTCTTTCATCATCTCTCTTAGTCTCTAAATAAACACTCTCCCTCAATTCTTCTAATTCAATCTCTTCTGGTTCTCTTTTCAAATTTTTCGAATTCTTATTTTTCTTTTCATTTTTCAATTTCTCTTTCCCTCTCCTGTTTTTACAACACACACACACTAATCTCAGTATCAGCAAAGCAACAATTATACAAGACAAGGGAAACAATATTCTACCTACGATAGTACTACCTATTTTTGCAATAAAATCCTTAACAGCTATCATCTTATTAGCTAGTTTAGTCCATAAACTCCCAGTTTCAAGTGGTACTAAATCTTCATGCAAATCAGTAATATTTTTGATATAGACCTTCAGGTCTCTACTTTCATCAGGAATATAAGTGCAACAATGTTGAACTTTCAAAATTCCACAAACTCCACCCTCCTTAGCCAAAAGAATATCAAGGGCAAGTCGATTTTGCATAGACATGGCACGTACGGCACTTAACTCCGTATTTACCAAAAGAAATCCTCCTGCGGTATTTGTCGATAAACGATCAACCACTGTGGACAATTTCCTAATTCCATAAGCATTTAAAGAAATTCCCACTGCTGGAATCAAAACCCCAAAAATATCACCCACAATTTCAGACCAAGTTTCTCTCTTAAAACGTTTTAATAGGTTAATATCTTCTACATCACTTATTTTATCTGTATGAAAAATCTTAGGAAAAACCAAACCCACATAACATGTGCCATACCAATGGTCAGGCAACTTGTAATAAGCCTTGTTCCCACACACATAGTACACTCCTGGAAAAATAGTATCTTCTCCACCTCTGAAACCCCAACCAGTCGCAACGAAGTATGTATCATGGCACTCACTAGTCCCTACAAAATATGTATCATATTGGGATTTCCTTCTGGTAATGCATAGTTTACCCTTCTGCGGTGCATCTAGAGCCAAAGTTGGACTAGCCCCATTTCTCAACTCTTTTCCCATTTCAATGTCCCAAATTGTCTCACTCACTTCATATTTCCCTGCTTTCTCATGCATGTTCACTCTCCTTTCCTCTACCATATCCAGGAAAGCTTTCTCCTCTTCTTTCAAACTGCAAGTTAAATTATTCTTAAAAATGTAATCTAATGTTAGTCCTTTTTCTTCAATAAAAATCTCACCAAAAGTGTTAGCTTCTTTAGCTGGATTCAGCTCTTTGTTCATTGGCAAGTGCCCAAAAATACTATCTCTGTTAGACATGTTATAATCTATTTTCCCTAACAAATAAAAAACACTACTTAAAATACTACAAGAAATACCATATGTCGCTGGTAAATGGTGATAAGTAACACCCTCCGAAACGGATGCAGGTAACTGCATGCAGACATAGCAATCCCTCACTTCCATTGTCTTCACATATTCATATAACAGTTTAGAAAAAACATTACTAGAAAAATTATTAATTGACCTATCCTTGTGTATGTAACTATTTCTAATTGGAACTACTTTTTGTGAATTCTTCTCTATATTAGTCATGTTTTCTGTATCCATCCCAAATTCAACCTTAAAAGTAACTAATAAAACTAAAACACCCCATAGAAGCATTAATATTCCAGTACAACAGCAGCACATCTTGCACCACCTTTTAAAGAAGGCACATCTATTTTGATTACTCTCTATGTTAGCCATTCCGCTTTAACTTCTACTACTCCACTACTGTAATTAGAGCTTTTCAAATCTCCAACGTTTGTTCCAAACTCTTCAGCTTTTTCAAAGATCCTTCCGTTCACTTAGTCCAAGTAAATCCTTTTTACTCAGTTTGGATACTCATCATTTTTCACTCCAATTTCTTCAACATCAAATTGTATCAGATCTCCAACGTCGGAATCCTCAGTACTCGACTCTTCTCCAATGTCAGTCAAGAGTACTTTCAAAATTTCACCAGTATCTTCCTCAACCACTTTTCTCAAGACCACTTCCGAATTATCTCGAGTCACTGTTTCTTCTTTTCCTTCTTCAGACAGTGTCACATAAGACCATTCCGGTGATCTGTACTTTTGGTTGGGTCTTTTAACTCTTTTTATTTCTACTGGTTCTTTTGTTCTTTTTGATTCTTCTTCTTCAGCCTTTGAAGTTTGACTGGATACCTCATTCACTTGTTCAGCTTCCGATGTATTTGCTTTTATTATCCTGTATCTCAGTCTTTTCACTCTATTGTTAGGCCAACGATCTCCTTTCACAACCTTTTTCGGCTTTTCTTTAACACTCCTTTCTCCAATCAAAGTTCTCTTTCTCAGAACTCGACCTTCTGTTTGTTCATTCTCATCATCCGATTCTGTTTCAATTGCCTTTTGCTTTCGTTTCTTAGCAGTTTTCTTTTCTTTCACAGATTCTTTCACCACTATTTGAGACTTCCCTACTTCTGTCCCTCCTCGGGTCTCCGACACGCAATCTTCTTGCTGTCTATTTGTCCCTTTACCTAGCTCCTCATCAATGTTCTCTACACCTCCTCGGGGGTCTTCCGCAATCTGTCCCTCTCTATCTTCTTCTGACCCTGTTTCTTCAAGAATAATCTCAAGTGGCTCTTCAATCTCCTCCTCTTCTGATTCAGGAGTAGTCTCAATGTGTTTTCTCTTTTCTTTTTCCTCCACTGCTATTCGAAACTTCAGGCTCTTTCACAGAATCAGAATCTGATATTCCTTCTGATACTCGCAGTGAATCTCTTGAAGCTTTCTCTGCTTCTTTTCTCACTGATTCTGTATCTTCAGGATCTTCACCATCACTGGAATCTGACTCTTCATAATACTCTTCACCAGTTCCCTCTCTCGGACTTGGAATTCTCAGAGTATGACTTGCATGTACCCAGTGTCTCACTCCAGCACACTTTACTGCAGTCGTTGTAGTCAGAATAACTTGTCTTGGCCTTCCCCACCTTGGAATCAAGCAATTTCTTCTTCTGTGCACCTTAATCCTTACCCAGTCACCTGGACTCAGATCATGGGCTTGCTTCTTCTCAAGTGTGGTAGCTTCTTCTCCAACCTGGTGAAACACAGAATGAACTGCGTCAGCCAGGCCTTTACAGTAATCCAAAATCATGTCATCAGTTATTGTCATCAACTTATTCACAGGCACGAATGCATGGCGCATTGCACGTCCCATAATGATTTCATGCGGACTCAATCCTGTAGTTCTGTCTGGAGTAGATCTCATAGTCATCAAGACTAGAGGCAGAACATCTGGCCATTTCATGCCAGTGGCTAAGCACATTTTTCCAATTCTGTTTTTGATTGTGCCATTAATCTGCTCAACCACACCAGAAGCCTCTGGTCGGTCTGCACAATGTAGCTTCTGCTGTATTTTTAATGCTTCACAAATCAAACCAATGAGTTCATTTTGAAAGTGTCTACCTCTGTCAGATTCAACTGTGACTGGAAACCCAAACCTAGGAATCAACTCCCTCAACAGTAATTTTGCCACTGTTAATCCATCATTCCTCCTTGTCGGGTAAGCTTCCACCCACCTTGAAAACAAACAGACTACCACTAGGACATACCTCAGTCTGTTCACTTGGGGCATTTCAATGAAATCAATTTGCATCCTTGTGAAAGGACCTCCTTCTCTGCCAATTGTCCCTAAACTCACCACTGTCTTTTTCCCAGTGTTAAACTGCTGACAAATTAAACACCTTTGACAGATGCTTTCCGCAATTGTCCTAAACTTTGCATTGTACCAGGTCTGTTTAAAGGACCTAATCATCGCGTCCCTCCCCAGATGTCCCTGGCCATGATACATCCTTGCCATTGACGACAAAATTGAGTTTGGCATCACTGGTCTGCCATCTCTGTAGACCCAAACATGGTCTGTTTCCCTTGGAGCACATCCTGCCTTAACCCAATCTCGTTTCTCTTCTTCTCCTGCCTCATCCTGTAACTGTTTCACTTCATCCCACGTTTCTAGGACATTAGTAAACATCACAGAAGGGAAAGACATTTCCTTTTTTTTCTCTTTCCCTGTTAATCGATTGGTTTAGTTTCGCACAATACTGTGCCACATCGTTAGCATACCTGTTGCCAACAGTGATAAAATCCTCTCCTGAAATATGTGCTGCACATTTTACAACTGCTAACTCCTTAGGCAGCTGTATCGCCTCAAGCAATTTTCCAATCAGCTCAGCATTCTTTATCGGAGTTCCACCCGATGTCAAGAAACCTCTTTGTAGCCACAGTTGGCCAAAATCATGCACCACTCCAAACCCATACTGACTATCAGTCAACACAGTTGTTCTCAAATCTTTCCCAATCTCACAAGCTCTTGTCAATGCCACTAATTCAGCAACTTGCGCAGATTTTACTCCTTTCAATGGTGATGCTTCCATAACTTCTGAAACTTTGCACACTGCATATGCTGCACATAGCACACCATTATCATTTCTCAGGCATGATCCATCCACAAACAACACATGATCATTCTCAGGCAAGGGAACATCCTTGATATCTGGTCTTGGTTTCGTACAGTACTCAAGCACATCCAAACAATCATGATCATCTTCCATCTTTATACCCACATTCTCAATATCCGGCAAAAGTGTTGCTGGATTCACATTCGTACATCTTTCAAGAGTCACATTTGATGCTCCCAGAATCACCTTTTCATACTTAGTCAACCGACTATTTGACATATGCTGAGTTCTGCTTCTTGTCAAAAGAATCGCCACATTGTGAGGTACGAATACCCTTACAGGATACCCCATTATGATCCCCTCACTCTGTTCCAGGCTTCTGCATGTTGCAGCCACAGATTTTAGACAACCTGGTAAACCCACAGCTACAGGGTCAAGTGTCGATGAGAAGTACGCAATAGGCCTTCTCAATTGTCCATGTTTCTGGATTAACACTGAAAGTGCACATCCATTTCTCTCACTGCAGTACAGTTCAAATTCTTTTTCATAGTCTGGCATACCCAGAGCTGGAGCTTCACACATTTTTGTTTTGAGCTCTTCAAATGCTGCCAATTGTTCTGCATCTAGATCCAATGGATCTGTCATGTCACTTTTTGTCAATTTAATCAATGGCTTTGCTATCAGGGAAAAATTAATTATCCACTGAGGACAATATCCCACCATACCCAGGAACATTCTCACTTCTCTCTGGGTTTTTGGAGCTTTCATTTCTCTGATTATTTTGATCCTGTCAGTAGTCACTTTTCTCAAACCTTTCTCAATATTATGTCCAAGATAATGCACCTCTTTCTTGCAAAATTGTAATTTGGCTGGGGATACCTTTAACCCTCCATCTGCCAGATGATTCAGTAAAGCTATGGTATCCACTTCACAAGCTTCACGTGTCTTTGATGCCACCAGTAGGTCATCAATGTATTGTACTAGCACTGAGCTTTCAGGCATGATCAGACTTTCCAACGATCTTTTCAATAACTGATTGAATATCGAAGGACTCTCCGTATACCCCTGTGGGATACGACACCATGCTAAAATACGCTGGCCAAACCTAAATGCAAAAATCGGCTGGCTGTCATGATGCAATGGAATTGAAAAGAATGCATGACACAAATCAATCACTGTATACCTCTCAGCGTCATGTGGAATTTGATACAGAATCACCGATGGATTCGGCACGATAGGACAACATGCCACCACAATCTGATTAACCTTTCTCAGGTCCTGCACGATCCTGAACTTGCCATTAGGCTTTTTCAGTCCCATTATCGGTGAATTACACGGACTACTCAGTAGTTCTCTTAGGACTCCTTGCTGAATCATTTTCTCAATTATAGGAGTTATCCCTTCAATTATCTCTGGTGTCATTTTGTACTGAGGAATGTTAGGATATGCAATTCCCTCTTTCACTGCAATTTTCACTGGATCTACATTATTCATCAATCCCACATCCTCTCCTGTAAAATCCCAAACTGCTCTTTTCACTGTGTCTCTCAGCACTTGAGGCAGATCCTCCGGATTGAACACTGGAAATGTACCAATTAATTCATTTTCTCTATTTTCTAGAGTCATCCGGTAGAAAACATCATCATCTGGTGTCTCAAAAGCTATTCCATCTGGTGTACAGAAAATTGTGCAGTTCATCTTGCATAATAAGTCTCTACCTAACAGGTTCACTGGGCTTGTGTCACAGACAATAAATCTGTGCATGTCTGAAAATTTCCCTATCTGTACTTTCACTGGTTCAGTAAGACGTGTTCTGATTTGTGTATTCGCTACACCAACTACTTGGATTGCTTCATCCGAGAGAGGAAGATTTCTAACATCTGTTGACCTGACAGTTGATCTTGTCGCACCTGTGTCTACTAAAAAAGTAACACTCTCTTCATTTATTTTCCCATCCACAAATGGTCCTGCCTGGTCTATTTCTAGAGTTGCACCAAGTATGCACTCTTCTTCCTCTCCTCGGCACCGTCAATAATCACCTTCAGACTCACTCCCTTCACTCTTTAACAAGTACTGTTGTACCTTGTTAGTACGTCTTGGTTTGTTTACCTGCTCATCATTGAAGAATCCCGAATCCTGACTGTACTTTTGTACCCCTCTATTCTGCGGTAAAGGTGGTTTTGGCTCTTGACTCTGCTGCTGTCTCACAACTTTCTGCTGTTGTTGCTGTTGCTGCTGGTTATTCCCTTCATTCTGCACCTGTTGATTTAAGGATTTACCCTCATTTAATGGTGGATTAGGACATTCCGATCTCCAGTGTCCCAGTTGGCCACAGTTGTGACACGGGAACTTTTTCTTTGCTTCCTCAAGACTTCCCCTTCCCTTTCCTGCAAATCTTGGCCTATTTCCCGTATTATTTCCTGGATTATTTGCCTGTTCCACTAACTGTGCTTCTTGTCTTTCTGCAACTTTCACCTGTGCCCACATTGCTTTTTCCTTCAGCTTTCTTTGTTTTGCTTCAATTTCATCACTGAAATATTTTGCATGTCTCAGAATCTCATCTACTTTCTTACTCTGCCAATCCACTGTGTGTTCACGAATTCTCTCACCAATTTCAGGTCTAAGACCATATACAAATCGGTATACAAAATGACTCAAATCCTTGTCACCCAGGTGTTCATCTCCACTGAATTGTTTAAAAGCCAGTATCAGCCTTTCGTAAAAAGCATGAACTGATTCTTTTGCTTCCTGTTGTGTTCGATCTATTTTAACCCAGTCTGTCTCTTTTGGAGGAACTTTACTCTTCAGGTATACCATCACCTGATCGTACTTCCTCATCACTTCTGGATCTGGTGCCCCTGTTCTCGGATCTCTTGGATATTCCTCACTAGGCCAACTCACAACTATTTTACACTCAGTCCACAAGTCTGCTGGAACAATTATATCAAACAGACTATTCAGGTCAACCCACAGCACTTTTGACAATTTCACAAACCTATCTACCTGCCTATACCACTCAACGGGCTTTTCTCTCAATCGAGGGAAATCATTCGTAAATGATAAAATATCCTGTCTGGTCCATGGAACATGTACATATCCTCCTCCAGGTATTTCTCTCATGGGAAACTGCTCCACTGGTTTCTCTTTTTCTCTCACTGGAAATGCTGAGTAAGTTGTTCTATCTTCAGATTCATCCCTTTTCTTATACCACCTATCCTTCCACTTTTCTACATCACCCCATCTACGCAATAATGCCACCATTTCTTTAATCTGTCCTGTTCTACCAGAATTATTCAAATTCTCTATGTCCTTCTCTGTGAAATCCATTCTGTACGTTTTCTGTAAAGCCTTTACTTTATCAATGTCAACTCCTTGCTCATTTGCTATCGCTCTCAGTCTATCATGAGTATTTCTTGCTCTCCATGTTATGCTCTTGCACATGAACAATAATTCACCATCATGATGACTTTTCAGGATTTCTGTCGGAACCGTTCCTGTCACAAGCTCCTCTAATTCTATACGTAATTTAACCACATCAACAACTTGTGAATCTTTATCCTTTTTCTGAAGAACTTTCATCCAGTCATTTAGGTCGTCAACTGTTATTTCCGCAGTTTTTCTTGCTGAAACTATTTTTCTCTGCGGTTCTAAAATTGGCATCCCTAAACTACTAGAATCACTAACATTCATGAATTCATTACCTGCGTCATGTCTTGTTTGTCTCAGGTCATTTCTCCCTGTTCTTTTACCTGAATCTCCTGAAGGACCAGCTGTATTATTTGCAATATATGGAACTACCAGCCCATTTTCACTTGCTCTCTGTCCGTCAAACATAGGAATTACCGGACCTATAGTAACAGGCACTGTAACAGCTTCCATATTCATCGTTAACTCTCTAATTTTCTCAGTCAGTTCTGTTGTCGTCTTCGCTAATTGTCTGGCATTCCTGGCATTTTCCTCTCTGAAAGAACTATTATTCCTTGATTCAGATGTCATTTTTTCTTTCTCAACTGTATCTCTTATCGGAGAAACAACTGGTGTACTCTCTTCCGATTCTGATCTATATGGAGGTGGTCTCTTGTACATCATATCATTCAAGACCTCATCTTCAAACTCTCCATATCTTCTCCTATCTGTCTCAGAAACCCCTTCTTCTGAAGGAGCCGAAGCTTCAACTGTTCTCATAGGATATAATCCATCTGACATGGTAGCATCTCGCCATCTTTTCATTCTATCTTGATGTGTCTCACGATCATGTCTCCTCCCAAACATGTACCTGTACTGACCTCCAGTTCTCTGTCTTTCTCGATTTAATACTTCTTCTTCCCATTCCACTAAAGCCTCGAATTGTGTAGGTCTCGGCTTCGGGTCCAGATGTACCATCTTTTCCCGTAAATTTCTCAACACGGCTAGATTAAATGAACCATGTTCTGGGAATGCTAAAACACCATCTTCTTTAGTATACCTGACCCAATTTTGCAACCATATACAGGTATGTAATCCATATTTCGCAACCATGAAGGATGCAGGTGTTTTCGCTGGAGGTAGCAACTCACCCTCTCTTGTCTTAACCTCTTTATCCTTGCTAAACCACTTCTTAACCTTTCCAAAGAACGTCTTTTCCTTTTTCTCTTCTTGATAATACATCTTAGCTAATACTTATTAAACTCTCTACTTTTTAGGTTGAAAAACTCAATTCTCGCAACGCACCAGTCCTGGAGCGTCTACGTCACTAAGCAGCTCTTCCAATCCCTGCGCGACTCACACTACGCACCAATCCTAGCGCGAACCCTATTCTGAGTCACTATCCAATCAGTGCGCGAACCTTCTGACGTCAGTAACCGCTGCAGTCTCTGTCTCCTGTCTCTGTCACTCGTCTACCCCTCTTTTACAAAAACTCTCAGTAGACTTCGTGTGTCAAAATTTCTACAAAATCTATTAGTTACAACATGAAAACATCTCCATTGTCTGCTTCGCTAACCACAGAATAGTAAAAAGAGAGTCTATTTCTCAAGAGTCAACAATTTTACATACATCTCATAACTGTTTCCTCTAGGACGTATCCAAAAGAGTCTTACAATCAATAAATGTATATGCATTCACGCACATTCATACGAGAAAAATATAGTACATACACACAAAATCCTGCTTCTTGAGAACAGCGCACAATCTGCCTCTGTACAGAATTATAACTCACAACAACTAAGCAGCTTACCTCCACCCAGTTCTGCAAACAAGCTCAGAGAATACCTATTACTCCTCCCGCAATAAGCTTTAACGGCAATCCTTACGGATCCCTGGGACTTAAGACCAGAGTTTCACAGATAACCTTCACTACGATACACACTCCTTATATTCCAGAAATGTTCTAATAGTAACATACAATGTCACTGATTCCGAACCCAGACAATGTGAACGCGCAACTTCAATTGTCACACGTAATTCCTTACAATCCCGTCTTTCCCGAGAGCAGCATATACACCTTCCTCTGCCCTACTACGGAACTGCTTCCAGCTTCCAAGTTCCAGAAGCACTACATATAACTCAACATTACGACTCCAACATTTAGTATTAGTACATATACCAAAAACATCAAAATAAATCAATAATCAATAAGCTAATTTACAAGCAATCTTATCTTATCAGATCAAGACAACCATCTAAACCATCCTCTGCTACCAGAGAAATTGATACAGATCAGGGTATCAGAATTATGCCCACTACCACAGATAGAGTAATTTCACAGTTACACGCACATACATTCATCATACGCTAGGGCCCATTTCACTAACATACGCTCCAATACTCTACCAGCAGCAAACCTGTGGGAAGAAAACTCCTAAAGCACCCTGCATCTATATCTAGGCGATAGGACCAGTTTAGTGGTTGCCTAACATAATATAAACAATCTATAAACAATAATCATAAAGTCTTCAATAAACGACAAGAAAAGAAACAACCAATACCATGTTTAAAAGTTATATTGCTTTATCTAAAATTAGTCAGAGTAAATCAGAATAAATCATTTCTCATAGTTACCTATTCTAACTAGTGTCAGAACGGGTCAGGACCAGTCTCT
Source organism: Triturus cristatus (assembly GCF_964204655.1). Classification (NCBI taxonomy): domain Eukaryota; kingdom Metazoa; phylum Chordata; class Amphibia; order Caudata; family Salamandridae; genus Triturus; species Triturus cristatus. Next base: position 903,775,495 of record NC_140593.1, read on the forward strand.
CGGTAAAGTCTTTCAGGACCAGGTCCTTAGCATCAGTCCTCAGCAACGCAAGTTCACGCGGCAAGGCGACGAAAGAAAGTGTGGGGAGAGCCCTCCCTAAGCTAACATTTTATAATGCAAAATACAATGAAAACCCACATGAATTAATCAAGCAAAATTGTATCACTGAGCAGAACGAGAAGGAAGGGATGTAACTCTGCAACATCTTGAAATCTCCGCTCAGGAAAAGTCACAATACGCAAATCACGGAACAGGAACCAAGAACTAGAAACTATTAAAGTATCCATCTCGCTCATTTCCCTCGGCAAACCGGCTTTAGCACAATGTTCTTTCTGAGGCTCTTTGTTTACCAAGGACAAATCATTTCTTTTGGAGATCCTCCAAACTTGCTGATGTCCTCCCGGAAATTTCCATATAAGGACTACGGTCAGTTGTCTGTAACCGAATTCCAGCAGGGGTCTCCCTTGTCACATCACAGATTTTGCCTGCACCACAGCTCAGCCAGGCTTCAAATTATTCTCAGTTATTTTCATGAAGGCCTCCATAGGCCACAATAGACCATCTTTAATTAAAGAGACAAAATAAAGATTACTACATCATAATGATTAGACAGTGTTAACCCCACTAACACCCTTATGTGTATGCATTTATCTAGCTTTGCGACATATAAAGCATTAATTCAGACAGCGTTTTGTGCTCAAAATAAATAGCACACAGCAACGTTTAAACATGAAAAACTCGCACGTTATTTGTAAATACAAAAACAGCACACGCATGCTAACCCTCGTGTAACCTTCTCTTGTGTTAGGACAAACAGGTTGATTAGTGAAACACACTTGCACAAGACAAATAATTAGTTGTTAATTATTAATAAATTAATAAAACGCATAGACATGCCAGAGCTTCAAAAGCCCCAGAATTTTCTAACAGAAAACTCTGCTCCAGCAGGACCATCAGTTTTCCAATGGAGGTGCTCCCATTAGCTCCGTTATATATACTCCAACAACTCAACAAAGTAGAGGCCTTCAGAGTAAACCATCAGACCACCATCCCTGTTAGGGTTGGCAGTGTGATGGGATTTTTTTTCTGTCCATCACTGCTATCAACCAAAATATTTTTACTTTCACAGGATTGTTGCAATTCAAGACCGTTGCAGGAGATATATAGTCTGCTGAGACTTTGCTTTATCTTCCCATTGGATAACATTGTCCATAGGTCCTCACAATAATAGAATCACAGCACCTTACTTCAAAAGCCCTATAATTACATTTTGGGTTATATCCAAGTCCCAGAACTTCAGAAAACAACCTTGTTTTCTTTGCTATGTCGTATTTCACCTCCCTTAATTCCATATCGATAAATAAAATAGACGTGTTTCTAATGATATCATTTCAGTTGAGGATTGTTTTTATTGAGTGAGATGACTAAATCATATAGTATCTGAGTTCAACATTCATATTCACCTCCTAGAGCTAGCATTGACAGCTTAACGTGCAGCTCCTTCAGAAATAAGTAAACAAAACAAGTGCAAGCTGCACTTGTACTGCAGACACTGGTCAAACTGTGGTCAAATAAAGTATCTCTGTAGAAAAGAAAAAAGGCCTATGTGGGTCTTGAAGGCTCTTAATCAGTAAGGGCAAAATGAAACTTAGGGCCAGATGTAGGTAATCCTGAAATACCGAGTCCTTAATAGCGAATTTTACCGAATCGCTATTAAGGACTCGGTATTACAGATGTACGTAAAAATTCGGTAAAAATTACTGAATCGGTAATAAGCGGTAAAAATTAGCGATTCGGAAAGAAAAATAAATACCGAATCCCCATTACTGAATCGGTAACACCGATTCCTTAATAACGAATCGGTAATTAGCGATTCGGTCATTTAAAACATCGGTAATTGTCGAATCAGTCAATCCTGTGCCTCCTCATTACCTCCCAAACAGGAAGTGGCCACACCCATGCAGCTGCACTGATCCTGATGCTGTTTGTGAGGCAGGGAGCACAGAAAACAAGTTAGGACCAACTCAACAAACTATTTGCTGACAACACTGAGCAACTATGGACAACCAGGAGAGGGAGAAGGATGCAGCTGAAAGAAAGAGGAAGCACAAATTCAGCGAGCGGGAGCTGGAGGTCCTTATGGAGGATGTCACTAAGGACCACAACAAACTTTTTGGGAAACAGTTTCTGCACGTGCCTGAATCCCAGAAAAGGCAGATTTGGCTTGTCATCCAAGAAAAAATAAATGCCATTTGAGTAACCCAGCGCTCCATCGAGGAACTAAAAAAACGCTGGTATGACCTGAGGAAGCGTGCTAAGGAGAGGCTGGCAAAGAGGCAGAAGCAAGCCAAACGCACAGGTGGAGGAAGAAACACAGCACCTGCACCAACTGTCCTGGATCTCCTGGTCGAGTGCACCCTCCTGCCGGAGAGTGTGAGTGGGATTGGGGATGCAGACAGCTCAGCCAGAGGTGGCAACAAAAAAGGTAAGATGCATGCACTGCTTGCTGTGCCCCCACTCCCTAACCCCAATCCCCAATGAGGCATTGTGAATCCCACTCCAGTACATGTTTTACTAAAAAACCAGCAATGCATTATGGGAGATGTAGTCAGAAGTAACACATGTCAGAACAGTCAGTCCACTGAACCCAAAGGCATGTGACACACATCAGGAATTTGCAAGCAGAGGACAGTTAGTTTGATTGTCAGGCATGCAATTTATTATTATACAAATGCTGCCAGATAAGTGAGCAAATGTAAATTCTGTCTTCACAGGTGAGCCATTGTGCAGGGCTGCAGAGGGGAGCAAAGGAAAGGCACCCAGGACAGAGAGGACACAAGAGGAGGAGGTCTTGTCGCCCGCAGGGCACACCACCCCACCACCATCACCACCACCACCACCACCACCACCACCACCACTATCACCATCACCACCGCCACCATCAACGCCACCAGCACCGAGAGCCAGGAGGCCTGCAGTGGCTAGCCTCCAGCCGATGGAGGTGTTTGAGGAGGACAGCATAGGAGGACAACAGTCCACGGTGGCTGAGGATGCCAACGGTGCAGGCTCACAGTCCCCCACAGAGCGCGCCCACACACGTGCCAGACGCCGCAGGGCAAGGGCTGCCAGTCCAGCTTCACAGGGCGATGATAAGAGTGTGTTCACCGGTCTTGAGGGCAACATGCTAAAGGTGCAGCGCCTGCAAGGCAAAGCCATAAGGTCAGTCCAGCGGCAGATGGTACAGATGAATGGGCACATGCGAATAGAGAAGGGCATCTGTTCCATGAACGATACAGTGGCTGAGGGCATGAGGGACATCTCCGAGGCAGTGAGGCTGCTGTGCAGCAAATTTGATGAGGACTGTTTGGCAAGGCGCAGGGAGAGGCAGAAACTTGAGAACTACACCAAGGCAGTTAACCGCCTCTCCACTGCCACCTCTCTGCTCTGCAGGCGCTCGGTAGCCATGCAGAAGGAGATGGCCCACTGCAGCCGTGATGTGGCAAGGGGGCTGGTCACAGTGACCAGTGCACTAGAAGTGCTACAGACCAACCAGGTAGCCACTACAGGTGATGGGGGGGATAGTGAAGAGACTACTAGCCGCAGTAGCATCACGCCACCTATCACAGAGTCCAGGAGGCGCAGCGAACGGCACAGCACTGTCGCAGGACAGACTGGCAGTGAGGACAATGTGCCCAAGGAACGCAGCAGTGCAGCGCGTGGGCGCAGGAAGTAATGATGCCAGCCATCACATGGTTTACCGAAATAAGTGGTGTAACCCGTTTTGGTTTTGGAAACTGCATTTATAGTAGGCCTGGCATGTGACGCCCTTCATGTTGTGGTGGTGTGCTATGAAATTAAACACCGTCACTCACTTACAGTAACTGGCTGTGTCTCCTTACTTACTCAGAAATAGTTGCGTGTTATCTCAGCCTGTCTGTGCCTCCCATCTGGTGCTGCTGCCACACCTGCTGCGCTATGCTCTAGCTGTGGACAGTCCTCACCCTCGTCCTCCGAGTCAGTTAGTTCCACTGCTGTTCCTTTCTTTGTGGCAAGGTTATGCAGCATGGCACATGTTGCTATTATTTTGCAGCAGATGATGGGGCGGTACTGACGTGCACCTCCACTTTTGTGGAGGCAACGGAACCTGCTTTTTAGAAGACCAAAAGTGCGCTCCACAACGTTGCGCGTGCTTTTATGTGCCACATTGTATCTTCTCTCACTTGAGGTGGAAGGGTTGAGATATGGAGTTAGGATAAATGCCCGCACGGCATATGCGCTGTCACCTAAATGGGAAAGGAAGTGCCATTAATAAGAGTCACCAACACATTCATCCAAGGTACACATCAGGGTGTGTCACATTGATTTACCTAGCAGGTATCCTTCTCCAATTTCACCCCTTGCCAGACGTGTATAGATCCCACTGTTCCCGAATATGTAGGAGTCATGGGTACTCCCTGGAAATTTGGCCACGATGTCAGTGATGATCTTGTCCGCATCGCATTTCACCTGCACGTTGATGGAATGCGTAGATTTGCAGTTCCGGCATATGTATTCTGTAGCTGCAGGTGGGCAGATTGGTATGTGGGTCCCATCAATTTACCCTATTACATGTGGAACTGTGCCTTTTGGTAGAAATCAAGCTTTGTCTTCTGCAGTTCCGCCTGTGTGCTGGGGAAGCATATGTAGTGATGCATTCTCTGTATCATGGCATCCAAGAATGAGTTGAAGAAATGGGACAGGCAACTCTGTGACACACCACCTGCTACAGCTATCACCCCCTGGTAACTTCCTGATGCACAGTGGCGTCACTAGGGAGGTGCGGGGGGTGCGGACCGCACCGGGTGACACCATCACATGGGGTGACACCGTGACAACTAAATAAAATGCTAAATATTGCTGTTCTGCTCTCTATGATTCTATATGTTTCTGCTGCTATGAGATTGATTATTGTCCAAGTCCGTCCAATTAAATTTGAGCTATAATACGACGTCGGCGTCCGGACGTCGACGACGTTCAAAACGCTCACGTGACGTGGCAGCTCCCGGACCCGCCGATTTCATCAGGCCACTGCCAAAGCCCACCACTACACGTGCTTAAAAGTTAAGCACTACACTGCCACTGCTGTTTCTTCGTCCCCCATCATCACCAGCACCAGCAGGTAAGGAAGCACGGTGGGGTGGGGTCAGGCAGGGCGGAGCGCGACTCCTCTGTGGCTGTAGCAGACGGGCTGTGTCGTTACCGAGCCCTCACATTAAATGTCTGACCTGACCCCCCTCCTCTTTGTTCCCCACGAACACCTATTACTGCTATGCCTGAACAGGTCCTTCCATCGGGGGCGTTCAGACTCCTGAGGAGAAAAAACACAGCCCGGGAGGCGGCACCAAATTTCCTCGGTGTTTCGATGAGAGAGCTCACAGTGCGCCACCTTACCTCTGGTCTGGAAGGTCAGACTGACTTTAAATGGAGCGGATTCTCGCGCCAGTTATAAAGAGGGAAGCCTGGCGTGTCCTCTCTGTTTCTGCTAGGGTCTTCCTCTGAACACACAAGTGCATTGTGGGGCTTGTAGGCTTTGTTTGGTTCAATTAAAAACAAGTTGTCTAGCACATCTAATAATGATTTGTAAATGGAAAAGCAAAAACAGGATTCACGGTGTTCACTAGAGATGGAGAAATTGTGCAGCACACTACTGGTGAAAATTAGAGCAATTGCTGAGCAGGCAGAGGTGCTCGATAAAAGGCAGGCAGTGATGGATCAGTGATCCATGTGTGCCAATGGATACACTTATTTTGGGGCTAAGATTTACTTTTCATTATCAGACTTCGATCCCGAGAGACAAAGGCAGAGAGAAGAGGAAAACGAAGAGGATAATAAAAAAGTAAAAAAGAAGAAAACTGAAAAAGAATCACCAAGGGTGAGACAGACTAGGAGTGCAGTGTAGATGGGTGGAAGAAAGAGGCATGAGGTGGAATCAAAAGTACTCAGCCTTGGTATCTGGCAATCCCAGCATTCAACAGCAATGGCAGCGGGCTCTTAGGAAAATCTTTGAGCCCCTTCATTTTTTTAAATTCACCCCTGCGGTTGGTATGTCTGGGGTACAATCTGATCTAATCCTTTTGAACAGCGCACAATCAAAAGACATGCATGTGTCTGCCTATAACGGGGCTTTACGTGACTCTGAAATGAGTCACTACAGTGCCAGATACTGAAATCCAAGCAACAATTGTTCAGTTTCTCAAACAGGACTTTAACAAATTTAATGTAATCGATGTCAACAATGCAGGACGTGTTTGCATTTCACTTGTTGTACCTTACTTTGCATTACTAAAGAGTATTTGGATTTTCCGGATGCTATGCCTCTGTAGTTGTATTTTCATGTAACGTGTGACTCTTGTTTTGTGTGTACTGTGAACTGAGTACCCTCTAGGTGTTTGTTTTAGTTCAGTTTGTTCAGGGGTGTTCATGAAAGGGGCACGATTGAGAGCTTTGGCCCTAATGAAGTCTTATTACTTTAGCCTCAATCTCAATTAGCTTCCTTGCCAGCCTGCTGCACCAGGACCAAGATATCTCTGTTTTTCTCCTTGTTTATGCTCTTTACTCTGCTTCTCAGGCCCTTAACCTTCCCTGTTCTCTCGTTGTATTAACCTGAGCTTTGGCTTACACCTATAGAAAACCCTCTCTCCGCCATCTTGTTAAACCCTCTGTCCCAACAAACACTACAACAACTCCATCACCTTTATTATCTGCATCCTGTATCCCAGGAGGGATAAGAGCACCCTGTCCTGAGTAAACAGCATCGCCATTTGTGCTGTATGCACTCATGACAGATCACACCAATATTCCGGGCCTTACAAAATCTGGATATCTTCCTTTTTTCTTTCCCCTGCACCTTGTGACTGCCCTCCTGCTGCTGGACTCCCTGCTGCATCCTGTCAAAGTTAAGCGCGCCCAGGAGTGTTTAGAGAGGACTTGACGTGCACATATATTTGCATCAGAACATTAATACCCGAACGCTGGCCAAGTTATTTAAGGGGACTTCGACTGTCAGCAATGGGGGCTTGTAGAAGTACGTATGTATTGATTTGCCTCAGCTAATGTTCTCTCTAAACATAACTGAATATCTCCGAACTGGTAAGAAAGTGCAATTAAGGCAATGGTGGTATTTTATATTTCACCGATAGGCCTGTATGTATCCTAAGTTATGTTGCTCTTTTTAGCACTAGTAGTTTGCCCTTACTTATGATCTGTATTTTGAAAAATGAAGCTACTACTTGGATTTTTCGGTATCTTTTTACAATAAACTTAGTTTTACTTCGATGTATTTTATCCTGACCTCACATATCCATTCACATAGATGAAAGTAAAATCAGCTTTTTGTTTCCATCTTTATTTGAAAGTAATTACAGGCAGGTAATTTGATGATTTTCTGGCTTCATCAATAAAAGTAAAAAAACATCTGGGAGCCTTAATTATTGCGCACAGGTATCCGCATGGAGACGCCAGCCTGCTGCTGAACGTGTTCCAAAGTTGGCCAAACTTAGCCTGGAACACAGAGTTTCACTCTCAGGAGCAGTCACCTGCCAGCAGGCGTTTATTAACCAAGGAAACGATGCACTGTAGCAAATCTGGCAGTGGGACAGCTCGTGCTGTAAACCGGCAGACTCCTCCAGGAAGCGGGGTGCGTTGCGCACATACCACATGGTGCCCACCGCTTTGAGCGACGCTGGCCTCTGCCCTGCCTGACCCGGCTTGGCTCTTTTTAGTTTTTAAATGTGGGCATTTGCATTGTTTTCAGTACAAGCCACCGGCCACCCCCACCGAGGGGGCGTGGCTATATCTTTCAGCTGTAGAGAAAAGTGTAATGGAAACACATTTCATTAAAGGAAGTGCAGAGATCAGAAAGCGAGCCATAGACGGGTCGGAGCGTTGCGACTTGCGAGGCTGTTTGTTTATCAGAGGAGGGAAGGGAGTTTATGCGCAGACTGCAGAGCATTTCTGTAATGAAGCTGTTAGGTCCCGGACCTGGAGGGAATAGGGGCAAATGAGAGGCGGGGACTGGGGGTGACAAGGTATGGGGGTATGGGGCAATGTGGGAGTTAGCACTGAAACCACATTCTGTATGGCCCCGTTATTTGGCACTGGCGGACTCGGAGGAGGTCCACCATGGATTCATGGGGTAAGTCGTGTCTGAGGTGGTGACACCATGAGTTACCCGCACTGGGTGACACCAACCCTAGTGACGCCTCTGCTGATGCATGTAGGTGCAGGCTGCAGAGCACCTGAACATGTGTTGGTATGTCATGCGCCCTTGGTGTCTGATGCTCCAGGAGTGGGTGCAGGTCCTGTATCAGGTCTAGGATGGTTTGGGGGTGTAGCCTGTACCTCTCATGGATTTCAGCCTCAGTCATTTGGAACAGTGTAACACGCAGTCTGTACACGTGCTCCTCCCGTCTCCAGATCCTCAGTCCTGCTGCTCGCAAATGTAGCCGCCTTGCTCTTGCGTAGAGGGCCGCCATTGTGTTCACACTGTTGCATTTTGGGGCTGTTTATATGCAGTGCACCTGATTACCCCCTGCTTTGAGTCAGTGGTAATTATCGACTCTTAAATACCGAAATTTCGTAAATTCGGTATTACTGATTTTCAGTACATCGCATTTGCGATTACTTAAGGATTTCTTATTTACCAATTCGGTATTTAGGGGTTTCGGTGTCTGCTAATCGCTAAATAAGGAATCGGTAACTGGTTTCCCTTATTTTTAATGATTCCTTATTTGCGATGGCGTTCGGTATTCCCTACATCGCACATGGCTAAATACCAGTCGGTAACGCAGATATTTATCGAATTTTGGCATTACCAACCGGTATTTAGCCACCTACATCTGGACCTATATGTTTCAAGTTGAAAAGAGCGTTTGGCATGAAAGCCAACCCTGATTGACAATGTCACACATGACTTGGCACTTATTTTCGTATCATTCAAGCTGATGCATTTCAGTTCAGTAAATATTTCATGTAGTTCTTTTTTCAGGTCTGATGGCAGCTGTAGCTGTCTTGTCAACGACCTCATGTTGCTAATACACTGCTACATACAACCTGCACATGCACTACACAGAAAGGTGACTTTTGGTCAGCTCCCTTCAGCCACTTTTAAGAACTGTGGGCCATATTATCAAGGAACGGCGATAACATTATCGCCGCTTTAGCGGCAGGAAACTGCCGCTAAAGCGGCGATAATGGGCTTGATAATATGCCCTTGTGAATTTCCATAGAAGCCCAGGTTCTGGTGTGAACCTGGGCTTCTATGGGAATTCACAAGGACATATTATCAAGCGCATTATCGCCGCTTTAGCGGCAGTTTCCTGCCGTTAAGGCGGCGATAATGTGTCACCGTTCCTTAGTAATATGGCCTTGCCACTCGTTGGTTGGATGGGCTCTCCTTAAAGCCATGGCATTTTGTGAAAAGTTACATGGCTTTAGGATTTTGTTTTGCATTCACTCTTGTGATGGGGCAGGGCTTTAGGTAGCCCCTTTAGGGAAACTCTCTCCTATTTCCCCACCACTGCCACTGGATGCATGTTCAATTCCAGGGACCTACATACGCTATAAATCTACAGCATCATGATATGCAAGGGAGAGTTCTCTGAGGTGCAGGGGAGTCATTAACTGCTTTAAGGGAGGCTGTGAACTGAACCTGTTCAAGGTGAATCCCAGCTCGCAGCCCAGCAAGATCATTATCAACAAGTCTCTGACAGCTGCACAACTGCTGCTGAAGGTTCTTCCAACAGGTTGATTGTGACTAGCTTGAGAAGACTTCTATGTCTTTGGCCATTGGTCAGTCTCTCAATGACCCAGTCACTGGCAACCAACACTGTAGCTTCTCTTAAAGCCAGAAAAGTCTCAATCTCTGCTGATAACAAGCTCAAGGGCTCAGGATTACCTCAGTGTAGTGGCAATAAAGACCCCAGCTCAAAGCTCTCACTCTAGAGTACAACGGCCACATCTTCCTCCCGTGCTGTTCAAGAGCTCCACGCAGACTACTATTGGTTGGAGGATACTGCTGCGGGCTCCAGTAGGTAACACATAAAAGCCCCTTCCCAAACAAGTGAACAGCCCAAAGCCCAATACCAATATTCTAATCTGGCGGCGGATTCTAGAAAGTCAGGTGTCAGGAGCTGTCTTTGTAGGGTGCAGAGGCGATGATGCTCTCTTGTTTGTCCCTCTCTCTTGTTGGTGCAGCATGCTGGTTAGAGTTTGATCAGTGATTGGGAGACAGGAAGATGCACTTCTAGTACTTCAAGCGAGTTCCTGCACCCAGGTATGGTGGCAGGGCTCCTCTGGGCAATCTCAACTTGCAGGTATATGTTCTTCACTCTCTTAGCATGCCAGGCAGACTCCGGTACAGAGTCACGGCTTGTCCAGTAGCTCCTCTCTGACTTCCCAGATAAGGTCTTCTCACCTCTGAGAAGTTCAGTGTCACCCCCCTGGATCACATGAATTCTGCTTGTATTCAGTGGAGTACTACTTACTCAGTCAGCGAAAAAATCTGAAACCCTGTAAGGAAGTTTCAATCATACTTTTGTAGTTATGTCCCAGGTGGGGGATGATGATTACCCTGTCAGGGTCCTGAATTTGATCCAAGGTGGTTCGCTTTCTGTGCAGCTCTACTCTTCAGAACAAAGTTGTTTGTATTCGGGTGCCTCTCTGTAAGTTTTCTGTTTTGCATCCAGTGCTTTAAATGGGCCGGTACTGTCCGGTACGAAGTACTGGCCCTTTTTTTTGGAGAGGGAGTACTGGCACTTCTCAGAAACAAGCAGGTACTCTGTTCTCACTTCTATTTTTCCATTTCAAGCACTGCACAACATTGGACATAGGCCTGAATCAAGCCAGACCTATTGACTTTGGCAGTGTTTGTATTATCACATACATTCTGAAAATCTGAGACTGTGAATTGAACATTACCAATGTCTGTGGAAGAGGTTGCGGTATTCGGAGTAATCTCTATCACTCAAGTTCTCCCATTCACACCACATTCCTCTGTATTCTCCGGCTCTGTTAGATACTTGCACCCTTTTGTCCACACATGTTTCTGGAATCTTTCATCTGCATATCTCACATGTCTTCCTCTTCAGTTCTGCCTTTTCACTCTTTTCTGTTGCATGTACTTCCTTTCATCTCCTTCACTTCACCACCCCCCTACACAGCAAACCCATTCACTCACCTGTGAATGTATGACGTTACTATGCATACATTCACCACGCATGGTTTTACAACATGGTCGTTACAACAACCACGTTGTTACCACGCATGCCATTCAATCATATAACAGTAGGCATTACATAGTTCTTATTAACTCCGAGTCCCTACCATATATACCAACGGTGGCACCAGTATACATACCTACATTGTGAATATCCTGTACCATAAGGTTTTTAATGAAGTGGTGATCATCATTCCCCCTTCTTTGTATGATTTTATACCGCAACAAGACAAACCTACAGATGTGTTAGTTTAATTGAATCCTGACTGCATCTTCGTTATTGTTAGAAAACTGTCCTGAAGAAGGTGTTCATTACACACCGGAACGCTGCGTCGACATTTGCTTTCTCATAACAATGTATTTTTAATGAAATGTTTTTATATGACACTATTTTATATGTTATTGTGTATAAAAATGTATTAAACAAATACTTAATGAAAACGTAAGATTTTCTTTATAATTTATTTTTTGGGATGATTGAACTGTAATGATGCCTTCATGATATTTAGTAACTGTTATGTCCCCTTATATTTGCAATTTTCTGACCACCAGCATTGTTTAGCATGTGTTTTGACCATTTAGTTGCTAGGGACCTATTCGTTTTCAGGATTTAAAATCCAACACATTACCTGGTGTTGCACGCCCCCTACAGCGAGTCGTTGTTACGACTTGTGATGTAATGGCACGGTTGGTAACAACGCGCGTTGTGGAAACAGCGTTGTAAATGCTGTTTCCCCTCACCTGTAAGCACTGCAATTTCTTTTCCTGACTTTAACCATATTTTGACAGCTGTGTACCCCTTCACATACTTTCCCATATTTACAGATGGTACATATGTGACAAATGGCCTGTGATCTCTGCAGAGAGTCCAAGGATTGGCTGAGCATCTCGTCTGATTATCTGTAAGCGTCCAGATCAGCAATAAAAAGTGTTGTAGAATTCGAAGACTTTATCCTGGTTTACATTCCTTATCTTCTCAATAAGGACTAACAAGACGCATGGGCGCCGGTTTCTAATTTTTCCTGCTCAATATATCCCATTCATATTGTTTATCTTTTGCATGGATCCTATTGGAATTTATCATGGCTCTTTCATGCACATTTCAAAAGTCTGTTTATTCATCTATGGTTATTTCCACCAAAGTCTCCAACTCTCAAATCAGCCTTAGTATTATGCTGAGATTTTCGCATAGTACATAAAAGAGGCAGAACATCCATTACAGAATGCACTGTGACCAGCTGAACATTTGAACGCTTCACATTTAAAATCACTTTCTTGATGATTTAGAAGTTAGTGTCCAGGGTATACATATCCACAAGGCATTCAAATATCGATTTCATCCACAAGTTCCATAATATTAACTTTGACTTTAGCTACTATGTTATATTCTTACATCCAGTACAGAATGCAACCTTGCAAGACTTTTCCATACATTTTCCCTGTACCATCCAGGAGAGTAAAATGACTGTAGTTTTAAATTTCATATTCTTCCACATCTTATGAACAGGTATAACTGTTGATTTTTCGATGAATCATCTCCACATCCAGTGTTGATAGAATCATATTCACATGCCACTCCAGGGGCCAACATCAATGGGTCAGCTCGATACATGTCTGCTAAAGTAAAATCCAGACCAAGAACCATATTGGATTTTTGTTCTTTAATTTAGATGGATATTTCAGAAATAGAAGCGAGGAGAAAGTCTTTCAATGGCCAGCAGTAACAATTCTCAGTTATTCTTAGTTTGGCCGTTCCCCGCTTCCAGCACTCCAGTTTAGCATTACCTTCAGGTACAGTTGTTAAATCAGAAAACATTTTTGTTAGTAGGGTTTATTTAAGGCAATAAGACAATCTGATAAACCCCCGCACTGTGGGTGTTATTCCTGTTCCACTCTATCAATGATCACTCAAAAGTACATTATAATTTAACTTTTTTTTAAAATAAATATGGGATTCCTACTTTTGTGCATCGTATTTTGAAAAGAGCCACAGTTCTATTTTTTGGGGGGTCGCATAGGACAATTTCAGTGGTAGAGGGGAGAGGAGTTGGCCTAACGGCTAGGGCGGTCGACCTCGAATCTGGGGAACTGGGTTCGAGTCTCGGCAATGAGGCTGAACATCCTATGATTCTGGGCAAATCACTTAATCTCCCCGTGTCTAAAACAAATGAATGTGTCCTCATGTAATGCAACTGGTGCTATGTAAAGCGCTATGATACCCGATTCAGGTCTAGTTCGTACTATATAAAACCCTGTAAAATAAAAAAGATTAAAAAAAGTGGTATCAACATGTATATTACACGATAGCCTGACCGTAGGAAGAGCAGGGGCCTTATTAATCAAAGCTCCCCATGAGCATGTGCACCTGCTTTCTGCTCTCATGAGCACTTTGGTATTACAAAGTGCACCACATTATAGATGTGGGAGCAAAGGCAATGGATCTGACAGACAGTGCACTGGTTGTGTGCCACAAAGAAGTGGTGCACAGAGGGTGACTCTTGCAAAAGTGGAAATGGAATCTGTAGAACCCCACAGATATCTCCCTGTAGGTGGGTTCAGTCACTCACTACACCTGCCTGCAGTGTGATTTCTGTCCCTCTTTCAAAAGTATTCTGCATGGCCATCTGCTCAGTAAAAGATGAACTGACCGCTTCAAACAGCTTGTCGACCTTTCATTAATGTGCTGTCCCCAGGGCAGGCATGAGGTTGCAGCTGCACTGGGGGTAGCGCATTGACTGTATTAGGGCATACTGACCAAGTCCGAGCCCAGAGCGTACATTTAAAGATGCGCCATTGGCTCCGACAAGGATTGCACACCCAATACATAAAATAGGCCCTACTATTGAAGGTGCCCATGGGGGTGCAATGATCATCTGTGGATGACTTCTGCACCTTCAAGGCACTTTGGTATTACAAAATGGGCATTCAGTGCTTGCAAGACGCCGTGAATAATATAGATTATTCCAGCATGAACTGAAAGGAACGTTCCCTCATTTGTGTGGGAGGATAACCACGTGAAAATAAAGGAAACTCTTTTCTCTGTGCATTCTCTGTATTATGCATGTGGGCACAAATGCAAAGGAGCTGTAAGGGCAGGGGCACACTGACTGTCTGCTACAAAATTCAGTCAGTCTGCACCCTGATGGCACCCTTTGAAAGTGGTCAAAAGGAATCCAGTGGACCCCTCAGACATCCCTATGCTTGCTGGTGCAGTCATTCACTGCACTTGCCTGCTATAGAATTTATGCCCCGTACTATTATTTATTCAGTCCTTTGTGTTTATGGAACTACTTCCTTTTCTGAACACCCTTCAACATAAAATGTAGGTCTAAGGCACTGTTGTTACAGGGACTATATTTAGTCTCCATTTTAGTTTTTCTTTTTAAAAAAGCTTTTTTTTAAGATTGTGGTTTGAAAATGTTTTTCGCTAACACAATAGGAGTGCACATATGCATGTATTTTTGGTAGACGTTGTTTTGTAGTCTGCACTGTTAGTTCCAGGGACAGACATACTAGAACGCAATGTCCTTGATTTATTATGTGAACGTAGGAGATGTCATCTTTTCCCCAGACTTAGTAAAGATGTTATTCTGCATCAGTAGCAGAATGAGACAGGGCTAATGTTTTATTATTTTAAACTGCTTCCATTTTGAATTGGGTGAGAGGCACTTCACAGTGGCTTTATTATGGATGCAGAGGCAGAATGTCGAGTACAAAATATTGAGTTGCACAAATATCGAGTCATTAATATCGTGGGTCAGGAATATCAACAGCAAGAATATCGTGGTCAAGAATATCGACATAAGGTAAGAAATATAGTTTTTAAAAATCTATGTTAAATATTGTTTGCAAAAATATTGTTGTTAAAAATATTGTTTTTTATTATTGTTATGTATTTTAGTATATGTTTTATATGTATGTGATGTATGTTTTTTGTATAAGATTTGGTTGTATTTTTAATATATGTGTTACATTTTTAGTAGTTATTAAAATCTTTTTATTTGAATTTTGCGCTTTTAGTCCTGTAGCGGGTTTTGGATTTATAGGGGAATAGTGTGGGAAGCAATTTGATTATATTAAATTAATTTGTTTTTTTTATTTGAATTTTGCGTTTTTACTTCCGTAGTGGGTTGTGGGTTTATAGGGGAATAGGGTGGGAAGTAATTTAATTATATACAATTTATTATTTCTTTTAAATTTTATTTTGGCATTTTTAGTTCCGTAGCAGGTTGTGGGTTTATAGGGGAATAGGGTGGGAAGTAATTTAATTATATTTAATTTATTGATTAATTTGTATTTAATAATATTTGTTTACTTGAGATGTTATAGTGTTAAATGTGTAAATGAATGTATTATTAATAATTGGTTGTTAATTAATTTTAATTAATAATTAATTATGGGAAATGTGTAATTAATTTTAGTTGTGTGTTGTGGAGTTTATAGGTAGCAAAGATGGGAAGAAATGTATTTTTAATTTATGAATTAATAATTGGTTAATGAATTTTAATTAATTAATTTATAATAGATATCTTATAAACACAGATACAGTCAATTGAGATATCCCTTTTTAGCACAATAAGTCCAGATTGATTGATCTTCTTAAAAGTGAAGACAACACAAGAGTCCATTAGGTTATTTCATATTATTTCCACTGTTGGTTTATTCATTGGTACTTCCAGCACAGCCCAGCCAACATGTGTTTAATCTTTTACAGACTTTTTCAAGGCAGTTCTAAATTCAGGTACCTAGTCGTTTATGTCCATAGGTTTCCACCACAACGTCAAAAGTCCTGCCCGGAAAGATGTATATAAAATAGAATTTGTAAGTAAACACGTGTTGGCTGAGCTGTGCTGGAAGTAACAATAAATAAACCAACAGCAGAAATAATTTGAAATAACCTAATGGACTCTTGTGTTGTCTTAACTCTCGAGAAGATCAATCAATCTGGACCTATTGTGCTAAAGAGCGGTATCTCGATTGACTGTATCTGTGTTTCCAAGATCTCTATGACTTAATATTTATGTTGACTTACCTATGAAGGTGTTGACCGAGGTTCTGCTAGATACATATTGTATGTACATTAGATCTCTATTGTACAAATTGTCACCTTAGGTAGTAGGGTGTTAGAACCGTTATAGCACCTCTATATTACAATAATTTGCTTTTAAATTGTGTTCACACATGACTAGATAGAAAACAACAAACAGTGTTTGAAGTGTGGTAATTTTCCCAGTAGGGACCACTACTACCACTTTTGAATTTATTGTATAAATGAATATGTTTGTGTTTTTATTTTATTTTTATTAAGTTTATTTGTTATAAGTAGTTAACATGTATAATAAATGTAATCCATTTTGTAAAAAAAAAATATTATTATTCAATATATATTATTTTATATATATTTTTTATTTGATATTTATTATACCAATATTTTTCACCTCGATATTTTTGAGTCAATATTTTTGTACTTACCTGTTAGGGTATGGGAGTCGATATTTTTACAGTCAATATTTTGTACTCGATATTTAGAACATCGATGTTTGTGACATCGATATTCTATCAGTGAATCATTATTCTGAACACTGCAGAGAGCTGTGAATGAGATGCAGCTACGCAGGCCCCAACATTCATCCGAGAAAGGAAGATAGATGTAAAAGATGAGATGTATGCAGAATTGCGCACTGAGATGGAGTGCATTTGTTACTGCACTGAGGCTGACTTCCTGAGACATTATAATAAGGTATGGGGTTAGAGCATTCCAAGTGGGTCTGACAGAAGGGTACTCCTATCATGCTCTCTACAGAGTAGGGATATTGGAGATACATAGGAGTAACATAAGGAACAATTAGCATGGTTGAATTGTTTTGGCTTTTCACCATTTTAATAATGCTTATAACAATTAATCGTTTCAGCTGTCTAATAATCGCAGTTCATATTTTACTCACAAGGATAAGATCTTTTCAATAAAGCTTTGTAAATGTATTATTGTCTCTTCTCTTTGTAAAACTTTGGCATGCAAAAGTGACAAATGAAAGGGTAAGATCAGTTTCCATAAATTCCTTGGGAAGAAGACTGTTCATGTTCAAGGTTGCCGACAGCATCTTCAACTCTGGAGGTCTAGGAGTTCAGATAAGGTACTGTGTGGTAGCCGGAACAACATTTGATGATGATATAAGAAGACTCATTCTCTGTATTATGAAGTTTTGTTGATCTAATATACAGTCCTACTAAATCAGTAGAAACCGTATAACACCGTATGATCTCTAACATTATATCAGTCAGCCTCTTTGACTGTGGATGTGTAATCTCCTGCGTCCATTTGGAGAGCAGTGGACAAGCAACTGAGTTTTGCGTCTGCCCACTCAACTGTGTGTGGCCCCGATGCCCCCCCCCCGAGACTTTGCCACACGGCGCCAACTGTGTCGGTCTCCAGGAAGTCTGGCCTCTTGTCAGACCAGGAACTGCTTGAATCTCTCAATCCTGTGTGAGCCTTACCCCAAACATTTATTATGTTCTTGTCATGAGGAATGTCTCACTTTTAATTGTATTTTACATCTAAATGGTCTATTTCATTTGTCACTCCACTTTGCTCTTATATCCCAGAACTTAAATGACCACTAAAATGGTCCCTTGCTTGCAACGCCTACTGAAGCAAGATATGGAAAATGGGCATCAAGGCCTATCAAATAGGTCCTAGTATTAGATATGGATAGGGATCCTCCCTGCCACCCGATGTAGTAGCCTTCTCAACTGCTTCCATAAAGGCATATATCTGGAAGAGGCCCCATCCGCTCTCCTCATCTCTCTCCTGCTTACTTCACCCAGCATGGATTTTACCCATGCCAGCAAGCTGAACACCCTACTTTTGCATGTAGGAAATAAATCATACCTAATAAATAACCCTCATACCCTAACCAAAAATTCCAAGAGAAATCACCAAAACAAAATCCTTAACCTTAATAAAGAAATCCTCATCACTTACTTCTTCTTCTGCCTCAAAAAGGCAACCCCACTGAATACCCTCATCTTCACTACCAACCGACATGCTCGATGAAGGAAAGTCCTATCCTCATCACTGAACACCACCATCACCAAGAAAATTCCACATGGCCATCAACTTACTATAGCGCCCTTCATGTTGTATAAGGCAGATGCCACCGTCTCCATTTATAACAACAGCACCGTGCTCATTCAAGCTTCAGATCGCAATCTGGAACTCTTCATCAATCTTTTCCCCTACCTCAAGAACATATTAGACATGCCGACTCCCTTGTCTGTACCCTTGCAACTCTCCCCTGATTCCTCTCCATCAGACAACCCCATCTCTCCCTCCCCCCTTACCACTCTTTCCACCTCTCACCCCTGGTGGACATCTGTTTTTCCACCGTCACCACTGCAATTCAACACACACCCTCTTCCAGAGTTAATGTTCTGACACCTGTATTACCTATTCTTCTTTAGACCCCTGCATCTACACACCCCTCAATGGATTCAGTACATCCACCACCCCCTCTTAGCCAACCATGACCAAAGCTCTGACTGCGGACCCTACCGACGCAGGCTCCCCCAACTGCCCTGATTCAGCCAGTTAACCACACTATGGGGCCCTCCCTAGGCAGGAGCCTCTTATGAGTTGCTACACTTACTATGTGCTTGCCACTATAAAATCAGAACTGCAGCTGATTATGGCTGACATCCTTCAACTAGTTCCCATCACCTCCAGCCTTGAACACAAGCTATCCTCACAAATGACTCACCTCCAGACTAACAACACTCTTACCCCAAAATGCCAATCTGCTCCTATCCTTTTTATTCCTGCTTACACCCTAGTTACTCACCTTTGCTTGAGTTCTATACCAAATCATAACCATTCCTCTCATCCCAATAGGCTAGTTAGACAGCTTTCTATTATCGATATACTCTCCCTCCTAGACACTTATACCCATGCCTGACAGACCATACTGTACCTACTATGAAAATCAAGACTATAATCAAGACTATAATCACTCACCATCTTCAGACATCCCTCCACAGCACCAGGTATATAAATAAAGCAAACCACAAACAAGTTCCCATCTCACATACGTCTAAAATTACCTCCAAAACATACCTTAAATGCTTATTACTCAACTGTCATTCAGCTGTGAAACACGAAGTGGACACAGTCGATTTTATAGTGAACTTTGACCTCAACATCATTATACTTACTGAAACTTGGCTGAATGAATCTTCATTCCCAATTCTTGACATGTTAGGCCCCCCAGTCATGACATCATCAGACTAGACCATTCAGGCCATTCAGGGGGTGGCCTAGCCTGCATATATAGGTCCATGCTATCTAAGAACCAACCACATGCTTTGTCACTGATGTCCTAACAATACCTTAAGATCAACATCACCACCAATGACAACTCAACATGCTCTCTTCACACCTTTTATCATACTCCCGGAGATAACCACACATTCATCAAATAGATCATGGAGATTATCTCCTCTAACAATGTTGAGCATAACAACCAGATTGTTCTCAGCAACTTCAACATTCATTGGAACAATTCTAACGACCTTCTTGTGAACAGTTTTAAATACTTACTCCAGGACCTCAGCCTCATCCAAGCCTGCAACAGTACAACTCATAACCTTAGACTTAATCATGACTAGAGAGAATACAATATAAATTGAATCTATCCTACCTTGCAACTGAACTAACCACAACTGCATACCCTTCCTCATCTCAGAAAGGTCAATCATCACTAAAGGCCAACCTATGAAAGCCAAACATTGGATCAGAGACACTCGCAACATTAACCCATACACTAGGTCAGCTTTTAGTAACAACATCCTACTCCTGCCCTCCTCCATGATAATCAATGCCTCATTCCCCACAGGCTCCATTCCCAGATGCCTCAATAGTGGCCTGGGTACTCCTGTCCTAAAAAAAAAAAGAATTCCTACCAGTCCGACCCCAACAACTACAGCTGTATCTCCAACATCCCAACTTTAGCCAATCTCTTAAAAAAATGTGTACACACAGCTTCCCGATCACATTGAGCAATTCCAACTCCTCCACCAATGTCAATCTGGCTTTCAATCAGGTCATAGCACCGAAACTGCCCTGATGCACATTGTTGATGATGCCCTCTGCTGACTCGGTCAGAAATAATCTTGCATACTAATCGTACTTCACCTATCAGCCGCGTTTGACACGGTCAATCATGATATCCTTTTGAACCTATCAGAACACAGGAGGTGTCTCTCCAGTACCATGCTAAAATGGTTCTCTTCTTTCCCTCACAATAGATCTCAGTGCATCCTAACCAACAATGCCCTCCACGAACAGTCACCAGTGTTGCTTGGCATACCCCAAGTTTCTATTCTCTCTCCGACATTGTTCAACCTACACAGGGAGCCCTTAACCAAAATCCTCAAACTGGCTCACATCTCCTACCACATATATGTAAATTACACTACATGAAAATTGACTCTCCCAATGACATAAATATCCTCAATCACACCTTGACAAAAAACACAACATTGGCTGACTCGTAACCACCTCAAACTCAATGCCCTCAAAACAGAATTCTTATTGACCGCACTGTCCACCATCGTCCCTAGTATCAATGACTGACATCCACATCTTAGTGCTTTGAACTGCACCCCACACATCCTTGACCCTGCTAAATCCTTCGATATAATCTTGGATAAAGCCCTCTCCATGAAAAACCACTTCAGTGCCACCACCAGAGGAGCTAACCATCAACTGCATGCACTAAGGGAACTAAAACATTTCCTCCCCCGGCAGACCTCAAAAAGTGGTTCAAGCTCTTGTGTTATTGAAATTAGATTATGGTAGTGCTACCCTTGTGGGCCTCGTGAATATCATGCTTGCACCACTGAAGGCTACTTTGGATGTGGCAGCTAGGCTCATCACAGGATCAAAAAAAGCAATCATATCACCTCTGACCTCCAATCACTGAAATGGCTACCCTATGAGGCTTGGCTCCATCTAAAAATTGCATGGATGACCCTTAAAGTGCTGTACCACAATACCCCCTTTTAACTGACACAGAAACTGACCCTATCAGGTGGAAACAGATATTCCAGAAGCACAAGTTCCAAACTACTTAAGCCACAAAAATCCAACAAAAAGAAAGCATACAACAGATTCTTCTACCAATCTCACAATCTGGAACTCTCTCTCACTCCTGAGATCAGACATAGCCCATCCTCCAAGCCGGTCTGGTGGCTATCCCTATATGCGAAGGGATTCGAAACGCGTAGACCTTTCTTCGCTTTTGGCCAATCAGTTTAAAACAAGAGAATACAGTGTATCTTAATTGTGACAATTGATATTTGTTGATGGCCTTATGTATATTCATTACATTGAATTATTTTCTTTGCCACGAACAGTGTCTATTGAGTATGTTTGATAAGGGTGTTGGTTTAGTGTGTATGAGTGATTGTTGTATGTAAGTGGGGGTGTCGCAAAAATTAATATATGTAAATGTAGATATTAATGTTGTATTGTCCTTTTCTATTTTGATATGCGATAAGTGTCACATTGAATCCATGCAAATTGAAAAAACAAATGTATTATATGAAAATATTTTGGATTAAAGCCAACGGAAAAAGTGGTTGAGAGTGAAACTGTTTCATTCAGTTCATGGTATAATTCTTCACTAGAGTTAAGTGCAGCATTGGCACCGTTCTTGTTTTGTTGATCATATGTGGCTTGGCCTTGCTGCTATATAGCCAAAACCCGAGCTTGTTCTTCAGGTCAAGTTTTAGTAGCATTAGAAGCCAGTCTTTGCTTATGCATTGATAAAATAAGTCATGCTTTGACACTAATGTGCTGTACTTTAATATGTAGATTGTGTGTAGTTTCCTTACCCCTTGCACAGTAGTGAATTAGTTTTGGTAAGCTGCTAGGGATAGTGTTGCTTGTCTAGAATCACACTGTGAGTCTGTGTGCATTTGGGAACCACTGTGAGAGAAGTATGTGGTAATATTGTGTATTTGCTGACAGATAACTGTTTTAAAACCTGTCTTGTTGTCAAGTTTTAGTAGCATTAGAAGGCAGTTTTTAGTTATGCTTTGATTAAATGAGTCAGGCTTTGACACAAAACTGCAGTCCTGAAATATGTAGATTGTGTGCAGTTCCCTTACCACTTGCACTGTAGTGAATGAGTTTTGGTAAACTCCTAGGGATAGTGGTGCTTGTCTAGAATCACACTGTGAGTTAGTGTGTATTTGGGAACCACTGTGAGAGAAGCATTTGGTAACATCATGTATTTTCTGACAGATAACTTTTTTAAAACCTGTCATGTTGTCAAGTTTTAGTAGAATTAGAAGCCAGTTTTTGCTTATGCTTTTATTAAATGAGTCAGGCTTTGATAGAAAAGTGCAGTCCTGAAATATGTAGATTGTGTGCAGTTCCCTTATCAGTTTCACAGTAGTGAATGATTTTTGGTAAAGTCCTAGGTATAGTGGTTGTTGTCTAGAATCACACTGTGAGTCTGTGTGCATTTGGGAACCACTGTGAGAGAAGCATTTGGTAACATTGTGTATTTTTTAGCAGATAAATCTTTTAAAACCTGTCATGTTGTCAAGTTTTAGTAGCATTAGAAGCCAGTCTTTGCTTATGCGTTGATTAAATGAGTCATGCTTTGACACTAATGTGCTGTACTTAAATATGTAGATTGTGTGCAGTACCATTACCTCTTCTAGACTAGTGAATGAGTTTTGGTAAACTGCTAGGGATAGTGTTGCTTGTCTAAAATCACACTGTGAGTCTGTGTACATTTGGGTAAGGATTTTGAGAGAAGCATTTGGTAACATAGTGTATTTGATGACAGATAACTGTTTTAAAACCGGTCATGTTGTCAAGTTTTAGTAGCATTAGAAGCTAGTCTTTGCTTATGCATTGATAAAATGAGTCAGGGTTTGACACTAAAGTGCAGTACTATGTACTATTCTCTTCACTGTGCCAGAACTGAAAATTTAAAAGTTTTACCCAGGCACTAACCTAGCAGTAGTCTGATGATTTAGTCAGTTTCCAAGTACTCATGTTGTGAACCATACATTACCACATAGATTGTTTCAAATGTCTATGCAGTATGCATGCAGTCTTCTAACATACTATACACTTGTCTTTCACATTTTCAATTCGCTAGTCAGTATCCATACACTTCCAGGAAACACCCTGTAACTCCCTTTGCAGTCCTCTAGTGACCCATTCAGCATCATGTACTAATCCATTCACTGTGCTAAAACCCAAACACTTATAAATTCACCAAGACACTCTCTTATCAGTACTCTAATGATTCAGTCACTGCCTAAGTATTCATGCACTGAGCCAGGCCTTAGCACATGGACTGCTTCAAACCCCTATCCACTATGTATGCAGTCTTCTAACCACCTAGACACTTGTCTTTCACACTTTCAATTCCCTAGTCAGTATCCATACAGTCCAGCAAACATCCTGTCACTCCCTTTGCACTCCTCTAGTGACCCATTCAGTACCAAGTACTAAACCATTCCCTGTGTGACAACCCTACCACTTATAAATTCACCTAGGCACTCTCCTTGCTGTACTCTAATCATTCAGCCAGTACCCAAGTAGTCATGCAGTGAGCCAGGCTTTAGCACATGGACTGCTTTAAATGCCTATGCAGTATGGATGCAGTCCCCTAATCACCTACACAGTTGTCTTTCACACCTTCAATTCCCTAGTTAGTATTCATACACTTCTAGGAAACACCCTGTCACTCACCCAGTGTGTCTCCTTATAGTACTGTAATCATTTAGTCAGTTAGCATGCAGTCTTTTAGTGAGGTAGGCTTTAGGGCATGAACTGCTTCAAAGTAGTATGCACTATGCATGTAGTGTTTTAACCATCGTCACACTTGTGGTTCAGGGCTATAGTTTCTTAGTCAGTTTTTATATAAAATGTGTTTGAACAGTAATGGAATAGTATAAATTTGAAAGTTATTAATATACATTTATTTGTGATTCTTTTTTACAGATACAGAACAGGAGTGTTTCTCATCTGTTTTCACTCTTCTCATGCAAGATTGTTTGGATGAAGGGTCCTTAGGTGTTTCATCATACTTGCTGTGCCGCACGAGTATTTTTTGTTAGGATCCCCTCGTAACAGAACTCTTTTGCAAATCTTGCGCGTGACGAAGGTGGCATTGGTCTTTGTTTGCCCCTCAAGAAAAAGTAGAAAATTTCCACACCACAGAAGGAAAACGTTGTGGGCGTGGTGCATCCTCCAAAAATTCATCCTTAGATTCGGCGAATATTTTAAAGCAACAACATTTACAGTTTTTATAAGTTAAACTTATAAAATTTTGTTAGCTGTATGCATTTTATATATCTGTGATTTGTATCTTGTTTTTTTTTTAGAATAGCATGTTGGTTGTTTTTTAACAATCTTTGAGATTGTTTTTTTTTTGCCCGCTGTTAAGTGATGAGTACGAGTGAAATCACTATTTTTAGTGAAATTTAATATATTCTGAGAACAGCAAAAAAGGCAAAAAAATTACTTTGTGGAAATTATGCTGTGTTATAAAAAATGTATTATTACATGTTATAATTTTTTTTCCTTTTCTTTCACGAATCCAAATTTTAAAATAAGCAATTTTTATGAATTTAGATTGGAATGAAAATGTGAAGAAAATGTGTACCATTTTTTATTCCTATTACTGTGAAGGTAAGTTTAACTAAGTATCAATATGCAGAATGAGGAGGTCTGCAAGAAGCTACAAAGTTGAAACATATTTCTAAAAACACTCTGTTTATACCTATGTAGTTTTGAAATCTGACCATAATCAGATATCATGTGACCTGCAAAAAAAGAGATTTGAGGGGTTCATAATATTTCCTATTTTAGCTATTGAAGGACCGCAATTATTTCAATCATTCTTCTTTGAACATCTTTGCAGACAAAACTCTGTTCTTACCTTTTATCATTCGCAAGGAATTTTAAAAACGGAAATATGTCACTTTTTGTAACATAGTTTTTGTGTAAGATACTCTTTCATATTTACAAAGAGAGGAAAAAGCACTCTGTGCACTTTTTATACTCCATGTAAATACAACCTCATCATGCAGACCACTTTGTGTTGAACGGGTGTTCTATAAGTGTTGTTGTGCATGATTGCACTTAATACTCATAGAACAAGACACATGTCTAGATTTATCAGAAATAATGAATCTCGATATGTGTGTGAATGGTGCACCATTCTAAAATTGGTTTAGGAAAGCACAACAAGGAGAATTGTTTTAATTTCTCCACATTTTTATATCTTCAATGTATGCTGAAATGTTCAGCATACATTGAAGGAGAAAAATGCATTTTCTGATTGTTTTTGTGCAGGAAGGTGTGTCTTCCTGCAGAAAAACAAACAGCACATGACACAGATATCCTTGCACTATGGTGCAAGGGTGCCTGTGTCACCACATGGCTGCAGTTTAAGCAGCCGTGCAGACAGAAGCATAGATTTGCAACATATTTATGTACATATGTTTCATCCCTGTGCTTTGGAAGTACTACAGCACACTGCAGTTAAAGAGGTTACTGTGTGATGCTGCAGCACTTCCTCATAGTTCTGCACTTAACTCTGGAACTCCCTTCCCCTGAACATTCGTCGCCTTGATAATCTATCTGCCTTCCGCAAGGCAATTAAAACTCACCTGTTTCCACTGCCTTAATCCTTCGGCCTCCCCCCCCCTTCTCAGTAGGTTATGCTATGGTTTCTCAGCGCCGGGACGCCCCGTTGCTGGGGCAGCTGTCGCGCTTCAACAAACTCGTAACATAACATAACATAACTTATACATTCACCATACGCTACTAATGCATTCATTCAGTCAATTACGTACTACACATACATTCATCTAAACTAACACTAACAAAGAAATTTAGCTCTTTTTTTAAACCAGGAAAGTTAGTTCTTACAAGAACTTTTTTTTTTCTTCTTTCTTCTTTTATAATTTTTCGGGGGTTTTCTGAACAATTTTTAATTTTTGGGGTTTTTTCTGCAAAAAACAAAACAAAAAACAAAACAGGAGAAACCAAACAATGAACTTCAGGGAACAATAAAAAAAAACAAAAAAAAACTAGCAAATGTGACTTTCTTGCCGGTGGCAGATCAGATCGATCAACTGCTCACCATAGCACAAAGTCTTATTGCACATAGTGCAGAGCACTTTTAGAAATTGAGGACGTCCCTATAACCTTTGTTGGGAATTTCTAAGGTTTCTTTAAATTATATTTGCTACCTATAACGTCACTGTAACCTTTGTTTTTTTTGTAAAAAACAAAAACGTATATATATATATATTTTTGTGTGATCAAGGGAGGTGTCCCGAAACGCGTTACGCGAAGAATAAATACCCAAGCCGGATGGCAGAAAGCATCTCCAAGTGTCGGTGTCTGATTTTTATATGAAGTCGGATTTGGTTGGAATATATATATATATATATATATATATATATATATATATATATATATATATATATACATATATGCAAAACCCTCTTGCTTCACAACAACAAGGTAAGAGCCGCACTCAGGATTGCAGTACGAGAAAACTTTATTGACTATACACATATATATATATATTAATGTATACTTTTTTGTGTTTATTAAAAGAATAATGTTACATTTTCCCCAAACATTATTACATATATTTTGTTTTGATTATATTAGTATTAATATTTAATGGAGTTAGTGTTTATTATTTACATTTATATTTATGTAAAAATCGATATTTCAGACAACCATATTAGTGAAAATGATATATTTTTTCAGATATTTTGTTAATTTTAATTATAAGTATAGGGAGATGATATTTTTATAATGTATATTTTTTACTCTATATTTTGGTAAGTAGATATTTTTTACTCACTATTTTGTCAGTAAACCCTGCTACAGCACCTGGACTTTGCTGGCTGCAACTCTTACCATGCAAAGTGGTGCCATCACAGTCCTGGGCCCTTTGAAGAGGGTATAAAGTGCTGCTTCACCCAGCACCCATACAACCTCATCCGAAATGGCCCATCTTCACCTTTGCATGAGCCCGAATTAGCGTATCCTTATTGTTGTGTGGAGCAGACCCTGAGCATCGCCTTTGGAATCAACACATCCCCTACTCATGATGCAGCAGCCGCGCATTACATTCGGAACCAGCGCCTCACACTCAGAACCGAAGCATCGCCTCAGATGCCTGAAGAATATCATTGCACCTCATCCACTGCATGGCTCAACACCAAGGCATTGCTTCAAATGTACCTTGCATCTTTGTCGAGAACAGTGCATCACAAATCTAGGTACTTTGGTTCAGCTGGCGCAAGATACAGGTATCTGGCCAACACTCCATTGCAATCAGTCCAAACTTTTGACTTTGCCCCGGTACAGCGCAACCAGATAACCCATTTAAGTGCTTATTTCTTCTAAGCGCTATTTTACATTAAGGGTCTAATTATGATGTCGGTCAGAAGGGCGGTTGCACCCGCTGAAATGGGATGTGACCGCCCTATTGGTGATCGGAAACATCCATTTTACATTCACAGCTTGTGTGGTGGGTGAAAAAACCTGCAGCACAAGCTACAATTGTAAAATGGATGCTTGCAAACATCTCTGTCCCGTGTGGCAGGCACCATTTGGTCCTGCCACACGGTGCTGGGATGTTAAGGCAGACACCTATCCCCAATTCCCATAGCGGAGGGCCAGTGGGGAAAGGAGCTCTGCTAGGGGCTCCCAAAGTCACTTTCCAACAGCCTTCCCATGTTGGAAAGCCAGACATGGAAAGGCTGTGGGAAACAGACATCATAATCCCGAAGGCGGTACCAGAGCAGATACCGCTGCCCTTTGGGGTTTATGTGTCTGACCGATGGCCAGACAGGATCTCTGATCCTGTCACAGGCGTCTGTCTTTCTTCCAGGTCACAGCATTCTGACCTGCCGCATCGTAATGCAGAGGTCGGACCACTGAGTCCGATGTCAGGTGGATCTCCACCGACAGCCTGTTGGTGGGGATCTGCCCCCAAATCATAATTGAGCCCTTATTCTTAAAAAATTAATATCTCGACTTCTACTTGTTGAATTTTTGTCACTTTTGTCTTGTTTTATTTATAAAATTAGGCTCTATGTTCATAACCTGGGGTGGAGTCTTTTTGTGGGTTGTCACTGTATTACTGTTTGAAATGTTGCACAAATACTTTACATAGTGCCTCTTACGTTAAGCTTGACTGCTGTGTGCGAAGCTACCAGAGGGTGAGTGCAGGATAATTTAGGATGTGTTCTGACTTACCCTGACTAGGATTGTGGTTATTGCATGGACAGGATACATAACTCTGCCAACTAGAAACCCAATTTATGACAACGCTTGGCTATCAAATCTGATTAAATTACGTAAAATTAGGTGTCACAGATTTTGACACTTTCTAACCCCTCTATCCATGGTCAAATCATGGTCATGTGATGGCTGGAATTTCTAGAAGAAGAGGTTCCAAGCTCAAAAACGTTTTAGTCTGTCTTCAAGCCGTGGGGCTCTGTAAATCCCAATTCATCATATTCCTTTATTGATGTGTGTATTTTAAATACAAGAAACTAAGCAACACTCAGTATGTGGAAAGATGAGTTTATCAGCCTTTTTTTGTATTTAAAGATTCCTCAGGACCAGTCTACAAGACCTCATCAGATGCATTTTACAATAATGGAGACCCGATGTCTAGTGTCTGAGAACAAAAATACACAAGACTGTGACTTCAAAAAGGATGGGGTAAGTAGAACTGCACATTAACAGAGCAATGTGATTTATATTTGTGGTAAATGCATCTAAATACATTAAGAAATCTGCATGGGCGGCAGAGTCCTGCGTATGTATGACAATTTTGTTTAGTAGCCTAGAAGCAGGGTCTCTCTCCTAGCAGTAAACATAGAGCGGTGCTGAAATCACTAGCCCAATTCGCCTGTAAATAACAGTGCACAATCCCCTTGGCTAAATGTTAAAGCCTAGGCAGCCCAGCACACAGAAAGTATGTGTGGACCAGGAACAGTTCTGCACTGTGCATCAGGCACACACAAAGATCACTGACAGTGTTTCTTTGATGAAAATAGTTACTTTTTTGAAAAGCAAATGAGAAATATTGGTGTCTTGATATTAATGGTTTCTTTTTAAATATAGTATTTTATAACTTGTACAATCCCAAGATGTTGGTCACATGAAGTGTGCATGTCATGTTTAGACTCAACTTCATGGCTATCTTGCAAAGGAACAAGTGTAAGAAAACATATTGTTTCAAGGTGGCTGCCTGCTGAGTTTACACACAATACGGCAATCATCTTTGAATTTTGCAAGTATTCAAAAAGAACAATTTAAAGATAGCCATCCACTGCTATTGCCTTTGCAAATGTTTTTTCAGTACCTGCAAGTGGTAAGTAAGTGCCAGGTGGCAGAAAATCTGCCAAAGCCGGGATGGTGGAGGCGGAAGTGGGAGCCTTAGAGCAAGAGGGTGTGAAAGTGGGTGCATCAGAATGATGGGAAGACAAAGCAGCGTTGCAAGGAGTGCTCTAACATGAAGTGAGCAATACGTACACAGGAGGAAAGTAACAGATCAGGGAATGCAAAGAACGGGTGTGAGGCATTTCTAAGCTGCTAGAGACACTGACAGAAGGAAAGGGAGAGAAAATAATCCCCCATGCACTGTCGTGCAACCAAACTGTATAGGAGGCAAATGGACACAGAACACTTGAAGTGAGAGATCCAATTAACAGTGGGATGAGATCAAATGTGACTGCCAATGAAGCAAGTGACAGAAACAGGAAGGACAAAATAAGTCAATGGTTGAAGTGGAATTCCCAAAAGCCCTCTCTAAGTATAGATTAAACTATATTGGATACAATAGATTTGTCAATGTCAACTGCTAATGCTGTTGATAAGTGAGACCTAAAAAGTAAACATTTTGGGCCTCATTTGGATGTCAGTCAGAAAGCCTCTCCATCCGCCTGATTACAATGAGGTTGGTCAGAATTTAAACTGGTCGGTCAAACCAACTGGCTTCCAACGGGCTCAAAGAGCCCTCAGCCAGTTGTAAACCATACATAATCCCTTATGGATGACGTTTTGACCATTGGGATTATGATGTCAGTTTCGAACGGGCTTTCCATGTTGGGTTGTCCGACAAGGAGAGCCTGTCAGAAAGTGACTTTGGGGGGCCCTGACAGGGCCCTCTTCCCTCTGCAGCCTCTGGTTGTTGGCCTGGGTGCCCCCTTGTAAATTCTTGCCCCGTGCAAAAGGCATCGTCATGTGCCTGCCACACGGTGCAGGGATTTACAGTAACTCCCATTTCTCTATGGGATCTTGTACTGCTGTCAGTTTCGAACCCCCACAGAAGCTCCCATAGTGTGTGGTGGCATTGTAATTGTGGTTTCGGACCGCCGACGTGAGGTTTTCGGTCCCAAAACCGCAGAGATGTTGGTCAGAGGCAACTCTGACTGACATCATAATCAGGCCCTTTTTATCAATCTGCAAACGTTTGTGTGTGTTAAATCTCGATATTTCAGAGTATTGGCTTCTACGATAAATATGTTTGGTGCCACAGTTTTCCAAATTCATGTGAGTTGCATGCCAGCAACATTTGGCTTACATTTTCTCCCCTTCTTTCGATCAGACTGTCCACCAACCACGCTTTTAAAAAATGTTGTACAAGGCATTAACCCAGCATGTGAGATTCACCCTCGTAATTCCAAATTATTAGTGAAAAAAACAACAAAATGTAATCTCCCAATGTAGGCAATTGGTTATAGGTGCCACTTCCTCCTTCTTTCCTCTTTCTGCTATCAAATGATTTACATCTCAGAACCGAACCTTCCCCCACTTTCCATCTCTTCAAAGCCAACATATAGCTCAGACCCACCTTATTTGGTAGACCATCTGCCATGTTTATTGTCTTACTTAGGTCTTCTCATTTCTACACAGTTTTATGAGATGTGTGTAAGCATTGAGCGGTGGCTGAGAGTGTTACACTAATTTAATTTGGCTCGATTGAAGCCATAGAGAAGGAAGTCATGACTTTATAACAATTAACAAGCATTTGTATTTTTGTGTATTAAAGTTTGATGTTTTAACAGTCTGTTAATGTTGTAGAAGCTTGCCATTTTCAGCTCCATCTCAGTGTAACAGATGCCCTCTATTCGTGCCCACCCTTTCTGTGAGCCACCTGCCTGCATTCAAGGCTGGATCAACTAATGTTGAATGCTACTCTGCTTCATTCTATATTGCAGGCAATAAAAGCTTGCACAGCAGGTCTGCTGGTGGAACCTGATAGAAACTTGATTAAGATCGATTGTGGCAGCTTAACTCCGAAGGTAATTGTCCCATCTCCTACCTTGGCTTGTCAAAGCGTAATGTGTTGAGTTGTACAGTGTGTGATTCTACATAAAAGCACATTCAATGAAGCCTTATCTGGAAAAACATTAACCACTAACCTGTTTACTCAACTGTGTTTAAATGAATGGAATTGCAAGTATTTCCAATCCATCCTGCTGAATATCCGTCATGTTGAAACATGTCCTTCAGTCTGTTTCTTCTGGGATCAAATAGATCTCTTGTTCCTGCTTTACAGGAGAAACTCTTAGGGCCATTTTCACCCTCTGTCTTCTCTCTGTTCTCTATTCATAGATCTTCCTATTTCCTTGACTTTCTCTCTAAACTATGTGTTTTTATGTTTATCCCTGTCCCCTGCTCCTTCTATATTATAATACATCTATCATTGATTACACCTTAGTACATATGCCATAATACCTCATCATCTACCAATCCCCTGGTTTCTCTACCCCATTCCTTTACATTTGTACCTCAACCCCTGGCTATACCAAACTACCTCTATTCCTACTTATAACCTCATGCATCTACTCTTATCTATACTTATCACTTCAACCTTGCCCCATCTGAAACTGTAATATATTCACCCACCCTTACCTATATATTGTACCCAACCACTAACTATCCCTTATTTCCTTTATACCAAATTATACCTTTATGCTGCAGTTCAATCCAATACTCTACTCACCTTACCTCCACCTATGCTCTCATAACACTTTACCTATACCCCAGCTACTTCTAATAACCTACTACCTCTATCCATACCTATTTGTACAGTAGTATCTATTCCCCGGTTCAGTGACTAAATATCGAGGGACAAAATATCGAGTACACAAAAAATCGACACCAAAATATAGAGGGACAGAATATCGACTCCCTATCTACAAACAGGTAAGTATTAAAATATCGATTCCAAAATATAGACTGTCAAAATATAGTTAGCCAAAATATCAAATTTTTTAAATATCTTCAAATTAATATAAAATTAATTAAATATTAAAAACAATTAAATAAAACATACATAATATAATATAAAAATGCTTAAAATGTAAACATAATATAAGTAATTTAAAAAAGTCGAGATTTTGTTGGATAGTGAGAGCGTAAAAATTACTATTCCCACTCCAGTGAGTGCAACAGTAGGGAAAGCGTTGGATAGCGTAGAGGTAAAAATTACTATTCCCACTCCAGTGAGTGCAACAGTAGGGAAAGCGTTGGATAGCGTAGGGGTAAAAATTACTATTCCCACTCCAGTGAGTGCAACAGTAGGGAAAACGTTGGATAGCGTAGGGGTAAAAATTACTATTCCAACTCCAAACAGTGCAACAGTAGGGAAAGCGTTGGATAGCGTAGAGGTAAAAATTACTATTCCCACTCCAGAGAGTGCAACAGTAGGGAAAGCGTTGGATAGCGGGAGGGTAACAATTACTATTCCCACTCCACAGAGTGCAACACTAGGGAAAGCGTTGGATAGCGCAGGGGTAAAAATTACTATTCCCACTCCAGTGAGTGCAACAGTAGGGAAAGCGTTGGATAGCGGGAGGGTAACAATTACTATTCCCACTCCAGAGAGTGCAACAGTAGGGAAAGTGTTGGATAGCGGGAGGGTAACAATTACTATTCCCACTGCAGAGAGTGCAACAGCAGGGAAAGGGTTGGATAGCGTAGGGGTAAAAATTACTATTCCCACTCCAGAGAGTGCAACAGTAGGGAAAGTGTTGGATAGCGTAGAGGTAAAAATTACTATTCCCACTCCAGAGAGTGCAACAGTAGGGAAAGCGTTGGATAGCGGGAGTGTAACAATTACTATTCCCACTCCAGAGAGTGCAACACTAGGGAAAGCGTTGGATAGCGCAGGGGTAAAAATTACTATTCCCACTCCAGTGAGTGCAACAGTAGGGAAAGCGTTGGATAGCGGGAGGGTAAAAATTGCTATTCCCACTCCAAAGAGTGCAACAGTAGGGAAAGCGTTGGATAGCAGGAGGGTAAAAATTACTATTCCCACTCCAATGAGTGCACCAGTAGGGAAAGAGTTGGATAGCAGAGGGTAAAACATACTATTCCCACTCCTGAGAGTGCAAAAGTAGGGAAAGTAATGATTTAAATTTAAAATAAGATTACATTAATTATCAATACCGATAAAAAGTTAATTAAAAATAATTACCAATTAATAACAATTAATTACCTTTTAAAAATATTAAGTATCAATTGATAAAAATGTATTACCAATTAATAATAATTAATTCCCAATTAAAAATTAATTATCAATTATCAATACACATAAATAAAAATATTAATATTTACTTTATTACAATTAATTTACTTCCCACCCAATTCCCCTATAAACTCACAACCCACTCCCAATAATAAAAAATACAATTAACATTATTATCAATTAATCAATTAATAAAAATAATTTAGCAATTAATAAAAATTCATTAGCAATTCGTACAAATTAATTACCCATTAACACAAATTAATTACCAATTAATAATTAATTATCAATTAATTATCAAT
This sequence comes from Triturus cristatus, assembly GCF_964204655.1. NCBI lineage: Eukaryota > Metazoa > Chordata > Amphibia > Caudata > Salamandridae > Triturus > Triturus cristatus. The sequence goes on from NC_140593.1 coordinate 903,809,655, forward strand.
ACACATAAATTAAATAATTAATATTTACTTTATTACAATTAAATTACTTCCCACCCCATTCCCCTATAAACCCACAACCCGCTGCTAATAATCAAAATTAAAATTAACATAATGATCAATTAATCAATTAATATAAATTAATTATCAATTAATACAAATTAATGACCAATTAATAATTAATTTAAATATTTAAATATAATTAATATTTAATTTACCATAATTAAATTACTTCCCACCCTATTCCCCTATAAACCCACAACCCGCTACGGAATTAAATTACGCAAAAATTAAATTACATAACATTCATTAGTTTAAAAAATGTAAACATACATTACAAACATAATACATAATTTTAACACATATACTACCATACATAACACTAAAAAAAATTCGATATTATGGGATTCTATATTTTTAAAGTCGATATTATGGAATTCTATATTTTTACATTCTATATTATGGAAATCGATATTTTGTACCCCAATTTCGATATTCTGACCTATCTATATTTTGATTTTCGATATTCTGTCCATTCTATATTTTGGAGTCGATATTCTGTCCATTCTATATTTTGGAATCGATATTTTGGGTGTTCACCCTATTCCCCTACCTATACAGTGAAACATTAAACACTATCTGTACCATTACCTCTTCCTACACCCTTTTTCTGATAACTCTTTGTATACCTCTATCAATATCTTCATACCTCTCCCCTTATCTGAACCCGAGTCTCTCTGACACTAGCTTTTTTCTGGAATCTCTACCTCTCCCTATACTCTAGAACCTCACCAATTATTTATACCATACTATCTCTTGCCCTTTCTATTTTATTATTCCAATAATACAGCAACTTTTGCTCATACATATTTTTTGTGTAATTTTCATGTCTTTCTTGTCACCTATTTCGGGATCTCTTCAAGTTTTCTCTCATTTTGGAAATATATCAAAAAGGAGTTTAACCAGCTTGTAGTCAGGATACTGTTCCTTATTCTAGATTACTTTCAGAAATTTCTATTTTTTGTCAATTATTCTGCAATAGAAGATTCTCATGTTCCACTAAAAGGGAGGTTTATCATATGAAACACTTTTCACAAAACCAGATACACCTTTTTGAATTAACTTGTGGCTCGAATTGCTGTGTATTTTCGTGGATGATTGCGAAATTGTCCATTTTGCAAATGTATCCAACTAAGCTTTTGCATCATTATTAAAATAATGGTAAAGCTAGGTTATGTTATGGATTATTTAACAAGAGCTACTTTTTTTAATATACTACTAGGACTCCTGGAGTGGCCTTCTGGTGCTGATGAGAGATAACCCATCACTTATCTACTAAAATCATGTGTCCAATATAATCAAATTCAGTGCTGATTTGTTGGCTGTAGGCACAATGATTATTCAATTTCAATTTCAATTTTCAATTTTTATTCGATCAGGTTAAAATGATCATAAAAGCACAGTTAAAATACATAATAATAAGATATAATCAACAAATAATTCATCATTCATCTTAAGTAAAAATCATATTACAACAGTGTCATTTCATGTGCTAAAAACTAGAATGAGGTTACCGCATAACTGGCTCAAGACTCTTGGCGACCCTCCCCTTCCATTTTCTCATGCATGCTCATAAAAACGTAGCTACCGAAAAGCAAACCAAGGGATCAGATAACGATTTTAAGAAATATAATGCAACCCGGCATTGGTTAAAATTCCCTTGCTTTAAAATTGAGTTAAGGTAGGCGTTCCTTTTTTTCTCATAAAGCCTGCAGAATAAAATTAGATGCAACTCAGTTTGTGGTGAAAGAATATCACATGGGCATACACTTAAATCTAAATGGTTATATGTTTTTTCTGGATAACCTAGCATCAAAGAAATCATGTTCATGTGGAACCTCAATAATATAAATCTATGTTGTGGCCTGGTGACGTTTACCAAATAGGAGTACCCTCCCTCTATTAATGGGGGGTTCTGATGATATATACTAACAGCGTGTTTCTCTCTATGGTATTCCTTTCGCTTGTAGTCCGCCATCAGTGGGAACATGTTGGTAACCTTTTGTTTAGAAACCTTTCTGCAGTCCAGTGGGTCCTTAAACATTTCAGGGCGGCCAATCTCCTTCAGTACTGACTCCACATTGCTGAGCCATCTAGACATTCTCCGATTGTCCATGCTTAAGCAGCTTTTTATTATTGTGTGTGTCAGAGTCAATGTATCCCTCTGCCAGATTGAATGGGGCTAGTTGTATCGAATCTGCAATATGAGGCAAACCCAGTTCCAAATGTAAAATGTGGTTTGAGGAAGAGAGGGGGAGGCCCACTATAGATTTAAAAAAGTTATTCTCAATGGTTTGCAATATGGTTGGCGCTACCACGCCCCAAACTCCAGCCCTGTGCATTACTGCTGCCTTTACTTTGGCCTGGTAGGTGTTTTTTATTGGTATTAAAGGTCTTGTGCCCAATTTTGGAGCGAAATTTTTAACAGCCGAGGTACTTCTCTCCATCACCAACTTTCTTCCTTCCACCAACTTTGACCATGATAGGTCTTTGTCAAAAAGGACTCCCAAATAGGGGGAAGGTGTCAACCACCGCTATTCTTTCGGTGTCCGCACGTAGATCCGGGGTTTTGTCTTTTTTCTAGCCCCAGCTATGATTACAAAGGACTTAGATTGGTTTACCTTCAGCTGTATTGAATCCATGAAGGAGACATATGCAGTTATCAGGCGTTGTAGGCCAAGCCCTGTTCTGGCGATCAACACTGCGTCGTCCGCATAAGCCAATATTGGTAGCAATTTTGAATCAAAGATAGGAACGTCCCGGGTGGCCCTGGTGAGTGCTTCCTCAACTCCATTTGTGTATTTGGAGTAAAGGAATGGGGCAAGGACCCAACCCTGCCTAACTCCCCTGGCGATTTTTTTAAATGGACGTGTGCAGTCTCCGGATTTAGTGTAGCGGACTGATGCCGCGGCATTTGAATACAGCTGTCTGATTAAATTTAGTATGGCCTAGTCAACCCTCATCCCCTCCATTATATTCCATAGCTTTGCGTGGACCACACAGTTGAATGCAGCCGACAGGTCCATGAATGCCATGTTTCATTCTTCATTCTTGTGTATTTTTCTATGGTCAGTGGTAAATTTAAGCACTGATCCACAGTGCTCCTTCCCTGCTGGAAACCATACTGGGCCTGGATTAAGAAGTTATTCTCCTTAGCCCATCCCTCTAACTTAGAGAGGGGTAGGCGGAGCATAAGTTTCGATGTTGTATCTGGCAGGGAAATTGGTCTATAATTCTTTGGGTTAGCCCTGTCTCCTTTTTTATAAATTGGGACAATCACACCCTTTGACCATGAGGGGGGAGGACCTACCAAAGCTATACTGTTCAACACATTTGTTAAGACGGGTACCCATAGGTCTGGGTTCTCCTGAAAGAAATCAATTGGGACACCTTTCCCATACTACAAAAATGTCAGCCCTATTTTTACTTCCATGAGTGAAAAAGAGAGAGGAGCGTAGGAGTTTAGATCCAAGGACAAGGGGGGAATGCGTGGGTGAAAACTTGGGGCAAAAACGTTTTCAAAATGGGAAACCCATGCCTCCTCATCTACATTTGTATCTATTGTGGGATCTCTGGAATTTTTAAAGTGTGGTGCATTTACTAGCTTCCAGAAATCACGGCTGTTTCCTGTTCTAGCTGCCTCATCAAGGTCCGCCCAAACCTCCTCCTTTATAGCCTTTTCTCTGTTTGTTCATGCCAATTTATATGAGGCCCACAGTATTTTTATTTGGTCTGGAATTCTGGGTCTGTTTTCAAAGCTTGCGTCAGCGCCTTTCTTGCTTTTGTGCATGGAGAGTCAAACCAACCCCTGTCCTTTGGTTTGTTTAATGCTTTTGTGCTTGTGAGTGCCAGCTTTACCGTGTCTAAGATGCCACATAAGGCAGACACCATTTCCCCTGGATCCGCTTCTGGTTCTAGACATAGTAATATATTGTCCCGTATGTTTGATATAATTTCTGGGATCAACTTTATTTTATCAATGTGGGCCCATTTTAAATGGACTCCGTTTCTTTTTGCCACAATGGGGATTCAAATATTCTGGTGATTAGATGGGTCCCATGTAAGTACCTTTAGCTCTAGGTATAAAATGGTATGATCACTGAAAATCGAAAAACAATTTCCTGCCTTTGTGGCCCTTGTACTAAGGGGATTTGTTAATAGTATATAATCTATTGTTGACTCGGCCCCATTTTGCTGGAAGGTTCCCCCTGAATTACCTTTTGTGGGGTCTAGATTACTAATTACTTCCATATTTAGGGAGGCTAGTAACCTATTTAGGCAATTATCATACTCATTGTGGGTGAAGTGATATATTGGATTTCCACCCATGTCCTTTAGTCCAAATATAGAAAAATCTGTTGTATTTACAAGGATGTATGTTAAAATCACCCATCCAAATGACGTTAACCTTCTTATTCTTGATGCTACGTTGGGTGTTATCTATTGCCTTCTCAACCTCTCCCACAATAGAGTGCATATTTGGGCCGAACATATTATTATAAAAATGTATTAATAACCATATCCCTTCCTGTTGTACCTCGATCGTGAGGATAGGGAAATTTGGATTTGAGAGGTCAAATTTTATTACCTTTACCAGTAGGTTGTTTAGAATTACAGTCAGGATGCCCCCCTTAGCCCTCCTCGAAGCAGATAGTTTGGCTAAAGTCTGAAAGGAGCGGTATCCATTTATAAATACTGGCTCTGTTGCCCAGTTCTCCTAAAAGCATGCACTATCATGATCTTGCCAGACTTTTAGTCAGTTATTATCGCTCAGTTTAGAGGCAATACCAGCCACATTCCATGAGGCTATCTTAAAAAAGTTTTATGTGCCCCCGTTGTAATTTAGGTGACTGTAGGCTTCCCCTGATAACAGGGGCCGGTGTAGCATGACTCTCACAGTTAACTTGAGGGTTTAATTTCACTGAATGCAGTCAATCGCATGTTTCTAGGTCAGATAGGGGTGCACATCTATTGACCAGTCTCAAGTCCGGTGTCCTGGGGTTCCCCCATGAGTACCTCCATGTTTGTCCCTCCATATGCTGTAGGTTGCCCCCTGGTCCCAATGGGAGGGGGGGTCTATAAAAATATCCTAGTGGTAACACAGTAATATGGGTGCTTTTAAAAAAAAACATTACCTAATTGCTCTAAAGGAAATCTAACAACAAATTCATTTTTAAAATTTAAGACCACACAATCCCCTGACATTTCTTTCCTTGTGTGGCCTACCCAAGGAACTCTTCTAGCCATAATCATTTGACTTGGGAGGCTCCTGCATCTGCCCCCCACCTCGTTCAGATTTTGCGTTAACCAATGAAGGGCTTTAGACAGCAATTGGGCTGTTGATTCAATCTGGCCCTCCCTCAATGATGGTACGTTGCCCAGGACCAGTACCAGGAGAGCGGCTGCTGGGGGAGATGTACAGTCTGTATTCCAGACACCAAGAGCCCAGAATTTGATTTTTCCTCCCTCCGATAATTAGCAAGACTGCCTCCCCCCCCACCCCCCGTGGGATCCTGTCCTGGCATATAGAGACTGTGTTGAGATGATCTCTTTGACAATTTAATGTATCCCCCGCTGCAGTGGGATGTTTCATGCTAAGGTGGCTGTGGGTGGTTATGCCAATTCTGCCAACTGTGCCAGCAGTTGTACCAGGGACATACCAGGGATCGTGCCAGTGTGAATATCAGAATTAGTAGATGGAGGATTATTCAAACTAGAAGGTGTAGGCGCTGACTTTGTGGGCATTGTAATCAAATCTGTTCTGTGTATTGCTTGGTATGTTTGGGCTCTGGGTCAGTCGCTGTTCCAGTCCTTATAGATAATGTCTGCAGTGCATGAAAATTATTTGTGGCCTGGCTTTCTAAGCCTGCTAATTTATCTTCAATCTGGCTTAGCTTTAATGAAATGGGATTCAACATGGTGGAGACCAATGTTTCTAATCTCTGCCACATGGCCTCCTTCTTCAAAGGGCATGCAGTTAAGGTTGGTTTTGCCGATGCCACTAACCTGTTGCAGGGATCACGGCCCAACCCACAGGAGCGAAGAGATGTTCCCCACACTCCCCAGGCCAGTGCCCGATATACTTACATACTATATACCTATGAACTGACCCAAGGAGATGTGGGGAGAGACTGCGTAGGTTTGACTATGTCGCAATCCCCCAGCCGGTTCCCCATAGTCAAGTCAACAGTGGAAGTAGGCGGAAGAGAACCTGTGGGGAATACAACAGAACAACTTTAGCTGAATGCCCTCCCACCTGAAACATACAAGGTAAACTCAGTGCCTGCTCTATAAAGGTAGACAATCTCTTACCGACTGGACATCTCTGAAAGCAGTACAGTAACAGCTAGAAGTCGCAATGTGGCGAACGCTGGATAGTCTTCCAAGGCTGAAGTCAATAATGTAAATAAAATCTTTACAGGAATCTTGTCACTCATAAAAAAAATGGAAGAGAGTCATAGGGTGTCACAAGTAAAAGTTAAAGATCAGGCTGTTAGAAGCATTCTGTGCTGGTAAACACACACTCCCTATCTGTCAACTTTTGTAGGAAGTCTAGTGTGCACAACACATACTTCAAATAATGTATCTAGCTCGGAAAATAAAGACGCGTACCTCGCGCTTGTAGACAAACAACCAGTTCAAACACAATGTATCCAGCCCAGAAAATAAAGACGCGTACCTCGCGCCAGCAAATAAACAATGTATACGGTGCAAAAACGCTAGCACGTACCACGCGTTTAAAAATAAAGAGCAATGTAGCCAACCTACACTGCAAACGCGTATCGTGAGTCTGAGGAAACAAAAATATCTAATTATGAAAGACAATTCAAACGCGCCTCGCGCGTACGGGAATTCAATGTCTGCAGGGAGAGCAGGTCTTTTACGCACCACGTTCTCAAGGGAGGAAAGGTATTTCAAACACAGAAAGATCAGAACACGGTCTCGTAATGGTAGAGATTTAACGGACTGTGTGCGAAAGGAGCACACAAGCATAGAAAAAATACAAAAATATCTAACCTGAGGTGTAACTGTCTGCGTCGTCGGGTTGGCAGTCAGGCGTGGGCTTCTTGGTGTATCTGAAGGTCGAGATGCAAATAGGTTCTAAAACAGACTCTAATGAAAGTGATACCTAGAAAAAGGCACACAGTTCCTAAGAGCTCAGCAAACAGTTAGGGAACAAGGAAGTTGAGTGGAGGAGAAGGGAGGGGCGTGGAGTCAGGTTCAGAAATTCAAAGCCAAGCACCTGTTCCCTTGATTGGCTGGCATTTAAAGGTAGGGAGCGTGTTCAAACTCCGCCTCCACAATATGTAAGGGACTCTCTATAAAGTGTCTTACTCTTTATAAAACAGGCACCTGAGCAACCTAGGATTGCCAGCTAACTGTACAAGAAGCCAGAGGTCTAACAGTTGGTAATTCCAAGAGGCTTAGATCGCCTAATTTCAGTCGGTTATGCCCCCAAAGAGGATCTTTTTTGGAAAAAAAGGCTCCAAAGATAGACGGAGTTCCATCCATTCAATCTCATGTGCTAGGACTGACATCGCCCTAGTTAGAAAGGAGTCAAGTGTTCCCGCAATACTTCCACCCGGCTGGGCACTCTGGGCCTCGCGCTTGCTCATCCTGACTCAGTACTTGGATGCTGAATATAGCGGCAAAAAATACCAAGCAGCCAATGATAGCAAAACAAGGCACTGTACCTTATAGTGATGCAGTCTTTAGAGGGGGGCCCAGCCCTTCCGGGCTCAGATGGGCATGGACGGGCCCGCCCTTGGCCCGCGCACAGCCCGGGCACAGCCTGGGCGCGTCCCCCACGCGCGTCCCGCACCACAGGTCTGAGGTGTTGTTTTATGCGCACCAAAACGCAAAGGATGGTGGGGAGGGTGGTTTCCTTCCTCATGCCTCCTCCGTGTCAATGCCCAGCAGTTTTCCGAGCTAGAGCGAGCTGCGGGTGGGCAATGTTGTTTTATGCGCACCAGAGCGCAAAGGATGGTGGAGAGTGTGGTTTCCTTCCTCCTGCCTCCTCCGTGTCAATGCCCAGCAGTTTTCCAGTGGTGAAGTTTACATGGCATTCATGCGACTCGGCAGGTCCAAGGTTTTCTGTAGGCACAATGATTATTCAGAAGTTTAATATTGAGAGAAAGAGAGTCCTAGCTCTAGGAGGGCAAGTCTGAAGTAAAGGGTAGCTAAGGAAAGTGAAGCATTCCCAGCTTATAAGTTTGTAATGAGCGAGTCTCTTCAATCTATTTGAACCCATTAGAGACTTATGTGTCTCTTTCTTACTTTTTCTCCCACCATGAAAAGTCTGCCAGAAAGGGATTTCATAATGCCTATGGCAGCGCCTGCCTTGGCACGGCTGCCATTCTGGGATGCTGGTCCGACCTCAGCACCTTCGGGATCTATGATCCTGGTGGAGGCAGCAGTCCTGCATCCGACCTCCGTTATCATAATACGGCAGTCAGACAGAAGGTCTGTCGGGGGTGGGACCACCACCGATGGGCTGTCGGCAGTCTGTACGCCGACATCATAACCAGGTCTGCTAAGTCTGCTAATCCTTGTGAGTGTTTATGTTCCACACACTGTAAAGAGAACTAAAATGCTAAATTGATTAGAACTTCAGACCATGACTTGTGACTCTGTAAATTTGCACTTCAGGTGTTTCCTAAACCCACTGCACTGAACTCAGATCAGCCTTCCTTCATGTAGATAAAGGAATGTCCCCCAGATTCAGCATTTAACACATTTGAGCCCTGAACGTCTTCAGATCTAACAAAAGACCAAACTGGGTGGAATTCATCTAATGAACTGTGGATAGTATCCAGCTGCACAGATATTCCTTAGATTTTTCTTGAACGTATTATGTTGTATTATATTTACACGTTGGCCTTTTGATCAGAGGCACTACATTACCACCATATTTGGATCAATACATTTTATGAGGATACCTTGAAATATATGTTTTTTTTAAATGTTATATTCATTAAGAAAACTGTAAGCAATGACTGAAAACTCATTTAATTTCTACTTATGTGAAGTTACTGTTTCAAGTGAAACATCTTCTTCACTTATATTGATTACATATGTTACATTAAACCATCCCCAAAACATACAGAGTTCCATCATACCTAAACCACTGTACCACCTTTGCACCTAATTTCTAGCTACATCTACCTCCCAATTTCACAAAGGACTTTACTAGTGTATGATTCTATGCACTCTGCAAGTCCTCACTCATTTTGGTTGTTCTCTGTATCATGTGATGCGTTTAAAAACCAATGAAGAGAAATGCTTTTCACCCGTGAGCAAGGTGGAAAGTACACCAAAAAGCTTTAGGTGTTTGTTTTTCTATATCACTAGTTGTTCTGATGGCTGATTTTATGGGTTACATGGATTAAATCTATCTAGACATTCTCCGATTGTCCATGCTTAAGCAGCTTTTTATTATTGTGTGTGTCAGAGTCAATGTATCCCTCTGCCAGATTGAATGGGGCTAGTTGTATCGAATCTGCAATATGAGGCAAACCCAGTTCCAAATGTAAAATGTGGTTTGAGGAAGAGAGGGGGAGGCCCACTATAGATTTAAAAAAGTTATTCTCAATGGTTTGCAATATGGTTGGCGCTACCACGCCCCAAACTCCAGCCCTGTGCATTACTGCTGCCTTTACTTTGGCCTGGTAGGTGTTTTTTATTGGTATTAAAGGTCTTGTGCCCAATTTTGGAGCGAAATTTTTAACAGCCGAGGTACTTCTCTCCATCACCAACTTTCTTCCTTCCACCAACTTTGACCATGATAGGTCTTTGTCAAAAAGGACTCCCAAATAGGGGGAAGGTGTCAACCACCGCTATTCTTTCGGTGTCCGCACGTAGATCCGGGGTTTTGTCTTTTTTCTAGCCCCAGCTATGATTACAAAGGACTTAGATTGGTTTACCTTCAGCTGTATTGAATCCATGAAGGAGACATATGCAGTTATCAGGCGTTGTAGGCCAAGCCCTGTTCTGGCGATCAACACTGCGTCGTCCGCATAAGCCAATATTGGTAGCAATTTTGAATCAAAGATAGGAACGTCCCGGGTGGCCCTGGTGAGTGCTTCCTCAACTCCATTTGTGTATTTGGAGTAAAGGAATGGGGCAAGGACCCAACCCTGCCTAACTCCCCTGGCGATTTTTTTAAATGGACGTGTGCAGTCTCCGGATTTAGTGTAGCGGACTGATGCCGCGGCATTTGAATACAGCTGTCTGATTAAATTTAGTATGGCCTAGTCAACCCTCATCCCCTCCATTATATTCCATAGCTTTGCGTGGACCACACAGTTGAATGCAGCCGACAGGTCCATGAATGCCATGTTTCATTCTTCATTCTTGTGTATTTTTCTATGGTCAGTGGTAAATTTAAGCACTGATCCACAGTGCTCCTTCCCTGCTGGAAACCATACTGGGCCTGGATTAAGAAGTTATTCTCCTTAGCCCATCCCTCTAACTTAGAGAGGGGTAGGCGGAGCATAAGTTTCGATGTTGTATCTGGCAGGGAAATTGGTCTATAATTCTTTGGGTTAGCCCTGTCTCCTTTTTTATAAATTGGGACAATCACACCCTTTGACCATGAGGGGGGAGGACCTACCAAAGCTATACTGTTCAACACATTTGTTAAGACGGGTACCCATAGGTCTGGGTTCTCCTGAAAGAAATCAATTGGGACACCTTTCCCATACTACAAAAATGTCAGCCCTATTTTTACTTCCATGAGTGAAAAAGAGAGAGGAGCGTAGGAGTTTAGATCCAAGGACAAGGGGGGAATGCGTGGGTGAAAACTTGGGGCAAAAACGTTTTCAAAATGGGAAACCCATGCCTCCTCATCTACATTTGTATCTATTGTGGGATCTCTGGAATTTTTAAAGTGTGGTGCATTTACTAGCTTCCAGAAATCACGGCTGTTTCCTGTTCTAGCTGCCTCATCAAGGTCCGCCCAAACCTCCTCCTTTATAGCCTTTTCTCTGTTTGTTCATGCCAATTTATATGAGGCCCACAGTATTTTTATTTGGTCTGGAATTCTGGGTCTGTTTTCAAAGCTTGCGTCAGCGCCTTTCTTGCTTTTGTGCATGGAGAGTCAAACCAACCCCTGTCCTTTGGTTTGTTTAATGCTTTTGTGCTTGTGAGTGCCAGCTTTACCGTGTCTAAGATGCCACATAAGGCAGACACCATTTCCCCTGGATCCGCTTCTGGTTCTAGACATAGTAATATATTGTCCCGTATGTTTGATATAATTTCTGGGATCAACTTTATTTTATCAATGTGGGCCCATTTTAAATGGACTCCGTTTCTTTTTGCCACAATGGGGATTCAAATATTCTGGTGATTAGATGGGTCCCATGTAAGTACCTTTAGCTCTAGGTATAAAATGGTATGATCACTGAAAATCGAAAAACAATTTCCTGCCTTTGTGGCCCTTGTACTAAGGGGATTTGTTAATAGTATATAATCTATTGTTGACTCGGCCCCATTTTGCTGGAAGGTTCCCCCTGAATTACCTTTTGTGGGGTCTAGATTACTAATTACTTCCATATTTAGGGAGGCTAGTAACCTATTTAGGCAATTATCATACTCATTGTGGGTGAAGTGATATATTGGATTTCCACCCATGTCCTTTAGTCCAAATATAGAAAAATCTGTTGTATTTACAAGGATGTATGTTATAATCACCCATCCAAATGACGTTAACCTTCTTATTCTTGATGCTACGTTGGGTGTTATCTATTGCCTTCTCAACCTCTCCCACAATAGAGTGCATATTTGGGCCGAACATATTATTATAAAAATGTATTAATAACCATATCCCTTCCTGTTGTACCTCGATCGTGAGGATAGGGAAATTTGGATTTGAGAGGTCAAATTTTATTACCTTTACCAGTAGGTTGTTTAGAATTACAGTCAGGATGCCCCCCTTAGCCCTCCTCGAAGCAGATAGTTTGGCTAAAGTCTGAAAGGAGCGGTATCCATTTATAAATACTGGCTCTGTTGCCCAGTTCTCCTAAAAGCATGCACTATCATGATCTTGCCAGACTTTTAGTCAGTTATTATCGCTCAGTTTAGAGGCAATACCAGCCACATTCCATGAGGCTATCTTAAAAAAGTTTTATGTGCCCCCGTTGTAATTTAGGTGACTGTAGGCTTCCCCTGATAACAGGGGCCGGTGTAGCATGACTCTCACAGTTAACTTGAGGGTTTAATTTCACTGAATGCAGTCAATCGCATGTTTCTAGGTCAGATAGGGGTGCACATCTATTGACCAGTCTCAAGTCCGGTGTCCTGGGGTTCCCCCATGAGTACCTCCATGTTTGTCCCTCCATATGCTGTAGGTTGCCCCCTGGTCCCAATGGGAGGGGGGGTCTATAAAAATATCCTAGTGGTAACACAGTAATATGGGTGCTTTTAAAAAAAAACATTACCTAATTGCTCTAAAGGAAATCTAACAACAAATTCATTTTTAAAATTTAAGACCACACAATCCCCTGACATTTCTTTCCTTGTGTGGCCTACCCAAGGAACTCTTCTAGCCATAATCATTTGACTTGGGAGGCTCCTGCATCTGCCCCCCACCTCGTTCAGATTTTGCGTTAACCAATGAAGGGCTTTAGACAGCAATTGGGCTGTTGATTCAATCTGGCCCTCCCTCAATGATGGTACGTTGCCCAGGACCAGTACCAGGAGAGCGGCTGCTGGGGGAGATGTACAGTCTGTATTCCAGACACCAAGAGCCCAGAATTTGATTTTTCCTCCCTCCGATAATTAGCAAGACTGCCTCCCCCCCCACCCCCCGTGGGATCCTGTCCTGGCATATAGAGACTGTGTTGAGATGATCTCTTTGACAATTTAATGTATCCCCCGCTGCAGTGGGATGTTTCATGCTAAGGTGGCTGTGGGTGGTTATGCCAATTCTGCCAACTGTGCCAGCAGTTGTACCAGGGACATACCAGGGATCGTGCCAGTGTGAATATCAGAATTAGTAGATGGAGGATTATTCAAACTAGAAGGTGTAGGCGCTGACTTTGTGGGCATTGTAATCAAATCTGTTCTGTGTATTGCTTGGTATGTTTGGGCTCTGGGTCAGTCGCTGTTCCAGTCCTTATAGATAATGTCTGCAGTGCATGAAAATTATTTGTGGCCTGGCTTTCTAAGCCTGCTAATTTATCTTCAATCTGGCTTAGCTTTAATGAAATGGGATTCAACATGGTGGAGACCAATGTTTCTAATCTCTGCCACATGGCCTCCTTCTTCAAAGGGCATGCAGTTAAGGTTGGTTTTGCCGATGCCACTAACCTGTTGCAGGGATCACGGCCCAACCCACAGGAGCGAAGAGATGTTCCCCACACTCCCCAGGCCAGTGCCCGATATACTTACATACTATATACCTATGAACTGACCCAAGGAGATGTGGGGAGAGACTGCGTAGGTTTGACTATGTCGCAATCCCCCAGCCGGTTCCCCATAGTCAAGTCAACAGTGGAAGTAGGCGGAAGAGAACCTGTGGGGAATACAACAGAACAACTTTAGCTGAATGCCCTCCCACCTGAAACATACAAGGTAAACTCAGTGCCTGCTCTATAAAGGTAGACAATCTCTTACCGACTGGACATCTCTGAAAGCAGTACAGTAACAGCTAGAAGTCGCAATGTGGCGAACGCTGGATAGTCTTCCAAGGCTGAAGTCAATAATGTAAATAAAATCTTTACAGGAATCTTGTCACTCATAAAAAAAATGGAAGAGAGTCATAGGGTGTCACAAGTAAAAGTTAAAGATCAGGCTGTTAGAAGCATTCTGTGCTGGTAAACACACACTCCCTATCTGTCAACTTTTGTAGGAAGTCTAGTGTGCACAACACATACTTCAAATAATGTATCTAGCTCGGAAAATAAAGACGCGTACCTCGCGCTTGTAGACAAACAACCAGTTCAAACACAATGTATCCAGCCCAGAAAATAAAGACGCGTACCTCGCGCCAGCAAATAAACAATGTATACGGTGCAAAAACGCTAGCACGTACCACGCGTTTAAAAATAAAGAGCAATGTAGCCAACCTACACTGCAAACGCGTATCGTGAGTCTGAGGAAACAAAAATATCTAATTATGAAAGACAATTCAAACGCGCCTCGCGCGTACGGGAATTCAATGTCTGCAGGGAGAGCAGGTCTTTTACGCACCACGTTCTCAAGGGAGGAAAGGTATTTCAAACACAGAAAGATCAGAACACGGTCTCGTAATGGTAGAGATTTAACGGACTGTGTGCGAAAGGAGCACACAAGCATAGAAAAAATACAAAAATATCTAACCTGAGGTGTAACTGTCTGCGTCGTCGGGTTGGCAGTCAGGCGTGGGCTTCTTGGTGTATCTGAAGGTCGAGATGCAAATAGGTTCTAAAACAGACTCTAATGAAAGTGATACCTAGAAAAAGGCACACAGTTCCTAAGAGCTCAGCAAACAGTTAGGGAACAAGGAAGTTGAGTGGAGGAGAAGGGAGGGGCGTGGAGTCAGGTTCAGGAATTCAAAGCCAAGCACCTGTTCCCTTGATTGGCTGGCATTTAAAGGTAGGGAGCGTGTTCAAACTCCGCCTCCACAATATGTAAGGGACTCTCTATAAAGTGTCTTACTCTTTATAAAACAGGCACCTGAGCAACCTAGGATTGCCAGCTAACTGTACAAGAAGCCAGAGGTCTAACAGTTGGTAATTCCAAGAGGCTTAGATCGCCTAATTTCAGTCGGTCATGCCCCCAAAGAGGATCTTTTTTGGAAAAAAAGGCTCCAAAGATAGACGGAGTTCCATCCATTCAATCTCATGTGCTAGGACTGACATCGCCCTAGTTAGAAAGGAGTCAAGTGTTCCCGCAATACTTCCACCCGGCTGGGCACTCTGGGCCTCGCGCTTGCTCATCCTGACTCAGTACTTGGATGCTGAATATAGCGGCAAAAAATACCAAGCAGCCAATGATAGCAAAACAAGGCACTGTACCTTATAGTGATGCAGTCTTTAGAGGGGGGCCCAGCCCTTCCGGGCTCAGATGGGCATGGACGGGCCCGCCCTTGGCCCGCGCACAGCCCGGGCACAGCCTGGGCGCGTCCCCCACGCGCGTCCCGCACCACAGGTCTGAGGTGTTGTTTTATGCGCACCAAAACGCAAAGGATGGTGGGGAGGGTGGTTTCCTTCCTCATGCCTCCTCCGTGTCAATGCCCAGCAGTTTTCCGAGCTAGAGCGAGCTGCGGGTGGGCAATGTTGTTTTATGCGCACCAGAGCGCAAAGGATGGTGGAGAGTGTGGTTTCCTTCCTCCTGCCTCCTCCGTGTCAATGCCCAGCAGTTTTCCAGTGGTGAAGTTTACATGGCATTCATGCGACTCGGCAGGTCCAAGGTTTTCTGTAGGCACAATGATTATTCAGAAGTTTAATAATGAGAGAAAGAGAGTCCTAGCTCTAGGAGGGCAAGTCTGAAGTAAAGGGTAGCTAAGGAAAGTGAAACATTCCCAGCTTATAAGTTTGTAATGAGCGAGTCTCTTCAATCTATTTGAACCCATTAGAGACTTATGTGTCTCTTTCTTACTTTTTCTCCCACCATGAAAAGTCTGCCAGAAAGGGATTTCATAATGCCTATGGCAGCGCCTGCCTTGGCACGGCTGCCATTCTGGGATGCTGGTCCGACCTCAGCACCTTCGGGATCTATGATCCTGGTGGAGGCAGCAGTCCTGCATCCGACCTCCGTTATCATAATACGGCAGTCAGACAGAAGGTCTGTCGGGGGTGGGACCACCACCGATGGGCTGTCGGCAGTCTGTACGCCGACATCATAACCAGGTCTGCTAAGTCTGCTAATCCTTGTGAGTGTTTATGTTCCACACACTGTAAAGAGAACTAAAATGCTAAATTGATTAGAACTTCAGACCATGACTTGTGACTCTGTAAATTTGCACTTCAGGTGTTTCCTAAACCCACTGCACTGAACTCAGATCAGCCTTCCTTCATGTAGATAAAGGAATGTCCCCCAGATTCAGCATTTAACACATTTGAGCCCTGAACGTCTTCAGATCTAACAAAAGACCAAACTGGGTGGAATTCATCTAATGAACTGTGGATAGTATCCAGCTGCACAGATATTCCTTAGATTTTTCTTGAACGTATTATGTTGTATTATATTTACACGTTGGCCTTTTGATCAGAGGCACTACATTACCACCATATTTGGATCAATACATTTTATGAGGATACCTTGAAATATATGTTTTTTTAAATGTTATATTCATTAAGAAAACTGTAAGCAATGACTGAAAACTCATTTAATTTCTACTTATGTGAAGTTACTGTTTCAAGTGAAACATCTTCTTCACTTATATTGATTACATATGTTACATTAAACCATCCCCAAAACATACAGAGTTCCATCATACCTAAACCACTGTACCACCTTTGCACCTAATTTCTAGCTACATCTACCTCCCAATTTCACAAAGGACTTTACTATGACTAGTGTATGATTCTATGCACTCTGCAAGTCCTCACTCATTTTGGTTGTTCTCTGTATCATGTGATGCGTTTAAAAACCAATGAAGAGAAATGCTTTTCACCCGTGAGCAAGGTGGAAAGTACACCAAAAAGCTTTAGGTGTTTGTTTTTCTATATCACTAGTTGTTCTGATGGCTGATTTTATGGGTTACATGGATTAAATCTATCTGAAGCACACTGTAGGAGTGTGTGTCTTCTCTCGGCTCATGTTATATGTATTAAAAACACTTCCCATCCTAGTAAACTGAAAAACAGCACCCACAAAAAAGACTAAAAAAACTGCTGAAAAAAATAATAATAGCACACAACAATAAACAAAAATGTTATACTATTATTATCTAAAAACACATAATACATTTAATTGACTATAAAAATTAATTTAAAATGTATATAATCTATACGATACTTCATGAGAAAAATGTCAAAACTGGTATGTTGTCTTTTGATATGGTTGAAGTCTCTGGGTCACAGAGCTTCGCTGGATGTGTCTTTGACGAATAAAATTTGTTTACAAAATGTATATAATCAATAATTCAACTAATTAACAGTTAAATAATATTTTTTAAATCCTATTAAAAATGTATCGATAAAATAATTTGTAATTAATAACTAAAACAACAAATTAAGATTTATAAAATAAATACACTATTTATAAAAATATATCTATTAAAAAAATTTACCACCCTATATCCAGAGAACCCCAACAGTCTGCCAACAAATAAATACATTTTAATAAAATCTGAAAAATATGATTTCAAATATATTAGCAAAGCAAAAATATACACTATATTAAAAATAGTTGCACACAAGTAACTTTAAAATAGTAAGTTATAACACAAAAAGTAATGAAAATAAAATATTTCAAAAATTATTTAAATCCAACTATATCAAAATGTATATTAACCACTTTAAAAAATGATATTCATATCTGGGATTTTCTGGACCATGATATTCTTGACATCCCAATATTTTTGACACTATAGGGCTAATTATGATGTCAGTGCGTCTGACACCAATGCCACGTCGGTGTCGGACCCACCGACATCTGCCCCTCAGTGTGCCCGCCGCATAACGATGCTGTGGGCGGAGGCATCGGGCGGAGGGACTTCCAACAGGCTCAAGGAGCCCGTCACTGTGTCGGAAATGCTCATAATCTGTTAATGATGGCAGCTTTGCCGTCTGGATTTTTATGTCAGTTTTCAACAGCCTTTCCATTTTGGCCCATCTGACATGGAAAGGCTGTTGAAAAATTACTTAGGAGGCCCCTAGCAGGGACCCCTTCCCACCTGGCCCTCGCCTATAGGGCCTGTTACCCCTGTAGCGTGTGGCGGATGTTTACAAACACCCATATTGCCATGGCAGTTTGTGCTGCAGGCCTTTTCCACCCATGCTAGCAAGCCTTGCAACCAGTCCCAACAATACTTCATTGTGGTCACATTCTGAAATTGAGAAGTCATAGAGGTGATATTGAATTTTCAAATAAAATTTTGAGAACCACATTTAAGATATTGAGTTGCCTCATTTTGTTTGTCATCTTCTCATTGGGATCAGTAAAAAACTTTATCTAAAATGAAAGGAGCAGTACCCTCAATATAATAAAGTACATGCGCACGTCAACTATTCCTCAAGGTCTTAGGTTTAGCAGTGTAGGTTAATTTACCTTTTGCATCTAAATGTCCAATGCAATTATGATTTGAAAGTTGCAGGCACATCAGTATAGTTATATTTGTTTTTCTTTAACCTCTTTGGTGCCCGTGACGAGCTGGACTCGTCATGGGCCGCGGTGGCGCTGTGCCCATGACGAGTCCAGCTCGTCACAAACCCCGCCCGCTAATGCAACGGCCGGCACAGGGCGGGGAAAGGGGCGGGCACCGAAGGGGTTAAAAGAGAACAATCTTTGGCACTAATCTTTTGGACAACCAATTAAGGGGCATATTTACAAGGCAAGTGGTGGAGTGGGGCATTAGCGTTCTTGGCTTAACGCCTCACTCTGCCACTTCAGAAATGCAGGGCTGCACCATATTTAGAAGAAACTTAAACTTAGCAGCCTAGCGCCAACGTGGGCACCCTGCACCATAGTGCAAGGGTGACTGCGTTCAGGGGAAGATTGTTTATGTACAGGAAGGTCCCCCTTCCTGCACATAAAAAATCTTTAAATGCTGTTATGTAGCTTCTATGTGTGCTGCTTAATGCAGCACACATAGAAGTTGCAAAACGGCACTTTCAAAAAATGATTGTTTATGTGCAGGAAGGGGGACCTTCCTGTACATAAACAATCATTGCCTTTTGCTGTTTCCATGTGTGCTGCAAAACGCAGCACACATGAAAACAGCAAAAACTAGGAGAAATTGAACATTTCTCCTCGTTGCACCAGGGTAAGATCAGGTTTTCCCTGGTCTTAATTTTGGCGCTGCTACTATTTACGCTGCCCTTGTAAATAGGAGGCAGCGTCAAAATCAATGGGTGTTGCGGTTGAACGCCCACAGAAGCATCCATTACCCTCCCATTTCACGCTAAGCATAGCTTGGAAGGGGGCCTTATTTACAAGTCAATGCTAAGCCATTTTAAGCGGCTTAACGCTGCATTGTAAATAAGGCAAAGACCCTATCGCCACAGGAATGTCGTAAAAAGTGACATTCCCTGGGCGATTGGGGATTATAAATATGCCCCTAAGTATCTAAAGTGTACATGCGGTTCTTAGCGCAATGGAAAATGGAGAGCGCTCCTTTAGTGCAAGTTACACAGTTTAATATTAATTGTAATACATGTTAATCTGTTTGAATTCGTTTTATTGAAGAATTTCTTATATATAGATAATATTATTTGTACTACAGCTTTATATATTTCACTTTTTCCACCCAATATGCATATTAACACTAAATTTGGGAGACATATATATCTTTACTTCAGAAATTTACAAATCGTCTTTACTTTCTAACTCTACAAAACTTAGAAAATAAGAGAAAATAGAGTTATAACCCATAATGGATTCAGGAATAGTTGTTCTACCGTTGGGCTATTTCTATAAACCAACTAACCTGACATTCCAAAGACCAAATTTAAATCAAAGGGAGATTCGCCCGTGGAAGAATGGGGGAGTTTCGAGGAGGATGGAAAATCTGACCCTTGAAAACCGATTTGTGCCATTAACTGACCTGGAAGAGTGTGATTGACTACATCAATCCACTACAACCACTCAAATTAGCCCCGAAAGACTAGAGCTCCACCTTCCTTCCAATGAAATAGTTTCGATCGTGAGTGAACCACAAAAGGAGCCTAGTAAATGTTTCCTAAAGATAACCTCATGGAATTTGGCAGGCATTATGCAAAAATTAAGGAATGAAAACTGGTTAAAAACGTGGCAAGACCATGATATTATATGTTTCCAGGAGACGTGGTCGATTGACCCAATTTTTGTAAATGGATATTGCTCCTATCAAACTCCAGCCAAATTCTCACCTTCGGGGAGGGCCAAGGGGGGTATTCTGACCTTAATCCTGAACAATTTCCCAGGAAAGGTATCGAAATTCGAATCTGTAAGTGAAAACTCCAATATTCTCACACTAGAGATACATAAAGAAGGCATGTTGCTTTTAATTAATACTTATAACAACGAAATTGGCCCAAATAAATATGCTATTGTGGAAGAGGTCGACAAAGCGATAGAACACGGCACAAACAATAGCAGCAATTGTCCTTTTAATCTTCTATGGGTGGGAGATTTTAATATATATCCCTGTAAATACAACACAGTTCCTATTTGTGGTTTAGAGGACCTGGGGGAAGAAAGCCTTAACCATTTTATGCACAATGAATATGGCAACTGCCTAAATAGGATCCTAGCAGAGAAACTTGGTAATCATGGGTGACCTAGAAGCACTATCAAGGAAAATGGGTGGAACCTTCCTACGAAACGACCGAGAGTCAATTATTGACTATATGTTAGTCACTGCCCCTATTAGTTTAAGAGCCACTAGGTTGGAAAACCAATTTACAATTTATAGTGACCATGCTCTGCTATCACTACAGATAAAAACAGCCAGGGTGGAATCTCCAAAAATCTTAAATATAGATACCCCAATAGTGGCAAGAAGAAATTTAATACAACTAAAATGGGCTCATGTTAACCAACCTAAACTGACTGTGAAAATTGTATCTGCTACACTTAATAATATAGCAACATGTCTAGATCCTGAGACCGAAGTAGACGAAATGGTAAAGGCCTTTTGTGATCTCCTAGAGCAGGCAAAACTGACCCTTACACGTTCTAAAGATATTAATAAGAAATCTGAAAGGGGATGGTTTGACTCACCATGTTCAGCGGCAAGGAGAGCTTTGATCCATGCTCTGAAAAGTAGACCCAGAAACCAGGAAGAAATTAAGGAACTGCGGGTTAAATACAGACTTAATAGAAGAAATAGAGAGAAGGCATTAAAAGAAACTATACGGGAGGACCTTAGAGAGGCAGCAAAAATGGGAAACAGCCGCGACTTCTGGAGGATAATAAATGCACCGCATTTTAAAAATCCTGCAGACCCTACAGTAGACAACAATGTAGATGAGGAAGCTTGGGTAGCTCATTTTGAGAGTATCTTCGCCTCTACCCTCCAACCCCCTGTTCTAAATATGGAAGATGATCAACAGGCCTCTTCTTCGTTCTTCTCTCTCAGCGAAGTAAGGAAGAACTTGTTGTTGTGTAGTTCAGGCAGGGCCCCAGGCCCGAACGGTGTACCAATAGATCTCTTTCGGGGAATTCCAGACCTATGGGCACCATTATTGACGAATGTGATGAACAGCATAATTCGAGCTGGCCCCCCTCAATCTTGGTCTGTTGGTGTTATAGTCCCTATATTTAAAAAAGGGGACAGATCTGACCCAAAAAACTACAGGCCAATTTCCCTGCTGGACACGACAGCGAAGCTAATGGGACGGCTTCTCCTCTCTAAGCTAGAGAATTGGGCCAAAGGTAAGAATATTCTTATGCAGGCCCAATATGGTTTCCAGCAGGGAAGGGGCACTGTAGACCAGTGTCTAAACCTGTCACTTATAATAGAAAAATACATCAGGATGAAGGAGGGGAAGATGTACATGGCTTTCATGGACTTGTCGGCAGCGTTCGACTGTGTGACCCATGAAAAGCTGTGGACTATCATGAGGGAGATGGGAGTCGACCAACTAATTTTAAATTTTATTAGACCGATGTTTTCCAACGCTATGGCCTCGGTACGTTACACAAAAAATGGAGGCTGTACACGCCCATTCAAAATCGCCAGAGGAGTTAGGCAGGGTTGTGTTCTTGCGCCATTTCTCTTCTCCATTTATACAAATGGAGTAGAAAAAGCCCTTATCAAGTCTACAAGAGATGTTCCAATATTGAATTCACAACCTCTACCTATCTTGGCATACGCAGACGATGCGGTGTTGATGGCCAGGACTGGGTCCGGCCTTCAGCACCTCATATCTTCATATGTATTGTTTATGGACTCACTTGATTTGAGGGTGAACCGTACCAAATCCTTTGCTGTGATAGTGGGGGCAAGGAAAAGAGAGAGAACACCATACCTCCATGTGGAGAATGAGAGGATTGAGGTGGTGGATTCCTTCCCGTACTTGGGGGGTTCTTATTGATAAGGATTTGGCATAGACAAAACTAGTGCAAGGACGCAGAGGGGTAATGGAAAGAACCCTGTCGGCAGTAAAGTCCTTTGTTAAAAAACTGGGCGATAGGCCATTATTGCCAATAAAACAAATGTATCAGGCTAAAGTTACAGCAGCAGTGACGTATGGGACGGGGGTATGGGGTACTGTCGAAACGGGTACACTGCAAACTATAGAAAACAAGTTTTTCAAGTCTATAGTTGGCCTCCCCACCTCGACCCCTAACTACATTTTGCACTTAGAACTGGGACTCCCCTAGATCACCGACTCAATACAATTGGCCCCTGTCCTTTTGTGGCACGCAATCTGGAGAAGGGACACACTCCCCCTGACACACACAATAATTAAGAATTGCTTAAATATGGGTAAGTGGAAGAGATACAGATGGTTGTGCTATGTAGAAAAACTCCTAAACAAGATTGGGTTACCCGAACTGTTTCAAGTTCCAGATGAATGTAGAAAGATCTGTAAAGAAAAGATCAAAAATGTATTTAGGATGAGGGTAGAGTTTGAGAGAAGGGATACTTATGGTAAAAAGCAGGCAATGGTGAACTATAGATCAATCCCCCCAGTGATAGAGAGGGGATATTTCCTTTATCTTTCAGACGTTACAAATGCACATCATAGATTCATATTGATTTGGTTTCGTCTGAATATGATCCCTGTTATGTTAGGTTACCCTGGTAAAACTTATACCTATGCAGATTTAACTTTGTGCCCCTGTGATGGCTTGTCAAGACAAACTGATCTGCACCTTGTTTTATTCTGCAACTTGTATAAGAAGGAGAGGAATAGTTACTTAAAACCGATATTGCAGAAGATGAATTTGAAACAATGTAGGGTGGCACTATATTTTTTAAAGAGTCTATCAGATCCTCTGACTTGTTTTACATTAGCTTCGTTTCTATGGGCGTGCATGAAAAAAAGGAAAAACCCAGCACTAGAACCAATTACTGGATGAAAAGTATGTAATAGGAGTAAAACCATGGAAACGGACAATCCTTTATAGATTTAATTTTAACATTTTTAGTAAGATTAAAATGAACTATTGTATTTTGGATTTTAAATTAAATTGAATATCGAAAATTGTTTTTTTTATACATGTACTTTTATGATAATTTTGTAATTGATCGAATAAAGGATTTTGATTGATTGATTGAGTTATAACCCAAGCTATTGTATCACTGAAATATCCCATTCACTGAAAACAGACCTTGGCATATTCACCAAGGTAAACTTACTTATACTTTTGTGTAAGCTTCCTTTATTTTCCTATTCACAAAGGTATTTTACGAGTAGCATTTTTACGATTTCGGAGTCTTTGTGAATAGGACAAAAAAATGCAAACTTACACAAAAGTGTAAGTTTACCTTTGTGAATCGGGCCCACAGAGTCAGCAGGCCCACCATCCCATTACAAACCAACCAACATTTGGTTCCTTTTGCAAGTTCAAACTCCTAAGCAGGGTTTGGTTTCAGAATACAGAAAATCAGTCTCCCTGTTGTGCTGAGAGATTTCTTCCAGCACTTGAGTAACATTGATACTTTTTTCTCGCCTAGTCCTGAACAGTAAGAAACTTGCCCATAGGTAATAGGATGCCCCTTCTGATGTCATGACTTGTAGTAAATGAGATCAAGAACAGTCATCATGCGGCTGTGATGTCAATCTATTGCCATCATTTCAGTTGAAATCACACCTGAGATAGGAAATTATTTCTTAGATCATCAGCACTTTGTTATTTGATGATGCGTATTGAAGAATTCAAGTGATGCTGCACAGAAGCAGACCCTTTGCAAAGGTTCATTGGTCACCTTTTAGTTGCTGATTGCTGTGGTCTGGTAATAATCTACTACTGATGAGGTGAATCGTTTGCCCAGACAGTATTGATGCGTATTAAAATGACACGGTATTGAAATAATATTGTTACACAATGTGCCGATTTACCTTGCATAATGTGCTATATTTGCTGCATAATTTATTCAACCCTGATGCATAAAAATTAACACTGATGCATAATTTTTTCTGCCGTCGACGCTTAATTCTACTTACCCTCATTATAATCTATTTTACAAAGCTTCCATTTCTGTCTGTTTCCCACTGGTACCTCTGGGCTTTTGTTCTTTGCTCTGTCTTTTGGCCTTTTGTGCCTTCATTTAGTTTAACCATGAAGGTTTGGGAACTGCTCTCCTGCCACATTAACTGCTGAAATAATGGCAGAACACTGCACTGCTGTGCCAGGCTTCTCATCTTCAGGCCTTAACTGACAAGTTATCTTGTTTTTGGAATTCCAGCGCACTCGTGCACGGAGGGCACCATGGCGATGGTGTCACAGAATTGGCTGCTACAGCCTCATTGGGCACATGAGGCCAACTCAGGGGAATCTGACAATACAGCCTGAACTGATCTCCAAGTACCCTGGTTTTGAACAAGGCGAAGGGGTGAATAAAGAAATAATCCCCCCCCCAGCGAGAACTCATCCTGGCAGGATTCCACATATTTGACTTATATCTTGGAAGATGATGTAGATAAATAAGCTGTCCTGTAATGTTATGTGATGGAATGAGGAAACATCCTTTACATCGCATGTCATTACAATGCAGCCATTACATCGCATGTCATTACAACGCATGTCATTACAATGCATGTCACTACAACGCAGGCATTACATCGCAAGTCATTACAAGGCATACCATTACAACGCATAGTACCCCTACACTATCCGACACTTACCCTACTGTTGCACTCACTGGAGTTAGAATAGTAATTGTTACCCCTACACTATCCAACACTTACCCTACTGTTGCCTTCACTGGAGTTAGAATCGTAATTTTTACCCCTACACTATCCAACACTTACACTACTGTTGCACTCCCTGGAGTTAGAATAGTAATTATTACCTCTACACTATCCAACACTTACCTTAAATGCGATGTAATGGTATGCGTTGTAATGGTATGCGTTGTAATGGTATAATGCTATTTAATGGAATGCGTAGTAAAGGTAGTTTCTAGAAATGCGAAGTAGTGGCATGCGATGTAAAAGAATGCATTGTAAAGGATGTTGCGATGTAAAAACTGCATTGTAAAGGCATGCGTTGTAAATGTATGCTTTGTAACTTCATACATTCAATGGTATTAAATGGGCATTCTTTGTGGACATCTGATTACCTATTTATTAAAAATGTTATTGGTACTTGTAAAAAAATAAAATAAGTGGAGGGACCATGGTTTTTAGGAACCTGTCACCGGTGATGCCGAATGCCGGGGTTGCTGAATACTAAGGCTGCTGAGCATAAATTCTACCTCATGTCTCTTTCTTCCACCACCCTACTGTTGCTGGTTCTTTACTTGCCGTTTGCAGATTCTTTTTATCCCTGCGGTTTCTATTTGTCCCTGTTTTGCTATTTTCTCTTCTTCTTTCCTAATGTCTTTCTGTTCCTCTTTGTTTAATCCCTTTGTCCCTTGCTTTCTCTTTCTTTTGTCAAAATCGGATGAAAAATGAGTTGGGTACCAAAAAATAAGTGCTGGTGCCAACACAGACACAAATTAATCACTAGACATGTTTTCCAAAACAAAATAAAAAATAATGTAATTGAAATGTAATTGTTCTTTCTTGCACACCTCATTTTATGGAGTTTACATAAACTAACAAATAATGTTAATTGTTCTTTCTTGCACACCTTATTTTTATGGAATTTAATAATCCCTTTAGGTACAAAGAGATGATTTCTTTCTTGAGATTATCATAGGACTATGCCATTTTTTAAGAAGTGAGGGTAGATGCAGTGAGAGGAGTGGTTCATTAGTGAGATAGATGGGGATTGAGGGGGGAGAACATATTGATTATTTAGGCGATAAATATGTGTATGGTGGATTGTTTTACCAGAGTATAAAGAGTTGTATCCGGAAATTAAATGAAGAGTGAGTTGTCTGTGGAACTGAACGTGTCCGAATTTTAGGTACAGATGGACATGTTATCCTGGACCTACCAGTAGTTTCCACTGCTTTTTAAAAAACATTTTATCCGAGGTGCACCCTTAGGCAGAGCACTTATTTGAGATACAAATGAAACATATTTACATAATAGGTTTGTAAGAATTAAGAATATTATACAGAAAATACCAATTTTACACACCAGAATGTAGAAGTAGTGCTCTATGTGAGAGAGGAGAGGGAGGGCAAGGAGGAGTTATAGGGGTTTCCTAATGGTCTTCATCGTTTCATAGACAAAAATAGCAAAATTATCAGCACTGTGCATGCATTGTGACATTAGTCCAGGGGTCTCCAATAGGTCGACAGCGAGCTACCAGTAGGTCTCAGGCTGAGTAGCACGTCCATGGTAATTACATGTGAGCTGGCTTGATGATATGCAGCTGCCAAAATGCTACGGTAGCACTGGAAAACACAGTGCACCGCATTCTGTGGCGCCTGAGAAGCTGAAAATGCAGGACCATGTAGCCCACACTTCTGAAAAGGTATTTCTTTTCTTTAATTTTCTTTTGCTACTTCTTTGTTTCTTCTTTTGCTGCTTTCTTTTTCTCCTTTTCTTCTGTACATCTTTCTGTGTTGTTAATAATTACTTTTTCCTCTTTCTTTGGCTCTCTTTTCTACAATTCTCTGTTCTCTCTTTCTCTCCTTTCTCCTTCTTTCTCTTTTCCTTCTTCCATTCGAAGATTCTTTCTCAACTTCTAGTCTGTTTCATATCCTTTTTCAGCCTGACTTTCAGAACTTCTTGCTGTCTTTGTTTCATTCTTTATTTTATTTTCTCCTTTCTTCTACTTCTCTCCATTTTCTCTCCTTAATCTTGCCATGTTACATTTTTTTTCTTCCCCCTCCTTCATTCTCTCCTATTGTCTCGCCATACTCTCCTTTCCTGATTTTCTCTTTCTTTCACTTTTTTTGTGTGCTTTTTTTCCTACCCTTCCTTCTCGACTTGTACTCTACTAGCTTTCCTTCATTCTGTTCTTTGCTCTTTCGGTCGAGCCTCTAGCGGCAGGACGCATGCGCTGCTCGCTCTGCGAGGCATGCAGTAATGGAGTATGGAGTGGAATCTGCGCCCACTCCCCCACCCATCTTTTTCATTGGCTTGTGTCTTTGTCCATTCTAAATGCTGCCTTCCGATTGGTTTATAGGCTGTTAGTCCCTCCTTATGACGGCCATGTTGTCATTTGTATCCTTCCATGGCTACTGGCTCCTTTACTTCGAGTGTTTTATTGTATGTGTTATTTAGATTGTGAGCGCTATTTTCTTCCCATGCCTTCTCGCCCTCCTGCCCCCCGCCCGCCCGCACTCCCGTTTGCAATGCAATAGGTCTTGCATAAATGCTAGTCCTATTGCATTGCAAATCGTTGTTTTTCTTATCGATTGCTCTTTCCTCGTTTCAGTCTTACACTTTTCTACCTCTTTCTTTTTTCTTTCTTCCTTCCCTATCACTTCTTCCTTTTTTTTCTTTTGTTCCTTATTGCTTTTTTCCTTTATTTGTTCTATTTTATTTAGCTTCTGTTTCTTTTTCCTTCTTTTCTTCTTCCCTTTTCCTCTTCCTTATGTATTTTCATTCTTTTTCTTTATTTTTCTGCCTTTTTTCATGTCTTATTTTTTTCATTCTATCCTTTTTGTTTGTTTTGCTTGTCCTTTTCTTTCTTCATCTCTTTTTTATTATCTTCTTTCTCCATTCCTCTCACGCAGTTTGTTACCCCACTTTTCTCTCTCTCCCCCTACTTTTCTCTCTCATTCACTCCCCCTTCTTAACTTCTTTTCTTTTTTTGTATCATCTTCTCTTTCTTTCACTGGCATTGGCCCTTCTTGCCCTAACTCTCAGAATGAGCAGTGCAAGTTAAGTATTTCACAATAGTAAGAACACAAGTCTAAATCAGACTTTCACCTCTCAGCATGATTCACAAACAAGGGACAAAACTGGTCCTTGGGATGCCAAAAATTAACATTTGCTATACAGCTCATGTGGCATTACTGTTTTATGCTCACTGTAATGTATTGTACAGCAGCATTTACACTTACTACTCCTATGTGGGGCACTGAAGTGCTTGCCTACTGAGTAGCATGCTACACCATGTAGGGATGTGTGGTTGGAAGGATGCTGTTTTTGTTTTCATCCTATGTGGCAAGTCTTTCTATGTCATGCGTGATGACAACTGAGATACGGTTATCGTGTTATGAGACTCAGCGCGTAGCAGTGTGTTGGATGAGGAAGTGTAAGAGATGGACACACAGTTTTATGTTTTTTAGTATGCTGTTAGCTTAGAACAGCTTTGCAGGTCCCTTTATGGTATTTCATATGATATAGTCACCTTAGCTGTTTACTGCAATGGGTTCTCCAATCTGAGATTGTAGATTTGTGGTCATGAGCTGGCATGGTTGTAGGGTGCCTATATGAAATGTAAAGAAGCAGTCAGATTGTATAGATATTTGGGACCTGCAGTGAATGGACTATTTTAAAGTCCTTCCAATTTGTCCAGTATTGTGTGACAGATCTCTTCAGTTATTCTGTGCCTGTTCATTTGGTGATGCTTGATATTTGGCTGTACAGTGCTGGTGATGAACAGCCCTCATTGTAGACATGTATTATATGAATATGGTATAAGTTATGATTTGGTCCCGACGGGTGCATATTATGGACTTGTATTGTTGTGGAGAAAAACTGTTATATATGGAAGGACATGACTATATGATGTCATGGTGACCCATAGGTCAGCATTTTTTTGCTAACCTGCTTAATGAACGCTGTTTGCTGGTTGAGTTGTTTGTAATTTGTGGATTGCAACCTTAGGATTTCGTTGAAGGTGTGACTGTTTTCTCTGCTCTGTTGCCCGTCTGCAGGTGGTGCATTTATTTACAAAATACCCAAGTTTTCAACTGTCTTTTAAGTGCATATGTTCCTGGGTGATTCTAATGCCAGCTGGTAGTGAGTAACACAGGTTGGCAACTTGTGCTGAGAAAGCAGTGCCTCCTATAGATTTCTTAAGCTAAGGTGGTAAGATGATAAGTAGTGCAAGCCTGCAGTGAAATGTTCTATTTGGCTTGTATTGCTTGAATTTAACTTGTAGGTATTACTTACGGATGCCTCCTGGGGTATAGGCCATCAATCCATCCCCAGCCATCTCTGTCTTGGTATTTTCTTTCAATCTGACTCCAGGTGTAACCCATCTCCATGCAGATAGCCTTGAGGCCACGGTGCCAGGAGTTTCTTAGCTTTCCTCTTTTCCTTTTCCCTTGAGGGGTCCAGGTCAGGGCCTGCCTGGTGGTGTTTGATGCAAGCTTACAGAATGTGTGACATCAAACCCCAGTGTCTTTTCATGATTTCTTCAAGAGCAGTGTTTAGCGGATGCTGTTGACCATAACCGAGGAAACTAACTGGGGGAAGATATTGAGAGAAATGGCCATACTTGAGGGCGGGGGAGAAGGTTTTCTATACAAGTTCGGGGCACCAAGGTTTTTTAAAAAGGTTCGCCTGAAAGTTCTAAAAGCAGCACTTATCGTGTGGTACAAGGTTAGATGCAGATAGGGGATTGGTTACTATTCTGAATCTGCTTCCATCTGTGATTCCCCCGGGCTGCCTGCTTGCTTAGAGGATAGTCTTGTGTTGCCTATTAAAAGGGCTGGCATCGCGATTTGGTCGGACCTTGTATCCTCAGATGGAATCCATCCGTGGGAAGTTTTAAGATAAAAAATAGGAAGCTCTTTTTCTAAATTTAAATATCTGCAAATGGCCTCCTGGTACACAGCTGAAAAAGAGTCTATGTGTGGTAATTGGGAAATTGAGTTTACTCTTCAGAATCCTAAACCTTAAAAAAGGAGGTCGCATATTGGTACAAGAAATTCCTTGATGCAGACAACGTAGATCTCCCTCCACAGTATGCTGCCTGGAACCAGTCAGCCTTGGACTCTAAAGCCGCAGACCTATATGATTTATCACTTCAAACCTTATATAAGTTTGTTAAACCGGCATTTTTAAAAAAGAATCATTTTAATGTTATTAATAGACTATACTATACCCCCGTGAAAATAGCTAGATTTGCCCCTCTAGTCTCCTCTAAATGTCCAAGATGTGACTTTTCCGCTGCTGATGATGTACATATATTTTTCGAGTGCTCTAAGCTAAGCGGGTTTTGGCAAAAGGTGGAGCGTGCTCTTGGCGCCATCTTTAAAGTTAAGATCAATCTGAATCTTTCTATAGTAATTTTTGGTGTGGATTCTGAATTGATGAACTTACTGCGGTCAACTCAAAGAGGCTGGTTATTATACCTAATTCTTATCGCCCCGAAGGGAGATATGCAAACTTTGGAAAGATCCTCGGCCCCCACTATTTGATAATTGGTTCAAAGCTTCATTTGGTTTGGCCCGTTTGGACCAGGGGCATTTAAATGATAATAATTGTAATATTTGGTCACAGCTTTTATCATGGGGTAGAGAGATAAGACTGGCCGAATGCCCCTTGGTCCTATGATTACACCAAGCTTTACACAAAGAAGATTGCCTGGTTAGGCCTAAAGTCAATGCAGTTGTAGAAGTCTGGGGTGCCCAGGTCGGATGGATGGCTTCTTGTCAGAATTGCAGAAGCTGAATGGTGAGATGAGGAGAATTTTTTTTAAAAAATAGCAGTGTTTAGCCAGCGGATTTGGAAGATTTTCATTAGACAGATGTTGATAAAGGTCTGGAGTTTGTTGGTGGTGGTCACTGTTGTACTCCAAGTTTCAGAAACAACAAGAACCCTGAGGTCTAAACTAGATGAGAAAAAGAACGAAAAGGTGATGTATGAATAACAAACAAAAGCCCAATTCACTAAGTGAGAGGGCAATC
Organism: Triturus cristatus; assembly: GCF_964204655.1. Taxonomy (NCBI): domain Eukaryota; kingdom Metazoa; phylum Chordata; class Amphibia; order Caudata; family Salamandridae; genus Triturus; species Triturus cristatus. Next base: position 903,840,718 of record NC_140593.1, read on the forward strand.
CCTTTTAAGGACGTAATCCCTCACTCACCCTGGGTGACATGCTTCATCATATGGGATTCTCCTCCCAGAGAAAAATCCTAGTTTCTCTGGGGGCTACAACCCCCTCTATGAGAGGGAGGAGCTCAGGGATGTTTTGAATGTACACTAAAAGGTGGACTAAATCCACATATGATGAGCTAATTCGTATGAGTGAGGGGTGCAGTGCTGACAAATTTGATTGTGCAGTGAAAAAAGTGTATTAAAACTAGTCACGGGACAGCAAGGGGAAGTTCTCTTGGCACAGCCGTGCCGAAGCTAGATTAAAATAGTGGACACCACCAGTCAAATGTAAACTGTGGTGGTAAACAACAAAGAGAGGTCGACATGTTTCAGCCAACACGCCTAAAGAGGCTCGGCTTTCATCAGGACCACAAGAGCTACTGCAAAATGAAGCTGTGTAAATCCTACACAGGAAAAAGGATACTGTGGACACCCAATGACAGAGCGGTGTTCCCTTCCTGAGCGGTTGCCAGGTGGAGGTTATGGTCCCACCCAGTTTTCACGGGTGATGTTAAGATGACAAGGTGATGCACACCCTTCAAGCAGTCATTGGGTGTCCACAGTATCCTTTTTCCTGTGTAGGATTTACACAGCTTCATTTTGCAGTAGCTCTTGTGGTCCTGATGAAAGCCGAGCCTCTTTAGGCGTGTTGGCTGAAACATGTCGACCTCTCTTTGTTGTTTACCACCACAGTTTACATTTGACTGGTGGTATCCACTATTTTAATCTAGCTTCGGCACGGCTGTGCCAAGAGGACTTCACCTTGCTGTCCCGTGACTAGTTTTAATACACTTTTTTCACTGCACAATCAAATTTGTCAGCACTGCACCCCTCACTCATACGAATTAGCTCATCATATGTGGATTTAGTCCACCTTTTAGTGTACATTCAAAACATCCCTGAGCTCCTCCCTCTCATAGAGGGGGTTGTAGCCCCCAGAGAAACTAGGATTTTTCTCTGGGAGGAGAATCCCATATGATGAAGCATGTCACCCAGGGTGAGTGAGGGATTACGTCCTTAAAAGGGATTGCCCTCTCACTTAGTGAATTGGGCTTTTGTTTGTTATTTATACATCACCTTTTCGTTCTTTTTCTCATCTAGTTTAGACCTCAGGGTTCTTGTTGTTTCTGGTACTTGAGTTGGGGATCCAACCCTGTGTGGTCTTAAAAAGTTCCCTTTGACCCTCCGGCTTTGAACCGTTTCTTTGCATATGTACTCCAAGTTTCTGCTGCATACAGAAAGGCCAATTTTACATTGGTGTTAAATAGCCTGAACTTGGGTTGCAGGGTTTGTTCCTTGGAGCTCCAGATCATCTTTAGTTGAACGGAGACAGCCCTTGATGTGCCAATTCTTGTCTTGACATCTGCATTTGTGCTGCCCGGCTTGTCTAGGACACTGCCCAGGTAGTGCGTGTAGGAAAGTAGGATCGTCTTCTTATGGTTACCCCCACTTTTTGCTTGATGTTACACTGCTTTGACTAGTCTGACTGGGATCCTGCTAATCAGGACCCCAGTCTATCTGCTTTCTCCTTTAAAAAATGTTATGCATGTACTTTGGTACACTCCAGATTGGATACTGGGGTACCCTTATAAGTCCCTAGTATATGGTACCCATCTACCCAGGGCATAAGTACCCCAGAGGCCTCCCATGGGCTGGAGCATGTATTATGTCACCCATGAGAGGCCATGCAAAATGGAACTACAGGTCTGCTATGACAACCTGTGTAAGCTGGTGCTTGCACCACTTACTTTAGATATAGGTTCCCTATATCTATAGGTCACTACACTTAAAACTTATAAGTCACCCCTACAGCAGGCCTTAACAATTCTGAAGGCAGGGTGCTGGGTTTTACGTGAGAGGGGGCCCCTGCATGAGCAGAGCCCCACTGCAGCCTTCTCAGAACATTCTCCCGGGTTGTTTGTGACTCAGCCAGACATATAGGTAGAGGTGCATTATAACCTCGCGGTAAATGCTATCTCGAAAAAGGCTGAAACAAAACATGTCGTGTTTGGAATCAAACACCTTGGAATCATACCTCCACACCGGTAACCAGTGTGGGAGGTATGATTCCACCCTTCTAAAGCAAGCTTCGTGAGGTCACTGGTCTATCCGGAGCCAGCCTTCTCGACCTAGTCAGCACAAAATGGATGCTGCCAACCAGAGACACATTTCTGCCCTCCTGTTGCTGAGCCAAGCTTGAGCAGAGGAAGGCAGCACAATAGGCACCTTGTGACCACCTCCCAGACGGGATTTAGTGTATTGGGGCTGGGTGGGTGCACTCTGAGAGTGCCTGAAAGTCTGCACCTAGGGCACATTTGGTGTCCCTGTGCATATTCCAGCTCAAACCAGTTCTGGGATCCGTTGGCACCTGCTCTGGCACGAAACTGGACAAAGGACATGGAAGTAACCTCCCCTCTGTCCTGACCCTCCCCTAGGAGGGTCCCATGAATCTGTCCAACCCTCTCCTGTGGGTACAAAGGGGCTTATCTGACTGTAGCTCTTTAGATTTTATGTGGACAAGATTCTACAAGAAGAAACCACTGAACTTCGACCGTCTGAACACTCTGGACTTCGACTGGGCCCGACTTCGTCTCCCTCTCTGTCAAAAGCTTTGTCTGTGCCCTTGATCCATACAGGCTCCATGCAGGACCTGTGGTGCATTAAGAACAACTGAAGAATCTCCCTTGGGTGAAGGAGTCACCCCCCTGCATTCGCAGGCACCACAACGCAACTGACCGGTCTGCTGCTCCTGAGCTCCTGCGGACTACGAAGGCTCCAGCAACACAGGAGGTGTGTTCCGAAGGTCCCTGAGGTTGATCTACCCTCTCAGCAAGTTTGAGGTCAGTATCCCTCGTTGGGACTGCATAACCCAAATATCTGTGCACCGCGTCTATATGAAAGTGCATATGCTTGTTGGCATTTCCAAAGCTTGTGCATTAGACTCCTTTTAGTCCTCACCTTGAGCAGTATTTTCACCAAAGAACTCCGGCCTCCTTGCACCGAGTTCTCTGTGGGCTGGTACTTTGTGATCTTGCTCGAAGTCCCCTCGCGACTCCTGTTCATTCAGCCAGTGGGTCCTCTTGAGGGTCATCTTGATTTCTCTTGGGCTTTCCTGGTTGCTCCAGACGTGTCCTGACTCCCATTGCTTGGTGAGTCCCCTGGACCTTGCTGGTCCACACGGTAACCTGCTTGACCTTCCTGCGTGGGTTGCTTTTGCCAAGGCTTGTTGGAGCCCCAGCCGGGCACCGTCCCTTCAGCACTCAACATCCTTTGTGGGACAGCTTGCATCTGGCTCCTGGTCATCATCAACATGTCCTGGTCCTCGTGGCTGCAGAGTCAAGCATCCCTTCTTCGCACCTGAAGCACCCGACATCGGTGGGCATTCATCTCTGAGCCCCTGGTCACTATGAAGTAACCCAGACCTTTCTTCAAGAATCCATTCAGGGATTTCACCTGACCCTTTTCACCTTCACGGCAGCGGCACTACTTTGAAGCCTTCCATAGAGAACAACGGCGGTTTCCTACGCCACTTCAACCTTAGACACCCGGCTCCTATGGGATGGGTAACTCTGGTACTTTGGTATCCATGGGTGGCGTGGCGCTCCAACCTCTTAAGTTCTGAAGGGTTTCCTAGAAGTCCTCCTAGAAGGGTCCTTAAACTGTAAAATTGCAACCACGTCTTCCCCATGGAATTGTACGGAGCCCGCGGTCGTGTTAGTACACTGCACCCGTCCTCTCTGGGGTCCCTATCTACTCACCTTGGGTGGTTCCTTGGGGTCCCAATGATTCTACTTGCTCCAGATCTTGTCTTGACCCGAGTTGTGGTCGTTATACCTCTATTTTAGTATATGGTTTGTTCTCCCCCTGGAGCCCACTGTGTATTGTGCTACTTATAATTGTTCTATTGATATCGTATTGTGTGCTTTGTGTTCTATCCTCGGGTAGAGGATACTAGCGAGTGTTATATTAATAAATACATATTTTACATAACTACTGTGTGGCTCTCCTTTCATTTAATTAATGCAAGAGGTGATATTCTGGTAAAACAAGCTGCTTTACATTCCTTCAAGATTAAGCCTGAAGGCTGCTCTCCACAGCTACCACTAGGATAGCTTTCTAAAGGTTATCTTTGACCTCATACATCATAATGGTCGTTTGGTCTGATCCAAGGTGCCTACTTTAATTAGTGGACAGCATATATCAGGCCAACCTCTCACAGTGTGTTGCCTTCAAAAGTGTCTACAGTTGTGCTGGCCATGTTAGCCTTCAGGATCTTGGGTTTTTTCCTGTGGATGTTGAGGCCAAGTTGTGCTAGTGTGACTGCCACATTGTCGATCTTCTCTTGCATCTGCAGATGGGTATGGGAGAGTATGGTCAGGTCGTCTGCAAAGTCCAGGTCGTCATGCTGCATCTAAGGTGTCCACTGGATCCCATTTCTTCTCTAGTCTATGGCCAGCAGGAAGAGAAAGGAAAGAGCAAACAACCCTGGCAGACTACGGTCCTCACTTGGAAGGAGTCATAGGCCATCTTTCAGGTCATTCCCTAGTAAGAGTTCCTGATGATTCTTATGAGTTTATCTGGCACATCGTAGTGTCCAAAGGGGCCTTCTGTCAACGCTGTTGAATGCCTTCTCGTGGACGATGAAGTTGACACAGAGGGGGAAGTTCCATCCCATCAACTGCTCAATGATGATGCACAGTGTTGCAATCTGGTCTGCGCAGGATCTATGTTTGCGTAAGCCAGTTTGCTGATCTCACAACTGAGCGTTGGCTTGCTCCTTCATTCTGTTCAGGATAACTCTGACTAACACTTTGCCTGGAGTTGATAAAAGAGTTATCCCTCTGTAGTTTGCGCAGTTCGTCATGTCACCTTTCTTGGGGATCTTGATGAGGTAACTTGTAGGTATAATGGCCCTTTTTCTCAGGAGGCTCTGTGGACAATGCAGAGTGCCTTGAACATTTCCCCTCTAGCTACAGTAGCCAGTGGAGCGATTGCATTGCTGGAGAATGTGGGTATCTTAGTTGAAGGTGGAGAAGAAGCTTTACGGCAGCATTAAGTAAATATGCTACCTCACTCATTTGTTTGTTGTGGGGGAATATGCCACAATATTTCGCATGCGTTTACAATGCATGGCATTACATCTTGGTTGTTGCAACAACCGCGTTGTTAGTTCACATACCGTTACAATGGAAGTCAAAAAAATGACTTACGTTGTAAGGGGCGCTGGATGTTGGAATAGTATAATTTACTATTCCAACTCCAGTCTGTGCGGACAGTAGGGAAGGTGTTGGATTTTAAATCCAACACCTTCAGCCCCTTACAATGCAAGTCGTTGTTGCGACTTGCGTTATAACGGTATGCGAACTAACAACACCGTCGTTATAACGACCCCGTTGTAACGCCATGCGTTGTTTCGCATGCGTTGTTAACGCTGTTTACCATTGTGGGGCTTTAGCGTGGATGTGTGCCCCCTCTGTTAATGCCTTTTTTTGCATGTGGCTAAGACACCCCAGGCTAGGCCATTCTCAGAATATCTGGTAAATGTGCTCTCCCTCCATAAACACGCTACCTTTATTTTTTATTTATTTTGCGATGACTCACCTGGTGCCCTTTTTATTATGGAGACTTGGCTCTCCTGTATAACTACTACTGTAATTGAAATGACCATTTCCACAGGCTATAAGATTTATAATTGTGTTTTTTTTACACCAATGAACTGGTTGGTTCTGAGTCTTTTGGGTTCTGCCTGCGCAGTTCGTCATGTCACCTTTCTTGGGGATCTTGATGAGGTAACTTGTAGGTATAATGGCCCTTTTTCTCAGGAGGCTCTGTGGACAATGCAGAGTGCCTTGAACATTTCCCCTCTAGCTACAGTAGCCAGTGGAGCGATTGCATTGCTGGAGAATGTGGGTTTCTTAGTTGAAGGTGGAGAAGAAGCTTTACGGCAGCATTAAGTAAATATACTACCTCACTCATTTGTTTGTTGTGGGGGAATATGCCACAATATTTCGCATGCGTTTACAATGCATGGCATTACAACTTGGTTGTTGCAACAACCGCGTTGTTAGTTCACATACCGTTACAATGCAAGTCAGAAAAATGACTTACGTTGTAAGGGGCGCTGGATGTTGGAATAGTATAATTTACTATTCCAACTCCAGTCTGTGCGGACAGTAGGGAAGGTGTTGGATTTTAAATCCAACACCTTCAGCCCCTTACAACGCAAGTCGTTGTGGCGACTTGCGTTGTAACGGTATGCGAACTAACAACACCGTCGTTATAACGACCCCGTTGTAACGCCATGCGTTGTTTCGCATGCGTTGTTAACGCTGTTTACCATTGTGGGGCTTTAGCGTGGATGTGTGCCCCCTCTGTTAATGCCTTTTTTTGCATGTGGCTAAGACACCCCAGGCTAGGCCATTCTCAGAATATCTGGTAAATGTGCTCTCCCTCCATAAACACGCTACCTTTATTTTTTATTTATTTTGCGATGACTCACCTGGTGCCCTTTTTATTATGGCGACTTGGCTCTCCTGTATAACTACTACTGTAATTGAAATGACCATTTCCACAGGCTATAAGATTTATAATTGTGGTTTTTTTACGCCAATGAACTGGTTGGTTCTGAGTCTTTTGGGTTCTGCCTATACCTTTCTCCTCAGCAATCTATTGGTGATGTCTTAATTTTCAGACCCCCTGGTCAGGCTGGTGCATTACTCAACTACTTGTGTAATGCCCCATCTCATTTGGCATCAGATGTTCACATTTCATGATACTTGGGATTTTAATATTCATTTAGATTGCACCACAGCTAATGAGTCGGTATCCTTTTTGGATACTATGCCCTTCTTTACCCTGACTCAATTTGTTTCACACCTCACCCACTTGGCGGATCATATGATTGATTTGGTTTTCTCCAATGTTAAATTGCAGATGTGGGATCCTCTCCCCTACCATGGACAGACCACTTCTTAATTAGGTTCAGCTGGTCTGACACTTTACTGAAGGATGTTCAGGTAGAAGAGGCCCTCACCTCGTATAAACCTTACAGTGAAGTAAAGCAGAGTGAGCTTCTGGCCTCTCTCAATGAGACCACCCCTTAGGTGGTGGGATATATCGAAACTGACACTATCAGGGTGGAGAATTGGATAGGTTCGGTAGTCAACACACTTGCCCCTACTATGTCTTGAAAGTCTGGCAGAAGCAGACCTTCTGCTCCTTGGTTTATGAAAGCTCTTGCAGAAGAGAAAAAAAGTTTGCAGAAAGGGTGAGAGAACTTGGCATAAAGGGTATAAAACAACAGAGAAAGAGACATATTGGGAGGCCTTAAGGAAATACCATGCCTCGCTCAAGACTGCCAAAAAGGCCTTTTTTGAAAGCAAGATTGAAGTGGCTGAAAACAAGGCACAATACGTTTTCAGAGTAGTTATTACATTTTTGGCCCCCCTCTGGTGTTTAAGTTAAATGCTGTAGTTATTAATGAGCTTATGTTACAGACTTTATATGGAATGTTCTGGTTTCCCTGGAGCTTGTATTATGTGTATTGTAGTGTTTGGCATGTATGGGCTAAGGATTAGAACACCTTAGTGTCAGTTGGTCCTGATCCTGTGAGCCCTCATTACATGTATTCTTACTTCAACAAATACATTTATAAAAGTATTGTGGAGATTGTCAGACGATGGACAGTGTCAAATGCAGCTGATGATGAAAAATCCAGAAGTAATAAGGCAGCTATTCTGTTTTTGTACACTCTGAAGAAGGACTAGTATCTAGGTGGGATGTTCAAGTTACATGGAATTTATGTGCTATTAGCTAACATCCACATTAGGCAGCGGCTCATGATGCTTTTCAGTGACCAGATGTAGCTCTCACTACTGAAAATATGTCGACCCCTGGATTAGTCTTATTTTCTATGGGATCGGCTGAGTGACTGCACGACCCCTGACGGGTGACTTTTTAAAACCTAACTACTTGGAAGATGGAGAACATGCCTACAATATTAAAAAGGTATAAGTAAGGATAAAAAGAAGATTGCATGCCCTCAGAACGGAAGGAGAGAGAGAGGGAGGGAAGTCAAGCTTGGAGGGAAGAAATTGGGCAAGGAAGGAAGGACAGATGAGGAGGAGCATGGTTGGGTGAATTAAAAGTCCATGTGATCAAAGAATAAGCAACAAGTCAAAAGATGAAGCAAATTTGTAAAGCACTCTGATACCCAATGGAGAGAGTAATAAATAAATAAAAACAGCAATCAAGGAAGAAACAAAAGTAGAGGCACTATTCCAGGTCCAGTTAGGTCTCAATAATTTAAACCTGAACTCAACACTTGACACCTCAAATGACAATATTGATGACATCAGTGATGACATCATCCAAGCTTCCCAAGCTTCTTTTGTACACATTGCTGTATAAGAAGGTAAAGCATTACAGCTCAGAATGTAAGTATAAATAATTAAGAAGAATATGAGGCATCCTAAATGCCATTAGAGAAACAACTCCCTTAGCTGTAGAAAGCATGGGTTATGTGCCACATTGACCCTGTCCCATACAAATCACAGGTAGCGTAGTTCACATTAACAATCAACCGCAAATGTATGGGACATCTTCATTGCATACAATGTTCAGTCTGTATACAACTGTTCAGAGAAAACCAAGCTTCAAAAAATAATAAACATCTGTTCCACAACAAATGACCTAATACGGACAGCTTTTATCTGTATTAAACCCCTTAGAGTTACCAAACCTACATTAAGAAATGAAGTTGTTATGAGTAGAGATGTGGGTACTGTAAACAGTATTCACTCTATGGAGAGAGTTTCCCCTGTTCTACACAGTTTGCAGACAGTGAAAATCTCATGCAAAGTACACTACAGTGTATTAAAAGTATCTACTAAGAACAGTGTACACTCTATGCACGACTTGGCAAAAAAGACACTATTCTGAAGGTGTTAAAGATTATACTACCTGCAGCCTTCATACTATGCTGAAACCTTAACGGATAGTCCATTGTAGGAAGCAAAACAAGCACATGCACATATCTTAATACCTGGTGCACACAGTCTTCTTTGTTATGTAGAAGTTGTCATGCTGAGACGATTCTGTATAGTAACTCAAGGCTGCCTACAATACTTAGTATCTATTACATAGATTATTTGTCCTGCTGCAAACGTTTTCTGCAGAACCCAAAAACTAGTGTTGAACATACTGGACACAAGTCATCAACAGTCATCTACACACAGAGTTACTCTTCAATACAAAGATTTATAACATGCTAAATACCTCTACACACCTATGATTCATTAGCAGAACATGTGTTTTTTAATCTCTTACAATCATTACCTGGACACAGGCTGCATACAATTAGGTAGAGAACTAATCTGGTAGGTACCTGTCACTATCCAAACTATAAAACAAGATGACACACTTATTGGATCTTTCATCTGTGATGTCATCCATGATGTCATTAATGATTCCATTTGGAATTTCATCTGTGTTGTCAAAAATGATGTCATAGAACATGCCATGAGTGATGTAATATGTGAGGTCATAAGCAGCACATGGCGGGGGCACAAGTTATAGTTATCTCTGTTAAATATAACTGGTGAATTTCTGTGTTTTTTTTTAGTTCAAAACATTAATATTGTCACTGACATATTGACCCAACTATAATGTTACTTTAATCTTTGCTTTGAGGAGAGGAGAGAGAGACAAAGAGAGAGAGAGAGGCAGAGAAACAGAGTGACAGAGAGAGTATGTGTGTAATGTGCTTTTTATTACCATCTCTTAATACCCGATTGTGAGGAGGGGTGATGATTCACAAGAGGCCAAGGGTGAAGGGCATTATGCCTCTATCATCCGTCAACCAAGATATAAATAGCACGTTACATTTCATTAATCAGCCTATATGGTTTATGAGATGCCGCTCTTTCATGTGCATTATTTATAAACAGAAGGCCAGATGTACCAAGCTTTTACAAGTCATAAACCATTTGTGATTTGTTAAGGGTCACAAAACCAGTGTTCAAATCATTTTCAAAATGTAGTGAATGTTTAAGGATTCATTATTTTGCAACTCAAATTAAAAATGCCCAGATTGCAATTTCCAATTATGGACTCACAAATTCCTGTACAAACAAAATGCACAAATTGCAAATAGTTGCAATAACAGCAATTTGCATGGGGAATTTAGCATCAAGTGGAAGTAGGTGGTAACAGGGTACAAAGTATAAAAGCTCATCCAAATTGCTAAGCAAACTTTCACAGAGGTAGCACCACAGGGGTAGCTTAGTCAGTAAAATTGGGAGGTGTAAACTATTTACTACAGAATAACTTTTTTAGGGGAGTGTAAGACCCCAAATACCCCCCCCCCCAAAAGCTACACCCCTGGGTGGCACTCTATGCTATGATGACAAGGATGAGCAGCCTTTGAGAACAGAAAAGGAGGAGAAGAAAGGAGAGAATTTTCTTGCTGATAGTTGTCTGTTCTAGCCAGGTGTGACAATTGCAGTGAAGCAATATCACAGATATTCAAGTTTCGTACTGCTTACACTTACTAGCCTCTGGTAGCTACCAGCATATAGTGCAGTTGTTGGGGGCATATCACAGAGGGGTCTGTTGAAGGGTTTTCAGGATCTTTTGCGATGTTTTGATGGGAATAAAAAATTCACACATACATTTTCCAAATCCTCCTACTGTGTTACAGGCTAATAGTACCCAATTTTAGGTGATTGCACAATTTCCACGTCACTGGATGTGTGGATAGAACCCAAGTCCTCCTATGCCCCCCTCAGGGAATACGTTTCTTTACATAAATCGTAAGAGCCAACGCTGCCTGAATATACAAGTAATATGCAAAGCCACGTGCTTCATTATTGACCTTGTTGCACAATATCAAGGAAGCGCGCATGACCTCTATATCCTTTTTCACTAGTGAGAGGAAAGTTTGGAGAAAGGTGGCTGTTTTTGTAAAGATACATAAAGTTACATTGTTTAGTTAAGGTATTTAGTGGTTGTTTGTTGTTTCTAAATATATACTCACCTTCCCATTTCAAGTGGCACAGCCTATTACCTATGGCTATTGATAATGCCACCATACTTATTTCAACAGACAGCTGGAGACAGGAGGAATAATGGAACTTGTGAGATTTGGGGTACTATTAGATGGGCTGTGGGGCCTTATTGTGGAGTACACTCACAAATACCATCCTGGGTCCAGTCTGTATAATTTACTTAACCTTAGCTCAACTCTGGATAGCTGCGTCTGCGAGGAGTAGGGCTTAGCAAAGTAATTTAGTGTAAAGTATTTAACAGCACCAAACAGCAGAATAAGAAAGTCACGCACATAAATTAAAAGACAACAATTTATTAAAATGGAGTGTATTTTTTTGGAACTTTTAGAGACCTTGATCATCCAAATCCACCAGAGGGTTCTGGAGATACAGATTTTATCACTTTTAAATGCAACTACAAACAAGCACTGGTCAACATAAAGCTTGTAATCTTTTAAAAAGTTTAAAATAGTTAGTGCGGGTACTCCGACCCAGGTTAGGCAACCTGTCTGGCAGGGAAAAGGTCTGTGGGGCCAGAAAAGATAATTTGGACAATTACCTGCCCACCAGGGGCCATATTATACAAGTGGCCTGGGGGTGCAATGGGCGTTAGCGCCTGCTTTACGCGCCCCCGGGGCATTTTGGTTCTACAGAATGGGCCGCAGATGCTTGAGCGGCCCCTTCTGTAATACCGATAGCACTGGCACACATAAAGTGCCAGCGCTATCTTCAGAGGGTGTTCCCTCATTTGCATGGGGGAGTGCCCCATGCAAATGAAGTAATGCCTTTGCCTCTGTGCTTGCGCCGTATTGAAGATGCGTGCGCAGAGGCAAAGAAGCTCTCAGGAGGCGCACTGACAGTGCGCCACCTGATGTCAGCCCTTTGAAGCGGGAAAGGGAGTACCATGGACCCCCCAGACATCCCCTTGCAGGCGGGTGCAGTCACTCACAGCACCCACCTGCAAGGGGATCTCTATTCACCCTTCAAAGTGCTACCAGGTCGCTGCCTGCACTGTGAAAACACGGAGCGGCTTCAAAGCAGCCACTCAATTTTTCACATGAATGTGCTGCTCCCAGGTCAGCGTGAGTGCGTGGCTGCCCTGGGGGGCAGCGCATTCATCATAATATGGTGCATCTTCCTTCATTGCCCTGGGCACACCTTCCTTTTAAAAGATGCACCCAGCGCAATGAAGGAAAATGCGCTGCATGTATAATACGGCCCCAGAGTGTTTTTAAAGCAAGTTCCAAACTTTACAGGACAACCACCATAGACATCCCAGGAGTAGTCCTGATGCTGAGAACACAGGCAAAAGATGTTCAAAGGATGCTCCGGTTATGGTGCAGTCGACAGGGGCATCTCTGTGGTGGTCCTTCGGTACATGGGTGATGAAGGGTGACTTTTGTTATGGAGATTGGGTCCCTCGAAGTTTCAGTAGCTGGCCAGCTGATGCTGCGCTACTGGACTCTGGAATCTGGACTTTGATAGCACTCCCAGACCCGGTAGACACAGGTTCAACTTTTGGCTATCTCGGACTTATCCTTCTGTGCGCCCGGCAACTGGTATCGTCAAAACTTCTGCTGTGGCTACCAACTTGTCGGTTTGGGTTCTTTCAACTCTTGTGTCCCTGAAGCTGGTCCCAGGGGATCAGTCAACTGCTCGGTGGAGTCACTGCTATGTGTGAAGGTGGGAAACCATCTTTACCATGAGTCAGGAGCCGCAGGCACAGTTCCAATCTCACTAGCCCAAAAGTGCAACAGGTGCTGTCCTCTCGATGATGCAGCCTCTCTGTGTGCAGGTTAAGGGAAACAGGGCAGTACATTTTCAGTCCTCTCTTTGATTCCAGCATGATCTGAAGGGCAAGGTGCCAGTTGTATCACATTTATCCCAGGAGAGAGCCCAGAGGGGGCCACGCAGTCACTAGCCAATTGGCTACTGGGCTCCTCTTATCTAGTTACGTGTTTCTTGCAATGTGTGGCATCTAGCTATCCCAGTGTGCCCCATTCTTGGCCCTTTCAAAATGGCACAACCCTTCCTCGGTCATCAGGAGCACTGTAGCCCACCCTAGAGGTGTGGTTAGCACTGGGCTACACTCCCAAGGGTAAACAGGTTTAGGGACGGATTTTCCCTCTCTTGCTCAGTCTCCTAATTGTTTGCAGGAACAAAGGTCATCCTGCTCAGGGATGTTATTGCAGTCGGCCCTTCAAAGGCAGCTTCCCCTTTGAAGCACGCCTTTTTGGCTAACATCCCAAGAGGCCATCCTGGGAGAGGAGGTAAACCTTGGTCTGTGGCAAATGCCTTTGTTCCTGGGCTAAGGAGTCATTCACATATCTCTTCAGATGGGCAGAAAGCTCTCTGTGTGCCAGGGCCTTTTTGAGGTCGCTAGACTGGCTGGAGCGTGGAGTGGCAACTTCTTAAAAGTGGCTTTCTTAATAGTGACAATAAATTTAACTGGGGCATCATGCCGTGTTTAATGCCACAATTAATTTGATACCTTACTTGACAAACATAGGTATGTGCCATTCAGAGGTTAGCCAGGCTGGGGTGCCAGCCGTAACCCTGTGTTAGCCAATGGGGCTACTGACTTTTGCACAGCAAAAAAACATTTTGGAGGTGTTGCTGTTACGACATATGAAAACTATACGTCCTACTTAATAATATATAGCTCCCTGCCATAAGGCTCCATAGGCCTTCCGTAGGAGAGACTTCCAGATAACATTAAGGGAAGTGGGGGCTTTGTCATTAGTTGTAATGGCAAAGTTGAACTAGAAGTGTAAACACTGCCCCTTCAGTCTGCCGTGGCAGGCTGGGAGCCATCTTGTCCTTGTCATACACAGGGTGGCACAAACAGTGCTGTAGCCCTGGGTGAACACTCTACCTTACATGCCCTGGGTACCATGTACTAGGGACTTATAAGTAAGTCAGCACTTGCCAATTGGGTGTATCCAATTCAACATATCTTTTGAATAGGATTAGAACACTGGTACTGAGATCTGGTTAGCAGACCTCAGTGCACTCTCAGATTCGAAAAACCAGCAGCATCAATCCAAAAATGTGGAGGTGAACATGCAAAAAGAGGCATTTCGTTACACAACTCACAAGTAAAACAAGTTGGTTATAGAACAGACATTTGGCCTGCTGAGAGGCAGATTTTGTTGTTTGCCCAAGAGTGGGGTGCACTTGAATCTGATTCTGGTGCTGGTTACAAAATCACAGCCACCTGTGCGTTTGTAGATATAATCAACATTAGTAAAGAGTCTAGGGATGATGGAGTGTGCACTCAACTTCCACTACAAGACAGCATGCAGAAAGAATGGCAGAAGGACCAATATGCTACTTTGAACTAACACACGATTACTTTTAAGGTGAAAGAGGCAGAAACAAATCAGCTTTATTTTGCAGTTCATATCGATTTCTTGTTTTATATCTATGACATAATAAAAATGTTTCAGACCTATTTTTTAATCAGCAATGGTTTCAAATTGTTCTGAATTTATTTTCCCTAATTTTTGAAGAAAAAAAATTCTAAACATAATGAACTTTCTTGTAAGATTCTATTTATGCCCTTGTTTACTCATGCTTGCTCTTTTTGCAGGAAGGTGAAATCTATTACTCTCTCCCTTAACACTGGGTTCTTCTACTCATTGTAATTGATGCCTCTAATGTCACAGAAACACTACTACAAATACTCGTGAAGTCTCTTCACTCTACACTGGTGATGTAGCAGATCTGTTTAAAGTGTTAGCAGAAATTCCCGAAGAGTATTAATGCCAAGCTTCTGACTACGTTGCCTCTGTAATGAGCACTCTCTTCTTGCTTATTTGCAGTATGTCTCCACCTGATTGCTTTAGAAGTTTCCAGTCTTTGCCCAGGGTGGCCTGTAGGCTGAAAGTTTTCTGTGTGCTTTTGACCACGCTTGTGAGCCTCAAGTCAACAACAATAACTTGGCACAGGCCCTACACTGCCTGCATTAATTCAGACATACCAGATCTAGTGATAGAGTTCGCCTCACACATGGGTTTTCTAACATCCTCAACCCTCCTACTAAGCTCACATGTGGCCCTATGTTGCTTACGCTGAAGGATTAGCATGTATTTTTCTAAGGTGTGGAAATGTGAGGCAGTAAGAGTTCCAATAGGCACTTTGGATAACACTTGGAGTTAACAATTGCCTAGAAGGCGTGCTCTGACTGCTGAATATCAAATGTCTCTACTTGTCTCCATACATTTGTTGTTTTGATTGAATGGTGGTTATTTTGTGATATTTCTGTGCAGTCTGTTGTGTTTGTAAAGCTGTGTGTTCCTCTAATGCACAAGCATTTTAAGAATAAATTGTTACACCTGGAATTATGCCTTCCTGCTCTGATGGTTCTCCCTCAGTCTATGTCTGGCTTCTCTTGCTACTTTCTATTTCTGATTGTGTAAAGATGAAAACATTATTTGAATAAATTAATCTTTTCTTAAAATTGTGCGTTAATATTGTAAATTTGACATCAAAAATGTTAAAATAATATTTGTTCTTATTAAAATTGTTTAGGTTTATCTCTTTGAGGATGATACTATGTGCTTGACTTTTGGTTAGTGGGAAGCCCCATTCAACAAGGACTACGTTATTCATCATTTGAGCATAGGTGGGGTGCACAGTTCAGAAAGTCCAAGAGGCAGGTATTAATAAATAAATAGCTTCTTTATTTCAACTTGTTAAAGAGTTCATCTGTTATAAAAGGTCCAGCCAACGCGTTTCATTCCCACAAGGGGAACTTCATCAGGGCTTACATTTCTAAATTCCCTTTTTCCAAATAATTTCAAATCATTCATAGGATGTAGTGTATTGCACTTGCACCAACAGTCCCAGAATCTGGTTCTCAGAGTGTCTGTGGTTCTTAGGTTCTTCTCGTCGGTAATTTATTTATTACTACCTGCCTCTTGGACTTTCTGAACTGTGCACCCCCACCTATGCTCAATCTTTGTTGATCTGGAACACAGTTACGCTGCTCAACGGCTGGCGTTTGGGGTTGATTGCACAAATATTACTGTCATTGGAACTGGTGTGAGGTGCGGCAAGAGAGGTCCGCCGTTGTCCCAAATAGAAAATTTACGTTATTCATCATTCATTTTTGTGACATATATAATATCTAAAATAGAACGTCTACCTACGTTTTTTTGTTTTTTTTATTTTGCACTAAATGTATTTATTATACATTAGTGCACAAAGGATAAAGGTGAACTTTTTGAAATAATATTTTGATTTTAAAAAGACCTGGTATGTGTTGCTTTAAAACTGGTGTATCAATAAATGATACTCTAGTCAGTGCTTATGGCTAAAAAGATAATTTTATTAATTGCTACTTGGTTAAGTTGGTGGATCCAAGCTGGGTCCCCCGACTGTTGCTACTGTTTTATGTATCCAGTTGTCACACTGTTTATTTATTGATTTTTACATTTATGGAGTGTAACTTTTGCCTGGCGGCGTCTTGGTGCTTACCAGTGACTAGTGACTAAAACCAATGAACTAATCATGACTAAACAGACATGTTTTCAGAGATTTCCTGAAACTTGATAGAGCGAGGTGCTTTAAAGGTCCTACCGGAGATGGTTCTAGTTATAAGCAGTGCAAATAACGAAACTTCTGCCTCCCCAGGAGGACAGTCTGTGGGGTGGGGGGGGGGGACTAGATTTCTTGACAGGTTTGAATGAAGAGTCCTGGCAGGCTGGTACCATCTGAACCTTTTCTTCAAATATGTTGGCCCGCGACCATGGAAAGCCTTGAAAGCAAATCAGATGCCCTTGAAAATTATCCGCTTCTTTACAGGAAGACAATATAGCCTTCTAATGGCTTGTGAGGCTGAATAGAATCTAGGGACCCGCATCAGCATCCGAGCTGCTGCCTTTTGAAGAATTTGCAGTTTGTTCGATTACTTTTTCTGAAGATTTTGAAAAAGACCATTGCAGTAGTCTATTCTGGGCAAGAACAATGCAATTACAACTGTCTTTAACAGGTCAAATGGCAGAAAGTTAGCAATTTTGTTTATAATCTATAGAGAATTAAAGGATGCAGAGATTAAACTGTATTTATACTTAATTATTAATTTGTCCATCAGAACACCCGAGATTTAGACCTTATTGGCTGGTATCCAATGAGGACTGCACTCCTCTGGCCACCACGAAGGGATCCAAAAGGAGGTGCTGTTGCTGAATAAAATGACTTCTGTCTTTGAAGAGTTCAACTTAACACAGATTTTGTCAATCCATCTGCTGACTGCACTCATACAGTTCTGGAAGGTGTTACTCATGTTTGGGCCCTTTTTAGAAAGCGAAACCACAATTTATGTGTCATCAGCAGAAGAGACTAACCACAACCCAAAGGACTTGATCAGGATTGCCAGTGGTGTAGCATACAAATTAAACAAAGTCAGGCTAGCAGGGATTCCTGTGTGACCCCACATGATAACGAAAAGAGTTCAGATGTGTAGTATTCCAAAGACACAGATTGATTGTGAGCTGTAAGAAAAAAACGCAGCAGGGCCAGGGCTAGGCCCTCAACCCATAGCCTCTGTAATCAGTCAATCAAAAAATCATGAATGACCGTGTCAAATGCTGCAGGCGGGTCAAGTAGTATGAGGGCAGCATTGCTTCCCCCATCCACTGAAGACCTAATTTCCTGGGTGGCCACAACCAACACCAACTCCGTGCTGTGGACAGTTCAGAAACAAAACTGTGTATCGTCCAGCAAATGATTATCTTCCAACAACCTGTCAACTGCATGTTCATGGCCTTTTCTACCAGCTTAGCTGGAAAGGGGAGCCTGGAGATGGGCAGATAACTATTCGGGTTCAATGCATTTAAGTTTGTTTTCTTCAGCAGTGGAGGAACCAACTTATTTTTCTACTGTTTGAGAAACAATCCAGAACTGAAAATGGCACTAAAGATCTTGGTTAGGTTGGGGACCACTGAGTCAGGTACTAGATGCATGATCTTGGGAAGACATGGGGCTGAAGGAGATCCCAATTTTATGCTAGAAATGACCAACTTAACTTGGTCCTCAGTCAGATGAGGAAATTCCCTAAAGGACATCCTACCAGGGACCATTGGCCTGATATCTACTGTTCTGGTCTTTGGAGATACCGGTGGAAACTTTTTTGAAGATTACCTCCACTTTCTGCTGACAAAACCTCGCTGGCTTATCACAGAAAGACTGGCTACTACCTGCTGATTTCCTATTTGCAGGCAAAGACATTTTTTAAACAGTTTTGAACAGTGCCTTACTTGAATTGCTGACTGATTTAATTTGCTTAGAGAAAAATGCAGCTTTTTCAACCAATAACAAGGTTTTTATATTGAGCTTATGTGAGGATTAACTTACCTGAGGATCCTCCCCGGTCGATCCTCATCCTGGTCGTCCACTCAATGGTGTCCCTTGATGCATCAGGACCTGGAAACAGAAAGAAAACTAGGTTGATTAAACACACAATTAAAAAAAAGGGACTGTCTCTTCAAACAGGCCCACAATGTCAGCCAACGGGAACACGCTTACAAGGAGAAAAAGAAAGCCCGGACCCCAGAGGAGAAAAGAAGGAATGAGGTTGCAAAGCCTCGAGAGGACCCAACAGAATTGGAACAAGAAGGACCGATTGCTTGGAAGTTTCCATTGGAGAGGAAGACGTCTCCACCCAGAAGGGAAACCCCTGAGGAAGCAGCTGTCTGGGAGAATCTTGAAAACCCTACTGGGAGGGGGAGGATGTCTAGTCAGGACCAGACAAGTGGTGGATATCCCCGGAGGTTGCCGAGTAGCTTACGCAACTCAGGAGAGTTGCAGCAGAGTGTGTTAGTACCCAGGCCGGATTGGGACACCAGGGGGAGAGGGCAGAGGGAGTAGGGTGCGGGAGGGATACAGGACACGGGCGATGTTGATGGAGAGCAAAAGAGAAAGCCTTAACTTTCTTCTGTACCAGCCATACATTTGAGAAGGAATAGAAGTCCCATAATGCTGCAGATAACTTAATTAAAAGACAAGGGAGATTGGAATCTGTTGTAATGAAGAAGGGAGCTTTGTAGTCCATGTAAGTATTAAGTAGGTTTATTCAGGATAAGTTGTTATGATGTAAAGTAGAGCCCCATCAGGAGCAACCTTCCTGTTGCTCAGCCCATCCTCCAAAAGACACTCTCCACATACAGGCATCCTCACATTTCATTACATCACCATGCACGCCAACATTCCATAGCACGTTCACACTGGCTGAGCAGCAGTTATAACACATCTCCTTTCTTTACACAGATGACAAAGGAGCCATTAAAAATAGTGCATGCAAAGGATGACAATTAAACTATTATATGCAACACAATGACTTCAGAACAAATGCAAGACAATCATTGTAGAAAAGTGCTGATGAGGAAGCATGGAGATACGAGATGGAAACATTTCATGCATGTGTACAATAATATTTAACAAGCATTGGCATAGCCAATAGGTCTCGCATTTGGGACCTTACAAGTGTTTAGCCATGCTATTGGTTTTGCCAATGTATGAAAGCTATGTTGTAGTGTATTGTAATTACTATGCAGCATGTTGAAAAGTTATAATAAAAAGGTGTTAGCAGCAGTAACAACAAAGATAATAAAAACAGCTATGCACAAATGGATAGCTATACAGCAGAAAACCTGCTGTTAGGTAACAGGGTGTTGTGTACCATGAGGATGCTAAGAGAAAGTAATATATCATACGTATCAAGTGTGCATTTTCTCATTTCAGTTGCATTATGTTTACAATTGTATCCATTCACAATTTTTAGCACAGGGAAAGTAAGTGATCTGCCCAGAATTACACATTTTTAGGTCAGTTACTAGGAGCTGGGGCTAAACATCCAGGTCCACAAGACAGCAACAGAAATTTTGTAACCATGTTGTGAAACAATGTTTCTTCCTCATGTAAAGCACTCTCATACCTCCTGGTCTAGCCAGCGCTATATAAAACTCAGTAAATAAATAAATAAATACAATAACTATGCATCAAACAAGAATAAAAAGTATAATAAGAATACGAAAAACAACAAAAATTGTAATATCGTTAATCCCATGCAACACTGATAACCGTGTTCTCCTAAAGTGTTTGAAAGGTGCAAGCGAACGTCCCGAGGCCTTGTTCAACACTGCTAAAGGACAGCCTAGGCCGGTATTCACTGGTTGGTTGACCTTCACCTGCAGCTCCCCAGGCATGGCCGAGTCCAGAAAGAGGCCCCTCTTAGCCCAATATTTGCTGGAGAACTTCATCATGGCGGACTGCATGGGGTCTCACTGCAGGCAGAGACGGAGAGGCTCTCACGAGGACAGGATGCAGTGCGGGCGCCAGGAGTGATGAGCAGCGCCTCCCCATGGCCCATATTTATGCACGATCCTTGGTACTGATGGAGCTCAGATTAAGCAGCAGCCAGTTATTTGAAACATCTGATGCCTCATGTGAGATTCAACGCCAGAAAGCACGTCTCATAAGTGTTTCACTGTGAAACAGTTTCCTTTACATTTTTCTTGTTCTCGAGAAACATGGAAAATAAAGGGAAATAACATCACATGTCAGGTGGCGTTTTATGCTCTATTTTGGGGGGGGAAGACTTAGGAACTAAATAGTGCTTCTTTTATGTTTAAAGGTCGTATTTATTTTTCATATACGATAAACAAGGAATCACCCAGTGGCGGCTTGTGCATAGGGGCGAATGTGGCGTTGCCCACCAGCCTCTGGACGAGGATCGGGGAAAGACCCCACACGCAATGCAGCAGCCTCAGTCAAAAGAAGTGCTCTCAGTCTCTCTGCCCCATGTGTCGATCACAAACAATAGACAATAATAATACAAATTAAATTGTCTGACTCACTCACTATGACTTTTTTTCTTCATGGCACGGACAACGACGAGGTCACAGCAGGTCCGAGACCTCCTGCTTGCATGTGCTGGCCGGGGCGAGGAATATTGCTCGCCCTGGAAGCACATGTGGAAAGAGTGATGTCAACATGAAGGGAGTGGCCAAAGACAGCGGAAAATGCCTGGTTTCAAATGGGGCGCCTGTGCTGCGCCCCAGGCGTCTTCAGCATAGCGCCACTGAAATCAATGGCAAGGGGCAGGGCAGTGGGTGGCCACACCGGAGCACGCCCCTTTCCTTCGCGGCAGTCCCAGGCCTCCTGATTGGAAAATGGATGGGAGGCGGGAGCTTGTGCATTGCTCAGGACGGACACCGGCACCGGCCACAGTCACAGCCCCGCACTGCACCACACTCTCCCTCCAGCCTCTCACACGCCACAGACTCGGAGTCGGATGTGTTGTTTCTTGAGCAGAGATGATCGATGTCTTGGTAAGTGGATCTTCGCTGGAGCGTCACTACTGGGACGGCTTCTGGTGCGAGGCATGTCAGAGTAAATCGTTCCGTTTCTCCGCTGGACATTTCTGTGTGTATTTTCTCAGTTTCTCTTGTGTTTTACGTTTCTTTTCTATCCATCAGACGCCTCCTCTTGTCTCCTCCTGCCTCAGTGTATTTTGTCCGCTTTCTGGCTTCTCTGCAGAATAGATCTTTCGCTTTCCCCTTCTCTGTCTCAAGTTGGCGCGTGCGATGGTATCAGGGGTGTGATAGATTTTACCAACGTCTGACATTCCAAGTAGCAAACCACGGGGAATATTAATTATTAAGCCGACCTAAATATTCATAGGACACTTGGAAACGACAGAATAGCCTGTCAGCAGCGAGAGATATGGGTTGCTTGCTTGCATTCAATAAAACAGTGCAGTGGGTGGCGCTCATGAACATTCTCGAACGATGCAGGTTGTGTTGAAAAATAATTAATCGATTCGGCAGCTAGGAAAGCACAAGCAGAGTGACGCCAGGTAGGCACAAAATTAAATAATCCATGTTTCTGTAAAATATTGTCTCAATAAAACCTTTTTGTGCTATTTTTATTATGTTTTTATAAGCAGGAAGATGATAAAAATTGGTATTACGAACGTGTCGTGTACAGTACTTTCAGAAATTCCCGAATGTGGCTTGGGTGGTTTAATTTATAGATTTGTGCGCACACGGAGCTGAGCTTTGGCTGCCGAAAGAAGGCATCAGGCATTGTTTCTGTTTGGCAGAAGTCAGTTTAACCCTCCCGAGCCCCCCTCCCCCTCCCACCACTGGGCACTCAACTCAGACCTCCACGCCCCACCACCTTCAAATGTCACCAGCCGCCCCTGGAATCACCTGGGGAAAAGGGTTGCTTAAAAGCAGTTAGACTAATCAAGTTAGATAGAAATGCACTGTCTGGTATGTGTCACGAAGGCATTTTATTGCTGGATCCCTCTGGAGCTTGAGGGGTGGCCTCCCCTCTGAAACAACTTATTGGGTCGCATTGAGGTTGCTGCATGATTAAAGGGGTCAGAGAGCCGCGTCACATGACCACAGAACTGGAGCCCTCGGCATACACATAGCAGAAGGAACAACCACCGGCCCGTGTAGCAGTAAAAAGAAGCCGCCTGGCTGCCGGAGTAAATAAGGCTGGGCCAGAGTGCTGAGACGAGGAGCGTGTGAGACCTCCGGCAGCTGCTGAGAGGAGGAGCGCCTAAGACATCCGTCAGCTGCTGTCCTCACACCGTGAAGATAGGAGATCAGCGTCGATCTTGACGCATCTTCTATTGCTTTACAATTTAATAAAATTTTTTTTTTAAAGAAATAAAAACTAGTAAGCGCAGAGAAAAGGGAGAGGAGGGGGACGAAGTGGAAGGGGAAAGGCAACAAGACAGCGCTCGGAATAGATTATAGATACCCATAAAGGGTAAGAGAGCGGCAGTGGGCAAGCGAGAAACTGCGCTGGGCCATGCCAATAACTAGTGGGTTCCCTGTATGAATGGCACTTTTCATATTCTGCAAATACTCCGCTCAAAAAAAAAGAAAGACTGCCTCTGCACATTATCGTAGTCCCGTTTACAGCCAGTATTAGGTAAATAAGGAGACAAGCGCGGTGCACGTGCACTGCAAGGAATGCCAGGTAGACGCAATTGCTGGGGCCCAATTTCTTGTTTTC
This sequence comes from Triturus cristatus, assembly GCF_964204655.1. NCBI lineage: Eukaryota > Metazoa > Chordata > Amphibia > Caudata > Salamandridae > Triturus > Triturus cristatus. Next base: position 903,863,838 of record NC_140593.1, read on the forward strand.
CATTATCTCCAAGAACCCACTCTGGTTGATTGAACCTTTTTACTTGCCCAATAGCGTGGAGGGAGCAAACACAATTATCAGAGAATACATTCCGCAATTTGACATAATTACGGACTCGAGACTCAATTTCTATTGCTCTCGGGATTTTATTATCAACATGAACATCTGCAGATATAGGCACCTTAACACAAGGCACAACAGGCAAATAGGCACTAACACAAATGCTACTCTACGAAGAATCCGCATTCGACTAAATATAAACAAAAGTACAACTTCTAAAAGCATGAGGTAGATAACTACCAAGCCAATGTCAATATTAGGAATCATTAATCCAAAAGCATCTCTGTCTCTACTCTATGCTAGATGACATCTCTATTTAGCGTTCCCTTAAGACCCAAGAAATCGTGAAAAGTCAGAAGTGAAACTCCCTAAGAAGTCTTCACTTAGAGAGAGCTCGATCTAAAGTGTTCCTTCTAGCTCCTCGCCCACCTTTCCTCTCTCTCTACCCATCTCTCCTCTGCTCTACTCTCCTCTTACTCTCCTCTCCTCTGCTCCTCTCCTCTCCTCTGCTCTACTCTACTCCTACTCTCCTCTCCTCTGCTCTACTCCACTCTGGTCAACCCACGGGGCGCTGTCCCTAATACAAAACCGCAAATCATAGAACACGCCCTCCGGCACACCTCCTCGACCAGGTCTTCTTCCAGTACTTTTCCATCCAGAGCTGTCCATCCTCCATCGTCCATCAGCTTGGCCTTGGGTCCCAGACACCGTCCGCACTAGGAGTTGCGATTGGTACTCCCATGTCTGGCTTCCTCCATAATTCAACTCTTAGACAAAGACCTTTTCTACTAACGAAGCAACTGTCCTTGCACCTGCGGTGAGATCATGGGATGGAGAAATACTTCGCATCTTTTAACTTTACAATTTACTGCAGCCCAAAACCTCTACCAGAATAAATCATTTGCGGCCTACCGCATTCAGCTAACATAAGAAAATAACAGGCCTTTCTTCTCAACGATATATGTGCATTCGGGCCTCTACTCGGTTAAACACGCTATTAAATCACATTCTAAGCATTAGTACTTTTACTTTCATATACATGAATAAGCGACCTACATGAGTAATTTTAATCATGTCACACGTTTAACCTAATACATTGCATTGAACGAAACCTAATCGTCATGCATTTTACTGAATACATTCACAATATGTTTTCACATCTCTAACACTTCTATGTTGCGATATAGCTGATACATTTCTTAATACATTTGGCACGACACATCTAAATATACATATATATGCGGGTGCCAACTAACAGTGAATATGATGCACCCCTACAAATTTCAAAACCTTTAGGCGCTACATCAGTTCCCCCCTTTGATGACAACTGTCATCACACCATCATATTCTCATTTCTCTTGGAATAAGAAGCTGATCTAAACGGTACTTGCTATCATTCTACTCTGTCGAATCCCTTCCATCCTTTTAAGATTCTGATATTGGCGGTCCTGCAATCTCGCCATTCTCTGCTCATTCGCTCTGAGGGCTCTTTCGACCTTATTCCCTCTGTACCATTTCCAGGCTCTTACGAGTCCCCACAGACAGATCACACAAACCACAGCAATTATTATTGGCTTCAACACAGATCCAAGAAATCCCATTCCCAAGTTCGCGAACCAAGTCCCCACTCGACCAAATCCTTGACCAATCTTCTCCCACACATTCTCTTCTGTCAAATCTACTATTTCCTTATGGATTGTGGTAATGTTGTCTATGTATTTCTCCAGGTCCTTACTATTGTCTGGAATATACGTGCAACATTCCTGGACCTTCAGCAATTTACAGACTCCGCCCTCTTTTGCCAATAATACGTCTAACGCAAGTCGATTCTGCAAAACCATATTCCGTATCAATAACATTTCTCCATTCACCAACAGCAATGACCTCGCCGTATTCATTGACAATTCATCCACCACAGTCGCCAATCTTCTCATTTTCACATCATCCAGGACCACACCCAAACTAGGTATAGTCGCTCCGAATATATCACCAATCACTGCTCCTGCACTTGCAGCTCTACGCACTTTAGAATGACGTCCCGACTCTAGTAGGTTTAAATCTTCAGCATGATAAATCTTTGGGAAAATGATTGCCAAATAACACGTACCATACCAATTCGCAGGCAATCTCACATATGCATTCTTCCCACATACATAATACACAGTCGGAATCACCTGTACCGGACCTTGCAAGAAGTTCTTAGCAGAGTCCTCCATGGTAAAGGTATGATCACACGTACTCTGCCCCACTGGAACCTTCTCCTTAGGAGTTTGAGGACGGGCAACACACAATTTCCCCTTCTGTACTTCATCTAATGCAATCGGTCCATAACTTCCCTTAGATTTGTGCAATCTCTCCTCATCAGTCCAATCCACTGGACTATCTCCTGTATCTCGTGTCTGGGTCAGTTTTCTATATCTATCCTCTATCTGACCTATGAACTTCTTTTCCGTTTCGGACAACCAACATGTCAAATTATGTCTATGAGCATAAGCTGTATCTAGCTTCACAGTCGGTATGAAATACTTCCGAAGTCTATCCTCTGACTTGTAATAATCATACTTATTCAAATGCTTATATGCCGGAACTTCAGGAAGTACTGTGTCATAATTTGAAAAGAAATACTCAAACTGTTTCCTTTCATAAAACAAACCAAGCAATAGGCTACAAGAAATCCCGTATGTCAATGGGAGATGATGGTATCTAATACCTTCGTCTACTGAAGCAGGCAACTGCATGCACACATAACAATCCTTCGCATCCATCGCATCAACATACTCATACAACAGCTTCGCATAAGCATTAAGTTTAAAATCAGCTCTAGACAAATCTATATGAAACATACGACTCTCCTCAAGCGTCCAAGCTCTCTGATCTCTAACAGTGACCCCTCTCTGTCCTAGAGTGGTAGGTGTGGGTGTTCCCTGAACCTCCCCCTCCTGTCTATGGGCCACCATGTACGAGGTTACTACTACTGCAAATATAACAGCTATCACTACCCCTAACAGTGTGCCTATCACTATTTTGACTCTACGGTGTGTATTTCCAGGTTCCGCCATCTTTGAAATATTCTCAATGTTCAGTACAGTCTCCGTTGACACAAGTCTCTTTCCCATCCAGCAATTCAGTTCAGCTGCTCTCATAAATTGGGGGAAACCTCTAACAAAGTTCAATTTCTCATTTCTTTAGATCAGGAAGACTTCCCTAGCTCTTCTTCGCCCTCCAACGGAAAATCCCTAAATTTATTCTTCTTCCTCTCGGGCCTAGGTTATCTTCTTTTCAAACTTTATATACAGCAAGTTTTACAATCAGTCCAGAATAACTGTCGGTCCCAACAGCTCTAGGACCCCCTGCAAAATTTCAAGTTTAAGGGTTGGCAGTTCTTGGGGAGCTGGTATAACTGCAAAGGTTGGGATGTCCAGCGTTTCCAAAATCAGACCACGAATGATGCTCAAAAGTGGCAGACTCGGAATATTGATGGTCAATATTCCTTCGATCTCCAATCCTGGAATCCTCAACAACACTTCCACTCTCGGAAACGGAGAACTGCTGACCAGTGTGATCGATCTCAGCCTTCCCGTGTTCAGTAAACCTGGCATCAGTCACTGAGTATGCCCACTCTGGTGAGGCGTACTTTTGGCACGGCTCTCTTGTTCTCTTCGATCTTCTCAGAGCACCTTGGGGTCGATCTTCGTCACTTTGCTCTGCTTCTGATTCTTCGGAAACTGGGGCGAGATCTGTTCTTGATGCCGATCTCAAGTTTACCCGTCTCTGACTCACGGGCCAAACCCTTTCTGCTTCTGTGGCACCTCCACTCTCCCTACTGGTACCCTGTGCACTGCTTTCTTCTTCAGCAGAATTTGACTCGGTACTGCCCACTGCAGCTCTTTCTTCTTCTGAGTCCGTTTCAGTGTTACTTTCACGTTCCCTTTCGGCTTGGTTTAGTGCACAACCAGCTGCATCAGCAACCCCTACAGCTTGACTTACCCTCTCAGATGGCTCCGCCACCTCAACTGGGTTTTCGTTCTCGAGAGGGGCTGTTTCTTCCAAGGGTGCTGGAACTCTACGGGTATGGGAGGCGTGTACCCAGTTCAGCAATCCTCCACACTTGACTGCTGTGTTCGTGATTAGAATGATTTGATATGGCCCACGCCACCGAGCATCCAGGCAACTCTTCCTCACGTGTTTGCGCACCAATACCCTGTCCCCTGGGCACAAGTCGTGGCACAGGTCACTTGCGGCTGGAACCGTTGCTGTCTGCACCTGCTGAGACACAGAACGGACCACGTAAGCCAGGCCTTTACAATAGTCCAGAATCATATCATCAGTGATGTTAATCAAAGCAGTGGCGGGTATTGCCGGTAAGCGCATCGCCCTTCCCATAAGAATTTCATGGGGTGACAATCCAGTCCTCCTATCAGGGACACTACGGAGACTCATGAGGCCCAAAGGTAATGCATCTGGCCACTTCAAAGATGTCGAAGAACACACTTTCGCCATTCGGGCTTTCAAAGTCCAATTAACTTGCTCCACAATCCCAGAAGCCTCTGGTCGGTAACTGCAGTGTAATCTTTGGTCTACATTCAAGGCAGCACAAAGCAGCTTCATGATTTCACTGTGGAAATGTGTTCCTCTATCTGATTCAAAAGAGGTCGGGAAACCGTACCTCGGGATTAGTTCTCTCAATAGTAACTTAGCTACCGTGAGTGTGTCACACCTACATGTCGGGTAAGCCTCCACCCACCTGGAAAAGACACATACTATGACTAATATGTACCTCAACCCATTACACTTTGGCATTTCGATAAAATCCAGCTGCATTCTATTAAAAGGTCCACCTGACCTACCTATGTGACTCAACGTCACAGCGGTCCTCTTTCCTACATTCATCTGTTGACATGTGACACACATCTGGCACACAGCTTCAGCTACCGTCCGAAACTTCGGATTGTACCACGTCTGGCGAAACACTCGCATCATTGCATCTCGGCCAAGATGTACAGCACCGTGTATCAATATCGCCATGGGGTTCAGCAAACATTCCGGTAACACAGCTCGTCCATCACTCGAAACCCATATATCCACATCTCCCTTCTCACATCCAGCTCGTATCCAGCTGTCCCGCTCCTGATCAGAGACCCCATCTTGCAACTGCTTCAGTTCCTCCCATGAGTCTGCCAGAGCTAACATCACATCGTAATCTGTTTTCTCTTCGCTTTCCACAACATGTTTCTCAGTAAAATTACATCCCTGCTCTGCACAAAATCCAGCAACTTCATCTGCGTAATTATTACCCAATGACACAAAATCGTTTCCTTTAGTGTGTGCAGAACATTTAACAACAGCAATTTCATCTGGGCCTTGCAATGCTTCCAACAATTGTCGTACATAATCCCCATTTCTGATGGGTGAACCAGAAGATGTCATAAACCCTCTCTGGGACCATAGCTGTCCGAAATCATGAACCACACCAAACCCATATTGACTATCCGTGTAAATTATACACGGATCTTATCGGCGGCCAAACAAGCACGGGTCAAGGCAATAAGCTCAGCCACCTGTGCGGAGTGTACTCCTTCTAAACAAGCGGCTTCAACCACCCCTGTGATGGTACACACAGCAAACGCTGCTCTCAGTCGACCAACACTGTCTCTTAAACATGAACCGTCCACAAAGAAAATTTCATCTGAAACTGGGAGTGGTTCATCGACAATGTCAGGTCTCGGTTTGGTGCATAGTTCAGTCACATCGAGACAATCATGGTCCTCACAATCTATCATCTACATTTGGAATAGGCAACAGTGTAGCAGGATTTAAAACAGAACACCTCTTCAGCGTCACATTGTCTGCAGCAAGGATGACTTGCTCATAACGAGTCAAACTATTATTTGTGAGGTGCTGTGTTTTAGTCCTAATCATCAACAATTCAACAGAATGTGGCACATGAACAGTAAGCGGATGACCCATCACAATGCTGTCACATCTTTCGATACTGACACCTGTTGCAGCAACGGATCTGAGACATCCGGGCAACGCAGAAGCTACTGGATCTAAAGTAGCTGAAAAATAGGCAACTGGTCTACGGACACCTCCGTGACTCTGAGTCAACATTGCTAATGCGCAACCTTCCTTTTCGCAACAGAATAAGGCGAATGCCTTGTGATAATCTGGCATTCCCAAAGCTGGTGCGCTGCATAAAGCTTCTCTCAGCCTCAAAAATGACCTTAAGCAGTCATCATCCCATGGTACCGGATCACTCACATCCTTACGCGTCAGCCGCTGTAAAGGCTTCGCTTCAAAGGCAAAGTTTGGGATCCACTGGCGGCAATAGCCCACCATTCCCAGAAACATTCTGACTTCTCTCTGAGTCGAGGGAACCAGCATTCTCAAAATCACATCAATGCGATCTGGAGACACCTTTCTCTTGCCTTTCTCAGTTCGGTGCCCCAAATACTGTACCTCGCTCAAACAGTATTGCAGCTTGTTTGGAGACACCTTGTGACCATTCTCTCCCAGGTAATTCAACAGAGCAACGGTATCAATTCTGCAGGCGTCTTCCGTCTCCGACGCGACAATCAGATCATCAATATATTGCACTAAAACAGAGTTTTGTGGCAACGCAAGACCTTCAAGATTTTTCTTCAAGATCTGATTAAAGATAGATGGGCTCTCTGTATACCCCTGTGGGATACGACACCACGTTAACACACGATTTTCCAGCCAAAATGAAAAAAGAAATCGGCTTTCCTTATGTAGAGGAATCGAGAAAAAAGCTTGACACAAGTCAATCACTGTGAACCATTCAGCTTCACATGGGATCTGAAATAGGATCACAGATGGATTCGGTACCACTGGACAACATGGAACAATTATTTCGTTTATTTTCCGCAAATCTTGCACAATCCTAAATTTCCCACTTGGTTTCTGTAGTCCCATGATAGGCGAATTACATGGGCCACCCATAATTTCCATTAGTATTCCCTGCTTGATCATAGACTCAATCACAGGTTTAATCCCTGCAATGGTTTCAGGAGATAACTTATACTGGGGTGTCCTCGGAAACTCCACGTTTGGTTTAATCTGGATTTTCACTGGGTCTACTCCCTTGACTAAACCAATCTCCTCACCACTAAGGTCCCATACGTCAATAAACACTGAGTCCCTCAGATCAAGTGGAAGCTCCTCCACCGTCAATGCTGGGTACATTTCTACACACACACGCTGATTCGCAACCTTAAAGGTCGCGTCCTCGTCTCTCGTCTGTACCTCCACTCCTTTCGGGGTACAGTAGATTGTGCAGTTGAGCTTGCACAATAGATCTCTTCCTAACAAGCAAACCGGACTAGAATCGCACACCACGAACTGGTGTCGATCACTGAAATTTCCTATCCTGATTGGAATTGGCTCCGTCAGTGGACTAATCAGTTTCTTATTTGCCACACCAACAACCTGGATACTTTGTCCAGAAAGAGCTAAACCTGGAACCACTGCCGATCTTATAGTCTATCTGGTAGCCCCCGTATCAACCAAAAAGGTTGTAGGGTGACCGTCAAGGTCTGCTTCCACAAAGGGTCCTTTCTGATCTACCTCTAGGATGGCTCTAAGCATGCAATCCTTCTGTCTCTTTGAACATGATCGTGCCAACAGGCTTGTATCGTTTTCCTCGCTCACTTCAAACATTGGCATGTGCAAATAAGTTCGAGCTCCCTGCTGTATATTCTGTATTCAGGGTGGCTGGGGAACCTGCACCTGCGGAACACCAGTCCCCCCTTTTAGCGTTTTAGGTCTAGTCACTATCGGTACCGCCTCCGCCCCAGGGACCTGACCTATTTCTCCTTCCGGCTGTATCTGATTCCATGGGTTCAGGGGACACTCGCGTTTCCAGTGTCCAACCTGGTGACACTGATGACATGCTGTAGTCTTTTTCAATATCTCCACATCCATACCTGTTCTAGGATCTATTGGTCTTGGCCTTCCCTGCCCCTGAACATTTTGATTTCCCACCTGATAATTTCCCTGTCTCCTTACCAACGCTCCCCCATTAGGCTGTCCCTGAGCGGTTTGCATCTGAACAAGCATCAAGTTATCTTTCAATTTCCTGTGTTTGGATTCAATCTCATCTGTGCAATATCTGGCGTACCGTAAAATCTCATCAACAGGCTTGTTCTGCCAACAAATCAAATGCTGCTGTATCATGAGACTAACCTCTGGCCTCAATCCCAACACAAACTTTGAAACAAACTGTCCCATATCTTTCGTGTCCAACGCATCTAGGCCACTGTACTGCTTGAAAGCCTGCAAGAGTCTCTCATAGAATTCATGTACCGTCTCCTTAGGTTCCTGCACTGTCCTGTCTATCTTCACCCAATCGATGTCTTGTGGTGAGACTTTCGACTTCAACCAAGTAATCACTTGCTCGTACTTCCTCATCACTAGCGGTGACGGACCATTCGTGATCGTGTTCCTATCAGGCTCGTAAGCCGGACACTCAATGGCAATCTTGCATGCTGCCCACAAATCTCCCGGAATCACAATATCAAATAAGGTATTCAAATTGATCCGCAATACCTTCGCGATCTTAACAAAGCGGTCAACCTGCTTATACCACTCTGCGGGCTTCTCCCTAAGCCAGGGAAAATCATTCGTAAATGCCGCCAAATCACCCCTGTTCCAGGGTACATGCACGTATCCTCCATTCTGCACTTCCCTTAAAGGGAAAATCCTTATCTCCAACACCCCTCCACCCGGAGGTGGGGTCTCTCCTATCGTTCTCCTAGAGCTTTTCTTCTTGGACCATTTTTCTTCCCATTTATCAAGCATCATCCATGCACGCATGGCTGTGATCAGATCTTTGATATGGGTCCTCAGTCCGGTAACCCTTTTCTCCTCCAGTTCCTGGTCACTGTATTGCAACCTATGACTTCCTTGCAATGTTTTAGTCTTGGACAGATCCACTTCATATCGCTTAGCCAATTCTGACAATTTCTCATGTGCAACTCGTGCTTTCCGAATCACATCCTTCGCTACGAAGAGTAATTCATCTGGTCCATATATTAATACTCTCTCAAGGGGTAAGTTTTCACCTATTATCTCATCCAATTCGGCCTTTAACCTTACTACATCTATCATCCCCCCTTTCAGGGCTCCTCTCAGCACGTCTCGGCAGACTACCCCTTCTCTATCGCTGTCCTCACATTCTTGCTCCTGCGACCTACTCTCTTCTGGGATGCCCATTGGAGCAGACCGATTCATGAAAATGACCCGCTCTCTCTCTGCTGTCATCCCTCTTGGGCTTTGGTTTCTCACTGGTGGTACCCATGATCGTAAACCTGATCTCGACTCCATCAGAGACCTCGGCCTCTCTGGTCTCTGTTCTCCTTGTCCCCTAGATGAGTCTGACATGGCTGGCAATGGTGTACTCGATTCTATAGGGTTCGGAGTCTGGGCCATTCCACCCACTAGGCCACTTTCTGCGACCTCTCTCCTTACCCCCTCGGCTGTCTGCTCTGGGTTCGCAACCTCCTCTGAATCTGGGTGGTAAATCGAAACAATAGGTCCAATAGTGACCGGTACCTTTAGAGCATCCGGTAACCTCACATCTCTCTCGACCTTTACGCTAGCCACAGACTGGCTCCTTGTACTCTCTGTTCCTATCGAGATCCTTCCTTCTACTCTCGTCTCTGGTTGGATTGTTACTCCTCTAGTCTCTTCTATCTGAACCAACGTCTCTTCTGGGACCTCTGGGTTATACGGAGGTGGTCTCTCTGATAACAACCTCTCCAATAGGCTATCCTCCGTATCACTATCATCCTCATCATCTGACTTCATGTTCTTTATCCCCTCCGAAGTCATCAATAAGGGGTACAGTCTATCTCCCTCTATTGCCTGTGCTCTCCATCTTTTCTCTTCTGCATCCCATCTGGCATTCTGGAACGCCTTAATCGACTTTTTCACTCTTTCCTGGGTTTTGTCTCTTTTCCTATCATGCGCTGCTCTAATCCACGCATGTAGCGCTTCAAATTGTGTTGGTCTGGGCAAAGGTCGTAAAGACGCCATCACAGACTTCAACTGGTACAAAACTTCTAATCTAAATGAACAATATCTCGGGAAAGCTAATTCTCCTTCACTTTGAGTCATGTTATTCCAATTCTCAAGCCAAATTATTGTATGCAATCCCCCATTCCTTGTCATGTAATGTGCTGGAGTATCCTCAGGAGGAGCTTCTTCTCCTCCTCGAGAAACTACATGTTTGTCGCCTCTACACAGTTCTCGAAAAACCTTAAAACACTTCATGATTGACAAAATTCGATCCCACACTGTTTACCTCTTGATGTCAAACCCTCCAATAACAGCGCGACTAACACCAACCAGCCTATCACAGCGCGACACTCTCTGACGTCACCTTCCTTCGTTCGCAGCAGTTCCCTTTCCTTACGCTTACGTCTCACGCCTGCATTCGTCCCATTCATACACTGAAATAACCGTTTGTCCCAAACAAGTTACTTCTCTGGCTGTCCGTACACATCCTCTGACTGTTTCGTCAACAGTCTCTCGAAATTGTTGACCTCGGTTGGCAACTGTCTGTCCCCGTCCGGCCAGACAGATCGCCTCTGATAGGTTACAAATACTCAAATCCACATACAGCAACCCACGACCAGCGTCGAGTTGTCATGCACTCACACATTCGCTCCCCCTATCTCGGTCCAGGTGATCGATGGTACCTCACGATCTCCTTTGGGTGGTCAAAAAAATCTACCACGGGTGTCTTCCACACCACAATTCCCGGGCTGCGCGCGCTCACAGCCTGATCTCACAATCACTCAACATTCACTCCAACTCCGCAAGACATCACACAACAAATCAACACCGCAATCTACAACATCTCATCCTATTCATACTCACTCCACGAACTGCTGCTTCCTGCCGCACTGCTACTCTCCGTCAATGTTCATCATCCGCCGTCGTCTGCTGCTCACCGTCTGATGATTCACCATCACTTATCGTCTATGGATCTCAAGGATCACTTATCCTAGTCTAATCGTCCCTCGCTATCGGAAGTAACCATCCTCTGCTACCAACTGCTGGGGCCCAATTTCTTGTTTTCCATTATCTCCAAGAACCCACTCTGGTCGATTGAACCTTTTTACTTGCCCAATAGCGTGGAGGGAGCAAACACAATTATCAGAGAATACTTTCGCAATTTGACATAATTACGGACTCAAGACTCAATTTCTATTGCTCTCGGGATTTTATTATCAACATGAACATCTGCAGATATAGGCACCTTAACACAAGGCACAACAGGTAAATAGGCACTAACACAAATGCTACTCTACGAAGAATCCGCATTCGACTAAATATAAACAAAAGTACAACTTCTAAAAGCATGAGGTAGATAACTACCAAGCCAATGTCAATATTAGGAATCATTAATCCAAAAGCATCTCTGTCCCTACTCTATGCTAGCTGACATTTCTACTTAGCGTTCCCTTAAGACCCAAGAAATCGTGAAAAGGTGTCAGAAGTGAAACTCCCTAAGAAGTCTTCACTTAGAGAGAGCTCGATCTAAAGTGTTCCTTCTAGCTCCTCGCCCACCTTTCCTCTCTCTCTACCCATCTCTCCTCTGCTCTACTCTCCTCTTACTTTCCTCTCCTCTGCTCCTCTCCTCTCCTACTCTCCTCTCCTCTGCTCTACTCCACTCCTACTCTCCTCTCCTCTGCTCTACTCCACTCTGGTCAACCCACGGGGCGCTGTCCCTAATACAAAACCCCAAATCATAGAACACGCCCTCCGGCACACCTTCTCAACCAGGTCTTGTTCCAGTACTTTTCCATCCAGAGCTGTCCATCCTCCATCGTCCATCAGCTTGGCCTTGGGTCCCAGACACCGTCCGCACTAGGAGTTGCGATTGGCACATTCCAAAGTACTCCCATGTCTGGCTTCCTCCATAATTCAACTCTTAGACAAAGACCTTTTCTACTAACGAAGCAACTGTCCTTGCACCTGCGGTGAGATCATGGGATGGAGAAATACTTTGCATCTTTTAACTTTACAATTTACTGCAGCCCAAAACCTCTACCAGAATAAATCATTTGCGGCCTACCGCATTCAGCTAACATAAGAAAATAACAGGCCTTTCTTCTCAACGATATATGTGCATTCGGGCCTCTACTCGGTTAAACACGCTATTAAATCACATTCTAAGCATTAGTACTTTTACTTTCATATACATGAATAAGCGACCTACATGAGTAATTTTAACATGTCACACGTTTAACCTAATACATTGCATTGAATGAAACCTAATCGTCATGCATTTTACTGAATACATTCACAATATGTTTTCACATCTCTAACACTTCTATGTTGCGATATAGCTGATACATTTCTTAATACATTTCGCACGACACATCTAAATATACATTGATTATTTGCGGGTGCCAACTAACAGTGAATAAGATGCACCCCTACAAATTTCAAAACCAATAGTCCTGACTTGTTGTAGGTATGATGTTACTTGTTGTATCATATATCTGGATGCAATGACAGGAACAGCAAAATACAAGTCTGGCGGCACACTATGCTAAGTACAGATTTCTAGCTCACGTTTTTTAAAGCCACGCCCTTAATTACATTGGCCACGCACCTTTGAGAGACCCCTCCCCCAGTTTTTTCATCCCACTTAAAGCCCTGCCAGAAGGTAATCCAGGCATTATGGCCACCTGTCAGAACCGTCTTCTCCAGGTCACGTGATTGTAGTATGCCTTCTAGTTTTCTTTCAGAGAGTTAGGAGACCATAGAACGTTCGAAAGCTGATGAAAGGAAAAAAGGAACTTACTTGAGCAAATAACTAACTCGGGTCTGCCTTGAATTAGAAAGGCGTGTGACTACCATATTGCCCTCACACCATTTTAAATTCGGGACGTTATGTGGCAGGAAAAATAAATCTTTCAACAAGGTAATACAGGAAATATATGTTGACTCACATGCCCCGTTAAATAAAAAAGAGTCAATGACATCATTAATTAACAAGCTATAGTTTATAATATTTTGAATTCCTAAGGGATACATTTATGGGAAATCAAGCGTGTTTTGAGGTTTGTTTCTGCCTTCTACGTTCAGTGGTGCCGGTTGCTATCCGTTCCAAGATGGCGCCCGCTGTGCACCTTGAAAGGCGGAACCCAAATTTGTGACTGATTCGGAATAGTGAAAGAGGAATTCCTTCTTATCGCTTGCATTTCCGCTAAACTACCTCAAATAATAATAACAATAATATTTAGAGCAGGAACTCCGAAGTGAGGACCAGGTGCAATGTGTACAGACTGCGTGACGAAGGAGTACCCCGAACGGGTAAGTGTAGTAGACTGTCGGCCTGTGACGCGATATATGCAGTTACAGCTACCTCCTCTAAAAATGGTAGTCAGTATCAGTTTTATGACATGGCTGTAAAGGCAAATGCTTTCACGTGCATGAATTAAGGCTGGCGGTTCGCGCGTGAACGCAAGCTTCTCGCCAGCCAGCAGCACTTTCAAAACTCACCTACTAAAGTCTCTCCGAGCAGTGCATGCGCGCTGACTCAGCGAGACCTAAAAATAATACAAGCAAAGAAAACCATAAAGATAATAAAAGGCATATGCACACATCATCTCCTTTTTTAACCAAACCAAAGAAAAGCACACACTACCACAACACAAAACACAAACTAAACCCAGATACCAAAAAAAAGCTGGCTGGCCAGGCCAACAAGAAAGTGGTACGAAGGATACCAACAGTGAGGCGCGGTAGGGAACCATACAAACAAGAGCAATAAAAAAACCAATAGAAAATGAGGAAAATGATTCCACACCAAACAAACGGCATGAACGCTGCCCTCCACCCTTACCCGTAGTAAGGGTGGTACGTGTGGAAAACAACTCCACACAAAACATATGGCATGAACATTGCCCTACACCCAGACCTGAAGTAAGGGTGGTATGTGTGGTAAGACGCTCCACACGGAACATATCAAAGAGCACAACTCAACACCCAACCAAATCGTAAGAGAAACAGCAATCACCAGGAAAAAACACTCACCCATCAAAATCTGGCTTAAACTCAGCCCTTCACCCAAACCCGAAGTAAGGGTGGTACATGTGGAAAGACGCTCCACACAGAACATGTAAAAGTGTACAGCGCTACACCCAATCAAATAGTAAGAGAAAACAGCACACGCTAGCAAAAACAAACTCTTCGCAAATCTGCCTTTAACTCAAGCCCTTCAAAGTTAGGGCGGTGAGTGTGGAACAAAGCTCTACACTAAGCATAAAGAAAAACTCATCATGGAAACATGAAGGGCTAACACAACCCATCACCCGAACACATTGAAGGGGAAACTAGACCTCCCAAACATCATTTGGCTAAAACCGTGCCCTTCACCCTCACCCTGTAGGAAGGGGGAAAAAAACATTAAAAAAAACTCTAAAGACCAGTAAAAAGGCAAAAATTCTACCCTTCATCTTTAAATCTAGAACATGCAACACTCAGAAAGTAGTACCCACACACTGTATACGTATAAGGATAAGACACAGCACAATATCAACAGGTCAGATGCGAAATAGCAAAGAAAGCACTGTGCGACACAAACCGAAGAGAAAAATAGCAAAATGGCAAACCCAGGTTATGTAATAAAGAATCCACTATCAGTGCAGCACAAAGCAAGAAGTAAACCATTGAACAAAAAAAGAAAAGCACTGAGCAAGGACAAGTGGCAAGCTCCGGTGAGCGACCTCTCACCCGAAGTACAGCACAGTTCCCACACGCAGCAGCCAAGACAAAGTAGTTATGGAACCACATAGAACTTTAAATATCGATATCCATGTTCGCATGAGCAGATAAATAGCAAATTCACAATGTATTACTACTTTAACGGTGTCAGGCTCGAAGTGTGTCCCAGCACACTTACTCATTGCTGACCTGAGTACACCACTTACAGGAAGGGTTGAAGAAAACAGGGACGCACAAGCCTGGTTAGATATCCATGGCAACACAGAAGATTACCGATTCCAGTTTTGCTGCAGCGTTACGCTTGGAGGGAGCGTTTCTAGGTCGAAAGCACAGATGCAGGAAACCAGACTTCCAAGACTGAACCAGCTGACCAGAACACAGCACACGTACGCCGGGTGGCTCTGGGCACGTGCGTGCTGCATAGCATTAAGTTTCAGAGCACCTCACCTCTGTATGAGAGCTCGAAGGCTGGGCTTTTATACATCACGGCAGGTCCTCGCACGCTGCAGTGATGGCAGAGCGATACAGAGCTCACACGTGGGAGCACAGGTTCACACCTAAAAAAACAGGAAAACACAGCAGGATCTGGCACACCCGAGTTGGGGCCGACTGGTCTCTTGGTCACTGGTGGGGCTCAGGCTGCCAGAAAACTGTGTTCTACATCAAGGAGTTACTTCAGTCTTCACTCTTCAATCTCAGGTTGCATATGAGCCTCTCAGGCAGGTTCTTTTACAAGTTTCAAAGGATCCTTACATTTATTTTCTTCTCTCAGTCTGTTCCTTTTTCAGTCCATTTGCACATGTAGGTCTTTTCAAATCATCGCCAAAATATGTTGTAATGAAGAAGGAAGCTTCGTAGTCCATGTAAATATGAAGTAGGTTTATTCAGGATAAGTTGTTATGATGTAAAGTAGAGCCCCACCAGGAGCAGCATTCCTGCTGCTCAGCCCATCCTCCAACTGGCACTCTCCACATCCAGGCATCCTCACATTCCATTACATCACTCTGCACACCAACATTCCACAGCACATTCACACTGGCTGAGCAGCAGGTATAATAGAATCCCTAAGTGTGGGTCTCACCAGAAGGCAGTAAGACCTGTATCAGAGAAGAAATACTGCAAACAAACAGCCTAGATTTTACGTTACATATATTTTTACATTTTCCTTTTCATATGCCATTTTCTTTTGTACCGGTGGGAGGAAATTAGGATGCACTTAAAGAGAAGAGGCCCTTTTTTTGTTATTTAGAGGGAGGGCTAAACCTGTAACCCTGATGGTATTTTCACAGGGTTACTCTTTCTTTTCCCACATAAATCCCAAAGGTGTTGGTGACGGATACTCTCAAGTGTTGCTTCTGAACGCCTTACTTACCACTTGATTTGCTTTACACCGAGAGCACCCCAGGAAAATCCAGCCACACCCAAAGACTAGAAGAACAAAAAGAGATAGAAGAAATCTATAATTTGCAGATATTCTGTTTTGTTTAACATCCTTGCCTATAAAAATTGCAAACAAATCTGAATAAAAGACCACACTGCGAAACAAGATAAGCCTCCTTGCCTTTACCTTTGGCACAATCTCTTAAAAGTACCACAGCTACACTTTGCTTATATCTACCACTATATTTGTTCATGGTGGGCACTGGGATGCTGAGTTAGGCCTTTCAAAAGAGTTCCCATTTTCAGGAACACAATGTTCAACTAGGATCTCCTATTCCTAGTTTAAATTTCTCTACACCTCTTTTGTGGCTCCTGGCTCGACATTAGGCACAATCTTTTGATTTAAGCAGTGTTTTACAAGTGTGCTCTCTCCAAGGATCGGTTGTAATGCTTCTGGCTCTCTTCGTGGATCTCAGAGGTCAACAGTCACTGGCACAGTGACGTTCACAATTTGTCACTAATAATTTAGCAATGTGTGATTGTGAAAGTAGTAAAAAACTAAATTAAGAGTTCTTCACTATTAGGACATGCAAAATTTAAAAGTACATGTCTAACTTTTTTAAATACACTACACGTAGCCCTAAGGCCTGGGTACTCACAAACATTTCCCCAGGGGCCACAAAGTTTGGTCTCTGATGTGACTAAGGGCCGCACAGATACCAGCAGGGAGTGGTCGGGTCGGGGTTGGAGGTGGGTGTGAGGGAGGTGAAGCATATAAATCTATTGGCTGAATTGAATTGCACAAAGTGGAAACAGGAAACCTGGTAACAATCCCGGCTTTACCATTGACCAAATTGTGTGATCTTGGGTAATTTTTGTTTTATTTTACTTTCCCTCCTTTTTCTTCATTTTCACATACAAGAGGACCTTGAAATACATGACTTAAGAATGTGCGCTGTACAAAAACTTCTCCTTTGTTTCATATGATACACTATAATGTTCATGTATGATAGCAACCCCAGCCACCCAAAGGGTGCACCTATTATCTGGCTTGCCTCTTAGTTCACCATTGGCATTTTGCCAAGATGGCATGAATATTTCTAAAGACATGATTGAAAACTATCACCTTTTAAAAAAATACTTCTCAATGCACTGATAGAATCTGATTTACTACGGTGAAAGGTTCTGTATGTTAATGAAATACCCTTATTGAATTTTAAGAGTCTTTACCATATTTTTGCATGCTTGCTGTAAGATGTCTCTATAAATGACGGTGTTCCTAAAATTGGGCAGTTCAGGACACCCAATTTAATTCCTCCTTTTAATTACAATTAACATTTAAATTAACACTTGCCTATTTATTTAAAATATTTTAATGATAGTACTCTGTCGAGTAGACATCAGCCCAGGGCTGCTGTTGACCAGAGGGCCACACCTAAAGGTCAGAAGGGCTGCATGCGGCCCCGGGGCCGTACTTTGAGTATCACTGCCCTAAGGGCTCTTCAGGGCTTACTCTAGGGGTGAGTCATGAGACATCTTTTAAATGCTACTTAAGTGGTGTGAGAAGTTGGCCTGGTATATGATGCTCACTAGTTAAAGTGATCACCTTGTACCATGCCAAGCAACCCTTATGGTGTGGTTGTAAGTCAACCTTTTCGGACTAGCTGCCCTAGTGGTAGCGTAGGCTAAGCAGTCTTTGAGGCTAAACTCGTGAAGCGTGTTAAGCCAGCTGTTTTACCAAATGCAACCCCCTTTTATACCAATGAAAGCACACCACACAGATATATATTCAAAATATATATGTATTTATTTCTCAAAGTAACCCCTAGTCTCTTTATGAGCACAGGAGCACAAATCGTCAAACAAGATTACAGTAGAATACACAGAAGTTGCACTTTATATGGATAGGCCCTGGTGGCCACTCGAACCATATACTAAAATAGTGGTATAAGTACCACGAACAGAAAAGGGAAAAGGCCTAGGGCCTCTAGAATCGCTGGGCCTACAAGGAGCTAACTTCAGTTAGTGACCAGGAGGTCCACGGGTGGCGTGTGCAGAGCAAATAGTCACACGCGTGCTCCCATAGGTTTCAATGGGTGCGTAAAAAGTACAAAGTTACTGCAAAAAGGATCTTCCGGGTGGACTAGGAACTCAAGATTTGGAACACAGGCACTAGAGATGTAATACTACACTTGGGCACCGGAGTGCCAGCTTTACCTCACCCACAGGAAGCGGGTGCATAGGCCTCGAAGTGCGTCGGGTTTGTTCTATCTGTTCCGTGGGGCCTGAAGACAAAGAGGCTGCAGGCGGTCGGTCCGGGAGAGATGCGGTGGATCCAAGAGTGGATCGGAGATGTTGAAGACCTGTAAGCAGAGGGGACAGTGTTCACAGTCACTAGCCAGTGACCAGCGTGGCACCAGGTGGGTACCAGGCAATGTCGGGTGCAAACAGGAAGAAAGGTGTAGCTTGTCTCTGCAGCCACGTGGTCCCTGGAGGTCGACGACATCCAGGAGTCGGTTCACCAGCTGTCCCATGCAGGTTCTCGCTGTCGGCGGTGTCGGCGACTTGATCGAAGCAAACAAGCCTTGGCAAAAGCAATTGTTGTAGGAGATGAAATAAGCTGATGGTTCTGACCAGCAAGGTCAGAGGGACTGCTCCTTTGGAGGGGAGCAAGGGCCAGTCTGGAGCAACCAGACCAGTGGTGTATTTCGTAAAGTTCGTCGCCAAGATGGCTACTAGCCAGCGGGCCAGCAACCGGTTAGGCGCGTCGAGTGGCAAAATGCAGAAGGGCCCCACGCAGATCGTGGAGATGCTGGAGGGCTCACCTTTGGTGCAGATGCTGCTCGAGGGCTGGGCTTCTCAGATCCCAAAGCACAACTTGGAGGGAGCCTCGGTTGTTGCACTTGTCAGCTTGTCGTGGTCGTTTCAAGATGGCTGGCTCCACGTGTCTCGGTGCCTCCACGGGTCTCTTCTTTTCAGGGACTGTGGATCGGGCGGTGAGAGGTCTGGAGGTCCAGGTTTTGTCAGTCTCTGGGCTCGGGCTCCGGCGGGAGGCGGCGGCAAAGCAGACGTTGATTCGCTGGATGGTGCTTGCGTTAGCAAGGTGGTCACTCCCTGACCACAGGGGAGATTTCCTTCAGTCTTCTGTGCAGCAGAATGTCGAAGTTCCCGTCTTCTTCTTAGTTTCAAGTTGATTCCAGGATGTCTGAAGTCTTAGGACACAGCTCCTACCTTTAAGCGGATTCTAGGGGCCGGACTACCTGCTAGGTCCCTCCCTATGGGTGGGACCAGGAAGGGGGGTGGTTACACCCCCAATCCTTTGTCCAGCTCGCCCCAGGCCCGGGACTGGTGTGCCCCAGGACCGGTTTGAACTGGCATATGCACCGAGGCTCCTTGTGAGCCACAGGCATGTCTGGTTTCTTTCAAGCCCTACCTGACCAATACACAAAATCCTGTCTGGGGTGGTGCATGCACCTCCCCTGGCAGGAAACCCTTTGTCCACACCTCCCAAGCTGGAAGGACTCCCAGAAGCAGGAGGGCAGACTTGTGTCTGTGGTGGCAGCATCCATTTTGTGGAGCTGAGGCTATGTCTGATTTTACCCGGGTTTCAGGTACTGTACATGGCGTGTCCCTCTAGAAGGGTGGAATGCTAACCCCGTCGCCAGAATTGGAGAGGGGTTAGTATTCCAATTCGTATGACACCTTACTCGACATGTTTTGATAAAGCCAAACCAAAGATAGCATTTAACCGCGAGGTTCATAATGCACTTAAGAGTATATGGTATGACGATATCTGGAAACAGTAGAAGGAAGTTGTTCCGACCACTGCAGACAGGCTCAGCTCATGCCAGAGCACCATCTCACATGGAACCAAGCACTCTGCCTTCAGGATTGTTAAGGCCTGCCATAGGAGTGACTTATAGGTTACCAGTTGTCCCATTTAAGGTTAGGTATAGGTATACTACACCTAAGTAAGAGGTGATTACACCAACTTACCCCAGCTGAGTGATCAGCCAGTTGTGTCAAATTGTTAGGCCAAGCCTGGGGTGGCATAATGCATGCTTCAGCCCCTGGCAGGCCTTGGGTACACCAATGCCCTGGGTACCTAGTGTACACTGGTACAGGGGCTGACAGGGTGATCCACTTCCAATTGGTTATGCACCTAGGGTGCATAGTTTTAATTTAGTAGAGAGAACAGCAGGCTGGGGGTCTGATTGGCAGGCCCACAGCCTCAATATGTCAAAAACCAGTGAAGCAAAAAGCAAAAATTTGGGGTGACCATAGGATAGCAGACCCTACTCTCCTACACAACCCCCCCCCCCCAAACGCTGGGACATTAAACTAGCCTTGACCAGTCTCGTCTTCATGTCCTAAGTGGAAGTACCTGGAGAGACCATCTGCATTCCCATGGTCAGTACCTGGCCGGTGCTCCACTGTAAAGTCCATCCCCTGTAGGGAAATGGACCGCCTAAGCAGTTTGGGGTTTTCACCCTCCATCTGATTTAGCCACAAGAGGGGCTTATGGTCGGTCTGAATCTTGAAGTGAGTGCCAAACAAGTATGGCCTCAGCTTCTTCAGGGCCCACACCACAGCAAAGGCCTCCCTCTCAATAGCTGACCAATTCTTCTCTCTGGGGGTCAACCTTCTGCTAATAAAAGCAATGGGTTGGTCTTGACCATCTACATTAAGTTGTGACAGCACAGCTCCCACACCCAACTCAGAAGCATCTGTTTGGACAATAAACTCTTTGGAGTAGTCAGGACTTTTCAGGATAGGTGCAGGGCACATGGCCTCCTTCAGGTCATCAAATGCCTTTTGACAGCTTACTGTCCACTGAACCTTTTTGGGCATCTTTTTGGATGTCAGATCATTAAGAGGAGTCACAATGGACCCATAGTTCTTAACAAACTTCCTGTAGTAACCGGTCAAGCCCAAGAAAGCTCGAACTTGAGTCTGGGTGGTTGGAGGGGACCACTCCTTGATGGATTATATCTTACTCTCCAGTGGTTGAACTTGGCCTCCACCTACAAGGTGGCCCAAATATACAACCTTACTCTGCCCTATCTGGCACTTAGTAGCCTTGATAGTGAGGCCTGCCCTTTGCAGAGCCTCAAGAGCCTTCTTCAGGTGGATCAGGTGATCCTCCCAGGTGGAGCTAAAGACAGCAATGTCATCAAGATATGCTGCGCAAACGTCATCCAACCCAGTAAGGACTTGGTTCACCAGCCTTTGGAAGGTGGCAGGTGCATTCTTCAGACCAAAGGGCATCACCACAAACTGGTAGTGCCCACCTGGGGTTGAGAATGCTGTTTTGGCCTTAGACTCCTCAGCTAATCTGATTTGCCAATAGCCAGCTGTTAAGTCAAATGTGCTCAAAAACTTTGCAGAAGCTAGTTTGTCTATGAGCTCATCTGCCCTTGGAATAGGGTGTGCATCTGTCCTGGTGACAGCATTGAATCCTCTGTAATCCACACAGAACCTCATCTCTCTCTTGCCATCTTTGGTGTGAGGTTTGGGGACCAGAACCACTGGGCTAGCCCAGGGGCTCTCTGAGGGTTCAATGACACCTAATTCCAGCATTTTATGTACCTCAGCCTTTATACAGTCCCTGACGTGGTCAGGTTGTCTGTAAAGCTTGTTCTTTACAGGCAGACTGTCACCAGTGTCCACCACATGGGTACACCAGTCAGTTTGACTAGGTATCAAGGAAAACATATGTGAAAATGATTGTAGAACCTGTCTACATTCAGTCTGCTGATGGGCAGTGAGGTTGCCTCCAAGGGTCACTCCTTCAACTGAGCCATCTTCAGGGTTCTGAGACAACAGGTCTGGGAGAGGGTCACTCTCTTTCTCCTGTCCCTCATCTGTAGCCATGAGCAAGCCCATGTCTGCCCTGTCAACATATGCTTTAAGCCTGTTAACATGGAGTACCCTGTGGGGACTCCTGGGAGTTCCTAGGTCCACCAAGTAGGTGACCTCTCCCTTCTTTTCCAGGATTGTATGGGGTCCAGACCATTTGTCTTGGAGTGCTGCTGGGGCCACTGGCTCCAACACCCATACCTTCTGTCCTGGCTGAAACTCAACCAAGACAGCCTTTTGGTCATGCCAAGCTTTCTGTAAGGCCTGGCTTGCCTCAAGGTTTTTGGATGCCTTCTCCATATACTCAGCCATCCTGGAGCGGAGACCAAGTACATAGTCCACTATGTCTTGTTTAGGCTTTTTGAGAGGTAACTCCCATCCTTCCTTCACTAAACACAGTGGGCCTCTTACAGGGTGCCCAAACAACAATTCAAAGGGGCTGTAGCCAACTCCTTTTTGTGGGACCTCTCTGTAAGCAAACAGAAGGCAGGGTAGAAGGATGTCCCATCTTCGCCTGAGCTTTTCAGGTAATCCTTTGATCATACCCTTTAGGGTCTTGTTGAATCTCTCAACAAGCCCATTGCATTGTGGGTGATAAGGGGTGGTGAACTTGTAGTTGACACCACATTCCTTCCACATAGCTGTCAAGTATCCTGACATAAAGTTGGTACCTCTGTCAGATACTACCTCCTTAGGAAACCCCACTCTGGAGAATACTCCCAGCAGGGCCCTGGCCACAACAGGAGCTGTAGTGGTCCTAAGGGGAATTGCCTCTGGATACCTGGTGGCATGATCCACTACCACCAGTATAAATCTGTGCCCAGATGCAGTGGGAGGATCCATGGGACCCACTATGTCTATTCCCACTCTTTCAAAGGGGACCCCCACCACAGGTAGTGGTATTAGGGGGGCCTTTGCTGTGCCACCTGATTTGCCACTGGCTTGGCAGGTCACACAGGAGCGACAAAACTCCTTTGTATCTTCATTCATATGAGGCCAGTGAAAGTGAGGGACAAGCCTGCCCCAAGTCTTATTCTGGCCTAAGTGTCCTGCTAAAGGAATATCATGGGCCAAGGTAAGAAGGAAGCCCCTAAATTGCAGAGGTATAACCAACCTCCTGGTAGCACCAGGCTTGGGGTCTCTAGCCTCTGAATAAAGGAGCCCTTCATCCCAATACACTTTATGGGTACCTTGAGCATTCCCAGCAGCCTCAGCAGCAGCCAGCTGTCTGAGGGGTTCAAGAGAGGGACAGGATAACTGAGCCTGCCTCAAGTCAGCCCTTGAAGGTCCCCCTGTCCCCAGAAACTCAACCTGATCAGGTTCCAGCTCTTCAGGGACAGTTCCTTCAAGGTCCTCTAGATCAGCTTCCTGGGAAGGCTGATCATCACTCTGAGGCAGGGGGGAAGGCACAGCCTTGACCCTCCTGTTCTTCTTCTTGGTAGGTGCTTGGTCCATTGTTCCATGATCCAAGACCTGAGGTTCAGTGAGGCACTTTTTGGCCTGTGACCTGGTCACAGCAAGGACATGTGATGATATACCTAACATCTCTGCATGAGTCCTGTACTCCACTTCTGACCATAGAGAACTCTCTAGGTCATTGCCCAACAAACATTCTACTGGGAGGTCTGCACTAACCACAACCCTTTTGAGGCCAGTTACCCCTCCCCATGAGAAGTTAACAACTGCCACACTATGTGAAGTAGTGGCATTGCTGGCATTGGTCACCAGGTAATTCTCACCTGGTATGTACTGTCCAGGGTCCACAAAGCCTGGTGTCACCATAGTGACACTGGCACATGTGTCCCTGTAGGCTTGAGCCACTTTTTCATTAATTAAAGGAGTCTGTCTGTACTTGCCCAGGTTACTGGGGCTCACAGTCAGGGACAAATCAATGTCCCCATCACAGATCAAGACTGCCTGTGTCAGGGTTCTGTCTAAGTCAGAATCTCCATCAGTTCCCATAGTGATTCCCACTACACCCTTTGTCTGGGGACCAACACTGCTAACAGTAGTCCTGGGAGCAGGTGCCTTAGGGGCAACAGTGTTGGGGGCTCCACCCTTTTTGCAATCACTAGTCCAGTGAGTTGTATTTTTGCAATGATTGCACCAGGGTTTCTTTTGACCTTCTTTCTTCTTTTTGGACTGTTGGGACCCACCCTCCTTAGCAGTAGTTTGGGGCCCTGTTGAAGACTTCTGGTCTTTAGGTTTCTGATCTCCACCCTTTTGGTCTGTTTTCTTCTGATCACCCCCTTGGCCCTGGTTCTGGTTCTTTTGCTTAACCCTGGTTCTGACCCATTTGTCTGCCTTCTTTCCCAATTCTTGGGGAGAGGTCAGATCAGAGTCAACCAAGTGTTGATGCAGTTGCTGATTTTGACAGTTATTTAAAATCTGTTCTCTCATCATCAAATTATACAATCCTGTAAAATCAGATACCTTACTTCCCAGCAACCAACCCTCCAAAGCCTTAGTGGCACATTCAACATATTCAGACCAGTCCTGAGTCTGTGTCTTTTGGGTGTCTCTGAACATTAACCTGTACTGCTCAGTGGTTAAGCCTAACCCATCAACCAGAACACTCTTCAGGACTCTGTAATTTCTGACATCCTCTTCTCTAACAGTGAGGAGTCTGTCTCTGCCTCTTCCTTCAAAGGAGAGCCAGAGGATTGCTGCCCACTGGTCTTCAGGAACCTGCTGTACTTTGCAGGCTCTCTCAAGAGCAGTTATCCATTTGTGGATGTCATCCCCACTTTTGTAGGGGGGCACAACCTTAGACAGGTTCCTATTATCAAAGACCCTATCTTTGTCCTTAGGGACAATGCTGCCACCAGTGGGTATATACCCACTCTCTCTAGGTTGCCTAGCCTTGTTCAGTTTTTCTTCCATCAGGGCTACTTCTAGCTCCTGCTTCCTGATCCTCAGCTGGGCTTCCTGCATTCTGGCCTCATGTTCCCTCCTCTGAGGGGTGGTCATCCTTTTCCTGGAGTGACCTTGAGAGCCTCTAGAGCCATGAGAAGCATTGGAGTCACCTGAGCGATTCCTTTGCCTCCCAAGCCCTGTGTTAAGTCCACTGGGGAGATCCAATGGGGTAAACCCACTGTCAGTCCCCAATAGCCTTAGTTTAGCTGGGCCAAGTATAACACTTGGCACTGGGCTAGTTCTCCCTTCATCATCACTACTTTCTGTATCAGCACCTTTATCACTCTCATCCTCTGTGGTATTATTGCCATCTAAGGGGTGACTATTGGAACTGGGTACCTCTGTAGCATCTTCAGAAGGGGGGCCTCCTGTTCCTGACCCTAAGGGGGCTAACTGGGAAGCTTTCTTGAGCTCTCTCTGATTCTCATCATTTTGCAAGAGTTCTCTGAGCTCAGCAGAGGTAGGGTTCTTGGGCTGTTTAAGGCCTCTAAGAGTTGCCAAATGCCTGAGCTCATTCTGATTAAGGGTAGCAAAGATGGATGGTGCCCTCTGGGGGTCACTCTCAACAGAGATGGGTACAGTGGACCCCTCTGCCCCAGCCATTGCTCTTAAGTGTGGGTGGATGTGTTGCAATCTACCTACACTTGGGTTTACCTACTAAACCTATCTAGCAGTTGTAGTCAGGGTGTGCTACTCCCTTTGCTCTACAACAACTAAGTTCAGTAGAACTTATGTATATCTAATCTTGTTTTATATGTACCTACAGGTACCTATGTGATCTTTCAATTGGTAACCAAGAGATTACAATGGTAAAACACAGCAAGCTCAAATCCAACCGCTGCTCACCAATGTGAGAAGTTGGCCTGGTATATGATGCTCACTAGTTAAAGTGATCACCTTGTACCATGCCAAGCAACCCTTATGGTGTGGTTGTAAGTCAACCTTTTCGGACTAGCTGCCCTAGTGGTAGCGTAGGCTAAGCAGTCTTTGAGGCTAAACTCGTGAAGCGTGTTAAGCCAGCTGTTTTACCAAATGCAACCCCCTTTTATACCAATGAAAGGACACCACACAGATATATATTCAAAATATATATGTATTTATTTCTCAAAGTAACCCCTAGTCTCTTTATGAGCACAGGAGCACAAATCCTCAAACAAGATTACAGTAGAATACACAGAAGTTGCACTTTATATGGATAGGCCCTGGTGGCCGCTCGAACCATATACTAAAATAGTGGTATAAGTACCACGAACAGAAAAGGGAAAAGGCCTAGGGCCTCTAGAATCGCTGGGCCTACAAGGAGCTAACTTCAGTTAGTGACCAGGAGGTCCACGGGTGGCGTGTGCAGAGCAAATAGTCACACGCGTGCTCCCATAGGTTTCAATGGGTGCGTAAAAAGTACAAAGTTACTGCAAAAAGGATCTTCCGGATGGACTAGGAACTCAAGATTTGGAACACAGGCACTAGAGATGCAATACTACACTTGGGCACTGGAGTGCCAGCTTTACCTCACCCACAGGAAGCGGGTGCATAGGCCTCGAAGTGCGTCGGGTTTCTTCTATCTGTTCCGTGGGGCCTGAAGACAAAGAGGCTGCAGGCGGTCGGTCCGGGAGAGATGCGGTGGATCCAAGAGTGGATCGGAGATGTTGAAGACCTGTAAGCAGAGGGGACAGTGTTCACAGTCACTAGCCAGTGACCAGCGTGGCACCAGGTGGGTACCAGGCAATGTCGGGTGCAAACAGGAAGAAAGGTGTAGCTTGTCTCTGCAGCCACGTGGTCCCTGGAGGTCGACGACGTCCAGGAGTCGGTTCACCAGCTGTCCCACGCAGGTTCTCGCTGTCGGCAGTGTTGGCGACTTGATCGAAGCAAACAAGCCTTGGCAAAAGCAATTGTTGTAGGAGATGAAATAAGCTGAATGGTTCTGACCAGCAAGGTCAGAGGGACTGCTCCTTTGGAGGGGAGCAAGGGCCAGTCTGGAGCAACCAGACCAGTGGTGTATTTTGTAAAGTTCGTCGCCAAGATGGCTACTAGCCAGCGGGCCAGCAACCGGTTAGGCGCGTCGAGTGGCAAAATGCAGAAGGGCCCCACGCAGATCGTGGAGATGCTGGAGGGCTCACCTTTGGTGCAGATGCTGCTCGAGGGCTGGGCTTCTCAGATCCCAAAGCACAACTTGGAGGGAGCCTCGGTTGTTGCACTTGTCAGCTTGTCGTGGTCGTTTCAAGATGGCTGGCTCCACGTGTCTCGGTACCTCCACGGGTCTCCTCTTTTCAGGGACTGTGGATCGGGCGGTGAGAGGTCTGGAGGTCCAGGTCTTGTCAGTCTCTGAGCTCGGGCTCCGGCGGGAGGCGGCGGCAAAGCAGACGTTGATTCGCTGGATGGTGCTTGCGTTAGCAAGGTGGTCACTCCCTGACCACAGGGGAGATTTCCTTCAGTCTTCTGTGCAGCAGAATGTCGAAGTTCCTGTCTTCTTCTTAGTTTCAAGTTGATTCCAGGATGTCTGAAGTCTTAGGACACAGCTCCTACCTTTAAGCGGATTCTAGGGGCCGGACTACCTGCTAGGTCCCTCCCTATGGGTGGGACCAGGAAGGGGGGTGGTTACACCCCCAATCCTTTGTCCAGCTTGCCCCAGGCCCGGGACTGGTGTGCCCCAGGACCGGTTTGAACTGGCATATGCACCGAGGCTCCTTGTGAGCCACAGGCATGTCTGGTTTCTTTCAAGCCCTACCTGACCAATACACAAAATCCTGTCTGGGGTGGTGCATGCACCTCCCCTGGCAGGAAACCCTTTGTCCACACCTCCCAAGCTGGAAGGACTCCCAGCAGCAGGAGGGCAGACTTGTGTCTGTGGTGGCAGCATCCATTTTGTGGAGCTGAGGCCATGTCTGATTTTACCCGGGTTTCAGGTACTGTACATGGCGTGTCCCTCTAGAAGGGTGGAATGCTAACCCCGTCGCCAGAATTGGCGAGGGGTTAGTATTCCAATTCGTATGACACCTTACTCGACATGTTTTGATAAAGCCAAACCAAAGATAGCATTTAACCGCGAGGTTCATAATGCACTTAAGAGTATATGGTATGACGATATCTGTAAACAGTAGAAGGAAGTTGTTCCGACCACTGCAGACAGGCTCAGCTCATGCCAGAGCACCATCTCACATGGAACCAAGCACTCTGCCTTCAGGATTGTTAAGGCCTGCCATAGGAGTGACTTATAGGTTACCAGGTGTCCCATTTAAGGTTAGGTATAGGTATACTACACCTAAGTAAGAGGTGATTACACCAACTTACCCCAGCTGAGTGATCAGCCAGTTGTGTCAAATTGTTAGGCCAAGCCTGGGGTGGCATAATGCATGCTTCAGCCCCTGGCAGGCCTTGGGTACACCAATGCCCTGGGTACCTAGTGTACACTGGTACAGGGGCTGACAGGGTGATCCACTTCCAATTGGTTATGCACCTAGGGTGCATAGTTTTAATTTAGTAGAGAGAACAGCAGGCTGGGGGTCTTATTGGCAGGCCCACAGCCTCAATATGTCAAAAACCAGTGAAGCAAAAAGCAAAAATTTGGGGTGACCATAGGATAGCAGACCCTACTCTCCTACAAGTGGGTTGCACAATAACTTATTGATTGAGAGGGTGTGCAACAATCACAGTCCTTGTCAGGATGGAGCACAAAAAGACACCAAATTAACCTGTGCTTAACACTCTGGTAGTGTTGCAGGGATTCTGCTCATGCACAGAACTATGCGCAGGAAACCAGGACCTCAGTGAATTGCGGTTTACTAAAAACTCACCTCAGTACCCAGAACCCCTATCCGACTAGCATCAGTGTCTCATTCGTTCTCCGTATCATCTTGAAGCTACCAATGATTAGACAACCCAGAACAAGTGACTTAGAGTACTCTCAGGAATGGTGGGAATCAGAAACACCTTTTCGTTATTATTCTCATATCAGTCCACAACAAGAGTAATCAGAGACACAGTAAAGTTTAAAATGTTTATTTTTAACTACGTGCCCTAAGGAGCAGTACTTTGGCTAACATAAGCAGGCAAATGATTAAAAACAAAACCATCAGCATTGTTACAATACCATGGAAAATGAAGGGAGAAATCATATTACAAATGATAGTGGAATACAGCCACCCTCCCTTCGTTAGTAAGCTAGTTTTATGAAACTAATAGAAGGTCTCTAGGTTTGAATGGGGAACCCCATACCGTAAATATCAGCTTAGGAGAATCACATCACAGGATCAGCTCTGCTCTGTGTCTGAAAACGGTTGTCTCCAAAGTGTCTGAATCATGCATGCAAATGCAATATTAAAGGCACCCGAGTCTCAGATATTTGCAGCTGTGTGCATGTTATGGCTAGAGCGTGGGCCAATCAACATGAATTCAAAAGCATACATTGTTATTTGACCTTGACGGCTTCTGCACACAGTGTTCAGACTAAGGTCGCAGTGCACGTCTAGGGATGTGAACAACAGACCGTTCTCATGTGAAGAAAAAGCAAGCAAGCAGTTCTTCTTGTAATAACAGCTACCTGCAGTGTCACGTGCAAAAGCAGCAAAAGTGGCAAGATGGCGTTTTACATCTAAGGCGCTTATGCTAACATAGCAATGTGTGTACATGGAACTCTGTCTCCACTACACCCTCCCTTGATCGGACCACGAACAAAATAGGGAAGCAAAGTTGGAACGCAGAGGTCAAGTTCGATAGAGACAGAACCAAGTTCATGCATTGCCCATCCATATAATTGGTAGTGACAGTTCGAAAAACCCGTTTAAAAAAGAAAAAAAAATAACATCTCGCAAAGGCGCGAAAGAGCCCAGTGTGGAGTAAAAAAAAGGAAAAAATTCAAAAATTTGGGGTTGGACTATTGGAAGATGGACAACTCCCAAGTTAATCCATCAACGTGTAAGCACAATAAGTACCAACAGCCTCCAAGAGGAAGTCATTATAATGTTCTGTAAAAGATTTTGCCATCCAGTCAAGTAAGGTAAATGAATATACATGTTCTTCAATAACTGGAGCCTCTAGCACAATCAGAGGAAAACTTGCGTGTTCTTCAAGATAACTTCTCGCCAAGAAGTCATATGCTGCCGCATATATATCCCAAATCCCTAGGACTCCTTGTGCCGCTCCACAGGCCATAATCCTGATGCCAGAACAGTCCAACTCATGAGCCACTAAGGGACTCATCAGTCGATCATAATCCGGGGCAGGAGACGCCGAGTTAGACAGGCACAAATCCAGAGCCCATTCGAATGGACAATTGAGGCAATGGAAAACAGGTTGCACGCAAGTAAAGTAGGAGAACCGGAAGGATAATCCATAGGCTACGCTTAAAGTGGCCAGAGGTAGTGTTCCATAGTATTCTAGCATCCGGTTACGCAGTTGAAGCAGCCGGGGCAGGCTGTCGTGTGATACATATCGTGCAGCCATTGCGCAGCAAGCAGGCCAACAGAAGCACACCAGCAGTGAGGGCGAGAATCAACGGAAGCCCACCGAAGACGCTGGAAAAAATAGAATGAAAAAATGCCGGTATCACACCAAATATTGTTTGGAAGGAGGTCATGAGGCCGGAGCCCACAATTTTGAAAAAATGCACTATGCCAGTTGTTGACGAGGCATTGAATATAGTATGAATCAGAGCACCGAAATGAAGGGGGAGATCAATATTCAAAAGCGCATGCACCTCGGTGTGGGTGTTTGCTACGTGAAGGACGAATGTTTCATGGGAGGAAGTCAGTGTGACTTCTTTTTGAGACAATAGAGCCCTTATTCTGCTCATCTTGTTGAACTCTGCTTTCAAGGTTGAGATGGAAGGCCAGATGGATACATCTAGTCTCCCATGCGGGCGGGAAAAGGACATTTTTACAGCAGACTACGCGTTGTGATACAGTTACAATGTACGGAATCCCCACTAGCATCCCGCAGCATGCCTAATTATTTAACAGCAAATAACTATCGTTAGCTAATAATGTAAAAGTGGGTGCACTGGCTGGCACAGGATTTCCCTTCAGAATGCAAGCTAAATTCGGTGCCTGAACATTACAGGCGCCATGTAATTGGATTTGCCTACAGACAACTGAGTGATAAGGTGTGGACGTGCATTTGTCTCCTTTCAAATAAACTTCCTTACCCTCTCTCATGCATCTGTATGTAAATGGGAGCGACCAAACTTCATGCAGAAAAGCAGTGCCCAATTGTTCATATCTACCTAGGGCATAATGTTTCATACATGGATTAAACTCAAACAATGGAAACGGCAAGGTGATCAAACCGTGGATAAGCCACACAGCTGAGTTCGATTCGGCCACAGAGAAAGGTAAAGGTTCCAACTTTTCAATATGCAATAATGAGTATGTTGCATCTTTCATGGACATGAACTGTTGTTTTGCAGTCAGATTAAACAGCAGGAACAAAGACGATGTATTCATATAGTCCCAGGGAACTTTCCCAGCCTTCAATGTTTGCAAAGTCCATGAAAATTATAGAACGCAATTGATTTTGACCATGGTATAAAACAGACATATCATACTGTACAATATCCACGACAGATGAAACAATATTATCTAATGTATAAATCCTGGAAGAAAGGGTGTTAATGCTATTATCGATAACAGCTAGCACTTTTTGCAAATGTGCTTGATCAATAGCTCATAATCTGGAAGTAGCTTCAATTTGGGATGATTTCCAAACTTCGTTATAGATAGCATACACCCATCTTTTGGACCTGCCACCCACCATACCTTTAACAAAATCATTCAAATGTACTTTGTCATTTAATTTTGATAAATTAAGTTTAACAGATGCCAAGGTGGAATGTTGCAGCCAGTTCTGACATAACATCCCCACAGAATAGGTAGTAACAGAATGGGATGATTCAAACCGGGGGTCTACTCTAACTTGCGTATAGCCAGGAACCAAACCCAGAAAACGAAGTTGACAAGAGTCCGAACCCTTCTGCCATATCAAGCATCCCTCAGGATCTAAATTGAAGATGTTGAAGGATGTATTCGTAATAAGTGACTGCAATGCATCAAGGGACAGATCTGTGTGATTATCCCATTTCGGATAAGCGCCAAGATCAGGAACAGAGGGGGAATTAATCTTTTTAGAAGTAGCCAATCCAAAGCAGGTGGTTTGAAAAATGGTAGAATTCAAAAACAAAATGTGGTTTGGGATAAGGCAAGCATGATGCAGAGCTTCTGTTCCTTGTACCTGCCATGCTTTAGACCCCACACAGATTTAAGATCAATGGTATCTTTCCACAGCTCATAGCCCCCAATAGCCAAATCATTCATAAAGGACTTGGAATATAATAATTTAGTGTGGGTCAGCCTAACTTTGGAAGCTGACTCAGCAGTTACTTTAAAATAAAACGCTTCAGGGTCAGACACACTGAAACCAGTAAAATATGTAAATTTGTTAACAAGGGTTTTGGAGCTGCCTTCAATGTGCGCATGGCAATGTTCCCATTGCGTAAAATTTACTAAATTCCTAAATGTATTTGCTTTATGTAGGAAATGATTGCCATAATTTTGGTAGCAAAACAACTCCCCATAATTAGCTGTGTCTAAATACAAATCTTCAGCATCAAAAGCAGCATAATATTTTAAATCAGAAAAAAGAGCCTCTACGGCTTGGACATCCCAATCATCAGAGCAGATGTTTTATTTTACAACATCCCCCGTAGAGACACGAAGTACATTGGGGACATCAATCACCTCAGTGGGACCATGAATTTGAAACTTAACAGCATCCCATACAATCCCATCTCACACAGGCCAGGCGGCAATATTCACAAAAGTCTGGTCCCTTTTCATGATGTGCGATGAGGAGTGGGGGGCCAAAGTTCCATCAATTGATCTAATTGTAGATCTCTCGGTGAGATAGTGTCCATTTCCTAGACGAAAAAACACATCCACAAATCCAATGGACATAAACAAAAAAACAGCTACGAGCACCAGCCAAATGTAAGTCCAAAGGGAATTAAAAAATGTATTTTAAACCGGGCAGCAAAAATAGAAATTTTCGATGGGGCATTGGAAGTCATAGAGTTAGTGTCAAATGAAAAACTTGACTGTTCAGCTGCAGATGAATGTAAACCAGGCAATGACACATCTGTGGGATAAGTATATGCAGTATCTTCCACTGGATCACCAGCTGGTGGAGGCAACAAAGGATTAGTGACTGTAACCATCTCGATGGCAATGTCAGGCCTGTTGGTAGTTGCTGGAGCCAAAACAGAATTTCTCAGCATTGCTGGATAAGAGACCGCTGGAGTCATACTAAGAAGAATCGGCCACTCGCTGTAGTTTGAAATTGCCAATGGAGATGTACCTGTTAGCCTTGCAACCAGGAAGAGGAGGTAAAATGACTGTTCTCATACCCTGCACGCCAAGCTCTGGTACCGGAGCACGATAAGAGGGGCCGAACTCCTTCTTGTTCTCCACCTTCTCATGGACCAGGTCACCAACTTGAGGTAGCCAGCCGACTACCGGAATCTGAAGCGCAGCATCAGTTGTGGAGGGCAAGGTTACCTTTGGAAGACTGTCTCTGGTCTCTTGTAGATTCTGTAATACTGCACAGTGATCATCTACGTCAAAGGCTGCGGCCGCCGCCGCCATGTCTAGACCATCAAGGTCCGGGACAAACATCTTTATGCCAAAGAGCATTTCGTATGAGGTCCGCCCACCCAGAGACCTTCTAGGGAGATAATTAAGTGCATGTTGAACGCTATACAGATGGGCCAACCAGTTTCTGTCAGTACCTAAAACCCTAGTTGTCAGGGATTGCTTTAAGTCACGGTTCATTCGCTCCACAACACTAGTGCCCTCAGGCCGGTGTGGAGACGAAAATTTGACTTGGACCCCCAAAGATCTCATGGCTTCTTTGTATGCCTAAGGGGCGAACGCAGGACCTTGGCCAGAATGAAGGGTACTACATGCGAAAATTCCTACAAAGACACGCAAATCCCTGATGACAGTTCGAGCATCAGCACTCCGTTGTGGCCATACCCAAAGAAAGCGTGTGCACGAATCCATTGCAACTAAGATGTACTTATACGCAGTATCAGAGGAGAAAGGACCGCAGTGATCTAAATAAACGCATCCAAGTGGTTTATTAGATATGTACAACTGTGTTTGTGGCGGGCGCGCAGCAGTTGAAGGCTTAATCTGCTGGCAGATGTCACAATTAAGAACATAAGCACAAGTCTGTTTATAAAATCCGCGCCACCAGTAACGCTGTTGTAAGAGAGTAACAGTCTCTGAAACGCCGGCATGGGCAGAAGCCATACCTTCGTGAGCTGCTGTTATCAAAGAAAGTCTGCAGTCCGCGTTGGGAATTTACACGCCAAAGATAACCCCTGCTCACCCCCTTGGTAGCTTGGCACGAGCAGACAGGCTTATCCCGGAGGCGATGTGTAAAGCGTTTGCGCGCGCACCCAGCAACAACACCCAAGGCCCACCACAAAGGAAACTCCACACAAGGTATTATATAAAAATAACCTTTGTATTATACACAACACATTAGATAAAAACACACACTTTACAATGTGCCAACAGGCACGGGCAGAATTTACAAGGGATTATATATACAGGGGACAGGGCCACATGGACCACTGTCCGGAATTAGCACTTTGTAGAAATAGCACTTAGAACGTAGGAATAATATTTGAGAACATAGTACACAATAACATATATAACACCCAACCAGTAACTACTGGTAACCAGAAAGTACCACCTACGCAACCCTAACCACCTTAGGACAATACTGCGCAGGGAATCAGGACCTCACTAGCATCACCTGTACTAGAAGAAAAACAACCACCTAAGTATCACTCTACCTGTAGGGGTCTAAGCACATAAACACAGGATGCATAAAATACATTCAGAGGTGTGAAGCAAAGCACATGATGCATAAACACATTCAGAGGTGCAGGAAAGGTACAATGGCGCAAAAACTCACATTAGCCACTATCTGTGGCAGTCCCTGGGCCAACTGGCCTAGTAGGGGCAAGGACGCCCTGCGTCCAGAAAAGTCAGGGCACGGCTGCAGAAGCTGCGCAAGCTAAAACACAGAGGCCCCAACCTAAACGTTGCAGCTGCCCACTAAGTGCTGGGCAGCTGTAGGGACTGGGGCCTGGGCACCTCGGGCCCTTAGAACACTTATGGGAGTCGTTGGAGCCTGTCTGGGCTCTGAATGGTGTAGGCCACGCGTTGGAGCCTCTCTGGGCTCTAGCCAAATGATGGGTCAAACATGGGAGCCTTCTAGGCTCTCAGAACACATGTGCCCCCGTACGTTGGAGCTACACTGAGCTCTAAAACGAATATGCCCCCTTTGGCGGTAGCCCTTCTGGGCTTGAGAGGAATACTGCCCCCTTCGTTGGTGCGAGTCCCACTCGGGGGACTCTCTACAATACTGATGGCCCCTTCCTCGGCGGGAGCACACCAGCAGTTTCCTCGGGATCCCCGTGGGGGGGGGGGGCAGGCACTGGAAACGTGCCCCGGCTCTCTCTCACCCCCCCGGGCCCCTCCTCACCTGGTTGGCGGTTGCAGGTGCGCGGGGTGGGCTCCCGTCTGCCTCCTGCTCGTGTCGTTGGGCAGCGCGGGACTCTCCTTTCCCCAGGGGAGCTCCGCTGTCCTCCGCTGGCTTCTTCCGCTCCCGGGCAGATAGCCGGAACTCCCGTCACGCTGGGCCAAGCCCCGCCCACGTCAGCACCAGGACTGCCTGACTTCCTCTCTAAGCCCGGACCGGGCTGCAGCGGTGATTTGTCCGATCGCGGTGATGCGGGGTGGGCACCCGCGAGGGGGGTGAACTAGAACGGCAAGGTCCCTGGCGGGGTGGGCACCCGCTAGGGATATTGACTCTTCAATAAAGCGGGGTAGGCTCCCGCTCGGGCGCCACAATGCGGGGTGGGCACCCGCTTCGCTTTTATCATTCAAAAAGATCGAGGTGGGCACTCGATTTTGCGGCAATGTCCCTGGCAGGGTGGGCACCTGCCAGGGGATTCTAAGATTTGCAGAGAACGGGGCAAATGCCGGGTGGGCACCGGCTGGCAGCAGTAAAGCGCTCCTGAGCGCTAAGGCGAATAAAAGCGCTTCCAGGCGCTTAAGGACACACATGAAGCGCTCCCAGCACTTTAAAGGAGGATCCCCGTAGAATCCAGCAAAGTTCTTCCCTGCATGCAGCAGGGCAGGGGTGGGGGGCAAGGCTGGACCCAGAGCCAGCTCACTGGGCCTCCAGGCAGGGAGGTAGTCCAGGTGGCGGTCCTCTGGTCCAGCAGCAGCCCCCCTCAGGTAAGATCCTGGCAGAGAACAGTTTTTGTGGGGACACAGCCCCATTTTTATACAGCAAAACCCTTTGTTCTGGGTTCAGGGTGAGGGGGAAAACCAGTCGCAGCTGGTTGGGGAGCACCCTTGATGTGCTCAGCCCCTCACTCTATTCACTGGCAGGGCTAGGGTCGTCAGTCGCACCACAGGGGGCGGAGCCAGCATTGTGTGTGGAAAACCCTGTCCTATTTAGGACCCAGGTGTACTCCTCCCACCCATCTAGCTGCTGATCTCCCCATTCACCACTGGGTGACTCATCCTGACTCTGGGGAATCCCTAGCCCGTCACATGACATGACCAGCCAATCACGCGACAGACACACTGCACACAGAAGTGCCCACTTCTAGAAGTGGCACTTCCACACTAGGTACATGCACGCCGCACACATCATCGCGCAGCATTCTCTCCCACGAGTCCGCACATACCAAACTCGGGCCTGCACACCCCACGCATCAGGAACTACTAGGGACACATACATTCCCCATGCATTCCTATGGGAGGGCAGGCCTATCTCACCACATGCACTCAGAGCGCGCACGCACTTTACCCTGGGACACAGGGAAAGTGCGCAGAAACCAAAAATCACCACACCAAGTCACCAATAAAAAGCAAAAAGTTCAGGGGTGAACCTGCCAGAAGGGCCAAGTCCAACACAACCCCCTTCCAGCCAAAACGCAGGGCAGCCCAATCACCACCGTGATGGACTTCCCTGCTTGGGGCGATAGAACACGGACGCGGGCCCGCAACTGCAGGGACACCCTCCGGTTCTACGCCACGGTGAACCCATGGAATTCTTTCTAACACCACTGTCTGGACCAACTGGGCTACCCCACTGGTACTCCCAAGCTGTCCGCAGCCAAGACCAGGCCCTAGGCCACCCAGGTGCCACCGGTCCTTGCCTAATCACAGAGTGGGGGGTAGTAACCCCTGGCACATAGCGGCCATTCTCCACTCTTCCTCTCTGAAAGACAGGACTAGACTGCCACTGGTTCTCCAGCCTAGGGTCTACACCCTCAGGCGGACCAGGAGTCTCAGGGAAGGCTCTCCTCCCCCTACCTCTTCTCCTAGGGTTCCTCCTCCTCTGGCAAGGGGTACACCTAGAACGCCATTCCAACCCAGGGTTTAACCCCTCAGGTTGTACCGGGGCCAGAGGTGGGCTCTCCCACCCTCTGCACCCCCTTCCAGAGCCCTGCTCCCTACCAACTGGGGCGGTACCTCTGGAAGAAGAACCGGTCGGGACGCTGATTACAGACGTCCCACCCTTCAGGTCAGGCTGATCCCGAACCTGGCCTTCCAACCTCCGGCCTAGAACCTTTGGTGGAATAATCGCCTGGCACTCCAGGATTTTGGGGGACTAACACTCCCTCCCCCTGAGGCTATCAAATGACACATATGTCGAGCGACTGTCTGACTGGCGCTGATCTCCCGTCCCCTGTCCACCTGACAGTGCGCGGAGATCCCCCAGAACAGAAGTGGTGTCACCCTGGTCACTACACGGGATCCTAGCCCAACTGGGAAGTCCCTGACCCACCGGCTCTTCCACTGGGGAACTCATCCCCCAATCACTCACGCTGGACTCCTGTACCCTCCCTACCGGAGCGGTACTGCCAGACTCCAGAACCACAGGAGCCCTGTTTACAGGCGCTCCAGGTCCTCCACTCACTAAGAGATCTTCCTCAAGTGGACTAACAGGACAGCCTAGGTCCCCAACTTGGTGTTCCCTCATGAAACCATCCAAGTCCCGAGGCAGGGTTTCGGGCGTCTGGGGACCCTCGGTCACCCCCTCACTCCTGCTCCACTGAGCCAGGCAGTGAGCCCCTACACCCTCCTCGCTATCATGGGACCTAGCTGGGCTTCACTGAGCCTCCTCCACCACGCTGGGCTGGAGGATCTCTGACCCACTATTGTTGGAATCACTCACTAATGACACTAGAGAACCTCTGGCCCTTTCCCAGCGGTCTGCTTCCTCTGCAAGTTCAAATGGACAAAAAGAGTTATACCTCAACAGGTGTTGGCGCAACCCTGGAGAACAACTACTGAGCATCTGCTCTTTGATAATCAGACTATACAGTCCTTTAAAATCCTGTTTCGTGTTTACCCTTACCCAATCATACAGTGCATCATCACATTCCCCCAAAAACTCCTCCCAAGAATGGTGGGACAGCTTCCTACTGGCCCTGAACGTCAACCTATATTCCTCCTCCTCTCGGAACAAGGTACCACACTCGGGGAACTGGGAATGGGACTCTCTGTACTGCACTCTATAACGCTGCCACCACTGGACTCCACCCTCACTGGGGAATCCAGAAAACTACCACTATGCTCAGGGGACAGGGAAAGGGATGAGGCGCTATCTCCTACGCTGGACCCAGCAAGGGACTCCCTACCTACGGGGTCCTCACTCTCTACTGGCGTCCAGGTACTGTCATTTTCTTCTGAATCTTCAGGGCTCCCCACAGACCCACCACCCTCCAGGTGTGAGGCCCGGGCCCTTTCTTCCTCACTGCGCTCACGTTCCCATTCACCTGCTTGCCATCCAATCATGTGGTTCCTCAGTTCGTACACAGTGTCTGACTCTCTCACCCCTATGTTTCTTTCTCTACAGAACCTTTCCAACTCCTGCATACTGTAATAAACTAGATCACTGAGATCAAAAGAAGGCTCCATTCTGGCAGACGTTCTAGAGAAAAGATCACACAGGGAACCTAGAGGTCTGAGTTTAACACAGGAGTACACAATTCACAAAGGATTCGGCAAGCTCTCTATCCCAGAGAACTCACACTCACTTGCCTAGTGCCACACACCATTCATCCACACACACAACCCTCCCCTCGGACTGGTAAGGCAGTTTCTACCACCCCTGATTCCTCAACCTGACCACCAAGTGACACAGGTACCAACTCTGGGCGCAGGGCGGGGGACAAATGTACTGGACACTATTACGCTGCCACCACTGGATCCCACCGTCTGGTGAATCCAGAAACACAATGCACTTAGGGGGATGATCTACCCTCCCGAGCTAGGGACACCTAACTCACAATGCACAAAAACACATTTCCAAAGAAATGACAATTAAAAACAAACTTAGAACAATAATCCCTATACCATGTGATTATCTAAATGCAGAGTTTTGTAGTGCGGCCAGTTGCCGCTGCGGTACAGCGCAAACGCAATTCCAAATCCCACCGCTGATCACCAATGTTAGAAATGGGATTTCTGGTTGGCTAAGGCTTGCGCCAAAGTCAGGCAGAAACCACCACTCTAGTCAGGGCAAGGAAGTTACACGCCAAAGATAACCCCTGCTCACCCCCTTGGTAGCTTGGCACGAGCAGACAGGCTTATCCCGGAGGCGATGTGTAAAGCGTTTGCGCGCGCACCCAGCAACAACACCCAAGGCCCACCACAAAGGAAACTCCACACAAGGTATTATATAAAAATAACCTTTGTATTATACACAACACATTAGATAAAAACACACACTTTACAATGTGCCAACAGGCACGGGCAGAATTTACAAGAGATTATATATACAGGGGACAGGGCCACATGGACCACTGTCTGGAATTAGCACTTTGTAGAAATAGCACTTAGAACGTAGGAATAATATTTGAGAACATAGTACACAATAACATATATAACACCCAACCAGTAACTACTGGTAACCAGAAAGTACCACCTACGCAACCCTAACCACCTTAGGACAATACTGCGCAGGGAATCAGGACCTCACTAGCATCACCTGTACTAGGAGAAAAACAACCACCTAAGTATCACTCTACCTGTAGGGGTCTAAACACATAAACACAGGATGCATAAAATACATTCAGAGGTGTGAAGCAAAGCACATGAGGCATAAACACATTCAGAGGTGCAGGAAAGGTACAATGGCGCAAAAACTCACATTAGCCACTATCTGTGGCAGTCCCTGGGCCAACTGGCCTAGTAGGGGCAAGGACGCCCTGCGTCCAGAAAAGTCAGGGCACGGCTGCGCAAGCTGCGCAAGCTAAAACACAGAGGCCCCAACCTAAACGTTGCAGCTGCCCACTAAGTGCTGGGCAGCTGTAGGGACTGGGGCCTGGGCACCTTGGGGCCCTTAGAACACTTATGGGAGTCGTTGGAGCCTGTCTGGGCTCTGAATGGTGTAGGCCACGCGTTGGAGCCTCTCTGGGCTCTAGCCAAATGATGGGTCAAACATGGGAGCCTTCTAGGCTCTCAGAACACATGTGCCCCCGTACGTTGGAGCTACACTGAGCTCTAAAACGAATATGCCCCCTTTGGCGGTAGCCCTTCTGGGCTTGAGAGGAATACTGCCCCCTTCGTTGGTGCGAGTCCCACTCGGGGGACTCTCTACAATACTGATGGCCCCTTCCTCGGCGGGAGCAGACCGGCAGTTTCCTCGGGATCCCCGTGGGGGGGGGGGGCAGGCACTGGAAACGTGCCCCGGCTCTCTCTCACCCCCCCGGGCCCCTCCTCACCTGGTCGGCGGTTGCAGGTGCGCGGGGTGGGCTCCTGTCTGCCTCCTGCTCGTGTCGTTGGGCAGCGCGGGACTCTCCTTTCCCCAGGGGAGCTCCGCTGTCCTCCGCTGGCTTCTTCCGCTCCCGGGCAGATAGCCGGAACTCCCGTCACGCTGGGCCAAGCCCCGCCCACGTCAGCACCAGGACTGCCTGACTTCCTCTCTAAGCCCGGACCGGGCTGCAGCGGTGATTTGTCCGATCGCGGTGATGCGGGGTGGGCACCCGCGAGGGGGGTGAACTAGAACGGCAAGGTCCCTGGCGGGGTGGGCACCCGCTAGGGATATTGACTCTTCAATAAAGCGGGGTAGGCTCCCGCTCGGGCGCCACAATGCGGGGTGGGCACCCGCTTCGCTTTTATAATTCAAAAAGATCGAGGTGGGCACTCGATATTGCGGCAATGTCCCTGGCAGGGTGGGCACCTGCCAGGGGATTCTAAGATTTGCAGAGAACGGGGCAAATGCCGGGTGGGCACCGGCTGGCAGCAGTAAAGCGCTCCTGAGCGCTAAGGCGAATAAAAGCGCTTCCAGGCGCTTAAGGACACACATGAAGCGCTCCCAGCGCTTTAAAGGAGGATCCCCGTAGAATCCAGCAAAGTTCTTCCCTGCATGCAGCAGGGCAGGGGTGGGGGGCAAGGCTGGACCCAGAGCCAGCTCACTGGGCCTCCAGGCAGGGAGGTAGTCCAGGTGGCGGTCCTCTGGTCCAGCAGCAGCAGCAGCAGCCCCCCTCAGGTAAGATCCTGGCAGAGAACAGTTTTTGTGGGGACACAGCCCCATTTTTATACAGCAAAACCCTTTGTTCTGGGTTCAGGGTGAGGGGGAAAACCAGTCGCAGCTGGTTGGGGAGCACCCTTGATGTGCTCAGCCCCTCACTCTATTCACTGGCAGGGCTAGGGTCGTCAGTCGCACCACAGGGGGCGGAGCCAGCATTGTGTGTGGAAAACCCTGTCCTATTCAGGACCCAGGTGTACTCCTCCCACCCATCTAGCTGCTGATCTCCCCATTCACCACTGGGTGACTCATCCTGACTCTGGGGAATCCCTAGCCCGTCACATGACATGACCTGCCAATCACACGACAGACACACTGCATACAGAAGTGCCCACTTCTAGAAGTGGCACTTCCACACTAGGTACATGCACGCCGCACACATCATCGCGCAGCATTCACTCCCACGAGTCCGCACATACCAAACTCGGGCCTGCACACCCCACGCATCAGGAACTACTAGGGACACATACATTCCCCATGCATTCCTATGGGAGGGCAGGCCTATCTCACCACATGCACTCAGAGCGCGCACGCACTTTACCCTGGGACACAGGGAAAGTGCGCAGAAACCAAAAATCACCACACCAAGTCACCAATAAAAAGCAAAAAGTTCAGGGGTGAACCTGCCAGAAGGGCCAAGTCCAACAGACCCCCAAAGATCTCATGGCTTCTTTGTATGCCTAAGGGGTGAACGCAGGACCTTGGCCAGAATGAAGGGTACTACATGCGAAAATTCCTACAAAGACACGCAAATCCCTGATGACAGTTCGAGCATCAGCACTCCGTTGTGGCCATACCCAAAGAAAGCGTGTGCATGAATCCATTGCAACTAAGATGTACTTATACGCAGTATCAGAGGAGAAAGGACCGCAGTGATCTAAATAAACGCATCCAAGTGGTTTATTAGATATGTACAACTGTGTTTGTGGCGGGCGCGCAGCAGTTGAAGGCTTAATCTGCTGGCAGATGTCACAATTAAGAACATAAGCACGAGTCTGTTTATAAAATCCGCGCCACCAGTAACGCTGTTGTAAGAGAGTAACAGTCGCTGAAACGCCGGCATGGGCAGAAGCCATACCTTCGTGAGCTGCTGTTATCAAAGAAAGTCTGCAGTCCGCGTTGGGAATCAATCTGTCACCAACGTCATTAATTCTCACATAGGGAACTTTATCAGGACTTAAATGATAAGAGTATTTAGAAGGGAAACCCCTAGGGTAATTACTTCCCTTCTCTGTTGCAGCAATAGCTGTCAAGATGTCATCATCAATCTTACTTTTGGATCTTGTAACTGCTGCTACTAGATAAGTTGCCATTGCTGTTTTCGCTGCTCCGTCAGCTAAGCTGTTTCCGACCGCGTGGACACCTACTCGCTGGTGCCCAAGAGTATGAATTACATTCACGAGAGGCAGATGCTGTTTAAGTTCTGCGACTCAAACCCAAAGCATTTTATGCTTGATTGTGCTACCTTTGGAATCACGATACTCATTTTGAGACCAAAAGAATAAATTGTCGTTAAAGACTGAACACAGTAAAAAGAGTCACTCACTATAAGAGTAGTAACTCGAGGATCAGCAAACTCCAGTGCAAGCACCAGAGCACGTAGCTCTGCCAACTGGGCGGTACAATCACCCAATGACTGCGTGTGCACGACATCAGACTTGAATTCACCATTCACGAAAGTACCAGCCACTATTGCGCAGGTCGCTGAATATGCATGCTTAGATCTCGTCGCCGGTTGCGCCGAACCGTCAGTGTAAATGGCACATTGATAATCCTCAAGCGGGCGCA
Organism: Triturus cristatus; assembly: GCF_964204655.1. Taxonomy (NCBI): domain Eukaryota; kingdom Metazoa; phylum Chordata; class Amphibia; order Caudata; family Salamandridae; genus Triturus; species Triturus cristatus. The sequence continues at coordinate 903,907,221 of NC_140593.1, forward strand.
AGGACAGAGGAGCTGGATGAACAAATTCATACTGCAAGTACTCCTGAGTCTGCAATGAGGCATCAAAGATATAATTGACATCCGGCGATGTCAAAGAAGTAGCCCATTGTATCCAACGTGGATGCAAAGCTTTAGAATTGGGTACACTGGCTTTCGTTACTGCCTCTAGAGCAGGATACGGTGTGACAACCAACATGCGTTTCCCTTGCGACAGCGCTCTCTCCTTTAGAATCGCCATCTGCACTGCAGTCAAAACTTTCTCGACAGTTGAAAAGCGCATTCCAGCCGAAGTGTACAAGTGTGATTTGTAAGCAATGGGGACTGTGTCGCCCTCATTGAATGTTAAGTACGTGAAACCCACTACGCCAGGTACAATTCTTATTACCAGGTTAGTGTCGTTATCACGTGTCAGTAAGTATTTTGAAGCAAGAAGATCAGCTTGCAAAGATTGCAAGATAGCTGAATGTTCTGGCAGCCAGCTCAATTTGGAAAAAGTAGGTTGTACCAAGGCACATAAAGGCTAGATACGCTGGGCATAATCTGGAATGTAAGTACGCCCGAAATGTTAAAAACCCGGCAGAGATTGTAGTTTCTTCAGTGTTGTAGGAGCACGCAAGCATGCACACTTCTCCAGGAAGTGAGGGCTAATTCTCGACCTTCGTTGTTGAGTTCATAGCCCCAAAACAACACTGTATACTCTGCAATGTGTGACTTAGCAAAGTTAAATTTGTAACCGAAGTCCGCAAACATGACAATGGTGCGGTCAATGCGACACAGATGCGGCCATAATTCATCATCAGTGAGATAGATATCATCAACATATGAGTACGCATCAGGTTCAATGCTCTCTAACAGAGAGACTACACGTGCGGGAAAGACGCCTGGACTGTTTTTATAGCCCATGGCTAATATTTTAAACTGTTTTTGTTTGGCGCCCGAAGTAAAGGCTGTCCATTGACTACTAATCGAGGACAGATTATGGCTGTAAAAGCCATTGGAGATGTCATGTGTGGTCTTAAACCTTTTTCTCACAAGACTATCAACTAGGGTAGAACTGTGGGTATTTTGTACAGCACAGGTCCGACAATGAGAGTTCAAATGCCGTTAATCTAAAACTAGGCGGTACGACCCATGAGGTTTAGTTACAGTGAATAGAGGATTATTCATCGGTGACACATATGTTTCAATAACACCTTGATATTCCAATTGTTCAAGGATTTCCGCGACGTGAGATCTAGCTTCTCGGCGCATGGGATATTGGTGTTGCGGCTGGGGCATAGACCGTAATGGAATCTCATGGCTAGGCGACAACTTATCCCACCCAACCTGAGTACGGTACAACGCCGGAGCAAGCACCTGAGCCAACTCTTCTGCAAAGTTCTGAGCCTGGTCCTTCGGCACTGTGTGCGTGAAAGATGGGAGGATTACCTCCTCCCCTTTAGGAGCGGCCAAAACGAAAGCTGGAGGCCAGTCCGCCTCTGCTAACAGAATGTCAGATGTAGAGGTCAGATTTTCCCCAAAAATCCCTTTTATGGTACGTTGTATGTCACCTTCTATTAAAAGGACTATGTCATATAGTCTGTCAGGGGGAGCCACTCTAGTATCAGCAGTTTCCACAGTAATAAATGTGTCAGTTGCTGTTGCCTTCAGATATGGACGCAGTGCTTGCCGCACTACTGTAACCTCCGCTGCATACATTGTTATTGGACCTTGACGGCTTCTGCACACAGTGTTCAGACTAAGGTCGCAGTGCACGTCTAGGGATGTGAAAAACAGACCGTTCTCATGTGAAGAAAAAGCAAGCAAGCAGTTCTTCTTGTAATAACAGCTACCTGCAGTGTCGCGTGCAAAAGCAGCAAAAGTGGCAAGATGGCATTTTACATCTAAGGCACTTATGCTAACATAGCAATGTGTGTACATGGAACTCCGTCTCCACTACAGTAGCTTGGTACAAAACAGTCAGGCTTAACTTAAAGGCAATGTGTAAAGTATTTATGCCTCAAAAAAAGAGCAAATGGGCGAAAATACAACACAAGAAAAATACCACACCAATTTAGAAAATTGGTGTCTGTGAGAAGTTGGGCTGGTATATGCTGTCCACTAGTTAAAGTGGGCACCTTGTACCAGTCCAAACAAACCCCTTATGGTGATAGGTTAAAGACAACCTTTATTAAAAGCTATCCTAGTGGTAGCTATGGAGAGCAGAATTCAGGCTAAGTCTTGAAGGAATGTAAAGCAGCTTGTTTTACCAGTGTATAATCTCTTGAATGACCAAATGAAAGGACAACCACACCATGTATATATTTAAGATAAAACACACCCCTCTAGTCTCTTTATGAGGCTGAAGTTCGAAGTACTTAAGATACAAGTAAGTATTCAACAGTAATAGCACCAATACACGTTTGGGCCCTAGGGGTGTACCAAACCATATACCAATAAAAGGGTATAAGAACCACGACTGAACTAGACACAATGCCTAGAGCCTGTAGAGTGCTTGGACCACAAGGAACCACCCAAGGTAGTGACACAGGGGACCCACGGGGGACGCGTGCAGTGTGAGAACACAGCGCAAATCGCCGTTAACTTCTATGGGTAAAGTCGCGGTTGGAAATTAAGAGTTTAAGGACACTTAAAGGACGACTACCAGCAAACCCTTTTGGACTTGAGGTGTCTAGGGCCAACACCCACGGGAGCACCGGAGTACTCGAGTTACCTCACCCAGGGAAGCCGTGTGCATAAGTGTTATGGTGTCGGGTCGCTGAGTCTTTATCAATGGAAGCTGGCAAAGAAGTGCTGCTGCCGTGAAGAGGAGAAGTGTCCGAGGAGAGCCAAGCCTGGATCGAGGATGGAAGGAACCTGAAAGCAGAGGGGACAGAGTCTGGGTCACTTGCCAGTGACCAGGGGCACGATAGTCCAATGCCCACAGATGTAGGGTGCTTCAGGTGAGTTGACGGGTGTCTTGACTCTTCAGCCGCGAGCTCCAGGAGGCGTTGACAATGACCAGGAGCTGGATTCGAGCTGTCCCACAAAATTTGTTGAGTGCTGCGGTGTCGGCGACCAGGATGGACCCAACAAGCCTTGGCAACAGCAAGTCAAGGGGAAATAGAAGAAAGACGTTGGTGCAGACCAGCAAGGTCTGGGGGACTCACCCAGCAAGGATAAGCCGGGGCACATCTGGAGCAACCAGGAAAGCCCAATCAGAAGAGGAGTTGCCTTCGTGGGGACCCACTAGCCAATGGGCTAGCGATCACGAAGGAGCCTCGAGCAGTCGCACTGAAAACTGGCCCACGGGTCACTCGTGGAGTGGAGGCCAGAGATCTTCACTGCTGTAGATGCCCAAGGCTGGGGCTATTCGGAACCCAAAGCACAACTTTGAGAAAGACCAGGAAGATGATGGACTGGCAAAAGTTCACGGTGTCCAGGGGTCACAGTTCCACGTCACCCACGATAGCCATAGGCCTCAGCTTTGCTGTGGACTCAGGGTAGTCTCGGGAAAGTCTTGAAATCCCCCTCTGGTGATGCAAAGACTTCGGCGTCCAGTGGGAGCTTCAGAGTTGCAGACCGGACATTTGCTTCTTTGGTGCCTGTCAAGCAGGGGAGTCACTCCTTGACCCCAAGGGAGATTTCTTCAGTCTTCTAGCAGAAATAGAAAGTCGAAGGTCCAGGATATATGTTGCAAAGTTTCGTCCAGGGTAATCTAAAATCTCAAGGACTGGGTTCCCATACTTATACTAAGGTGGGGGGTTGGACATACTCTAGGGACCCACCTATGGGAGGGTTTGGAAAGAGGGGTGGTTACACCCATTTTCTTTGTCCAGTTTTGCGCCAGAGCAGGGGTAGGTAGCCCCTGCAACCGGTTTGAACTGGTCTGTGCACAGGGACACCAAGTGTGCCCCCAGTGCCGGACTTCAAAGCACCAGAGAGTGCTCCCACCCAGCCCCAATACACATCTGCTTGTCTGGGGAGGTGGTTACACCTCCCTGGGACAGGAAACCTATTTTCCAGGCCTCCCTTGCCGGAGTTCCGGTCAGCAGCAGGAGGCCAGACCTGTGTCTGTGGCAGTGGCATCCATTTTGTGATGCCAGGGCTTTAGAAAGTCTTTACCGGGTAGACCAGTGTGAACATGTCTCTCCCTCTAGAAGGGTGGAATGCTACCCCCGCTGCCAGAACTGGCGGGGGGGGGGGGGTAGTATTCCAAAGTGTTTGACACCAAACACGACATGTTTCCGTGCAGCCAGTCCAAAGTTAGCATTTACCGCGAGGTTATAATGCACTTAAGAGTATCTGGTCAGGCTGCACCACAAACAGCATCAGAGGAGGTACTCCGAACGCAGCAGAGGGGCTGTGCTCATGCAGGGGCACCCTCTCACATAAAAACCAAGCACTCTGCCTACAGGATTGTTAAGGCCTGCCATAGGAGTGACTTATAGGTTTTATATGTGTGTGCAATGGTAGTGATACAGGTAGCCTATACCACAGTAAGGGGTGCAGGCACCACCTTACCCAGGCTGCAGTAGCAGACCTGTGGTGTCATTTTGGAGTGCTTCCCAGGGGTGGCATAATACATGCTTCAGCCCTTGGTAGGCCTCTGAGGTACCTCTGCCCTGGGTACATAGTATACCATATACTAGGGACTTATAAGGTACTCCAGAATCCACTTAGAGATGTACCTAATGTACATGGAAACCATTTTAGAGCGGAAGCAGCTAGGCTGTGGTCCTGATTAGCAGGGCCCCAGCCAGACTAAGGTCGAAAAACAGTGAAACACCAGCAAAAAGTGGGGGTACCCATGTGAAGCTCTTCTACAGTGTCCTTTTTAATAAATTATTTGACACCAAAACAACACAAATCCAATCAGTAGAACTAAAGACAGGCAATTTCAAAAGCTTAGGTGAATATAGTGCCAAAAGTACAAAGCACCAGTCACGGTTTTCTGGTCATGCTCGACCAGGGGAAAGACACAAGTTCAGACCGACCACAATGGAGTGTGGACTAGACATAGGACTCAGGTTAGTCCCGCTGAAAAAGTTAACCTCTTAAAGTCCAATGAGAAGAGACTAGTTTACAGTAGAGGAGGCCGCGAGGAGAGCTTCACAAACAGTCATCGCTGTAGCGTGAAGGAGCCAGGCATCGGGATGGTCATCACTGTAGTGCGAAGATCTTCTCAAGCATCATGGATGGTTGTTGCTGGAGCTTCGCGTTAATGGTCTTTGTGGGCTGACGTTGCTGTAGTGCGAAGTGCAGATCTTGTGTTGCTGATCATCACCGGCAGTCAATGTAGCATGAAAAGTCGGGTCCATCGGAACTTCAGGTTGGTCTTCATTTCGGGTGGCAAGAACTCAGTGCGAACAAGCCAGTTCGAGGTCACAAAGAGCTCAAAACTCCAGGATTTCTCACTTTTCGCTAGAGGAGCACACTCTGATGCCATCCAAGGGCCCAGAGCCCAGGACTTGGTGAGGCTGCTTTCGGGGATTAGGGACTCACTCTAGCAGAGGCCAGCAGGGGCTCAGGCAGGTCCAATTGCAGGTCAAGGCAGGTCCAGTTGCAGCAAGTCCGCTGGACAATTATAGGGAGGCCTCTGACACTTGTTATGTCACTGTGGTACAGAACTAGAGGTAAATCAGCTGACCCTTGCAGTCACTCTAGCTTGAATGAAGGGAGCAAGTCCGGTCTTCCTTCTCAGTGATCAAGACAGGCATTCAGCAGCAGAGCAAGCCTTCTTCTGTAGTATTCAAAGGTCTAGGTGTGAACTGAAAAGTGCATCTTAGGCTCCAGTGTTTAAACCTGGTTCCTGCTTGGAAGCGGGAGAAAATTCTAGACTTCCTCCCACACCTGGTTCTGGAATGTCCTTCCTTCCCAGGCCCCAAGATGTCTGGGGTAGCAAAAGGTTACTGTGAAGCTTTTTTAAGTACAAGTGTGGTAGGTGAAAGCTCCGCCCCATCCATCTTATCAGGATAGCCAGTCCAATCAACAACAAACACCCAGTTCCCCCTTTGTGACTCTGTATTGGAGGAATACACAAAGGCCAACTACACCTAGTCATGTGACCCAAGACACAGGCTGCAGGCACCAAATGGTTAGAACAGGAAAATGTGACTTTTTAAAAGTGCCATTTTCAGAATTGTGACTTCAAATTTGACTTGACCATTAAAGAGCATTCGACATTACAATTCTTTAGAGACCAAACATGACATTTCTACTCGTCCCTAAAAAACTTTATCACTTATTGAATTAATAAGGAAATCCAATCTTATCCTATGAAAGAGGTAGGCCTTCCAAAAGTGAAAAACAAATTTAAGAGTGTTTCACTATTATGACATGCACAATTTAAAAGTACATGTCCAACGTATTAAGTGCACTACATGCAGCCCTAAGAGCTGGTTACGGCTTACTGTAGGAGTGACATATCTATTAAAAAGAAAGACTGAGGCCTGGAAAAAAAAAATTGCAGGTCGAAATGGCAGTTTAAAATTGCACACAGGATGCAATGGCAGGCCTGAGACATGTTTAAAAGGTATCTTGAGCCAGTGGCACAATAAGTGCTGCAAGCCCACTAGTAGCATTTAATTTACAAGCTCTGGGTACATGTAGTACCACCTTACTAGGGACTTACAAGTAAATTAAAAATGTCAATTTGATGTAAGCCAGTTTTACCATGTGCGAAAGAGTGGACATGCTCTTTACCACTGGTTAGCAGTAGTGACGTCCACAGAGCCCTAAAAGCCAAAACAACAGGTGCAGAGAACAGGAGGGGTGACCAAAAAATGTTTGAGGGTGATCCTGCAGAGAGTGCCAAATCCAACACTGATGCTTACCAAATCTCAAATTAGAAATTGCTACAAAATAATCGTGGACCTTAAAGAATCACTATTGGGTAATGATAAGCCTTAGCATATACTATTTTGTGATTCAGAAATAGCAGTTTGATAAAAAAAATCACCATTTTCAAATTACAAATTTTAAGCTTTTGTACATCAGACCCATTGGTTTTTAAGGAGACTCAGTAGAAGAGGACATCAGACAGATGTGGACATAGAGAAATAGAATTAAATTAACAATGGTATAGAAATAAGAAACTAGAAAGATAGAGGGACTGTGGAGTTGAATACTATTGGAATGAGAGCAATAAGAAAAGTGATGTAAAGAGTTGCTGTTTCCTTCTACCTTTGTGAAATTCAAGAGAGATTACTACATTGGAGCTAAATGAGACTAAATCTAAACAGAATGGTTTAGTTCCCTTTTGAGATGTTTGGAGATGGACTGAGATCTACGGGAGTGGGTTTTGAACATGGGATTGTTTGGATGAATGTCTAACTATCACTATCCATGAGATCTGAATCTTCTTATTAAGTTAAATTGAACTCAGCCAAGCATGTTTGAAGGTACACCTGGCTCCTAATTGGAGCCTATTGAGGGATTTCAAGATTGGACTGATAGATCAGTTGAAATTAGCAAGTAACATAGCACCCCACTATGTGAAGTGCAGATTTTCATGGGTGTCTCGCTTATCTTAGGCATGCCAAGTGAAAGGGTTTCCTTATTTGAGCCAGGCGAGCCCACTGTACCATCAGCTGCAGGGTTCAACGATTTAATATTTTTGATTAGCCTGAAATGGTATTGAACCCTGGCCTGGTCAGGGATGGAAAGATCAAATCTGAACTCACTAGCTTGGGTGGAGCGGAGAGATAGGGCACACTTTACAAGCTTAAGGGAGATGCCCAGCGTGGTAATTGAGGTCAGACAATTTTGAATTATGAGCCAATCAGAATGATCTGTGTCTTTACAGGATTCAGACTGAGGAAGTGTTGAGCTACTGATAACTCTGTTTTTTCCAGCATGATGGGAGTTTGAAGTCACAGTCAATGTGTATTGTTGGGACTCAATGCTAAGGTCATCCATTATGAAACGTAGAGGTTCCGCACATAGATTAAAAGGTGAGGGAGCAAGGACTGCTGCTTGCAGAATACCACAACAAACATGGGAGGGACGAGAAAGGGGCCCATTACATGTCAATTATTGGCTGCAGCCCTTAAGAAAAGAAGAAAACTACCTCAAGACATCATCTTTGGTGCTTAAGCGCTGTTCAGGGATGTTAACAAGTTATGATCTGCAGTGGTGGATGAAAGAAAGGAATTTAAGGAGTGAAAGAGGAAGGGAGGAATCAAGGAGCAATGGAAGGGAAAAGGGGGTAACATACCAGGAAACGAGCAGGGAAGGAAGGAAGGAAGAAAGGGATGCTATGATTACTTACCGGTAATCCCCATTACTCTTAGTCCTACTCGTCCTCGACCCAGTCATCACTAATGAGGTATTCCACAAGACAGGAAACAAAACAGGAAACGCTTTTTAGGCTCCACCCACCCTCCCGTCAGGGGCTATAAGAACCCAGCCAACCAAAAGCACATCCTGACATACCAAGCAACAAAGGCCTGGACAGGGAGGGCGGGCGGGAAGTATGACTGGGTCGAGGACGAGTAGGACTAAGAGTAATGGGGATTACCGGTAAGTAATCATAGCATTACCTCTACGTCCCTCGTCCTCGACCCAGTCATCACTAATGAGGCATACCAAAGCACCCCCAACAACAGGCCTTTGGCAAACCACACAGAAAACAGAGACCGAACACAAAGAGGCGTGCAGTAAAAAACAGTTTAATGAAAAAAACACAGAATCAGGGAGGCGGAACAACCTCCACAGCACGCAACACACCACTACCGAAATTGGTCCGGTCAGACAGAGCACAATTCAAGCGATAGTGCCTCACAAAAGTAGACTCAGAGGCCCAAGTCCCAGCCTGACAGATTTCATCAAGGGAAACCCCATGAAAAGCAGCCCAGGAAGCAGAAACACCCCTAGTGGAACGGGCCTGAACACCAGAAGCGCAAGGCAAACCAGATCCCTGATAAGCCAAAGAAATAACAGACTTGATCCAGCGACCAAGAGTAAGCCGAGACGCAGCTTTACCCTGACCAGCCAAACCAAAAGTCACAAAAAGGGAGTCCGAGGAACGGAACCCCGCAGACCGTGCAACATAAAGGGATAAAGCACGCCGCACATCCAAAGAGTGAAGCAACAACTCAGCAGGGGAAGAAGGAGAAGGACAGAAAGAAGGAAGAATCAACTCCTGAGAGCAATGAAACCTAGAACGAATCTTGGGAACAAAACCAGGATCCAAAGAAAGGACCACCGCGTCATCCAAGAAACGCAAAAAGGGAGGAGAACAACGCAAAGCAGTGAGTTCACCCAACCGCCTGGCAGAAGTCACAGCAACCAAAAACGCCACTTTAAAAGAGAGAAACTTAAGGTCCACCGACTCCAATGGCTCAAAAGGAGCAGACTGCAGAGCACCCAAGACCAAAGAGAGATCCCAAGGAGGAACCGGAGAGCGTGAAGAAGGAGATGACAGAGAGAAACTCCGGAACAAACGGGAAACCAACAAACCATCCGCAGTAGGAAGAGAAGCCGGATCCCGGAAAGCCCGAAGAGCAGCCCACTGGCCCCTCAGAGTAGACAAGGCATATTTCTTCTGAAACCCATCCAAGAAAAACTGCAGAATGGAAGCGATAGGACAAGAGACAGGAGAGAGACCAAGCCCCGCACACCAAGAGGAGAAAGAAGCCCAATGTTTAGAGTAGGAGGACAAAGTGGAACCCCTACGAGACCCTTGCATCACAGTGATGAGGTGATCAGGCAAACCCCGGACCCCAAGCGACAGCCGTTCAACCTCCAAACCGCCAAGGTGAGAGGGACCAGGAGGGAAGGGTAGGGGGACCTCAGGGGAGACGGATGAAGTGGCAGAATCCAAGGAGGGCCCACCGCCAGGCTCAACAACAAAGGGAACCAGGACCTCCGCGGCCAGTGAGGTAAGACCGCTACCACCTGGGCACCCAACCTCTGGACCTTCAGCAAGAAGGCAGGAATCAGGGGGAAGGGGGGGAAGGCGTACAGCAATCAAGGGGGCCACCGAAGAGACAACGCCTCCACCCCCCAAGCACCCAACTCCGGGGCCCGAGAACAAAACAGGGGGAGTTGAGCATCCGCCCGGGAGGCAAACAAGTCCAGCAGGGGAGTCCCGAACCTCCGACAGATCAACCGGAACAACCTGGGGGAGAGACACAGGGAGAGGGAAGACGGAAACCTGCGACTCAAGGCGTCCGCCACCACATTGTCTACCCCCCGGATATGCTGAGCCGAGAGAGCCAGAAGATGACGCTCCGCCCAACCCGCAATCGCACAAGCCACCAAATTCAAGGAAGGGCTGCGAGTACTGCCCTGGTGGTTGATGTAAGCCACAGTCACGGTGTTGTCCGACCTCACCAGGACATTGCACCCCAGCAGACGGGAATGGAAGAAACGAAGAGCCCTGGCCACAGCAGACAGTTCCCTCCAATTGGACGAGCGACGGGACTCCATCCGGAGCCAGCGAGCCTGAACAGACCACTGTCCCAACGTGGCCCCCCAACCGGCCGCACTGGCATCCGTCGTCAACACCAAAGGGGGCGGCAGGTGAATCCACATCCCCTTCGAGAGATTCGCGGAATCCAGCCACCACTGGAGATCCGACACCACCCCCAAGAACACAGGCACAGACAGAGCATAGTCCTGAACCGGAAACGGCACCCAACGCTGAACATGCCACAGCAGAGGCCGCAGATGAACCCTGGCCCAGGGCACCGTGAAGACAGTAGCGGCCATATGACCCTGAACCTCGAGCCACTGAAGAAGGGGAGCCGCAGCCTGGGACAACAAGATCCGCAACAGGGACTGAAGACGCCGAATCCGAGAATCCGGCAGGAACACCTTGCCCAGGACGGAGTCGAAGATGGCCCCAATGAAAGTCCGTCGAGTGGCAGGAAGAAGCTGGCACTTTGGAAAGTTCACCAGAAAACCATGACTTTCTAGCGTAAGGATGGTCAATGAAAGGTGCTGAGACATGACCTCTGGGGAGGGAGCCTGGAGCAGCCAATCGTCCAGGTAGGGGAACACAGACACCCCCCGGAGGTGAAGAAGGGCCACCAAAGGAGCAACCACCTTGGTGAACACTCGGGGAGCGGACCGGAGACCAAACGGAAGGACACAGAACTGCCAATGATGACCCTCCAGGCAGAAACGCAGGAACATCTGATCCTCCCGGGCCACCGGCACATGAAGGTAGGCGTCCTGGAGATCCAGAGTAGTAAACACCCATCCGGCCTGAATCAGCGGGACCACTCGCTGCAAGGTCTCCATTTTGAACGGGATCTTCTTCACAAATAGGTTCAGACTCCGGAGATTGATGACAAGCCGGAACCCCCCCGTGACTTTCGGCACCAGGAAAACAATCGAATAGGTCCCCAGACCCCACTCCAACCTGGGAACGGGAACAATAGCGTTCTTGAAAAACAGGGCCTGAACACCGTCCCTCAAGGATTGGCGACGGGAGTGGCACAAGGGAGTCGGAGTCCGCACTACACCCGAGGGAGGCGGAGGGGACAGAAACTCGATCCGATACCCCCGGTCCAGGACATCCAGCACCCACTGATCCGAGGTTGACAGACGCCAGGCTGGAAGGAACAACCTCAATCTCCCACCAACCATGGACGTCACTCCAGTGGGATCCACGAACGGAGGGGCATAGTCAGGAACGCTGCGGCCCAGGACCAGCATCACGAGGAGGCTTCTTCTGGAACTTCCGAGGGAAACCACGACCAGCTCCACGAGAACCTTTAAAGGAGGAGTGCTGAAACCGGGAAGGTTGACGAAAAGACTTGGCCTGCGAAGAGGAAAAATCTTTACGGGAAGGTTGCCTCCGGAAGGAAAAGGAATGTTTACGTTCTTTAAACACTTTATGCAGTTTGTCTTCCAAGGCATCCCCAAAGAGACGAGGGCCAGTAAAAGGTAAACGTAAGGCCATGGACCTCTGGGCGGCATCAGTATTCCAACCTTTCAACAACAGATTCCTACGAGCCGCGATAGAGGAACCACAAGACAGAGCAGAAGCACGTACGGAATCAAAGGCAATATCCGATAGGAACTCAGCCTGACGTTCCATCGATTCCAGTAAATCTGGACAGCAACCACCCTCCTGCATAGTCGAGAACAAAGTCTTAAAGTCAGTCAAGAGTGATTGCGCCACACAAGTACCGTAAATACCTCCACGGATGGCAAGGTGAGAACCAGCATAGGATTTGCGCAAAGCAGTGTCAATCATTTTATCCACTCCATCTTGAAGAATGTTATCATCAGCCATGGAAGGACGACCAACCAAACTAGCGACAATGGAGTCCACACGCACAGACTCAGGAAAGGACTCCTCCATGTCCTGCAAAGGGTAGAGCTTCGACATGAAGCGCGGCAACATAATATGATCAGGGTCTTTCCACTCATTCAAGAGTACATCCATCACAAATGGATGTACAGGAAGCGAAGACGTAACAGGCTTCCTAAATTGAGGTAGAACTGCATCCGAAGAAGTGCTGGCCACAGCGTCATCTGGGAACCCCATGTTCTCACGCACATGAGAAAGTAAGTCCGGCAACAGTTCCCTGGAGACATACTTTCCCTTTAGATCCACCGCACTCAAAGAAGCATCATCAGAGGATCCCGAAGAGGAAATGTCAGAGTAAAAAGCCGCGTTTCCACCAGAACGACCCCCAGCAGACTGTTTGGAGGACTTCAGGTCAGATAAGGTCTCCAAAATAAGACGCTTCAAATGGACATCATCCAGCTTGGGACGCTTCCCAGGGGGTACAGGATCCGCACTGTCCTGAGGAGAAGAGGAAGAAGACACAGGAAACACATGCCTCCTCTTCCTATGATGCTTCCCCATCAAAGCAGCAGCCAAAGAATCAGAAGAGCAAAACAGCAAGACCAACCAGGAGCAGCGAAGTTTAGAGAACAGACGACCAACCTCCTTTTCAAGAAGAGGAACCCCAGAAAAACCCCGCCCCCAACAACCCGGCAGAAACCCGAAACCGAGGCAAAAGGGGGCGTGGCCAAAATCGGAACTTAGAAAATAAGGCAGCGCGCGGCCGCCGAAAGCAGAGAAACCACGAACTGTAGCAGCGCAACCGGAGTCCACCCGGGTGCTGCAAAGCCAAGAAGAAAAAACAGCGCAACCGGAGCCCACCCGGCGCTGAGCATACAGGTGGAAAAACGAAGGAGCACACGGCCCCCAACCCGAGCGCTCCCAGGCCGGAGACGAGCAGCGCAACCGGAGCTCACCCGGGCGCTGTCGACAGTTCCATAAAACGAAGGAGCACTCGGTCCCCAACCCGAGCGCTCCCAGGACCGAGGCGAGCATCGCAACCGGAGCTCACCCGGGCCTGCCAGAACTGCCCCAGAAATCAGGAAGCGCTCGGCACCCCAACCCGAGTGCGCCAGAAGCAGCGGAGAATGGAGCGCCCGGACCCCACCCCGGGCGCTCCACACAGAAGGCAGGGAAAGACAGGAAACGGAGCGCCCGGCCTCACAAACCCGGGCGCTCCCAACCAACCGCCATGACTGCCAGAACAGAGCAGAGGACAGAGCCCCAAACCTGGGAAGAAAAACCGGAACACAGAGACCCCAGGCGCTCCTCAAAGGCAAGGGAAAAACTCACGTGACCAGCAGAACAGGCACCCAGGAAGCCAGCACAGTCCAGCAGGACCAGCAACCAGGAACCTGCAGAGTCCAGGAAGCCCAGCAGCCCGACTCAACGACGTCCCACGGAGGCCCAGCAGCGCCCCCAAAGCCCAGCAGAGGAGGACACCACAAGACACCACGAAGCAGGTAAGTGCCCGGCACCTACCCCAGCGTCCCCGTCAGGTCCACCGACAGGAAACAAAACAGGATGTGCTTTTGGTTGGCTGGGTTCTTATAGCCCCTGACGGGAGGGTGGGTGGAGCCTAAAAAGCGTTTCCTGTTTTGTTTCCTGTCTTGTGGAATCCCTAATTAGTGATGACTGGGTCGAGGACGAGGGACGTAGAGGTAATGCATGTGTACTTTTCTTAAACATGACACACTACACAAACATTAGCAGGGCACCCTACATTTTGAGAACCACCTTGTAGTCACCTGCAAAGAAGCATTGAAAGTTCAAAGCAGTTCAAAACAATTTCTTAGGAACCACCAATGGTGCAACAATATTTAGAGGTTACTAAACCTAAGGCTGCCGATTCTTGGTTTCACTTCTTGTCTCATTCTCCCCCCAGCCTACACTTACTGTCTTTTTATCTCATTCCTAAACTAATTTTATTCTCAAATGTGTTTCTCTTTGTCCTACTGTTGTCTTATCTTTCTATTTCTCCTTTTCCCCCCATTTTGACTTTCTCTCTATTCCTCTAGGTCTCAGTCTGACGATAGAAAATAAGTCCCAATCCTCAAAAAATGAGTGCTGATGACCACTTTCTGCAACTACGCAAAAACGAATCACCGAATGCACATTATAATGACATGGAGGGTTCCACTGTAACAAACCTTAAAGATAGCTACACTCAGCAGGAAAAGATGCGAGAGGCACCATCGTCCACTCTGAGGAGGAATGTGTCCTGTACAACAGATCTGTTTCTTCATCCCGGGTAAATCAGAAAATAGACTGCAGGTCTCGCAAAACATATTTTTCTTCAACAGACAGCTGCGGCGGAAGTATGCTGCGTGAAACTGTGCCAACACTACGTAATGCTTTTTTCCAAAACATCCAACCTACTTTGCAAGGAATTTCCGATTTTATATTACAAAAAAAAAACTGTGCTTTGCCCCTAGGGCACTTTGCTTGACTTGTTCTTTCCTGTCTGTGTCTTAATTCGAAGTATTTAAAACACGTTAACTCTCAGTTTTCTGAACGGCATGTGGTCTTTGACGTGAGGCCTCCAGGGGACATTCCGAGGGGAGCTGAAACAGCTGGCTATATAAGGGGCTTTCTGCACGGCGGAGGCCATATCCAGTCCAGTCGCGTATCTCGCTACAGCCACCAGCATGGAACTGTGCCTCATACTCACGTTGGTCCTTGGCGGGACTTCGGTAGCCACCTCGGCGTCCCTCCAGAACATTCCTGCAAGTAGCCGAGATGCCTTAATCGTAGCCAAGGCTCTAGAAATCTACAACCGAGAGCCCGGTGTGGCTTATTTCAAACTCGTCGAGTCTGCGCCTGACGCAGGTCTGGTGAGTACTCTTCACTAAATTCAATTAAAGGCTACTTACTAACTACTGGCGCATTGGCTACTAAATAGGGGCGGCCCTGTGTCTTGTTTCTCTGCTTGCCTATCTGAGCAGAAAAGGGGGTAGATTGCGTTTAAATATGAATCCCAAGCCAATACATATTTGTTAAAAATAGGCAAACGAAAGCTTTGTTCTGTGATATTTCATGCACTCGTCTCAACTTCAGAATTAGACTGGAAGTAAACGCTGGTCGAAAGAAGAGCGCACGCAGTGGTGTTTCAGTAAGTTAGCTCAGAGGGTTAAAGCAGGTTGTGTCGTAGGTAGTTCCAAGTGCATGTTGAAAACTGTTTTTTCAATCTATACACGCAGACTTTACAACTTGCACGTTGCCATCGTGTGCCAGACGATGTCGGCTCTCATCTCGTCCCTGTGTAAGAGAGCCGATACCACACTGTGAACACACGATCAACCGCACGGCCTGTCCTACGGGGTGTGAAACTTCCAAAGCAAATCGGCGACAGCCTCAGAATGCTTTGTTCTGTTGTTTTTTGGGGGCGGTGAATTTAAAGTGGCTAAGCCTGTGTGATCTGCACAACACCCATGTGATCTGCACAACACCCAGAAACCAAGACCCCCCCCCCCCCAATTTCACGGCCTTCCGTAAACTGCAAAAAACCTGGCTTTTCAAACAAGCATTCGACTGACCCACTGATTCATAAATCCCTTGTCTCTGACCCAAGTAGCGCCAAGAAACCAATCCGGTGTATGTGCGCTATATAAATTCATCATAACATAACATCATAACATAACATTAATTGGCAGGTCTGGCACAGGCATGCATACATTATGCACACAGAGCAACACGCCTTTGGGCACTCAATTTCACAGATTCCAAGAGACAAACAGCCATGCACGCCGAATGCATGCAGGCATCCATGCATACAGACCAGAAGCCACACACAAACAGTTAAGCAGGCACAGGGTGACGTAACGTCAGCGGTAAATTTTCACCACAGTAGCACTAGCAGGCGCGCAACACCCATTGGGCTCCCCGGGCTTCAGCCACCCCCTCATGTGTGTCAGCCCGGCTGAGACAGCCTCGCGGGCTGGCGTCTGTCTAAATTGCAGCTGGTCCCGAGTACTTCACAGGTGTTTAAACAAGCATTTACAGTGCAATGGTCTCGGCAATATTATAGGTAGAGCTATTGGTATTGCTCATTATTTTATCATTTTTGTATCCCTAAATAAATGGCATTGTCATCTCTATTGGCATTAGCTTTTTTTGCATATGTGATACCTATTGCATTAGCAGAGAGAGAGGTAGTGAGAGAGAGAGAGAGAGAGAGTGAGGTATTGAAATAGAGAGTGAGGTAGTGAGAGAGAGTGAGGTAGATAGAGAGTGAGGTAGTGAGATAGAGAGTGAGGTAGATAGAGAGTGAGAGAGTGAGGTAGTGAAAGAGTGAGGTAGTGAGGGAGAGGGATGTTGTGAGGTAGTGATATATAAGCATAGAGTGATGTTGTGATGTAGTACGATAGAGAGAGAGGTAGTGAAAGAGAGAGTGAAAGTGAGTTAGTGAGATAGAAAGAGTGAGGTAGTGAGATAGAGAGTGATTGAGGTAGTGAGTGAGAGAGAGTGAAGTTGTGAGGTTGTGAGATAGAGAGTGAGGTAGTGATGTTTTGAGAGAGAGAAGTTGTGAGATAGTGAGGTAGTGAGATAGAGTGGAGTAGTGAGGTAGAGAGAGTTATGTAGTGAGAAAGAGTGAGGTAGTGAAACAGTGATGTAGTGTGGGAGAGGGATGTTGTGAGGTAGTGAGATGTAAGCAGAGTGGTGTTGTGATGTAGTGAGATAGAGAGAGGTAGTGAAAGAGACAGTGAAAGTGAGTTAGTGAGATAGAAAGAGTGAGGTAGAGAGATAGAGAGTGAGTGATGTAGTGAGTTAGAGAGAGAGTTAAGTTGTGATATAGAGAGTGAGGTAGTGAGAGAGTGAGGTAGTGATCTTTTTAGAGAGAGAAGTAGTGATATAGATAGAGGGGAGTAGTGATGTATAGAGAGTTATGTAGTGAGAGAGAGTGAGGTAGATAGAGTGTGAGGTAGTGAGTGAGAGGTATTTTCTGACGTAGTGAGATGGAAACAGTGAGTGATGTAGTGAGAGAGAAAGATTGAGGTAGTGAAAGAGAGAGTGAGGTAGTGAGGGATGTTGTGAGGTATTAAGATAGAAACAGAGAGTGATGTAGTGAAGTAGTGAGATAGAGTGAGGTAGTGAAAGAGTGAGTGTAAGTGACTTAGTGTATTTGAGAGAGAGAGTGAGGTAGTGAGATAGAGAGAGTGAATTAGTGATTTAGAAAGAGAGAGTGAAGTTGTGAGGTAGTGAGAGAGTGATGTAGTGAAGTTTTGAGAGAGTGTGTTGTGATATAGTGAGGTAGTGAGAGTGATATAGAAATAGATAGTGAGGTAGTGAGATAGAGAGAGAATGTGTGGCTCATCGATTCCAATATAATATACTTTAATGAACTCGAGTGCAACTCGCCCCACCCCCGACGCCATAACCACACTCTTAAACCATCTACCTTACCGAAGCACATGTATCACATTGAAATGCCTTTTACAAATGCCTCAGCCTTTCTGCTCCAAGCTCGGCAAACGATCCCCTGCCCCCGTGTGTGCACCAATCACTCATTTAGCCCCCAACTAGCCTGCAGCTTCCATCCGTCGGACCCGGTCTCGTGCTCATCCTCTCGGCATAGAAGCGCAGCTCGTCGGCGCGAGCCAAGGTTGTCTGTATCCGCTCGTGCCGCACCAGCGCCGTCAGCAAGTTCCGCAACAGATCCAGGCGCGAGCGGGGCCCCTGCCCCATGCGGCGAGCTACGCGGCCATGAGAAATCCACAGAGCAGATGAGGAGCACACACGCTGCTGAACTTGGCTCCGGTGGGAGTATAACGTTTGCTTTTTTTCGTGTGCAGTGTTTGTGCAAGGTAAGTTTGCACATTCACGCTGGATGCGTGAGAAGCCATGGCTTCCTATCTCTGCAGTCTGGGTGATGGTGTGTAGGAAACTGATCCAAGCGATAAGAAATCCGTCCATGGCCAAACTGATGCCCCGCCTCTTGCCCCCAGCCCCACATATGTACCGCTTCCAGCCCCCACTGATGGGACCCCACTGATGGGGCCGGCCCCATACCCCACTAAGTCCCCGCTTCCAGCCGCAGAACACACTGCACCAAAATCAGCTTTCGGCCTTCTGCACCACCGATGTACCGCTTCCGGCCCCAAGACCCATTGTGCCTCAGTCTGCTTCCGGACCAACGATCCACTGAGGTACCGCTTCCGGCCCAAGGACCCGCTGAGTCGCAGCTTCCGGTCAATGATGCACTGATTCCGGCCATATACAGAGCCTCAATACATAAAAATACACTCACTCCCGACCACGAAGAAAGAACGTGACTATGGAACTGATGTAACAATAATAAAAATGACAATAGTAGCAACGAAAAGAACAACGATAATAATATGAATCAGAGTATTTATAATAACAGCAGCAGTATCGGCGCGCACGCGCAGACCTCTGCAAAGATTAGCGCGTATTTTACACCCAAGAGTTGGCAGTTCGCGGGCCGCAACACGTTTGCTTCTTCCGAAGACAATGTGTTTTTGTTGCAAAGCCGTTTGTTTACTATGATTCTGACACAAACATACCCCAGGCTCCTAAAACATTACACGTTTTTGCTACAATCCACTTTTGGGAGGGGTTTTCCACCTCAGCAGATTTGGCGTGAGGCGCGCGCTGCGTTCTTTTCCGATGTTGTTTAAGTTAATATCACTTGGTTTGTGGAAAAATTCAAGCTTGAAGTGGTCGGCGATCAATTCTTGGCAGAAATACAAACACGCCTCAAAGCGAATCCCTCTGATGGTTTTGACCAAAATTGATAAATCGGTTGCACGTGAACTCAATCCGAGGAGGATGCGTTCAATTTCACAGAAGAAAATTCATATTATAAATTGGGTCCCTGACGTTGGTTACGCGGTGCATTATTGCAAAACAGTTTCCTCAACAGATGGAAACGTTTTTAGAGTTGGGAAGAGTAACAAGCACACCGCTGCCTTTCTCCGAGGCGAAGCAGAAATGCCTCGGAGAAACACAGTGGCGTTTTCGGATTCGGGGGCGTGTTTCTTTTTCTCTCCTCTTGCCATTGGCTGGAGGAGAGAAAAACACGCCTAAAAAAGGGCGTGGCTAAAAAGTGGAAAGAACAGCACGGAACACGCCCCCTAATCTGAAAAAGACGGAGCCTATTTTTGGAGGGACGGCTCTCTCCTCCAATGGCTGGCCTCCGTTTAGGAAGCCAGCCAATGGAGGAGAGGCAAAAAGAGAGGCAGGCTAAATAGCCACTCTAAGATCTCCGGACTTCCGGTTCTGCCTTTGGCAGACCGGACGGTCCCTCGACCTAAAAACCATTTACTCGTTAATGTGGCTTTTGTTGTGTTTTCACCCCTTCTTACAGCCACTCTGCCTATGGCTGGAAGACTTAGCCCCCCCCCCCCCCCCGAAATCTTTTTCAGCCCCCCCCCCCCCGAAATTTGGCTCTAGTTGCCCGCCTGAGCACTAGCATAGCTGCCATGATTTATTTAGAAATCTGTTTATTGGAGTTTAGATGACATACATCACATCACGAAATAGGATAATGAACAATTGTAATCGGTGTACATGGGAATATCCATGCAGATACAACGCTGACTGCAATAATGTGGAGCAACTCACATTCCATGCCCACACTGAGAGCCCCAGCAGCTATGGTCACATGTGTGAAATCGCTATTTATCTCGATCATCCCCCGTGTAGGGAACTATCATGTAGAGGCATTACATCTGCATTCACAGTCCCACAGCTGCTCATCATAAACAGAAGACCAAGTATTTATTTCTAGAAATAAAACTACGCAGCCGGGAAACTAACACCCCTGTAGAGAAACAACAATAGAACTTAGTAGCAGCGCCCTGTGCTCATCCAGGCATCCCCCTCCCGCCACCTCCCGGAGTCCCCCCTCCCCGGCCCACATCCTCCTTTCAAGATAGTACACGTCCAGCAGTGCTTACGCTCCCACGGCTCACCATCTCAGCCCGAGGTATGACATCAAGTGTCGCCGCCCCTTGTCAGGCGGGGCAACCCCTGGTCAGCTAGCACGACTTCTCCAAGGTTCCCCCCGTTTTCCTCCGTGTCAGTCTCCCCCAATCGCAATACGTACTGCACCAGTGACTCCCACTGTGCCGCTATGGGGGTCACCCTGAGCCCTAATGTTTCCTCCCTCTGGAGGGCGACACCCTCTGCCTTTGCCCAGACCAGGAAGGAGCCGCGCCACGCCTTCACATGTGGAGGGGCGTCTGCCTTCCAGCGCTTAGTGAGAAGTCGCTTTGCCACCACTAACCCCAGATCAAGAAATCTAGAGGTGACCTTCGTAGAGGGTGTTCTGTGAAATAGATGTAGCAAGTGGGATGACCACTCAAAGGGAATATCACGCCCTGTACATTCGCGGAGCGCGTCTCGTACCGCCTGCCAGAAGACGCCCAAGACAGGGCAGCTCCACAACATGTGGATCAGATCCACGTCCAGTTCTGCACTAGCATAGCTGCCATGATATGCTGCTTCAGTCCAGGATTTTTCTTTGCATTCTGGGACTTGTGGTCCAGTTTTATAATGGAATAAACAAGATTAAAACTCCCAGAATTCAAACAAAAACCTGGAATGGAGCAGCACATTCCTCATGGACCTGGATAACTTTGTTGGATTGCACCAGTAATGCTCCTCAGAGAAGAACTGTGCATTACACTTCAGGGATACACTGGGTGAGGCACTTTAGGGGAACAGTGGGTGATGTACACTGGATGCTGAACATCGCAAGAGAAATGAGTGGTGTCCAGTTCAGGAGCACAAGATTCTATGCATTATTAGAGAACAGGGTGCGAAGCATGAGGGCTCTTAGGGTCATGATCTATGGTGTACGTGGCGATGGACAGCAAGGCGCGCACACTGGTGTTTAGTGGGTGAGCTGACTCAGGGTGATGTGAGGTACAAGTGTTTTTAGCAGCAGCAAGACCAGATAAGCTCTTCATGTCTAATGTTAGGGAACACAAACTAGGACATTTTCAGCTTTCCTTTCTAATGTTTCTGAGGTATTTGTTTTGCAGGTCAGAATCTATTGTGGGTAGATATAATTTTGTCTTTTTTGTGGGTAGCCGTAGACAGTTTACATTGGGCACGCATCCACTGACAGCTCATATATAAGTTCACAAACGTATAAATTGCAGCAGGAGTGCCTATGTACTGTGCGATTGCTCTTCCCAGTACGGCAGTTTGGTTAAAGTCTCTAACCTGTACTCCGTTAAAACAAGCATTGGCATAGCCAATAGGTCTCGCCTTTAGGACCTTATAAGTGTTTAGCCATGCAGCAAATTATCCTGGGTGCTACAACATCTACCATTACTTCTCATAGGCTAAAATAACCCCACCTAATCAACAAGCTGAAAAAAAGGAGTAATTTCCAGGCAAGCGCATCAGCACCCCACATAGGGGTATAAATGTGGCAATACAGAGTCAAAATAAGATATAATATGGTGCGTGAGAATTAACTCTCCCCCACACCTTCCTTCCATGTATAAGCACAGCGACCAGTTTACCACAAAATTGTTGAATAGAACGTAACTCCTAACTTCACAGGCGACATCAAATTTCTTCCCTCAATACCAAACACACACTTTAACATCCATGCATAAGAGGGTGGCAGCTTACAGGCCCACCCAGAAAGCGTTTGAGGTCTAATTAAGGGTAAAAATGAACTATATAAAACTTTATGACATAACATATTACCTCCAGCCATACGGTGTATTGTATTAAATGTCAATGAGCACTTGCTAGATAGCCTCGAGTCCTGACTTTCAAAACCATTATTTTAGCAAAGCTGTATTATTAAACATGACCTAATGCTGACATGCAATTCAGACATGCCTCTATGTTAAGGTGAACATGTATTCTATACTTGCAAGGCGCGTCCATGAGCTCCAGCCTAACATCCACGGCCAGTTGTTGATATTCTCTTCTATGGTAGGAGTAAAGTAATAAATAATTATGTCCCTGTGCCTTAGCTGCGTGGTCGTGAAACGACAGTGGCTATATATTCCCTCTCATGGAAGGAAAGTAAGTTTAAACATTTCAGTCCCCACAATGTGCATTGACGTTGAATCACAGTGGAATGTCCGAGGTGTGTTTTTGTCATCGGGCGGGATGGTGTCTCCAATAACTACAAACTACATTCTAGTGTGGAAAAGGCTGCCTTAATGAAATAGGTGCACAACACGGCAATGGGCCCCCAACAACCTGCCTCTACGCCATGCATGCTGATCATAACATTGGCTTTGCTAAACATTTTATTAACTATCCACAAACCCCTCTCCCCTTAGCAACCCTTCCAAACCAATCAAAATCCAATCACATACTCATCACTGGTAAATCCCCGCATCCATCCATCGTGCTTCCATCACTGTTGCCCTCTCATTCCATAACTCCTCTTCTCTTCTCCCCTCCCCCAACCCCCGTCAAATTCAACTGGATCTGAACATTGGCTAATGCTTTCTTTTATAAACCTTTTCAACTCTAGGAACCTACCCTAGAAAATCCCAGAGTTTTTCTGTCCCCTCCCCCCGCCCTCCAACTAGGAAAACAAAAAACCCCTTCATTCCCACCGGCAAATGCAGCATCTCAGATCGAAAATTCTTTATTTGCATCCGACAGCTCCACCTTATAAACCAATAAATGAATCCCGTCTTCTCTGAAAAACTTTACAACATTTCCAAATCTGTTTCCTTTTTGACTTGCTCTGTCTATGGTCCCTGGTTTGTTGGCTCCCCTCTATACTCTGTGGCATAAGCTCATTGAATACTATATTCGTGCCTGACCATGCTTTCTTAATATCCAATAAGTCCTGTTTTATAGCATTTACTGATGCCAAACCTTTCATCTTGACTAAGTCATTTTCTCCTAATCACAACAACAAAATGTGTGGGCCAGGGGTTCCCCTGATCAAATCATTCAATTTTGGCAACCGCTCGTGCCATCGCATGCTTCCTTTGCCAAACCACTTCAACTGTACTGCCGTATCAGGCAGACCCAGTTGACTTCCTCCTTCTCTTGACACTGCATGCCTCACTGCCCACTTCACAAAAGAGTGCCTGCAGATCCAAACCTCTATATGGCCTGTTTGAGGGCCCACAATGCAACCTAGGAGAAAATAAACTCCTGCTATTGATTGTTCTGCAACATCCACCCCAAATGCAAATAGCGTTGATAGCAACCAGATCACAACCTCCAACTGCATAATCTCCCTGCTGTCCAACCCCTGCCTTCAGCCTCCATCGCTATTCCAATCTGTAATGAATGCATCACAAAATCCCTTGAACCATAGCCCACCAAACCCAAAGCCCTCCGCAAAACCCCCAACTCCTACGAAGCTGAAAAATGCACACCAGTCTTGTGCAGAAAAATCTCTAATTTTCCGCCACCTTGCTTTCGCAACATCACCCACCAAGCATATGGACAAACTGTCACACAGATGCCCCTGCCTGACAGTCTTGGACTTTGGTATCCAGACCTGCACCACCCCTTCCAGCATACGGACATCACACCAACATATCCCTTTGTGTGCCGCAGATCCAACAACTTCTGTAAAGCAAAAAGCTCCAGAAACAGCCACACCATGATGACCGTAAAACGAAGCATCTACCATGCATCCCGACAAACCCTTGAGAGCGTTGCAACCACTTGCTTCAAAATGCGCAGTGTGATGCGACGCCTCAACCTGTCTTCCCCACCCCCATCTCGTGACCCCCCTTCAAGGATGTGCTTCCCATTTCTCCCACAGATGGCTCATATCCCCACCTCAGCTTTCCAAAAAAGGCTATGGTCCCCAACTTACTGGCTATCGTGACCACCGACAAACTCTTGTCAATCAAAGACATGATTACATTTACAACATCATCCCTGCAAGCTTGACCTCCATCCGGACTCCCCTGGGGCACTGCTCCCGACAGCTAAATCTCCTTACACACATGTCGATAAGCTTTATGCATTGAGTCCGATAGTGAACCCAGGATCAGCTGCGTCACATGATCTCGCCTACTGACCAAAAGTGAGCTGGCATTGCAGTCTTCTCTCGTCCACCCCTGGGGGCAACCCACGGAACCTCCTCCACTGAAATTGAGAGAGAGAGCATCAGCAATTTAATTGTGTATTCCTGGAATGCTTTGTACCCTGTAAGTACCGTTCGCCCGCAAACACTCCAACACAAAAACTCTCAACTGCCACACCTTGGGTTCTTTTGCATATTAGAAAATCTGCTGTCCAATTTTCAGTGTTGACTGATACCCTGGGCCTACAGGACAACTCATAATCCTTCTCCTTACAGCCCTCTATAGCCTGTATCTTCCGATGTAGCAACTCAAATAGCTCTACATATTCCCCTTTCTAAATACGCTCATTACTCACAGCCATTAAGTGCGCCCCCAGTGGTTTGGTAATCCCCATGTATGCCATTCACTACCTCTTCACCTCTTTACTCTCCTATTTGTCCCCATCCTCCACCTCCGAACCTTCATTGGTCCCTGTGACTTGTGACCTTGTAAGCAGTTCTGCCGTCCCCTCCTCCTTATCCCCCGCTACGTCCATACCCATACGTTGGTCCTGGAGATACTTATCCCGCCGTAGCCTGGTACCCCCCTGTGCTTGTGCATCTTACCTCGCAGCCTAAACCTAGACCTATACAACCCCCCACTGTTACCATGTATTCTGCCTTACCTGGCTTTAAGACCAAGACCCATGCCGAAACCATCCATCCTAACGCTCTTTCCTTTAGAGCAGCCGTTGAGCTTGTCGCCTCTTCCTGTAAACCACCAATACTACCCCTCAAATTAGTCAAACTCCACCCCTTATGACCTCTGGGAGGAGCCTTCCGACATTTATTCTTGCAGTCACCCTCTTCCATCAACTCTCCATCCTACACAATTTCACCCTCTTCCAACTCCTCCTCCTCAAAATCCCAATCCCTTACCCCACAGTCCCCACTCTGCCCAGCACCTCCCCATCGCCTACTCCACCATCACCAGACTGCTCTTGAAATAACACATGTGAAGGATCGTAGCCTTGCACGGCAGACACATCTGTCTGGCCTTTGCTCGCTTGACTGTGGTCCATCGCCGTCCCAGAGCTGCCTGTAGGACAGATGCCCTGTCCTTGGGCCGGAGTGGACATGCTGTACTAGACCTTCCTGATTGACCAGCATGTACCAATTCCTCCGCATCTACCTCTGGCCCCTGGTTGGCACTAAACTGTCCCTGGCCTACCTGCCCTGGAAACCCAGGGGGAGGCATATGACACCACACTCATCACCCTGTGCCCCCATCTTGAAAAATCTTTGCCCCTACCAAAACCATGGAGGAAGTTGGGGGGGGGGCTGGGGGTCAGAAGCCACGACCCTCACAGCCTGGCACTCATGCCTGTGTTCGACCTGCACTAGAGCTTC
Source organism: Triturus cristatus (assembly GCF_964204655.1). Taxonomy (NCBI): domain Eukaryota; kingdom Metazoa; phylum Chordata; class Amphibia; order Caudata; family Salamandridae; genus Triturus; species Triturus cristatus. The sequence goes on from NC_140593.1 coordinate 903,932,897, forward strand.
ATGCTCCTCCACCCACAAGAGAAAGGACCTGCCCTTCCCCCTTAAGTCCCACCCAGCACCAGAAAGCACCCTCCTTCCCCTTGTCCGGATGCCCCCACTATGATGTCACCCTGTCCCCTGGGGACCGATGCACCAGCTTTGGCACTCAAAGCCTGCCCTGTACTTGTCTCAAAGGAGGAGAACGGCACCCCCTGAGTGGGCTACCCCGCTCCTGTCCCAGTCCCCACCGTCACTTGCCTGAACAGGGCCTGCCTATGAGGAAACAGGCCCTGCAGTTGCCTCGCCTCCGTGATGTCATGGTAGGCAGCCCCCTCGCGATCCAATGGTGTCACCGCACCCTCTGGTGGCACGTTTCCAGACAGGCCCAGCTCTGGGGAACAGCTGCATAATGGCCTGGGCCTGCAGCCTCCTTCCCACTGTGTGCTCCGACTGGCCCGGACACAAAAGGTAAGGGCCTAAAATGGAGATGCGCCCTGCCTCCCGACCCACTTCCCCTGCTGCAATGTTGCGCCGGTGACGACACAGGCGCTGACGGCAATGTAGAGTCATGTGACTCTACGCGTAGAATAAATAAGGGTTACGCGCGTGCGTAAGCTCTCTTGGGCTGCGACCGTGAAACCAGTAAAATCACCACCATTGGCTCCGAGTGATTCCTTGCCCTCCAGCACCCAAGGCCCCGCACGCTATCCCCTGGGCCCCGCGCAACACCGGCCGGGCCCGGCAACATAACAAACTGGCGACGAGGGTGGGCGTGCCCTTGTGTGACTTGCGTGCTGGTGTGGCGGCCGCGAGCGCTGTCCTCCGCTCACAGCGCTCGTGCCCCAGTGCGCGTTGGTCGTCAGGGGCCCCATTGGAGTGCGGCGCGGCACACCCGCTGCCATCCGCGTGAGTGATCGGCGGAGTTTATGCCCCGTGACAGGCGGGGACGGACCAGAGCACAACCCCTCTACCCACGTGGTGCAGGCCCTGCTGCCGACGGTGCAGCTGATCGCCTCGGGCCTCACGGAGGGAGAACGTGTGGTGGGTTCGTCAGCTTCCGGGCAGAGGTCTGCCTGCAACTGTCTGTGAGTACCTCTGCTGTGTGGTGTGGTGGAGGAAAAGCACAGAAAAATACAGGCCCACACACAGGAAATATAAAGGAACAAACACAGGAGCAGGCCCACCATCTTCAAGCAGGCCCACACCCCTATGTTGTAGCAACACCCAGAACCCTTGGAGGGGCCCAGCATTAAGGGGGACAAAGGACACACCAGGCAAGGTTCCCATCAGAAGCGGGTAAACAGGGCGAGCCACCCAGAGAAGGCCAGCCCACGGGTACTGGAGCTGCAAGCTCGTGCCCAACACGTCAAGGCCATAAAGGTCAGGAGGGACCCAGGCGACAAGACACGATAGGACAATGACCACCATACCACCCATTGAGCCGTTTACAGTGGAGGGGTCGCCATCGGCGTTAGCGGCCAGATGGAAGGACTGGGTAGACCATCTGCGTATCTTCTTTGAGGCCACCAAGATCCATAAAGACCAGAAGTGGGCAATGCTGATACACCTGGGAGGCAAAGATATACACAATATCGTCAAAACGATAGTTGAGGCCACCCCAAAGAGCCACCATACGCTAATAAATGCCCTCAACGAACACTTCGAGCCCATGGCCAATCAGGACTATGAGAGGTTCATCTTCCGGCAAGCGCGCCAACTTCCGGAGGAATCGTTAGACACGTATCACGCACGACTAAAGAATCTAGTGACTACCTGTGGATTTCGCGATGAAACCGAAGAAATTAGGGGACAGATAATCCAAGGACGTGCGTTGGCCAAATTGCGAGAACGAATACTAGAAGAGTCCGGCAAGCCCCTAGTAGAAATACTGACCCTAGGACGGACCAAAGAATTGTCGAAAGCGCGGGCGGCGCACATGGAGGCTGCTCTCCAAACACCAGTGAAGTCGGAACCAGTAAACGCGGTAACGACCAAACCTCCGCAGAGGTGGAACAGGAAAGGACCAGGAACACCCTCTCCGGGACAAACCAAGTCATGCGGATACTGTGGGGGTCCACCGCACATGGCGGCTGAATGCCCCGCGAAAGGCAAAAGATGCTCAGGATGTGGGCGATTTAACCACTTAGAAAAAGTGTGTAGGTCAAAGAAGTATCGCAAGCCTCGCCAGGTAGCGAACACTTTCAAAGAAGAAGAACCAGCACCCAGTGACATGGACGATGATGAGGAGGAGGAGAGGGTGGTGCACAAAGTCCATATGATCGGCACTGCCACCAGAAAGTCAAGACGCCTACCTCAATGCAGCATCCGGGTAGGATCCCAGGAGGTCACTGCTGTAGTAGACACAGGGGCCACCATCAACATCATGGCCTCAACCCTACAAAACACCATGGATCCACGACCGGCTCTCCACCCATCGACCATCACCGTATTCGCTTACGGGCAAGATGCTCCTTTGAAGATACGGGGACGGTTCCGGATTACCGTCGCACACGGCTCAAAATCCATCACAACCAATGTCTATGTCACCGAGGACGGCCAGGGGATGCTTCTGGGGTGCCGAGCGGCTGAGGACCTGGGAGTAGTAACATTTGCCTTCGGAGTACATCAAGAGTCACTCCAACACATCCTTGCAGAATTCGCAGAAGTTTTTCAAGGAATAGGGAAGTTTAAGGGGAAGGAAATCCACCTTCACATCGATCCAACGGTCCAGCCCGTCGCCCTAAGACACCGGCGAATAGCGTTCCACTTGAGGCTGAGGCCCCTGGTCGAAGAGGAGCTCAAGAAGCTGGAGCCCACAGGGATAATTGAGAAGGTATCTGGTCCCACTCCGTGGGTGTCCCCGATCGTCGTCGCGCGAAAGCCCAAACAACCGGGCGCGGTGAGAATCTGCGTCGACATGAGACTCCCCAATGTCGCGATGAAGCGGGAACGTCACATCACTCCCACGATAGATGACCTCATCGGAGAAATGGCGGGTGCTCGCTGGTTTTCAAAACTGGATCTGAGGTCCGGATATCATCAACTGGTGCTGGACGAGGCCTCCCGCAACATCTTCACGTTCTCAACACATGTGGGACTCAGGAGGTACACCAGATTGAGTTTTGGAGTGTCCAGCGCCGCGGAGGTATTTCAAAATGTGATACAGGAGTTGATTGCGGACATTCCCGGTGTCATCAATGTAGGCGATGACATAATGATACACGCCAAAACCACCCAAGAACACAATGAACGTCTTCTTCAATTGCTATGCCGGTTACGGGAAGCGGGCCTCATCCTTCACCGGGAAAAGTGAGAGTTCTTATGCAAGAAACTACAATTCTTTGGCTACATATTCTCCACCGAAGGGGTCAACCCAGACCCAGAGAAGGTTCGGGACGTCAAAGAGGCTGCCGCTCCCACCAATGTCACAGAAGTCCGCAGTTTCCTGGGTATGGTAAATTACTGTGGGAGATTCATCCCAGACTTGGCCAACTTGACGTCACCACTGAGGGAGCTGACTAAGGAATACATCACATGGAAGTGGGGCCCTGAGCAAGCCCAGGCTTTCGAGAAAATTAAGGAGGCCCTTTCAGAAGCGACCACCCTGGCGTTTTTTGACCCCACGAAGCTGACACTAGTAGCAGTGGACGCTGGCCCTGTAGGGCTAGGAGCAGTCCTCCTCCAAAGAAGGAACTCTCAGGAAGAGTGGGCCCCCGTGGCGTTCGCCAGCAGGTCCCTCACCGAAACGGAACAAAGGTATTCGCAAATAGAGAAGGAAGCCATCACTATTCACTGGGGGTGCCACCACTTCCACTTGTACATCTACGGGAAGCCTTTCGTAGTCGCGACAGATCATAAGCCGCTAGTGGCCCTGTTCTCAGGAACCTCGACCAAACCACCACCACGGATTGAAAAGTGGATGCTGCAGCTCCAAAACTACAACTGTAAGGTGGAGTATCAGCCCGGGTCCAAAAACCGGCGGACTACCTGTCCCGGCATCCTCGGAAGGCCACGGTGCAGGAAATGGAGGATGCAGCAGACACCGAAGAGTATGTTAGGTGTGTCACAGCCCGATCATGCCCCATACCCATTTCCATGGAACAACTGCGGAATGCGATGACCCAAGATGAATGTATACAGCGCGCCAAAGCAGCCATCCAGAGCAACAGCTGGCACAGAGCCAAGGAGGAATGGAAAAGTCTAACAGCCTCGGCACAAAGGGTGATGGACAATTTGTATCACGTCAGAGACTAACTCACCGAAGACAACACAGGGTGTCTGTTGGGACACAGGTTGGTAATTCCGACATCCCTGACCCAAAGCGTGGTGGACCTGGCACACGTTGGGCATCAAGGACTGGTCAAAACAAAGGCGCGGCTCCGCACAAAGGTGTGGTTCCCATTGATGGATGATCTCGTGGAAGCTACAGTGCGAGCCTGCACGGCATGTCAAGTAACTGGGGAGATACCCAGACCTGCTCCGATCATCGTAGAACCCAGACCGAGGAGCCGTGGTCTAGAGTGAGCCTTGATTTTGGCAGCCTGCCGGACGGCCGCCACACCTTGGTGGCCATTGATGACTACTCCAAATACCCTGAAGTTGAAATAGTGTCAGTACTAAGCGCCACGGAGATCATACCAAAGATTGAGAAAATCATGGCGGCCCATGGCATCATGCAGGAGCTGTGGACGGACAATGGGTCTCCGTTCCAAAGCCAAGAATTCGCATCATACCTACAGGCCCTTGGCATTCACCATCGGAAAATCACCCCCCGGTGGCCCCAGGCAAACGGGTAGGCTGAAAGATTCATGCAAACACTCAACAAGGTAATCAGAATTGCGCATGACAGGGCCCAGTCCTTAGAAATGGCCATTTTCATGTTTCTCAGGAGCTATCGCCAAACGCCACACACTACAACAGGCATAGCCCCGGCTCACCTGCTAATGGGGCGAGTAATCACCGACTCAATCCCTCATCACCCGGCGTGGCAGCCAGAGACCCCTAGGGACAGCCTAATAGATGCCCAGCGACGTAAAACACATGCACATGTCAGCCTTCGGCAAAGATCTACAGCGCCCAATTTCCGACGTGGGGACGTGGTGCTGCTCAAAAACCGAGTCACGAGTGGAAAATTTCACCTGACTTTTGAAAAGGAACCATGGACAGTAGTGCATGTACAGGGAACCCGTGTTGTGGCCACTCGAGGGAGGGAAAGAATAACGCGGAATGTGTCACATTTCAAGAAATATCATCCTGAAAGACCGGGACAATCATCCAACCAAGAGGAAAACTGTCCTAACGCGAGCTCAGTGGAAGAGTCTAGGTCAAGTGGAGCTGTGATGGGGTCGGCCTTCGAAGAGGCCGGGACAGCCGGAGGGGGTGAGAACTCAATGACAACTCCGCACCTCCGGGCCGATGAATCCGCGGCGAAGTCTGAGGCCCCTACCAACCTGCAGAATAGCGAATGCAGAGACTCCCAGAGCCGTGGCCTGTCACAATACGGCCTGAGAGGCAATCCCGAGCAATCCTGCCGGCTGAGAGACTACCTAACGTAAGACTGTTTCATTTTATTTATTGGGTGCTAGTGTGGGGTCCGAACTTTGGCCGGGGATGTGGCACTAGGCTGAGAACGGACTCTAGATTTTTGTTGGCAACCATTGTTGTTTTGATGTTGTTGGGGAGGAATGTAATGTTGCGCCGGTGACGACACAGGCGCTGACGGCAACGTAGAGTCATGTGACTCTACGCGTAGAATAAATGAGGGTTACGCGCGTGCGTAAGCTCTCTTGGGCTGCGACCGTGAAACCAGTAAAATCACCACCATTGGCTCTGAGTGATTCCTTGCCCTCCAGCACCCAAGGTCCCGCACGCTATCCCCTGGGCCCCGCGCAACATCGGCCGGGCCCAGCAACATAACACCCTACCACCTCTGCTGCCAGTTGCATCCGTTTCATCACAGATGATGCAACCTCTTTTTACTCGCATTTCCGCTCCGTGCCAGTGGCCCTCAAGGTGTGCAACGCGCTGAGCCCACAGCCGACGGCCCCCACACCTGCATCTCCCATTGCGCTCAACACGGAGCCTGATCCCTGGACCCACGGGCAGACCCTTTTGCCATGCCAAAACTCGACCCACCTGTTTGTACCTTGAGGGAAGTTTACCCACAAGCCATGGCGGCGGCCACCACCCCCCCCCCTTTGGACCTGCGCTCCTGGGCAGTTAAGCCACCTGCGCTAACGCACCCACCGAAAGCCGGTCGACTCTGCCTGCTTATTGTAAAATGAGCAGCGCCCGTTTGATATCATTTTGGACTTCTATGACTCCACCACAAAACTATTGCCTGATGCTATTTCTGACCATGCCAACCGGGACGTACACAATAAAATGGGACCTAACCCTGATAACTAATGGATAAAAAAACCTAAGAACCATGCCCAGGATCCAGTGGACCAAACACTATGCCCTTCGACCTCGGACCCTACCACCTGCCTAAAAATTCTGAGGTTTAGGGCCTTTTGCCCACTCCCAAAACCATCACAGGCATATGCACAATGTATTAATTGAGTCGGTTCTTTGTAGGTGTAATCTTGAACAATCACTTTTTGCATGTGCAGATTTACAAGAGAAAAATGATGCCCACTGCATAGTGCGTGTGTGTGGTCAAATGTGCCTGCTGATTAGGCTCACTGACAGCAGGCCCACTGTAATTGTGCAATTGTGATGCCACAGTTTTTTCCCCTCATAATTTTAGATTTGCCAAATAATCCATCATCTGCCACATACTCTGTAGTTTTTAACAAAAAAAGATTAGTTTCAAGCTCAAAGAGGTGCAAAAGTAACTAAAAATGCAAGCACGTGTTGCAGCGAAGTGGAAGGCCCTTTACAAAACTGTGCTGGTCACCTTTCTTTTGCGCTTTGTTATGCCTGGATGTTAAACTGGTACTAATGGGGCGCAGCCAATGCCAACAGTGTTACCAAGTTTGAAAGAAATTATGAAATAAAAAAAGTAATACTATCACAAAATGTGCTGCATTCTGCTGCATAATTTGCCCTTTCTTGCCGCATAATTTACCCATCCCTGTCACATAAATTGGCCCTCTCCTGGCGCAAAATTCCAGTGGCTCTGGCTATCACCGAATATGCTTTGTGATTTATTCAGTGGCCCTCATATCTGAAATCAAGTAACAAAGTAGGTGTGGTACGCTGACGTATGTCTGTCCCACCAGTAAGAAGGATGATGGGATAACTGAAGCCTGAAAGAGATGGAACATTGGAACTGAAGCCTTTCAGAAGTTGTGAGGATATTTAATTGGTCTAATTGCAGAGCTGGGCATTGTGGGAAAGGTCAGACTGGGCGGCTCTCCATTTCACTCACGGTACATGGCTACACCTCAGTGAAGCCTCAGACTGAACAGAGGCCTGGCTGCAGGGGCAGCGGGGGCACGTATCGAAGGGCGATTAAAGAAGAGCTGTCAGCAGATTAAACTTCCTGCCAGTAGTTTGCAGAACAATTGGGCCTGTTTTGAGGCTGGCATCTTGATAAGAGAGGCTGGAGTGGGAGGCGGGGTCTGATGGGTAGATGGATGGGTAGCTCAAGAATGATGAGCGGTAATTAGCCCTCACTCTCCCTTTGTTCAGGCTACCCACAGGGTTGCAGGTTGACTCCAATTATGGCCAATGATTATACAAAAGGCCGGAGCGGGGTGGGGCATGGATTGAGAGTGACAGTCTGCATTTCAGCATTCAAGTCCTGGCTCGGATCCCTCGAAATGTAGTGGATGGGGATCAAAATTAAGTTCTGGTGTACAGCAGGCGAACTAGGAGACTTGCAGATTAAAGGCTCCGTGAAACAGAGGTGGGCAGTTCTTTTTCTGCTACATGTGCCGTCATAGTGTGGGTGGCTGCTTACAAGGCCTTCCTCCCCAGTAGAAGTACGAGTTTCATGGCCATATACACTAAAACAAGCATTGGCATAACCAATAGGTCTCGCATTTGGAGCCTTATAAGTGTTTAGGCAGAGCTATTGACTTTGCCAATGTGTTTAAGCTGTGCTGTAGAGAAGTTCGGCTGCTGTGCAGCATGCTGAAAAGTTGTAATAAAAAAAGTGTCAGAAGCATTTTTGTTACCTTATATATGACCAAGAAGGCATTCCGTCCAACAGAACGACCATATTGAAAAAATGTATGTACAATAAAACATTTCTTCATTTTTCTTTTGTTCTTGCAATGCTGGCAACTTGTTTTTGCCTATTCCAATGGTTGTTTGGTAAATTTTATTTTTGAGGGGCATAAACAATTGGAGGCTGAAGGTTGTGAACTAGTAACTGTATTATAACACTAGCAGCGGCCAGATGCTACGGGAGAATCAACAGATGGCAGATTCCGAGAGCAGGGTGAGGAGGTGGTGATGACTGGTGCTGAGACGATGCTGAGGTGATGCCCCCGATTACTTACCGGTAATCTTCATTACTCCGAGTATAGTCTTCCTCGCCACATGACTAACAAAGTGAGCTTCAGCTCCACACAGAACCCTCCAAAGCAAAAAAAGGCAGCCTCCCATGCCTCCCATCCCTTCCCAATATGGCCGACCCAGTACACCCATGACCTCTATAAGAGGCGGGCCGGGCCAACCCATCAGCCTGAAACTACCAAGCACAAACATGAAGCTGATAGCCAGACAGGGAGGGAGGGATGGGAACTCATGTGGCGAGGAAGACTATACTCGGAGTAATGAAGATTACCGGTAAGTAATCGGGGCATTACCTCCTCGTTAGTCTTCCTCGCCACATGACTAACAAAGTGAGCACATACCAAAGCCAAGCGGCTTCATGGAAACTCACAAGAAACCAATGGACCAGAAGGGAAACCCACGAGAGAGGGCAAACTCAACAGACCAAACGAGCGGAGAAACCACCCAAGAGAGAGGCAACCACGGGCAGGAAGAACCAGCCCGGGACAGAAAAACACCGAAAGGGCCGAAAAACCCGGACCCCCCCAGACAAGAAGTGCCGCCAGAAAATCCGCCCAACCAAGGCCAAAGGAGGACAGAGAAGGTAAGGCACCAGACCACACGGATCCAAAAGGCAACCGAAAACAGGCCCACAAACAGAAAGCAGCAAGCCGGTCCAAAACGCCAAGACCGCCCAATGGACAGTCCAAAACGAGAGGGGACCCAAACAGCCCATGAGCCACCGGAGCCCCACAGGGATCGAAGAAACAGAGGGCAGCCACACCACAGAGACCCAACAAAAAAGGCCACAGCAGCAAGAGACCCAGGCCGACCAAAGCCCAGCCACGCGCATGGCGGACCACCAACAGCGAGAGAGACGAACCACCCCCAAACCAAGGACCGGAGGGGAGAAGAAAACAAAAGCCACCAGATCCGGTGGCAATCAGGGGCAGAAGCAAAAGGAACCAGAGGGAACCCAGACCGGCAGGAGCCGCAAGAACGGGTGGAGGCACAGAAAAGGAAACCAGCACCCCACCCGAACAACAAAACGATGGGCACCCAAGCCCCACCAGCAAGGAGAGGCAGGAGGGACATTACCTCAACATTATGCACAATGTTACTATATATCATTGCCAATTCCTTCATTCCATCCTTGTTTTTAAAAAATATTGTATAAAATGTCCATTAGACTTTATAGCCAGATTTTGTTGTTAAAGTCACAAAGAAAGAAAAATAGAAAAAATCACCTATGTAATATTATTTGAAGTAGTTGCTTTATTTTTTAATTTACAGGAATTGTGACTTTTCCTGAAGAAGGCGTACTTTTCGCCGAAACGCGCGTAGAAGATAATCATACGGCCACTGACATAGTTCTTATTTGTAACTTGAAAAACATTATTACATTTTTTGTCTATATTATGTACCAATGTACTGTTGAATTGTTGTTTTTTTAAATTGTATATTTCCTTTTGATTCCGTGAGAATCATATTAATAATAAAAATTATTGTGACATTTTTAAATATTGTGCTGGCTACACTAATTGGACATGTTTTAGGTACTATCTCACCAAATATACTAATTGCCTAGGAAGTTATTCTTGCATTGGGACATGGACCACAGCCGCCCAAAGGATCCCCGGACAGGAACGCGACAGCAGCGAGAGAGCCCAGGCAGGAGCAAGGCAAAACAGACCCCGGGGGCCACAGGAAACCACAGCAAAGTGCCCCCGTCAGCAAGGCCATCGAAGAGAACCAAGGCCAAGCCCCAATCATGAAGGCAAACACCCACCAGGGGACCCAAGCACAAGAAAGCACCATGGACCCGGAAGGAAGGGGAACGCAGAACGAACGAGCAACACAGCCCAGCGCAGAGGACAAGCAAAACGCCCCAGCAACAGTCCACACGCAACAAGGGAGCCGCCGAGGCGAGAACCCGGGAGGCAAAACCAACCAACCCCGGGACACAAACTCAAGACCCTAGGAGGAAGAGCCCACAAGGCCAGGACTGCCCCAGCCGAAAAGCGGAGACCCAACAGGGACCGGAGCGAACGCAGGGGCAAGGCCACAGGCAGCAAGCCACCAAAGGCGAGAAAGACAGAAGAGCCGGACGGAACGAGGCCAAGAAAGGACACACCCCCAGGGAGAAAACCCGAGCCGGAAGGACCCAGCACCCCCACCAGGGACAAAGAAGAACAGGAGCCAATCCGCCCAGGGAGCGTCGGGCCCCAACCGGTGAAGAGAACCGGGAAAACCAGCAGCCTCGGACGACCACAAGCAGAGCGTGAGGAAAAAAAACCCCCAAGGGGCAACAAATAAAAACGTGGCAGGATACGAAACCACAAGCCGCAGGAGCAGAATCGGGAAGCACCCAGGAGAGCCCCACCAACAGGAGAAACATCCCGGTCAGGCCAACAAGCCCAGGCGCGAACCAGCACCCGGGACACAGGCAGAGAGTGACCGAGGCAAGAGCCCCAAGAAGCCCCCGCGAGGCAGGGGCAAAACCAAGCCAGGAAACGGCCAACAGAAGGCAGACGATACACCGCCAAAAACGGAACAACCGACCCAGCAGAGACCAAAGCACGCCCCACAGGCGGAGAGGACGCCAACACCCGGGAAGGGGAGACCGGAACACAACGACCACCGGCCACACGGGCAGACAAGGCGGAAGGGGAGCCATCCCCAGAGGCAGTGGACACCCGGAACTGAACCAGGGACACCCAGAACCGCAGCCAAACGCCCTACCGAAAGGGACACCCACGGGAACAGGCGAAAGCGGGACTCCCCACAGAGCACCAGGACCAACCAGACGGGGAGGACCCCCAACGGACAGACCAGGCAAGCACCGACAGACAAGGCACAAGGAGCCCAAAACCGACCCCATGGAAGAACAGCAGCCGGGTAGACAACCCAGACATAAACCGCCGGGGGGCCACTCAAGGAAGGAGATCAACCACAGAGCCACAGCACGTGGGACCAGACCCATACAGCCAGAAAAGCAGGAAACCAGCGGCAAGGAGCGCACGGATGAGGCCAGCACAAGAGAACAGGGACCAAATCCACTGGACACCACAGCACACCACGCCACTCCAGCGTAAAAACACCACCACCAGAGCCCACGGAAGGATGCAGGAGAAGTGAACACGCACCACAGGCACCAACCGAGAACCGCGACACCTGCCACAACTGGAGTACGGGAGCGCGGGGGAACCCAACACCGCACACACAGGCAACGATGAGGTGGAAGGTGCAAGGGACGCCCACCTGGCCATGGAGCAGGAGGAGGAGGGGACACCACCGCAGCGGCCCGAGGAAGGCACAACAGCGGGGAGCAGGCAGGTACAGGAGAACATAGGAAGGAAGGCGAAACCCGGGAACGGGAACACACACCCCACCGGGCGAAAAGCCCAACACCATGTCCACAGCACCAGGCACACCCAGGCGGTCCGCCAACCAAGAACCAACCAGCCCCGCACCCGAGAAAAGACGAGAGCAGGGGCTACAGGGAGGAACGGCTGCAGGGCCATGGCGGCAAGACAGACCGCCCTGGAAGGGACAAACACTGCGACAAGTAGAGAACCGAGGGACCCGACGAGCACGGACACCCAGAAGGAAACCGGGAACCGACTTCGAAATAGGCCCCAACCGCCCCAAAGGGAATACCAATCCCTACACAGGAGAGATAATGAGAGGATATCTGAACTCTGTGGGGTAAAACTTATTAAAAAGTGATCTAATCGAACAGAATCAATTGTAAGTGAAACTGCAACCTTTAGAGTAAGAGTCTCTGACCTTAACCATGAGGCCACAGCGTCTCTAGCAAACAGTGATAACGAAAGACCAGGGATCGAACACCCCATCCACAGAGTAAGAGTCAAAGACCCCAACCAGCAGGCGCTGCCACAGAACACCTCAGTTATATGGAACGTTTCACGAATCCGCGTGTCATCCTTGCACAGGGGCCATGCCAATCTTCACTGTATCGTACCAATATTTTAGGATATGTGCCGCCGAAGCGAGCACCCAAACAGGAAAAATATTTCCCAACCACACTGAAGGCTAGACCATTGCCTACACTTCAGACGAAGGCACCCAGTCACACTGAAAGACCAGGAAAGTGAACCCCAAGCAGCAGGGCAAGAGTCCAAGACCCCAACCAGGAGGCCAGAGCGACTCCTAACACACAGCGACAAGGACGTCCAATGCAGCCATAAAATACGTCCGACATCGAAAAGAACAGGGAACCGGAAAGCAGAGGCAAAATGCCCAGTACCACAAGAGGACGAGCGCCACTACACAAATACCAAAAAAGGCAACCGGAAACCCCGGAGGGAAAGGAGGAACCAACACAGAACACTCAACCGGAAGTGTTCCCGCCGTCCAACACAGGGCCAAAATGACCCGAAGAACAACGCAACCGTGGGGCCCCCACCCACAGCAGCCGCAAGGGAGGAAGCCCGGCCACCGGACCCCTAACCAGAAGAAAACAGCCCGAAGCAGAGCGCACAGAGACTGAAGCCAGGGGAGCAGGACCCTCCCCGTATGAGGCGGACCAGAGAACGCCAGCTGGAAACCAGGAGGAGAAGGCAGCAGCCCGGACTAAACCAACGGAGTCGGAGACCCCCGCGAAACCCCCGAGCAGACCCCGGAGCGCCGAGGAATGCACCAGCCCTGGCACCCGAAGGTAAGCCCAGCCCGGGACAGCAGCCCCGGCCAAACAAACACGCGTCAATGGGGGAGACCGGAACACGGGGGCGCGTCCGCAGGAACGGACGGAGGCCCACAGGTGGAGAGGACCAGGGCCATGGGATTGAGGGGGAGCCCCCTAGCATCAGTCCAACTCCCCCCCCCCAATGAGTCTCGATCGCATGCAGCGAACGGCAAAAAGAGGGAAAGCGCAGGGCATCCAAGCTCCCCCCGCCGCATCCAACTGAGACGGGTCGGGGTAGAGCATGCCGGGGAAAGAAAACCCGACGGGCAGGCCGGCCAAGGCGACACACAGGCGTCGAAGCTGGTCGCAGGTTATCAGGAAGACCCGCGAGGCATGATAGGTGGGAGGCCCACAAGCGAGGAACCCCGGCAGCCGTACAGGTAACCAGGAGAGTAAGAGTCACAGGGTGAAGCCACAGCGACTCCGTGACAGCCCATAGCACACCACCCAAAACAAAGCCCGCTAAAGCAGGGCACAATGCAAGGAATGGAGAGGGAGCAGTGCAAAAAACTCCCAAGAGCCCGCCTGCACCAGAAGCCCGCTAGAGCAGAGCGGCGAACCCCAAAGGGAGAGTGCGAGGGCTAGAAGGTAGGGGAACCAGAGAGCGAGCCCGCTGGAGCAGGGCCTCCCCCCAGGGCACAGGGACCCGCTGGAGCAGGACCTCAGCCCAACTTACCTGATCAGACGCTCTGGAGAATCTGCAGCGCAGAACAAAAAAAACAGGCTGATGGCTTGGGCCGGCCCGCCTCTTATAGAGGTCATGGGTGTACTGGGTCGGCCATATTGGGAAGGGATGGGAGGCATGGGAGGCTGACTTTTTTTGCTTTGGATGGTTCTGGTGTGGAGCTGAAGTTCACTTTGTTAGTCATGTGGCGAGGAAGACTAACGAGGAGGTAATGCTCAATGATACTTAGGTCTTGCTGAGTGATACTGATATGGTGTTGAGTGATGCTGTGGTGGTGCTGCTGAGTGATGCTGTGGTGGTGCTGCTGAGTGATGCTGTGGTGGTGGCGCTGAGTGATGCTGTGGTGGTGGCGCTGAGTGATGCTGGGGAGTGAAAAAGAGAGTGAAATAAGGTAATAGAGACAGTAAATGAAGGGAAGAGAAAGAGAGAGAAGGGGGGGAGAGAGAGAGAGAGAATGAAGGGGAAAAAAGAGAGAGAAGATGCAGTAAAAAATGAATACATTAAAACATTGCTAAATGCCTCTGCTTATGTTGCCTTGCCCTATATCGGCTGCTTGCTTCTGGAAAAAAAAAACTGTACAGGAGGGAATAACTAATGCTATCATTTCAAAAAACATCCATGTAACATAGATTGTGTCACAATAGAAAGCTAATAATAATATTTTAAAGCACACGCAAAATAAAAGGAGTGATTAACTAAGGCTGATGTGCGATGTGCTCGCGCAGTAAGGGTGCCCTCGAGCAATGCACTTAATTAGGAAAACAGAGGAAAGCTAGATGGCGCCTCTGCGCGTAACTGTGCGCGTGACCGCACGCTCTGGGCCACACAAAGCATGTGGTCGGATTTTTCAATGCCCACTTACTCAAAGCCTCGCCAGATCAGCGCATGCGCTGGCTCAGGCGAGACCTAAACAGGAAGGGGTTAAACAAGTCGAGCATAGCGATGTCGGATACATCTTACTATGAACTGCTATCTGGCCCAAAATAGCTGCAAACTGCATAGCACCGTTTTACGTAGGCCATCTGGAATAAATGCATCTGCTGCGTGAGTTTCATATTCAGCTGTGCCGGGCATTTGGCCTTCTTCAATTTCCATTGTAAAAGCATTATGATATTGGATGTAACCCTGAAAGTGGATGCACTAACACAAATAACACGTTTTTTCAAAGCAGAACTTTAAGCAGCACTTCTGCCGTCTTAGCTCATCACGCAAGAGAAGTTAGCCTTTCTTAGTTGTTTTAACATCTACTTCTCCTAAGAACAACACCAACAACAATAATATTGTTGATAAAGTAGACTACCCCAACTTTATCCAATGCGTACTACAAAGCTAAAGATTCACTGTAGATGCACACAGACGTAACACGATCAAAACCAATGTTCACTAAATGCTCACACACATTCTTTATTGATCAGTATCATTTAATGTTGAGTGTGTGCGGTGAGGTCATTAACTTCTAGGCACCTGGTCTTTAGTACTCACGAAAAACGATTGAGGCAACTGAAGGAGGCATCCTCCAGTGAAAAGCAAGACCACTCACCCCTCCCAAACTGTCCAACCACTGGAAAATAATTACTTTATAAAGAGTTTGTACTAGTTTGCATCAATTTGCGTGACTTTATGGTACAAGGCCCCGAGTTCTGGCCCTATGACTTTAATACCAAGCATTGGCAGAGCCAATAGGTCTCGCCTATAGGACCTTATAAGCGTTTAGCCATGAAGTACATACATACACATGAGGAAGGACACAAAAAATAAAATAAAAAAAAATGCAAATATGAAGGAAAAAACATACCTAGACATCTCTACTCGCAAAGACCAACAGACTTGCAGCCAAGAACACAAACTCACCACCTAATATGCAGGGACGTTGTTTTTGTTGGTTGAGCATGAAACCGCTTTCATGTCAGTCTTCGAGAAAGCTTCATATAATACCTGTCTGGAATGCCAAACTACAACATCTCCCTAATTGCAGGCAAGTCTTGAACGCTTGGCTTGCCCCTGGCGGGTATACGTCCACAATATCGGACCGAATAAACTCCTGAACCATCAAACCCTTGGATCTTAAAATTGGCAGCTCTCACCTCCACCTCAGACGAGGCAAGAGGCTCTTCTATAAAGTTTATGACGGAATACTCTAATAGACTTTAGGAACAAAATAAAATTCTGCATCATCTAAAGGTAATTTTTTGAACCGACAGTCCAGATTCATATGTACTGTGTCTCATAACCCAGGTGACGGACGGCTGATGGAGTATAAACAGTCTACTCTTTATAAAGCATCGCAGGCACACTGGTCTGCCAGTGGGGCTCAACCAAAGCGTGGCATTATCCTGAACTTTCGATCCTGGTACTCTGCCCAAAAACCCACTTCTTACATGTAGCACTTTACCAAGATCTTCGTGCTGCAACCATCTTTGCTGGCACACCTCAAGACCAAACCACTGCGCAGTCGTGCACTTTGTTGGGAATGTGTATAATCTTAGCCAGCAATGCCCAAACTGTGCAAATCCTTTACCCAACATATAGCATCATCCTTCAACATTCAAGATGGTCAGAGTCACTTATGACAATTAATTGTACACAACGTGAAAATAGGTCTGTGACGTTTTAAAGACCATCACTTTGAAGTACAAACAAATTGGCACATTAAAGCATACAATTTAATATTGTGACTGGACTAATGGGTGCTTTGGAAGCAGGGTGTTAACACAAGGCAGAGATATGGCCTCCTGGGCACAGTGTTGACAGCAGAGGTAATCTTAGTTTCATAACAAGCATTTGCAATGCAATAGGTCTCGCATTATAAAAGTTTGAGCTATTGGCATTGCTAATAATAATGCAACACCAGTAGCGCAAACATTCAGTAATGCGAGACCTATTGCATTGGAAAAGGTTTTTTTTGTTGCTTTTTTATATAGCACGACTTGACCCAAAGGCGTGCATTTATGTTGTATGGAGCTCAGTGCAATTATGTGGTATGTTATTATGTGGCACAGAGTGGTATTATGCGGAGTGTATTTATGTTGCATTAAGTAGAGAGTAATTATGTGACGTTGAATTATGTAGTATTGAGTGGTATGTGGAGTGCATGTATGTTGCATTGAATACAGTAATTATGTGACGTGTAATTATGTGGTACTGAGTGGTATTATGTTGAGTGTATTTATGTTGCATTGAGTAGAGTGTAATTATGTGGTGTGTAATTCTGTGGTACTGAGTGGTATTTTGTGGAGTGTATTTATGTTGCATTGAGTAGAGTGTAATTATGTGGCTTGTAATTGTGTGGCACTGAGTGGTTTCGGGGTGTATTTATGTTGCATTGAGTAGAGTGTAAATATGTGGTATGTAATTATGTGGCACTGAGTGGTATTATGTGGAGTGTATGTTGCATTTAGTAGAGTGTAATTATGTGGCGTGTTATTACGTGCCACAGAGTGGAGTGCGAGAGTGAGAGGGAAGAGGGATAAAGAGAGAGAGGGAGGGAGAGAGAAAGAGAGCTAGAGAGAGAAAGAGGGAGAGCGAGAGGGTTAGAAAGAGTGAAAGAGAGAGAAAGAGAGAGAGGGGGAGATAGAGAGAGAAAGAGAGAGGGAGAGAGATAGAAACAGGGGGGAGAGAGAGAGAGGAGAGATGAAAAGAGAGCGGGAGGGAAAGAGAGAAAAAGGGAGGGAGAGAGAGACATAGAAAGAGAAATAGAGGAAAGAGTGAGAGAGAGAGAGAGAGAGAGCAAGAGAGGGTGGGAGAGACTGAGAAAGAGAGAGAGAGAGAGAGAGAGAGAGAAAGAGGAGAGAGAGGGGGAGAAGAGAAAGAGATAGAGGGAGAAAGAGAAAGAAAGAGGGAGGGAGAGAGAGAAAGAGAGAGGAGAGAGAAAAGGAAAGAGTGAGAGAGAGAGGGAGAGAGAGAATAGAGAGATAGAGAGAGCGGGAGGGATATCGGGGTGATTTCCACTTCCGAAATGAATAAAGTAAGGCCCTGAGAAATGTGGGGCAGAGGGGTCATTATGTCACAATCCTCACCTCACACTGTGTTTCAGGTCTCTTGTGCTGTGATATTTAGAGGCAGAGGATGTGGCGCTGCGGTCAGAGCTGCAGTTAAAAATGTTATGCTACAACTCCTGCTTTGTAAAATTAGGATAAGAGCAAACTTGGCACCTCGCTGCTGTCCGAAGTATAATCATTTTGAGTTTAACAAGGGTCAGAAAGTATTTGAGACAAGAGCAGCTGTTTAAATGCAGACAAACATCGATGAGCTACAGCTCCTAACAGCCTTCCAGCAGCCTTTGAGCGCTATGTACCTGGGATCAGACTGGTCGCTCTCGTCTGGCCCAAAGTAACCGACTGCAAACGGAGTGAAATGTTGACATTAATATGATGCCATCCTTCGGATAGATACGTATCCACCTTTAGTGGCGCAAAGGGCTCGTGACCTGCTGAGTGGTGCTCAGACCACACGCTGCACCTCAAACAAAGACTGCTGCAGCAGGGACGCCCCCTTCTAAGGCGGTGGCAATGATTGCACAGGACATCCTTAGATCACAATATTTGGTAGCCCTTTTGTGGTCAGGGTAGATATGCATTGTATTGTTTGTCTGTCCGTTAATCCAGCGGATGGCACATGGTTCTCTGCTCCGAATAAATGTCTTCTGTGCTGGTGCCATCTCATGCCGCCTCTTCTCAAAGGAACCTGCTGCTGGCACCTTCTGGCCTGGAATAAAGAGCGCGACTGCGTGTATTAATACCAGAGCTTGACCAATGTCCACCGAGAGTCAGTAAGGAAAGAACTTCAGCCAGTGACAACCATTCTCTAGAAGCCCATAGAAAATGATATTTGATACAAGTGCACGGAGAAGGCCTCAGACCCAATGTGAGCAGTCTGGGACATGAAGGACAGACGCGTTATATGATGGTGCAGAGTTTTGAATTAATGTTATTTAGTGGCCAATGCCACACATCGGCTGGTATCTACAACAAGCAGAGAGCAAACAGTGGCACCCCGAAAAACACTCCTGTCCTGCAGATCCAGCAGACTGCTTGAGAAGCATGCAACACAAACATCAAAACCGGGTGACTGTTCACAAGCAAAGCTTTCCAGTGTGAAAGGCACACAAACTAAGCACTGAACGCTCTGCAGTTACTGCCCATGTCACTGACATCAGTTTGTGTCATAAGTTTTTCACTACACGTGCACCCCAAAAATAATACTTATTACCGAACATTCTTAGTTTGTCCAAGACATTAAGGACACCCAGAACTGGATGCCTGGAAGAGAGGGAAATAAATGGGGGAGAGAGAGAGGTAGATAGAAAGAAAATCAGGGACAGAAATTAGGAAATCCAGATAAGGGGGGGGGGAGAGAGATAACGATAGAGACAGACAGAGAGAGCAAGAGAAAAATGAAAGATAGGAAGATAAAAAAAGTCACGAGACAAGGATAGACAGAGATACAGAGAGAGGGAGAGAGAAGACAGACAGGAAGTGGCAGAGAAAGAAAGGTGGAGAGACAAGAAGAGAGCGAGAGAGTGACAGATGGCTAGAGAAAGATGATAGAAAGTTAGGGAGAGAACGGGAGGCAGACAAAGAGAGAAAGCAAAACAAAGACAGAGCCAGGCAGGGAGAAAGAGACAGGGAGAGGCAGACTAAGAGCTAAGAAGAGAGCGCTACAGAGAGAACCAAAGAAAATACTGAGAAAGAAAAAAAACATTGTGAAACAAGCAGGAAGTGGGATAAGGGAGGGGGTGGCAAATGTTTGCACTTTCGCGGGCGCTTTGATGTTCTCAGTGGCCGCGCGGCTCACTGAGAACATCAAAGTGCCCACGAAATGTACACGCAGGCTGCCAAATGGTGCGCTATCCCAGTTATCCCAGTTTCGCATCCCAGTTCTACATAAGATTTGTTTGGCGCAAGACCTGAATAAAGACAGGATGCAGGTCTACTTAATGCGAGGATAGCAATATCCAATGATGTATTATGTACGAAATAAAGTCAAATCACTTGTATCTCAACACAATCTGTCATTTGTAATATGAAAATGCCAATAAAAACATTGATAAAAAATACAAATCCTACTTTCGAACATCCAAAACACAGTTATACAGACGTTTATAACTAAGCAGTGCATTTTGCAGGAGGGGAAAGAGGCCCATAAGCAAACGTTTACTGTATTTCTGGGATTTGGGGCAATCGACTATGCAACGAGTGGACTCAGGAAGTGGCATTCTATTTTCTTTTGATATATCCTTAATGTCGAAGATCATGAGGCAACCTAACCTGTGTATAACTGGGACAATCAAAATAACCAAATAAGCCCAAATTCTCATGACATTCACATTTCCTTCCCCTGATAAGCCAATCAAATGTAGCCCCATTAACATAAAAAGCGTTCGAAATATTAAGTAGTTAAAACGTAATCGAGTCAAAGAGGAGTACCTAAAGTGACCAGTGACTGACCAAGGAATTGCTTCTCTAAACTTATTTACCAAAATTCAAGTTAACACAAATGCTTACATACACATCCCAGGCTAAACAGTTTCTTTTTCCATAGATATACTCAAAAATAAAAACTTCAGAGCAGCATCTGTGCAATGGAAAACAATAATAATAGTTCAAGTGCCCCGCATGCCTCGCCCCCAGGACCAATGAAATCCATTACGTATCCTAAACTATGTTCCTAAGACTGCAGTCAAACGTATTTTTCCCCGGCTAGCAGAGCAAACCTTAGGGAGCGGGAGGAGCGGTGTGAGCAGTTATTACCGAACATTCTTAGTTTGTCCAGGACATTAAGAACACCCAGAACTGGATGCCTGGAAGAGAGGGAAATAAATGGGGGAGAGAGAGAGGTAGATAGAAATAAAATCAGGGACAGAAATTAGGAAATCCAGATAATGGGGGGGGGGGGGAGAGAGATAACGATAGAGACAGACAGAGAGAGCAAGAGAAAAATGAAAGATAGGAAGATAAAAAAAAGTCACGAGACAAGGATAGACAGAGATACAGAGGGACAGAAATTAGGAAATCCTGTTGAGCCGTATCTCAAACCTTGTCCCGCAGCTCCAAAGACGTCAGCTCTGGCCGTTACTCCACACCCTCTTCCTCTCAATCGTAGGAACTTAGAACAGGAGGCAATCTAGTACGCCAGGCACATGTTGACTCGTTTCACTGAATACATCTGTCTTCTCTGAGCTGCATGTATATTCAACGGACCCCACAAGCCACTGTTCCTTCCCAGCGCGAGTGAAACCGCTCCTCGTAAAGCATTATGAAAAGCTCAATGCACAACGCGTCTTCCACAGAGAACACGGCTCAGAAAGTACAAACCTTAAAATTCACTTGTCACTAGACACTGTAATAACGCAGAGCTGCGGTAAAGCGCTATCAGTTCCAGCGAATTTAGAGATGAAAAAAACATATTCTTTTAACTCACTGATGATTAGAGAATGAGCACGAGCTTTTAGATAACACATTCTTAAAGGAAGTTAGTCTTGCGTGCATGGTTTCAGAAAACAAACAAGAATGGGGCTGCCTGTTTTTCAGGGGCCGCTACAGCTAAGATTATACATTTCAGACATGTTGATTCACAGCTCTGCGAAAAGGCAAACCAGGGTTGGGAGCCTGCAAGACATTCTCCATGCAGTTACTTGCAGTATCTCACATTCCTGTTTTTTACCTCGTCCTGTATGACAGATGCAAACAGTTTGTCGTGGCTCGAGCTGCACGTCTAACGGGCAACTAAATGAGAGAACAGTTCGCTTCTGGTGATCACGTGATCAGGGCTGGAGGCCAGATATTTGGGGAATTCCAAGAGCAGTATCCCTTTCGGTTTCAAATTGACTAGAAGCGCGTGATTTAGGAAAGCAAATAAAAAAGAACAAGTGCGAAGCGAAACCAACCGCTGCAATTGAGAAGGAGGGTATGGGGGGTTGAGGAAAGCAACATAGAATACAGTCAGTTGCATTTGGTGGTATTGTAATAGGAACATAACCAAAGTAGGAAGCACTATTGAAGTGCTTAAACATAAAGAAGTGGGGTGGGGGAGACGGGAGAAAAAACAGATAGGGGTACGAGGGTGAGACAGAAGAAGCAAAAGGGATGGGGCAGATAAGATGTGCGTGTGTGAAACTAATCGCGATCACATCAAAGCGGCCATGCGGGCCGAGAAAGTGAAAGGAAACGAGTGCTTTCAGGCCTCCAAATGGTGCGCGCGCCCGGCCGACGCACATGCACTGTATTTGGAGGCCTGAAAAGCCACTGTTTGCACTTCCAAAACTCGGTCACTATAAGTCTCGCCAGAGCAGCGCTAAAGCGCTGTCTCAGGCGAGACCTAAAAACCACTCGGGCACCTATTACGTGTTTTTGGAGGAGCGGCGGTGCAAACCGGCGCACTACCGCTCCACCAAAGGTAACGCTGCGTGCCCGCCGGGTTATGTCTTTTTAGTAGTCTGGCAGGTGGGTGGCATGATGGTCCCATGGCGGTGCCTCTTTTAAAGGTGGCGGTGCCAATAAAAAAGGTGTAGCAATGGGACCTCACTACAAGGTTCCTGAGATGCATGGACTCGAAAGTCCATGCTGTGCAAGAACCTATGTGCATGCACACAGGGGGGCACATTTTATACCCACATGTGTGCATCTGCATATGTTTAAGGCATAGGGGTCCCTCTCTGTTTTCCTCTCCTCCAGGGTTTTCATGGCGGTGGAACCACCATGAAAATCCTGGCTGAGAGAACTCTTAATATGGTTGGCAGGACCGTGGCTGTCTCACCAAGCATATTGTGGCCTCTGACCGCCACTCCTATGCTGGGGAATAGCAGTTCCCGGGCGGAGCTGACAATCTCAGGGCAATCCGGTTCCTTAAGTCGTAATCGGGCAGTCAGACCGCCAGTAGGGTGGTGGCTCCATCTGCCACCGCCATGCCACCATTAGTCTGGAGGTCCTCGGACCACCAGACTCATAATGGGGTCCTCAGTGTTGTAATGGGAACAATTTTTATGTACCTCATTCGTCAGCCGCTTATCTGCAAAACGGAAGTTGCTCAGACCTGGGCTGCTAAAACCAACTATTTGGACTCCGATGAGGCCTATCCCTGTAAATATTTCTGCTTTGGTTCAAATGTCTAAGGGATTGGGTGGCGCAGTTTTTCATCTGTATTACCTGTCTCGATAGAACCACTTCATTGTCTTTGAGAGGAGGAAAAGTTAGTTAAGTAGACACTCTTTGATTCTAAGACATGGCACGCACATTAGTCACATTTCAGCGCAGTTCATTTAAAACCCTAAAACATCCTTCGGAAACTGAAGCTTGTAATCTGCATGTTACTCATAAATCTTGACAGCTGACATGAAACTCCTGAGCACCTGCACGTGTGATCTGCCAATTACAGTTTGCTGCAGTGTGCACCCAACCTGCTGTGCTATCTTATCGGTTCTTTAATTGTGTTTACTAGAATTTGAACACAAAGCAAATGAAACCAAAACATATTTACTTTGAGACATGCATTGCTTCCTATTAAATCTTCGAAGTTATGCATTACTGTAAAATAGGCCCACAGCCTTGGGTAGCATTGAAGTCGAATGCCTCTACTTTGCAAGCAATTATGAGCATTGTAAAAAAATGCAGGAACCCGAGAAGAGAAGCAATTCATAATTTGATATATACACACAATGTCGGCGTTGCAGAAATCCTTCCAATGAAAGGGGAAAGTGGGATGAACCAAGAGCTACTGCAAATATTCCAGATGTGCCCTCCCAGTGCATAAAATATTCAGCTCCTCGTTAAAGAACCCTTTCCAGTCCCAAAAGTCTGTGCTGTGGGATCAAAGCGTCCGTAAGGTGGTGCCGAGTTGAGGAACAGTATGGCGGGGAACAGTCCCTGTGCCCAAACAGCCTCTTTTGGAGGCCAATGGGATGAAGATCGCCCCAGTGACTCGAGTAAAGATGCACTTGTGTTATTTAAGGTCTTAAAAATAGTATGGAAAAAGGGAAACAATGTCCCTGTAGAACTAAATGGAGTGGCGGGAAAGTGAGGCCGGGAGGAGGATATGCTTGCAGCATGAACTGCAGCGGTGATTTCGGTGCTGCCCCTGCGTGCCCAGAACAAGAGACAAGAGGCCCAGGAATTTACAACTTGGAATTGGAACATACGATTATAAATATGGGGCAGCGCGGGGGAAAATAAAAACTAAAGATTACCTACCTGCTGCCAGCCACCACCTCCGTACTCTTCTCCTTGTGTCCAGTCAGTCAAGGGGGATGCACAGGCTCCCAAACTCCCTCCACCCTAATCCAGACACTGTTCTCATGCTGGTAATACTATTTCCCAGCATAAGAGAAGCGTTGGGATTGGTCTGAGCGGACTGGTATTGATCTCACACAGGGACTTTGAGCCTGTGCCTATTCTCCCCAGCTCTGTAGCACAGCTCAGGTTGGAGAAATGTAAGTGCGCATGTCAGTTGGGCCATCCTAAGGCAGCAGGCCAAACCGACATGCGCATTTCCGCTGCAGTTGGCAGATACTCTCTGTCAGGATGGACCGCCCATCCCCAAATGGCTCAAACACTCAGTAGGCCAGGCTGGAAGCCTGCAAGATGGAAAAATAAAATAATAACATTTTTATCATTTCATTTTTCATGCTTGAATTTGCTGGCTCTCAGTAGTGGGGCGACACTCGTCCTCCCTAATGAAGGAACTGCCACTGAAAATAGTATGGACAGAGGGAAATAATGTCCCTACATTAAAAAAAAAATGGAATAGCAGGGAGGTGATGGCGTTGGCAACTGGGATGAGGTTGCGCTTGCAGCATGGATTGCAGCGGGGATTTGGATGCCTCCTCTGTGTGCAACATACAAGAGGCCCAGGAATTTACAACTTAGAATTAGAACATATGATCATGGGGCAGCACGGTGGAGAATAAAAATGTAAGATTACCTACCCGCCACCTCAGTGCTCTTCTTCTATCGAGGCAGTACTTGGGGATGCACAGGCTCCCAGACTTCCCTACGCCAATCCAAAAGCTCCTTTTATGCTGGTAATGCTATTACCCACCATGAGAGAAGTGCCAGGTTTGGTCTGCATGTGCTGGTTTTGAACTCCCACAGGGACTGGGAGCCTGTGCCTGTTCACCACCTGGCTGTGCAGCACAGCTCGGGTTTGAGAGAGCTATGTGCGCATGTCAGTTTAGCTGTCTTAAGACAATCAGCCAAACCGGCATGAGCACTTCTGCTGCAGCTGCTGTCTGTCAGGGTGGCCTAAATGGCTCAGATGCTCAGTAGGCCCGGCTGGCAGCCTGCAAGATGAAAAATAAAATGATAATAACATTTTTTATTATAATTTTATTTTCCATGCTTGAATTTGCTGGCTCTCAGGAGTGGGGCAATGCGCCTCCGCCCAACGGAGGAGTCGCCGCTGGTAACTTCGTGAAAGGCTGCCATGGAAATGGTGACCGGCATTGATGGAAAGAGAATTATGGTGTCCGAATCATGCTGAGAAGGCCTCCCCCAAGGTTACATTTGGCAGACGAAATGTAGCACTGACTTTGAACCCCCAAATGGAGATATATTTTCAGGACACTTTACTATTATTGCATGCCACTAGTTAATTTTCCACCCAATGATTCCCAGGGAAAGTGGCCATTCCCAAGTAGGATTAAGACACTTTTTTGGGATAAATCTCTGTTTCTATAATGGATTACTTAATATGACAAATCCTCCAACTTTGGCGAAGAAGTTGAAACCTCCACAACAGTGGATGGAAATCGAATTTGATAAATTGTAAATAATGTCTATTTTGTGAAAGTGGAAACGTTATGTCACTTACTCAAGTTCTCACATTCAATGTGTTCTTGCAGGAAATGCTTGTTAGTCCTGAGCAGCTGCGGTTCACCATTAAAGAGACGGTGTGTGTCAACCCGATGGACAACCAACACATGGACAAATGTGACTTCAAGGACTCGGGAGTAAGTAGCCGCTCTTGAAAACTGATGTACAAAATGGGGTTGTGTGGGAGGCAATGTAATTGTTGTCTACATTATCTTGGTTTTTTAATGGCAAGCAAGCTTCACCAAAGATTTTCCTCTAGGGTTTGAGACGCTAAAGGTTATGCACATATGCATATAAAAAGCTTACTGCTTAAACAACATTGTTTTGGTAATTTCCTGGGCATATTGCCCTAATGGAGTGATCATAGAAATATTATGCAATAGGGAATCATTAAAAAAAAGTCAAATTTCCCATCCGCATCACCAGCAAAGAAACGGTACGACCAAGAGTTGTCCAAACGGACTCTATCTTTCTAAAGGTTTGAACTTTCCTCTGACGTAAGATGATGATCTGCTACCTGAGCTGTACTGACTGACTGACAGACTACCATGTCCGGCACAGTTAGCTTTGTGAATGGCAGTCATGAAAGTGATGTTGGACACTCATGAACAGGGAAGTATGACATCCCCTAACTGTTAGGAAAAACTCTCAGCATGGAAGGGAAATGGCATTTGTGGGCACTGACAACATACCCCACTTTGGTGGTACATTTGCAATGCTCCTATTTTGTGACCGCGATTTCAGCGACCGTAATATGGTGGATTTGCAGCCATAGTTATTTTCCCAAACATGTTTCTCTCACAGAGAATACCAAAATGGGGTATTCCTGCTGTTCCTCGATATAAAAGAAGGAAGAGTCAAAGGGAAGGCTGGATCCAACTAAATACACTGTGCGTTTAAAGTTGGTAATCCATTTGTTGGATAATAATGCCCTCACACACCCTTTCAGGTGTCATGCTTCATCATATGGGCTGCTCCTCGTCGGGCCGGCGGTGCAATGCCTAACGGGCTCCCTTAAAAAGGGGCACTTTGTCGGAGATCTTCAATCCAACTGCCGTATGGTGAAGTGCGGGTGTGGGGGCCTAAATTGTGTAGATGTGAATAAGTGATATAAAACAGGGTTGACGTGCCAGCTAGGAATTAATTTTATTCTGAGGGCCTCCTTCCCTGATTAAAAACGTGAATGTGTAGCACTCAACAGAGTATAATGTCTCATGTAAGAGTGGCCTGTATTAGTATTTAATGGTCAACATGTTTCTCGCATAGAGTTATTACACTCGCGATTCTTCAGGACCTAGAAAAACAACTATCTACACGAAGAGAGAATGTTGTAATATTAATACTCTCAGTTAAAGTGGTATAGAGCAAGTCAGTGTCTCTTAATTCAAATACCTGTTAATGTCTGGTCCTACCCTATTTAGATGTCCAGACCACAACAGTGCTCGGTGGATGGAACATGAGCAACAATTCCTCAATAAGTAGGAGTTTCTCGTGGCTCATGTCGTGCGAATTGACCTACCCTCACCACCGAGTCCGGACTCGGTGGTGAGGGTAGGTCAATTCGCACAACATGAGCCACGAGAAACTCCTACTTATTGACCATCCACCGAGCACTGTTGTGGTCTGGACATATACTAAAAAGGGTAGGACCAGACATTAACAGGTATTTGAATTAAGAGACACTGACTTATTCACATCTACACAATTTAGGCCCCCACACCCGCACTTCACCATACGGAAGTTGGATTGAAGATCTCCGACAAAGTGCCCCTTTTTAAGGGAGCCCGTTAGGCATTGCACCGCCGGCCCGACGAGGAGCAGCCCATATGATGAGGCATGACACCTGAAAGGGTGTGTGAGGGCATTATTATCCAACAAATGGATTACCAACTTTAAACGCACAGTGTATTTAGTTGGATCCAGCCTTCCCTTTGACTCTTCCTTCTTTTATATCGAGGAACAGCAGGAATACCCCTTTTTGGTAATCTACATTCCTGGGGCAGCCTTTCTTGCTGGACCTCCCACTCCCCTGTGAGCGGAAATAGCCCCTTCTGTCCCTCTTCTTGTAGTTTTTTCTCTCACAGAGAATACATCTATTTTGATGGCGAAACCTTTGTCTCCCAGGGAGAACACTCAAACCGTGGCGTATTTTCCACTGCTACCTTAGTGTAGGTAAATATTTCCTGGCATTGGGAGGTGAACACTGAATTGTCTAAGCTCTAAATCATGACCTGAGAGTATCCAATAGAGAACTGTTTCTTGAACATTGCAAACATTAGCAGCGGAGCATTGGAGGAATGCAGCACCGTGACTTGGCTATGGTAGTGTGACTGGAGTTTGCATCAAAAAATGGAGGCGGAAAATGTAGAATTCTTGTTTAACCACACATCGAACCGTGTATGAAATTGTCAGCACATGCAAAAGGTGGATGGGGTGGAAGAGAAGTACAAAAAGGAGGGAATGATTTCTGGTGATGCCTATTGAATCATCTTGAGCTTCAATAAGGCATATTTTATATTGATGTGATATGTGCTGCTGTGGCAGTCAAATCAAGATATCACCACTGCTGCAATAAAGGGCATAGTTGATATTGAATGTTGTTCCTGGACTGCAGATGAAAAAGTTTCTTCATTTTTACTGCTCATATCGGTCCTTCTCAGGGTACCCAAGAAAATGGAAGAAATAATGGTATTGCCCAAGCCAACATTGGCTGCAGGAGCAGAAAGTTACATAGTAAAAGTGCTGGATGTGCAATAAAGTTGAAGGGTACAAGTAGGGAACCAGACCTCGTGCTCACAAATAAAATGGGGAAGGGAAGAGAAAGAAAAAAGAGAAGAATATTCGAAATTTGCTGCTTAAAAAAACGAATAAAACGTAAAACATCCAAAAAACAAATTTAGATCTAAAACAATTATAACATATTGTGTTGGCATTTTTATTGCAAATGTGCAACAAAGATCTGGTTAAAGCAATGGTGTAGTTCAAACAGTTCCAAGCTTTGGAGCCATCGCATCTCAAACTTTGCTTCTTCTTTGGAACTGGTGCATCACCATTGTTGCAATGAGAAAATCGATGTATCGCCTCAACTGCGGAATCGACACAACGCTCGGCTGCACCACGCATCTTCCCTGTTGCTACCAAGATCAAGGTACTTTTGTTGAGGCGAGCCTTGCGGTTTCCCTGTATCCAGCCTGTGCTCTCACAGTCGGCCTGAACATTTGACTTTGTCCCGGTCCTGCGCAACCAAATATACCAAATAGGCTCTTATTGCTTCTAAGCACTATTTTCACATTTAATCTTCAAACTAATTCATATCTCGACTTCTACTTATTGGAATTTTCGCCTTTTGGTTGTTTTATTTATTAAATTATGTATTAAGTTATATTTTTCTAACTTTGTATTTGAATCTTTTTGTGTGGCGTTTTCACAGTTTCAATGTTTGAAGTGTTGCAAAAAGAACTTTACACATTGGCTCCAAGTTAAGCCTGACTGCTAAGTACCAAGCTACCAGAGGGTGAGCATAGTTTAATTTAGGGTTTGCCTGCTTCTTACCTTAACAAGAATTGCGATTCTCCTATTACCATGACCAGAGAATCTGGATTTCATTAAAGACACGGAGGCTGACATTATGCATTACCTTTTAATGCAACTTCAAGTACAGCCACTTTAAAGTTACATCATAAAGTAAGGTTCTAGAATAAACAAGTAACTAGGTAACATAGAGACAGAGATCAGCCTCTTTAAAATGCGGTGAAAGTCAATCATAACTTCTGTGAAAGGTAACGGATTCCAAAAGCTCTGGAGTCATGAGGTGAAGCTCTGTCTTGAGAAGGAGATGAAGAGTCTGGAAAGGTCTTCGACATAACGTGGAAATGAAGCATTCAAGAAGAATTAACTGAAAAAGAAGACGAGGTATTAGTAAAAGAAAATAACACCCTATGTTAAGGGAAAGGTAGACGAAGTTAAACTTGAAAATGCAAATACAGTACTGAATGGTAAGATAAACATTTTAAGGTATTACACAAGGTAAAATAAGGTATTAAAATCCGCTCCAGGAGGGAGGGATGGGATAATGTCAGCATCCGTGTCTTTAATGAAATCCAGATTCTCTGGTCATGGTAATAGGAGAATCGCAATTTGATTACAAGACTGGAGGCTGCCATTATGCATGTTGGTAGTCAAGAAGAACTACATCAGACATGTGTTCAACAGGTTTGCAGTAGTGTTTAGCAAAAGTATATGAATTTGACCAGTCTGCTGCTTTGAGGATGTCATTTAACTTACCTCCTTTCCAAAAGGATTGACTGGCCATAGCCCCTCTTAAAGAGTGAGCTTGGAATCTATGGAGGTCAATGCCGGCCAATTGCATCGATAGTTTAACCCATCTTGCTATAGTAGAAGAAGAAACAGATTTGAAAGGTTTAACAAAGGATATAAGGAGTTGGTTAATACCGGAGGTGCGACGGGGGTCTATCCTAGAATCATATTCCTTCATGCAGTCCACTACGCACAATTTTTTGCAAGCATCAAACCTAGGCTAAAAGATCATGTCAGACATCGTTTTAGTTCTCTTCATTATTTCAAACGTGACACCGAAAGCATCATAGTATCTGTTGGAAATCTCCAGTGCTTTAACAACCAAAACTCTACGGCAGGATATTAGGCAAAGAAGAGAAGCTAATTTGATGGATAGTGACTTATTGTCTAGCAGGTTATTATTCGGCCACTTACAACAAAGATCAAGAAGTAACTTAACGTCCCAAAGGGTGTCGTATTTAGGTTTGGGGGGTCTTTTAAGTCTGATACTCTTCATAATTCTGCAGGTTATTGGATTTTTACCGATCGTTCTACCATTAAGGAGTGAGTGACCCGCAGAAATGGCAGCCCTATAACAGTTAATTGATCTATATGAGAGACCTCTTTCAAACTGTTCCACCAGAAAATTGGCTATGTGGACGATAGGAGCCTCCACGGAATCCAGATTCCTTTCCAGGCACCAACAAACCCATCTTTTCCAGATGCTGTTGTCTCTATAGTGTGTGCCGGGGGCCCAAGATTCTTGGAGGAGAGAAGAAGCTTGTGACGAAAGTCCAGAGACTTCGTTAGATCGCCTGACACCTTCCATGCAAGAAGGTTCAAAGTCCCTTTCATAAGAAGTGGGTGGTCCGAGCCGTTTATGTCTCTTAGGAGGCCTGGTGAAGCTGGAAGTAGAAAGGGAATTTCGTAAGCTAATTCCAAGGTCGTCGGAAACCATGCTTGGGATGGCCAAAAGGGGGTCACTAGGACTATTGAGGAATGTTCTGATCTCAGCTTCTGAAGGACGCGTGGAATCATTGCGCAGGGGGGAAAGGCATATCCCCGAATATTTTTCCAGTCTTGGAGAAAGGAGTTCACTGCCAGAGCACCCGGGTCGGGCATCCAGCTGAAGTAACTGGGGAGTTGGGAATTGAGTCTGCTGGCAAAGAGATCTACTTGTAGGGGACCCAAGAGGTAGGCGAGACTGTTGAAAATGTTTGGGTCTAATTTCCAGTCGGTGTGATCTACCAGGAACCTTGAATTCCAGTCTGCATATACATTTTTTAGACCGGGAAGATATTCTGCTCTTAGGGACATTTGGTGTTCCAGGCAGAACAACCAAAGTTTCTTGGCAAGGTTTGAAAGGTCTGGGGATCTGGTACCGCCTAGGCGATTGATATAGGCGACGGCTGACATGTTGTCCATCTTGAGTAGGACTGATCTCCCTTGGAGGGAATGCTTGAAGCTCATTAAGGCGTAAAGGCCTGCGGTTAGTTCTAGAAAGTTTATGTGGTTTAAACTCTCCGAATAAGACCATAAACCTCCCGTGTTCTGATTTTGAAAACAGGCACCCCAGCCATGAAGGCTCGCATCTGATTCCAGAACATAGTCTGGGGAAGTGCTAAAAATGGTTTTTCCGTTCCATACATCTAGATTCTTTAGCCACTAAGTCAGTTCCTCTCTGGCTTCCACGTCTAGGTGAATCCTGTCTCCGTACCAAAGCCCGGAGCGGGGGGCCTGCCCCTCGATTCTTTGAAGGGCTCGGTAGAATAGAGGGCCCGGAAAGATAGCTTGAATAGAAGAGGAAAAGGAGGCCCAGAAGTCTGGCTAGTTCCCTTAGGGTTATGAGATCTAATTTTAGAACGTGACTGATTTCCTTCCTGATTTTTGAAATCTTCTTTCGGGGAAGTAAAAGCATTGATTTTAATTTGCCTTTTTTTTCCACAAGGAAAATATTGCTCATAAAGTTCTTGTGTTCCCAAGGGACTTCTATGATCACACCCTTGGTTAGCATAGAATTTATCTCCTCTGCGACTATGGAGTGTTGTTCTAGAGACAGGTTTAAAACTTGTGGAGTTGAGACTTGAATGGGTAATTCCGAGAAATCTATTTTGAATCCTTGAACGGTTTCTAAAACCCAAGGATCGTGAGTGATTTGTTTCCAAACGTGTAGGAAATGTTTTAGTCGACCTCCTACTCTCTGAATAGAAGAGGAGGAGGAAGTGTACTTACTTGAGGTGTTGGATGGATTGGCTCCTCTGGTCCTAAAACCTCTGAAACGTGAAGATTGTCCTCGTTGAGGAAAGAATTAATTGTTGGTTTGGAATTGACGATTGGAACCTCTCAGTCTGGAAAAGGGTCTTTGGAAGAAACGGCCGGCAGAGCGACCCCTTCTGCCGGCCCTTGCAAAAACACTAGGGTTAAAAACTCTTCGGATGTTTGATTGTGCTCTGTCCAGGGCAGTAAAGGTGGAGACATATTTTCCCAGGCTTTTGATCAAATCTTCCCCAAAGAGGAGGCCGTTGGGATTAGAAGAAGATTCTTTATCTGCCATGTCGCATAATTTAGGGTCAATTTTGGATAAGACTACCTTCCTTCTCTCGGTATTTAGAGCTGCGTTAGCGTTTCCGAGGAGGATCAGAGTTCTTTGGCTCCATCCCCGAAGGAGGTCAATATTATTAGGATGAGATGCATTGGTGTAGCTTTCCTCATTTTAGATCGATTAAGTGACACAATGGTCCCAGCATATCAAGCATGCGGTCTTGTCATGTTTTTAGAGAGCGTTCCATGCCTTTCCGAGGATCCCTGCCCAGTTTAAATAAGAACTTGATGAGTTTGGGGTCTAAGTTAGGAGTTAGGCAATATTTATCTTCAATGATGGGGCGAGGGCATTCTGCTCTCAGGACATTTCTTGTCTCATTTTCCAAGGGGTTCTTGATCCACCTCTTAATAAACTTAGAGACCTGTTTTTGTGGCCACCATTGAGAGCTCCATGGATGTTGTAAATTCTCAGGGAAAAACATTTCCCCACCAAGTGGGTCAAAAATAGTGTCTTTAGAGGAGGAGGGGTGTTCATCATCGGATAAGTCAAGGTTGATATCGTTGTCAATTTGGTCAAGGTCCAAAATATATTCATCCAGGGATTTGTTAGAAGTATCTAGATCGTTGGAAAAGAGGGGATCTGAAGCACTTAAACGATGTGAGCCGCTTGGGGCATCCGAATGAGGTATGCCATTGTTGGCAGGTAATCTATTTGGGGCGCGTAGGCCTCCCGTATTACTTGGGGCACGTAGGCCTCCCGTATTACTTGAGGAGCTTAGTCCTCCTTCGTTAGTTGAGGCGCGTAGACCTCCCAATATGTTTGAGGTGCTTGGACCTCCAGTAGTGCTTATTTTTTCTAGATTGTTGCATTTTTTAATTCTTTTACCTTCAGGTTTGTTAAGTAGGTGGTGAGAAGGGTAGATCGTGGGGTCTGAATGCGATCTCTTCCCTGCAACAATTTTGTTAATAGTTTCTCTCATACAGGAGTGTAACTCCTTATGAATTATTTTTTTAATATTTTCCTCATTAGAAAAAGAGGGGGGAATTGGGGTTTGCGAATCATCTGAATCGGCGTCAGACATGATAAAAGGTAGTTTTTTTTTGTATTAAAGATAGTTTATAATATTATTTGGGTAGTAGGTAATAATTAGGAGAGATTTCTGACAAAGCGCTGAAAATTAAGCGAAAAAAACAGAGGAAAGCCGAAGAGCGAGTTGATCGACGAGGCAAAACAGCTAAGTACCAAGCTACCCGAGGGTGAGCATACATTAATATAGGGTTTGCCTGCTTCTTACCTTAACAAGAATTGTGGTTGCTGCCTGACTTGGGCTCATACCGTAGTCAACTTACAACCCAATTTCTAACAAAGAATGAGTGTGAGTGATGGAGAGTGAGAATAAGTGAGAGTGAGCATAAGAGCCTAAAATAATTTGGGCTAGCTGGCTATAATTCTGGCTGGCTGGCTGGCTGTACTATGCCCCACCAGTTTCAAAGATCATCAGCAGCCACTGCAAAGATTTCTAAATATGATGATAATCCTTCTGCAAGAGCAGCAGATGAAATTTCTTCGCTGCCCTGGTGGAATGACGAAGTGGCAGCCAAACTCTAAATAAAGCTGTAAAGTGATATTTAATTGGCTCCAGGTGGACTGTTACCCCTTACTCTGTGGATATTCTGTTTCAGCTCTCCAATAAATTGGCTTATTTTTTTAAATGAAGAAAATGTTTGAACAAATAAAAATAGTGTATGCAATCAAGAGCATCAGTCCATAGACAAAACTAAACATTAAAACTAAAGTTAACCAATTACATATGCCTTAATGAATTTCATCTTAACACAAAAAAGCACAATACAAAAATAATTTATAACAAGTGGGGCAAGGATGATGAGGTGCAACTCAAGAACTGGGCAAGACATGAAACTTAACGACATATTTATCAAAGTTTTGGGTCGACCTTGGACCATGCAAGGGGACTTGTGAGCCATGCAAAAGCTAAATGAGATTTATCAAGCCACTTAAGGCTCCATTGCTTTGCCATGAAGGGCTTGATAAATCTATAGTAACACAAGGCAGTGCGAATCGCTGCCTTGCCTTAATCAGCGGTAGGGAGGCATGTCATGGGGGGAGCTTGGATTCTGACATATTCTCAGATTTATCAACATTGTTAAACCTGGAAATGCGTTAGAATTGTACACCTCCCCACCAGAGGAGAAATATATTTATTATTGTTTCTTCTTTGTGCATGTGCTGCATTCTACAGCATACTTAGAAAGAGGAAAATGTCTGAGTATTGTTTTTGTGTAGGAAGGTGTCCCTTCGTGTACAAAATGAATCCTGCCTGCGTTGGCGCTACACAGCCAAAAATGTGCCAGCTCTAGGAAAGGACAGGAATGCGCCTTACAATGGTGAATACTTTATGTGCATTCCTGTGGTGTTATGTGATTTTTCTTATTTGTTATCTTTTATTAATAAATATGACCCTTAGTTTGGAAGAAAGGGAGGGTGAGACTTAAAATTAAGCCATGGAAAATCCCAAAACAATGCCATTATGTCACATTTCTCAATTATAGCATGAAAGCACATGAACAACCTAAACGACCAGAATGCATGCGGCTGTTTTTGCAGCACTTTGTTTTGCGCAAAATGCATCTCCGCATCCTAAATAGACCTGAGGAAGAACTTTATGCTAAAATATAGCACCAAAGGCTGGTTTTGAGTTTGCATAGTTTTACTTAAAATGCATATTTTTATGAAATTTCACATTATTAAGAAAAAGTAAATTGTGCACATTTTCACACTCCCAAAGACCAGATTTTGAGAGGCAAAGAATGGGGCACATGATTTGCGTGCCAGAAGATAACTTAACATTGCGGCTGGAGGAGGAGGAGAACTAAAAAGACCAGGGCAGAGGTTGTTACCAGTTGCGGCTGGCATCTATAAGGAGTTGTGGGGTGAGCATATGGGTGGTGGAATAAAAAAAAAATAATAATCACTTACCTGGAACACGGCCTCGTCCACTGCACGTCCTCCTTCTGCTGCAGTCCGGCACGGGTCCCAGCCAACTGCCTTAACCAATCCTTTCACTGCTCTCACCATCATGAGAGAAGTTCCAGGATTGGAGGGAGGGGCCTCTTGTGCCACTCCCGAGCACACTGGAATCCTGCACTCGCTCTAACCCAGCTGGCTTGAGAGCTTTCAAAATGTGCATGTCTGACTTACCATCACAAGACCGCTGGCCAAAGGGACATGAAAAGTGCCCAGGCAGCCCACCCTCCTCCCTGCTGCTGACTCAGCAACCCCCACAAAGTCCTGACCCTTAGTTCAGGACTGGGATGAAAAATACAATGGTAATCACTTTATTACCATTTTATTTTTCATCTGTGGGGCTTTTGGGGGGCAATTTAGGTGGCAATGCTCCTCTGCTCTCACAGTTGTTACTTAATAAGGAATATTTGAAACGGCTTGTTATGAGCTCCCCTTCACCACATTTTCAACAAATTAGATCTAAAAAATGTCATTTTGTTGAATATGGAGGAATGATACCTAATGCCCTCCCGGGAGGAGGAGGGAGAAAGGCTTAATTACTCTTGGGGAGAGGAGTTGGCCTAATGGCTAGGGCGATCGACCTCGAATCTGGGGAACTGGGTTCGAGTCTCGGCAATGACACTGAACATCCTGTGATTCTGGGCAAATCACTTAATCTCCCCGTGCCTAACAAAAAAGAATGTGTGTCCTCCTGTAATGGAACTGGCGCTATATAAAACTCTGTTAAAAAAAAAAAAAAGAAATCTTATTCACACTAGTGCTTTCAGACATGTAAACTGTCGTCTCAGCTCTTGATTTCGTGTTGTAACATTTTGTTTTTCCCTTGCAGACAGTGAAAGACTGCAGAGCAACTGTCTCCTCTGTGCTCGGAGATGACGTAGTCATGGTGATTTGTGATACAGTAACAGCAAAGGTAGGTCGTGGTTCAGGGTTCACCTTTGGCGGAAACAACATCCTGTGGATATGCATGACTGGAAGTTCCAGGCTGGTGCATGGCTCCATGGTCCAAGTACTCCAGCTCTACAAACGCCTACAATTGCCTTTCTTCAGTTAATGCTTCACCATCTCGGGCTATTTACTAGTTAATAGCCTCTCCATCTACATTTCCAGGCAAGGCCATACATTGTACGAGGATATTTTATTGATGGACAGGATGAATATCGTTTGGGTGGAGGGGCAGTGGTCCTACAGTGCTGTTACAAATATGGAGGTGTTAAAATACTTTCAGATTTTGCATTTGAGATCTAAGCCAATTTTTTATTTCAGGATATACAAAGATAACGCAATGCAACAGACAACATTGGGACTTTAAAAAAAATATATATATATTTGGGCTGTATTCCATTTGAACATTTTCCATATTCTGCAGATAGTCGCAGTGATAAAAAAATAGGTCACGTTATCAAATGATCAAGTTGTGTGGAAAAATGAGTCGCATACAATAACTTGAAGAACCATAACATAACAGGTCATAATGGAGGCTCTTTGTCTTTGCATGGTGGCCATGTAATCTGGGAATTTGAAGACTTTTGTGTTCGTCACCTGAAAGGGGCCCATCATGCGGACCTGTAGCAGCAAATAGTCATGGTCCAGGAAATGAGGGATGTGGGCCACCACTGGTTGTGGGGGGTCCTGGGGAACAGCGGGCAAGTAGGCACCCTGTTATCCCTTTCAAGTGCATATAATTTTGATAGGCCCTCTTGGGCAACTGCTTCCTAGAGCCAGCCCTCAAGAAAGGTGAGAATCTATGTCCCCTCAATGTTTTCAAGGAGTCCAATCACTCGAATATTGTTAAATCTGGTTCTGCCTTCTTGATCTTAAATCTAGGAATCATGAGCCATGTCACTGAGTTATGATGCATGGGCCATTGTGGTGGTCATTAGCTCCGGCACTGTCATCTCGACGGAGTGGACCCTATCCGCAATTTTGCAGTGATGACACAATTAAAGAAACGATTTTTGACTCGAGGATTTAACTTGTAGAGCTAATAGCTGCTAGTATCATATCCAGTCTATCCCCCGGAACATGGGCCACCTCTAGTGGGGCATTGGAGGAATGCAGGTGGTGGTTATGCCCTCAACCACCACTAACGGCAGGGAACCCTCCTTCGCAAGGGGTAACTGCCCCATAGTCTTCAGAGGTTGAGATGGTGCTGCTCATAGTAGGTAGGGAGCGGTATAGAGCAAGTGCACCCATGAAGGAAAAGTAGCACAGGTGTCCCTGCAGGGGTGACAAAGTCTAGTGTGGTGCACCAGAGGCAAAGCAGCACTCACAAAGTCCACACAACAGAAGGAGGTGAAATATGCACTGGTCCATGAGTTCCTCAAGCCACAGGATGCATCAGGTATATGAGATGCTGCCAACCAGGTGGGATTGCCACCACCAGGGACTCTTGTAAAAGCAGGGCCTATGTGGTCTCCCAGGACTATAGGGTCTCGGACCACTCCAAGGCCTCATAGGATTCATGCGCACTAGTCAGTAGAACAAGAGGCAAGAAGGGCCAGGGATCACGTTCTCCAAGGCAGCATTGTGTGCAGAGTGGGGGACAGCAAGGCAGTGGACTCCATGGCCGTTAACAGCGTGAGCAGGTTAGTTCAACAATGTACAGTACAATCCAACAGTCACAGACCAACATAACTAAAAGGTGGGCCACACTCACCAGGGTAAGTACATCAGGCAATCTCTTCGGTCCAGGGCTCCTGTGTAGTGTTTGTGCCGAGGCGCGACAGGGATTACACCTCACAGGGCAAGGATCAGTATCATTGCACCAGGGCCCAAGTGTGAGCCACCAATATGTATCAGGCAGAATCCTTCATCCGCATCTGCAGCCTCCAATCCCAGTGGACGTGTGGGGACAACTGCACACTCATACCAAGCGGGAGGAACCAATGACACAGTTCATCCAATGAACTCTCATCCATGCAGGCCCATAGCCAGCCAACCAGCATGCTCTAGGCCAGGGTCAAGGTCGGCCTCTGCCTCTCCTCTGTAGCATAGCCTGGCTATGAGTCTCTCTGCCGCAACAGCGGGGGTGGGTCCTCACCAGATTCCCCAGCAGCAGCACTGGCCAGAATGGAAGGTGAAGGGAGCAGCTCATATGCTGCTTCTCAGCTCTCATCCATTTCGCTCATCTGGTAGTACTGAGAAGTGCATCTCCCTCGCGGCTGCCGTCTTGCCGGCTCACTTGGTCGCACCTCTCCCTGTTTATTAATGGTCCTTGCTCAGCAGGGACCCCTCACAGCACCAGCAGCCAGTCCTGAATGCCTCACCACAGGATCCAACCCCCTCTGACTCTGGGGGTTGGGTCTTAACAGAGGAACAGGGCAAGGAACCTGGTAGCAGACGAGATGCTCTGAGGAAAGTGCTCCTCGTGGCATATTGGCTAACTCTGTCCCCCAGTTTGGACAGCATTCCTTAACAGCTAATATACGCTCTCTTTTTAAAACTAGTATAAAAGCAATTTGGCTGCTGCGCTGCTCTGGCCTGCTCAGTGGTCCAGAGACTGGTGGGTGTCCCAACTTTGCATGTGAATATGGTCTTTTTATTGAGAATTCCAGATACTTGGTCATCAGATTGGTCCTAAATTATTGCATATTTCGATTTTACTTGTTCTGTGAATGGAAAGATGCTTTATGTAGTTAAATATCAGATTCCTGATGCATCCTCTGGATTTGCTAACGAGGCATTCACAAGAGAAATGTACACAAGATGACCTAAAGTCTGCAGTGCAAGTGTTTATGATTGGAAGATGCAACAAACTCTTCATAAGGAGGGAGACTTCACTAGGACTTTTATAGTCTGAAGAACACAAGGAGGAAATGATGGATAATGGAAATATTTAAAGGCATCAGTATTATAAATACCTTGTAGGAGGGAGTATGAGAACTAACTGATAAGGCCAAGAATGTCATTTAGGGTTGAACAGGGATAGCATATTCACCCCTTGCTAACACTGACACTGCTCTTACAACCCCAGCATATTGGTCCCAGCAGCATCCTGGGGAAAAGAAGCTAACACTGATTTTTAAGAGCAGTGCTCAGATTCTACCTTTCTTAAGGTAGATCAAGTGTACATGTACATGAGTAGCCGGGAGAACCTTAATCATACTAACAAAGGTGAGCAAACTGGAGGGGGAAAACTGGAGAGTGATTTAGAGGGGCGGATAGAAAAAAAACGGATGAGGGACTGCAGTGGGAGTCTCAGTAGTTAGTGTGATATTTCATACACTAATCAAGCGATGTCAGTGTGGAGGTTGGATTAACCCTTTATTTCACAGTGGGAGCTTTTGCACTACAGACCAGCCTTATTTTAGTTTTACTCTTTAAGTAAACCTTTGCGAATATATGTTAAACCTGTTCCAGATAACTCAGTGAGCCTATTATCTGCTTTGCACATCTCAGGGCAGCATGTAGTTGCTGATTAAGTCCCAGCATTGCTCTGACGCATGTTATGTGCATTTGTAAAGTGTACTCCAGCGAGGGTATCCCCGGTGCTGAGCAGGTGTGTGTTCCTAACCTTGCCTATGGTAAGTTGATTAATTGACAAGCCAGGTCTTCAACTCTAAAAGCGAGGATGAGGTCGTTCCACAGTTTAAGAGTGATGTAAGAGTATCTTTGATCTGGTTCTGTGCACACATACATGGGATGTGTGCAAATAGGAGTTCTGCCGAGCAGAGGCGTCTGAGTGGTTGGTGGAAGGAAATGCAACTGTTCAGGTGCTATTTATCAAAGACATATATGTTATTGGGTGCAAAGATCCAGGTGACTTCACTTCTTGGAACGCTAACAGGGTGATCGATCATGTGATATCACCTCCTGTGATGTCATCATAGGATTGAAGGGCAGGTGAGGTCATTTCCACTATCCCAGGCATTTTGGTGAATCAGCGTTCATGAAAGAGGCATTTAAATATGCCAACTGTGTAAATAAAGTGGAAGTGGCAGTAGGGAGTAATAATCAAGACATTTAAACACCTCCTGGGCATGCATGAAATATAAAAATTAAAGAGCAGATTTTAGAGAATCATTGGTATTCCTCAGTGGTAAGAACACAGTGCGTGACAATATGATAAAGATAGCTAAATAATCTCAATGTATTAGAGCAGAGAAGGTAATCATTTTATAGGGGAGCCATAGTGAAAGGACAAAGGTTAATGAAGTAAGAATTATTGTGGGTGAAACCTTCCTGAAAGGAACTTCAATGAAAGAGAAATGCTAAATTGACTTTCTATTAACAGGACTTTTGCCCACTGACGAAGTTGTGAAGTGTTCACAATTTCAACTGCGGAATTTGAACTTCACAAACCCACTTATTTAAAATGGAGTTT
Source organism: Triturus cristatus (assembly GCF_964204655.1). Lineage (NCBI taxonomy): Eukaryota > Metazoa > Chordata > Amphibia > Caudata > Salamandridae > Triturus > Triturus cristatus. The sequence continues at coordinate 903,973,730 of NC_140593.1, forward strand.
GAGTGTTATCCAGTACCAACAAACCTTACTTGCCCGGGAATCATGGGTAGTTACAATACTAATTTGCTGATCCCTTTATCATAAAAAAAGATAATTATTTCAGGGCTTTGTGAATATCATTACTCCAGATTGGCTTGTGCGTCCTAAAAGATGTCATTTTGTTAAACCAAATACTTCCATAAATCCCATAATTCGTATTTTGTGGCCATCTCACAGACTCTGTATACATGTATTTGTTGAGATTCAAGATTATCTTGATTTTGGAGCAGTGCTTAATTTGTAACAAATATAAGTGCAGGTAATCCACGATCTTCTTAGGAGCTCACAAGCAGTGATTGTAAATGCTGTGACTGTTGAATCAGTAAACTGCTTAGTCCTAATTCCACCTCATGCCTACTTCTTCCACCACACAACCTTTCCTTTCTCGTCTTCATTTTGCAAGTTCTTATTTAACCATGCCATTTCTCTTTGTCACTGATTTCCTGTCTTTCGTGGACTGTTTTTTTCTCACTCACAGAGTTTGTAACACCAGTAGGACTGGTAACGTCTGTAATGGGGAAAATTTGTCCCAGTATAAAATGGAACCTGAGGGTGTTTTTAAGAAATGGGAAGTTACCAGAATCAATAACCAGTCCAATTCCCCTTGAGGTGCCTAATTTCTCCAAGACTTTTACCTGCAGATTTCGGCTTCTTTCAACAAGCTGAAATCTTCTGGTGAAAATGATCACACCTGCAGTGATCCAGTGGATCTCATAATTCTGCTGGGGCTGATAATGGCTATTAGCCGACCCAATGGAATTAAGTACCCACTTGTAAAGAGGGTCACAGTGTGGGAAAATGGTAATTTGAATCGACAGGCTCACATACAACTTGGAGGATGACACGTGTGAACTCTGTTCAGTGAGATTCTCCCGATCATAGTTTCCTCCATGTGACCTAGCTCTCATATCATGCTGCCATTAGGCTGACTGAAAATGGTAAAGCTCCTTCTAGCCAAACATAAAATCAAGAGAGAGGCTTAACCTTTCCTGTATCCGAAGATCTGCACTGGTTTTACATCAGTGCATGCCAATACTCAACAAAGTCTAAAAAATAGGAAATAAACAGTAGCTGCTGATGGTTTGGCTGTACAAAAAGTGTAGGACCTATATAGAGAATTGATACTTGGTTACCTATCTGTGGTCCCAGCTTACTGAACATCTTGTCCCTTTAGTATCCAGTAAGAAGACCAAGGCAAACAAGACGATGTGTCTGGCAGAATAACAAACGCGTGTGCAAAGAAAAGACCAACCCTTCCAGACCTGGTTTGTTCTCTGCTCTAAGTCATCATGAAAACACTCAGGTGATCTGATGGTCTCACTTTCTGGGTAGGTATGTTTAGCCCCTCAAAAAGCAGGAGCTCATTCACTTGAATGAATATATTCATTGTTGTTATATCAAACTAAAAACTCGGAGAAACAAAAATGAAAAATAATTACCATTTGAAGGAAACGCACATAATAGCAAAACAAGGCATCGAAATGCAATCCAGTACACCAAATAAGGGACAGATTTATGTCATGGGGGTGTCCCACCGTTTCACCATGGGGATGGAGTAAATAACTCTGTCCCCTTGGCGAAGAAGTCGCCCGCCTCATTTATGAAAGCAGCTATGTCAGCACAACGCAGCCCTGCAGCACAGAGTAATAATAATCTTTTTGTTACAAAAAAGAAATCCCAAAATGAGTCTTCTTCCATGGCGGGGAGAGCATTATAATGTTTTTATTGTTCCCTACTGGTGGTAGAAACAGTAAAAAAAATGACAATGTCAGCCCATCTAAATAGACAGAGTAGTGTCTGCTGTGGCCAAACATAAGGTGTGCCCGCTATTACATTTCACAGGCTTTGCTGTTGTTGCTACAGGGGGCACCTGACCTGAGCGTTGCCGTCGCTGCTACCGAGAGGAAGGAAACCACATCCCCCAGCCTGCCCTGCTCCCCACATCGCTGTCCTCGCGCCCGGAGGCGCCATAAAACCGCGACAGGTCCGGCGGAGCGGGGGCTTTGCTGTCGTTGCTCCAGGCGGCACCTGACCTGAGTGTTGCCGTCGCTGCTGCTGAGAGGAAGGAAACCACATCCCCCAGCCTGCCCTCCTCTCCACATCGCTGTCCTCGCGCCCGGAGGCGCCATAAAACCGCGACAGGTCCGGCGGAGCGGGGGCTTTGCTGTCGTTGCTACAGGGGGCACCTGACCTGAGCGTTGCCGTCGTGCTGCCGAGAGGAAGGAAACCACATCCCCCAGCCTGCCCTGCTCCCCACATCGCTGTCCTCGCGCCCGGAGGCGCCATAAAACCGCAACAGGTCCCGCTTCGCGGGATCGCGCGCGGGTCGCGCCGGGCTAAGCCCGGGCAAAGGGCGGGCCGTCTGTGGCCGTCAGGGGCAGTCAGTGGCAGGGCTGGGCCACCCCCCTTGATCCGCAGCCAACACATGCTTGCCAGACTTACAGCTACAGTGATGCGCACGTAATCGGGACTAATTGTGGACACGGCTGCTAAGATTATAATATTTATTCATGTCAGCGACACCATTTGACGCCCACGAGGATTCTTCATTATAAAATCAGCCCCTTGCTATATTGTGTGGGTGTGTTCACACTTTCCCCCTACGAAGTGAAGTGAGGTGAGTGCATTTTGTCAAATATGGGGAAACGATCTGTTATTTCATCAGCCCAGGGTCCCAGAAATTCTCCCATCATCTCGTCGTCTCTAGAAAACATGCTAGAAAATGCCTTCATGTTGGTTACGTCTGAAATCGAAGACACGGAACGGAGACTATCTTTGGGACAAATCACATTGTCTTCACCTCATGGCTCTGATAATGATGATCCTATAACCCCTGTGCCGTTAACACCAAAAATAATCGTTACTAACCCCATTTATCAGGAGAGTTTAACTGGGACTTTAGGGGCTAATAAGAAAGTTACTACTATTGTCGAAACAGCTGATTCTCAGCAAGCAACTGAAGTCGTCCCCCACATTGCCAACCCGGCTCCAAATTCCAAGACTACTGGGGGGAAAAGGAAGTGCGGCAATACCAAAGTGCCACAGCCAAGAGGAAACAACCCCCTCGCAATAACAAAATTCAACCAACCCCTCAGAGCATGTGGTTACGAGGGAAAACCATAGCAAATGGGGGGTCAGCTAACGCAAGCATACATTCACATGGCCCAACTATTAGCACTGTGGATTTAACCACCTCCATAGCAGAAACTATTTCCTTGTGCACACAAACTGAGTCAACATTTGCAAATAGTATGCCGGGAAGATCAAATGAGAACTTAATTGATACTATTGTGGATTCCACTTTTAAACAACTGAAAAGTCTAATGGATAAACAGTTTAATCTTATTTTTAAACGTCTGGATAGATTGGAGAGCCTAGTCAAGAAAGAAGACACCAAAAGGAAAGGGACTACTATCATTGATCAAATTAGGGGTGAACGCTTATTAAAAGATATGGAGGCTATTAATAAGGGTACCCAAGGGGGAAGTGGCACATGCACCATACCAAGTGTAGTTAACACATGTGCAAAATGTAATGGTAATAATGAGAGCTTGCTCCGTAATCCTATAATGAGTAATATGGTTGGAACATCACCCTTGCCAAAAGCACCCGTGACCAATAAACCTCCTCGCCACACCCCACTCCCAACAGTAGCCCCTCCCATCCCCCCTGAGATAGCATCCATAAATCTAATGTCACACACTAATCATGAACCTACTCCCTTTACCCGGACTAAAAAACATGCAGACGCGGTACTTAACTTGCCGCCAGAAGCATGTCCTTATGTTTTAATCTTAGCCGGAGTACCACCCCTGCACGAAAACCAAAGTGAGTCTTGGGACCAACTCAAGAACAAGTGCATCGATTGGCTATCTAAGTTTAAGGGGACGGGTATGGAAATTGCAAACAAAATCTTGATGGTGAGACGGGTGGGTTGGGTTGGACCCTCGATTAAAAATATCACCGGCGACTGTATAGTTATGAACTTTAGGTATCCTTTTCTGGTAAAAAGTATATTAAAACGTAACATCATTCATCCTAGCATTGCAACGGCTATAACCTCTTTACCATTGGGTTTCTTTTATAGACCACCCCAAAGAACCCATCATCCTGTCACTCCGATATATCCTGTACACAACCGGTTTGATGTCTTGACCGATCTAGAAGGACAGGATTGACTTTCAAGTAAATTCTTAAACATTGTAGCACAGCCTCGGGAGGCATCAACAGCTAATCAGATCCCGATCAAATCTAGCCTTATCGAGAACTCTCGAATAGCTTGTTTGGCAGAGCGTCCCTCCCCTTGTACTGTTACCTGTGAACCTATGCCCTCTGATCAACATCTAAAAATACTAAGCTGGAATGTTGCCGGCCTAAAATCTAAAATGAACATTGTAGAGTGGACCACAATGGTCAGTACCTTCGATGTTTTAATGTTTCAGGAGACATGGAGTACTAGTAGTCTGTTACTTGAAGGTTTTGCTTGTTTTAATAGTACTGCCTCTAGCCCTGAAGCCGGTCGACCTAGCGGGGGCCTATCCACATGGATAAAGATTACCGCAGGAAGTAGCATTAAACCTTTGAAACAAATGACAGTCACTTTCAGGCTACAATGTACTCGAATGGGATCACGATATGTTTTATAAACTTTTATAATAATGATTTTAGATCGCTGCCAAATAGGAATTTTATCACCTTATTTGAATTTATTGACAATATGCTAGAAGGAAATGGGTTTGGCAAATTAGATGGAATCTGTCTAGGGGGTGATTTTAATGCACATTTGCACAAAAGAACACACAACACCACAGCCATATCTCCCCCTGTAATTCCCTGTAAAAGAGGGGAAGAATTGTCCAATTATTTATCCTCTAGGGATTTAACTAATGTCATGGATAAAGCCGGTGGAACACCCGATAGAGACCAACTGCCCACCTTTAGAGGGCGTGGTTGTTCATCAACCATCGATTACGTTTTTATATCATCGGCCCTCGAGAATTGTCTAGTTAAGGCTGAAGTCTTATCAACCAGCCATAGCGACCATAACCCAATCATGACAATCATTAAATTTGCTAATAATTTTACTAAACGAAAAGAAATAGGGGCAAGGGATTTGGTCGCATCCACTGACAAACTCAAAGTAATATGGAAGGGCATAGATAATAAGGCTTTACTCGCGCGGATCATAAAATCTTATCCTCTAATTGTGGAAACGTGTCTGTCTAGCGAAAGCCACGACATAGAGATTATCGAGGCCTTTACTGGATTATGCATTGGCATTAAACAGGAAATTTCTAAACCCATTAGGCAACAAAGCAAGAATAATAGATGGTTTAATGGGACTTGCTCACGGGCTAACCGGGACCTTCGCAGGGCATTGGCCCAAAAACCCAGGGACACGACTCTGGTTACGGCCTTGAGAGGACGTTATAAAGTAGCAATTAAACTACGTACCGATGAAATCCTGAAGGAGAGGTGGGATTCACTTGCACGCACTGCCGCACTTAAAGATGTAACTGGGTTTTGGGGCGAGGTAAAAGCCCTACGGTCCATGGGATCCAACCTAACTCCCATTAACTGTAATATACCTAGCAAGATATGGGAGGAGCATTTTGCAAAAATATATTCAGCCCCAGTAACATCTATTGACTTTTCCCGCCCAGCCACTAAGGTTGCCATATCCATTTCAGAAGTAGAAGATGCAATTAATCAAAGTGCAGGGAATAAAACCCCAGGCCCTGATGGTTTATCGATTGATCTCATTAAATCTGAACCTGATTTCTGGTCCCCTTTGCTCTGCAACGCTTTTAATAATCTGTCCAATACTATAATCCCAGAAACCTGGTCAACTAGTATTATCGTACCTATCTTTAAGAAGGACGATAGATTAAACCCCAGTTGTTACCGCCCCATATCTTTAATAGATAATACACTGAAGATTTTGGGTAGAGTACTCTTCAATAGAATCAGGCTTTGGGCAGAGGAAAATCAAATTTTACATCCTTGTCAGTTGGGATTTAGGAGCAATGTGGGAACTGTTGAACAATGTTTGAATCTAAAACTCATATTAGGCAAATACACTGTAGCCAAAAAAATGCCTCTGTACTTGGGCTTTATGGATTTATCGTCAGCGTTTGACTTTGTAAATCGATCAAAACTATGGGAGATTCTTTTAAACTATGGATTAGACGAGACTCTCGTCTATTTTCTGGCACATCTGCACAGAGACCTAAAAGCTCGTGTCAGGATAAATAACAAAGGTGAGGTCTCCGGGGATATTTTAATTGGCAGGGGGGTGAGACAAGGTTGTGTCCTGCCCCCCCTACTTTTTATCCTTTATATAAATGAATTAAATAAATCCCTGTCTAAATTCACATGCGATGTGCCGAAAATTAATGGGAAATTACTTCCAGTACTCCTATACGCAGACGATGCGGTCCTGATGGGCCGCACACCTAAAGCACTTCGCACTTTAATTAGGGGCTTCGTTTCCTTTATGGCTGGTCTGGATCTGTGCACCAATTTTAAAAAATCGTACATTATGTCCTCTGGACCCAACAAATATCGCATTAATCACATAGCAACGGGAAACAACACCCTAAAAAGCACTAGCACTTTTCCGTACCTGGGTTTGACTTTTTAAGACTCCGGCACATGGTCAGCACATGCAGCCTATGGTAGAAACAAACTTGCCAAGGCAGTCAATTCCATTATTAGCTTACGACAACCAAAGAGGGCCGAGGTTATGATGCCCCTAATACAGATCTATAAATCACAATGCCTACCTACCGCAACATATGGTGCCGAGGTGTGGGGGTATACAAATTGTAGTGGCATTCAAACAGAAGAAAATAGATTCTGTAGAAAGGTTTTGGGGGCACAAATCTCATCGCCCACCTACATATGTCATAAAGAGCTAAACCTGTATTATGTCGAGGACTTTATTAAATCTCGGCCAGCTTTGTTCTGGCTGAAGATATGGCAAAACCCGGCTGCAATTTTAACACAGGAAATAATTAATGACTGCCTTAAATGTGATAGGGGCATTTTGATACCTTGGCTTAATGCGGTTAAGAACAGTTTAGCTAGCATAGAAATGGAACATATCTTTTTCCACCGTCTAAACATAGAGGGCATAAATATCAAGACCATGAGAGAGGCATTATATGACTCTTCCCGAAGGGAAAGAGAACACTCAGAGCTCCATAAACCATCAATAATCAGATATATTTCTATCTCGTCCTGTTCTGGGTACAAAAAAGACATGTTACAGGAATACCTTAAGAGAAACATTGGAAGATGGAATAGGAGCCTGCTCTTTCGCCTTAGGGACGGGAGCATAAAATATTCACTCTGCTTCCCACTTGGTTTTAACAAAAATCTAGAGCACTTGCTCTGCCCATGTGGAAATGGACAAAAACAAACAACTTTACATTTTCTGCTTTTTTGTAATTTTTATATTAGATATACTAAACTGTATTTGATTCCCTATTTTAAGTCATATGCCACCACTGATCACAAAATGGCATATAATGAAATATTGCGGTTAGGAAGCGACGCGATGATTCTCAGAGTAAGCTCATTTTTGCAATCTGCGGTACGTTCACGGAGATCGATGGATATCTTATAGATTGTATTCTATTTGATGTCTTTGATTATCCAACTTATCGCTTATAGCTTACCCATCTGTGCATCGATATAGTTTGGCTGTTATATGAATAGTGTTTATATGGAAATTGTTAGCACTTTATTGCTAGTTTGCACAACCTTTTTGACACCGACAAGATCACCTGGTCAAGTTTCATCTGCCTTTATTTAGTGATGATAATTTGTATCAAAAAGACATTATAACTCATTCTTGGATTGCTCGTTTGCACAAAATGTGATAGTTGATGATGTTTATTGTTATGCACATTGATCCTATTTGTACCTAATGTCACTTTTGCACAGGTCATTAATAATATTGTCATGAAATCGATTGTTTTTATGATTGTTTTTATGTTTTTATGACTGTATTTTATATCTTATTGGTGGTGATGATTTGTACTTTTATGGATATCCTTTATCCGAATAAAGACCATTTGACTTGACTGACTACATTTCACAGGCGGCCCACTATATTGACAGGGGGGGAACTGGGGACGGATCACTGACATAATATTGTGCTAACAATACTATTGACAAAAGTATTGTGTAAACAGATGTGGTTTACCACAATTTTGTGCTTCTATACTTATAATTTTAGGTAGAGAAATGTCGGAAAAGAAAATGTAGTTGACAATAATATCGACCAAAAGAGGGAAAAAATAAATATATATATATATATCCAAATCAATAAATATGACGATCACGCAAGGGCTAGTTCTTCACCAGATCTTCTTTATTTTATTTACGCGTTTTGCCTGTCGCAGCAGGCTTGCTCACACACTAAAAAGTGGGTCAATGTTACGTATATGCATATGGGAGTTTAAGAAACAGAAAAGAGACTTCCTTAGTCATATCCCCATACCAGTTCAGTTTTTTGTCGGCCATCTTGAGCTAGTACAATACAAGCATTAGACCTATATACAGAATATGTGCTTTTTTCTTTTTTATGACATAGTGCCAATAGGATAATGGTCAAACATTATCTTTTCTTAAGTGTTATAAAAAATATTTCTCTCCTTCGTATGACATAGTGCCAGAAAAATGGGGGGGGAAAAAATTCAGAACCATCTGCATTTATCTTCTCTTAATATTTGTCAACATAGTGTCCGATATAGTTGGTGATTTGTAAACATAATTCCCTTTTACTATAATTGTTCTTCCTAAAAACATAAATTTCATCCTTATCTGACATGATGTTAGAAAATATATGTATATGCTATATGCAATTGTATTTTTCTTATGGCAAACATATGACCTTTTCATTCTTTTGACATAGTGCCTTTAGAATATACAATCATTCAAGTCAATCAAAATTCTCCTTTGTTCTTTATTATTGACATGGTGTCTAGTATTTTTTAGAAAAAAACGCCATTCACATTTGTATTAATTGTCCGTACACTAAAGCACAGTAATTCATACACTTTATGCTATTCCAACATACTGTCAGATCATTAATATAAGTTCCTCTAATTCTCGTATTTTCCTGTACGTAACTAATTATCCCGACCAAATTAAAGGTCAACACCTCAAACCGATAATTACATAAACATACACCCATTAATAGTGCTACCTATTTCCCAATTAGATATCCAGAATAGAACATATACATATTATTATGAACATGCAAGTTCTCTTATCTGTGGTATACTGATTTCATATATGTTGATATGATGTTCTTGAAGAAAAGGGTAGGGGTGAATCTCGATTCCCTTTCTGGAGTCGGCCCCTTCCTTTCCTCCTATATTAAAATAAAATATAATATAAAGAACTATTAGTATCTAATAGTACAATAAAAACATCATCAATAATATTTTCACACATACGTTTCATCTAATTTTCATCAAACTCTATCACATGACTTTATTTTTTCTCTGATCATAAACCTCATTGTTCTCTTAAATGAATACTTAATTCTTCATCCTGATTCAGACCTGCTGGATGTTTACTCTGTAAATGAATAATGTGCCATGATTCCCTTTGTCTAAGTTGTAACTCTCTGTTGCCACCCCTTCTATTATATTCCGTTTGTTCTATTGCATAGAAGGATAGCAATGAGCTGTTTGACAAATGGTATTTGGCTAAATGTCTGGCTACAGGATACTGTGGGTCTTTGTTGTTTATTGCCCGCATATGTTCCAGAACTCTTTTTTTAACTGCTAAAGTCGTGCTTCCCACGTATCTCAGAAGGCATGGACATTCAAGAATATAGACTACATAGGTAGTTCTACATGTCAGAAATTGTTCAATATTTTTTTCTTTTGTTGGTGTACTATATTTTTTCCGCATGTGACTGTTGCGGCAAGCCTTAGTGTCCGCAAGGAAAAAACCTTTCCAAGTTTAACCGTATATTCATTTGGGTTTTCGATATATCTCCTTTCATGAGAATATCCTTTAGATTTTTACTTTTTCTATATGTTATTAAGGGACGTTTAGGCAGATCATTCACCAGAGTTGTCTCACATTTTAATGTATTCCAGTTTTTATTAACAATTTTCACAATATTGTTTGACTCTGCGTTAAAAGTGGGAATAATTCTAGGTTGTTTTTCCCCATCAACTTCCCCCTTAGATTTTTCTATAAGGGTTTGTTCTCTCTGAATATTTTTCACTTTTTCTACAGCTCTCTCCAATACCCACTTGGGATATCCTCTCTCTCTAAATCTTTCCAACATAATGTCTTGTTCAATGTGAAAATCTTCCATGCTACTACAGTTTCTCCTTGCTCTAAGCAGCTCACCAAAAGGTATGCTCCATTTCAGAGTTTCCGGGTGGCTGCTTAGAGCATGGAGAAGGCTGTTGCCAGCTGTTTCTTTCGCATGTAACTTAGTACATATCTTGTTCTGGTGAATTTCAACCACCAGGCCAAAAAATTCAATAGATACCTTGCTGATGTTATATGTTAACTGCAAATTATAGCTATTTACATTCCGTTTTTCAATAAATGTTATGGCTGATTTTTCGTCTCCCTTCCAAATAATGAAAAGGTCGTCAATGTATCTTAGCCATTTAATTATCCTTTCTCCTGTTTCTGTCTGATCCAAAACCTTTTGTCCTTCCTCCTCCCACACCCCAAGAAACAAATTTGCAAAACTTGGTGCAAAACAAGTCCCCATTGCTGTACAGAGAACTTGTTTGTACATTTGCCCATCAAATAGAAAAATATTATGGTGCCGATCACGATCCGGCAAAAACCGGGTACGAACCGTCGGACGGAGCATAATCTCCGCCCGACGCGTACCCAGTCGTCAAATTTTACAAACAAGGAATTACGATTCGCACGGGTACACCATTACCGTACGAATCGTAAAAAAGCCCAACCGAACAAAAAACACCTACCAATGCGATCCGGGAAAGCGCCGACCTGACGTCGGGACGCACGCAGCCAGCCATTCACGACCCAGGAATCACGATTCGCACCGACGTCACCCCGCACGGTGAATATTTTGCGGCAGCCAAAAACTGCCGGGAAATCAGGACGACGCGAACAAGGACCACCAGTACGCGACGGACAGACGACGCCGCGAACAAGGAGGACCAGTACGCGACGGACAGACATGGACCCGAACCTATGAGTCATCCCTGCCCTCATAGCAGTACACCTCCTCTACAGGTTACGACGCAGACGCCGCAGAAGGTCAGAATAACTAAGGGAGGGGGGAAAGTGGGGTGGGGTGAGGGTGGCACGACCAGGGCAGGCCACAAAACAACCACATGAGTCACACACCACACATGGCCTGGACATACCTGACTCCCATGCCCTGGTCACCACGAGGGGGTGGGGGCGTGTCCTGATAAGCCAGCGACCGCCACAACGGAAGTCCGTCACCACGCGAACCGGCAACACAACCAGACAGGTACGTCCCGTACCCACGCCTGAAGAGCGTGGGTACGAGTCGGACCACGCCCACACACGTCACCCCAACAATGGCGGGACGGATCGCACCCACGTGGCAAAGGCCTGGGTACGGGCCGCACAAACATCACATAGCGTGGGGACGGATATGTATGGACCCTACCCCCACCACGTATGCAAGGAGCGTACCCCCCACCCCAACAGTGTAAGTACGACCCGTACCCCCACCCGCGTATGCATGCAGCGTACCCCCCATGCCAACAGTGTAAGTACGACCCGTACCCCCACCCGCGTATGCATGGAGCGTACCCCCCATGCCAACAGTGTAAGTACGACCCGTACCCCCACCCGCGTATGCATGGAGCGTACCCCCCATGCCAACAGTGTAAGTACGACTCGAACCCCCACCCGCGGACGTACGGAGCGTACCCCCCATGCCAACAGTGTAAGTACGACCCGTACCCCCACCCGCGTATGCATGGAGCGTACCCCCCATGCCAACAGTGTAAGTACGACCCGTACCCCCACCCGCGTATGCAAGGAGCGTACCCCCCATGCCAACAGTGTAAGAACGACCCGTACCCCCACCCGCGGACGTACGGAGCGTACCCCCCATGCCAACAGTGCAAGTACGACTCGAACCCCCACCCACGAATGCAAGGAGCGTACCCCCCACCCCAACAGTGTAAGTACGACCCGTACCCCCACCCGCGTATGCATGGAGCGTACCCCCCATGCCAACAGTGTAAGTACGACTCGAACCCCCACCCACGAATGCAAGGAGCGTACCCCCCACCCCAACAGTGTAAGTACGACCCGTACCCCCACCCGCGTATGCAAGGAGCGTACCCCCCATGCCAACAGTGTAAGAACGACCCGTACCCCCACCCACGAATGCAAGGAGCGTACCCCCCATGCCAACAGTGCAAGTACGACCCGTACCCCCACCCGCGGACGTACGGAGCGTACCCCCCATGCCAACAGTGTAAGAACGACCCGTACCCCCACCCGCGGACGTACGGAGCGTACCCCCAGCCCAACAGTGTAAGTACGACCCGTACCCCCACCCGCGAATGCAAGGAGCGTACCCCCCTGCCCAACAGTGTAAGAACGACCCGTACCCCCACCCGCGGACGTACGGAGCGTACCCCCCATGCCAACAGTGTAAGAACGACCCGTACCCCCACCCGCGGACGTACGGAGCGTACCCCCAGCCCAACAGTGTAAGTACGACCCGTACCCCCACCCGCGAATGCAAGGAGCGTACCCCCCTGCCCAACAGTGTAAGAACGACCCGTACCCCCACCCGCGGACGTACGGAGCGTACCCCCAGCCCAACAGTGTAAGTACGACCCGTACCCCCACCCGCGGACGTACGGAGCGTACCCCCCATGCCAACAGTGTAAGAACGACCCGTACCCCCACCCGCGGACGTACGGAGCGTACCCCCAGCCCAACAGTGTAAGTACGACCCGTACCCCCACCCGCGAATGCAAGGAGCGTACCCCCCTGCCCAACAGTGTAAGTACGACCCGTACCCACACCCGCGGACGTACGGAGCGTACCCCCACCACACCAGTGTCAGTAGACTCGTACCCTCACCTCGAATGCATTGTGCGTACCCCCACCGTGTATGTGCCAAGCGCACATATCCAGAAATCGGAGGTGTGTGTGCAGAGTCCACCCAGCAGTGCCCTGAGACAGGAGGGGTGGGTGCAGAGTCCTCCCAGCAGTGCCCAGACACAGGAGGGGTGGGTGTGGAGTCCTCCCAGCAGTGCCCTGACACAGGAGGGGTGGGTGCAGAGTCCTCCCAGCAGTGCCCAGACACAGGAGGGGTGGGTGCCTATCACTCCCAGCAGTGCCCAGACACAGGAGGGGTGGGTGCAGAGTCCTCCCAGCAGTGCCCTGAGACAGGAGGGGTGGGTGCAGAGTCCTCCCAGCAGTGCCCAGACACAGGAGGGGTGGGTGCCTATCACTCCCAGCAGTGCCCTGACACAGGAGGGGTGGGTGTGGAGTCCTCCCAGCAGTGCCCTGACACAGGAGGGGTGGGTGCAGAGTCCTCCCAGCAGTGCCCTGAGACAGGAGGGGTGGGTGCCTATCACTCCCAGCAGTGCCCAGACACAGGAGGGGTGGGTGCAGAGTCCTCCCAGCAGTGCCCTGAGACAGGAGGGGTGGGTGCAGAGTCCTCCCAGCAGTGCCCAGACACAGGAGGGGTGGGTGCCTATCACTCCCAGCAGTGCCCTGACACAGGAGGGGTGGGTGCAGAGTCCTCCCAGCAGTGCCCTGACACAGGAGGGGTGGGTGCAGAGTCCTCCCAGCAGTGCCCTGAGACAGGAGTGGTGGGTGTGGAGTCCTCCCAGCAGTGCCCTGAGACAGGAGGGGTGGGTGCAGAGTCCTCCCAGCAGTGCCCTGACACAGGAGGGGTGGGTGCAGAGTCCTCCCAGCAGTGCCCTGAGACAGGAGGGGTGGGGGCCTATCACTCCCAGCAGTGCCCTGAGACTGGAGGGGTGTGACACATGTGTGTGAGGCCAGAATTATCCACATGCATACTGGCTACAAGGGAACATGTCCCCATGAACTCATGTCAACAGACTCCACACACAAGTACAGTGATCACCAAGGATGCCACGATTGTCGCAGGTGGAGACATGGCCCTGCATGCATGGCCAAAGTAGAAGGGCTCCGTCACACACACAGCTCATGTAGACACAGCTCTGCGCTAAACATTGGGAACACCCTGCAGGGAAGAAAGCTGGGTACACAGAGGAAGGAATACACCCTTGGACAAGTGCACCATGCAGTAACTGCCTACATGAACAAAGAAAGTTAGCCAACACCTTGTGATGGCACACAGATCACAGGGTCCCACCAATGAGCAGTACACTACTACATATCCCACACACCCAAACCCTTACACACCACCCAAAACCATGTAGCAGCCCCACCAACACCAATACCAGCATAGCAGTAGTGTGATAATGAAAACAAAATTAAGCTTTATTCAGCAGGAGCACAATGTCCGTGGATCGCAGGCAGTTCAATCTTCACAAAGCCCATAGGGCAGTCAATGATTCTCAGCTGGATGGGGGACACAGTGGGATGCGTGTCCCCTACCTTGCCTGCACAGTCAAATGGCATCGTCTTCCACACTGGTGAGGGCATCAGGGGGGGGGGGAGCAACAGGCACCGCAGGGACATCAGGGCAAAGGGGCGGCGTTGTGGGTGCAGGGATGGAGGAGTCCACCACAGGGGGTGGGTCAGTGCCAAAGGCGGAGGCCAGGATGGCACTACACACCTTTGCAAGGTCCTCCAGGGAGTCCCCTGCACCCGAAGGGACCTCAGGCCCCAAGGAGGGGGGGGGGTCAGAGGGATGGGTCGCAGCGCCACCGGGGGGAGGGTGGAGACAGGGGGGGAGACTCAACCACCCTGACCGGGGACCTCCTTGACCGCTTGCGTGGTGGTGTAACTGTGGGGCTCAGGGACAGAGCGGCCATGAAGGAGTCCTTGGGGGAGATGTGGCCAGGAGAGCTGAGGGGAGGGGATTTGGAGGGAGTGGACTGGGTGGAATGCGGACTCCCACTATGGCTGCGTGTCACACGTTTGCCCCCCGACCCAGTGGGTGTGCCTACCTCACCCTGTGTGTGCGTGTCAGGAGGAGTGCGGTGGACCTTCCCTGCTGGTGTGGTGCCCGTGTCCGTTGATGTGGGTGCATGCCGACGTCTGGGTGTACGTGTGACAGGCATGGGAGTGGGAAGTGTGGATGGGGCAGGGGTAGGTGGGGGGAGGTCGCGCTGCAGGAGACCCACTGCTGCAGTCAGTGTGGAGTCGATGGACCTCAGCAAGTTGCGTTGGTCAGCCTGCGATGAATGAATGCCCTCCAAGAAAGCCTCGATGTTGGTGAGGGTTTTGCCGTGGGCATGGAGGACATTAAGGATCGCAGCCTGACCAACCTGCAGTTGCCGCTGGATGTCCACAGACTCAGCATTGGCGGCAGCAGTGGAGACAGGGGCAGGGGGTGCGGTGCCTGGCAGGAAGGAGACATGCTGTGACCGGGCACGCTGGGAAGGGACACGAGCAAGTGGGAGGCGGCTGTTGGAAACTGAGGGGGCGGTGCGAGGTGTTGTTCCGCTGTCAGCTGCTGGTGCAGCCTCCGCCCACTCGGAGACATCGTCCCCGGACCTGTCAGCTTCGTAGTCTGATGTGCCAGTCGACAGGTCCTCGGCCACACTCTCCTCCGCCTCTGTCCCACTCGATGTGCCAGACCCGATGTCACGGCTGGCACTGGTGCTCGGTCCCTCCGCCTGGTCTGTGTCCATGTCTCCCTCTGTGTCCCCCGACGATGCTGTGGGCAGGTTGGAGAGACAGAAATTATTCAGACACCTGTACACATCTGTCACATGAGTCCAATCTACATAGGTAACATTGCATGGCCTGAAAAGGAAGATCCCTAACATCTACTGAACAGGGTACCGATGTAGGGCATGAAACACACAGTTGGTTGATCCACCATGCCACTGAAATACCATGGAGAGCATGAGACAATAGCTAAACACAGGAAAAGGAGTCTGACATAGTACCCAGGCCCTGGGGACAATCCAGCACTGCATCTGCACCACACAGCGTTGGCAAAAATACCGATGACCAGGGACCATATCCATGAACTTGAGACACATGCTGCATAGGTAATGCTGAAAACATGCACAACATGACTCGGTCACTGCACATTGCGTGTGTGTCCAGGCACATCACACACTGCCCAGACCCAGCAAGTGGTAATCAGGATTTAACACATAGGCATTGCCCGCCCCAACAAGACCCTACACGAGGCAAATTGTGGAGACACAGGTGGCACCAACATCTCATGGTCTGGGTGATACACACAGGGGCAGGCAAAAAGCAAGATTGGACGCCAAACAGCCAAGGTGCGCCTGTACAAATAATGAGGTACCAGTGCCCATCCTCAGATGAGTATAACAAGACACACAGGCACTGGCAACTGTGAGTATGAAGAAGGACAATCAGGTCAGGCTGCACAGTGGACACCTGTACAAATTAGCACGTCTATATACATGGTGACAGGGGACAATGGCACAGAGCACAACTTACGCTGTAGACACTGACAGTGGCCACGTTTATGATGACACATACACCACTGAGGCAAAGGTGCCCCAGGGGACAGTAGTGGGCACGCAACTACATGCTACTGAATGGTAATGACTGCAACACACGTCACCATCCCTGCACTATGTGTATCGCACACTCATGCACATCATGTCACAGGCCACTACATAGGACATGCGCGCTGTAAGGCATGACACATGAGAGACCAACTCCCATGTCTGGAGTCAGCATCAGTGCCAACTGACATGGAACCCACATGCAGTGAACTTGACAGTGCACAGGCAAGGTCCCACAACCTGTTACACACCACCCCCACACATGATGCTACAGACATTGTTCCCGTGGACAAAGCGCCAGCCTACATTACCCTGTGAAGGAGTGACTACACACAGACCAGGGAACACATTGCAAGGAGGGGAAGGGTGGCAGGGGCACAGCGCTATACTGGGGCAAACAGGATCTGCACAGCACCTTTAAACCCTGCCAGTGGATTCATGCTACTGTGCCCTTACAAATGCCGGTGACACACAACAAACACACATGTACCTACCCCCTTCCGGCTGCTGTATCGCCTGTAAGCGCCTCTCAAGGTCTGGAAAGACCACCGGCAGCACACGCCTGTGGAGGTGGCTCAGACGGCGGCGGCCGCGGTTCTTGTGGCTCTCAGGTGAGTCCCCCAGCAGGAGCCGTGCAATCCTCCGCGTCCAGCACCGGATATCCTGCCAGCGTTTCCTCACCTGGGCCAGGCGCCGCCTCCGACCATCCACACCCCTCACGGCACTGACGGCGGTCAGCCAGATCTGCTCCTTGGCAGTGGCGCCTACCTGTGAGGAGGAACAAGTGACACCACATCAATACACCAGCCACATGTCACAGAGAGACATATGGGTACAAATTAGCTGGTAACAACAAGGCATGTCATGCAGCCAACGCATTGCACCTTTGTCATAGGGACATCATCCCCTGGTGAGGGAAAAAGCACTACGTGCCACAGTGGGTACACAGGTGGAATGATGGCAATGTCACAATCAATGATCAAGGCTCACACTGTGCATCACACCCACCCCTCCTGTCTCAGGGCACTGCTGGGAGGACTCCACACCCACCCCTCCTGTCTCAGGGCACTGCTGGGAGGACTCTGCACCCACCCCTCCTGTCTCAGGGCACTGCTGGGAGGACTCTGCACCCACCCCTCCTGTCTCAGGGCACTGCTGGGAGGACTCCGCACCCACCCCTCCTGTCTCAGGGCACTGCTGGGAGGACTCCGCACCCACCCCTCCTGTCTCAGGGCACTGCTGGGAGGACTCCGCACCCACCCCTCCTGTCTCAGGGCACTGCTGGGAGGACTCCGCACCCACCCCTCCTGTCTCAGGGCACTGCTGGGAGGACTCCGCACCCACCCCTCCTGTCTCAGGGCACTGCTGGGAGACATCAGGCACCCCCCCCCTGGGACCCCCCCGACAGTACATGGCATGTGTGTTACACCTGGACGCAATGGCAGAAGTCACAGTCACCACATAGGGACAGTCTGTGGCAGTGGCCTATGCACTCACCTGATAACCTGGTCGCCCATACAGCATGGAGTACTGTGGGAGGATCACATCCAGCAGAGCCATGTTCTCCTCCAGGGTGAATGGCTGTGTCCTCTCCACAGCCCTTGACATGGTTCCAGGGAATCAGTAGCAGCAGCTGGGTCGACGAATGCAAAGATGTGCAGGCAAGTGCTCCCTCATGGGACCTGGCTGCCTTATATGTGCCCTTCTGCCCAGTCTCATGCACAGGAGTACAGAGAGATTGGTCACTCACATTTGCATCCTATGTTTCCACCAATCCCTTCAAACCTAGCAGTCTGTGGGTTCTCGATCGGTTTCATTCTCCTACATGATGTCAGCCCCACAAACACATTGCAACAAAGTAGACAAATCCCAACTGACTTCTGCTGTGCACCTTCCAGAACAATTTCGAATTTTGAACTTGGTCTCCATGACAACCAGCATGCATGTAGGCCTTAATACTTGTCCCCTATGTAATTTGGAGCATCACACACAGGTACGGTGCGTGTGGGGGCCCTAGGGCACCCCAAATGCATGGCAACGGCCCGTACATGCATGCCTACGCTCTCCATCACTTTTGGTCTGCACGCGTATGCGTACCCGTAGTGGTACGGACCGTACACTCGCATCTACGCTCTCTATCACTATGGGTCTGCACGCGTATGCGTACCCGTAGTGGTACGGACCGTACACTCGCATCTACGCTCTCTATCACTATGGGTCTGCACGCGTATGCGTACCCGTAGTGGTACGGACCGTACACTCGCATCTACGCTCTCTATCACTATGGGTCTGCACGCGTATGCGTACCCGTAGTGGTACGGACCGAACACTCGCATCTACGCTCTCTATCACTATGGGTCTGCACGCGTATGCGTACCCGTAGTGGTACGGACCGTACACTCGCATCTACGCTCACTATCACTACGAGTACGCATACGCGTGCCGACCCATAGTGATAGTGAGCGTAGATGCGAGTGTTCGGTCCGTACCACTACGAGTACGCATACGCGTGCAGACCCATAGTGATAGAGAGCGTAGATGCGAATGTTCGGTCCGTACCACTACGGGTACGCATACGCGTGCAGACCCATAGTGATAGAGAGCGTAGATGCGAGTGTTCGGTCCGTACCACTACGAGTACGCATACGCGTGCAGACCCATAGTGATAGAGAGCGTAGATGCGAGTGTTCGGTCCGTACCACTACGGGTACGCATACGCGTGCAGACCCATAGTGATAGAGAGCGTAGATGCGAGTGTACGGTCCGTACCACTACGGGTACGCATACGCGTGCAGACCCATAGTGATAGGGCCGTACACTCGCATCTACGCTCTCTATCACTATGGGTCTGCACGCGTATGCGTACCCGTAGTGGTACGGACCGAACACTCGCATCTACGCTCTCTATCACTATGGGTCTGCACGCGTATGCGTACCCGTAGTGGTACGGACCGAACACTCGCATCTACGCTCTCTATCACTATGGGTCTGCACGCGTATGCGTACTCGTAGTGGTACGGACCGAACACTCGCATCTACGCTCTCTATCACTATGGGTCTGCACGCGTATGCGTACCCGTAGTGGTACGGACCGAACATTCGCATCTACGCTCTCTATCACTATGGGTCTGCACGCGTATGCGTACTCGTAGTGGTACGGACCGAACACTCGCATCTACGCTCGCCATCACGATGGGTACACATACGGCAGCACTCCCACAGTGATTTGGGAACATGCACAGGCCCTCTCAGCAGCAGTACGGCGGATTTTACACATCACTGTGGTGATAGGCGACACACATGTAGGAATAGGGCGGACATACTTGTCCATGGATGGACATACTTGTCCAGGAATGGACATCAAGGCATCGTCTGTGCATTACCACATGTGTGGGGCACAGGGGTCACAGGCTGTGATGTGGAACATGCCTCCTGAGTGGAGAAGGCACCAGATGTATGATGAGATGTGTACATGTGTACTGTGTGAGGGTGCAATGTGTGCCAGGCATGCCCTTGACTCCTTTGACATGTGTGCATGTGGGACTGCGCACTGGGGTGAGCGTCACTGGCATGGCACGGACACCAACACACGGAAGTGTCCCATTATGCCCGGTACAGGGGTCATGACACATGACTCATCACTACCCACAGTGCACAATGTGACTATGCCATATATGTGTCCGGGATTTACATCGGGTTGATGTTGTAGCACCCTCAAAAGCTGCAGCCGTTGCAGCAACCAACATGTGGCTGTGTGTAGATTGTCATTGCACACTGTTCCCAACACCATGCCACATGTGTTATCGGATGTGAGGTGCACATGTATGCAAGGGACACGGAGTAGCGTGACAAGGCCATGTCAGCAAACTCACAAGGAATGTGTGGGGAGTCATGACATGTGCACCTTCATGGCAAGGTGTGTGGGCTGGACTAGTGTAATGTCATGTGACCTGTGGCTCAAGTGTTCCGCTGCCAGTCTCTGCAATCGGCATCACACTTCTGCTAATGTGTGGGTGTATGTCACTCCTGTCTTGCGTCGGGCAGTGCACTTGCACTGGGACACAGCTATTTTCATGGCGTGGCATGGGGAGGTTCTCAATCACCGTGTGTAGCTGGGTCTTGGAAGGAGTGTCACCTTGCATCCATACGTGTCCTGGGCATGGAGCACATGCCTGACTCCCTATGTGGCATGTGTGTATTGCCAGATTTACATGTGCTCAGTAGACATGAGTTGTTCTCGTAGTGCACTCACTCTTCCTTGTCACTTCCAAATTACTGCAGAGCGCCTCCTGTTGCCCGAAGAATTCCAAACTTGGCCACCATGCAGGAGAATGACACAATCCGACTCTACCGCTTCACCCAACCGTTGATTCTGGAGCTGACGGCGAGACTGGCACCACACCTGCAACCGCAGCACAGGTATCCTACGGCACTGACACCCCAGCTGAAGGTAATGGCTGCCCTACATTTCCTTGCCACGGGTACCTTCCAATATACCATAGCTCATGTTGGTGGCATGTCCCAGAGCATGTTCAGCGGTGTGCTGCATGATTTCTTGGAGGCCATGTTGATTCACCTGGATGACTTCATCAAGTTCCCAACCCCTGAACAGATGACTGAGGTCAAGCGTGGTTTCTATGCCCTGGGAGGGATGCCCCATGTCATTGGGTCCATAGATGGGACACATGTAGGTTTGGTACCACCACACGCACGGGAGGTGGCGTACCGCAATCGGAAGCACTACCACTCCATCAATGCCCTTGTGGTGTGTCTGTCCAACATGGTGATTTCACATGTCTGTGCTCGTTTTCCAGGATCAGCACACGATGCCTACATCATGAGGCGTAGCGGGATGCCTGATATGATGATGCAGCTGCGCAACGAACGGGCATGTGTTGTTGGTGGGTACAGTCTGTCTGTCCTGTATTCTGTTTGGCCGAGCAGCACTACCGCTTCGCCAGTTCTAACGATATCCATGTGCTTTCCATTTAGGGGACGCTGGCTATCCCAACATGCCTTGGCTGCTGACACCTCTCCGCAACCCCATCACGCCGGCCCAGCTCCGCTACAACACCGCCCATGGCCGGACAAGGCGAGTGATAGAGAGGACGTTTGGCATGCTGAAGAGCCGATTCAGGTGCCTCCACAAGACCGGCGGCGCACTCCCATATGCCCCGGCGAAGGTCTGCAAGATCTTCATGGTCTGCTGCATGCTGCACAACATGGCAGTTGAAAGAGCTGTGCCACTCATCCTGAATCAACATGACGAGGACCATCCACCCGTGGAGGACAAAGGGCTTGGCAATGGGGCTAGTGATGTGGAGGATGTGGAGCCGCAAGAGGACATCCGGACTCGGCTCATACGCGACTTCTTTGCTTAGTGGTGAGTACCAGTGTCTGAGTGTGCACGCCTTGGTCCCCGTGTGGCATGTGTTGTGATGCGTGTCTCCACCTGCATGTATGGCACGTGAGTCAGAGGTGTGTGTGGGTGTGTCACTTGAGTGATGGTGGCAGTGATGGTAGTATTTCCACACTCATAATTGTGACCTAGCATGTTGTCATCCATACATGTGTCGAGTCAATGCACATGCAAGTGGCTGTGCTTTTTGTGGCTGACTTCTTGTGTGTCTCTCTTCCCCAGGTACCTGCGCATGCCGTCTTCTGGTTGCATTGTTGTGGCACTGCTATTCCTCATGGACATGGCATCGTGGGCTGACTCAGCGTTATAGGCACGGACACGTTTGGAAGTCTCCATGGGGTAAGGGATGCATCTGGGGTGTATTGGGTGTGGCAGTTGTTCACGATGTGTGCACACTGCCCCGGTCGGGGTTTGGTTCCTCTGCAGACATGTGGCATCCCCATGGGACACGACATGCAGCTGGGTACACCTGAATAGATGGGCTGCCTGGTTGTCAGTCATCAGTGATGGGATAGTGAATTGTGATGAAGGCATCAATGTGTGTGACACTGCCCTCGGACACATACGGTTAACATTGTCTTGACATGGCGTGGGACTTCCACATCAGCGGATGTATGGTGTATGGCAGTCTCTCCGTGAGCAGCTGTGGGTATTTAGCTGTTATCCGACACTTGTGTGCCAGTTCCATGGCTATCACGCATTTGTGCTGCAGAAGGGGGGTGCCAGTGTTGGAGCCACATGTTACTCCACATGATGTGTTCATGTGTACTTCAAGTTGCCTCTGCAATCCCAAACACATGACTATTAAAGGTGTCCCTATGCCTCCAAGGTGCCTCTTCTCAGTCAATGCTGGTGTGTTGGCACGGTGCATCCTGCATGTCTGGCATGGTATTCCCTGATTGTGGCTATGTGTCAATGTGTCGAGTGGCAAGATGCAAGCTGTGTGTGTGTGCTGAGACTGTGTAATGTGCATGATGTCCATGACTGTGTGGGTATTGTGACATGTGCCATCCCCATGCATCCAACGTTGTCCATGACCCCATTCTCTGCATCCACCGGACTCAAGCTTGCAGGACATGGTTCTGCCACCTGTCTACACGTACCTGGGTGGCCCCCAGGACACGGGCCAGGATCCCTGACCTCTGCGCATGACTGTTGCTGTACTCAATGTGTCTGTCAGCACGGTTGTTCGGCCACCCCCTCAGCTGGTTCTGACCATCACGGGTGTGTATGGTGCTCCATGTCTGTCTTGCCTAGAAAACTGTGACCCATGTGTCCTGTGCCAGACTCAGGCCCCAGGGTGTGGATGGTTGAAGTGAACAGATGACTCAGGCATGTCTAGACTGTACAAGACACATGTTAGGTAATAATGCTACCAGCAGGCATCTACTCTTAATAGTGTGATTTATTATTGTGGGGGGGGGGGGGCAAAGTGAGGGCCTTTCCGGGATTAGGGAATCCAAAGTTCAGTAGGGGAGTTGGTGTCCTTGCCATTGGAAATCCTCAGAGTCCATGCCACAGTCTTTGTCAACATTGGTCAGCCAGTGACCAGCAGGGCCATGTGGCAGAGAATGTCTCTTGATGCTGTGATGCTGTTGCTCCAGTGGGCCAGGTGCCAGGCCAGGTGTCCTGGGAGATGGTGATGTAGCAGCCACCCTCACGGTCCTTTCCGTGGACGACCCGGCTTCCTGCGGGGAACCTCAGCAGCAGGCCGTGACGACGTCTGGGATGCTCCGTCGGATGTTTCCTCCTCCTCCTCATGATCCCTCCCTGTGGGTGGTGATGTTCTCCGCCTTCTGGCACAGGGAGGGTCGGCCATGGTGTCGGCCATCCGACGGAGTTCAGCGTGAATCCCCTGGGACGCCGTCACTTGCTGAGCCTGTCTGTCCTCCATCCTCCGTTGGTGTAGCTGTAGACAGGCTATTAGCTCCGCATGTTGCTGGGCCTGCTGGACCTTGATCCCCTCGAGGACGGACACAACCTGGGCCATGCCCGTGGTGTCCTGCCGGTATGAGTCCAGGATGTTACGGACATGGGAAAATACCGGATCCCCAGCCAACTGGTCAGGCTCGCGCCTCCGCCGTCCTCCACTCCCGCCACCCCTGCCCACTTGCGTCTGGCCTGCACTTGTGGGCACATGGGGTCTCCGGGACCCCTGAGGGGTGGCATTGGCGTTGTCGCCTGCCTCCTCCTGGGTGCCCGGGACACCGTGTCCCTCCTGGCGAGCCTGGCTGCATTGTGGTGTTGGGGCAGGGATCCTGGGTGTCTCCTGGGATGTGGCAGGAGTGGGGGTGGTGGTTGGCACGGTTGTACCTGACGCAGGTGCTGCAGGTGGTTGGACACCAGAGGGGCCAGGTCGGTCGGGGTCGTCCGCAGAGTGGTGAGAGTGGTCGCTGCCGGTGGGATCGGTCTCCTGCAGATCCGGGTCCTGTGAGTGTTCCCCCCCAGTGTTGGGGGGTGCAGCACGACGTTGACCTGTGTGTGAGAGAGACAATGTTAATTTGGATCCATGCAACATCCATGTTTCATCCGTTACAAAGTTGGCACATTTCCTCTTGGAATTAGGATCTGTCTTGCATTCCACTCACAGTGCACTTGTGCATGTGTGTGTCCCTTGGGCACCAATTTGGCCCCTTTCACTATGTGTGGCACAGTCTTACTTGCTGCGTCAAGTGTGACTGCAGTCAGCAGTGGAGTGTGCATGTGTGCCGAGCTATGCATTTGCGCCTTCCTTGTAGCACTGTACATGTGCACATGGAGTGGATCCACACACTTATATGATGCAGGTGGCTGTCCTTGTGCTCGTGTACAGGTTGTAACATGGCCCTGCGTTTTGCCATGATGAAGAGGGGGGGTTCTGGCACTGGCCACCCTTGTCTACATGCACGCAGTCCACCTACTGACGAGCAGACATTCACACACACCAAAGGACTGATTTGCTCTCCCTGTGTCTCCCTCCCTCTCTGTCCCCCTCTCCCTCCCTCTGTGTGTCAGCCTCCTCCCTGTGTCCATCTTCCTGTGTCTCCCTCTCTCTCAGTCCCCCTCTCCCTCCCTCTCTGTACCCCTCTCCCACCCTCTGTGTCCCCCTCTCCCTCCCTCCGTGTGTCAGCCTCCTCCCTCTGTCCGTCTCCCTCCCTCTCAGTCCCCCTCTCCCTCCC
This sequence comes from Triturus cristatus, assembly GCF_964204655.1. NCBI lineage: Eukaryota > Metazoa > Chordata > Amphibia > Caudata > Salamandridae > Triturus > Triturus cristatus. The sequence continues at coordinate 903,999,022 of NC_140593.1, forward strand.
TCCCTGTCCCCCTCTCCCACCCTCTGTGTCCCCCTCTCCCTCCCTCCGTGTGTCAGCCTCCTCCCTCTGTCCGTCTCCCTCCCTCTCAGTCCCCCTCTCCCTCCCTCCCTGTCCCCCTCTCCCACCCTCTGTGTCCCCCTCTCCCTCCCTCCGTGTGTCAGCCTCCTCCCTCTGACCGTCTCCCTCCCTCTCAGTCCCCCTCTCCCTCCCTCTCTGTCCCCCTCTCCCTCCCTCTGTGTCCCCCTCTCCCTCCCTCCGTGTGTCACCCTCTGTCACCTTGGCCCAGCTTCCTGGGCACACACTGTTAGCAGATCTTTGAGTGGCCCTTGGCCTGTTGATGTGAGTTTGTTTCTGATCTCCAGGCACCCATTTTGTCTGCTGTGTGTCTGTGCGCTGCTGCTGTGGTGGTGTGTGCTGCCACTCTTTCACACTGTTGGCTGTTCATTAGCTGCTGGCATGTGCAAAACAGTGCCTTCACCCCCATGTGTTGATGCAAGGCGTCCGCCATTTGCTGGCAAGTCATTCCTGTGTTGGGACACAGTGTTTGTCTGGCTGTGACCTAGGCCATATGGGCAGAGGGCATTGTTGTCTGCTTTAGAGTCGCACTATGTGATTCTTGGTGCCCAGCCTCCCGCCATCCGGGTTACCGTGTCATGTGTTGTTGTCTTCTGTGGCCTGTGACTTGACATTGTCCAGCTGGGTGCATGGGGCATGGTGGCAGCAGTGGCATGTGCCTGCTCATGGAGTGTGGTTGAGTAATGCGATGGCTTGTGGTGGTTGCGTGCCTGTTATTAATTTTGGTTGTGGTTGCAGTTCCCCCCATGTGAGGTGCGTTGTTTGTGTACTCACCCGGGTCTCGGAGTCCTTCTACTCCTTCAACTGCCTCCACCGGCAGTATGGCCATCACCCTCTCCTCCCAGGGATGGTACTGTACGGCTCTGCGGGAGGGCCCTCCTCCGGTGGCGTTGGCCTGGTCGTGTTCCTCCTGCCTCTTGGCTCTGACCCTCCTCCGCAGATCGTACCACCTGTTCTGGCAATCCTGCTTGGTCCTCCTGGTGTCCGCAACAGCATTCACAGCATCGACGATGGTCTGCCACATGGCTGTTTTGGCTGCCTGGCTGGTGCTTCTGACCAATGTTCCAAAGATCTGTGGCTCGACTCTGAGGATTTGATCAACAAGGACCTCCAACTCTCGGTGACTGAACTTTGGATTCTTGGTAGTGGGCATGGTGAGGGGTGTGGGTGGGGATGGTGTGGGTGTGGGGGGGGGGTGTGGATGTTGGGGGGGGGGTGTGGATGGTTGTGTGTGTGTGTGAATGTGATGAGAGGGAGTTTGTGAGGGTGGTCGTGTGAAGGTGTGCAAGTGTAAGGTGTGGTGTAGCTTGTAGTCTGGTTCTGTGGTGTCTGGCAGCAGTGAGTCTGTTGCAAAGGCTCATGGTTTGTGTGTGTGGGCCCTTTTTATTGGTCCATGGGTGGGTGTGGCAGTTTTTGAATTTTGGGTGGGTGTGTTATAAGGAGTGGTGGTGTATTGGGCCTCTGTTTGTTTTTGGCAGTTGCAGGTCAGTGATTGTGTTATTTTAGTGGTTGTTGGCCATGTTTAGTGGCTGTGTGCCTTTCGAATGGTGTATTCTTGTGTTGTTTTATTTTGTCCTGGTTGTGTACGTGCGTTTTGAGCGTGTGTACGGTGTGTACATGGGCCATTTGGTTGTACGATTTCGTCCTTGTGTGTGGCTTTGTAAGACTCGTACATGCGGTTGTGATGTTGGGGCATGGGGTGCGCTCCGTACTTAGGAGGTTGTGTTGGGGGTGTGCCAGGAACGTACTGGGGTGGGGGTACGACTGGAACGTCCTGGGGTGGGGGTACGACTGGAACGTACTGGGGTGTACATGGACGGTGGTACGACACGTCCAGGGGTGGGGGGTGTACATTGACGGTGGTACGACACGTACTGGGGTGGGGGGGTGTACATTGACGGTGGTACGACACGTACAGGGGTGGGGGTACGACTGGAACGTACTGGGGTGTAGGTACACGGGGGGTACGACACGTCCAGGGGTGGGGGGTGTACATTGACGGTGGTACGACACGTACTGGGGTGGGGGGGTGTACATTGACGGTGGTACGACACGTACTGGGGTGGGGGTACGACTGGAACGTACTGGGGTGTACATGGACGGTGGTACGACACGTCCAGGGGTGGGGGGTGTACATTGATGGTGGTACGACACGTACTGGGGTGGGGGTACGACTGGAACGTACTGGGGTGTAGGTACACGGGGGGTACGACACGTCCAGGGGTGGGGGGTGTACATTGACGGTGGTACGACACGTACTGGGGTGGGGGGGTGTACATTGACGGTGGTACGACACGTACAGGGGTGGGGGTACGACTGGAACGTACTGGGGTGTAGGTACACGGGGGGTACGACACGTCCAGGGGTGGGGGGTGTACATTGACGGTGGTACGACACGTACTGGGGTGGGGGGTGTACATTGACGGTGGTACGACACGTACTGGGGTGGGGGTACGACTGGAACGTACTGGGGTGTACATGGACGGTGGTACGACACGTCCAGGGGTGGGGGGTGTACATTGACGGTGGTACGACACGTACTGGGGTGGGGGGTGTACATTGACGGTGGTACGACACGTCCTGGGGTGGGGGTACGACTGGAACGTACTGGGGTGTAGGTACAGGGGGGTACGACACGTCCAGGGGTGGGGGGTGTACATTGACGGTGGTAAGACACGTACTGGGGTGGGGGGGTGTACATGGACGGTGGTACGACACGTCCAGGGGTGGGGGGTGTACATTGACGGTGGTACGACACGTACTGGGGTGGGGGGGTGTACATTGACGGTGGTACGACACGTCCTGGGGTGGGGGTACGACTGGAACGTACTGGGGTGTACATGGACGGTGGGACGACACGTCCAGGGGTGGGGGGTGTACATTGACGGTGGTACGACACGTACTGGGGTGGGGGGGTGTACATTGACGGTGGTACGACACGTCCTGGGGTGGGGGTACGACTGGAACGTACTGGGGTGTAGGTACAGGGGGGTACGACACGTCCAGGGGTGGGGGGTGTACATTGACGGTGGTAAGACACGTACTGGGGTGGGGGGGTGTACATGGACGGTGGTACGACACGTCCAGGGGTGGGGGGTGTACATTGACGGTGGTACGACACGTACTGGGGTGGGGGGGTGTACATTGACGGTGGTACGACACGTCCTGGGGTGGGGGTACGACTGGAACGTACTGGGGTGTAGGTACACGGGGGGTACGACACGTACTGGGGTGGGGGGGTGTACATTGACGGTGGTACGACATGTACTGGGGTGGGGGGGTGTACATTGACGGTGGTACGACACGTCCTGGGGTGGGGGTACGACTGGAACGTACTGGGGTGTGGGTACAGGGGGGTACGACACGTCCAGGGGTGGGGGGTGTACATTGACGGTGGTAAGACACGTACTGGGGTGGGGGGGTGTACATTGACGGTGGTACGACACGTACTGGGGTGGGGGTACGACTGGAACGTACTGGGGTGTACATAGACGATGGTACGACACGTACTGGGGTGGGGGGGTGTACATTGACGGTGGTACGACACGTACTGGGGTGGGGGTACGACTGGGACGTACTGGGGTGTAGGTAGACGGGGCTATGACACGTACTGGGGTGGGGGTTCGACTGGAACGTCATGGGGTGTACCTAGACGGGTGGGGGTATACATATACGGGGGGTACGTGTCGGACGTACGGGGGCTGGGGGGAGTGTTGGGCGCGTATGCGGGCACATGTCTCCATGGTTGCTGTAGGAGTTCGGTGCGGACGGTGTTTTTTCCATACGGTTGTAACCTCGGACGCACGGGATGGATCGTGATTCCTCGGTCGGACTTGGATTTTCACATTTGTACGGTAAATCGTCCGAGGACGTGTCGGACACATTTTCCGACCCGAGGACGTGTGGGGAATGATTCCCAGTGCGGTTCGTATGGACTTTTTACCATGCGAATCGTGATTGCCAGTTCGTACGGCACTTGTACGATTCGTACGGTAAAAAGACCCGATACGAGTCGCACGGGGGAATTTTTTGCCGGATCGTGATCGGCACCCATGTGTTAGACAGAATTTTATCATTTCCAACAGGTACAGCCATGGGCACCTGCTTTGTCCCCAGTTACGCGAACTTGTTCGTGGGCTGGTGGGAGGAGCAGGTGGCCTGGGGCGAGGCCAATAAAGAGTGGACCAATCGAGTTGTCAGTTGGTACCGCTTCATCGATGACTTGTTCATCGTATGGAACGGATCACTGGAAACAGTCAGGGATTACATTAGAGTCCTTAATATGAATGAGGTCAATCTTGAGTTCACTGGTGAGGTGAATGCGGTAGCAGTGGACTATTTAGATCTCAACATCTATGTGGAGGAAGGTCAGTTGAAAACAAAACTTTATCGGAAGGCAACTGCAGGGAATTCCGTCCTTCATGCCTCAAGTAGCCATCCGACCAATTTGGTGAGGAGCATCCCCAATGGGGAATTGCTCAGGATAAAGAGGAATAGCTCTGATGATAGGGAGTTTCAGTTGGCAGCAAAGGACAGTATCAAACGTTTCGAAATACGGGGCTATAACCAGCAAATCCTAGATGAGGCCTTCAGGAGGGTTAATGCTACAAAAAGGGAAGAACTTTTGGAGAGTAAAGACATACAGAACACAGATAATAGTATGAGTGAGGGCAAATTTCAGCTTATCACTACCTTTTCCAGGAATGCAAGGGATTTGAAAAAAATCATGAAGAAAAACTGGCACATATTGCAGACGGACAATGTAATAGGGAAGGATCTTTCCTCCAATAACCTTATTACATTTAGGAAAGCAAGATCATTGAAAAATTACTTAGTTCGGAGTCATCTTACGGATGCCCCGAGATCTGCTTTTGGGTCTATGCAAGGGTTTTTTCCCATGCAGGAAGTGAAAAGCCTGTAAGGGTAGTAAGAGGGTCCTTGCATATGATATACCTACGATAGGCATTCGAAAAAACATTAGGAAGTTTCTGACCTGCACTACACCCTACACAGTTTATTGTCTTATCTGCCCATGCGGCTTACGTTATGTAGGCAGCACTATTCATCCTACAAAAATCAGGATATTGGAACATATGCGGGCAATAGTGAAGGGGGATGAAACATACCCTGTTGCGCGTCATTTTGATAAGGTTCATCATCGCAACAGGGATATGTTAAGTTATTTTTGCCTTGACCATAGGAGATAGGATTTTAAGATTACGTAGGCTGGAGTCACGGTATATTATCGACCTCCAGACGAAGGCACCGCTAGGCTTAAATAGTAGTGAAGAGCTTGCTATACATCTAGGGGAGTGAGACATCTGATGAATTAGTCTGATGAAAATATTTAATATCATGTATGTATATAAATTCACCAAGATGAAGTTACTGTATAGATCATTGTATAGAGTTTATATAGGATTAACCATGCAGTTCTCCCTGTTTCTCTTTCTTTCGTTTTACTTCTTCTTTTTACTTCTCTTTTCTTCTCTTTTTGCTTTCTTATTTCATCTCATTAGTTTATTTTTTCGCTTTCTCTTTGCTCTATAGATTTTTACTTTTATTGTGAGTATGATCAGGATTTTGATATATAGCAGAAGGAGTCCATTTGTATATAGTTGTAATATTAAGAAATATGTTGATAGGCTGTCTCTAGTCATGGAGATAATATTGTGTTGAATTTTGACAAATATTGTCATTTCCTTCCAGGACATTGCCCATACAGGGCGAGATGGATCTAATGAATTTTGGTACAGCGCCTGAGTATAAACATCACCTATTGTGAGGTGTGATAGATGATTGATGTTTATACTCGTTGTGGCAGGTCATTTACTCTATTGTTGGTATTATGACAGACAATCACTGCCTTTTGTAATGTTCCTTATATATGTAGACATTCAAAGATGGAGCGAGTAGTGTGTGGGCTGTAAGGGTCTTCGTGATGTCGCGATAGTCCCCTTTTCAATGCCTATGCAGGAAATGAAATGTTAAAACCGATGACTTTTCGGCGCTTCGGTTAAGATAGAGGAAGGTTGTTACCGAAAGGTTGTTACCGAAACGTGTCTGTAGATACGTGCAGAGTTTCCGCTTAATAAATTTACGGAAACGATCCCCCATGAGTGCTTTCTTTCCTGATGAAAATCGGAATGAGGAGGAGAGTTGGAGCTGAAATTGGTATGCGGGAGCACCCCCGCATTTAGAAGCACCCGCCTGTGAGTGCACCACGTTGGTGTTTTGGAGCGGTGATATATATATATATATATATATACACATAGTGTAACATAATTACTAAAATATTTAATTTAGCATTATATTCTTTTCTATTTTAAACTAATTACTGTAAATGTATATAATTAGTAAAATATTTGTTTGCTTTATTTTAAATGTATTAATGTTATATATATATATTAAATTTAAAACAATTAAAGTATGCTAATAAATATCTTACAAATTATATTATATACATTTTCATAGTAATTAGTTTAAAATAGAAAATAATTTATATAATGCTAGATAAATATTTTTATTAATTATGTTACATATATACCAAACTAACACAAATATATATTTATATAGAGGAGCCTAATTATGATGTCGGTGGGTCCGACATCGGCACCACGTCGGTGTCGGATCAACCAACATCTGTCCCTGCGGTCTGCCCGCCGCATTACAATACGGTGGGTGGAGGCATCTGGCGGAGTGACCTTCGGAGGTGTGTCAAACAAAACATAATCCCTTAATGACGGCGGCTCTGCCGTCGAGATTATGATACAAAAAGAACAATTGATGGACAGAATGCAGAACAATATCAACTCCAGTAGATCTGGGCCTAAATTTATCGTTTTTCTGCTCCTCATGCCATTGCAGTTTGAACCCAGCCATATGCAAATCAGTCTTGACCCTGTGCCCAATGGGATTATGTCTGTTTCTGACAGCAATTCCAGGTCAGCCTTTCCAACAAATGACACATATGAGTAACCCCATGAATGTATAAAAAAAAATACCATAATATATATATAAATATATTATCTACTGGCGGTCGCCAGTAGATAGTTATAGTTAGGACCGTGTTTCCATAGGAAATCCGCAACATTCTATTTGGAATAACTTTGGCGCCGGTTGACGAATCCTCGCGAAATTTTCAAAATAGGTGGGGCGCTCCGCTCCGCTCCTACCCTGAAAGTCTCGGGGGGATTCGTCTAGCGGGGGCTGAGAAAAAAGGGGGTCCCAAAACGCGTTTTCCCCATGCAATTTTCCATAGGGACCTTTAGTCCAAGGTACAGCCCGAACGGCTGAACAGAATTACTTGAAATTTGGCAGAGAGGTAGTCCTCAGGTCAGGGATGTGCCTTTTGCAGGTCTGGTGTCAATCTGTTCAGTAGTTCCTGAGAAAATCAAAAATAAAATCATATATATATGTGGGCGGAGCCTAACCACACATCTCATCCTGAGATCTGATTGGCTGTCAGCACTTCATCCAAGAAGTGTTGGCAGCCATCTTGGGACCAATATACATGATAGCACCTCATTAAAAAGCATTGCAGTTAATAGAAGTTTTTAATACTTTAGTTACATTATAAATCATTTGTTGATGGTACCATACTCATTTTAGGAATTGTGGTATGTTCTAAGGTGATTTCACCATGTGAAAAAGCCTTCTGCTGGGATATCATGATTGAGAGAAAAATATTTTCTCATGCTTTTCCCACAGAGGTTTGGAAGGTGATCTATAAGCTAAACTGAGAGCTTATTTTCTGTAAATTCACATTATCTTTCTCAGTCATGTGAGAATGAAGTCTGACATTCTCAGTAAAACATGTACATCCAACAAGGGCAGAGACTGTCAGTTGATTCCTTTGTGTTCTACTGCAGCTTCCCAGAGTGTTCCAAAGAACAACTAGAGCGCTAACAGTCCTACTTATGATAAATGTATGGCACACCTGAAGCCATCTTGCTTGGATTAAAGTGGTAACTCTTAAAACATTTAATTTAAAAAGGAACAAAATGAGGGGGTTCATTTTTCCATAAAAAGTATGATTAGTGCTGCAGAAAGAAAAATTAGGGCACATTTTGTCTGACTTCTCAAATCCTCTTCTATTTCATTAAAAAATTCTGACATGCAGACTGAAACATGCACTTTCAATACCAGCAGCAGTTTTCCCTGGTGAGCAGTAGCTTTACTACAGTGATCTAATGAGCAAAAAGAGTGCTAACATTCTGAATTTATGGCAAATGTGTGACACATCTGAATGCCTTTGGAATCAAAGTAAAAAACTGAAAGTATTTCCTACTGAGGAGACTGCAGTAAATGAGGAAATTAGGAAACTTCATAACAAATAAGTCTGCCAAGATGGCCACCAGAGACAAAAGAGCCCAAATGTAGCCCAAATATCACCCAGATGTAGCCCAAGTATAGCCCAATGACAGAATGTCACAGAGTGTTCTTAAAAACAACTCGAGCGCTTACTGTCTTCATTATGACAAAAGTATGGCACCCTGAAGCCATCTTGATTGGAATAAACTGGTAACACTTAAAACATTTAATTTAAAAAGGAACACAATGAGGGGGTTCATTTTGCCATAGATATTATGATTAATGCTGAAGAAAGAAAACGAGGGCACATTTTGAGTGACTTCTCAAATCCTCTTCTATTTCATTAAAAAATTCTGACATGCAGACTGAAACATGCACTTTTAATACTAGGAGCAGACTTCCATGGTGAACAGTAGTTTTACTACAGTGATCTAATGAGCAAATAGAGTGCTAACATTCAGAATTTATGGCAAATGTGTGACATATCTGAATACCTTCATGATGGAATCAAAGTAAAAAACTGAAAGCATTTCCTACTGAGGAGACTGCAGTACATGAGGAAATTAGGAAACTTCATAACAAATAAATCTCCCAAGATGGCCACCGGAGACAAAAGAGCACAAATGTAGCCCAAATTCACCCAGATGTAGCCCAAATATAGCCCAATGACAGAAGTGTGCAAAACACTTATTATTTTGTGTTTTTGCAGTGTTATATAGTGCAGACTTGTCAGGTATTGGAGTGCTTTACATGAGCATTGGTTACTTCACACAAGAACAAATTCATTTTGGTTGTAGACATGGGGAGACTAAGTGATTTGACCAGAATCACAGAATGTCGAGCTGAAGCAGAAACTCCAACCTGGTTCCCCAGTTGCAAAGTCTGCAGTTCTGGAAGTAACACCACATCCTCTCCCCTAAGTGCAACATTTAATCAAGTGGTCAACTGGATAAAAAAACATAAAGGTAACAAATAATTTAAAAGTGCTTTCTCGCTATTTGAAAACTCAGAAAATATGTCCTTATTTTAGTCTTTTAGAGCACTAACCATAATTTTGATGCCAATAAGACCCTCTCATATATGTAATTTCTAAAGGAAATGCTCTAGGTATTACAGTTTTGATTACATCAAGATGACGTCAGGCGTTCCACACTTTTGTAATAAATATAGAATGTTAGCAATCTAGTTGTTCATTAGGATACTGTTGAGAGGCAGAGGCCAGGGGCACGGACTCTGAAAATTGAAGACAGGTAGGAGGGTGCAAAGGCAACAATTTAACCACACTGAGCAGGCAGGAAGGGCCGTGGCAGCACAACAGACTATGGAGGGCAGTGGAAAGGGGGGCAGGGGCAACAAACCAACAATACAGGACTTTCAAGAGAGGCTGTGGCAATGTAATAGACCATTGTGGGCAGAAGGAAGAGGCAATGGTAGTACAACCATAAATGCCAACAGACCCGATTCAGCCAGGAAACGTCCAATGTTTTTAAGCTCAAATGGGCTTTATTTTATCTGTCTCCTGTCTACAATCTCCTCTTTTTCAATGTAACTCAAAGGGGAAAATCAATACCCCAGATTTTTTTCAAAATCTCCCTCTTACCAAGTTCAAAATGTTCGTAAGTATGGTACATTGGATCATGGAAGGAAATGGGGTAGGTGCACCAAACTGACCCTGCAGGGCAGGCATCAGGGTTTGCAGCAGCACAATACACCACACCGGGCATGCGGGACGGGAGTGCAGCACAACAATCCATAGAAAGCAAGAGGGAGGGGACAGGGCCATGCACATGGACAACAGAGAACAGAGGGGCAAGAGGCAGGACCATAATGGACAGACAGGAGAGAAAGCTGCAGCATAACACACCATAAAGGGCAGGAGGGATGGATCAGGGGCATTACAATGGAACAGACAAGCCAGGAGGGAGGGAGTAGGGGTCTGCACATGTAAACAGAGGGCTGGGGGAAGGGGGCAGGGCAGGAGCAGCAAGATAGCCATGGAGGTCAGGCAGGATGTGCACTAGAAGCAAGACACACCATGAAGAGCAACAGTGAGACTGTGATGGCATACACACAGACCATGGAGGGAAGGTGGGAGGGGTTCAGGGGCAGCTAACTGACCACACAGGGAAGGTGGGAGGGGCCATGGCAGCACAGAAGACCATGCATGGCAAGTGGGAGGGTTAGTGGTAGCACAATGGCTATGATGGGCAAGAAGGAGGGTGCAGGGGCATGCACAAAGGACGATGGAGGATAGAAGGGAGGGTCAGGACCTGTGCACAGACAAGAAAGTTCAGGGGAAGGGGCCTCACAACAGACCGCACGGGGCAGGCAGGAGGAGAAGTTGCAGCACAACAGACCAGGGACGGCAGAAGGGTGTGGCAGTACAATGGACCATGTAGGACAGGAGGAAGAGGATAGGGGCATGGCATGTGGACAGGCAGGGTGGAGGTGGCAGGGACAGGTTACAGTCATCTGACAATGCTAGGCAGGTGGGAGTGGAGTGGCAGCTCAACAGAACACTCAGAGTAGATAGGAGTGGCAGGTCCATGGAACATGGTGGGCAAAAAGGATGGAGCACGGGCATGCACAAAGACATCGGAGGGCAGGGGGAAGGAGAATAGGGGCAGCAAGCTAAGCACAGAGTTTAAGCAGGAGGTCAATGATGGGGCATAGAATTGGGCAATGGAGGGCAGGAGGAGTGGACTGGTACATCATACTAAATTGAGGGCAGTGGCAGCACATCAGACCATGCATGGCAGGAGGGAGGAGGCTATTCCATGGATTCACACAACATAGGATAGGGAGGAGGGGGATGGGGCAGCAAGCTAACTGTTCAGAGAAGGCGGGTATTAGGAACTTTATTGTTTTTAAAACGTGTGTCTGTGCGAATTACTTAAAATATGAACAAGTATGCAGCATAATCTCACTTTTATTCAGGAAGAAGAGGACGTTTGTGACTGTGACTCGGGGCTCACTTGGCAGAAACACCCCCTGACCCTCCACCCCCTATCGCAAAATGTAATGCCTGTGAAAAGGGTAGGTGAACACAGTGTTATATAGAACATAGTCCTGAGAGCACGAATGAAAATGAAAACTAGATATAGTGTATGGTATAAACTATGCACCAAAAAGTGTGATATAAGATGAACCGGGCGTGAAATATAATATGCAATACATTGTGCGCAATGACAGATTCATTGGAGAGCGCGAGATAGCACAGGCACTAGCGCGTGCTATGCGATATGCGCCTTGGAGTGTAATATGCACAGGGCAGTGTTGTGTAACCTAACTAGTCTCTAAAGTTGTAATATAAAATATGTGCTGGGGAGTGTAACGTTGCATATGCACTGTGACAAAGATATGGATCCCAGATTGTAATATGTATGGCATAGCACTGTGCGTTATAACATAGGCATCGAGGAAGGCACGTTAGATGGGGCAATATAACCCGTGCGAAGACAAGTGTGGCATGACATATTCACGGGGTGGTGTTACAGTGCACATGGGCTAGAGAGTGTCATAGCATATGCACTAGCTAGTGGAATACAACACAGAGGTGTGTGGCACTCAGCAGGCAATGGTGGGTGTAACACAGCATTGGGCTCTGCCAGGAGCGCGCTGTGACTCTCAAGTGATGTTCGTCCCCTTTCCAGAGAGTAAAATAAAAAGTATTACACATCCGGCAGTGGATGTGTGTTTTATTAACCATGAGGGGGGTTTCTTGCATAGTTTTGGTCGAATTTTTGTCGAATCCCCTTTGAATGGCTTGGTGTGCATGTGTATTAAATGTGCCCGTCAATAGCTACCCATGTTTGTATAAATAAACGACAAGGGTGTCTACCGGGATTAGGCACGGTAGGGCATCAGACATGTCAGTGCTTCACTAGTGGTGTAAATACATTCCACGTGGATTCATTGTATGCATAGTCGCCTTTTAATGAATATCACGCAAATCGTCATGGTGATAGGTACGTACGGTTTGTCCCGCATGTCCTAGGTGTGTCTATAAATATATATTTTTTTAAAATAATAAAATACAGTGGCCGGCCCTGGGGATTGGGGTTAAAAAAATATAATTAGGACACAGGCCCTGGGGGATGGGGTCATCAGGGCCAATAAATTAGAATAAGAAGGGGAACCACACAGCCCCCCTTCTTAAAAAATTAAAATAAATAAAAGACTGGCATCGTGCCGGAGGCCACGCCCCCTCCTTGCAGCACTCTGCAAACGCGCCCCCTGGCGAGTTGTAAGTTGGGGAATTAATTCCTCTTCAATACTGAGGGTCCCTGAGGGCCAACTAGCCCAACAGGCATCTCCAGTATGCACCAGGGAGCTGCGCTGCAGACAGGTGTTCTGAGACCAAGCCCCTTTTTACACCTCTCTGCAACGCAGCTCTGTGGCGCTTACTGGAGGTAACTAGTGGTCTAGTTTGACCCTAGGGACCCTTAGAATTCAAGGGCACTTAATCTCTCAACTTAGAACAGCCACAGGGCGCGTTTACACAGTGGTGAAGGGAGGGGACGGGGCCTGAGGTGACGTGTGCAAACACGCACTATGGCACGTTTTAAATTGGGGATATAATTTTCCTTCAATACTGAGGGCCCCTGGGGGCTAACTAGCCCACCAAGTGCTTCCAGTAAGCGCCACTGAGCTGCATTGCAGAGAGGTGGTCCAGGCCGTGCCACTTTTTACACCTCTCTGCAACGCAGCTCTGTGGCACTTACTGGAGGTACCTAGTGGGCTAGTTGGACCCTAGGGACCCTCAGGATTCAAATGAACTTAATCTCCCAACTAAAAACGGACACAGGGCGTGTTTACACAGTGGTGAAGGGAGGGGACGGGGCCTGAGTTAACGTGCGCAAAAACGCCCTGTGGCCTGTTTTAAGAGGTAGTTTTAATCCCCCTGCCCTATTATATACTAGGGGCTTACAGAGGAGGTCATGCTAATCACAGGGGGACCCCAACGCATAATGTTCCCTAGTGTATGTAGGTGTTTTCACTGTATTCTAAGTGTCTTTTAACATAGCACTGGCTCTAGGACTGATTAGTCAGACTCGGTTACCACCAGTATCCGTCTGAAAAAGTTGAGGGTACAGGATGATTTTGCAACAAGGCTTCTTTCTGCTCTTCTTTTTGTTCTTTCTGCACGTTATCCTTCTTCCTGCACTTTTCTTCGTCTTTGAGGACTTCTGTTGCTTCTTTCTGCACTTCTTTTTTTTCTTTCTGTTCATTTTTTCTTCTTTCTTCACATGTCCTATCTCTGTAGGCATAGTGATGTAATATGTGACGTCATCAGCAGTGCATTGCAGGCGCGCGAGTTATAGTTAGCTGAACTAACTATAACGGGGGAATTTCAATGGTTTTGTAGAAGTGAAAAGTCCAGCTAACTATAACACCCCTGAAACCTATGGTTTTTTCAGTGAATTTCTGAGGTTTTTTAAATGCTAATTCCTAACTATAACGTGCCTGAAACCTATGGTTTTTTCTGTGAATATATATATATATAGTGTGTGTGTGTTTGAAAACACATAAAACAATCAATTTACAATATTACCATTTATTTAAAAATGATCAATTACTAATTGTTGTTCAATTATTAATTATCTTCCCACTCTGTACCTAGACACACCAAACAGATTCCACCTAAAATATACCCCAACGATTCCTATTTCAGATCTTGCATATTTCAAATTAATTACCAATTAATAATTGTATTATTACTAAATAAACTTCCCACCTTTATAACCCTACACATCGAGCATCCTGCTACTAAAATAGAAGTAAAATAAATCAGTAGTCCTTATTTTACATAATTAGATATCAATTAAATAAATATCGATTTAAAAAAAAAAAAAAAGAACTATTATTTAACTAACTTCCCAACCTATACACTTACAAATATAACAGCCTGCAAACAAACGAAAACATATCATTACATAAATTATATAATAGCAATCTTATAGTTAAACAAAATATATTAAATAATTCTCAATTATTACGGGATGAACTTCCCACCCTATCCCCCCTACAAACCCAACAACCCGCTACAACACCATAAATTACTATTTAAAATTAATGAAAAATTCAAAATCACTTAAAATTACAGGCTTTGTAGTAATATAACAAAAATATAACTTTTAACAATAGTAACACATACAATTATTATACCACCTAAAACACATTAAAATAATTATAAAACAATATTTAACCTCTATATTAGTAAATATGATTTTCAAAATATTGATGATAATTATATTACTTGCCTCCTAAAACGATATTCTTGTCACCAATATTTATGCATCATGATATTTGTGTGTCACGATATTTAATTTAAAATATTTCTGCCTCCCTATGTTTTTAAATCAATATTTTGTCCAAACACAGAGAACCCTCGCCGCCACTCTATAAAGCCGGTCCTAAGTGATTTAAATGGTGCTAAAACCAAGCACCTCGATTTTTCAAAAGCTCTCAATTTTTTTACAACTTGTTTTACACACAGCACCATGAGGACCCTGCAAGATGGTCACCCTTCCCTGTCATTGAAAAGCAATACAGGAAGTGCTACTGTACAAAGCAGGATTATAGAGAATAAACTATAGAACAATTACTGGCTTGAGGCCCTGGCAAAATGTTCGTTATGTCAACACGTCATGTAATTTTCTGTCGTTTTGGGGAAAAAATATTTTGCAGCAGGAGCACATCAACAACAAGCAGAAACCAGGGGCTGCAGTTTGCATCATAAATAATATTTACAATCGTATGTACAAATGTTAAGAATTGGTATTCTTTGCTAATCGCAATTAAGAAATGTAAATTTCTAATGTAGGAAACCTATTGAGTTTCATTTAGTGATTCCTAATAGGGTTACATTCGACCTACCTCATGAATATTAATGAGGTAGGTCGCAATTTGCGGCCCATTATGAATCTCAGCCATTACAGGGATGGCGGCCTGCTGGGGTCAGCAGACTATCATGACTGTGATTGCTTTGAAATAAAGCAAACTTTAAAATTCAACCCATTTTCCTTAAAGAAAAACTGGATCCATTTAAAAAAGAAAAAACAGTAGGCAGTGGTCCCTTGCACTGCCTGCTTTTACTAAATATTTATTTCAACATTCCGAAAGGTAAGAGGCTCCAGGGGGAACGTCTTTCTATTTGCAAATGATTACCACAACCCTTTAGGTGTCAGTAAAAAATGAATGTTTTCAACCATTATGTGGTCACAAAACATTCATACATACCATTGCAATTTGGTAGTGGGAAAGGATGGCCCTACAAACGGGAAACAGCCATTACAACGCGGCTGTTACTACGCATGCCACTACGTCGCATGCGTTACAACGCATGCGACGTAACCACGCGTACACATTACGACGCAGGCCATTAAATCGCATGCGCTTTTGAAACGCATGCGATGTAATGGCGTCGGAGCGCAGACAGCAACGCAGGAACCGGGAAAGGGACTGGAACACAGGAAACCGGAGCAGAGACGACCCCGAGGAAGGAGAGAAGTAAGGGGGATTAGGGTAGTCTCATTTGGTAGTAGTGTAGGCTTTATGGCTTAGGGTAGTCAAAAGGGGGTTGTAGTGTATGCTAGTGTTTTAGTATTTAGGGTGTATGCAAGTATTTTATGCTTTAGGGCTTAGTGTAGTGTCAGGGGGTTGTAGTGTATGCTAGTGTTTTTTACTTTGGGATTAGGGTAGTGTCAGGGGGTTGTAGTGTATGCTAGAGTTTTAGGATTTCTAGTGTATTAGGCTTTAGGGCTTAGGGTAGTGTCGGGGTTGTTGTATAATGTAGTGTATTATACTTTAGGGCTTAGGGTAGTGTCAGTGGGTTGTAGTGTATGCAAGTATTTTAGGATTTAGGGCTTAGGGTAGTGTCAGGGGGTTGTAGTGTATGGTATTGGTTTAGGCTTTAGGTTTGTGTAAGCAGGTCCGGTATGGTAGTGTTATATTTTTATTTTAGTGTTAATATTTTGCGATTGAAAGGCATGCGGGAAACTTGGATGCGTTGTAAAGGCATATAGTATGCATTTCAAAGGAAATGCGAACTAATGCCATCCGTAGAAAAAACATGCGTTGTGACGGTACATGCGAACTAAAAACCGCATTGTAAAAGCACGCGTTGTTTTAGTTTGCGATGTATCGTCATACAACCCCTACAAACAGCCCTTCCAAATACTGAATCAGTAACCACAAATTGCAATTTGTGCTCTGTTCTTATGGGAAAGCATTTTTGCTGTCAGTAGGCACGCAGCCCCACTCCTTAAGCTGTATTCGGCACAGGGACCCAATTAAATTATTATGTGGCATCGAACACGCAGCCCCCTTCCCAGAGGCATTTTCAGCGCCAGGGTGCCCACCCCGGGGGTCCTATATATTTGAAAGGGGGAGGGGGCTGAGTGCCACCTGCAATCCTTAGAAAGGCACGGGTGTCCATCCCCCAGAGCTGCTGCATAAAATTAAATGGGGGGGCCACACGAGCCCCTTGTCAAGCCATTATACACCCCAAGGAACCCATGCCTGGGGCTGCATTCAATAAGGGGAGAGGCCCAGTGCCCCCCTTCCCTGAGCCAGTATATGCCCTGGGGATCCCACCCCGGTTCAGAATGTAATCAAAAAAGGGAAGGGGACCACATGGCCCCCTAACAGGGCCTTTATTGGCCCTGGGGAGCCAACCCCCTTGCCTGCATTTAATAAGGGGAGGGGGTACTGGTGCAGGCAGGGAAAATGATATGTTCCAGGGATTGGCTGTCTGGAACTCAGTAAGTGGGCCAGCACCAGAGGATTGGGTCCCAGTGGCTGATAGAGGCTCAGGGAAGGGGAGGGCTGCATGAAAACCCTCCCATTTTGTGAAGATGGAGCATGGAGTCCCCGGTTCAGTGGCCCCCCTTCCCTTTCTTATTTTTTTATTTTAAGAACAGGGTGGGCGCTCTAGGGTCTATAATAGCTGGGAGGGGGGAACTCTCATCCCCCTCCCATATAAAATACAGCCCAGGTGGTGGTCCCCCTTAATGTGTGTGGGTGTGTGTGTGTGTGTGTGTATATATATACATATATATATTCGGCCGAAACGCGTCATGGCGGACTGAGTGTCAGTGATGTCATTTGAGATGTCATCAGTGATGTCATGAGTGATGTCACTGACCATGTCATGAGTGATGTAATATGTGACGTCATCAGCAGTGGATTGCGGGCGCGCGAGTTATAGTTAGCTGAACTAACTATAACGGGGGAATTTCAATGGTTTTTTACAAGAGAAATGTCCAGCTAACTATAATATGTGTGAAACCTATGGTTTTTTCAGTGAATTTGCAAGGTATTTTAAATGCTAATTCCTAACTATAACGTGTGTAAAACCTATGGTTTTTTCAGTGAATTTGCAAGGTTTTTTAAATGCTAATTCCTAACTATAACGTGTGTGAAACCTATGGTTTTTTAAGTGAATTTGTAAGGTTTTTTTAAATCCTTTTTTTTTTTGGATTTTTTTTTTAAACAATATGCTACCTATGTATATATTCATTGATTTACTACATTCTGCAATATAGAAAGATTCACCTTTTTAAAAAAAATAGTTAGATATAGTTGAATAACATAGTTAATATCTTCTACCATCCTTTAATTTTTTTTTTTTGGGGGGGATTTTTTACCGTACGCGCACGGTACGCTTTATGTACGGTGCACGTACGTAATATTTATGCTCCGTGTGCGCATGCGTACGCGATTTACGTACACGTCCGTACTTCCTGTGCGACGCGTAAGCGCTTGCTTTCTACGCGCACGCGCGCGCGTACGTTACGCGGAAGCGCCGCATGTGCATGCACGCGTGCCTCTAATGCGCATGCGCGCGTACGTGCGTGCCTCTAATGCGCATGCGCGCGTGTCTTACATACGTGCATGTGTACTTTTACCATACGCGCTCGGTAAGCTTAACGTGCGCGTACGGTTGGTCATGTGATCCAGAAACAACACTTTTGATTGGTTTAAACTACTTTCATTTCCAGAAACTTGCAACACCACACCCATTCCCCTCATTACTGCTTGTGATTTCCTAGGAGAAGGAGCTGAATTGTCTTTGGGATACAATGGCAGAGCAGCAGTCCTCTTCTGAGAGTGAGCAGGACAGCATTATTAGACAGAGAAGGAGGAAACAGAAGAATTCTTTTGTATGGGAATATTTCACATTTCCAGAGGGGCAGAAAAAAGTCAATGCTCCATTAGTCACGTGCACACTTTGTAGCCGTGTCTTGTCTAGAGGTAATCCAAGGAAGAAGTATTCTTTTGGAAATTTCTCTATGTTTAGACACATTAGGGATGTACATCCCAGGACTTTTGCTCGACATACTGAAGCAAACCCTCCAGTAAGTCACCCGAGCACATCCGCAGAAGCTCAGCCGAGTACATCTTCGGCAGCTCAGCTGAGCCCTTCCTCTGCGGTGGGAGCATCACCCTCTTCTGCTCCTCTGGACATCTACCCTCGGTTTCAGAGAGTACATATAAGGTGCAACACTTGTAACTCTCTTATTACTATGGGGGAGACTAGTATTCCTCTAATAGACAATAAGATTGACCAGCACAAGTGCGGTACCTTTTAATATTCCCATTCTTTCTTTCCTCTGTCCCTGTATTAACACAAGGGCTCTTTTAAGAGCCACCCTACCTCACATTTTTTTAAAATTTTTATTATCACTTTATTTGTTAAAAAAAAATTGCCGTTAATTGTTAATAAAAAATATTTATTTCACCCTTCAATGTACTTGAGGGACCACAATGGAAATGAGAAAAGCAGAGTGAGGAGAAGTGAAAACAAGGGAGTACAAAAGTAAATGTGTGATAAATACAGATATTTTTAACCTACCTGACCAACAAAATAACTTAATTATCAATAACTTGTTTTTTTTAATTGCTACAAAAAAGTATTAATTTTCTAAATTTTCTTTCTTAACCTGTAAAAAAAGA
This sequence comes from Triturus cristatus, assembly GCF_964204655.1. Classification (NCBI taxonomy): domain Eukaryota; kingdom Metazoa; phylum Chordata; class Amphibia; order Caudata; family Salamandridae; genus Triturus; species Triturus cristatus. Next base: position 904,018,369 of record NC_140593.1, read on the forward strand.
AAAAAAGTGTTAATATTTAACAATACATTTTACAATACAGTACACATATTTTCTTATTTAAAAAAACAATATTTTGCCCTTTTTTTGCTGTTTTCAGAATATATTGAATTTCACTGTAAATCGTGAAACCAATTGCATTCATCACGTAACAGCGGGCAAAAAAATTAACAATCTGAAAGATTGTTTAAAAAAAGCCCTGAATCTCTTCTCAGCAAAACATACCTTTATACAAAAGTAACATATTTAAGAAAAACATCATCTAAAAACAATAACTATTTTCAATAAATATCGTCTGTAAATCTTTTTGCTAAGCACATACACCAAAATAATACTGTCAAAGAAGTCCACAAGAGAAATTTTTACCTTTCCATGAGGCCAAATGGTAATTTTTAAATTCTTTTTTGATAAAATATCCAATGGTAATCCAATAAAATCGCAAAAATAATTTGTTCAGATGTAGCAATTTGTATCTAAAATTTTGGTTTTAGAAAAATTAAATAGGAATTTAGTAATTCTGCAGGCAAACGTTGCTTGAAAATCAATTGAGAATCATTACATAGTGTCCAGCCTTTTTCATATTTAAGATAAACTGTGTAATGACCAGAAGTTATCGAAGGTCCATCATGGAAAATTATTGCAACTGCAACAAAAGTTTTTCCTGATATTGATAATTGATTTCCTACAAACTTCTTTATTAAAGTGTCCAATTTTGAACCATCAGCTCTACAACGTTGCATCATTAAAATTACATACTGTCCATATTTCTTTAAAAATAACGTTGAAAACACTGATTGACTCTCTGGTAATGTTAAATATATGAACCTTTCTGAATCAACATTAGAGCTGCATGTGTTGAAACAGTTTTCACAACTATGTTCCCATTTATAAGAGACACCTAATATATTTTCTATTTCTACCCCTTCATCTTCCAGTACCATAAGGATATACATCAAGAATTCCTGTGCATCTTTCTGGACATTTTGAGTAAACTGTGTACTTCCTGAACATACATCTAAAAGTTTTCTAACATCAGAAGCACTTTCTATTTTAGTTTTATCATTACTCAGCTTCTCAAAAAGAATACTCAGCAGAGAACAAAATCTTTTTTCATGATTTAGTATTATCTGCTCTTGCAAACTTTCAAGATAAAATACAACATTCAGCACTACATTAGCGTAGCAGTTGACACCAGAGCTATTTTCAAAATGACAACCAACAACCTCTTGAACACTGTCCTTTTTCTTTTTGCTTGCAATCACATCACTCTCCTTTTGTTTTCTTTTCTGTACATCCTCATTACAGATATTCTCAATTCTCCTTTTCCGACAAACAACACGTTTTTCAAGCACAGGATACTGACCTAAATGAGGAGCATAGGTTCTTCTTAATCTATTATACTCCTTTACACAATTTGCATCAGCACTAACTTTTGAGTCATCAAAGTCTATCATGAATAGGCCAGATAATGTTTTCACTCGTGACAAAGCAACATATGCCATACCTTCTTTGAACACAGTAGAACCAATGTTTACAAAAGCACTATCTACAGTTAATCCTTGAGATTTGTGAATAGTTACAGCATATGCTAGAGAAAACGGAAACTGCTTCCTACGTACATATAAGTCTTTCACAAGCAGGAAACGAACTGAACAACGACAAATGTCTTTAACCTCTTCAATCTGATCAAATTTTATTTTTAAAAATTCATATCCATCTTTTTTCTGGTATTTCACAAAACCCACTACTTTACCCATAGCTCCATTCACTAAACCTTTTTCTACATCCAAATTTCTTCTTAGAAATACTCGACAGTTCATACAAACATAAATATTATTTTCTAATCCAGCTGTTTTTGAAATGTTCTGCTCTAGAGAATCCAACTTATTTTTCAATTTTCCTGTTAATGTAATAGTAATTCCTTCATGCTGAATTTTGTCCACTGCTTCCATTTTCTTAATCTCTTCCTTTTCCAATTTCAAAAGTTCCTCATTGAATATCGACCATTCACGTAGTGTTGGCATTAAGCAAATTACAGTATTTTTTTCTGCAATGTTCTGGTATATTTTCTCTGCAACTATTTCTTCATTTGGAAATAAATTATGTAGCAACCGACTCTGTAATGCTTCTCTGCCAACATCTGTGAGTAGTCCAATTCTGATATCTTTCAGAATACTTGCGTAATCTTCATCGTTTGCTTGCCTCATATTGGTAGTGAGTTCTTTGTACTCAAAGAATGACCAAATATTTGCATTACCAATACTTCCTAATGACTTCTTTGTGTCTTCATGTGTCACAGTATTAAACACTGGTTGTCCTTTAACTGGAGTGAGCTGCAGAAGATCCCCAAAAACTATAACATGTTTTCCTCCAAATAACACGTCATAGTCTCTCTTCAGAATTTGCTGCATTCTTAAATGCACAAAGGCAAGCATTAAGTTTGATACCATGCTTACCTCATCAATAATGAGAAGTTGCATCTTCTTCAACACTCTTGAAACTTCGAAGCATGCTTCTCCTGTTAGCTTGTGATATTCAATTTTGTTCTCATGCTCCACTGGTAACATTAGCAAGCGATGTAAGGTAATTCCTTTTATGTTATATGCTGCTAACCCAGTTGGAGCAGTAACAACACAAGACAAAGTTGAATCTGTTTTTTGCTGTAGGTAGCTTCGGATGACTTTAATTAAGAAACTTTTCCCAGTTCCAGCTTGTCCACTCACATACATCCTGATTGGTTCAAATGATACACATGAGCACTCTTTCTTTTCATGTAGTAATCCATGATCAATTTTTTTTTGTGACTTCTTCATAAATTTGTTTTTGTTCTTCATTCAGTTGCTGTTCCAAATTTGGTAAGTCTATTAAATCTTCCTGAGCTTGATTCATAGCTGTTTCCACTTCAGTCATTGCTATTGCAGCTTCATTTTCTACGATTGGTTGTCCTAGTGGATCTTGACTGAGCGTTCCAGAACTTTGGCTGTCTTGAGAACTGTCTCTAGCTACTTCAGCTGCAATTGTAGATTCCTGTTCAATTTCTTCATTTAACATTTGCACATAATTTGTGAAAGTACTGCATTCAATCGTATCTTTACATGCATTAAAGGAATCTTCATAGCTGTGAAAATCTCCAAGTAATTCATCCTCTGAACGCCATGGTTTAAACAGCTGTAAAAGTGCTAAGTAGTAAAATTCCTTTTTGTCGGGAGTGTCGCAACTCAGCTTCCTGTGATTAATCAAACTTCCTTTTGTTTGCTTCACCAAACATCCTTCCTCACCAATGACTTTATATTTTCCATTGTTGATGTCTTCTGTGGCTTTTCGTGTAAAAATATAGTTCTGCAGCACTTCATAGAGACACATGTTCTCAAGATGATGACTTTTTTTTGGGTAATATGTGTCCAACATGTTTGATTTCAAAATATCTGTACTTTCCTGGTCATTCTCTGCCAAATATTCAATTTCTCCAACAGATTTTAGTACCCGATTTCGCATTCCTGCAAGGCCTAAACTTACCCAAATTATTCTTCTGGATTTGGAGTACAGACTTGCAGATGATAACCGATCTGAGCATTCGTAGGATCCAATTTCTCGATGCGATAACATCTTTAAACTGAAACTGTATAGCTTTTTACTGACAGTCTTCTCGTGAGAAATCTCTTCCCACATTTCCTTCAATTCCGTTTTCTCAGATTTAGTGATGTAAGATGTGACATACCGAGCAACAGCAATTGAATTGTCGGAAACATACTGTATATCCATGTTAGCATTCCACATGGATAAAATGACTGGGTTGTAGTCATTTATATATTTTGACTCTTCTTTCTTCTTAGGTTGTAGGTATTTTTAGGCGATTTTCTTGTAATAGTATGTCGCACAGCTGACATAAAACTGTTGACTCTTCCTTGTGAAAGAACAGATCGTGGAAATCCAAATCGACATTTTGTGTAGAATTTGTCTTTACTCTTGTACTTTCGACGACAGTATTTTCCACACCGATGACTTTGGAAACGTAAAACTTGCTCTTTTAAATTTTTCTCTTCTGTGCTTTTGGTATAGCACATGTTGCATATTCTTCGATGAAACTAAAAACTGCATCATCAGAATCTGTTACTAATTTTGGGGCATCCTTGATCCACAACAGCATATGAATATGAGGAGCACCTCTTGCTTGGTACTCTTTTCTCCAAAAGAAATCCACAACTTCTCCAAGAGGTGGATTTTTTTTATTGCAGATGAAGGACATCATAGCCTCAAATCTATGATTGAAATATATGCAAACATTAACCGGATCCAATGAGCACAATTCTTCTGCTGTCTTATATTGGATGTTTTCAATATTTGAATTTGCCTCTCGAAGAAAATCCAGAAGATCATCCCAAGCATACTCAGCACAGCTTAGGGTGAGAAACCATGTTGGAGTTCCTAAATTCCGTAACATACACTTCAATTCTCCATGGCGTCGGTACCAATATTCATTTGTCCCACGCTGACAAGCCATTAGATTAATCAATTGAGATTCCAAATGATCATCTCGCTGTTGCACTTTGTTCATAAAATCCTTTGCAGTCACATTACGTAGATGTACTCCAGTTTTCAAAATGTGATTTACTGCATAAGATAGTGCTGACAAGTCACTTTCAAATAAAAGATGGAACAAATAAGGAATACTTTGACGAAATCTGGGATCTTCTGCATATAATCTTGTAGTCCGATACTCAGAAGCAGGAATCTGTACTGGACGTTCATCATATCGTCCACCCTTTCCTGTAGGAAACAGCTGGGGGAAACAACGAGCTTCCAAGCTCTCCTCCCATACACTCACGGGAGTTCCTTGTGCTTTTTTCATCTGAAACAGATCAATAGTGTTTGCCATAACTTATTTTGAATGAAGAGGATGTATGCTGAAATGTTCATAAATTTCTTCTTCTTTTGACTTATCCACTTTTTCAATTTGCCCAGCTGGTATTCCTGAGTCTGGTAGTAAAACTTCTTCATCTTCATCCATATAAATTGTTTCATACCATTTATTATTTCTTTTCAAATATAAATTTGCTCTTTGCACTTTTCGTACATCTACCAGCTCCTGCCAAATTTTCTTATTCTTTGTTGGTACTCCATTAACCAGAATAACTAATGGTTCAGTTTCCAATCTATCTGCATAGGTATAATCAAAAGAGAGAGACCCCTTGTAAAGATCAAGGGAATAGGGTACTCTTCCAAGTAAAAACAAGAAATCTCTTGATCGTGTGGAAATGGGTAGAAACTCTAAGGTTGAATAAAGGGAATAGGAATATGTGTTTTTATCTCTCCTAGCAGTCCCTTGGTTGCACATAAATTGGCTAACTAAATTGACACACTGCAGTCATTATATACACAAATCGGTTAAAATGATTTCTTTACATTTATTTAATGAACACATACAATACATATATTTAAAAACTGTAATAATCCATGGTCCCTATTTTACTCTTAATAACATATTAAATCACAATATGCATTGCAACAAAGAAAGCTTCAAATTTATATTACACAATGACATAAACAAAATTTCTTACTAAAAAAAAAGTAAAAACAAGCATTCAAATATATTGCATCATTCTGTTATGAACCTGCATGACAGAGAGAATACAGAGAACAATAAAAAGACACTACACTTTGTCATTCAGTACACATCCACTTTTAACTATTTCAAGGATTATACACTTGTGGGATCTGACTCAAATTATCGCTACAAGTGAGTGCCCGGTGCTTTGGATTGTGTCAATTCCTGTGCGTCGACGCGTTTCGATAGGCTGTATTTATGCCACTATCTTTATCAAGACCAGTGATGGATTTTTCTCTCTTAGTTCACAAGTGGACAGAGGTTCCAGCTATGGGAGAGAAGATGTAATGATGATGGATTAGATGATTTAAATAATTCGAGTCTCTATAATGTCGATTCACTTAGTTTTAAAAAAACGGGTATTTATTGGGGCTGTTAGAACTCCCTCCCATTCTTATCTGCTATGCTCTGTTTGTAACTTTTATGATCATACAGGGTAAATGCTTATCTGAACTCCACATGTCGCTGCTCTGGGAGCCCACCCTTAAAATGGTTAATCTTCTCCTTATGTACTAGTTTTTAATCAATCCGATATTCTCACCTGAATATCTGCTTGTTGCTCTACTATATAGTAGGTGTCCACTAAAATAGACGGACAGTTCTCATGGAAAGCACACGATAAATTGTGGTCCTACATGGAATCTCAGTGTTCTGATCTGGGAAGAGATTATTATTCAAAATTATCCATTCCGGATGTGGTTATATAAACTGCGTTTATATTATAGTATAAATGCCTCGCTACCTGAGTGTAATGCAAACAATTGGTTCTCACCTTATCATTCATGCCGGTTGTAAGTTCTTGATATAATATGCTGTTTCTGTAGGAATGGCCCCACTGATGTTATCCTTCGTTTATACCTGTAATATGTATAAATGTCACTATCTAGTGTTGCCACCTTATAGCCTACTCTTTGATTCGATTTATGACGGCTTCGTTCGTACCTGATTGTAGTTGCTGATAAATATCCTGCATGTAGAGTGGCCTCTTGGTTCTTTAATTGGTCTCAAATTCTTAAAAAGGACCCGTAGTCGGTGGAGTGTCCTCGGGGTTTCTCAAATGCCCTGTATTGTGAAGGGACAAGGATAAAATAAATGTTCCCTCATATCTATCCGTCCGGAATGTTTATATGAACATCAGTCCTTGTTGCGTCTCAGTGACGCTGGACCCGGTTTCCCCTACGCTATATTTCCATTCTTACCTCACACACTGCAGGCTTTTGCGTCCATGCAGGAAGACTTCCGTGATGCGGTTTCTGGTTACCGCTGTGTGGGTTTGACGTCTCGCATTTGTTTAAAAGAGCCCCACCTTCCCATTGGTTGGCTCAGTCAGGTGGTAGTTTTACGGCCAATCGGGTCGCATTTGCCATAGCGCTAACTTTCTATTATGATTCCACCAATCCTAGCGTGACCCCTCTCCCTAGTGATGTTCTAGTCTATTCAATAAAACGCCTGTCTTATTTTTGTTTTTACGGATACATTTAGTTATATTATGTTTATTTATTTAATTCTTTATTTTTATTTACCCGTGAATGTTTTCCACATGAATAATCGTTCTAAATTGTTGATGTCTTTGCTCACAGCACATCAAGCTGGCTGAATACTACAACAAATGTCTCGGTATGGAAGGATATCATGTTCATAAGATAAAACTTTATTAACATTTACAATGATGACGGTGGCATTAGGATTCCACCCGTTTATATGTTGTTGTCAGTTGCGGTTACTACAGGCGGCCAAAAATGGCTGGAAAGTATATCAGGTGTTTTAGGTGTGGGGGAATGTCTTGTTTGTAATATAAAACTTTATTGACATCTGTCCTAATCTCTATAACATTACGTCTCACACTCTATGATGCTCAATCTTCTAATGGTTGACGGATATGCTAAAAATCACAACCATATCAGGAAACCCACGTGGATCGAGATATTATCATCTAGTGATAATACTCATCCAGTCCTCCTTTGAGTTCAGACCCTTATGTACTGTATTGAGGTGACACATGAACCACTGTTCACGTTGTTTCCTTCTAGTGTCAATGTCTCCTCCTCTCCTGTTTATGGTGATTTTTTCCAGTATGAACCACTTAAGTTCATCACACTTATGTCTAAGTTTTCCATAGTGATCCGTGAGTGGGGCATTTTCTTTCATGTTTCTGATTGCGGATTTGTGCTCTAGTAGGCGGATACGGAGTTCCCTCCCGGTCTCCCCCACATAGCCCAATCCGCACGGACATATAAGGAGGTAAACCACGTTTTTACTGCGGCAATTGTTCAACGTTGTCGCCCACATTGTCTTATTGTTGAACGTTATGCTTTTTGTTTCTATGCAGTGTATGCAGATCGAACAGGTACCACATTTACAATTGCCTTTGGCTCTCTCTCCTGTTAGTGTGGTTTGGGCATCTTTTGCCTGTCTGTATGTTCTCACCAGGGAGTTACGTATAGTTTTATTTCGCCTGAACGAAAAAAGGGGTTTTTCCAATTTGTTCTCTGCCTCATAGTTTAAGATTCTCCAATTTCTATTCACTATATTCTTAATTTTATTACTCTTATTTGAGAATTGTGTAACAAAGACAATTCTGTCACTTGAGATGTCCTTTTTATTTCTGTTGGTCTCTAATAGGCAGTCTCTGTTATAAAATCTGGCCCTTTTTAGTGAATTTTTGATTAGTTTCTTCGGATACCCTCTGGCCTTTAATTTACTGGATAGAGTCTCCGCGTGCTTGTAAAAGTCATTTATTGATGTGCAGTTCCGTCTTAGTCTTAGGAATTCCCCAAAGGGGATGTTATCTTTTTGGGATCTTGGGTGATTACTATCATAAGTCAAGAGAGTATTTTTGTCAGTGGGCTTCGTGAACAGCTCCATCTGTAGGGTGTTCTCTACATTTTTGATTTTGATATCCAAAAAATCTACCTGGGAGTTGTCATAGTGTGCTGTAAACTTAAGGTTGGGGTCCCCTAAATTTATCCATTCTAAAAAAGAGTCTAACTCTTGACTGGGGCCATTCCAAATAAATATGATGTCGTCAATGAATCTGTGCCACCCCTGTACATTTTCAAAGTATGGCGCAATCTCATTGAAGATGTGTGTTTGTTCAAAGTTTCCAACATAAAGACATGCCAGACTTGGAGCACAGGTAGCCCCCATGCTGGTCCCTTTCACTTGGATATATGCCTCTTCTTGAAATAAAAAGATGTTATTTTTCAAGACCATTTCTATACACGATGTTATAAAGTCTTTGTTGGCACCCTCTAAATTCTCTGATTCCAAAATATCTGAAATTACCCTAATTGTGTCATTTTGGGGGATATTCGTATACAGTGCTTCAATATCAAGCGTAACCAGATATTGGGTTTCCTCATTGAAGCTCTGGCCCTCAAATATAGATATCGCATGAGCTGTATCTTTGATATAGGACCTTTGTTTTTGAACAATAGGCTTTAAAAAATGGTCCACATATCTGCTCAATGGTTCCAATATCGAGCCAATGCTGCTGACTATAGGTCTCATTGGGGGATTATACAAGTTCTTGTGGATTTTTGGTAATCCATAAATCGCTGGTGTTATAGGGTGCATGTTTAATAGGAACTTGTATTCGTTCATACAAATCCAACCTTCATCTAAACCTAGTTTAAGAAGGGTGGCCACTTCCTTCTTAAGTTTATCTATGGCTGTAAAGCGAATAGGGCGATAATGGTCTTTTACCTCTAAGAGATCTCTCATTCTTCGTTCATAATCCCTAGTGTTGAAGATCACAACTCCTCCGCCTTTATCGGCTGGTTTGATCACTATTTCATCACATTCTTGGAGTGATTTGAGTGCTTTTTTTTGTTCCACCGTTAAATTATGGTTGCTGTATGTTGGCATGAAGTTGTTCAAGTTTTTGATCTCCATTTCTACAACTCTTTCGAAGATCTCAACATTTTTATCAAGTTGGCCTAGGTTTGGGGTGAACGTCGATTTGGGTTTGAAACCCGATACATTTTTTGGTTGTATGTATTCTTTATCTTGGAAAAACCTGTTTAATCTAATTTTCCTAAAAAATTGTTTTAAATCGCTTTCCAGTTCATATGTATTATGAGGGGCAGACGGTGCAAAGCTGAAACCTTTTTTCAAAATATCTTTTTCATCATTGGTAAGTATCTTGTCAGACAGATTTATAATGGGTAGTTCCTCTACCTCCAATATTGTCTGCTCCTGGTTGTCAGGTATTCCTGCCCTACATTCTGAGGTTGATGGTTTCTCTGCGGTTCTGGCCTGTTGTAATTCCTGTAGCCTCTTTGTCCCCGATTTTGACGTCTGCCTAAAAAAGGTTCCCTGTCAAATGTGGGTCTGTTGTTTTGTTCCCCCTCATGTTCTTCCTCGCTACTGGAGCCTGATGTTTCTGAAAACGTAACCCGTTTATTTCCTCCTCTTGAGTATATAGGTCTTGTCGGTTGGGGTTTGTCCCACTTTTGATATTGACTGTTCTTATAATAATCTTTTCCCAAATATGGATAAACTATTTCTATGTTGTATCTGTCTATGTCTTTTCTGAGTTTTTTTGTTTTTTTGTTTGTAAGATAGTCACGATAGCTGTTAGTTTCACTTTCTAATTCCTCCATTTTCCTCTTTGCTTCTTCTAAGGCTGTGTTTTGTTTCAAGTTTGTCTCAAGGTCATCTATTTGTTTCTTCTCTATTTCAATTAGTTCTTGGGCTGTTTCAATAATCAAAATGAGCCAATCTCTGCTACAGCGATTGGCTATATGTGTCCAAGTTTCTATAAATTTTGGAATCTCTGTAAAAAGTCCTGGTTCATTCCTGACCTGTAGACCAATGGGGATTACTCCAGCCTTAAGGTACTCAATGAGGAATTCTGCGTGTAGTTCCGTTCGGATCAATTTCTTTTTTGCATTCAGGATTTTTATCAATTCCTCCTGACTTGTATTTTTGAGGGCATGTGCACTGCCTGTACGAGGATTCGAACTGATTAGTCTATTAAATTGATCCTCAGAAAATCCGAAGGTTTTTAATTTATCCATATGGAGTGATATTTTACCTTTCTCGTGATTTTTAATCAATATGAATAGTATACGTTACCTAGGAAAACCTAGGTCCTCTCCAACCAACAGGTTGTACTGTATAGGTATAATCAAAAGAGAGAGACCCCTTGTAAAGATCAAGGGAATAGGGTACTCTTCCAAGTAAAAACAAGAAATCTCTTGATCGTGTGGAAATGGGTAGAAACTCTAAGGTTGAATAAAGGGAATAGGAATATGTGTTTTTATCTCTCCTAGCAGTCCCTTGGTTGCACATAAATTGGCTAACTAAATTGACACACTGCAGTCATTATATACACAAATCGGTTAAAATGATTTCTTTACATTTATTTAATGAACACATACAATACATATATTTAAAAACTGTAATAATCCATGGTCCCTATTTTACTCTTAATAACATATTAAATCACAATATGCATTGCAACAAAGAAAGCTTCAAATTTATATTACACAATGACATAAACAAAATTTCTTACTAAAAAAAAAGTAAAAACAAGCATTCAAATATATTGCATCATTCTGTTATGAACCTGCATGACAGAGAGAATACAGAGAACAATAAAAAGACACTACACTTTGTCATTCAGTACACATCCACTTTTAACTATTTCAAGGATTATACACTTGTGGGATCTGACTCAAATTATCGCTACAAGTGAGTGCCCGGTGCTTTGGATTGTGTCAATTCCTGTGCGTCGACGCGTTTCGATAGGCTGTATTTATGCCACTATCTTTATCAAGACCAGTGATGGATTTTTCTCTCTTAGTTCACAAGTGGACAGAGGTTCCAGCTATGGGAGAGAAGATGTAATGATGATGGATTAGATGATTTAAATAATTCGAGTCTCTATAATGTCGATTCACTTAGTTTTAAAAAAACGGGTATTTATTGGGGCTGTTAGAACTCCCAATCTATCTGCATCAATAGTTTCCATATTTTTTTTCAAATCCAGTGGCAAATAGACAACTCTTCCTTTTAAACCTCTTTGTAAATCCGAAGGAGGTAATTTGCATGTTTTGGGCTCCATACGAACTATAGTCTGAAAAGGATGGACACATTGAATGAGTATAGACTCATATGTATTTAAATCACTAAGTTCTGCAGGAATTTCAACGAATTCTAAATTATTATGTACAGCTCTTGCTGGCATTTTAATTTCTTCTAACTTGTTATAACAGTATTCACAAATACGGTGATATTCACCCAAATCAAAACAATTTTCCAGAAATAAATATGTAGCAAAATCCAACCACTTAGTATTATTTTCTTTTTCACTTTTTTTATAGAGATCAACATACCTTGTTTGATTTTTATAATGGCTTCTCCGGCAACAAATACAAGTAATATTTGGTCTTTCATTAGAGATGATAGTAAATTTTGTCATTTGATCTTCAAAATGTTTACTAACAGTGGGTTCTACATTCTCTTCCACATTTTCTTCAATAACTGTGTCATTACCTGCACTTTCTTGTTCCGGACCAAAGTTACAAACCTGAATTTCATCAGTAACCTTCTTCACATCTGATACAGATCCACGGAACAGAGCCCTATTCAACTCATTTAACTTTAGTGCTGGACTTTTAGCAAAATACAATCTTCTCACAAACTTTCTCATTTCAGTATGATGAACTGCCAGCATCCTAAAATGGTGAAAAACACTTTGGCAAACTTTCCTAGAAAGACAAGCCAGAGAATGTCCTTGCAAACCAGTATTCTCTCTCACTCTACATGGATCTAGTCTTTGAAGCACCTTAATCTTCTGTTTAACACTTTTTTTACTATATTCTCTTAAAAACTCACGTAATTTATCAATAGATTCCTGTCGTACAGTGCAAATACTACTACAATTCCAAGTGTACACTGGGGCTTTAGGACGTCTCCCCATAACCTCATCAGCTATCCCTTCTTCCTCATTTCTGGGAACCATTTTCTCCTTTTCCATTATACAACCATCTTTAACTTCATAAGCTCGGCCACTGGTGTCAACTGCATGCAGCAAACTATTACTTTGAAGATAACTCTCTTCATTAAAAAATGATTCAGTACTTGAACTATGCATCCATTCTCCTAAAAACACTTTACAAAAGTTATTTCTTTTCACTACTCTTTTCGTTCTGCTTTGTGACTTCATTACATTGACCATTTTATCTAATGTACGGATCCTGTTCAAAATTAAAATGAATAGTTTTCTTTTTAAATCTAAAGCCTTAGCTACAATTGTTTCAATATCTTTTTTTCGCTTATAAAATGTCGCTTTCTTCTTATATTTTTTCACATCCTTTAGCAAATTGGACATCACTCTCCTCTGAAACATTTTTCTACGAATGTCTTTAAATGCTGTTTTTCTTTTTAAGTCCATCTTTATTGCTTCTAATTGGACATTAGCATTTTCTAATTTCTCACTTTTGTCCTGTTGTTTTCTACTTGAAACTCTATTTGTAGTGGGGACATTTTTCAAATTTGTTCTTTTTTTGAAGATATTTTTAAAAAAATCCTTAGTTTGCTTACCAGAAGACTTTTTATTTTTTCCAAAATGAGCATCTTCTACTAATTTGAGTCCTCCAGTTGTCTTCAAATATAAATGTTTTTTCTGTTCTTTTCTCTTCCTTGATTTTATAGGCATCTTAATTTATTTCACTGTTGGTCAGCAATATCTGAAAGAAACTAAAAAAAAAATAGCTTTATGTAATTTAAATGTATTACTTTTTTGTGTACTTTTCAAATCTTATAATACTATCTACCCCTTTCCTACAAGTGAATAACACAATAAAACCAACACGAATTAAAGCTTCCCCTTTCCTACGAATGTAATTCTAAAAGAACCAGAGTACCACGAATTAAATCTCTGACAACAATTCCTGTGTGCGCACAGACTCTTGGTGTGATTCTAGGCAGAAAACAAAATTTGATTTGCAATTTGAAAGCACACTTACTACTGTGGTAGAGCACGTGATAATTCCTCTAACAGTCTGACACATTTTCATTCTTTTTTTCAGAAACAGAAAAGAGCACATGCCCAAACTGCTTTTTGAGACCATGAACATGTGCAACCTGAATAACCTACTACACTCTAGCAAAGGAAATGAGCCTTGGTGATGTTCAATGTATTAGCGTTACTCACTGCTATCTGAAACACCACACAGCGCTGAATAGTAAGCATGACTGTACAGGAGAAACAGCTTGCTCTCTGCTAAGACTGTGCTTCTGGAGACTGTCTACTGTCAGGTGCAAGAGAGATCTGCATGGACACATGCACAACTGCATACATGTATGTAAGAGTACATGTGGTAAGGGTTAATTGGAGTTTTGAACATGTAGGAACTACCTCACCCATTGCAGGAGTGGAAGGAAAATCTACCATGTTGATTTCACATGTGTTAGCATTGCCCTCTCATTTGTGACATATTAATTTGGGATCAATGGTAGCCATCACAGTTCAAGAAAACAAGCCTCCCCTTTCCTACGAATGTAATTCTGAAAGAACCAGACTAACACAAATTGAATCTCTGAGAACAATTCCTGTGTGCGCACAGACTCATGGTGTGATTTTTAGCAGAAAATGAAATTTGATTTGCAATTTGAAAGCACACTTACTACTGTAGTAGAGCAAGTGATAATTACTCTAACAGTCTGACACATTTTTATTATTTGATTCAGAAAAAGAAAACAGCACTTGCCCAAACAGCTTTTTGAGACCATGAACATGTGCAACCTGAATGACGTACTACACTCTAGCAAAGGAAACGAGCCTTGGTGATGTTCAATGTATTAGCGGTACTCACTGCTATCTGAAACACCACACAGCGCTGAATAGTAAGCATGACTGTACAGGAGAAACAGCTTGCTCTCTGCTAAGACTGTGCTTCTGGAGACTGTCTACTGTCAGGTGCAAGAGAGATCTGCATGGACACATGCACAACTGCATGAAAACTGCATACATGTATGTAAGAGTACATGTGGTAAGGGTTAATTGGAGTTTTGAACATGTAGGAACTACCTCACCCATTGCAGGAGTGGAAGGAAAATCTACCATGTTGATTTCACATGTGTTAGCATTGCCCTCTCATTTGTGACATATGAATTTAGGCTCAATGGTAGCCATCACAATTCAAGAAAACAAGCTTCCCCTTTCCTACGAATGTAATTCTGAAAGAACCAGACTAACACAAATTGAATCTCTGAGAACAATTCCTGTGTGCGCACAGACTCATGGTGTGATTCTAGGCAGAAAATGAAATTTGATTTGCAATTTGAAAGCACACTTACTACTGTAGTAGAGCAAGTGATAATTACTCTAACAGTCTGACACATTTTCATTATTTGATTCAGAAAAAGAAAACAGCACTTGCCCAAACAGCTTTTTGAGACCATGAACATGTGCAACATGAATGACGTACTACACTCTAGCAAAGGAAATGAGCCTTGGTGATGTTCAATGTATTAGCGTTACTCACTGCTATCTGAAACACCACACAGCGCTGAATAGTAAGCATGACTGTACATGAGAAACAGTTTGCTCTCTGCTAAGACTGTGCTTCTGGAGACTGTCTACTGTCAGGTGCAAGAGAGATCTGCATGGACACATGCACAACTGCATGAAGACTGCATACATGTATGTAAGAGTACATGTGGTAAGGGTTAATTGGAGTTTTGAACATGTAGGAACTACCTCACCCATTGCAGGAGTGGAAGGAAAATCTACCATGTTGATTTCACATGTGTTAGCATTGCCCTCTCATTTGTGACATATTAATTTGGGCTCAATGGTAGCCATCACAGTTCAAGAAAACAAGCTGCCCCTTTCCTACGAATGCAATTCTGAAAGAACCAGAGCAACATGAATTGAATCTCTGAGAACAATTCCTGTGTGCGCACAGACTCATGGTGTGATTCTAGACATAAAACGAAATTTAATTTGCAATTTGAAAGCACACTTACTACTGTGGTAGAGGAAGTGATAATTACTCTAACAGTCTGACACATTTTCATTATATTTTTCAGAAACAGAAAATAGCACATGCCCAAACAGCTGTTTTATGCTGAATACAAACCATCACAGTTCTAAAAAACAAGCTGCGCCTTTCCTATGAATGCCATTCTTACAGAACCAGACCAACACAAATTAATTCTCTGACAACAATTCCTTTCTGCACACAGACTCATAGTGTGATTGTAGGCAGAAAACAGTATTCCTGGGTGATACCAGTACACCTTAACTTATGGTGAAGACATACTCCATAATATCTGACATGTTCAAGGCACTTAAATATCTTCCTTAACATAAAATGTAAAACACAACTTTTAAAGTGCTTGGAAAATGTACCATGCTATTTTCAAATGTGTTTGCATTTGCCTCTCATTTGTGAGAAAGTGATTTCTGCTGAATGCTAACCATCACAGTTCAAGAAAACAAACTGCCCCTTTCCTGCGAGTACAAGGCTAACAGAGCAAGAGCAACACAAATTAAATCTCTGACAACAATTCCTTTCTGCACACAGACTCATAGTGTGATTGTAGGCAGAAAACAGTATTCCTGGGTGATACCAGTACACCTTAACTTATGGTGAAGACATTCTCAATAATATCTTACAAGTTCAAGACAGTTAAATATCTCCCAAAATACAAAATGTGAAAAACAACCTTTAAAAGTAGTTAGTTCAGAAAGAAATGTGGCACTCAAACAGCAGATTATCAGAGCCAGAATCTCTGAGCTGTACACCTCTCTCCTCTCACCTGAACCAGTTAATGGCGATGTTTCCCTCTCTTTTTTCACACATATACATGCTAACTCCAAATCACAGTGCTTCCCACATTTTTTCAAATGGAAACACACATTTCTATTGGTTGCAAATTTCAACCCTTTCCAAATGATCCCTTCCCCCAACATGACTTCTGCCTGCTACCATAGCAACAGGTCATGGAACACTGGTGTGAGCAGAGAGGTCAGAAGTTCAGCACACAATGTTTCTAATCCAAAGAGCAAGAGTGCTTGACTTTTCAAACCTAACAGCAAATCCAAAGTAATGTTCTGTGGTTACACATTTTTCTGAGCCAATACAAAACAGGCTTGCAAAAATCTAAACATACAGCCCAGTTTTAACTGTAAAATGGTTTGAATCAGCCAATCAGTTCTTTTAAAAAAAAAAAAAAGTATGTTAGCCTCCATTTCACAACTATCTTTCTTCTCATATTGCCATTCTACTGAAAGACACCTTCTGAGTGCATCCAGATCTCCTTGAAAGATGTTCACAGTGTGGATTGTAGGTCTTCTGGAGTGAAAATTTTGCAGAAAAAAGAGGTATTGTGAAAGATCTTGCTTTGCCAAATGTAGACATTAAATGGATTGGTCAGAGAGGGTTAAAGTGGCACCAATTAATGCCTTTGGTGAAAACCTTTCTACATCTCCCACAGCCTGACCTTATTATTGTGCACTGTGGTGGAAATGACCTAGGCACTTTAACTGGGGTAGGTCTGGAAATGCTTATTAAGGACACCTTTGTGCAATTGATGTCACTTTTTCCACAAACTGCCTTTGTATATTCTAATATATGCCAAAGGCAAAAGTGGAACTGGTCCTATCAACATTGTCCGCAGATTGACAAAGCAAGAAAGCACGTCAATAAGTCTGTTTCTGATTTCCTCAGAGACTATGGTATGGGTTCTATATACCACAACAACTTGCGTTACAACATGCAAGGCATTTATAGAGGAGACGGTGTACATTTCAATGATGAAGGGAACAGAGTCTTCCTCTTGAACTTTAGACTCCGCATCGGTACTTACTTGTAGGTACAAAAAAAACACTCAATAAACACAACGGCTCTTTTTAGAGCCAATCATCATTTAAACATTTATTTTTGATGTTTAATTCTTTTTTTTTTTTACCGCTGTACACTTACCGTACGCGCACGGTACGCTTACCCCGCGATTTAAAAAAAAAAAAATTAAAATGTATTTTTCACACTTCTGGGTCCTTCTTGGACCCCCTGACAAAGGCTAGGGTGTCTGCAACTCTCTACCTTGCCCCCTTTTCACGTTCTTTACCTTTGTATTTCAGTGTGAGACACACAAAATGGCAGACGACACTTCCTGATTTCGACCGACTGGAATGTTTACTGTCATGTAACCACCAATCAGAATTACGCTCGCGCACGGCTGCGTGCGCGTACGGTATGCTTACCGTACGCGCAGGGTGCGCGCCTATAGATATGTATGTACTTTTAACTGCAATTTTCTCAGGAACTGCGGAACAGATTGACTCCAGATATCCAAAAGGCACATCCCTGACCTGAGGACTACCTCTTTGCCAAATTTCAAGTAATTCTGTTCAGCCGTTCGGGCTGTACCTTGGACTAAAGGTCCCTATGGAAAAATGCATGGGGAAAACGTGTTTTGGGACCCCCCTTTTTTCTCAGCCCCCGCTTGACGAATCCCCCCGAGACTTTCAGGGTGGGAGTGGAGCGGAGCGCCCCACCTATTTTGAAATTTTTGCGAGGATTCGTCAACCGGCGCCAAAGTTATTCAAAATAGAATTTTCAGATTTCCTTTGGAAACACGGTCCTAACTATAACTATCTACTGGCGACCGCCAGTAGATAATATATAGCTTCATATTATTCTGATCTATTTTGATGTCATCGATCATGTCATGAGTGTTTATAATATGTGAGGTCCTAAGCAGTGCATGGGGGGAGGGTCAAGTTATAGTCCGAAACGTTAATGGTGTCCAAGACATATTCACCCAATTATAACGTTACTTTAACCTTCCAATTTTTCTAGTACATTTCTAAGGTTTTGTTTTTTAACAAAAACATGTTATTTTTCTCACACTTAACTCAAACATTCATTTTTAGTTTTTTCTGTGAATTGCTAGGGGTCTTTTACCGTAAAGTTTCATTACTATTTTTTTAAGCCAAACCTCCACCATGCACGGCCTTTGGAGGGCCTGCATCCAAGCCCAGCAGCAAGCCCCCCCCCCCACAGGACCACAACCCCACATCGCGCATGCCTTTGGCCTTGCACAACAGGGGATTGGCAACAGGGCCTGGCCTGTGATCTGGTCCTGTAGCCAACCCAGCTCCGGAGGCTGTCTCCCCCCTGCAGGCAGCCAACCGCATGCTGCACACAGCCTGTCGGTGTGCTCCAGGTGAGGTTAGCAGAAGGCCTGGCTGCATCTAATTCCCCACAGGCAGCTCCCCAGAGGAAGCCAACGCCATGCATGGCCTTTGCTCGAGCTTGGCATGGGGTTAGCTCCAGGGCCCGGGTTGCTGCCAAACTCTGCTCCCAACTCCCCACAAGAAGCAAAGCCCAAGCTGTGCACGGCCTTTGGACTTGTGGAGCAGGTGTTGATCACAGGGCTCGGCATGCCACCACGTCCTATGAAAACCCCAGCAGGCTGCCAACCCCACACCAAGCACAGCATTTGGTGTGAGCAGTGTAGGGTGGCCTTCGGGCCCTGGGGACCCATCACCTGGGTCCAAAACATACATAAGGGGAGAGGGGGTGCAGCCCCGTTCTCAACCTTAATTGGCCCCAGGAACCATAACCCCAGGAGACAAATACATGTATACGGGGGAGAAGGGCAAGCAGCCACCCTCCCAATCCTTAATAGGCCCCGGTGACATCTGCCCCTGGGGCCAAATATAATAAAAAAGGGGAGGGGTCACATGGCCCACCTCCCAGGATCTAATTAGACCCTGAAGACCCCATCCCCTGAGGGCCATGTGTTTTTCTTTTTAAGGGATTTGGTGCCACTCAGCCACTTTTTCTGAGCCTTCTCAGGCCTCGGGAACCCCATGCACTAGGACTGTATTCTTTTAGCGGGGAGGAGGGACATTTAACCCACTTTCCTGACCCCTATTAGGCCCTGTGGAGCCCATCCTCCAGAGCCATATTTATATTGAAAGGGAAGGGGGGCACACTGTTCCCATCCCCAAACCTCATTAGACCCTGGGGACCCCATCCCCTAGGGTCATATGTATATAACAAGGGGATTGTGTCCCCCCCCCCCCAACTTGAGCCTATTATGCCCATGGGGACCCCATTCCCCCTGGGCCTGTCTTTATAATACGTTGGGTGCCCCAGGGAGCACCCAGACACCCACCAAGCACATTTCGGGGCTGTGGAAGGCACCCCAATATGGCTCCAGCTGGCTCCCTGCATGTTGCAGGAGCCAGCATGGCTCTCGCCTGGAGGGAGAAGCTATTTATGCTCAGGCGAGAAGCTATTTATGCTGCTCCATACATGTGAGAACAATCTGTTATTATGTTTCCCTACTCACATCAGTGCGGGCAGGTAGACAGAACGCAGGCTGCTCCCAGCCGACTGGAGCATTTTTAAAGCTCCCACCCGCTGGGAGCAGACTTTGTATGAGCGCCTGTTTCGTGGGAGAATTTGAAATGCTCCTGCCAGATGGGGCCAAATACATGTTTCCTTGCCTGTAAGGGCAGTGAAACCACTGTGTCCCAGTGGGTGGGTTCCCTCTGACCAATAAAGGCAAAGGGAGGGGCATGCAGACCCCCTCCCTTTTTTTAAATTTAAGTTGCAGACTTAGGGGGGGAATTAGGTCTTCAGGGCCTTTTGAATGCTAGGGGAGGTGGGCCACATGCCCCCCCCTTGCCCTTAAAAATAACTTGGGGCCTCAGGGGACTGGGTCTCTGGGTTGAATACGGCTCAGAATAATAAAGCAGGGGAGGGGTTGTGTGTCCCCCTCCCTGTGCCTTATTTGGCCCCAGGGATTCCATCAGCCCAGGGCAAACCATTAAAAGAGGGAAGGGGTTGTGAAGAACCAGAACCTTTTGGGCCTGGCGGCGCAGGGTACGCCCTCCGTCTCCTGGGTTCACCTGCTTCGATACACAGAGACACGGGACACTCGGTCGGCGTTAGAAGATTGGATTTATTTAGCTGCAGCTAGTACAGTTATCCTAGAAGTACACAAAGTAGGTTCTCAGGAGACTGCCACTTCACTCTGTGGCGCATCAGATTAAATACTATACAATATGAAATTATTGACAGAACACACGCCCCAAGCAAAGAAGGAAAGAGCCAATAGGGTAAGTGGAAAACAAAGCGGAACCAGTGAGAAGGGTTCGAAAACAGAAAGATCAGATGACTCGAAGAGACCTCTCCTCTAACTGTGTTTGTCGTCCCACCCCCGAACTAATTCATTAACAGATTACAACTGACTTGCATGTGGTGAGATACTTTGTGTGTATTGGAGGTTAGGCATGACACAAGAGAATGCTAGCAGGAGACAGTGAAGGCCAGTCGATAAGATATGATCGGGAAAGAATGGTGTGAGCCTACAGATAGTTGAAACAGGGATTAGGGAAGCAGACACGGATTAGTGTATTCGGCTAGTCCAAACACCAGCCTCGCAAACAAGGCAGAGGACGTATTTTGACACCAAGCTACGGGAAAAGCAGAAAAGACTTCGTTCGCCGTGCTGCCTGAGTGATGGCAACACAAAATGGCGGTGGGTTACAAAATGGCGGGTCGATTCGATCGTAATCGAAAATCGAAGTTCCTCAGACCCTCCTTTTGCCAGTACTCAGGCAAGACAGACTCACGTTAATCCGAGTCCACATCAATAGCCATGAGATCATCAAGCTGTTGTTGTAACATCATCCTTATGTTTTCTGTCACTTGAGGTTTGGGTCTTGAAATGCACATAGTGGCACAAAGATCACAGATAGCGGGACCACAGTGCATACAAAGACAACAAGAGAATATGATTGTCAAAATTACTCCAAGGAATGTCAATACTTTCCAGCCCCATTTGGACAGTAGTCCCCAAAACCATTCCGTTAAGGACCAATCTCCTTTGTCCTGATGAATAGACTCGGAGATTATATGCTACTTGGAAATAGCTTGGTATACTGTCGGAGCGTCATTAGGAATGAAAATACAGCAGCTTGACCCGATCAATTTACACACTCCACCACGATCGGCAAGAATAAAGTCTAAGGCAACTCGATTTTGTAAGGTCATAAGACGATCCGCCTGTAGTTCCGCTGTGATATTACTCAAGGCTCCTACAGTGATGTCTATTGTAGTCTCCACAACACGGACCAGTTGCCTTATATTTCTGCTATTAGCTATTGGACCCCAGAAAGGAAGAAAACCTTTAAGGAAATCTCCTCCTCTTGTCCCGCGGTGTCTTTTGAATCAATAATTCCTTGACTGAGACGGGTTCGGTGATAATTGTCAGAAGCAGTGTAAGTAGGGGGAAGAAGAAAAGCTATGTAGCAGGTACCAGAGAAACCCGTTGGCAACCAGGTATAGGCTCTATCATAACAGATGAAATAGGTGCCTTGTGACGGTACTAGAGGAGGTGAGTTCAGAGAGGAATAAATGTATGTGTAAGAACAGTTACTTTTTGGTACAGTGTCAGAAGAGTGTTCGTTTATCTTTAAACAGAAGTTACCTTGATGCGGTACAGTCCAGATCGGTGAGGATTTCTCCTTTCCCATTTTATTATTAAGACTCGACATGTATTGGGTGATGTTCCAATTAATGTATGCTTTTCTTTCATTGATAGAAATCTTGCTATTCTCCATGATTTTAGCCATAACCACCATACCCTTAATCAAAGAACTATGACTAAAATCTGGATAATTAATTTGTGAAGCAACAGACCGTCTGAATTTACTTTGATATGCATTTGAGAAAATAACAAAGAATGCCCAAGCGGAACCTTCTTAGGAGAAAGGAAGAACTAGAAATGGTATTCCTTTCTCAGTAGTATGCGGCATAAGACCACATACCCAACAATCAGTTGTGTTAACCACTAATTGATGCTGGTGTAATAGTTGAACAAAAGAATTATTGTAATACTCGATTCTCCTGACAAGTTCATGTGAAGGAAAAGTATGGAAAAAGTGTGGAGAGATAGTAGAAGAAGGCAAAGAAAAGGAAGGGGCAGTGTGTCTTGGCTGCAAAACATAAACTATCCAACCAATAATCGCCAAAGCAATACATAATGATATCAAAATACATAGGGTTATGCTGTAACGATTATACATTATTTTACAAGATGCTTTCTTTGTTTCATTTCTTCTCTCTTCAATACTTGGTGTAGTTTCCATTTTCACTAGTGGATGCTCACGGCAATCTTCCTCAATCACTAAAATCACGATGCTCTACCGTCCTATGACACTGAAAGATCCTGCAGACCTATTGTCACTACTCAGGTCGTGACCTAGACTCCTACCGTGACCCTGCAACCTAAACAGAACACTACACAAGGAGAAGGAAGAATAAAAAAGTCTTAAGTGTTCTTTTGTCTGGGTCTAAGATTGTAGTGATCCTTCCCAGGAATGCTCTGATCTTGAAACAATGTTTTTAGTTCAGTCGTGTTCAAGCGACGGTGCAATGGAATCGCTTTCTGTAAGATGTCGTCGTCCTCTTTCTCAGACAATGTCCCATTAAGGTGTGCATCGCTAAAGGGTACGAATCGTGGAACTGTTTCGCCTTAGCAGTCACCAACCCCTCTGCGAACCCACTGATCGAAAGGCAAGGGCAAAGGTACTTTCTTGCAGTGCACACCGTGAATCCAATTTTTCTTTCCTTCAACTTTAATTGCTGTCCTCGTCGTGAGAAGAACCATTCGGGGCTGTTGCCATCTGGGCTCCAGATTCTTTTTCCTCTGAAAATTGCGGATGCAGACCCAGTCACCTGGATGGATGGAGTGACCTGGATCTGTGGAAGCCTCCGGCAAAGCACTCCGAACCTGTCGATGAAGGACATGCAATTTAGTTGTAAGGTCATGCAAATAGTCAATCAACATTGGGTAGGGTAAATCTGAGTACTTTTTAGGACGAGGTATTCCCCATACGTTGGCCGGACGGCCAAACAGCACTTCATAAGGGCTAAGTCCCAGACGAGAGTGTACTGCAGTTCTGGTGGATAGCAAAGCTAACGGTAAAGCATCAGGCCAATTAAGTCCCGTACTTGCTTGAATTTTCGCTAACTTTAGTTTCAGGGTCCCATTGTAGCGTTCTACTAAACCTGCTGATTGGGGATGATTTGCCGCGTGGAACTTTTGTTTGATTCCAAGACCTGCACAGACTTTCTGCATGACTTGGCCAACAAATTCGCTCCCATTGTCACTCCAGACAATGCGCGGCAATCCAAATCTTGGAAAGAATTCTTTAAGAAGGATTTTGGCTGTGGATAAAGCTGTATTGTCTTTCAAAGGGTATGCTTCTATCCATCTCGAAAAAGCACATACTACCACCAGAACATATTTGAGGTTGTTGCATCGATCCATATGAATATAATCAATTTGCAATACTTCAAATGGATATGTCGGAGGAGCAAAGTGACCTGCTGGAGTGGGGGTTCCCTTTCCTGGATTATACATCAGACAAACAATACAATGCTTTACTACGTTGTCTGCACATTTCGGGATATTCTCATTCTGCCAAACTGGAGCTAACAGTTTACAAATACCTTTTGCACTAAGGTGAGCTGGACCATGAGCCGTGGTAACCACTGGGAGTACATAAGCATCCGGTAACAACCATCGCTGGTGTTCGGACAATTCTACCCAACAACCCATCTCATCTAACATTCCCGTACTTTCTCTCCACATTGCTTATTTCTCTTTCTGTAGCCTCCCTCTGAATCGTTTTCACGCTTTCCACTGTATTCTCACACATTCCTCTCTCTCTGACCTGCCATATACATTCGACTCATTGAAGCTTTCGCTGTTTTCTTTGCGGTTTCATCAGCAAATGCATTTCCTCGTCCAACATCATCCGTTATCCTCTTGTGAGCACTACACTTCACTATCGCAATTTGGACAGGCAAAGTGAGTGATTCAAGGAGATCAGTCACTAACTAACCATGCTGTATCTTAGTGCCATGTGAAGTTAGGTAACCCCTCTCTTTCCAGAGATGCCCAAAATTGAACGCGACACCAAAGGCATATTGACTGTCAGTGTACACGTTCACCCTTTTCCCTTTTGATAGTACACAAGCTCTCGTCAGTGCTATCAACTCTGCTGCTTGCGCTGAGTTGTGTCTAACACGCGCAGTTTCCACAATCGTATGTAAGGTAGTTACAGCATAGGCTGAAACCGTATCCCCATTAGGCATCTTAAAACAGGAACCATCTACCCATAGAGTCCCATCGGGATTCTCTAAAGGTGTGTCTCTCAAATCAATCCTTCCTTTTGTTTCTTCCTCAGTACGGAAGAAACAGTCATGTTGATCCTCAACACTCTCCTCATTAGGAAGGGGCAACAAAGTGGCTGGATTCAGAGTATTGCATTGTTTGATCTGTACATGACTAGCCAATAGCGTTAGCTCGTAACCAGTTAAACGTGCACTCGTGAGATGCTGTGTCTTTGTTCTGTTTAGTAAGGTATCTACTGCATGTGGCACCATGACAATAAGAGTGTTATCTAACAATATCCCAGCGGACTGTCGAATAGAAATCGCTGCGGCTGCTGTGGCTTTGAGACAATTAGGCAATGCTTTAGCTACGGGATCTAACGTAGCCGAGAAAAAAGCCGTGAACATACAGCGTAAAAGGCTTAGTGTAATCTGGGTTACCCAGTGCAGGAGCAGAACACAGAGCAGTACGTAAATCAGTGAAACTCTTCTGGCACTCGTCAGTCCAAGGAAGGGGCTGAGGTGTATCTTTTAAAGTGAGTGCCAACAGGGGTTTGGCGTTCAAAGAGAAGTTAGGGATCCACTGTCTACAATAAGAAGTGATTCCCAGGAAAGCACGTACTTCCCTTTGTGTGGATGGTACTGACATTCGCACAATTGCCTGAATTCGCTCTGGTGTCAATCGTCGTCCCTCCTTTGATAGGAGATGACCCAAGTAGGTAACCTCTCGACAAACATACTGTAGTTTAGAAGGTGAAACCTTATGATTCAGCTTGAACAAGTGATGTAGCAGTGCAACAGTGACCTCTTTGCAGATATCTTCTGAGTCAGCGGCAACTAACAAGTTGTCCATGTATTGGATAAGAGCAGCACCAGTCGGCAAGTGAAAAGTATCAAGATGACATTTCAAAGCTTGGCTGTAAATGGAGGGACTTTCACAGTACCCTTGGGGTGCGTGCTTAAACCGGAAGCTTTGGCCTCCAAGAGAAAAACCAAAAATGTCCCTACTCTCTTCTGCAATTGGAATACTAAAGAAGGCATTCTTTAGATCAATAACAGAGAACCAAGCCGCTGTGGAAGGTATCATAGTCAACAAGGCAGTGATATCTGGAACAACAGGAAATTGTGGAATCACAATTTTGTTTACTTCTCGCAGATCAATCACAAACCGGTACACAGGAGGCTGAGAAGGATCAGTACGTTTAAGAACAGGAAGAATACGGCTATTGCATGTGTTGCCTCTTGTTTCTTCGACCACGCCCTTCCGAATGAGATCGTGAATGATTTCAAAAAGTGCCTTTTCACCTTCAGCAGAAATTTGATATTGTGGAATACGTGGCAATTCAACATTAGGCTTGAGAGTAACAACATAAGGTGGTATCTCAAGACAACCCACATCGTTCGGTCCTGTGGCCCAAAGTGCTGTCGGAAGAGAAAGCAACTCAGGAGGAAACTGATCTTTAGACAGATACATTGGGGAGATCAACTTCTGACCTAGAGTGAGATGTACGCCTGAAGGAGAACAATATATGGTAGCATGCATCCTTTTCAATAGGTCTAAACCCAACAGATTTTCACCACAACCATTCGTTAACAGAAGTGAAGCTTCCAAATCATAAGGACCAACTGAAATAGGCAAGGGACAAGAAACCGGATTGCGAACAGGGGCGCCAGAAAATCCTACAGAAACATTCGTTAAGCCAGACAAAGGTGCGCCAGGGAGTTTAGAATGAATGATAGAACTTCTCATTGCTCCAGTATCTAAAAGAAATGGCTCTGATACACCCATAGTAGTGACATTGACATAAGGGCCATTTTGATCTACTGGGATTGGCACAACTCCTCTACTTTGTCCATGGCTGTCCTAATTGGCATGAAGACTCTCATTCTCGCCTTCAACATAATGGTCCTCATTATAATATTGAGTGGATCTCACAGTTTTCTGATCAAAATAGTTCATGGAATTAGGAGAAGGAAGGGCACGCTGTTCTTGAGTCAACATGCCTCGACCTCTACCTCTGTTGGCTGACTGGAGGCCAGCACGACCTCGTGGAGCAGATGACGCTCCATTGCGCTGCGATAAAGTTGGACAACTGCTTTTAAAATGACCTTCCTCTTTACAATAGGCACATTGATTAGGACCTAACAAAGGCCGCGAAATGTATGGCTCAGGTTTCTGATACAATCTCTGAAACTGCGGTGGCTGTTGAGTTTGAGGCTGAACGTAACGTGGCGGATAAGCTTGCTGTAAAAGAACCTTTGTTTTTGGAACTTTTGTTTTCTTCTCTTGTTTTTCTTTTTCTTCTTTGTCTCTATTCTCGTAATATTGTGCAGTAGCCAATATCTGGGCAGAAGAAGAAACAGCCCAAGAACTTTCTGAATCCTTTAATTTATATGACAGCTCGGGAAGCAAATTGAATACAAATTTGTCCACGAATAATCGCTGTCCACCCTCGGTAGCCAGGTCCTGACCACTATGATCGATGAATGTCTCTTCAAACCGAGTAAAGAAATCAGAGACACTTTCATCTTTCTTTTGCTTACATGCTGCTAGTTTATCCCAATTCACTCTCAATGCAGGCATCATAGTTTTCATTAACGTAATGATTCTACCGGGAAGCTCCGAAATCAAAGCGTCAGGTTTTGCACCACCCACTTGGTCTCTATCTGTATCAGCTATGACATCCCAAGTAGCACCTAGTTCCTGTGCATGATCCTCTCTACGAATCTTAGCCCATATTGTCTGTGGAACTACATTACCCATTAGCATATCAATATCTGCCAGATTCATTATACAAGCATCGATTGTCTGCGATAATTCTTTGTAATAACCTGCAGGATTCTTACGAGGATCTGGTAGAGTCTGTTTAAGGGCCAAAACTTCAGATCTTTTCCATGGTACATGTACCCATATACGCTGGAAGTGAGCAGGAATGAGAGGATTACACCTGCTGCTGGAACCTCTTCTTTCCATACTGGAGGAACCTCTCTCATAGGGTAAATTCTCGACGTCAGTTTAGCCGACGGATCGGAATCAAGAAAAATCTGAGAGAACAACAAGGTTCTATAAGAGATGAGTGTCTTTACAGCTTCCTCAACTTTGGAACCTACAATAAGTCCTTTTTCAAAATCGGTTTGGACATCTAATAAATCTTGTGAGATCGGACTCGAACTCACATCTTCCCATTCTTTAATGAGAATATCGCACATTACATTGAAAACATACCTTTGTGTAGGTGCATTCCATTGCAGAAAGGTAGGCATAATATCAGACGTACTATATTGTGGACCCTTCTTGATCCATCTTCGTGCAAGAGAATCTAGCTTCTCTCGTTCCTCGGAATCTGGGAACTGACTACGTGATTGTCTTCGAGCAAAAGCCGGTGACATATTAAGAGCTCCAAAAAAAGGAGATAAAATACTAGTGACAGAATCTGTGAGACGCTTACGCATAGACGGTGAATTAGACATCAGAACTGGAGACAGAATGTTAGGAGAATTATCAAGAGAAGAACTAGAAATTACAGGAGGAGCAGAAGGCAAAGGAGCTGATAGCTGAGAAACTGGTATTACCGGCAAGGGCGGTAGTACTGGAGGAGGCAGATGCTGAAGAGCCGGAACCGGCGGAGGTACTACCAGCAACTGAGCAGGCTGTAACGGCTGAGGCATATTAGCATTTTGCGCATAGGGCGGAGGCAACCTCAATAAGCGGGACATTAGGGGATCTTCTTCTATATCTTTCTTGTTATCAGAAGGAGAAACAGGCAACACCGGATAGCATTTATCTATTGCCATACGATGTTGTCTTTCTGAGATTTCAGTCGCATTGTCAATTTCATCATTCTTGAACTGTTGGGCAGCCTGTATAATCGTCATACCCTGTGCTTTCCTATCTCGTTTTGCTTGTTTAATTTCTTTCTGTTTAGCTTCCTTACGCCAAAGGCGAAGAGAGTCAAACTTTGCCGGCCGGGCTTTTCTTTTGAACAAAACTGTTTCTAAATTATCTAGCACATTAGGATCAAAAATACCGTTTTCTGGCCATTTAAGAACACCATCTTTCTTCGTGTATCGAGTCCATGTCTCGTTAAAGGCAATGGGGCCAATACCATGCCCCATTGCCTGGTTCGAATAGAGCTCATGTGTGGGAGTTTCAACCGAAGGAATCGGACAAGAGTCCTCAAGTCGGGAGTCCCTATTACAACCAAGACAACAAATTCTTCCAAACTTAGTCAGACCAGGCATTTCACAATGTCTCCGGACTGTTCACAAACTTCAAGGGAGTAAAACTCAGTTTACGCAGCACAAATGCACTTACCCTCAGCTTTAGTCTTTGCAAAAACTAAATCTAAGTAACCTAAGGACATCAAACAAAGAACCAAGATTTGTGGGCGCGACCCACGAAAATACTTAACTTAACTAAGGACGTCTTCTTCCACCAACAGAGGCCCGTCTATCGTCTCGCTTTACCATACATCACCAAAGGAATGGGCCAAAGCAGGGCAGCAGTTAGGGTAGCGGTTGCCAGTAGCCGTCAGGAAGGAGTAACCGCGCTGCAAAAGACCTTCGGACCACTTTCGACATACAGGGGTCGCTTAGTGTGGCTCGCGAACCCTCCGGAATTTTCTTGCGAGGTTCCTCGCGACCTTCGAACAGAACCGGTACCACTGAAGCCGCCCCACGTTGGGCGCCAATTGAAGAACCAGAACCTTTTGGGCCTGGCGGCGCAGGGTACGCCCTCCGTCTCCTGGGTTCACCTGCTTCGATACACAGAGACACGGGACACTCTGTCGGCGTTAGAAGATTGGATTTATTTAGCTGCAGCTAGTACAGTTATCCTAGAAGTACACAAAGTAGGTTCTCAGGAGACTGCCACTTCACTCTGTGGCGTATCAGATTAAATACTATACAATAAGAAATTATTGACAGAACACACGCCCTAAGCAA
Organism: Triturus cristatus; assembly: GCF_964204655.1. Taxonomy (NCBI): domain Eukaryota; kingdom Metazoa; phylum Chordata; class Amphibia; order Caudata; family Salamandridae; genus Triturus; species Triturus cristatus. The sequence goes on from NC_140593.1 coordinate 904,048,075, forward strand.
AGAAGGAAAGAGCCAATAGGGTAAGTGGAAAACAAAGCGGAACCAGTAAGAAGGGTTCAAAAACAGAAAGATCAGATGACTCGAAGAGACCTCTCCTCTAACTGTGTTTGTCGTCCCACCCCCGAACTAATTCATTAACAGATTACAACTGACTTGCAGGTGGTGAGATACGTTTGTGTGTATTGGAGGTTAGGCATGACACAAGAGAATGCTAGCAGGAGACAGTGAAGGCCAGTCAATAAGATATGATCGGGAAAGAATGGTGTGAGCCTACAGATACTTGAAACGGGGATTAGGGAAGCAGACACGGATTAGTGTATTCGGCTAGTCCAAACACCAGCCTCGCAAACAAGGCCGAGGACGTATTTTGACACCAAGCTACGGGAAAAGCAGAAAAGACTTCGTTCGCCGTGCTGCCTGAGTCATGGCAACACAAAATGGTGGTGGGTTACAAAATGGCGGGTCGATTCGATCGTAATCGAAAATCGAAGTTCCTCAGTTATGGGGCCCTTTCCCCAAGCCTTTATATGCCACGGGACCCCATCCTCCAGGACAAAAGTCAATTAAAAAGGGGAGAGGGCTTGCGGCCCTCCCCAAACCTTTTTGGGCCACAAGGACTCCATTCCCCAGGGCCAAAATGTTAATAAAAAGGGAGGGAAGCTGAGTGGTCCTCTCCCCAAGCCTTATTCGGTCCTGGGAACCCCTGCCCTTGTGGCTACATCTAATAATAAAGGGCAGGTGGCCATGCAGCCCACCTCTCTGAACCTTATTAGGTCCCGGGGGCACCATCCCCTGGGGCCATATGTTGTTTTCTAAAGAGGGAGGGACCATTTGGCTGCCCTTCCCGAGCCCTTCCCGAGCCTTCTTAGGTGCCGGGTACCCCATTCCCCCAGGCCTGTATTTTTATAGGAGGAGGAGAGGCATGTATCCTCTTTTCCTGTGCTTCATTAAGCCCTGCAGAACACATCCCCCAGAACTTTATCTATATTAAAAGGGGAAGGGTTGCCCGGCCCCCTCCCTGAACCTCATTAGGCCTTTGGGACACCATCACCCAGGGCTGTATGTATATGAAAAGGGGCGTGGGGTCCCCCTCCCTGAGTCTATTATGCCGGTAGGGACCCCATCTCCCTGAGCTTGTCTTCATAACAGGTGGGTGCCCACCCAGGGAACCTGCCATGCTCATTTTGGGAGACGTGGAAGGAGCCCCAGGAGCCCCAGCCAGCTCCCTGCATGGTGCCAGAGCTGGCATTGCTCCCGCTATTTATGCCTCTCTATATGGGTGGGAGCAATCTGTTCTGCCCCCTGACCACATCAGTGTGGGCAGGGCAACAGAACACAAGTCTGCTCTCAGCCAGTGGGAGCAATTTTAAATTTCCCACCCACTGGGAACAGACTTTGTGTTTGCTCCGGTTTCGAGGCTATTAAGGGCTCAGTGAGGAGGAGCAATGGGCACCCTCCCCTTTTTTCAAAGTCACAGCCCTCGGGATTGGGTCCCAAGGGCCTTTTGAAGGCTATGGGGGGGAACGCCTTCTGTTCATAAAATACTTGGGGTCCCCTGCACTGAGTACCACTTGGGGAGAGTGTCCATGTTTCCCCCTCCCCAAAATAATTAAATTGGGTCCTGGTGTTGGGGTTCCTGGGCTGAAACAGGCTCAGGAAGGTGCGACACGTGCCCCCCCCCCCCCTTATGAAAGACATAGGATCTCCAGATTTGGTGTCCCTAGGGCTGAGAACTGCTTTGGGAAGGGCTGAACCCCCCTCTTCTTATCTAAAAAATGTGGGCCCTGAGCTGCCATTTCGTTCTTATGCCAAATTCTATTGTTTTGGTTTTGGCCCCAGGTGGGTCCCTCTAGGTCCTTTATAGGCCTAGTGAGGCAGGGAATCCCTACCCAACCCCCTTACATTATTTCTTTTTAAAATTCAGGGCAGGGGACTAAATACCATAGTCCTGTAATGGCTGCCAGCAACATTTTTCTCAAGGCTGCTGGCAGCCAATGAAAGCACTCACTCCTGCTGGAATCTGGCTTCTGCAGGAGCAAGATTGCTCAAGAGCAAAAGCTCCCTGAGTCAATCAGAGTGCTCTACTTTTAAATTTGCATCCACACACCAAACTGTCCAGATATACAAATATTTTTCAACTTTAATTCCTCAAAAAATACTGAATGGATTTGCACAAAAATACCAGAAGCACAATCTGCGGACCAAAATGTAGATTCCTGCCAAATATGATGTAATTCCTTTGAGCAGTTTTTGCGGTAACTCTTCTCAAAGAAGTCTTTGGAAAATGCATGTGAATTGTGAGTTTTGGGTCCCCCATTTTTTTCTCAGTTCGATCGCCACTGGGTAGCACATAGAATATATATATATTTGATATATAACATCAACTAGTCAATTTATGAAAATGTGCACAATTTGTTATATATTAGAAACATAATCTCAATGCCCTCAAACAATAGCTTTTTGCTTTCAATAAATACATATTTGGTGTGTATACATCAATGTAATATTTGCAGCTGATGCTCACATGTATGATTGTAGATGTGCATTCTGCCTTACATGCTCATGTATCACTTCAATTCTTAGATTCCCTAGTGTACATCACATCCCCATAGATGTCCACCCTATGTCAAGCTTTGTCATCATTATGCGATGGTCATCACTGTAAAATGTGAGCACCATCAAACAATAGGTGCCCAGCTTATACCAAGCAGTACCACAATTATTGCATGGCCAGCAATACTGCAGGTGGTCACCACCCATCACACCAGGGATGCACAAACATTTTTTTTATGTTGCGGTTTTATACCCAAAGGGCGAAGGGTTCAGATTACTCTACATGAGCACTAGTTGCATTACCGATGGACAAATTAATATATATATATATATATTTTTTTAGGCACGGGTTGATGAAGTGATTTGCCCAGAATCACAGGGTGCCTGAACCTCCCACCAGACCTGGTTCCCCAGCTTTAGAGTTAGCTACTCTACTTGTTAAGCCACACACTCTCAATGCAAAGAAAGATCAGCAAAATAACAGAGCTAGCATTATGTCGGGGCTGGGCCTTATTACATCATTGATGCCCTCAATATACCACATATTCCTACCAATTTGCAACAACCAGCATTGGTCCACGTGGATACCGTTAGCACATGCGTACTCAAGCATGCTTGTATACCTAAACAAATGCAGGCATTCTTACACAAAAACGCAGACCAAACAGCATTGTAAACTTTCTTTTAACTCCACTTGTTATGGCAGCTGTATGGATGGACCTAAAACAGACATCTCCAACGAGTAGATCATTAGCTACTTGAAGCTCTCCATCTACCTGGGGAGAGGAGTTGGCCTAATGGCTAGGGCGCTCGACCTCTGACCTGGGGAACTGGGTTTGAGTCTCGGTAATGACGCTAACACATCCTGTGATTCTGGGCAAATCACTTAATCTCCCCGCGCCTAACAAAAATGAATGTGTGTCCTCATGTAACGTAACTGGTGCTATGTAAGGCGCTCTGATACCCGATTCGGGTCCAGTTTGCGCTATATAAAACTCTGCAAAAAAAATGAAATAGTAGATTCCTGTACAGCCAAGCCCACTAAATTAAAATGTTATACTTGGTTGAATTAATCTAGGTATGCCAAAGTTGAAAAGTGTGGATTTAAGACCATGTGCATTTTTTCAGAACTCATAAATTGATGCTTAGAGAAAAATTATAGATTTTCAAAATATATTGAAAACTGATGCTATGAGTGCTTTAAGCATGTAACGTTGGGGATTTATTACTAATATTATTACCTTGGTGCAAGAGGGATTGCAGCTATGGCTGTTATGTATTTCCCATATGGAGGAATTTCAAAGTGATAAAGCCCCTTTTACATTATTGCTGGCAATCCTGCCTGATGATCTGAGACAACAATTGCCAGCAATCTTTCATAAGGTGCCCCTAATGCAATCTTGTCTAATATGAGCACACTAATACTAGTAGCTTTGGATGATTTTCATTGAACATAAGTAGAGGTTGGAGACCTCTGCGCAAAAGACAACAAGGCAGTTGTCTCTGTTGATTTGGTTGTTGCTGTCTGGCCTTCTTGCAGGAGGCTTAGAATCAAGGGCTCTGTCAGTGGTAAAGGGGAAGTCTGCAGGGCGGGCACGTGGCTGATCCATCAGAAGGGTGGGCAGGCAGCATGGTCCCAGAGAAAGCATTGTTGCCAATGAGTCTGCAATGCAGGATGGAGCGTCAGCCACGTCATTAGGTAGCTGCCTGATGTGCAAGGAGGGTAAGGCCTAGCAGATCTTCATAGAGATGAATGGAGCATGGGTTGGCTTGCTTCAGGCACCAGGGCACAGACCACCAAGCCAGCCCTGACAAGATGTGCTGTGTGTGCAATGGGATGGGGAGTGCTAAATTGGCACTCCCTAAGGAAGAAATCAGATTATAGGAGATGGGCAATCAATCCCAGTTTATAGGGTATGGGTGGAACCCAGGAAAGAGTGTAGAACAACTTCTGTAGTACACCGGAAATTTACTGTTACTCTATGCAAAGTTGATGTAAAAGAGTATTTGGCATATGTATGTTTGCTGGCAGTCCTCCTGACAGGAACCCGTGGTCATCTCTTCAGATTACTACTGTTATCCAAGGGATCACTAAAACGCAGGCTGTTCAAAATTTACACATATATGAAGCACTATATGAATTAAGGCCCAGGCCACAAAATAAGTGCTGTCATGAACACCTTCATCCAATGGCTCAAATAAAGCACAGCGTGTGAAAGACAAGACAACAATTCATTCATCTAGACCTGCCTGCTCCCCCTTTCTTTGTGTTGAAGGCCGCTAGAGAAGATTCAGGGCAATGGCGTGAACAATAAACTCCCAAATCATTTAATTTAGTGCAGTGTGGAGAGTTTTATAGGTCAAATTAGAATGGTTTTAAGGAGGTGCTAATGATTGTCAATTTTGCTGGGTCTGCAAATGCGTCTTATCGGTATGATCATTCTTTTATGAGCACATGCTGAGACACCATGTGTTCATTTGTATTAAGAAGTATTGAGCAGATCTTAATTTGAGCCGTTGCTCAGCACCTGCACTTATTGGTTTTTGTTGCTCAGCAACTGTCAACACCTCACTTAGGAAAGTCTGCCATATGGTGGCGCTGCTCTTCTAATTTAGAGATAAGCAGAATAACGGTTGTTTATGTATAAAATATCAATAAAAAAATACTAATACCTGCCTCCCAGCTACTTGGATTAAGCTTTAAGGGACCTGGAGTAATCTGAAATATCGCACTTGCATGCGAGAGAGGTGGTAAGTAGTTGTTTTGGCAGCGATGACAGGGGCAATGGGTGGTCCAAGCTACAGGGGCCTCCTTTCAGGGCCCTGGCACTTATTATTTTACAAATTAGCCACTGGTCTTCAGTCGCTGACTGACTGCACTTCTTGTTTCTTCCTCCTGTAGATTCCAGTAAGAACACCGAGGCAAGCTACGCAATGTGTCTTCGTTAATAATAAATGGAAATGCAGACCCAATCCTGGCACGGGTTCCGCGATAGCTGGTTTTACCAACAAGGACCTGTTCGCATAATTGTCCCGTTGAGTTCTCCTTCCCTCTGCCTGTAACTCACTTCTGTCTGCTATATTGGCAATCATTTTGTTGTGAAGACTCACTTTTTCGGGGAATGCACTACTGTTTTCCAGCATTACTTGTAGAATCGCAAAGATTTTCACATGTTAATTTGCTAAATGTAACAATTTTATGATCATGGCAAGTGCATAAACAATATGAGAAAACACATCTCTAGGGTAGGGTGAAGTGAGATGAATATTCCAAATGATAATTTTCAAAGCAGGCTTGCCTATATGACGTGAAAATAAAGAAAATATATTAAATACCATATGTACAAATGTAGATAATGAAGAACAACATAAGATGCAATGTTCATTAATCATAAGACGGGGGAATGATTACATTAGGGTTAATCTTAGGTTTATGTTTGAGGTTAGGGTTAGGGTTTTGATTATGCAACAAAACCGGGTCACTGAATTTTTCTGATGTGTGTTCTTTCCGTTTTCCATCCAATTGTGGATTTACTGCAATTGAAACATATTCCACCATCTGCTGCAGAACAGATTTCAACAACAAATGTCTCTGCCTCTAACGGATCACAAGTTACATAAAACCCTGCAACACAGGTGGCAGGCAGGCACTTTGAAGAATGTAATTGGCTACCTTTCTGTCCTTCATTGCGGTATTCAGGTATTAACTGGTGCAAACAAAGTGAAACTTAAGGTCCCCAATTGATTAACTGGGGAAATTATTTTGTTTACAGCACGAACAACATCCTGAAATATTTCATTGTAATTCTAACAGAATGGAGATAAAGAGTTTTTCTCTGGGTTAAAATGTTTTGTTTCATTATTCGTCCAAATTCATGTTGTACTACGAATAGAAACCATGTCCTTCCTAAACAAACAATCCAATACATGTTACTCCCTCTTTTCTAAAGATGATTTCTTAAATATTAATATCTTCCAGGGTGATACTTATATTATGAAAATCTAATTCTGGTGGCATGCTTCCCGATGATAAATGTTGATTCTGGTAGACCATACTGAGGACACAGAGTAACACAAAATTAAAGACTAGTTCCAAAGCACAAATGGAACAAACAGAATAAAAGAGGAACTCTTTTAATTTGTGATGCAGGCTTCTTTTCTTCTGGATGGCTCATTGGACATTTAAAACAAGGTATACTAGGCTGGGAATTACAACGGGGCAGATTCAATAAAATAGCACTTTTATGTTTTCAAGCAATATAAAATAATTATTTGTTGGTAACAATTCCAATATGATCTGAATAATGTCTATACTTTTCTTTCCTTAGAAAACGAAGTATTGTGCATGCTGTTAGTATACATTAGTATTACAACAGCAAAATGGTGAGAATGTTCTATATAATGCACACAATTAGCTTTTTCCTGCCACAAAATGTCGTCGTCTTTCCATAGAATTCCAGTGGACTGGGGTAGGGTTCAGAGGTTGCATATGGTTTAGAGTGAATGCTAGCACTGCAATTAAAGTAGAGTTAGAGTTGGGTTAAGAGCTAGATTTATAGTTATGACTGTGGTAAGGGTTAGTTTAAGAGTTAATTGTAGAGGGATGGGTATATTTAAGATACGTGTGAAGGTGACTGGGTAAGGGTTATGGTTAAGGTTGATGCCATATTGTACTCAGTTTGCAGTCTTGATTATTGGAGTGTCATTGCCAAATGACATATTTATCTTTATGAAATTGACTTCTTTTGTTCAGCATTGTGTATTTGTATGTTATAGCATGCTTTACTTTCACTCACACTCACCACTGTAGATGTATTTTGTATTAATCAAGAGGCGTGTGGAATAATAAACTATCAGCATTTTCAATTTCTAATATTTAATTTTCACTAATGTTGCTGATATTGCAAATATACTATTGCTCGGATCACCTTCTCTTCAGTACACACGAACTATTGAGCTATAGTCGCTGGTGCTGCTGACTGTTTTGGTTGCCGAGCTCCAAGGATGTCTAGTCTTGACTCAACCTCAGGCCCCTTCTCCCACCACCCTAACATTTCGGTCTCTTTATCTCCCACCTCCAGCTTCCTTTTTATCACTCCATTCTCTCTTTGTCACTGCTCTTTTATCTTTCTCTTCTTCCTCCTTTTTCAACCCTTTCACTCTTGATCTGAGGCTGAAGTGACAAATTAATCCCAGTACCAAAAATGTGTGCTGTTGCCCATTACACGCAACCGGTAGCTGGATGTGGTTCTTGTTAAGGTTGGGACCAATCACAGACCGACAATAGAATAGTATTTTATTTCTTGTACTTCACTGAGGAATAAAACCAATTAGGTCTATAATTATCAGTGCTTCTTGAGCTGCCGGGTCTTATTCATCATGCCCGGAGAACAGTATAAATGAAGAGTGACTCTTCCTGATTATGGTTAAATGTGTTTTAAAGTTATTCCTTGGCTGACGTGCAAGCATCCACTATTTTGCATGCTTTTTGATATCTGCGTTTGCACCCAAACCAAATAAATCCCAGACATGGTTCCGTCAATTGCAAATAATATATGGCTTTCTTGTTACTTAAAATGCAATGTTGCTTCAGTTGATTAGCTGTTATTTTCCAAATCCTAAAAAATTATCAAATGAGTTGTGGGTCTATTTCTTTACGATGGCACATACACCTTTCTTTTGCATGTTTGAATAAGAGGGTTGCAGGAATATACATTTTCTGACTAAGTTGTGCTCTATAGAAATGTATTTCATTATGTCACTCTTGACATGTTCTCAGCACTCCTCTAGGCTGGGTGATACTCCACAGTGCAGAAGATGCAGTGGCACCAAGGAACACGAGAGTAAGGTGACCTCTGTACCCCAGTATGCTTGCTTTTGGACTGTTGGGTTTCTTGCTGTACTACTGCCCCCAGGTCATCCTGATGGAGGCCTTCAAACACAACCAAAATGGTGCAGATCGAGCAAAACAGAGCTCCACCATACAGGATGACTTTGACAAGTTCTATTCCATCTTTTTGAGGGCCATGTGATTTAGTCCTGACTCAAACTGACCCTCCTTCCCAGAATGCTCCAGGAGACCATATCGCAGCATATGTGGGCAGATGATACTGCAGAGTATAGTGTACCGTTCTGAAGGACAGAAATCTGGAGGCAAGTAAACAACTGAGGCAATCTAGAAAGATCTTCTAAAAATGTTCTACATCTGTATTATTAACCCTTTGTCCGGAGACCGAAGTAGTGCCAGATATACAGTGCTCTGTTATATGTTTTCACACAGGCTGTTTGCCTGCTGCTTGTTTCACGCTGGGAACATGCTGCAAAGAGGTCTGCTGTGCTCTAGTATTCCCATCAACCCCAAGGATCCTCATGTGCATATAGGAGCGACACTGCCCCGTGAATGGGGTAGCTGTTTGCCTGCTGCTTGTTTCACGTTGGGTGCCCACTGCAAAGAGAGGTCTGCTGTGCTCTTGGACCGTAATACCCATCAATCCCAAGGATCCTCGTGCACTTATAAGAACGACGTTCATGACCGTCGGATCCCTCTAATGTAATCATCCCTCCATTGCCTAAAGGTAGCGGTTCACCGAGTGAAGATAGGAAAACGAAAGATCAATTCAGTAGAGTGGGGAGGTGAGTGCACTAATACTTTGGATTCTTTTTTGTTGAGGGCATCTGATGCCCTGGAGAAAGATATAGAAAGCACTGAGCGCAGGCTCTCCATGAGGGAGCAAGGTCTTCCATTGATGACACCCACTATTGGGATCCAATCTGTGACCATCACTGATACCATTCCTGCTAATTCAATCATTACTCATCCCAAATGTTTGCCTAAACTCCCTTTGTGCTCAACCAGAGCCACCCGTTCCCCGACTGAACCACCTTCCAAGAAGAAAAAGGGAGGGAGATTGAGCAAAAACACAGTCATAGACACGGACCCTACCTTGGGTACTCTATTAGATCAGGAGGGAATGTTCAAAAGAGTTGTACAGACAATTGCCAACCTGTTGCAGCCCCTTACGTAAAGACTAATTAGAATAGAGGTGATTTTAGCCACGCTCACTTCTCGAAGGGAAAGGTCCTCAGCGAGAGAAACTACTGGTCAGGTTCCAATTTTAATCTCCCCAATGAGATTGGCATAACAGGGCCTGATCATTGTTCTATGACTAATCCTCGCATTATGGTATCCAAAAAAGATGGAGCAGAGACCACGCTAAAGAATATGGGTCCCCATAAGAGTTCCAATTTACATCCGTTGGTGAGGGTATCACAGAGACTGTGCCAATTGCTACAACAGCCCTTCACTTGTGCACCCTCTCCCCATGTTATCACCCCATTTGAGGAATTACTAACAGAGACCATCATGGGGTCTGGGCTCCTCTAGCCGAACCACCAAGGACAGAAGGCATTGGAAACGCAGAGTATAAAGGCCAAGTAGATTCTAGCTGGCATAATTCCCACACAAGACTAGACTTGCCGCAGGCAGCTTGTCCCTATGTGATCATTCTGGCCAATACTCCAGAGTTAAAAACTATACAAAAAACATCAACTGACCAACTCATTTTAAAAGCACGCCATTGGATCAATAAGTATACGGAGGGATGGTCAGAAGCCTTCACTAGCATATTAATGGTGAGAAAGGTGGGACACTCGGATAAAACAATCGGGGGGGACTGTGTTGTAATAAAGTTTGTAACCTTTTAGGCTCACAATCTCCTAAGCTTATTACCCTAGGCCCCATCATTGGTGTCACAGATATTTGAATTGCTGTTAGGCTTTCTTTACAAACCAGTTATTCAAACCACTTGGGCAAAGGGATCTAAGTATTTTGTCAGTCTTTGCCATCCAATGACCCACCAACCCTCCATGAAGTAAATTACTAACCCGTTACCAGCTAGCAACCATTTCTCTGTATTGGCAGATCTGGAAGAATGTGATTGACTGATAACGAAGGGGGCTTCTTCCAATATTCCATTAAGTTGTAGTACAGAAGGGTTAGAGTACCCTTTACAAATCACCGAGGGAAACAGTTTCTCGATGATTATATTGAACATTGCAGGTTTAAGTACAAAATTGTCTGATCAATTATTGAATCTGCACATAACTGCTTTTGATGTAATGTGTCCACAAGAGACATGGGAATTAGGCCCCTTTAATATAGATGGTTATCACACCTTCCACACCCCTGCTCATTCGTCAAAATCAGGTCAAGCGAAGGCTGGCATTATGACACTGACAAAATACTCTCAGATTCGAAGTCCCGTCCCTCCACAATGGTTATCCATATTATAATATACTATATTTAGTTGGTCCAGGGGTTAATACAATGCTTTTAATAAATTATTACAACAACATTAGGGAGTGAGATGGCAAAAGTCGTAGTTCTACTCCAAGGGAAAAATAAATGTATTACTTTACAACTGCAAGAAGACATCTAGTATTCTATAAGTGGGTGACTTTAATGCACACAGCTGTCGCGTTTTAACCAAGCCGACGTGAATTATCTGATGAGGAAGGGGAAGTTGTTGCTCACTTCACCCACAACTCGTACAGTAATGCACTTAACATACTTCTTATTGTAAAAGACGTAGAAATGATGAATCCCATTACTGAGAGTACAGGCTTGTTGCAAAAAACATTTGGCTCTACATCCCAGGGATCAACTATTGATTTTTTAATTGCATCAGTATTTACCAAAAACTCCATTACTAATATAAAAGTCAACTTCTCTAGATTCAGTGATCACATGGCTATATCGTTCATTTGGCATGGGACGTGATACATGTCCAACAGATAAAACACATAAAAACTGCATTGTTTTAAAATTGAGAGAACTTGATATGGAGAAACTTGTTCCCTTGGTGGTTGCAAACTGATGCAATGAAGTTATGAACTGTTTAGGAATGAATAAGGATCCAACCAGGGTTGTGACCGCCTTTGAGTCAATTTTGTTTGAGGTAGAAAACAACTTAAAACCCCTAGATGTTGTAAAAAAAAAAAAGTATATCTGGCCAAGTCTGCCTCAGTGGCTATGTATGGAGCTGGCGTGTGGGGTCATACCAACCATGCAATATTGCAATCAATAGAAGATGCTTTCTGGAAGAAACTGGTGGGTCTCCCAAAAAGTTGCTCTAACTAGAATTGTCATCTTGAGCTGAAAGCTTCCTTCATATCAGATCAGATACGCTTGGCACCAATTCTTCTATGGCCCTCCATATGGAAAAGGCATCTTGCTAACCTTACTCCGTAGTTTATGATGGATTGTCTTGCACTGGAACATGTACATAGGATTCCTTGGATCATGTACGTTAAAAAATACCCTGATTTCTTTAGGTTTAGTAACTATATTTGAAACACCATCTAAAAAAAAACAATGAAAACTTGGCTTTTTAAATTAGATGGCAGATGAAAGACATGAAAACATTAGTACTAAATATATGGTGTGAGTCTATCTAGAGGGGCCGCCACCTAATGAGGGGCAAGCTAGATACTTGACGGCTGTAATAATTCACGTCATAGATTTATAATATTGAGGTTCTTGCTAAATCTTGGGGGTCACCCATCAGGTATGTTTCTATACAAGACTTGCTGCTTGGTCCATGTGATGGTGTCTTCACAATCCAACACACATATTTTTTTCATTTGCCAGTTTTATCTTGGTCATCGAAAAAAGTTTATATTGCTAATTATGCTCAAACACAAATTTAGACAATGCTATCTAGGAATGTCCTTTTTACAAATGCTGTCTGACCATTATGTTTGTTATGGTGGTGCAACATTTTTATACCTCTCCCTAAAGACCAAGAGATTGCACAATTATCTGGAAAGAATCATTCCTATTTCAATTGTTTTTAACAATTGTTTTTAACAGAACGTTTTATTTTCATTCTTTAAATTGATGAATTTCGTATTTATGAACTTTTATGAATACAGTTCGACTCAAGGGATATCTGAATCTATATGTGATTATACATCAAATATATGGAATGTAAAATTCTAAAAAGCATAAGCAACCACTAATCCTGAGATGTGCATTTGCTGCACAAGTATTTGCTATTACATCTGCGCAAACCATTTCATCGAAACCTGGAATCAGCATATGAATTTTTCCTTCAAAACCAAATTTTCCACTTTTTTCACATTTATCCTGCTAAGATTAATTTTGGAAATTGTCAATGATGTTTGTGTAGTTTTCACCGCCACTCACCCATTAAATGCCAATTAAAAAGCTTTAAATACAACTAACCAACATAATTGCATGTTTTTTGTTGCTGCAGAGAACCACAAGAACAGGCGGGTGTAGAACATTTTCTGTTTCATGCTTTGTGAAACAAAACAAAATACCCAAGAACTATTTGTTACATCAAATGATTTATAGATACTAGTTAGAGCACATGCAAAACAGCACACTTATATCTTTACTTGCAAGTAATGATTTGTTCTAGGTGCATCAGTAGCGTCAGACTAGCATATAGCAACCCATCACGTATATAGCTATTTTCAAGCTAGGACTCAACTTCACGGGTTACGTGTTTTAATACATTTTAAATGTATATGATGTGAATTTTTTATAATTATTTTTCAATTTAGGTGCTGATTATGATGTCTTTCTTACATCTGCCCTTGTGATTCGGGAGGCATCAGGAAGAGGGACTGTCTGTAGTGCTTCTGACGGCTGAGTCCTTCTGAGCGTCAAAACACTATAATTCCCTAATGGTGGCAGAGCCAGGCTCGGATCTGCTGTCAGGATTATGATGCAAAACCAAAGGAAATGATGGACGGAGTGTTGAACATTGCAAGCACTGACCCCCAGTCAACTGATCTGGGTTTAATCCATCATCGTTCTTTAGCCCACTCTGCCACCCCAGTTCAGACATGGCCATATGCAAATCAGTCTGACCCTGTTCCTCATGGGAACAGTCCAGCCCGAACTGCCAAACCATGTCTTCCCTGGACCGGAGACAAGCTTCCTAGGACCGGTTTCTGGCATTTCAGCCGTCTTCAGCCAGGATTGCTTGAATCCAGTGGCAAAGTGAGCAAGGGACTCACGTCTGAGCATACCCTGCCAACTTATGGCGAACAAAGCAAAACCAAAGGAAATGATGGACGGAGTGTTGAACATTGCAAGCACTCACCCCCCAGTCAACTGATACTTTACTGGGGTGAATGTATGACATTGTTCTGCATTCTGTCCATCAACTGTTGTTTTTGCATTTGTCACCCCGAGTGGGACGGGTATGCTCAGACGTGAGACCCGTGCTCTCCATGCCACTGGAATCAAGCTAACCTGGCTGAAGAGGGGTGAAACCCCGGAACCGGTCCTAGGATGCTTGTTTCCAGTCCAGGGAGGACCTGGCTTGGCAGTTCAGGCTGGGCTGTTCCCATGAGGCACAGGGTCAAGACTGACTTGCATATGGCTGGGTTCAAACTGGAATGGCATGGTGAGCAAAAAAACGATGGATTTAGGCCCAGATCTCTGTACTGGGGTGAATGTATGACATTGTTCTGCATTCTGTCCATCAACTGTTGTTTTTGCATTTGTCACCCCGAGTGGGACGTGTATGCTCAGATGTGAGTCCCGTGCTCTCCATGCCACTGGAATCAAGCTATCCTGGCTGAAGAGGGGTGAAACCCCGAAACCGGTCCTAGGATGCTTGTTTCCAGTCCAGGGAGGACCTGGCTTGGCAGTTCGGGCTGGACTGTTCCCATGAGGCACAGGGTCAAGACTGATTTGCATATGGCTGGGTTCAAACTGGAATGGCATGGTGAGCAAAAAAACGATGGATTTAGGCCCAGATCTCTGTACTGGGGTGAATGTATGACATTGTTCTGCATTCTGTCCATCAACTGTTGTTTTTGCATTTGTCACCTAGAGTGGGACGGGTATGCTCAGACGTGAGTCCCGTGCTCTCCATGCCACTGGAATCAAGCTATCCTGGCTGAAGAGGGGTGAAACCCCGAAACTGGTCCTAGGATGCTTGTTTCCAGTCCAGGGAGGACCTGGCTTGGCAGTTCGGGCTGGACTGTTCCCATGAGGCACAGGGTCAAGACTGATTTGCATATGGCTGGGTTCAAACTGGAATGGCATGGTGAGCAAAAAAATATGGATGTAGGCCCAGATCTCTGTACTGGGGTGAATGTATGACATTGTTCTGCATTCTGTCCATCAACTGGTGTTTTTGCATTTGTCACCCCGAGTGGGACGAGTATGCTCAGACGTGAGTCCCGTGCTCTCCATGCCACTGGAATCAAACTATCCTGGCTGAAGAGGGGTGAAACCCCGAGACCGGTCCTAGGATGCTTGTTTCCAGTCCAGGGAGGACCTGGCTTGGCAGTTCGGGCTGGGCTGTTCCCATGAGGCACAGGGTCAAGACTGATTTGCATATGGCTGGGTTCAAACTGGAATGGCATGGTGAGCAAAAAAACGATGGATTTAGGCCCAGATCTCTGTACTGGGGGGAATGTATGACATTGTTCTGCATTCTGTCCATCAACTGTTGTTTTTGCATTTGTCACCCCAAGTGGGATGGGTATGCTCAGACGTGAGTCCCGTGCTCTCCATGCCACTGGAATCAAGCTATCCTGGCTGAAGAGGGGTGAAACCCCGAAACCGGTCCTAGGATGCTTGTTTCCAGTCCAGGGAGGACCTGGCTTGGCAGTTCGGGCTGGGCTGTTCCCATGAGGCACAGGGTCAAGACTGATTTGCATATGGCTGGGTTCAAACTGGAATGGCATGGTGAGCAAAAAAACGATGGATTTAGGCCCAGATCTCTGTACTGGGGGGAATGTATGACATTGTTCTGCATTCTGTCCATCAACTGTTGTTTTTGCATTTGTCACCCCGAGTGGGACGGGTATGCTCAGACGTGAGTCCCGTGCTCTCCATGCCACTGGAATCAAGCTATCCTGGCTGAAGAGGGGTGAAACCCCGAAACCGGTCCTAGGATGCTTGTTTCCAGTCCAGGGAGGACCTGGCTTGGCAGTTCGGGCTGGACTGTTCCCATGAGGCACAGGGTCAAGACTGATTTGCATATGGCTGGGTTCAAACTGGAATGGCATGGTGAGCAAAAAAACGATGGATTTAGGCCCAGATCTCTGTACTGGGGTGAATGTATGACATTGTTCTGCATTCTGTCCATCAACTGTTGTTTTTGCATTTGTCACCTAGAGTGGGACGGGTATGCTCAGACGTGAGTCCCGTGCTCTCCATGCCACTGGAATCAAGCTATCCTGGCTGAAGAGGGGTGAAACCCCGAAACCGGTCCTAGGATGCTTGTTTCCAGTCCAGGGAGGACCTGGCTTGGCAGTTCGGGCTGGACTGTTCCCATGAGGCACAGGGTCAAGACTGATTTGCATATGGCTGGGTTCAAACTGGAATGGCATGGTGAGCAAAAAAATATGGATTTAGGCCCAGATCTCTGTACTGGGGTGAATGTATGACATTGTTCTGCATTCTGTCCATCAACTGGTGTTTTTGCATTTGTCACCCCGAGTGAGACGGGTATGCTCAGACGTGAGTCCCGTGCTCTCCATGCCACTGGAATCAAACTATCCTGGCTGAAGAGGGGTGAAACCCCGAGACCGGTCCTAGGATGCTTGTTTCCAGTCCAGGGAGGACCTGGCTTGGCAGTTCAGGCTGGACTGTTCCCAAGAGGCACAGGGTCAAGACTGATTTGCATATGGCTGGGTTCAAACTGGAATGGCATGGTGAGCAATAAAACGATGGATTTAGGCCCAGATCTCTGTACTGGGGTGAATGTATGACATTGTTCTGCATTCTGTCCATCAACTGTTGTTTTTGCATTTGTCACCCCGAGTGGGACGGGTATGCTCAGACGTGAGTCCCGTGCGCTCCATGCCACTGGAATCAAGCTATCCTGGCTGAAGAGGGGTGAAACCCCGAAACCGGTCCTAGGATGCTTGTTTCCAGTTCAGGGAGGACCTGGCTTGGCAGTTCGGGCTGGACTGTTCCCATGAGGCACAGGGTCAAGACTGATTTGCATATGGCTGGGTTCAAACTGGAATGGCATGGTGAGCAAAAAAACGATGGATTTAGGCCCAGATCTCTGTACTGGGGTGAATGTATGACATTGTTCTGCATTCTGTCCATCAACCTTTGTTTTTGCATTTGTCACCCCGAGTGGGACGGTTATGCTCAGACGTGAGTCCCATGCTCTCCATGCCACTGGAATCAAGCTATCCTGGCTGAAGAGGGGTGAAACCCCGAAACCGGTCCTAGGATGCTTGTTTCCAGTCCAGGGAGGACCTGGCTTGGCAGTTCGGGCTGGGCTGTTCCCATGAGGCACAGGGTCAAGACTGATTTGCATATGGCTGGGTTCAAACTGGAATGGCATGGTGAGCAAAAAAATATGGATTTAGGCCCAGATCTCTGTACTGGGGTGAATGTATGACATTGTTCTGCATTCTGTCCATCAACTGGTGTTTTTGCATTTGTCACCCCGAGTGGGACGGGTATGCTCAGACGTGAGTCCCTTGCTCTCCATGCCACTGGAATCAAACTATCCTGGCTGAAGAGGGGTGAAACCCCGAGACCGGTCCTAGGATGCTTGTTTCCAGTCCAGGGAGGACCTGGCTTGGCAGTTCAGGCTGGACTGTTCCCATGAGGCACAGGGTCAAGACTGAATTGCATATGGCTGGGTTCAAACTGGAATGGCATGGTGAGCAAAAAAACGATGGATTTAGGCCCAGATCTCTGTACTGGGGTGAATGTATGACATTGTTATGCATTCTGTCCATCAACTGTTGTTTTTGCATTTGTCACCCCGAGTGGGACGGGTATGCTCAGACGTGAGTCCCGTGCTCTACATGCCACTGGAATCAAGTTATCCTGGCTGAAGAGGGGTGAAACCCCGAAACCGGTCCTAGGATGCTTGTTTCCAGTCCAGGGAGGACCTGGCTTGGCAGTTCGGGCTGGACTGTTCCCATGAGGCACAGGGTCAAGACTGATTTGCATATGGCTGGGTTCAAACTGGAATGGCATGGTGAGCAAAAAAACGATGGATTTAGGCCCAGATCTCTGTACTGGGGTGAATGTATGACATTGTTCTGCATTCTGTCCATCAACTGTTGTTTTTGCATTTGTCACCCCGAGTGGGACGGGTATGCTCAGACGTGAGTCCCGTGCTCTCCATGCCACTGGAATCAAGCTATCCTGGCTGAAGAGGGGTGAAACCCCGAAACTGGTCCTAGGATGCTTGTTTCCAGTCCAGGGAGGACCTGGCTTGGCAGTTCGGGCTGGACTGTTCCCATGAGGCACAGGGTCAAGACTGATTTGCATATGGCTGGATTCCAACTGGAATGGCATGGTGAGCAAAAAAACGATGGATTTAGGCCCAGATCTCTGTACTGGGGTGAATGTATGACGTTGTTCTGCATTCTGTCCATCAACTGTTGTTTTTGCATTTGTCAGGATTATGATGGCAGTTTCCGACAGCCTTTTCATGTCGGCCTTTCTGACATGGAAAGGCTGTTGGAAAGTTAATTTGTGGGCCCCTAGTAGTGCCCCCTTCGCCCCCTGTCCCTCCGATATGAGACCTGGGGGACACCTATGATGCCCTCCTAATCCAACCTGCACCACATGGTGCCTGGCACACGGTGCATGGATGTTCACAAACATACATATTTCAATGGAAGCTTGTGCTGCGGAGCTTTTCAGGCCGCCGCATAAGCTTCCATTGAAAAATTGATGTTTGCAACTACCCTATGGGAGGTCGCATCGTAATCCTGAGGTAGGGATGACCAACCTAAATTTGGGCGGGTCCAGACCGATACAGTGTCGGACAGACGCAAGACCTGTAGTTGTTAAATTTTTAGTAGTTCTGAAATGTAATTTAATAATTTTGTGTGATTTAAATTTAATTAACAATTTGATGTTAATATTGTGTGGATATATATTGTAAGTGTGTATATATATATTATATACTGGCGGTCGCCAGTAGATAGTTATAGTTAGGACCGAGTTCCCATAGGAAATCTGAAAATTCTATTTTGAATAACTTTGGCGCCGGTTGACTTATCTTCATGAAATTTTTAAAACTAATGGGGCGCTCCGCTCAGCTCCTACCCTGAAAGTCTCGGGGTGATTCGTCAAGCGGGGCTGAGAAAAAAGGTGGGTCCCAAAACGCATTTTCCCCATGCATTTTCCCATAGGACCTTTAGTCGAAGGTACAGCCCGAACGGCTGAACAGAATTACTTGAAATTTGGCAAAGAGGTAGTCTTCAGGTCAGGGATGTGCCTTTTGCTAAATGGTGTAAATCCGTTCAGTAGTTCCTGAGAAAATCACAAGTAAAATCACATATATATCTGGGCGGAGCCTAACCACACATCTCATCGTGAGATCTGATTGGCTGTCAGCACTTCATCCAAGAAGTGTTGGCAGCCATCTTGGGACCAATATACATGATAGCACCTCATTAAAAAGCATTGCAGTTAATAGAATGTTTTAAGACTTTAGTTACATTATAAATCATTTGTTGATGGTACCATACTCATTTTAGGAATTGTGGTGTGTTCTAAGGTGATTTTACCATGTGAAAAAGCCTTCTGCTGTGATATCATGAATCATGTTTGAGAGAAAACTATTTTCTCATGCTTTTCCCACAGAGGTTTGGAAGGTGATCTATAAGCTAACTGAGAGCATATTTTCTGTAAATTCACATTATCTTTCTCAGTCATGTGAGAATGAAGTCTGACATTCTCAGTAAAACATGTACATCCAACAAGGGCAGAGACTGTCAGGTGATTCCTTTGTGTTCTACTGCAGCTTCCCAGAGTGTTCTAAAGAAAAACTAGAGCGCTAACAGTCCTACTTATGACAAACGTATGGCACACCTGAAGCCATCTTGGTTGGAATAAAGTGATAATTCTTAAAACATTTAATTTAAAAAGGAACAAAACGAGGGGGTTCATTTTGCCATAGAAAGTATGATTAGTGCTGCAGAAAGAAAAAATAGGGCACATTTTGAGTGACTTCTCAAATCCTCTTCTATTTCATTAAAAAATTCTGACATGCAGACTGAAACATGCACTTTCAATACCAGCAGCAGACTTCCCTGGTGAGCAGTAGCTTTACTACAGTGATCTAATAAGCAACTAGAGTGCTAACATTCTGAATTTATGGCAAATTTGTGACACATCTGAATGCCTTCTTGATGGAATCAAAGTAAAAAACTGAAAGTATTTCCTACTGAGGAGACTGTAGTAAATGAGGAAATTAGGAAACATCATAACAAATAAGTCTCCCAAAATGGCCACCAGAGACAAAAGAGCCCAAATGTAGCCCAAATATCACCCAGATGTAGCCCAAGTATAGTCCAATGACAGAATGTCCCAGAGTGTTCTAACGAACAACTAGAGCGCTAACAGTCTTACTTATGACAAAAGTATGGCACACCTGAAGCCATATTGAATGGAATAAAGTGGAAACACTTAAAACATTTAATTTACAAAGGAACACAATGAGGGGATTCATTTTGCCATAGAAATTATGATTAGTGCTGCAGAAAGAAAAATTAACGCACATTTTGACTTCTCAAATCCTCTTCTATGTCATAAAAAAATTCTGACATGCAGACTGAAACATGCACTTTGAATACCAGCAGCAGACTTCCCTTGTGAGCAGTAGCTTTACTACAGTGATCTAATAAGCAACTAGAGTGCTAACATTCAGAATTCATGGCAAATGTGTGACACATCTGAATGCCTTCTTGATGGAACCAAGTAAAAAACTGAAAGTATTTCCTACTGAGGAGACTGCAGTAAATGAGGAAATTAGGAAACTTCATAACAAATAAATCTCCCAAGATGGCCACCAGAGACAAAAGAGCCCAAATGTAGCCCAAATATCACCCAGATGTAGCCCAAGTATAGCCCAATGACAGAATGTCCCAGAGTGTTGTAACGAACAACTAGAGCGCTAACAGTCTTACTTATGACAAAAGTATGGCACACCTGAAGCCATCTTGATCGGAATAAAGTGGTAACACTTAAAACATTTAATTTACAAAGGAACAAAATGAGGGGGTTCATTTTGCCATAGAAAGTATGATTAGTTCTGCAGAAAGAAAAATTAGGGCACATTTTGACTTCTCAAATCCTCTTCTATTCCATAAACAAATTCTGACATGCAGACTGAAACATGCACTTTGAATACCAGCAGCAGACTTCCCTGGTGAGCAGTAGTTTTACTACAGTGATCTAATGAGCAACTAGAGTGCTAACATTCAGAATTTATGGAAAATGTGTGACACATCTGAATGCCTTCTTGATGGAACCAAAATAAAAAACTGAAAGTATTCCCACTGAGGAGACTGCAGTAAATTTGGAAATTAGGAAACTTCATAACAAATAAATCTCCCAAGATTGCCACCAGAGACAAAAGAGCCCAAATGTAGCCCAAATATCACCCAGATGTAGCCCAAGTATAGCCTAATGACAGAATGTCCCAGAGTGTTCTTAAGAACAACTAGAGCGCTTACTGTCTTACTTATGACAAAAGTATGGCAGACCTGAAGCCATCTTGATTGGAATAAACTGGTAACACTTAAAATATTTAATTTAAAAAGGAAGACAATGAGGGGGTTCATTTTGCCATAGAAATTATGATTAGTGCTGAAGAAAGAAAAATTAGGGCACATTTTGAGTGACTTCTCAAATCCTCTTCTATTTCATTAAAAAATTCTGATATGCAGACTGAAACATGCACTTTTAATACCAGCAGCAGACTTCCGTGGTGAGCAGTAGCTTTACTACAGTGATCTAATGAGCAACTAGAGTGCTAACATTACGAATTTATGGCAAATGTGTGACATATCTGAATACCTTCTTGATGGAATCAAAGTAAAAAACTGAAAGCATTTCCTATTGGGGAGACTGCAGTAAATGAGAAAATTAGGCAACTTCATAACAAATAAATCTCCCAAGATGGCCACCAGACACAAAAGAGCCTAAATGCAGCACAAATATCACCCAGATGTAGCCCACATGTAGCCCAATGACAGAAGTGTGCAAAACACTTATTTCTTCTGTATTTGCAGTTTTATATAGTGCAGACTTGTCAGGTATTGGAATGCTTTACATGAGCATTGGTTACATCACACAAGATCAAATTCCTTTTGGTTGTAGACATGGGGAGATTAAGTGATTTGACCACAATCACAGAATGTTGAGCTGAAGCAGAAACTCCAACCTAGTTCCCCAGTTGCAAAGTCTGCAGCTCTAGAAGTAACACCACATCCTCTCACCAAGGTGCAACATTTAATCAAGTGGTCAACTGGATAAAAAAACATAAAGATTACAAATAATTTAAAAGTTCTTTGTCGCTATTTGAAAACTCAGAAAATATGTCCTCATTTTAGTTTTTTAGAGCACTAACCATAATTTTGATGCAAATAAGACCCTCTCATATATGTAATTTCTAAAGGAAATACTCTAGGTATTACAGTTTTGATTACATCAAGATGACGTCAGGCGTTCCACACTTTTGTAATAAATATAGAATGTTAGCAATCTAGTTGTTCATTGGGATACTGTTGAGAGGCAGAGGCCAGGGGCATGGACTCTGAAAATTGAAGGCAGGTAGGAGAGTGCAGAGGCAACAATTTGACCACACTGGGCAGGCAGGAAGGGCAGTGGCAGCACAACAGACTATGGAGGGCAGTGTAAAGGGGGGCAGGGGCAACAAACCAACAATACAGGACTGGCAAGAGAGGCTGTGGCAATATAATAGACCATTGTGGGCAGAAGGAAGAGGCAGTGGCAGTACAACCATACATGCCAACAGACCCGTTTCAGCCAGGAAACGTCCAATGTTTTTAAGCTCAAATGGTCTTTATTTGATCTGTCTCCTGTCTACAATCTCCTCTTTTTCAATGTAACTCAAAGGGGAAAATCAATACCCAAGTTTTTTTTCAAAATCTCCCTCTTAGCAAGTTCAAAATGTTCGCAAGTATGGTACATTGAATCATGGTAGGCAGGAGGAATTGGGGTAGGGACATGGACTCGGATAACAGAGGACAGGAGGGACATGGAGAGGTGCACCAAACTGACCCTACAGGGCAGGCATCAGGGTTTGCAGCAGCACAATACACCACACAGCGCATGCGGGACGGGAGTGCAGCACAACAATCCATAGAAAGCAATAGGGAGGGGACAGGACCATGCACATGGACAACAGAGAACAGATGGGAAAGAGGCAATGGTAGCTAGCTGACCATAATGGCCAGACAGGAGAGAAAGCTGCAGCATAACAGACCATAAAGGGCAGGAGGGACAGATCAGGGGCATTACAATGGAACAGACAAGCCAGGAGGGAGGGAATAGGGGGTCTGCACATGGAAACAGAGGGCTGGGGGCAAGGTGGCAGGGCAGGAGCAGCAAGATGACCATGGAGGTCAGGCAGGATGGGCACTAGAAAAAAGACACACCATGGAGAGCAACAATGAGACTATGGTGGCATACACACAGACCATGGAGGGAAGGTGGGAGGGGGTCAGGGGCAGCTAGCTGACCACACAGGGAAGGTGGGAGGGGCCATGGCAGCACATAAGCCTATGCATGGCAAGTGGGAGGGTTAGTGGCAGCACAATGGCTATGATGGGCAAGAAGGAGGGTGCAGGGGCATGCACAAAGGACCATGGAGGATAGAAGGGAGGGTCAGGACCTGGGCACAGACAAGAGAGTTCAGGGGAAGGGGCCTCACAACAGACCGCGCAGGGCAGGCAGGAGGAGCAGTTGCAGCACAACAGATCAGGGGGGCAGAAGGGTGTGGCAGTAAAATGGACGATGGAGGACAGGAGGAAGGGGATAGGGGCATGGCATGTGGACAGGCAGGGTGGAGGTGAAAGGGACAGGTTACAGTCATCTGACAATGCTAGGCAGGTGGGAGGGGAGTGGTAGCTCAACAGAACACTCAGAGTAGATAGGAGTGGCAGGTCCATGGAACATAGTGGGCAAAAAGGATGGAGCAGGGGCATGCACAAAGACATCGGAGGGAAGGGGGAAGGAGAATAGGGGCAGCAAGCTAAGCACGGAGGCTAAGCAGGAGGTCAATGATGGGGCATAGAATTGGGCAATGGAGAGCAGGAGGAGTGGACTGGTACATCATGCTAAATGGAGGGCAGTGGCAGCACATCAGACCATGCATGGCAGGAGGGAGGAGGCTAGTCCATGGATTCAGACAACAGAGGATAGGGAGGAGGTGGATGGGGCAGCAAGCTAACTGTTCAGAGAAGGTGGGTATTAGGAACTTTATTGTTTTTAAAATGTGTGTCTGTGCGAACTACTTAAAATATGAACAAGTATGCAGCATAATCTCACTTTTATTCAGGAAGAAGAGGACGTTTGTGACTGTGACTCCGGGCTCACTTGGCAGAAACACCCACTGACCCTCCACCCCCATTGCAAAATGTAATGCCCGTGAAAAGGGTAGGTGGACGCCGTGTTATATAGAACATAGTCCTGAGAGCACGATTGAAAATGAAAACTAGATGTAGTATATGGTATACACTATGCACCAAAAAGTGTGATATAAGATGAACCGGGGCGTGAAATATAATATGCAATACATTGTGCGCAATGACAGATTCATTGGAGAGCACGAGATAGCACAGGCACTAGCGCGTGCTATGCGATATGCGCCTTGGAGTGTAATATGCACATGGCAGTGTTGTGTAACATAACTAGTCTCTAAAGTTGTAATATAAAATATGTGCTGGGGAGTGTAACGTTGCATATGCACTGTGACAAAGATATGGATCTCAGATTGTAATATGTATGGCATAGCGCTGTGCGTTATAACATACACATCGAGGAAGGCACGTTAGATGGGGCAATATAACCCGTGGGAAGGCAAGTGTGGCATGACATATTCACGGGGTGGTGTTACAGTGCACATGGGCTAGAGAGTGTTATGCAAATGTGTTGTAAGAAAGAACATCTTCTCACTGACAAGGGCGCACTTAATATACGATGAAACACGCTGGTTTCTTCATCAGTTTTCTTTTTTATTCAAGATTTTTTAAACTCCAAATGATACGTTTCAAAGCTTTGTCAGTTCATATTAACAATCATATTCATCGTTCATTTCCAATGAGGTGAAAATAAATTTTCATGACAACCTTAGATGTCCACCCAATGCATTTCAGGTCAAGTAGAAGTCTGACCCTTCTTCAGGGGTCTAAAAGTAAATGAGACAGGACCATTAGCTTCACTCTAGCATACAGTCTAATATATGTCAATTAATCATGAATTTTAAACGCATGTAACCACAGATTAAATTGCATTACACATGATCGTTAACTCTTAAGGTCAAAACCACAGAAAAAAGTTTAACCGTTTAAAAATATACTAAAGAATGCCTAGTGGCTGCAAAAAATATTTTTAAAAAAATGAAAGCAAAAACAGACGACATTGGTGGTACAACAACCTACACCTGGTAAGGAAACATCAGTGAAAATGGTAGTGTCAACTATACTCAGCGAGATTATAACTAACAAGGTGTAGAGTAAAGAAACAAAATCTAAAACACTAAAAACAATCACTAAATAAACTTACTCAGGACAAAAAAAGGTCTCTGCAGCTGTTGGAGTTACACACTCGGCGTGTAGCGTTCATGCCGAGATAAGTGGCTAGTTAAATTGTGCTGGATAGGTCTATTTATATCACATGGTGCAGAGATGAAAGTTACGCTGTCATTGGCTCACGAAGTGAACCAGTGAAAATAGGGGGCTATGTGTAGACCAATGGTTACGCGCACAAAATGTAAAGCTGTCATTGGCTCCCAAACGAACCAATGAAAATGAAAAAGCTGTGAGTGAACCAATCGTTACACGCACATAAGGTAAAGTAGAAACAACGATAAAAAATAGTAAACCGAACTGGGAATTCTGTGCTTCCACAAAAAGTGTATGTGTGAAAAGTGTACAATAAAGTTGCATATACAATAAAGAAAAATTATCAAACAGAGTTAACGGATCCATGTTAGTAAAAAACATAATATAAGGACCAAAGGGGGCCCATTACCAATGCTGAAAAATTCAAATTATAAAAAACACATATATTCAATACGATTGTTAATCCCAAAAGGATGGGAACAATTCAAATTCTTAATCCAAAAGTATTCAGCTCGCAGTCTTTGTTTAGTGGGATCCATGTCGCGGCGTTGTGGAATCGTTTCAAGTATAGTGAAGCGTAGTTGTGATATTTGGTGACCCGCTTCCATCCAATGATTTGCTACAGATGATTTTAAATTCTTCATCCTGATATTGCTCTTATGTTCAGTAATACGAACTTTCACTTTACGCTCAGTTTGTCCAACGTATACTTTGCCACAAGGGCATTTAATGGCGTAGACGCAATTCGCTGTATCACAAGTGCTTGTGTGATTGAGGGCTATGGGGTAACCCTTAGTAGGATGGGTGAATTCTTTACCAATAATGACATTACCACAATGGATACAGTTTTGGCATTGAAGCATGCCGCGCCAATTTTGTGTTGATTTCTTAGGAACATTCAACAGTTCTTTAAGATTTTTAGAGCGTTGAAAAGCAAAAGTGATTTTATCATCATATAGATTTGGCATTATCCATTGTGGTAATGTCATTATTGGTAAAGAATTCACCCATCCTACTAAGGGTTACCCCATAGCCCTCAATCACACAAGCACTTGTGATACAGCGAATTGCGTCTACGCCATTAAATGCCCTTGTGGCAAAGTATACGTTGGACAAACTGAGCGTAAAGTGAAAGTTCGTATTACTGAACATAAGAGCAATATCAGGATGAAGAATTTAAAATCATCTGTAGCAAATCATTGGATGGAAGCGGGTCACCAAATATCACAACTACGCTTCACTATACTTGAAACGATTCCACAACGCCGCGACATGGATCCCACTAAACAAAGACTACGAGCTGAATACTTTTGGATTAAGAAATTGAATTGTTCCCATCCTTTTGGGATTAAAATCGTATTGAATATATGTGTTTTTTATAATTTGAATTTTTCAGCATTGGTAATGGGCCCCCTTTGGTCCTTATATTATGTTTTTTACTAACATGGATCCGTTAACTCTGTTTGATAATTTTTCTTTATTGTATGTGCAACTTTATTGTACACTTTTCACACATACACTTTTTGTGGAAGCACAGAATTCCCAGTTCGGTTAACTATTTTTTATCGTTGTTTCTACTTTACCTTATGTGCGTGTAACGATTGGTTCACTCACAGCTTTTTCATTTTCATTGGTTCGTTTGGGAGCCAATGACAGCTTTACATTTTGTGCGCGTAACCATTGGTCTACACATAGCCCCCTATTTTCACTGGTTCACTTCGTGAGCCAATCACAGCGTAACTTTCATCTCTGCACCATGTGATATAAATAGACCTATCCAGCACAATTTAACTAGCCACTTATCTCGGCATGAACGCTACACGCCGAGTGTGTAACTCCAACAGCTGCAGAGACCTTTTTTTGTCCTGAGTAAGTTTATTTAGTGATTGTTTTTAGTGTTTTAGATTTTGTTTCTTTACTCTACACCTTGTTAGTTATAATCTCGCTGAGTATAGTTGACACTACCATTTTCACTGATGTTTCCTTACCAGGTGTAGGTTGTTGTACCACCAATGTCGTCTGTTTTTGCTTTCATTTTAAAAAAAATATTTTTTGCAGCCACTAGGCATTCTTTAGTATATTTTTAAACGGTTAAACTTTTTTCTGTGGTTTTGACCTTAAGAGTTAACGATGATGTGTAATGCAATTTAATCTGTGGTTACATGCATTTAAAATTCATGATTAATTGACATATATTAGACTGTATGCTAGAGTGAAGCTAATGGTCCTGTCTCATTTACTTTTAGACCCCTGAAGAAGGGTCAGACTTCTACTTGACCCGAAATGCATTGGGTGGACATCTAAGGTTGTCATGAAAATTTATTTTCACCTCATTGGAAATGAACGATGAATATGATTGTTAATATGAACTGACAAAGCTTTGAAACTTATCATTTGGAGTTTAAAAAATCTTGAATAAAAAAGAAAACTGATGAAGAAACCAGCGTGTTTCATCGTATATTAAGTGCGCCCTTGTCAGTGAGAAGATGTTCTTTCTTACAACACATTTGCATTGATAAAGACACGCCAGGACATCGTGTTTCACAAGGTGCGCCGAAACTACACAGTTAAACCGTCCATATACCTCTGAATGCACGGGGATCACACAGTTATAACTAGAGAGTGTTATAGCATACGCACTAGCTGGTGGAATACAACACAGAGGTGTGAGGCAATCGGCAGGCACTGGTGGGTGTAACACAGCATTGGGCTTAGCCAGGAGCACGCTGTGACTCTCAAGTGAGGTTCGTCTCCTTTCCAGAGAGTAAAATAAAAAGTATTACACATCCGGCGGTGGATGTGTTTTTTATTAACCGTGAGGGGGGTTTCTTGCATAGTTTGGTCGAATTGTTGTCGAATCCCCTTTGAATGGCTTGGTGTGCGTGTATATTAAATGTGCCCGTCAATAGCTACCCATGTTTGTATAAATAAACGACAAGGGTGTCTACTTGGAGAGTACCCACCGGCGGGGGCGCGGTAGGGCGTCAGACACGTCAGAGCTTCACTAGCGGTGTAAATACATTCCATGTGGATTCATTCTATGCATAGTTGCCTTTTAATGAATATCACGCAAATCGTCATGGTGATAGGTACATATGGTTTGTCCAGCATGTCCTAGGTGTTTCTATAAATATATATATTTTTAAAATAGTAAAAAACAAAGGCCGGCCCCGGCGGATGGGGTCCCCGGAGCCATAAGTGGCCTGAGGAGGGGGGCAACGCAGCCCCCTCCTAAAGAATTTAAATTAAAAAAAGGCCATGACCCGGGCGTTGGGGTCCCCGGGGCCGATTAAGGCCTTGGGAGGTCCAAATTTATTTATTTCAACAACAAAAAATTAGGGTGCAGGCCCTGGGGGATGGGGTCCCCAGGGCCAGTAAATTAGAAAAAGAAGGGGGGCCACACAGCCCTCCTTCTTAAAAAAATGAAATAGATAAAAGACCAGCATCGCGCTGGAGGCCACGCCCCCTCCTTGCAGCACTCTGCAAACGCACCCCCTGGCCAGTTGTAAGTTGGGGAATAAATTCCCCTTCAATACTGAGGGTCCCTGAGGGCCAACTAGCCCAACAGGTATCTCCAGTGTGCGCCAGGGAGCTGCGTTGCAGACAAGTGTTCTGAGGCCACGCCCCTTTTTACACCTCTATGCAACGCAGCTCTGTGGCGCTTACTGGAGGAACCTAGTGGGCTAGTTTGACCCTAGGGAACCTTAGGATTCAAGGGGACTTAATCTCTCAACTTAGAACGGCCACAGGGCGCGTTTACACAGTGGTGAAGGGAGGGGACGGGGCCTGAGGTGACGTGTGCAAAAACGCCCTGTGGCGCATTTTAAGTTGGGGAAATAATTCCCTTTCAACCCTGAGGGACCCTGGGGGCCAACTAGCCCACCAGGTGCTTCCAATAAGTGCCACTGCTCTGCGTTGCAGAGAGGTGGTGCAGGCCGTGCCCCTTTTTACACCTCTCTGCAATGGGGCTTACTGGACGTACCTAGTGGGCTATTCTTCCCCCAGGGATCCTCAGGATTCAAGGGGACTTAATCTCCCAACTTAAAAAACGGCCACAGGGCATGTTTACACAGTGGGGAAGGAAGGGGACGGGGCCTGAGGTGACGTGTGCAAACACGCCCTATGGCGCGTTTTAAGTTGGGGAAATAATTCCCCTTCAATCCTGAGGGCCCCTGGGGGCTAACTAGCCGACCAGGTGCTTCCAGTAAGCACCACCGAGCTGCGTTGCAGAGAGGTGGTCCAGGCCGTGCCACTTTTTACACCTCTCTGCAACGCAGCTCTGTGGCGCATACTGGAGGTACCTAGTGGGCTAGTTGGACCCTAGGGACCCTCAGGATTCAAATTAACTTAATCTCCCAACTATAAACGGCCACAGGGCGTGTTTACACAGTGGTGACGGGAGGGGACGGGGCCTGAGTTAACGTGTGCAAACAAGCCCTGTGGCGCGTTTTAAGTTGGGGAAATAATTCCCCTTCAATCCTGAGGGCCCCTGGAGGCTAACTAGCCCACCAGGTGCTTTCAGTAAGCGCCACTGAGCTGCTTGGCAGAGCGGTGGTCCAGGCCGTGCCACTTTTTACACCTCTCTGCAACGCAGCTCTGTGGTGCATACTGGAGGTACCTAGTGGGCTAGTTGGACCCTAGGGACCCTCAGGATTCAAATGAACTTAATCTCCCAACTAAAAACGGCCACAGGGCGTGTTTACACAGTGGTGAAGGGAGGGGACGGGGCCTGAGTTAACGTGTGCAAACAAGCCCTGTGGTGCGTTTTAAGTTGGGGAAATAATTTCCCTTCAATCCTGAGGGACCCTGGGGGCCAACTAGCCCACCAGGTGCTTCCAGTAAGCACCACTCCGCTGCGTTGCAGAGAGGTGGTCTAGGCCGTGCCCCTTTTTACATCTCTCTGCAACGCAGCTCTGTGGCGCTTACTGGAGGTACCTAGTGGTCTAGTTGGACCCTAGGGACCCTCAGGATTCAAGGGGACTTAATCTCCCAACTTAAAACGGCCACAGGGCGTGTTTACACAGTGGGGAAGTGAGGGGGCCGGGCCTGAGGTGACGTGTGCAAACACACCCTGTGGCGCGTTTTAAGAGGTAGTTTTAATCCCCTGCCCTAATATATACTAGGGGCTTACAGAGGAGGTCATGCTGATCACAGGGGGACCCCAACGCATAGTGTTCCCTAGTGTGTGTAGGTGTTTTCACTGTATTCTGAGTGTCTTTTAACATAGCACTGGCTCTAGGACTGGTTAGTCAGACTCAGTTACCACCAGTATCCGTCTGAAAAAGTTGAGGGTACAGGATGATTTTGCAACAAGGCTTCTTTCTGCTCTTCTGTTTGTTCTTTCTGCACATTATCCTTCTTCCTGCACTTTTCTTCGTCCTTGAGGACTTCTGTTGTTTCTTTCTGCATTTCTTTTTTTTCTTTCTGTGCGTTTTTTCTTCTTTCTTCACATGTCCTATCTCTGTAGGCATAGTTAGAAATTAGCATTTAAAAAACCTTTGAAATTCACTGAAAAAACCATAGGTTTCAGGCACGTTATAGTTAGGAATTAGCATTTAAAAAACCTTAGAAATTCACTGAAAAAAACATAGGTTTCAGGGGCGTTATAGTTAGCTGGACTTTTCACTCGTACAAAACCATTGAAATTCCCCCGTTATAGTTAGTTCAGCTAACTATAACTCGCGCGCCTGCAATGCACTGCTGATGACATCACATATTACATCACTCATGACATGGTCAGTGACATCACTCATGACATCACTGATGACATCTCAAATGACATCACTAATGACATCACTGATGACATCATCCGTGTGATAGAGTGGCAGACCTCCTCTTCCCCTAATATAACCTTTGATACACACATTTAAAAATAGAAACCACAATGTTCAAAACAATGGACTTACCAATACCAGTTACAACAACCTATCCAGTAATTCTAAGATCCACATACACATCCACTCATTCACCAACAGTCCTATACAGTCACTCATACATGTACTCAATCATCATATGTACTCACACACCTATACATCCTGTTACACAATGCCACTCATCCATAGAGTTACTCACACACATAGTCACTCATGCTAATAAAGGATCAAACATCCGTTTACTTGCATATACAGTTATACACACACCGCCACACTTACTTCTACAGAAACTTACACATACTTAGTCTTTTAAACAATGACTTATAGAAACACATACTTATTCATACAGGAACTCTTTCAATCTCTCACTCTCACATATGCTCACTTTTATAAACCAATAGTCACATATATTAGTTTAAAACATATGTAGTTACTCATAAAGACACTATTGAGACAGTCTATCACTCACTAACACACCCATGCACACACTCATCCACCCATACAGTCCTGCACACATGCTGTCTTCAACACATACAAACAGTGAGTCACTCATTCATGCACCTATGCACTACGTAATACCCCCCACCGAACCATACAGACACTCAGACACTCATACTGATACTCAAAAAACCAACTAATAACCTATATAGACACTCATGTAGCTACTCACCAACCCATGCAGCCACTTATACACAAAGTGAGAGACTGATACAGATATTTACACATTTAAACATTACTCACTAAGCCATGTATTCACTAAGATACACTTAATCAGTCAGTTATACAATCAATTTTTCAAAAACAAATCATCCATTTAGACACTTATATACCCTTTTATTCTTCCATCGACCTTGAGATATACATATATAAAACATATGTAATTTTCAGAAAAACACACATTCACTGGATGATGTCATCAGTGATGTCATTTGAGATGTCATAAGTGATGTCATGAGTGATGTCACTGACCATGTCATGAGTGATGTAATATGTGACGTCATCAGCAGTGCATTGCGGGCGCGCGAGTTATAGTTAGCTGAACTAACTATAACGGGGGAATTTCAATGGTTTTGTATGAGTGAAAAGTCCAGCTAACTATAACGCCCCTGAAACCTTTGGTCTTTTCAGTGAATTTCTAAGGTTTTTTAAATGCTAATTCCTAACTATAACGTGCCTGAAACCTATGGTTTTTTCAGTGAATATATATATATATCTTTTAATTGTTGGTGCAGGTTGTGGGTTTATAGGGGTACTGGGTAGAAAGTAAATTCTAAATAATTTATAATTAGTTAATTAATATTTAATTCATAATTATGAGGGGGTGGGTGCACACTGCCTCACACTCCAGCACTCAGTTTGCCCTGATGCATCATAATAAATGCAGTGCATGATAACACTTTCTTTGGTGTCAGGCTTTAGTTTTCACCCTTGTTGGTGCAGCCAGTGCTGTGTATCTCTAGACACGTGTTTCAGCATAATTGTCCTTCTTCAGTAGAGAGCAACACTTTTTTGGGGGGTGCTGAAGATGCTGCCCAAAGTCTTCTCAGGTCTCAGTACCACTTGCTGGGCGCAGGTGCATCAACCAGAGCTCGTTAGCTCAAGGGAGTCTTCAAATAGGAGGGGGGTGGGTGCACACTGCCTCACACACCAGCACTCAGTTTGACCTGATGCATCATAATAAATGCAGTGCATGATAACACTTCCTTTGGTGTCGGGCTTTAGTTTTTCACCCTAGTTGGTGCAGCCAGTAATGTTTATCTCTAGACACGTGTTTCAGGATAATTGTCTTTCTTCATAATTATGTTAATTGTGCCATTAATATTTTTTCCTTACATTTTAGGTGTGGGTTTTGTAGGGGTATATGGTGGGAAGTAAATTAATTGTACTTGAGTTATAATTAATTTTTTCTTGATATTTATTGATTTGATAATTATGTTAATCGTGTAATTCGTTTTCTGTTAAGTTACATTTTAGGATTGCATTGTGTGTTTTGCGGGGTATATTGTGGTAAGTAAGTTAATCATAATTAAGTTATAATTATATAGGTTATACGTATTACTAGTCTCCACATCGTTTATATTCAAGAAAAGACATGGCGTGGGTTTCAGATGGGATTCTTGCAACAGCTGACATAGCGATATGCCCACGTATCACCTCAGACCACAATCCTCTTATGGTAACATTTCAGGTTATAGCGGGAGAAAAGCTACACAGACCATTTACTTTTCCAAAATACTTTTTACGGATGAGACATATATAGAAACTACTAGGAAGCAACTTGAAGTATTTTTCAGGAAAATATAGGCTCAGCTACTCCTGTTATAATATGGGATACATGGAAAGCAGTTATTCGAGGAATGACCTTGCAGTATATATTAAAGCAAAATAGGAAAAGGCAAGACATAATAGAGGAAGGTATTTTAGCTATAAGACAGGCTGAAATAGAGCTTATGAATTCAGTCCGGCTGGGATCATCTAACCAAGATGAATTCTTATTTGACTTAATTGATCTGAGGGTGGCTGCCAAAAAGGTATTCAGGGAAAGAATTGTTGCAAGATTTAATAAGTATCGCACCTCACAATACGAATTTGGTGAACATATGGGAAAAAAAGTCCTTGCTTATAAGGTAGCTGACGATCGGGCCAAAACTCATATTAAAGAAATAAAGGCGGCAAATGGTACAGTGTACACAGAACCAAAAGAGATTTTAAATCAATTTTCTGTTTACTATCAAAAATTATACACCTCTGATATTTTAACAAACGGAGAAGATATACAACAATTTTTGCAAAACATACATTTACCAAAGTTAAAAGAAGAACATATTATTACAATAGGAAGTGATATTAGTAAAGAGGAAATACTTTTAGCAATAGCTGCACTCCCTTCGGGAAAGGCGACAGGGGAAGATTCTTTACCTCTGGAGTTCTAGAAATTTTTTAAAGAACAGCTAATTGAACCATTTAGAGGGGTCATACAATATATTGGAAACCCTGGCATAGTGTCTGATTCCTGAAATTTGACACGCATAGTGTTCTTTTTAAAGAAAAGTAAGCCTCCTCAGGAGTGTGGCTCGTATAGGCCTATTTCGCTTATTAATTCAGACACAAAAATATTTGCAAAAATTCTTGCTACCCGGCTGACACCAGCTATGTCAGACCTTGTTTCGGTCCATCAACATGGTTTTATTCAAGGAAGGGAGACCACGGCTCATATAAATACTGCTATTTCTGCCTTCGATCTTGCTGAAAAAAACGATATCACATTAGGTATGTTGCTCTTAGGCGCAGAAAAAGCGTTCGATAGGGTAACTTGGAAGTTTTTATGGGCTGTACTGGCAAAAATGGGGATAAAGAACATTTTTAAACAGTGGATTCAGGCCTTATATGATAAACCGCAAGGCAAAGTTAATGTACTCAGGGATACAATCAGATGTTTTTTCAATTTTTCGTGGCACGCGACAAGGCTGTCCGCTTTCTCCCCTTTTATTTGCCCTTTATATCGAACCATTTATTTTTGCATTACAGTCTAATCTCCAAATCATACCATTACGACAGGGTGCAAGTTCATTAAAAGTTATCCCTTATGCGGATGATATAGCGGTCTTTACAAAAGAACCAATAAGAGCAATGGAGGAAATTGAAAATGAAGCACTTAGGTTTGGCACAATAGCTGGTTATAAACTTAATACTCACAAAACTCAAACACTTTTAAACTGTACACCTAGGGAATCTATACTTGGTGTGTGCGCTGTTGCTACGTATTTGGTGGTCAGATTATCCTCACAGATAAACAAGATAGTTTACTTGAATTATGAGTCTTTGATAAAGGATACAGCCATTTTGTTGAACAAATGGCATAAACCTCCTATTGGCATTATAGGCCGGGCTAATATTATCAAAATGAAAATACTCCCAAAATGTTTGTATCTCTTTAGGTCCATTCCTCTGCGGGTCCCTAATAGTTTTTTAAAAAGATTAGATTATCTCTTTAGTAGTTTTATCTGGGGCTACAAGAGGGCACGGAGAGCAATTGAGTTACTTAAATGCCCCTTTGATCAGGGTGGAATAGATTTCCCAGATTTCAAGATGTATTTTTGGGCTGCATTTGCGTGTCGTTTTCAAAGTTTATTAATTCCTTCATTTACTACCTTTTTTCACCAACTACTGCTGGCAGAAAATAGCTCGATGTATTTGTATAAAATCAATGATCCAAATTATTTTAAGCGTGTTAAATTTAAGACCCTACAGGATACTACGTTTATCTGGAAGGCTATCTCAACTAGATGTGACTTATCATGCTATCATGATAAACTCCCTTTGTGGGGTAATCCAATTTTTCCTGAGATTTTTCGAGATATTACAAGTAAACAATGTGCTAATTTTGGTACTTTAACACTTGGGGACTTGTATGATTATGGTGGTTTTGTCTCTTTTGAGAATTTGCAACTTCTGTTTAAGTTACCGGGGCATATGCTTTTTAAATATTTGCAAATTAAGAATTACCTCTTGACACATCTAAAACTGATGAGTATGACTAAATCAGAGATATGGGATCATTTCTATCAGGATAAAGTTAAATCTATGATAAGTCATATGTATACATTTTTTATTAGTTAGTGATGGCAATAAATTAGCCGAAAAGTGGAGTTTAATATTGGGAGAGGAGGTCACGGCAAACAATATAGGACATAGTCTAAGGGTAGTTAAGAAATCTGTATATGCAACTAATGTACAAATGCAACAGCTTCGTACTGTTTGTATCCTTTATTATACACCCGAGAAAATAGCCAAGTGGGCTGTTATAGGATCTGATAGTACGTGAGTAAAATTCCCCAGATGTGATCTTTATGCAGCAAATATTACACATATGTTTGTAACGTGTTCTAAACTTGATAACATTTGGCAACAGGTGGGCCAGATGTGCTCTCAAAAGCTGGGGGTAGATTTTTCCCCTACTGTTAGAGATATTATGTTGGGTCCTGAAAATCTTAATTTTAGACAGAACCGGTTACTTTTGATTTTATTGGTAATAGCTAGATTGGTGATTGCTCGAGTTTGGATCAGTCCGTGCCCTCCACTTATAAGTGATTGGTGGATGTTGATAAAGGAAATATACTCAATGGAATATGCTTTGGCAAATGTAAGGGGTATTCAAGCTTTGATTAAATTAAAATCTATATGGGGGCTTATATTCTAATGTATAGATACATGAACTAGGATTGATGGTATTGGAGAACCAATTGCCTTTTTTTTGTGTGATTAATGAATTGACTTATTGTTCAGTCTTTATTCTATATGGGATATATGCAATTCTCCCTGCTGTTTGTTGTTTATGCTGACTTGTTGATCAATAAAAATATTTTAAAAAGAAAAGTTTTATTTGGTAATTATGTTAATTGTGTAATTCGTTTTCTGTTAAGTTAAATTTTAGGAGTGCATTGTGTGTTTTGCGGGGTATATTGTGGGAAGTAAGTTAATCATAATTAGGTTATAATTAATTTTTACTAAAGAATAATTCATTTTTTTATGAATATTTATGTTTAAAGTGTAAATAATTTGTTTTTTAAAGTTAAGTTTTAGGTGTAGGTTAAGAGTTTTGTAGGGGTATAGGGTGGAAAGGTAGTAAAATAAAATCATTTAATAAATATTATTTTGTTAAATAACTTTAAAAAAAATCTTTAGTTAAATGCCTTTATTATTTTAATTATAAAAATAACTGTAGTTTATTAATGATATGTGTTTAAAATTGGCAAATGTATTTATGTATTTTTGTTGTTGTTTACTATGTTTTTGTAATTATTTTATTGTGTTGAAGAGAATTTGTTTCAAATATTGCACTGATAGGAGTCGGAAAAGTACATTTTATCCCTTCACAATTCAACATTTTCCCTACTGTTACACTCATTGGATTGGGAATAGTACATTTGACCCCTCCACAATCCAACACTTTCCCTACTGTTGCACAGAGTGGAGTGGGAATAGTATATTTTTCCCCTCCACAATCCAGCACTTTCCCTACTTTTGCACTCCTTGGAGTGGGAATAGTACATTTTACCCCTCCACAATTCAACACTTCCCCTACTGTTACACTGACTGGAGTGGGAATAATAAATTCTACATGTCCGCGATCCAACATTTTCTCTAGTGTTGAACTGACTGGGGTGAGAATAGTAAATTTTACCCCTACACATTCCAACATTTTCCTATCTGCTGTATTGACTGGAATGGAAATAGTAAATTTGGCCTCTGAGTGATGCAACAGTTTTGCTACTGTTGCATTGTGTGTTGTGTGAGTAGTAACTTTTATACATCCTTAGTACAACAATTTGTTTACTTTTGTATCAATTATAGTTTGAATAGTATATGTATTAAATGTACAAGTGTATAATATATTTTATGTTTTTACAATTTGTATTTTGTTTTGCCAGTTCAAAATTAAAATATTTATAATTAATGTTTTTGTGTAAAGTATTCTATAAAATTGTAAGAAATGTATGTTTACTATTTTATTTAAATGGTTTGTTTGTAAAATATAGTGTGTTATTGGTGGGTGTGTGTATATATATTTCCTAATAGTTATTTGTTATATTATTACATTATTCAAACAATTCTGAAATTATAATATACATTAAAATGATTAGTTTAATAGTTTTTTAACTAGATATATGTAAATATATTTATAATATATGTGTCTTTAACTAAAAGGTTATTTGTTATATTTGAAATATATATTCAATCTAGTTCATTCTTATTAAATGAATGTTACTATTTAATATTTAGGGGCCAATTATGTCAGGTGGAGTTGCCTCCGACTGACATCATCGTGCAATCGGGACCTACCGACCTCTGGTCGGCGGTCCCGACCCCATAATTAGAATGCAACTGCACATGGTGCGGTCGCAAACTCCCATTTCCCTACGAGAGCTTGTGCTGCGCCCGTAATCCATCCGTAGCACAAGCTCCCATAGAGAAATGGGAGATTGTGTTAATCCCTGTACCGTGTGGTAGGGATGAACAGGGGCAGGGGAGCATCCAATGTGTCCCCTTGGCCCTCAACCAGAGTCCACAAGGAGAAGGAGACCCTACTAGCCCCCAAACTGACTTTCCAACAGGCTTTCCGTGTCGGAAAGCCCGGCATGGAAAATCTG
This sequence comes from Triturus cristatus, assembly GCF_964204655.1. Classification (NCBI taxonomy): domain Eukaryota; kingdom Metazoa; phylum Chordata; class Amphibia; order Caudata; family Salamandridae; genus Triturus; species Triturus cristatus. Next base: position 904,086,284 of record NC_140593.1, read on the forward strand.
TTGGAAACCAAGCATCGTAATCCCAACGGTGGAAACGCCGTGCATTGGGATTACAGGACGGTCTCACACTGACTGATGGGCTCCTCGAGCCCATCGGAATCCAGCCAGAATGACCGGCTGGTTTCAATTCCGACCCCCTAAATTATAATTAGGTGGTCGGAATTAAAACCATCAGGTCGGAGGCTTTCCGACCAACATCAAAATAGTCCCCTTCATGTTTAAATTTGTATATATTTAAAAAACTATATTTAATACAACAATATTAATGACAACGTTTATTCTATAGAATGACAATATTTTTGACATCGATATTCTGGTCAGGGTATTTTGGCATGGGGATATTTTCATAGGCAATATTTTGTCAGTGAAACATTATTTGTGGCAAAGTTACCTTTTCTGCACAGTCACTGCAGATTTTTCGCATTTCTTTGCATTCTATTTTCTGCCCTAATGTGTGTGCTCTGCCCCTAAAATAAAACTGCAAAAGTGGCTTAATTCAACTGGTGCATTAACCTTTCCAGTAAGTGCATTGTAAGCTGGTGCAGAAATTGCACCAGTAGATGGCAGTTGTGAAATGATATGTGGACTTCAGTGTGCATCTGCACCATCCAGAGCTCTGGCTGGGCTGCAGTTTAAAAGCACTGCAGTGAAACATAGCAGGGAAAAGTTTATTTGCGATGTAGGAACACCTATCTTCACGTATTAGATACACCCATCAAAATGTGCCTTCTAAGCTGGCTGACATATTACATATGAGGAATAGTATGCCATCAGAGTGATACATTGTCAAGAATCTATTTTCACTGTGTAGGTGCGGCTACATTTTTCTGTAAAAAAAACATAGACATAAATACAATCATTATTTTATATCTATGCCTGGGAAAATACTAAAGAGGTTATTCAAAGGTAGTTTGCACTTATTCAAAAAAACAAATTTAATTTTGAAAGTAGAGTTTTGATAACTTTACTGCTAATAACTTTAAGAACGTATACTTTGTGCTCCCTGAGATGCTGGTTTAAAATGTGGCCTCTCAATCTCTGGCTCCAGACACTCATTACATATTCCTGGTTGGGAGTGAATGACCCTACTGCTCACAGGATCATTGCATGACTTCTTGGTCCAGGAAGGCAGGGGTGTTGATTGAGTGATACCAAATGGGGCTGTCAAGAAAGGCATCCATTTATTCCAAGGGTAATACTTTGTTTTCTGGCTTCAATCCCAGCAAGAGGAAAACAAGCGTGGACTCTAGCAGAGGGAAGAGTACCTAACCTAAACTGGGGAGTGGCTAAAGGAGGCTCCAGCTCCTACAGGTGGAGGATGGAAATGCAGATAGACTTCAACATGGCTCAAATGTCACTTTCTACTGGATCCCGCTGAAGCCCTGGCTATAGAGACATCTGGTGACTAGATGACTACCTTAAACACCTCGGGGCTATAGGAGGGACCAAGAGTAACGTTCCCAGCAGTTTAGAAAAGTGGAACTTTCTAATTGTTTTCACCTCTCAAGGACCGGAACCAGGTGTTGTGGCTTTCCCAGAGAGGGTGTGCTCTCGGTGGGGAAAAACAACTAGGTTTGTCCTACTTGTAGATTTCTGTTGTACTGAAAACTTGTTCAGCTAGATACTGTAGTACAGGTATTTGGCCTTATGGAACTCTACCCAGCTACAGTTTCCATCATTGTCCCTCGGATGGATTTTGAATACGAAAGAAGGGACTAAATCCAAAGGTTAATACTTAGACCTGGGCAAGGTGGCAAATGTATCCTAACAGCCAGAGGATCTCATCAGCTACAACATTGACTTTTGCCCTGCTCATAACTTTCATACTAAAACTAGTGTCTTCACTGGGACGTCTATTGACAACATATAGTACTTTGAGGGAACTTTGCTTGCTTCAGCATTGCACCTTATCCAGCTGGAAAACTTTGCACTCCAACAAATAGACTACGTCCTTTGTAAATCTTTGTCTGGAAGGACCCCTTTTGTGTACATGACCACCACTCCCTCACCGATGGTCTGAAATTACATCTAGGTTTTGTTTAATTGTGAACTCCGATTTTACATTGGTGCTTTACTTTTTCTAGGCATGTTTTTCCTTAAAACTTAAAAAATTCATATCTCTAGTTATTATTATCTGATACTGATCATTTTGTTGACTTTTAACCGATTCAATTATTCCCTTTTTTTCTAACTTAGTTTAATATTTATTTTTTACTTTCAGCCATAGGAAATTGTATTTCTTAAGTTGGATGGGTACCCTTCTCAATAATACCCTTGTTTGACAGTAAGGACTCAGGGAAGTGGAGGGACAAACAATGCAGCAAGCGAGAGGGAAGAGACAGAATAAATCATACACTTCCAATCTAAGATCACCTCAAAAATGGCACTCTCTGCTGCATCTTCATTAATTTGGTTTTAAAAAGATCAGATTGCTATCACAAGAGTACCACCACAGGCTTTCAGCATTACATCTTTACTCTTTCACCATAACTGGTCCTATTGTTTTACAAGAAGGGTCCAACTGCATTCATCTGAGGAAAATACATACATTTTGTGCCACACTCAGATGGACAGGTAACTTGAGGGATGATGCCATGCAGTGATTCAAGAGCTTTTTTTTTGCACCTCCAACAATTCCCTCATCCTGATCTGGGCACTGTTAATGAGGTCCAGAAGATATAGCATGTGCTCTCCCAGGTCCTGAATGTCATCTTTGAATATAAGTCCCAGAAGATAATTCAATTTGTTTATAAATAACTATCTGGCTTGTTTTTGAAATATCCAATTAAGTGTGTTTTGCCCCACAAATTTGCTTGCTGTTCTAAATTTAGAAGTTTGCTTGAAAGTCGAACCCTTCATGTTTATTGTTCATACATCTGTGCAATGCAATCTTTCTGCATTTTCACCATCTAAAGTGGTTTGTAAAACAGATCCCAAAATTTGGCCTGGGTTTTTGTACCCCACTACAACGAGATCGCCCGCTGTAGATAAATATCCAGGAACTGAAAGAGGTCTTCAATTAGATCTAATTTTAAGAAAGGTAACATAAATCATCCTCACACGTATAAATTAATTTCTTTCATTGATGTTATAGCAAAATTATGTTCCAAGGTTGTTGAGGAAGCCTTGGAGGATTAGGTATTAACTAATAAGCTAATTACATTTGAGTAATCAGGGTTTTGTGATAGTTCTTACACTGGGCATCATACATTTGTTTTGATATGATTTCTTTTAAAAAGGTATGTACAGGCACTATAGAAGTGTGGTTTGTGGATGTTAAATCTGCATTTTATATGGTCTGAATTTAATATGGACTAAAATAGGAAAGAAAGGACTCCCGTCATTTTTATTTTTTAACAAAAATGACTTTTAATCAAGTACATTCTGAGACTTGGGTACAGATGCATGAAGGGAACCACACTTTTAAATGTCTGACCTTGTTCAATCACACACTGTCAAACTTTGGCTGTGTCTAACGGTATCATTGTTCTGCTCGATTTTCCCGGCCTTCTTGTGAGGAACAATAATGTAATGTGACTTCAGTCTCTTATCATTCAAGTCTAAGGGTTAGAGTAGTGAATGGAGCCTATTTACTAGGCACTTCGACATGATTCTGTGCTCTTCCCCATAGATCAGGGCTTGCACACATAGCCTAGGGGATAGATTCGTTAGTATTAGGGATAACCTGTCCTGTAGTGAGGGTATTTCACGGAGCTGTGCTGAATTCAGGCCTGGTAGGCCTCAAACGGGAGAGACTCCATCTTTCTTTCTGCTCCGGCAGCTTGGGATGCTTCTAGGTCAAACGTAATGTTTTAGTTATGAGGTGTTATTCGCTTGGAGAGAACCGGTTCAGGCCGGCCCTTATCGAAGGATTGTATTTTTCTTCATGCCGAAGACACTACATCAGGCCGGCCGGCTGGGAACGTGTCCTTGGTACGGGGAGGTACAAGAATTTGGTGGGCGGCAGGTTACGGGCCGGAATTTTCCATGAGGAAACGCACCTCTATATTAGTGAAAGTCTGAGGCAGTTACATGTTCAGTCCGTAGGCGGCATCTAGCCGTTAGCAGTAAAGCTACTACTTATTCCAGGGAAGACAGACGCCATCTTGAAGGCGGAGAAGAACCGAGAGACAGATGCTTTCCTAACAGAATAGCCAGAGAGGAGAGAGTAGCCGATAAGGAAGAGGTCCCAGTGACTCGGAGAAGGGTGATTCCAGGCGAGCCGAGGCACAGACGAGAAGGGAGCCTAGATGACCACTGAGTACAGGCTACATACTACTAAGGTGATGTCGACCCTTTCTTATTAGAGTGTATAACTTAATCTTTCACTTTTCTTTGCAGGTTATGTGTTATATCGTAATGTTATGTGATTGTGTATGTAATGAGTAATAAAGTATCCAGTTTGTAGTGAACCAACATGTGCTGCGTGTTCTTGTATAAGAGGGTAGCCTATTCTTCTAGTCAGCTGCGGCTACATGAACAGATGTTAACCCTGATCAGGTAAGTGGTAACTGAATAAGGGAAAGAGGAGCCCCTCGAACCTGAGAACAGGCTATGCTCGAACTGGCAATCCTTGTGTGATCTGATGAATAGTGAGACTGATTCCCTTTTTGTATGTTATGGTGATCATAGGATGAACTGTCGTATGAGACTGCCGTCTAGGTAGAGAGGTCTGGGTTCGTATAGGATCGCGAGGCCGCCACTTGTGATACTGTCGTATGGGCAGAGAGGTCTGGATTCGTAGGGGATCGCGAGGCCGCCGATTGTGCTGAGACTGCCGTCTGGGTAGAGAGGTCTGGGTTTGTATGGGACCGCGAGGCCGCCACTTGTGATACTGTCGTATGGGCAGAGAGGTCTGGATCCGTATGGGATCGCGAGGCCGCCGATTGTGCTGAGACTGCCGTCTGGGTAGAGAGGTCCGGGTTCGTATGGGACCGCGAGGCCGCCACTTGTGATACTGTCTGAGACTGCCGTCTGGGTAGAGAGGTCTGGGTTCGTATGGGACCGCGAGGCCGCCACTTGTGATACTGTCGTATGGGCAGAGAGGTCTGGATCCGGAGGGGATCGCGAGGCCGCCACTTGTGATACTGTCGTATGGGCAGAGAGGTCTGGATCCGTATGGGATCGCGAGGCCGCCGATTATAAGAGGTCTTGGTATGCATAGTAGGAATCCCCTGTCCTTAGGTGATAGATATATGTGGTTGCAGGATTGTAAATAGGTTCTAGGGAGGGGGTAACGTTCTGGCTGGGTTAGTGAGGCCCTGATGAGCGGGTTCTATCTGATCCGAAAACCCAAGCAGAACATTTGGCGTCACGAACCGTTTACGAAACCTGTGTGCGTTGTGGTTGTATCGTGTTTGCTTTTGGCGTGTACGTGGTTTCGTTTGTATTTTATTTGTATATAATTGTTTGTTATTTTCTTTTCTCTTTCTTCTTTTTCTCTTTTTCTTTCTTTTCAAAGATGTTTTCTAGAAAGTCGAAATCTACTTTTAAGTTGCCCGTTGATATTCCCGGCTGGGATTCAACGCCTTATGAAGCCTTAGCCCGTGAGTGGGCTGATTCTACTGGTTTGAGTGAGAATTGGAATTCTTTTTTGGAGCTGGCGGAGCCGGCTAATGTGATTACTTGTTTACAGAAGGCGCCGGTATCTAAGGGTGATGAGCTTCCCGTTTTGGGGCGCAGAGGTTGGATTGTTCTGTCTGCGTACAGACTTCTGCATGAGAGGTTGTTGAAGTTACAGAACCTGCATAAGGATTTGGAAGCGAACTTTGTTGAGATTCAGAATGCTCATACTTTGTTGCGGTGTCAGAATAAGTTGCTTGCTGATAAACTTGAGACGTACCAAACTATTGCCGAGAGGGCGGCTGTGCGAATTGCTCGTTATAAATACAAGAATCGGCGTGGTCGGGTTTCGACGCGAAAGGTGCGTCTGGTCGTGGCGAAAGCCGGACTGGATTGGAATCCTGATGAATGGGATGGTAATATCTGGAACTCGAGTGATTCTCCTTCCTCGGGTGAGGAGTCTGCCAAGCGCGAGTCCTCTCGCTCCGGCCGTGCTTGTAAATCTGCTTCTTGCGCCTCTGATGGTGCACCCGTGATTGCGCTCATCCTTCGAGCGGGGTCGATGCTTCTTCCACTGATTGTTCCTCTACGTGTACTGGTCGAGCTCCTTGTGATGCTCGTCCCGCGGTCTCGGTGCATCCAGTTTTTCGGCGGAAAGTGCAGCAGGCTCCCGGTGCTCCGAATGGTATTGCTTTAGACTCTTTGGAGGATTTTACTCAACAAGAAATTAGTGATATTTTGCAGCGATTTCGGCAGCGAGCTGGTGAGCCCTTACTCACATGGATGGTGCGCCTTTATGAACTGGGCGCTGCTGGCATTATGCTGGATGCTGGCGATTGTTTGAAGTTTTGTTCCTTGAGTTCGGATTCTACTGTACAGGATCATTTTCGTAACTTTAATGCTGGTGGTCAAATTTCTTTGCTTCAATTGGCGACTGAGGGTTGTAATCAAAAATATCCTACTGAGTCTGACTGGCCTCTGAATGACAAACCGTGGTATACTTTGCGCGATGCTGCGCAACGTCTCAAAGAGGAGGTGATGAAAACGGCAATTTTTCTAAATACTGCTGACAGGTTGCTTGATGGTTTCTTGACATCCTCTGTGCGGAATCGTATTATTCGTTCTTCCCCTGTTGCTTATAAGCAGGTCATGATGACTTTATTGATTAATCAGACTGGTAAAATGTTATCTGTGGTGCTGGAATCGGTACGCCAACTCGGTGAGTTGGGTGAGTGGTTTAAACCTGAACGGCAGTCCCGGCCTGACACTCGTACTCCTGGTGACAATAAACTTACTAGACGTGATATGTTTTTTGGTCTTATGGCCGATGGTGTGCGGAAGGAGGACATTGATGGTGAGACTACTTCTCGTTTGTGGGAAATGTTTCGCAAACGTGGCTTGGATCGAAAGGAGGGTGCCCGGCGTGTTCGGACGACTGAGTGTGATCGTGGTTTTTCTGATGGTAGCGGTGATGACGACCGCCGTGGGCGCTCTGATCGTCGTGATGATCGACGTTATGTGCGTGATTTGTCCCCCCGTCGTGAGAGAGACAGGGAGAGAGAGGGGGAAAGAGAGAGGGGGAGAGATGATTATGTTAACAGCAGACGTAGAGATGATAGGGATCAATCCCCTGAGTTGAGAAGGAGAGAGGATCGACACATATTGGCCGATCGAAACCCGCAGTACAATGCAGGGAACAGTAATCCATTTCGTAATGGAGATGGATATGAACAGGAGGTATCGATACCTGGGAAACGTGAGAGTCTTTATCCTGATTTATCCTGGTACACAGAACACAGTAAAAAGGACTAGGAAATAGGTCAAGCTCCAGTACACAGATGGGCTCACAGAGATAATAGACCCTATGTAGATATTGATATTTATTGGAGACATCGTAATATCCAAAGGGCCCGAGCATTGGTAGATACAGGAGCGGAGGCCACTCTTATTCATGGAAAATCAAAGAAGTTTAAAGGTCAGCCTTTTACAATTACCGGATTAGGTGGAAAGGAAACTCCCGCAGTTCAAACTTTACTTGAAATGAGAATAGGTAGAATTCCTAGAAAAGAATACTCTGTATTAGTGGTGCCACTCTTAGAATTCATAATTGGAATTGATATTTTGAAAGGAATGACTTTGCACTTAGATGATGGATGTTACCAATTTGGAACTAAACATTATATATCGTCCAGGCCTGTGCGGGTTGGTCGTTTAAGAATGCCCCCCATAAAAGTTCCCCAGGCGACAAAAGTGGTTCGTCAGAAGCAGTATCGTATTCCAGGTGGTCATGAAGAGATTAGTACCACTATTCAGGAGTTGGTGGATGCAGGAGTTATAACCCCAGTTACTTCTGCTTGGAATAATCCTGTTTGGCCTGTACGTAAGAGTGATAATTCTTGGCGCATGACTGTTGATTATCGAGAATTGAATAGACACACACCCTCTTTGACTGTTGCAGTACCGGATGTTATTACCCTAATTGAAAGAATCCAAAAACATCCAGGTACATGGTATGCGTCCATTGATATTGCTAATGCTTTCTTTTCGATTCCGATTGCCCCTGAGTGTCAGGAACAATTCAGTTTTACGTGGAACGGGCGTCAGATGACGTTTAGAAGTCTTCCCCAGGGCTATGTGCATAGTCCTACGATATGTCACCGGCTGGTGGCAGAGCATCTGGCTGAGGTACCGGTTCATCCGCAAATTCAGATATGTCACTATATTGATGATATTTTGATCCAAGGCGAATCACAAGAGGAAGTTCAGACCCAATTGGATAGAGTCATTGAGTGCTTGCGTGAGAAAGGTTGGGAAATCAACCCGGATAAATTACAAGGTCCGTCCCAGGCTGTGAAATTTTTGGGTATTAATTGGCATGAAGGGCACCGAGAAGTGATCCCTCAGGTTAAACAGAAAATTCTTGATTTTGCAGTTCCGAGGAATAGGAAAGAAGCCCAAAGCTTCATTGGTTTATTTGGCTTTTGGCGCCAGCATATTCCTCATTTGAGTCAAATATTGGCCCCTTTGTACCAGGTCACTCGTAAAAAGAATGCATTTGAATGGGGGAAACCACAGCAAGATGCGTTCAGTCTGGCAAAAGAAGCAATTCAGCATGCTCTGGATTTATGGCCTGTATGTGATGGTGATGTGGATTTGAATGTGTCTGTACAAGGCCTTTATGCGAATTGGAGTTTGTGGCAGAAACAAGGCAAGAGTAGAGTACCGTTAGGTTTCTGGACCAAAAAGTTACCTGATGCTGGTGAGCGTTATACACCTTTTGAGAAACAGTTACTTGCATGTTATTGGGCTCTGGTGGATACCGAGCAATTGACTTTGGGACATGATATAGTTTTGCGACCTGAAATTCCTATCATGCAGTGGGTTATGAGTTCGCCGAAAACTCACCGAATTGGACACGCTCAAGAGGCGAGTGTGATTAAATGGAAATGGTATATACAAGACAGGGCACGTGTGGGACAAAAAGGAGTTGCATCTTTGCATGAGCAGGTGGCACGGGCGCCATCAACTGAGACTGAGAGTGAATGTTCCGTACCTTTAGTACAGGAGTCTCCTGTTAAGTGGGGTAAACCTTTTGATGATTTGTCCGCAGAGGACAGAAACCATGTCTGGTTTACGGATGGTTCAGCAAGGTTCATAGGGACGAAACGGCATTGGAAGGCAGTGTCCTATAATCCGATCACACAAAAATTGCTGAGTACAACTGGTGAGGGTAAGAGCAGTCAATTTGCTGAACTCTATGCTGTTTATCAAGTTCTGAAACAAGAGTTACCTGGCACATGTCATATTTTTACCGATTCTTGGTCTACTGCCAATGGACTGGCAGTTTGGTTACCGACTTGGCATTCCCATAGTTGGAAAATCCATTCAAAAGAACTGTGGGGAAAAGAATTATGGCAGGAGATTTGGGAAATGCTCCCACAGAGTACTGTTACAATCTTCCATGTGGATGCTCATACCCCGATAGACTCTCTTGACAAATTCTTTCATAATATTGCAGATGAGAAATCTAAAATTGCTGAGGCAGTGGTGGACACGCAAGATTCTGATATTGCGGGATTGGCGAAATGGGCCCACCAGAAAGCAGGACACTTTGGAGAGAAAGCCACTAGCAGGTGGGCTGCTGATCGAGGAATTTATATTCCCCTAGATTTAATTAAAAATGTTATTCTACATTGTCCCATTTGTCAGCATATCAGGCAGCGCAAAGTGCCCCAAATTGTTAAAGGTCATTTACATCGCGGGAAATTGCCCGCTCAAATTTGGCAGATTGATTACATTGGTCCACTTCCTATGAGTAGGAATTGTCAATATGTTTGCACCATTGTTGATACATACAGTGGCCTGTTGGTGGCCCTTCCCTGTAAGCAAGCTACCCAATTGAATACTATTAAAACATTGGAATTGATTATGATGTATTATGGTGTGCCATTCCAAATTCAATCTGATAATGCATCCCATTTTCGTGGAAGATTGGTACAGGAATTCTGTGTGGAAAACAATATTGAATGGGTGTTTCATATACCATATTATCCACAGGCCTCGGGTCTTGTGGAGAGGTTGAATGGCCTGCTGAAAGACCAATTGCGCAAATTAACAGATGACAAGTATAAGAATTGGCGAAATTTTTTGCCTCAAGCGCTATTGATTTTGAATAACCGTCCTTTTCTAAATGCTGAATCCCCACTTATGCGTTTGTTTCCTCCGAATGTTGATGCTAAGCCCAATGAGATCAGAGAGACTGTGATGTACTGGGAGATTACTCCCGGAGCTTTGGCTCTATGTAGAGCGACCCCAGGGTCGGCAGGTTTAGACTTGCATGCCATGGATGACACCATTATAAAAAGTAAAGATCGAGTCATCATTGAAACCGGTGTTGGTGTTCATATACCAACTGGAAATTTCGGATTAATCGCCCCTAGATCGGGGCTGGCTGTAAAAGGCATTCAGGTGCTTGGAGGAATCATTGATAGTGATTATCAGGGAGAGATTAAGGTGCTCCTGCTGAATAGCAGTGAGGTTGACTTACTGATACATAAAACTGACCGAGTGGCTCAATTGCTAATAATGCCTGTCTTCAGTGGTGAGATGACAAAAGGCACTGCCCCAACGTTGCTAACTGTACGAGGCCAGAAAGGTTTTGGCTCCACAGATAATCCTGGGGCCAGAGTTTGGGTGCAGTCGCCTAAGAATCCCCCTGAACAAGCAGAAGTCATTGCAACCGGTCAAGACAACACCATTTTAGTTATGAGACCAGGGAAAGATAGCTGGGAAGCAGTCCCGGCTGACAAATGTTACTTACGAGAATGAATAATGCCTGTATTTCTTTTTCAGATCATTCTTTGGACTGTTGCTGCAGGATGTGTCGGCGTTGGACTCCTTTTGGGCTGGTACGACGAGAGAGGAGGGATCCCATCAACCCGGGCTGAGTTGAGAACCCGAGTGTCGCGTTCCTTCGCTGCGTGGGATTCGTCGCCGAACTTTTGGATTACATTGGCCAAGCAAGTGACTAAAGCCCCTCATTTCTGCTTGACACCGATGAGATTGGTGACGGATATACTGGCAACTTGTTTGGTGGCTGTCCCTGCTTCATTGGAGACTTTGACTCATATTTTTAATATATCAAATGCTCGCCCCAATGTTCTTCTGGGCGATTTCGCTGCCCATGAGTATTGCCCCTTGTGTACTGTACTGTCAGACCCGATACCGCCCATCCAGTCCCAAATAGTTACCTATAATATCACACAGGGTGATCTATGTTTCTTCCTTACTTGTGATCCTAGGGTGATTTCTGAATGTATGCGTTTAAGATTGAAAGGTGCCACTTCATTCACCGCTCATGAACGAACTTTGTGCCTTCAAAGGACACCGAAAACATGTACTTCTGTTCAGAATAACATGACTTGCAAGAGTATGGTAGTTACCCCCAGTCACTATCGCACAATGTTACTACCTGCCGGATGGCTTTTCTCATGTGGTAATACTTCCTGGCGATATATCCCCGCAAATATTTCTGGAGGCCCTTGTGCCATTACTAGACTGAGCTTACTAATGTTCTCATCACATCCGAATGCCAACTCTCGTGTGATTCGAGATACAGTGAGGTTACAGGAGGATTGTGACTCATCTTTGCATTTATATTCCAAGTCTGAATACCTTAGCCTGGCTGTTTCAATTGTTGGTGTTCCTGCTTTGGCAGTTTATAATGCCAAATCTATTGGGAAAATGGCCTGCTGGATGGTAAAATCCATCAATCATACTTCTACAGTCCTGTCTGACATGCTATTAGACGCCCAGGGTGAACGTAGGGCTATCTTGCAAAATAGAGCGGCCATTGATTATCTTTTGCTTAAACATGGACACGATTGTTCTGATTTTGAGGGTCTTTGTTGTTTTAACTTGTCGGATCATACAAAATCCATTCAGGCTCACATTGATAAATTACATGACTTGACAGAAGAAGTTAGAAAACACATTGACCAGGGTTGGTTTGACTGGCTCTTTAATTGGTTACCTGATTTACATTTGTTACGTCGAATATTAGGAGGTATTCTGATTGCTATCGGCATTTTGATTTCTATCTGTTGCTTTATTCAGTGTATTCCTTCACTACTTCAATTCTGCACACCTGGTACTAGACATAGATCAGTTAGTCTTGTTTCATATTATTCTTCCACAGATATTAGTTCTGTTTAATGAATGTATAATAGACTGAAGTCAAGGGTGAAATGTTCTGCTCGATTTTCCCGGCCTTCTTGTGAGGAACAATAATGTAATGTGACTTCAGTCTCTTATCATTCAAGTCTAAGGGTTAGAGTAGTGAATGGAGCCTATTTACTAGGCACTTCGACATGATTCTGTGCTCTTCCCCATAGATCAGGGCTTGCACACATAGCCTAGGGGATAGATTCGTTAGTATTAGGGATAACCTGTCCTGTAGTGAGGGTATTTCACGGAGCTGTGCTGAATTCAGGCCTGGTAGGCCTCAAACGGGAGAGACTCCATCTTTCTTTCTGCTCCGGCAGCTTGGGATGCTTCTAGGTCAAGCGTAATGTTTTAGTTATGAGGTGTTATTCGCTTGGAGAGAACCGGTTCAGGCCGGCCCTTATCGAAGGATTGTATTTTTCTTCATGCCGAAGACACTACATCAGGCCGGCCGGCTGGGAACGTGTCCTTGGTACGGGGAGGTACAAGAATTTGGTGGGCGGCAGGTTACGGGCCGGAATTTTCCATGAGGAAACGCACCTCTATATTAGTGAAAGTCTGAGGCAGTTACATGTTCAGTCCGTAGGCGGCATCTAGCCGTTAGCAGTAAAGCTACTACTTATTCCAGGGAAGACAGACGCCATCTTGAAGGCGGAGAAGAACCGAGAGACAGATGCTTTCCTAACAGAATAGCCAGAGAGGAGAGAGTAGCCGATAAGGAAGAGGTCCCAGTGACTCGGAGAAGGGTGATTCCAGGCGAGCCGAGGCACAGACGAGAAGGGAGCCTAGATGACCACTGAGTACAGGCTACATACTACTAAGGTGATGTCGACCCTTTCTTATTAGAGTGTATAACTTAATCTTTCACTTTTCTTTGCAGGTTATGTGTTATATCGTAATGTTATGTGATTGTGTATGTAATGAGTAATAAAGTATCCAGTTTGTAGTGAACCAACATGTGCTGCGTGTTCTTGTATAAGAGGGTAGCCTATTCTTCTAGTCAGCTGCGGCTACATGAACAGATGTTAACCCTGATCAGGTAAGTGGTAACTGAATAAGGGAAAGAGGAGCCCCTCGAACCTGAGAACAGGCTATGCTCGAACTGGCAATCCTTGTGTGATCTGATGAATAGTGAGACTGATTCCCTTTTTGTATGTTATGGTGATCATAGGATGAACTGTCGTATGAGACTGCCGTCTAGGTAGAGAGGTCTGGGTTCGTATAGAATCGCGAGGCCGCCACTTGTGATACTGTCGTATGGGCAGAGAGGTCTGGATTCGTAGGGGATCGCGAGGCCGCCGATTGTGCTGAGACTGCCGTCTGGGTAGAGAGGTCTGGGTTCGTATGGGACCGCGAGGCCGCCACTTGTGATACTGTCGTATGGGCAGAGAGGTCTGGATCCGTATGGGATCGCGAGGCCGCCGATTGTGCTGAGACTGCCGTCTGGGTAGAGAGGTCTGGGTTCGTATGGGACCGCGAGGCCGCCACTTGTGATACTGTCTGAGACTGCCGTCTGGGTAGAGAGGTCTGGGTTCGTATGGGACCGCGAGGCCACCACTTGTGATACTGTCGTATGGGCAGAGAGGTCTGGTTCCGGAGGGGATCGCGAGGCCGCCACTTGTGATACTGTCGTATGGGCAGAGAGGTCTGGATCCGTATGGGATCGCGAGGCCGCCGATTATAAGAGGTCTTGGTATGCATAGTAGGAATCCCCTGTCCTTAGGTGATAGATATATGTGGTTGCAGGATTGTAAATAGGTTCTAGGGAGGGGGTAACGTTCTGGCTGGGTTAGTGAGGCCCTGATGAGCGGGTTCTATCTGATCCGAAAACCCAAGCAGAACAATCATGTATACCATTTGGTATTAATAAATGCGTAATGTAGTGGCACTCAATTTTTATGTATACATGTAACATGATCAGACACTACCTTATTTATAAATAACAAGACATTTTTAACTGGTCCTGGCTGCATGGCATCTAGAGACTTTATGCAAAAAAATTCTCATTGTAGGAGTTTTTTGGTCATGGCCATGTACGTTTTTTTCTGGTACAATTATTGATCATTATGTCTTTGTTCAACGAAATGGACAGCCGCCATGGATTTCTTTTATTCTCCCTAAATATAACTTTTGTTCTGTGATGCATTTTTTTCATTTTCCTCTTGTTTTGCCCAAGTAAAGTAAAGCACAGGGGCATTTTATTTTATTTTTTATTGGAGAGAGTATACATAATACAACAATATTAAATATACATTTGTTCGTGAGCAAGTTTAAAAAACCAAAGAGAAAAAAAAAAGTTCATTTTAGACATTTCATAAATACATATCTTACAACTTACATTTCTAATCAATGAATTTCATCCCCGACTAAACTTTGCAGTGTAATCCATTTCGTGCCCAGATTTCGCATCCTCTCCTGCAAGCGGCACGACCTTTACATTTATATAATGATTTCTCAAGATGATATATTGCCAATAAACGACCTAGCCAGGATTGGTATGCAGGTGGATCCGCATCCTTCCAATATGTTGCAATGAGAAGCCGGATTACAGCTATTGTTATAAAAACAAATTTGTTCTTCCGACAGTCGTGTTGCATCTTCTCATCACAGCCTAGCATCATTAATGTAGGAGTAATATTGATTCTGTTGCCTGTTACTGCTGTCAAAAACTCCTCTATTTGCTTTTTTAGGGGACCTAATTTCTCACAGCCATAAAACATGTGAATAATATCTGCTGGCCCTTGATCACAGCATGGGCATTTATCATCCTCCCTTTTCCCCCATCGATGGAGCTTGGCGGGGGTATAGTAGAGATCGTATATCGTATAGTAATGTTGGGCCTTTAAATTAGCTGCAAGAAATGTTCTCTTGGCTAAAGCTATTGATTGATACAGACCAACATCGGGGTCTCCTACCCAAGTGGCCCACTTTGTTTCCACTGACTCCGGGTCATCAGGGAGTGTATCTATCAGAGGTCTATAAAGATTTTTAATTTTTATCTGAGGCTGACACATGGCCTCTATTAGGGATATCTTATTCATTGAAATATCCTCTTCCTTGATTTGATTTAAGAAGCTAATGAGCTGTTTATATTTAAAATATGTTCCAAATGTTACATCATATTTTTGCTGCAGCTCAAAGAATGACCGCCTTTATTCAGCTATATATAGATCTCCCACCCTCAAGATTCCCTTGTCCTCCCATTGCCTGGCCAGTTTGTCATAAATTGATGTAGGAGCCAGGGAAGATCGCCACAGTGGTGTATATTTGTTATATTTTTCTATTTGCATGAGCCCAACCATTCTTTTCCATACTTTCCAGATTGCTACCATTACCTTAAATCTGGTCTTTTTATAATAGCTGGCCTTTATCTGTCGAAGAAGTACTCCCTGTGCAGTCTTACCTATAGCTAACTCATATATTGAAGGGAGATCCCCATTTACACCATGTTGCCTATACCCATTACCTACTGAAATCAGAAAAGCCATCTGTTGTAAAAATGTTGCATAATAGTAATATCTTAAATTAGTAGCTGACCACCCACCACGATCTTGCGGTAACGTTAGAAATTTGAGGGATCATTTAATTTTTGAGTATTTCCATACAGAATTACTGAAAATACCACCCAATTTCTTTAAAAATAGATCTTCAATTTCTAGGGGAATGGATCTAAACATATACAAGACCTTAGGCAAAATAACCATTTTGAGTATATCACATCGTCCTATAAGTGAAAGATGTAGTCTATCAAAACGCTGTAAGTCTGTGCTAATCTTGTTTATCATGGGTAACATATTTACTTTCCAGATGGAGTCTACGTTACTGCTAGTCCCTGTGTTCAGCTGGCCATTGCGAGGAGTTTCCTGCTGCTGCCTTTACCAGCGCTGCTTACCTGCTGTGCTGCAGTCCCCCGCCGCCGCCATACACACCAGCGGCCGCAGAGCGGGGACAGGGTAGAAACTACATCCCCAGCATCCTGAGCACCACCGGACCCGCGGACGCCCTGTTTGCGCCACGAGGCACTTAAAAGAACGCCGCTGGCTCCGCGTCGCGGGACGCGCGCGGGCGACGCCGGGCTGAGCCCGGGCAGAGGGTGGGCCGTCTGTGGCCGTCCGGGGTCGACCAGGGTCGGGTCGGCCAAGTCTCTGATATCGCGTACCCGGGACTCCAAGGTACTGCTATTGTGTCTATGTTTTAAGCCATGGGTAAGAGGAAAACTCCGGAGGGTGGGTCCGAGTCATCAAGATCTCTGCCCGCTAAATCTAAGTTGAGGAGGACTAAATCGAAGAAAACTCATCACCATGCGGGGAGTAATTGTGTGATGGACCGCATAGATGTCATCATTGATGAATGCGGGGACCTACTTAATCCCACCCCTCCAACTGCCGCAGGTGGGAGGAGGGAGATTGTCAGAGGTGTTGTTACGGTTCCGGACATGTTTCTCTCGAAAAAGGATATACCAAATGAGGAAATAGACAAAGTATTGGCTCCTATTACTCCTACTGCGTCATTGACTGTGGGGCAAGCTCATTCTCCCAAGCCTCCTCTTGCCTCCAATGAATTATCTGGCATTGTTTGTTGCAATAGGTTTTCTGTATTGAGTGAAATTGACATCGATACTTGCACCCCTGTCTTGCCTTCCATTGAACCCTTGGTCTCTAATCCGGGTGCCTCTGCATCTGGAGAAAGTTTTACCACGAATTTAACAGAGGTTCTTCTGGGGACTGAACCTAGTAATCAGGATGTGAAATCTCTAGTGGTGATAGTGAAAAATCTTTGCTCTTTGATTGAAACCATGCAAAATAAGATTGAGTTGTTAACGGTTGCTGTCAAAAAACTAGAAGAGTCTAATTTGGGCTCTGGCACCCATCTTGAACTTGATTCTACCTCAGCTGGAGGGGTTCTGTCTATGGCCCCTCCTGAAGCGGTAGATGGTTTACATCAGTCACTTAACATACGTAGTAAGACTCTGTCTCATGTCTCTTGCCCTCCGAGCAATCAGTCCCGTTCTCTAGCTCAATCTAGGGCTGATCATCACCCAGTTTGCACTCCATCTCTTGCTAGACATCCTGTTAGAGCCCCCCCTGGTCCCCCTGGTATGTGTCAGAATACCTTGTATGCTGGAGGACCCTCACTTGTTGACGAAAGATCTGGTATCAACCCTAGGGGTAACTTCCATCATCAATTACAAAATCTTGGGCCACATACTCGTGTTCCGCACCCTCGGAAAATCTATATGGTGAATGTCCCTAGTTTGTCCTCTGGGTCTGATTATGAAACCAGTGAATCCCTGACCAACAAGGTTATCCATTGGATTAGGCACGTAAGGGGTTGTTGCTCTGTAATTAGAGCTGACATAGCCAGAGTAAGTAGGATCTCCCAGGCTGGTAGAGGGATGGATTTTATTGAGGTTACCTTTACCGATCCTATTATAGCAGACAACTTAATTAACCTCGAGTTTAGAAGCTGTGCCCCGGATTACTCTGCAATCCAAATGAGGTCTACTACTACTTGTTCTTCTCGCCTAGATGGTGCCTCTAGATTGCCCCTGGGAGAGTCGTACCTAGAACAAAATGACTGACTGCGTAAAGAGTGTAGCCCAGCAGCTTTTCCTGTTTGCTCTTTGCTGTCCGATAAAGCCCCAAATGTTGAGCCAGGTACTTTGGCTAGTGGGGGAATGGAAGGCCTCTCCATAGACCCGGTAAGGGTAAATCAATTGAGTATTATTCCGGAGACCCAAGAGGTGGACAGTGCATCCCACGCAGAGTTTGGGATGCTTTTGTCCTGGAATATTGCAGGGCTAAAATCTAAATTGGAAGATCCAAATTGGGTATCATTTATTAATTCTTATGATATCTGCTTATTCCAGGAGACCTGGATACTTGAGGCCCAGTTTTTGTTGGGTTTCCTGAACTTCAATGTTTTGGCGGTCAAGGGTAAAAAGGGTCGCCCCTCCGGTGGTCTCACCATTTGGATTAGGCAGGATCTTGGTGTCATTGTTAAGGAGCTTCCTACCTCACACCCAGATATCCAGTTGCTTAACCTCAAGTTTAAAGATGGAAAGTTCCTGGATATCTATAATGTTTACATTAGAAGCACAGGTGGAAAGAAGTCTGATACCATAGGCCGATTGGATGAACTTATGCTTTCTTATTCCCAACACTCCCATGTTATTTTAGCTGGTGATTTTAATACAACCTTCGAACCCCTTCTTGGTGTTGATCGGAGTATTTCAGAAGTAGAGGATGACTTATGGGGTGTCCCAAGTCTAGACCTTGAACCTGCTATTCGCTGGACTGAACTAGCAATCCAGATTAATGCCCCCTAGTGACCCCCATTGTCCATAGTGGTCTTCCTCCGCAGTACCAGCAAGATGTAGTTATCACTAACGATCTGCGCCATGTTAAGTGGACTAAGATTGTCCAAAGTCAAGAATGTTTAACACGTATTTTAAATAGCTTAGAGCTTGCCTCCCAAGATTTAGGGGTCGTATATAACCAGTGTCTCTTGGAATCACATTGCATACCTGAAATGTCGATCCACGATTCTTTTTTCCTTGAACTTAAAAATATTTTTGTAAGGCCTTGCAAACTACCTAAGCCCAAACAAGATTTTTCAACACGATGGTATTCTACTGAATGTAGAGATGCTCGTGTGAACTTGGGAATTGCACTGAAATCTGGCGATAGTCTCAAAGTTCATACCGCCAGATATGCCTATAAGCAAGCTATCTTCAAATCGAAGAGAGCGTGGGACTCCCAAAGATGGCAGGAACTTAGGGAAGCAGGTGCCCAAAAGGATATGAGACGTTTCTGGTCTGTTTTTAGATGGGGTACTGGGGGTAACCCTGATCAACCCCAAAATTGGGTTTCGCAAGATGCTTGGGTCAAACATTTTGAGGTCCTTTATGCTGCTGAAGAAGATACGTGCCTCTTTTCTAATTATCAAATTATCTTTTACAAGGAAGATGCATTTTCCATAGGTGATGTTGCTATTGCCCTTAAGACACTGGTTCCTGGAAAAGCCCCTGGGATGGATGGAGTCCCTGCTGATATTTTTTTGAATAATAGCAAATCTTGGGGAAACTATATCTTAATTTTAGCCAACTTGATTGCCAGAGGTGCCCTGATCCCCACTTCCTGGAAAGGCGCTGAAATTATCCCGGTGTTCAAGAAAGGAGATAAGTCCCTCCCTGCTAACTATCGTCCAATCAGTTTGATTGATACTACGCAAAAGATTTTAGGCAGGTTGATCCTGAATAAAGTGCTGAACTGGGCTTTAGAGAATACAATCCTTTCCCATTTACAAGCTGGTTTTAGAGCTAGAATAAGCACCATTGACCAGGTGCTGCATTTTGCTATGCTCTACTGGAAAGTGGTCTACTTAGGGGGGGGCAGCTTATATGCTGCCTTTATAGATCTTAGGGCAGCCTTTGATCTTGTCCCCCGGGCATCCCTATGGGCTACTTTAGATAAGATGGGGATGCCTGCTGTCCTAATCTCCCTAATCGCCAGACTTCATGCAGATAATTTTGCACAGATTCGATGGGGTGGTGTCGGCCAAGTGACTAAACAGTTTCCTATCCAGAAGGGGGTCAGACAGGGATGCGTACTCGCACCAACTTTATTTCCCTGTATATTAACGATGTGGCCACATTACTAATAGATGCAAATGTAGATGCCCCCTCTTTGGCAGGTGGAAAAATTCCTATTTTAATGTTTGCTGACGATTGTCTTATAATTTCTAAAACACCGAGCGGCTTACAGAAGTCTTTAGGTATTTTCGAGGACTTCCGCTCAGCCCGCGGCCTTGAAATTAATGTTTTAAAATCCAAATTTATATCTTTTAACCAGTCGAAATCTTTTAAAAGTAAAATATATATGAATAATATGCCATTGGACCAGGTCCAAGATTTTACTTATCTAGGTATTTGCATTCAACATGATCTGGGATGGAAAAAGCAAGTAGATTTGGCATCCCTTAAACACTCCCAGCTCTCTGGCGCGTTAAGTAAAGAACACGCCAAATCCCTGACTAAACCTATTAACCCTGCTCTTCGGGTGTACGATGGTAAAGTGGTTGGTGCTGCGCTCTACGGAGTAGAGTTGTGGGGATTTGATAATGTATATAAACTATCTACCTCTGAAAATAGATTCTTAAGGAACCTCACTAAACTACCTCAGAGTACTCCCCTTTGCCCCCTGTCCTATGATTTAGGTATAAGGCCAATAGCACTAATTGCCCTGTTTCGCCCAGTTTTATATTGAAGACGCCTATGGGTGACTCCTGAACTTAGGCTCTTTGCTCTTGGCCTGATGGATATTATCAAATTGGACACCTTTCATAAGGTCAAGTGGCTCCGTAGATTGCGTGATTCGTTCCAGGACCTGGGCTTAAAAATTTTGTGGGAGGATCCACTAAACGTTAGTTTCCCGTCTAAGCAAGTATTGAAGGCTTTATATTGGGAAAAGGTAGCAACTCGAGTTTTTAGATCCACAGCCCCGCTTTCATTGTCTGGTATCTTTCTTGATTTTAAGGATACTATTTCTTTGGCACCTTTTTGGGATGACATTACAAATCCTCTGGACAGGAAGCTATATTTTCAATTCAGGGTTGGCAGTCTCCCAGTAAGAGAGTTTACATCTAGATGGGCCGTGTCTAACGTGCTTAATTGTCCTGGCTGTACTGCACCTATTGAATCGGTCAATCATTTTCTGTTTCAATGTCCATCCTAGGTAATTCCCCGCCAGTTCTGGTTAAAATCAATGTGCCGACAGCTGGGTACCAGAAATGCTAAGGCGGCAGTGCGTATTATGCGTTCTGCTGAAATCCCATTTGTCTACATATCTGTTGCCAAGTTTCTAGGAAGGGCATGGGTGATCAGGAACAAAATGTTGGCGGGATAACCACCCATATACCCTGTAATGTTAATCTTTCGCAAATGCCTTTATTTATTGTCTTAAACTATTTTTAATATGTCGTCTGTAATTGTGTATATATATAAATTTTGTATGCTTTTATGACAATCGTCGAATAAAGCTTTCTTGACTTGACTTGTTACTGCTAGTCTTGATTCCGAGATAAACCACTTCCTCTAATTTTTGAAAATCACAACAAGGAGTATTAGTTTTACATAGGATCGGGGTTTTCTCTGTATTCAATAAATAGCCGGATTTACGTCCATATGCTGTGGCTGATCTCTGAATTTGAGTGATTGCTTTCTCCGGATCAGTAGTTACTACCGCCAGATCGTCGGCATAGGCCATTATCTTTGTTTCATGGCCATTACTGATGACTGGTGTAATTATTTGGTCTTGAAAGATTTGTTGTATAAAACATCTATGTATAGAGCAAATAAATAGGTGAACAGGGGCACCCCTGTCTTGTCCCTCTTGTAATGTGAATGGAATTTGATTCTTGGCCCATAATGTTAAGTCTCGCAAATGGCTCATGATACATTGCCTGTATAGCTGTTATAAAACCAGGCCCAAACCCTCTCTGTACCATAGTTGCCCACAAATATTGCCACAAGACGAGGTCAAATGCTTTCTCTGCGTCTAGGAGGACCATAGCCATCTTCTCACCAGTTGTCTCCGTTATATCAAACAAGGCTATAGCACGTCTTATATCATTCATTGTGGCTCTTGTGGGTATAAAGCCATGTTGCCATGGTGAGACTAGACGAGCTATGATCCCCCCCCTAACCGCGTGGCAAGAATTTTTTAATACAATTTAGTATCCACGTTCATAAGAGATATGGGTCTGTAAGATGCCGGATTATCAGGGTGTTTCCCTTTTTTTTTTTAAAAGACCGCAATATATGCTCCCTTCCAAGACTTCGGAGGAGCTCCATTATATTGTATTCCAAGAAATAGATCCAAAAGCAGCGGGGCTATTTCCACTTGAATTGCTATATATAATACATGTGGAATTCTGTCCGTACCTGCAGCTTTTCCTTTGGCCATAGACTGTATAGCTAATAATATCTCTTCTATCGTGATCTCTTTATCCAGGTCTTGCTTCATTTCTTCACTGAGCCTACTCTAATTTCCCAGAATTGCTTCTGTTTCATTAGGCGGGACAGGGTCAAGGCTATCTTGCCGATACAAATCTTGATAAAAAAATTCCTAAACCTTTATAATATCTCTTCTTTTTGTGTGTGAAATTCCATCTTGATCTTTAATTTCAGTTATATTATTTCAGACTATACTTTGTTTAGTACGGAGAGCAAGTATCTTGCCTATGGTTTCCCCCTACTCCTATCTCTTATTTTTTCATGCCTGAAAAACAGCGGCCCCCTTCTTGTTATAATAGCTGTTTATTTCAGCTTTTACCACCATTATTCTCTGCCACAATGCTAGTTCTTCAATATCTTGTTTTTGCCTAATGCACTAGTATGGTCTTTTTCTAATTCTCCCAATTCTGTTATCAAAGTATTGATTTCTTTCTTTTCTTTTTTTACGGTCCTACCAACAAAGCTGACTGTTTCTCCACTTAAGCCTACTTTAAAGCTATCCCAAACTATAGAACGAGAGGCACTGTATCGATTCATATCATAATATTGTGTTACCCATTGTTTGATATGTTTAAGATATTGCTCTTTGAATAATAACGTTCTATCAAACGTCCACTTGAACTGAGGGCAATCTTCATTTTGAGATGGTAGGTCCATGACTAAAATATTATGGTCAGATAAGAGTTTGGGTAATTTCTTTCTATCTACCGTTGTAATCAAAGATGATGAAATAAGAAAGTAATATAGCCTTACACATTTCTTATGGGGATTTGAGAAATATGTATACCCGGGAGCGGTAGGATGCTTTACCCCACACATCTTTCAGATCATAACTGGTCCTCATAGCCGATAGAGCCTGATGAACGTAGGGTTTTATCCTGTGATATTTCTGTGTTGTATCCCAGCCTGATTCATAATGAATATTAAGGTCTCCACATATTATTAATGGGCTTGGCCATGATGCTATTTCTATTTCTAGATCATTAAAAATCTGCGGATCGTCTTCATTTGATCCATATATTGTACAGATAGTTCCCATAGACAACGATGCAATAGCCCATCTCCCCCATTTATCTTCTAAAACACGCTTGACAGGCCCACCGCATTTTTTAACATGAATCGTTACCCCCCTGATGATAGTCGAAGTTTGAGTGGAGCATGCTACCAAATTATATCTTTTTATCCCTAGGATATCCCGTTTCCCCCAAGGAATATGCATTTCTTGCTGACATATAACATCTGCTTTTTGCGCTCTTAATATTTCAAGAACCCTAACACGCTTTAATTTATCGTTAAGGCCTCCAACATTGAATGAGCAAATAGTGATTTTAACAATTTGTATTATGTACTTTTCTCAGATTTAATTGCTCTTGATTACTTTTACTTGCTCTTTCATAATTGTTTATTTTACCCTTTCCAATTTTTCCCCCATTTTTACTCTCCCTCCACCCTGTGTACCACACCCATAACCCCCTTCTCCCCCCCTTTCTTCCCACCTCACCCAACCCTCCCGTGCCCTTGACCCCCTCCACCACCCCGTCCCCTGTAGAAAGGCACCCAGACTCGTGGGTCTGTTGCGATGGTTGTTGCTGCCTGATCAATATCTTGTATTCTGGCAGCTAAGTCATTTAGAAAACTCAAAATTATATAGCACAGGAAAAAACAAAGGAAGGCTGAACAAAGCGAATACAAGCTGCAAGTATTTATCAGTCTAAGATTACAGATCCCAATTTCCTAAATATTCTTTAACCTTGACCTCGGAGGTGAAGAACCATGTATGATCTCCCTTGAGCACCTTTAAGCGAGCCGGATACAGCAAATATGCTTGTCCCGCGCTCCTGTACTGGCTTGATCATCTGGCGTAAGCGCCATCATCTCTACACCGTATAATGGTAGAAATCTGGCTGGACAAAAAACAAAAAATAGTCCCCTCCATTGCGTTTTGTTGATGGTTTAGCCTTCTCATTAATAGACTGCCGCAATAGAAAATTGCCAAAGTACACCAATATTGCACGGGGCTTCGTATCTGGCCTCATGGGTTGTTTGAGATTAAGTGGAACCCGATGCGCTCTTTGTATTTCTAGAGCCCAAGTCCGGAAAGGCCTTAGATAGCATGTCGACCATATATGCCCGGGTATCTGACCCCTCCTTTCCCCCCGGTACACCTAGTACCCGTAAGTTATTTCCGCCTCACACCAGTACCTGTTAATGCGGCCAACAAGTTGATTACCGCCCTTGAGAGCTCCGCCCAGAGGAGTGCAGCTTCACAATGGCTGGGGCCGGGACTAAGATGCAGGTAGGAGAGCACAGCTGCCATCCGGCGCCTTACCCTGCGCTGCGATTTCGCCAGTTTTTTACCTTAATTAAACGCGTTAGCTTCTAAAAGTACATGTCGATTTCAAATGCTGTCCTTATGCTGCCATTCGTTTAGTACCTGCCAGAATACTCCATGAGCAGGGAGCTGCAGTACGATCCGCTCACGCAGTCGCCATCTTGCCTCTCTCTACGATCATTTGGCCAAGCACAGGGGCATTTCAGTACATAAAAAGTTTTGTGAGTCACAATTTCCATTATGCTTGAGTTTGATAGATACCCCTTATTTGGTGATTAACCACAACCCCTTTGATGATGTTGTGACAGTAAACACAATGTTCACATGGTGTAGTTCCTCTAATTTTAATGTCAGTTTGTTTTGATGTGGGATAAGATCTCACTATATCCTTTTAAGTTCCTTATGTAAGCAAACAGTGGTTCTTCATAAACAGACTGCTGAAGCCCTCTTTCACCTGTACCACTTCCCATCTCTTATTTATAATCTTGAAGCCTGCACTGTGTGTGGAGAATATTGACATGAAGGTGGTTCTTGTTTTCTCATTTCTAACCGATTTCTTAAATTGTATTTCTCTTGATACTGAATCAGCTCTCATTCATGCTGCTTTAATCACAGATGTCGGGTGAAAACTACTATAAAATTGTTCACCATATTTTTCAGATGTTGAGATGAATACAACTCGGGAGGGTGGCCTTGTGCCCCCTCCCCATAATAATTACATTGGGTTCTGGTAGTGAGGTCCCTGGGGCCAAAACAGGCTCAGGAAGGGGGGACATGTGCCTCCCCCTTATGAAAGGCTTTGGCCCTCAGAGTTTGGGTTCCCCAGTGCTGTAAATAGCTTGGGGAAGGGCCACCCACTCTCCCCTTAACTAAAAAATGTGGGCCCTGGGCTTTCATTTAGTTTATTCTTTTTTCGCCAAATTTATTTTTTTGGCTGTGGCCCAGGAGGTTGGGGGTCTCTCTGGGTCCCCCCAAAGGCATAGTGAGGAAGGGTATCAATACCCTACCCCCTTATATTATTTCTTTTTATAGTTCGAGACAGGGGACTAAATCCCAGAGTTTTGTAATGGCTGTCAGCAACATTTTTCTCAAGGTTTCTGGCAGCCAATCAGAGCACTCGCTTCCGCTGAAGTTGGACTTCTGCAGGAGCAAGATGGCTCAAGAGAAAAAGTCAATCAGAATGCTCTACTTTTAAATTTGCGCTCCCTTGAGAGTCTCTAGAGACACTTGCGGACCCAACTGTCCACACATACAAATACTTTTAAACCTTAATTTCTCAAAAACTACTGAAATGGATTCGCACCAAATCATAAAAAGCACAACTGTGGACCAAGATCTAGATTCCTGCCAAATTTGGTGTAAATCCTTTCATCAGTTTTTGTGGTAACGCTTCTCAAAGAAGTCTTTGGAAAATGCATATGAATTTTGAATTTGGGACCCCCCCCCCTGTTTTCTCAGCCCGATCGCCACTGGATAACATATTGGTTACGTTTCACCGATGACATGTTTATTGTATGGGAAGGAGATCAAGAAAGTGCTACAAAATTCATCCAAGATATTAATGTCAATACTGCCAATCTTAAATTTACATCTAGTATGAGTAAAACAAGTATTGAATTTCTTGATATAAAGGTGCATATAGAGGATGGCAAGGTGCAAACAACCCTGTATCGTAAAGCCACTGCTGGCAATTCTACGCTACACGCCAGCAGTGCACACCCAAAACATCTAGTAAGAAGTATCCCATATGGGGAGCTTCTAAGACTCAAAAGGATTTGCTGTACACAAACCAAATTTGAAAAATGTACACAAGAGGCAGTGACAAGGTTTAGAAGGATAGGATACAATGAAGGTACACTTAGTGATGCGGAGAAAAAAGTGAGTGACAGACCCAGAGATTCCCTGATGCCGAGGGGGGAGAGGGATAACGACCCCCCCACAAGATGACAATACTCCAAGACTGATCATGACATTCAGCCAGCAGGAAAGGCAGGTGAGGTCCAATATCAAGAAAAACTGGCCAATTGTACTCACGGATGGAGTACTTGCAGCTAGACTCCCCACAGAACGAACCATAACATACCGGAAAGCGATGTCTATGGGATCTCAAATAGTTAAAAATAGCCCTGAACTCCGCATGAACAGTATGTGGCTAAAAACCCAGGCAAGGTTTTTTCAAATGCTCTACATTTCGAGCATGTAAATTTGGAGTAAATACCCCACACTACTCTACTCCATTCAGCCTGGGTGAGACTGCCATTAAGGTCAGTTTCATTTGCAGAACAGAATATGTGGTTTATGTCCTGACGTGCACGTGTAGCTTACAATATATAAGCAGCACCAAGCTACAAGTGCACGTCAGGATCCTGCAGCATTTGCGAGCTATTGTCAACAACGAAACCGCATACCCAGTCGCGCGCCACTTTAGGAGTGAGCACAACAATGACTTGAAGTGTCTGAATTACTTTGTTGTTGATGCGGTTCCCAGCCTGCGTGGAGGAGGCAATAGGGATCGTCTTGAGGTTCCGTGGGAATCGTAATGACACTTTTTGGGTGTGTTCGAATATGGACGAGTTTGGTATCTACGAACCGCAAATGACGAGTTTAGTGGGTGTACGCGTTTTCGCTACGCTGCTATGTACGGTTCGTCTCATTCCTGGGTATGTCCATCTGAACCCTCGGGTTCCATTTTAGATGCGGCATCCATTTTGTTTCTTGCCCTCAAGTAGCCAGCGAACGGACCTTGTCCGCTTCGTGACCCTGGGATTCCCAAGCTTTTGCGAAGGACACGTGCTCCTTTGAAGGTGTCTCTTATGATGAGGGGGCTGACACGGCAAGGGCAGATGGCCCCGCTCGAGGCTCATCTTGCCGTGCTGGTCTATTGTTTCAGTCGTGCATGCATTAGGCACGGGTCTTTGATCCTGCAATCAAGTTTCCGTTATTGCTCTTTACACTCTTTTTCAATCTGTTGTGCATCCTTGTTTTTCCTTTGCATCTGTTTCTGTCCCTTTTCCTAATTCGTTTACAGTCAGAATGGAATGTGCTTAAATGTGGGGATAATGTGCTTTTACAGTTGGGAACCGGCAATGCTGCTGTAATTATGTTCCGGGCTTCTGAAACATGAATGCGACCCTTTTGAAGTTTACTGTGGGAACTGAGTTGTAACCTTTTGTTCGTTATGTTGTGCAATGACCAAAATGTGTATAAAAGGAGCGATCCACTTTAGCAATTTGAAGCAGTCTCTCAGAACCTACACGTTGTGTACTTCTTGTGATTTCTGCATCCCTGCAGTAAATAAACGCTGATCTTTGACGCCGCAGGAAGTGTCCCGTGTCTCTGTGTTTTGTACGCCGGAACAGGTAACCCACGAAGGTTTCAGGTGTTGTCCCCTGGCACCGCTGGGCCTTAGAATAGCCCAGTCCTTCAGTTGGCGCCCAACGTGGGGCGACATCAGCGGTACCGGTCCAAATCACGACGATCGTGAGGAACTTCGTGTGAAATCTCCGAGGGAAGGTGCACCCCGCTTCATCGATCCAGTTGTCGAAATAAGTGGCCCGAAGACTTTTCCCGCGAAGATTCCCGCCTCCTGACGGCTGCGACGGACTGATGCCCTGACTGTCGACCTGTTTTTGGCGCCTGGCGTAGTCCTTTGTACGGCGAGACGATAGGCGGGCCTTCCTGGTGACGCCATTGCTCTTTCAGTTAAGTATTTGTGGGTCGCTAAAATTTGGTTGTTTGCATGGTTCCATTGCATTTGTGGTTCTTAGTTGTTGGTTCTTAGTTGTTGGGTTTTATTTGACAATTGCAATTGCCAAAAACCGAGGGTCTTGCATTTTTTTTGCGAGGACATCGTAATTCGATAGCCCTTGAAGATTTGTAAACTCGGTTAGTGTGCACGATGCCTGGCCGTAGTACTTTGTTTGGTTTCCTTAAATGTTGCAGCACGGATTCCCGACTGGAGGATTCATGTCCGATACCTCCGGTTGGAACTCCAATTTATGAGCTCTATAGTCGCCACGGCGTAGGTCCTATCGTATATAATGAATATTGGATTTGTTACACTAAAAATGATGGTGTTCTTAGTTGGCCATCGCATGGTAGTTTCGAAACTGCAATATTAGATAATCTTGAAGCTAAATTGTTTAAAAAGAAGGCTAGGCCGGCCATGTTGGATTCCTTTCGGTTATGGCGCAAAGAGGCCAAGCAGAAAGAAATCAAACAGATTAAGAAAAATAAGAGAGATGGTGTTATTACGGTGATGCGAAATGCAGAACAGTATCAGCGAGACAAAGACGAGAAGGAGCAGGAAGTTTCTGCTCGACTGTATCATATGGCGGTGGATAAATGTTATCCGGTTTTACCGTCTAGTCCTGATAAGACGGGAGAAGAAGTGGTAGAGGATCCATTATTGTCTTATCTGTTGAAATCACCACCTCCCTATGCTCCAGATACTGTGGGTCCTGTGATTCCCCTTGTTCCTCAACCTGTTGTTCTGGCGGCTGCTGGTCAGCCTGTCGTTCCTCCTGTTCTTCCGAATCCCCTTGTGCCGCAAATTGTTCATCCTCCTTTACCCGCTCTTTCTCCTACTGCTTCTTTGCCAGTATCTCATCAGGCCCATCTTACTACTACTCCTGTTACCCCGACTACCGCTACTGTTTCTACGTTTACTCCTAATATCGTTGCTTCTGTGCTTCCTTCTTCTTCTCCTTCCATTCGTAGTCGTATATTTAATGCTGTTGCTACTCTCTATTCTCCACTTTTTGGACCGGTACTCGGGTCCGATCTTTCTGATGTCGCTCAGAGGCGCAGTCAAATTCCTGATGGTAGGGAACGTGAGTCGTTAGTGAAAATGGCGCGTAAATGGATTAGGCATCCTGTGAAGTACACTTCGCGTATAGTTTTTGAGACATTTTCCCAGTTTAATGAGCCCACACAAAGATTTGTGTTCGAGGAAATGTGTAAATCCTTGAGAGAAGAGTGGGATAATGAGGAGGTAGATAATGTACCGCCCGAGCTCACTGAGCTTCAGAATCAATTTTCGACCGGTATGATTGTGGGTGGTAATGTCCGACGTGCTTTAGAGCGTCTGTTATCTTTTCGATCTACAGTACAACCTCGAGCATTGTTTAAGGACGAAACTGAGGAGTGGATGGCACAACCTGGTCAGTATCCTATGCGGGAAGTTCCCCCAGTATGGATGCCAGGTGATCCTGCTGCTAATCCTGCTATTCCACCACACTTTCAGAGAGTTTGGATACACCTCCCGTGGAAGCGATCGGAAGTTTTGCAGGTAAAGCAAACCTTGCCTGACCCTCGCAAAAATCCTGCAGGTTATTATAAGGAGTTGTCCCAATTAGTGGATGCTACTGTCATGAACCTTGCCGATAATGATATGTTGTTTGGTAATGTGGTACCTCAACCAATTTGGGCGAAAATCCGTCAAGAGAATCACGCCGCTGAGTTAGGCGGTGATTGGGCTGCTCTTGCGGCGGCTGACGGACGGCAGGTTGGTGGGGCTAAACCTGAACAGCTCATTGAAAATCTGCCCCAGAGGATAATTACGCTTATGAAGACACTTATGCCAGCAATACGCGTCAATTGGGACAAATTGTCTGCGTGCAAACAAAAGAAGGACGAGAGTGTCTCCGATTTCTTTACGAGATTTGAGGAGGCATTTATCGATCATAGTGGTCAGGATATGAGCTCTGAGGGAGGTCAGCAATTGTTTGTTGATAAATTTGTATCGAAT
Source organism: Triturus cristatus (assembly GCF_964204655.1). Lineage (NCBI taxonomy): Eukaryota > Metazoa > Chordata > Amphibia > Caudata > Salamandridae > Triturus > Triturus cristatus. The sequence goes on from NC_140593.1 coordinate 904,116,665, forward strand.
TTGTTGCCTGAACTAAGCAACAAATTGAAGAATTCTGAAAGTTCGTGGGCCGTTTCTACCACTGCTCAGATATTAGCCACGGCCCAATACTACGAAAATAGAGAGAAAAAAGAAAGCGAACGCGCGGATAAGAAAACGAAGGATCTTAAAACTAAGGTCTTATTGCAGCAAGCGTACCCTCCGCGCTCGAACCAAAATGACTCGCAACAGCCAAATCGATTACAATCGCAGTTTTCTAGATCGCAGTCGCGTACTGACTCCTCTACACCTCGCTTTGTGTTGGGATATAATCAATGCGCATATTGTAGGGGTGAGGGCCATTTGAAGTTTAATTGTCCAGTTTTGCGTGACCGAAACAATGGTGTTTCGGCTCGAGGAGGTCGCAGTGGTCCTCAACAAGCGTCACGTGGTAGAGGTCGTGGTGTTACTCAGAATCAGAATGAGCGTTTTGCTACTTCATCAGACTCGCAAAATTGCTTTGATCGGCGCGATCCATCGTCTGGTAGATCTGCACAGTATCATGTGGACGACTATTATGTCGAGCATGATGTTGCTGCTGGCGGTAATTACTAGGACAGCCATAGACAAAGAAAGGGAGAAGTATCAGTTCCGGTTGATCAGAGAGGGCCTTATGTCGCAGTTGCCACATTGGGCGTAGTTGAGCCTTTTCTGTTGGACACTGGTGCAGCGAAAAGTTCCATCATGCATTCGAAACTCCCTGGCGCGCCTTTGTCTGGCTTAACGAACGTTTCCGTTGGATTCTCTGGCGCCCCCGTTAGCAATCCAGTTTCTAGCCCTTTGCCCCTTACAATTGGATCTCGTGAGTTAGAAGCCCCGTTGATTTTGACTACTGGTTGTGGTGAGAATCTTTTGGGCCTGGATTTATTGAAGCGGTTATATGCGATTTGTACTGTTCTCCTGCGGGAGTGGAGCTTACGTTGGGTCAGAGAGTGGTCTCTCCTATGTATTTGTCGACTGATAAGCTCCCACCGGAATTGAGTTCTCTTCCTGAGTCTTTGTGGGCGACAGGTCCCAATGATGTGGGCCTGCTGGATATACCACCTTATGTTGTTCAATTGAAATCAAATGTGCGACTGCCATGCATTCCCCAGTATCGTATCTCCCTTGATGGAGAACGAGCACTATTAGCGATCATTTACGATTTGGTCGATAAAGATGTTATCGAAGAAACTCGGGGTAACGTGTGTAATAGTCCTGTGTTACCTATTTTGAAACAAACTGATCCATCCAAGCCTCCTGTGTATCGTTTTGTTATTGATTTAAGGGAGGTGAATAAAATTGTTGTTCCCCAGTTTCCCGTGGTGCCTGACATTACGGCTTTGCTGACTCTGATTCCAGCTTCTGCATCATGGTTCTCGGTAATCGATTTGAAGAATGCCTTCTTTAGCATTCCAATTGCTGAGGAAAGCAGAGATCTATTCGGTTTCTCATTAGGTGGTCGCAGCTTCAGGTTCAAACGCGTACCTCAGGGTTACTGTGAGAGTCCATCGATCTACAGCCAAGCTCTTAAGAGTCAACTTGATGCGTTTGTGTTGCCGGCTGGTGCGGCTTTGATTCAGTACGTTGACGATCTGTTGGTAGCTGCTGACACTGAACAGATTTGCAGAACTGCTACAGTATCACTGTTACAGCATCTATGTGATTTACATCACAAAGTGTCACCTTCTAAACTACAATATTGTTGTCAAGAAGTAACCTATCTAGGTCACTTATTGTCAAAGGCGGGAAGAAGATTGACCCCAGAAAGAATCGCAGCAATTGCTCGAATGACTGTGCCAACAACTCAGAGAGATGTGCGTGCCTTTCTAGGTATCACGTCATACTGCAGGCAGTGGATTCCGAACTTTTCACTGTTAGCGAAGCCATTGATAGCTCTCACGTGCAAGGATGTTTCGACTCCTTTGCCATGGACGGAAGAATGTCAGAAAAGTTTTTCTGAACTACGTGATGCACTGTGTTCGGCTCCTGTGTTAGGTACTCCTGATTACAGTAAACTATTTACACTATACGTTCACGAGAGAGAAGGTTGTGCGTTGAGTGTTTTGACGCAACAATTTGGTGGTAAGCAGCGTCCATGTGCATATTTTTCCTCGACTTTAGACCCGGTAGCTAGAGCGTTGCCAAGTTGCTTGAGGGCGACAGCGGCAGCTGCGGTGTCTATTCGACAATCCGCAGGTCTGGTCATGGATAATATGCTCATAGTGATGGTTCCGCATGCAGTTGACACTTTCCTGAATCGGACAAAAACTCAACATCTGACGAGTGCAAGGTTGTCCGGCTATGAGCTGCCACTTTTGGCAAGTCATATACAGATCAAGCGTTGTAATGTGCTGAATCCGGCGACATTGTTGCCGACTAATATGGAATCAGATGATGTACCACCACATGGTTGTTATTTACGAACTGAGGAAGAAACGAAGGGTCGTGTGGACCTGAAAAACACTCCATTGATAGACCCCGATGGCACTTTGTATGTTGATGGTTCATGTTTTAAGTTGCCGAATGGTGATGTGACGACTGCGTATGCTGTAGTGACGTTGAGCACGGTTGTGGAAACTGCGAGATTGAGTCAGAATTCAGCGCAAGCGGCAGAGTTGATTGCATTGACAAGAGCGTGTGTTTTGTCTAAAGGAAAGCGAGTGAATGTGTTTACCGATAGTCAGTATGCATTCGGTGTTGCACATAGTTTTGGTCGGTTGTGGAGAGAAAGAGGATTTATGACATCGCATGGTACGAAGATCCAACACAGACAGCTCGTGAACGATCTTTTGGATGCACTTACATTGCCTAAACAGGTAGCGATCGTTAAATGTAGTGCGCATCGAAAGGTTACGGATGATGTTGGTCGTGGTAATGCATTTGCGGACGAGATTGCTAAGGAAACGGCTAAGAATCTTGCAACCCGAATGTATGTTACGAGTTCAGTGAGGTGGCCGACGGAGACTGGTATGTGTGAAGATACTGTTGAGAGCGTGAAAGCAATTCAGAATGAGGCCACTGAAACTGAAAAGACCAAGTGGAAAGAAAACACGGGAAAGTTGGACATGCATGGATGTTGGGTTGACTTGTCGGAATGTCAGAGGTGGATGTTACCGGATGCATATGTGCTAGCTGTTGTGACTATGGCTCACGGTTTGTCACACATTAGCGCGAAAGGTATATGTAAGTTGTTGTCTCCTTTATGGAAGAATGATGGTATTGCTAAATGTGCTGAGAGGGTGGTTAAAAATTGTATGGTGTGTTTGATGCATAATCCTGGCAAGGGCACCCCCACTCCACCCGGTCATTTTGCTCCTCCTGCCTATCCCTTTGAGGTTATCCAACTGGACTTCATCCATATGGAGAGATGCAATAATCTGAAGTACGTTTTAGTTGTGGTTTGTGCGTTCTCCAGATGGATCGAGGCCTATCCTCTTAAGGATAATACTGCCCTGTCCACAGCGAAAGTCCTACTGAAGGAATACTTTCCTCGGTATGGAATGCCATGGATTGTGTGGTCAGATAACGGAAGCGAGTTTGTGGGAAGTGTGATGCAGAGTGTGTGTAAGGGCCTTGGAATTCGACAAAAATTCCATAGTGCCAATCATCCCCAGGCAGCGGGTTTGGTTGAAGGGTACAATGGTACTCTGAAGCTGAAACTTGCGAAGATACAAGCTACGACTGGTTTGTCATGGCCTGATGCCTTGCCTCTGGCTCTCTTATCAACCAGAGCGACTGTACACTCTCGAGTAGGGCTCAGCCCATATGAGATTGTGTTCGGCCGCCCTGCGAACATTTGGGGAGTCCCGAGACCTAAGGCCTTTGATAGTCTTGAGTATCCAATGCTGATTGATTATCTTCATGATCTGACTGCTAAACTGAGGTTAATTCATCAACAGGTCTTTGAAGCTTTACCGGCACAGACAGAGGGTCCTGGACATCGGCTTCAACCGGGTGATTGGGTTGTTACCCGCAATTTTGGCAGAAAACGTAACCTGGAGCCGAGATTTGTGGGACCCTTCCAAGTGTTGTTGGCTACGAGGACTGCAGTTCGGTTGGAAGGCAGAAAGAACTGGGTGCACGCCACCCATACCAAGAAGGTTCCGATCCCTTCACCAGCAGACAATTGTGTGAGAACTGGTATTGTGGCAACGGAAACCGAGACCCCTCTATGCTTTGTGCCATTTAGTGATGCTCAACCTGTAGGAGACAATTCATTGCAGCCAGACACATCTGTTGAGTCGTCAGTTGTGGAGAACTCAAGGTCTGAGTTGTCATCTAATCGACTGAACATTGTTTCACCAGCTGAACAATTATTTGAAGAGCAGACTCGACCTGGAAGAAGTCGATATTTTCTTCGTCCACGTAACAAAGACTAATAAAATTTTTCTTAAATTTTCCTTTACTGCTGCCACGAACATTAAGAACAATTACATCCTTTTCTGATTTTTTTTTTTGAGTTTCTTTTTATGTGTGCTTTTCACAGCTGAAGAGATTTCTATTAAGCTGAGTGTTTAAGAAAACCTATCATCCGGGTTAACCGTAGGGCCGTGCGGGTACTTCTTTCTGTTTAGCAGGTTCCTGACACTAGGTCGGTTACTTTTTGTCGATTCCTGGGAACTCCTGGGAATTGATAATCGCTACTCAGAACGAAGTGCGTCAAGTATGTCACGGACGGTTTTTAGAGGATGGCATTCTCTAAGCTGTTGGAAGTAGAAAAGATGTCAGCGCAAAGATCAAAATTGCATAAGATTGTACGAACAAAATGTTTTTTGTTTCAGGTATTTCTACTGTTTCTGACTGTTTCTATGTTATTGGTGGGTGGAGTGTATTTTGGAATACAGTCGTTATTGCCTTCCATTTCACCTACTCTTCCTCCTAAACCAAGCTCTATTACCACTGCTTCTCCACATTCCTTTCATCTTCTGCCCCAACATGAACAGGTTAGACGTGCGGAATTCATGAATAACTCCTTTGTTCAACTCCTACATCAGCATCAGTTGGTGATTAATACTACCAACTGTTGGGTGTGCGGGTTAATGCCACATACCATGGATAGGGGTATTCCGTATCTGGTTCTTCCTTATAGCTCCCAAGGGTCAGCTCGAGCATTCCAAACTATGTTTCGTAGTGCACTAGATTCCTACCCCAGTCGAGAGCCACGTTCTGCAAACTTTGGTCCTGGTCCGTACCACAAGCCTTTGGCGATCGCAATTGCTGATTTAGATAGAGATATTTTTGATGCATCGCTTATTCCAGATGAAGAGGTGCAAGCATATAAGGATCTGAGTGAGGCTGAATATAGTATGTCAGTGGGTGATAGACAGCTTAAGAGCTCGTCTCCAATATGGATCGTACCCCACCTCGGTAATTTCTGCTTGAAAGGTTTGGGTCGAAATCCGAGAGCACAACTTGGGAACAGTGCTTGTACTGATACGTATGTTCTACCGATGCTCTCTTCCCCTGTTTTTCTGACTGCTAAGGGTACCTATTTTGTATGTTATGAACGTGCATATACATGGTTGCCCCGTGACTTCTCGGGTACCTGTTATATTGCGAATCTTTTGCCACCGACTTTTACAGTTGCCTCAGATTATCACAAAACTAGAATTGTGAGGGGCGTTATTAGCGAAGAGGACACTGCCGGTCAAGAAGCAGGAGACTTCTTTAAGGGTTTCCTGCCATTTTGGGGACCTATGGTTAATAGTAGGAACCTGAGACAGTTGACCCGTGTGGTGGAATCAACTGCTAACATAACTGCGAGTGCTCTTGGTAATTTAACAGCAGAACTTCAGGCGGATAGACTTATGACGTTGCAGAACCGCATGGTTCTAGATGTTGTTCTTGCAGATAAAGGTGGTGTGTGCAAAGTTATCCATTCGAGTTGTTGCATTTTCATCCCTGACAACGCTCCGACTGTTTACCAAGCCATCTCGAAGTTACATAAGATCTCCGAGTCCATACACGTGGACGAAGGTAATTGGACACTTCTAGGATGGTTTTGGGGCCTGATATCAACTTGGGGTTGGAAGATTCTGATGATCGTAGGGGTTGTTGTAACGTTTCTATTCACGTGTTGTCTTTGTGTGCAGTGTGGTCCTGCCTTATGTGGTCTTTGTGCTACAACGTGTATAAGACGGCCATCTGTTACCAAGGAGACATTAGTGGATAGAATGATGTTCCAGCAACAGCTGAACGATTTGATGAATATCGAAATCGATTCTGATCTCGACTAGTGCTTGCCTACATGAGGGCAAAAGGAGCGTCTGAGGTTCCGTGGGAATCGTAATGACACTTTTTGGGTGTGTTAGAATATGGACGAGTTTGGTATCTACGAACCGCAAATGACGAGTTTAGTGGGTGTACGCGTTTTCGCTACGCTGCGTTCGTCTCATTCCTGGGTATGTCCATCTGAACCCTCGGGTTCCATTTTAGATGCGGCATCCATTTTGTTTCTTGCCCTCAAGTAGCCAGCGAACAGACCTTGTCCGCTTCGTGACCCTGGGATTCCCAAGGTTTTGCGAAGGACACGTGCTCCTTTGAAGGTGTCTCTTATGATGAGGGGGCTGACACGGCAAGGGCAGATGGCCCCGCTCGAGGCTCATCTTGCCGTTCTGGTCTATTGTTTCAGTCGTGCATGCATTAGGCACGGGTCTTTGATCCTGCAATCAAGTTTCCGTTATTGCTCTTTACACTCTTTTTCAATCTGTTGTGCATCCTTGTTTTTCCTTTGCATCTGTTTCTGTCCCTTGTCCTAATTCGTTTACAGTCAGAATGGAATGTGCTTAAATGTGGGGATAATGTGCTTTTACAGTTGGGAACCGGCAATGCTGCTGTAATTATGTTCCGGGCTTCTGAAACATGAATGCGACCCTTTTGAAGTTTACTGTGGGAACTGAGTTGTAACCTTTTGTTCGTTATGTTGTGCAATGACCAAAATGTGTATAAAAGGAGCGATCCACTTTAGCAATTTGAAGCAGTCTCTCAGAACCTACACGTTGTGTACTTCTTGTGATTTCTGCATCCCTGCAGTAAATAAACGCTGATCTTTGACGCCGCAGGAAGTGTCCCGTGTCTCTGTGTTTTGTACGCCGGAACAGGTAACCCACAAAGGTTTCAGGTGTTGTCCCCTGGCACCGCTGGGCCTTAGAATAGCCCAGTCCTTCAGTCTGTTGCGACAACTGGAGTCAGGCATGATTCTTGAGTTCGATAGTAAATCACTGACTGGGCTCTCCACAATTTTCTTTAATGTAAAAGAGGTTATTAAGATCGGGACCTCCCTGAGATCATGTATCTGCTCCATACGTACCACCAAGCTTTTACCAGTTGTGAAGCAGTAGCAGGTTTTAAGATTATATGAGATTGCAAATACCACTACCAGATATAAATAACAATTTTAAACACTCCTGATTTTTAAACAACTTGGCTATTTTAAAACCGCACCAGCACTTTTTTTCAATGTATTATTGCACAATTAGGCACAAGGCACTTTTTGTATTCAAACACTTATTTCTGGAGCTGCAGGGCACTTATGCACTTTCAGCAACTAATAGATTTCAAACACTAACTTAATAAAATAGAAACAAAAATTATAAATTAAAAAACAAGATACATTAGACGCAACATCCAAACGGGTATAAAGTTTGTAAATAGCGGTTTTAAGGCTGAATTGAAACAATACCCCTATAGCATTTATGCAGTAACAATAAGATATATGTAGGGTTACGTTTACCTTTGGGTATTTTTTACATGGTTTTAGAAACAATACTCGCACAATATATATATTTATGGAGCATATCAATATTTTATTTTGTGTATTTATGAATCCGTGTATGTATTTATTTATTTACATATTGAAACATATTTATTATTATTTATGTATTGGGCTTGAACCCACTAAATCAATATGAAGTTGCCGTATATTATGAAATAATTAAGAAATATTATTAAATGAATTTATTAAGGGTGTTTTTAGAAGACCGCTAACTATAGTGAGAAGAAAGGAGGAACTATTTCTTTTATGCTGTTAATTACGTGACCCTGGGGGGTGTGTATTAAAAAGTAAGGTGTACAGCGTTGCCGTATGTGATCAAGGTCACTTGTTGACCGAAACGCGTCAGATTACGAACCTATAAGCAAATAAAGAACTTTTGCAACCTTACCCATTGGAGTTTGTTGCTCTCTTCTCACCGCAAGGAAGGGTTGGAGAGTGTGTGGTAATTCGACCTATATAAAAATAACTTTTAATATATAACATCAACTAGTCAATGTTTGAAAATGTGCACAATGGGTTATGAAATTTTGGAAAAATGTCAATGCCCACAACCAATAAGTTTTTACTTTTAATAAATAAATATTTGGTGTGCATGCATCAAATCCATCAATGTAATACTTGCAACTGATACTCACATGTATGGCTGTCTATGTAGATGTGCATTCTGCCTTACATGCTCATGTTTCACTTTAATTCTTGGATGCCCTGGTGTACATCACATCACATCCCATGCCCATGGATGTCCACCCTATGCCAAGCTTTGTCATCATTATGCAACGGCCATCACTATAAAGTGTGAGCACCGTCATACAACAGATGTCCAACTTTTTTGCAGTTTTATACCGGAAGGTATCAGAGCACTTTACGTGAGAACTAGTTGCATTACAGATGGACACATTCATTTTTTTGTTTTTTTTATTTTAGGCATAGGAGATTAAGTGATTTGCCGAAAATCACTGGCTGCTTTAACCTCTCGCCAGACTTGCACCTGGTTCACCAACTTCAGAGTTGGCCTCTCTAGCCATAAAGCTACACCTTCTAAATGCCAAGAAAGATCAGCAATATAGCAGAGCTAGCATTATGTCAGGGCTGGGCATCATCACATCATAGTTGCCCTCAATATACCACAAAGTCCTACCAATTTCCAACAACCAGTATTGGACCACATGGCTACCATTAGCACAAGTGAACTCAAGCATGCTCGTATTACTAAACAAATGCAGGCATTCATACACAAAAACACGGACCAAACATGTTAGACCCGGGATTCCTGGTTGGCTGAGGTAGGTACCTTAGGCCAAGTAGGGACCCGCGTTCCAACGTCAGGGAAAGGAAGGTCACCTTCTTAGATAGCCCTGCTCACCCCCTTGGTAGCTTGGCACAAGCAGCCAGGCTTATCATCAAGGCAAATGTGTAAAGTATTCACAACCACCCTCACAATAATCCAATGATGACACCACAAATAGACTCCACATGAGTTTTATGAAACGAGTATAAAGTTTATGTTAAAAGATATACGCAATAAGACCACATGATATAAAACCAACATATGAGGTTGTGTAATATTGCTCCTGGCCGGTTGTTAGGCCAGCCAGCCCTTGTAAGTTCTGGCGATGTCAATGAGCACTTCTAAACATTCTCCTGTACTCCTAATATCATGTCATACAGTTCGTAATGCTAGAATCAGGCACTTTTGCAATGTAAAAATACGGTAATGCGCAACGTAGCAATCAGACACTCTGCAATGAAAATAATGCAATGCGTGACGCAACAATTAAGCACTTTGCAAGATCAAATAATGCAATACAACCACCAGATATGTTGTTCTGCAAAACCAAGGCAATGCGTATACATTAATCAGGTCATTCGTTATGCAGGAAGAATGCAATGCACAATACGCTAATCAGGTAGTTCGTTATTCAGAAACAATGCAATGCGCCATACGACAATTAGTAGTTCGTTATGCAGATAAAAATGCCATGCGTCATACACTAATCAGGTAGTTCGTTATGCAGGAATAGTGCAATGCATAATACTCTAATCAGGTACTCCATTATTCAGAAATGATGCAATGTGTAATACAACAGTCAGTTACTCCGTTATTCAGAAATGTAATAATGCGTAATGCACTCAGGCCCCGATCACCGGGCCTTAGGCGGTCTCTCCGCCACTCCTTCTGACTTGCAGTCAGCCTCTCACAGTTGCCCCCAACACAGTACGATGTAATCCAAAAAGTGCAGCTTCGCACTCCGGCCCTGTAGCGCCACTCCCTTGGCAATACGGGCCGCGATACGAGCCGAAGCAGAGGCTTGCGCTTCCAACACGAGAGAGAGGCTGAAAGCGTCTCCCTCCGAGCCCGCGCCCCACCCCAGGAGTCGACACAAGATACTTGGGGGGCGCAAGCCCACTCTCCTCTCCTTGTCCAGCGGCTGGGCCTCCAATGCAGCTTTGTGAAATGGCAACGTCGGCTCGGGCCGGCAACTCAGCTCCTCCAGGACTGCTGGTCCGGGCCGCTTCAGTTACGAAGATCTCAGGCTGCCACAAAACACATGCACACAGCGTTGCTGAATCTTCCTTAACTCTTCAGGTGCACGATCACTGGGTACTCCACACACAGGTCTCAGGCTGCAGGAAGATTACGCGCACAGCGTCACTGAGACTCACTTTACTCCTCGGGTGCACACGATAACAAGGCAACGTCTCACGGTGTACAACGCACCTGCACACAATGGCGTTGAGACTCACTTGGATTCCGGTGCACACGATAACAAGGCAAATCCTCATGAAGGTCTTGCGGTGCACAACGCATCCGCACACAACAGCATTGAGACTCACTTGGATTCCGGTGCACACGATCACTGGACGATCCTCATGAAGGTCTCAGGCTGCACAAAGCACACGCAAACAGCATCACTGAGACTCACTTGGATACCAGGCGCCCACGATCACAAGGCAGTTCTTTTGAGGGTCTCAGACTGCAACAGGCACGCTCACACAGTGCCGCTGAGACTCCTGGAAACGTTTGTGTTCCTGTGTTTCCTAACAGGGAGCCAGCTCACCTCAGGCCCTTGGGGATACGTTACTTCAGGACACCGCACACAGCAAAGTCCTTCAAGCAGGGGGACACAGCACACCGCAAAGTCCCTTTAGCCTTTCCTTGGTTAAAATAGCAAACTGCAGGCCATCCCCAGAACACACAGCAAGGGCAGTCCTATCCTTTAGTCTCTTCAGTTGTTTCTTCCTTGGCAAAGGTCCTCTTGACCACGAAGTAGCTCCAGTCTTGTTCACACTTGATCAAGCCATTCTCCAAAGTTCAGGGACTTCAGCTCTCATAGGTCTACCCCTCAATGGCTTTGAAGTCTTTGTGCTTTAGGGGGAACTGACCCCTGTTCAAACCAGTTCTGGATGCCTCCCTGCCAGTGACACCTTTCTTTCTTTGATTAGTGGTGGGTCTGGACTCAATCACTCAGCAGGAGATGGCCCAATTCTTTTATAGCAGCAACCCAGGCCTCTTCACCTCTAGGGGCTTCTCCTCCCCTTACACTCCAGATGCAGGTCAGCCTGTTGCTGTCTCACCTCCTCTCCTGGGTCAAGACGTTTCCCAGATCCTATCGCTTTCAAATCCAGACAGTCAATCCACAGCAAGGCAGAGACACACAGAAATGTCAGAGCACAAAAATGCAGCCACTTCTAGAAGAGTGGTTTCTGAACACACAATGCAAAAACCACCTACATAAAAAAAATGTGTTATTACATTGTGAGTTCAGGCATACTAAACTTCACCTTTCCATCTTAAGCCTTTAGGAAGATAGGCTGAAAAACATATTACCCAGCCTTCCCATTCTGTCCTATGGGCAAGATGGCCTTTCCACAGTGAAAAACGAAATGGAGATTATTTCACTGTCAGGACATGACACACACCTTAGTACATGTCCTACCTTTCACATGCACTACACCCTGTCCATGGGGTACCATAGACCTACCATAGGGGTGTCTGATGTGCATACAAAGGGAAGGGTATGGTCTGGCAAGTGAGTGCACTTGACAGAACAACATGGCAGTTTAACAAACTGTGCACAGGCCCTGCAATGGCAGGCCTGAGTTCCCTTTTTAAGGCTACCTGTGTGGGTGGCACAAATAGTGCTGCAGGCCCACTAGTAGCATTTGCATTACCAGCCCTGGCACACACAGCGCACTTTACTGGGGACTTTACTAGTAAGGCAAACATACCAATCATGGACAACCAATTACCATTATTTTATAAAGGGAACACTTACACTTTGACACTGTTTAGTAGTGGCAAAGTGTCCAAAGCATCTAAGTTGGTAACACCATGTCAGAAAAAATGTCTAGGGGGAAAGGAAAAGTTTTAGGGACTTTAGCCAAAAAGGGGCAAGTCCTACAAAACAGCATTGATTTTTTTTTATTTTTACTCACCTAGTTATGGCAGCTGTATGGATTCACCTAAACCAGACTTCTCTAATGAGTAGATGATTAGCTACTCAAAGCCTTCCAGCTACCTGGAAGTAGCTCTGCTGTATACCTAAGCCAACTAATTTAAAAGATTATACCTGGTTGAATGAATATATATCTACCAAAGTTGAAAAGTGTGTATTCAATACGATAATGTGTCTTTTTTTCAAAGCTCATTAGTTGATGCTTGGAGAAAAATGATTTCAAAATATATTTAAAACTGATGTTAAGGGTGTTTAAAGCATGTAGCGTTGGATATATATTACTAATATTATTAGCTTGGTGCAAGGGGCATTGGAGGTAAGGCTGTTATGTATTTCCCATATGGAGGAATTTCAAATTGTTAAAGCCCCTTTTACATTACTGCTGGCAATCCTGCCTGATGAACTGAGGTGACTACTGCCAGCAATATTTCATATGGTGCCACTAATGCAATCTTGTCTAATATGAGCATGATGACAACACTAATAATAGTAGCTTTGGATGATTTTCATTGAACATAAGTAGAGGTTGGAGACCTCTGCACAAAAGACAACAAGGCAGTTGTCTCTGTTGATTTGGCTGTTGCTGTCTGGCCTTCTTGCAGGAGGCTTAGAGTCAAGGGCTCTGTCAGTGGTAAAGGGGAGTCTGCAGGTTGGGCACGCGGCTGATCCATCAGAAGGGTGGGCGGGCGGGCAGCATGATCCCAGAGAAAGCATTGTTGCCAGTGAGTCTGCACTGCAGGATAGAGCTTCAGCCACATCACTAGGTAGCTGCTTGTTGTGCAAGGAGGGTAAAGCCTAGCAGATCTCCATAGTGATCAATGGAGCATGGGTTGCTTCAGGCACCAGGGCACAGATCACCAAGCCAGCCCTGACAAGATGTGCTTTGTGTGCAAAAGGGATGAAGAGTGCTAGGTTGGCACTCCCCATGGAAGAAATCAGATTATGGGAAATGGGCAATCAATCCCAGTTTATAGGGTATGGGTGGAACCCAGGAAAGAGTGTAGAACAGCTTCTGTAGTACACCTGAAATTAACTGTTACTCTATGCAAAGTTGGTGTAAAAGAGTATTTGGCATATGTATGTTTGCTGGCAGTCCTGACAGGGACCCGTGGTCACCTATTCAGGTTACTACTGTTATCCAAGGGATCACTAAAACGCAGGCTGTTCGAAATTTACACATATATGAAGCACTGTATGAACTGAGTCCCAGGCCCCAAAAAAAGTGCCGTCATGGACACCTTCATCCAATGGCTCAAATAAAGAACAGCGTGTGAAAGACAGAAGACAACAATTAATTCATCTAGACCTGACTGCTCCCACTTTTTTTGTGTCGAAGGCCCCCAGAGAAGATTCAGGGCAATGGCGTGAACAATAAAATCCTACTTCATTTTATTGAGTGCAGTGTGGAGAGTTTTATAGGTCAAATTAGAATGGTTTTAAGGGGGTGCTAATGATTGTCAATTTAGCTGGGTCTCCAAATGCAGCTTATCGGACAGATCAGTCTCCTCTGAGCTCATAATGAGAAACCACGTGTTAATTTGTATTAAAACCTCTTTAGTCGCTGACTGACTGCGCATTTTGTTTCTCCTTCCTGTAGATTCCTGTAAGAACACCAAGGCAAGCTACGCAATGTGTCATCGTTAATAATATACAAATATGCAAACCCAGGCCTGGCTTCGGCTCATCTGTTGCCCGTGCCGTCAAGGACACGGTCGAATTATTGTCCCGTTGAGATCCCCTTCCTCTGCGTGTAACTCACTTCTGTCTGCTATATTGGCAACCATTTTGTTGGGAAGACTACCTACTTCTGGAGAAAGCACTACTGTTTTCCAGCATTACCTGTAGAATCTCAATTATTTTCACACATTAATTTGCTAAACGTACCAATTTTAAGGTCATGGTAAGTGCAAAAACAATATGAGCTAACACATCTCTAGGGTAGGGTGAAGTGAGATGAATATTCCAAATGATCATTTTCAAAGCAAGCTTACCTCTGTGACATTATGTGAGAACAAAGAAACCATGGGCCAGATTCACAGAACTAACTTAAGACAAAATCCTAAACTTACTACCATTTACTCATTTTCGTATTCACAGAAGGCACTTACTCAATTTTGTATTCACAGAAGGCACCTACGCACTTACTCATTGAAGAGTAAATGCCTTCTGTGAATACCAAAATAGTAGTAAGATTAGGATTTTGTCTTAAGTTAGTTATGTGAATCGGGCCCCACATTAAATACCGTATGTACAAATAGAGACAATGAAGAACACCAAAAGAGGCAATGCTCATTAATCAAAAAAGGTGGAATGATTACATTAGGGTTACTCTTAGGTTTGTTTTTGAGGTTAGGGTTTTTATTATGCATTAAAACAGGATCGCTGGATTTTTGTGATATGTGTGCTCTTTCCTTTTTCCATCCAATTGTGGATTTACTGCAACTGAAACATATTCCATCATCTGCTGCGGAGCAGATTTCAACAAAAAATGTCTCTGCCTCTAACGGATCACAAGGTACAAAAAACCCTGCAACACAGGTGGCAGGCAGGCACTGTGCAGAATGTAATTGGCTACCTTTCTGTCCTTCATTGCGGTATTCAGGTATTAACTGGTGCAAACAAAGTGAAACTTAAGGTCCCCAATTGATTGATTTGGGAAATACTTTTGTTTACACCATGAACAACATCCTTAAATATTTAATTGTAATTCCAACAGAGTGGAGATAAAGATTTTTTCTGGGTTGTTAAAATGTTTTGTTTCATTATTCATCCAAATTCATGTTATAGTGCGAATACAGACCATGTTTCTAAACAAAACAATCCAATACATTTTACTCCCTCTTTTCTAAAGCTGATTTCGTAAATTTTAATATCTTCCAGGGGGATACTTGTATTTTATGAAAATCTAATTCTGGGGGCATGCTTCCTGATGATGAATGTTGATTCTGGTAGACCATACTGAGGACACAGAGTAACACAACATTAAAGACTAGTTCCAAAGCACAAATGGAACAAACAGAATAAAAGAGGAACTCTTTTAATTTGTGTTGCAGGCTTCTTTTCTTCTGGATGGCTCATTGGACATTTAAAACAAGGTATACTAGGCTGGGAATTACAACGGGGCAGATTCAATAAAATAGCACTCTTATGTTTTCAAGCAATACAAAATAATTATTTGTTGGTAACAATTCCAATATGATCTGAATACGGTCTATACTTTTCTTTCCTTAGAAAACGAAGTATTGTGCATGCTGTTAGTATACATTAGAATTAATGACTGTGGTAAGGGTTAGTTTAAGAGTTAATTGTAGAGGGATGGGCATATTTAAGATACGTGTAAAGCTGACTGCGTAAGGGTTATGGTTAAGGTTCATGTCATATTGTACTCAGAATGCAGTCTGATTATTGGAGTGTCATTGCCAAATGAAACGTTTGACTTCGTGTTCAGCATTGTGTATTTTTACATTATAGCATTCTTTACTTTTATTGGCATTCACCACTGTAGATATATTTTTTTTTTACCCCTTAAGAGGCGAGTGGAATATTACACTATCTACGTTTTCAATTTCTAATATTTAATTTTCATTCACTAATTTTGCTGATATTGCAAATATACATTTGCTCGGATTGCGTTCTCTTCAGTACACAGGGATTATTAACCTATAGTCGCTGGTGCTGCCGACTGTTAGGTTGCCGAGTACCAAGGGTGACTATTCTTGACTCAACCTCAGGCCCCTTCTCCCACCACCCGGCCCTTCTGTCTCTTTATTTCCCTCCTGCAGCTTCTTTTCATCACTTCATTCTCTCTTTGTTACTGCTCTCCTATATTCTCTCCTTTCTCATTTTTCTGCCCTTTCTCTCTTGATCTGAGGCTGAAGATGACACATTAATCCCTGTACCAAAAATATATGCTGTTGCCCCTCATGCGCAACCGGTAGCTGGATGTGGTTCTTGTTAAGGTTGGGACCAATCACAGACCGACAATAGAATAGTAATGTATTTATTTTACTTCACTGACCAATAAAACCAATGAGGTCTATAATTATCAGTGCTTCTTGAGCTGCCAGATCTTATTCATCATGCCCGGAGAACAGTACAAATAAAGAGAGTGACAATGGTTAAATGTGTTTTAAAATTATTCCTTGGCTGACGTGCAAGCATCCACTATTTTGCATGCTTTTAATATCTGCGTTTGCACCCAAACCAAACAAATCAGAGATGTGGTTCAATCAATTGCAAATATTATATGCTTTTCTTATTACTTATATACTTATAATGCAATGTGAATGCAATGTGCTTCGCTTGATGAGCTGTCATTTTCCAAATCATAAATAATTATCAAATGAGTTGTGGGTCTATTTCTTTACGATGGCACATACACCTTTCTTTTGCATGTTTGAATAAGAGGGTTGCAGGAATATACATTTTCTGACTAAGTTGTGCTCTATAGAAATGTATTTCATTATGTCACTCTTGACATGTTCTCAGCACTCCTCTAGGCTGGGTGATACTCCACAGTGCAGAAGATGCAGTGGCACCAAGGAACACGAGAGTAAGGTGACCTCTGTACCCCAGTATGCTTGCTTTTGGACTGTTGGGTTTCTTGCTGTACTACTGCCCCCAGGTCATCCTGATGGAGGCCTTCAAACACAACCAAAATGGTGCAGATCGAGCAAAACAGAGATCCACCATACAGGATGACTTTGACAAGTTCTATTCCATCTTTTTGAGGGCCATGTGATTTAGCCCTGACGCAAACTGACCCTCCTTCCCAGAATGCTCCAGGAGACCATATCGCAGCATATGTGGGCAGATGATACTCCAGAGTATAGTGTACCGTTCTGAAGGACAGAAATCTGGAGGCAAGTAAGAAACTGAGGCAATCTAGAAAGGTCTTCTAAAAATATTATATATCTGTGTTATTAACCCTTTGCCCGGCGACTGTGAATAGTGTCAGATATCCAGTGAACCTTTATACATTGTAACAGAAAAAATACATGTGAATGGACATAAAATATATGGAATGTAAAATTCTAAAAAGCATAAGCATCCACTAATCCTGAGATGTGCTTTTGTTTCCCAAATATCTTGCTAGTAGATATGAGCGCACCATTGGATCGAAACGTTAAAGCAGCCTGGGAAACCATTTTTCTTGTGAACCAAATGTTCCACTTTTCTCAAATGTGTCCTGCTCGGATACATTTTGTACATTTTATGGAATTTAGTGATGTTTCTGGAGCTTCCACCACCACTCACACATTAAATGGCAATGAAAAAGCTTTACATACCACTAACCGACAAAATTGCATGTTTGTTGCGGCTGCAGACAACCACAATAACAGGCAGGTGAGGAACATTTTCAGTTTCATGACTTGTAAAATAAAAAGAATAGCCAAGAACTAATACATCAAATGATTTGTAGCTTCTAGCTAGAGCACATGCAATACCTCACACTCCCATCAACTTGCAAGTAATGAGTTGTTCTAGGTGCAGCCCCACTGCTTCCCACTATTACATAAACTGTAAAACACTATCCATTTTCAGTTTGGATGCACATTATCTAGCCATATTCTAATCACAAAAGAGTTCACTGTCGTTCATGGGTCATTTAATACCACAGCACCATATTCAAATTTAGTAATCCATGCAAAGAGATTTCAGAATTCCTATTCCAAATCACATTTGGCAGACCAACATGTTTCATCCCCTTTGCCTGGGAATTTCTCCAGGGTTGTACTTAAATTCAACATACAAAGTCTTACTAAAACCAATGTTAAAAAAAGGTCATCTGCATGTGACCCTTGAAAATAAATCCTTTGGCATTCGACCCAATATCTGCAATGGACATAACTATACAAATTTATCATCAACATCTAAATACATCGCTTTTCTTTCTTCCTTCATATAACCCTTTGTATTAGAAAGTTAGACACTCATTTATCCACATCACATCACCTCCAATTTGGATTTCTTTAACTTCTAAATATTTTGTTTCATCACCGAGACCATTGTACATTTCTATCTTCTAAATTTTAATGTCATGCAGGACATCCTCCTGTCATTAAGTATTTACCATCCTAAAAGTCCACCAGTGAGTCCCTGGTGATACTGTAAACATCAAATGTTCCTGCATCGTTCATAAATGTATGTAAATATAATAAGAGGATGAAGAAAGATTCACAAGATACACTCAGTTTCTGTTTTTATTAGTTGATGTTTCATACAGATAAAAATATTTTCCACTATAAATTAAAGACCACGTCTTGTTCCACCTTTTATTGTATCTGAAATGTCTCCATGTTTTCGATATTTGTGTACAATTATTTCATAATTACAAGGCATATATGGCATTCACCATTCAAGACCTGGATGAAAGAGGTGATGTGAAGTTTGAGATGTATTGTAAAACATAATTAATAAAAGTGCAATAAAGATGAGAATTGCAGCCTCCGTAGCTGTAGTATGAGAGGGTCAGTATGCCCCTCCCTCAACAATAGTTTTACATATCTGCGTATATGGTTTATGGTGCCGTGCTTTCGTTCATTTAAAAAAAAAAGTTATTTATATAAAACTAGGGTGCAGGGGATTACATTCATACAGTGAGATCAAATTGATGAGGCCTCCTGACTAGTGGCAGAACTGTTTCCTCCTGTAAAGTCTTGTCACATGCATTTGGCGAGGCGAGACAGTACACAGCATTTTTCTTGTGTCAATTCAGCTGTGCTGTGGTAATGAACTAGAATTTGACCTATGCGTTGAACTAATACCCGACTATATGTGAGATTATTAGAACACTCGCTACAAATAGCATGTGTGGTTGAGCCACATTTCTTTTTAGTGAAAGTGTGTGTGGGGGGAGTAGTTGTGTATTGCTAAGTTGTTTCCTCCTGTGAAAACCTATTTTTTGCATTTGGACCTCTGATTTTTGACATCTGGTGTGGTTTGAGACTCTCAAATGGAGTCTTCCTCACTGTAATGGTCCCCGTGGGTCTCCGTGAATTGGTCTTGAACTGCAATCTCCAGTACCTACCTTTTAATATAAGGTCAGCTGCTGCAAACAGCTTTGGGCAAGGGGCACTGGGCAGGTTGCAAGTGGCACATGTTAACCAGTGTGTACACACATAGACTAAGAGAGAATAACTGCTTACTAACTCAGCCTGCCATTTGCACATAGGCAGACCTGTGGAGGAGGAGACCCAGTCTACAATGTATGTGGCCCGGCACATAGTGATGCCAAGAACATATCATTCGATTGGATATTTAGAGTAAATGCACCTTTCCTTATGGATAAACTGTTTGATCTGCAGTGTTTCAATGTTGTGTACATTTTGTAAATGTAACAAACTAAAAATTGTTTATTGGCACAAAGTACAAGGCCCAGACTAACATCTTTGTATGCATTTTTGGGGTATGGAATTCATTTGTAAGGTCAATTTTATGCTAGATAAATTCTATCATACATTTGTGTATAAAGCATAAATCCCTGAGTCTCTTACTATTTAAATTTGTCCTTTGAGCTGCCTTGCTGAGTTGAGATAATTGTTGTGCCCACCAGCTACCAGATCAGCTGGCACAGGAAGCTGGTGATCTGTGTTTTGTATGATTTGTAATCTTTTCTTACATTTAAGGGATATATCCTAGGAGGGGTACTGAAGATGGACCATCCCTCAAACATCTTTGTAGTTGGGGCAAATAGCCCACATACATGCTTTTTTGATAGGCAGGTACGGGCCAGGAATGTCTGAGATTAGTCCAATTTAAAATTTCCCACCTACAGGGCACTTGGCTGTCCCTCACAGTCTCATGCTGCGGCGATGACACTAGTGACCCTGTTTGCATAACCGGAGACTTTGGAGTTATTTGTCATCTTCGTAGTGGCACTTAGGTTTGTAGATGCCTCATTTTAGTCAGCTACAGTTGGGTAACAAGGATCCACTCCAGCACCAACGCTACTTTCCTGCCCACATGTGCCAAACCAGACAGGAAATGCCTCAGACACTAATCCAGCAGGTAATGTCCCCAAGTTGAGCCTTCATATAGCAGCTCTCCCATGTGTCTTGTCACTTGTCAGACCCTGCCTTCACTTGTGATTCAAGCAGTAGACATTTGTGACAGTGGTGCCACAGACTAGCAAATATGAACCCATCACATGGACAGACATGTTTGAGCCAGGACTCAACTACATGGGTTATGTGTATTAATATTACAATTTCATCCTAATATAGCTGCAAATAATTAATGTGTCTCCTGCCAGCACTCATGCTTGATAGCTTTGCTGGTTAATGGAGCTGCTAGATAGTTTTTAGTGTAATTGTGTCACTGTTTAAAACACCATGAATTAGACTGGAGGTCTAACATGCCAGCTGTAAAGCATTACAAATAACATTACGGCAAATCTGTATTTATGTTAGAGATTTTAGTGGGTTAATGCTGTTGTTGCACAAATCCTATTGTAACCTGGCAGCCACAATTTCAGTCATGATGAAACAACTCCACAAACAGTGGCATGCTTCGTGCAAGATATTATGGTCCATATTTATGACCCAGTTTGCGTTGCTCTTGTACCACGCAATGTGGTGCAAGAGTAACTCAAACCTTAAGTCATACTTTTGAAGTCATGCAAAGCCACTTTGAGTGGCTCCAACAATATGGAGTAACGCAACTCAGCACAAATAGCTGTGTTGTGCTACTTTGCCCTGGGAAGGCATTCCATGAGCGCTGTGTGTGTGTTTCCATGCAACTCCAGTGGTTTTTGATGCATTCCCACATTTACAAGACCTTGGAAACCTGGAAATGTGCCCAAAAGATATGCCTCTTCAGGGGAGGCGTAACATGAAGAAATATGTCTATTTCTCCAAGTTTTTCCTCTTTCTATGTGTGCTGCATTCTCTATTGGATAAATACGGCACATTCCTTCCTTTCTCTGTGACGCAGGACAATGCTCTATTACTTACCGGTAATCTTCATTACTCCTGGTCCCGTTGTCCTCGTCCCATTCATAACTTATGGAGATTACCATCTCCCGACCGAAAAAAAGATCAGAAGAATGCTGGGACACTAACCCCGCCCCTCCCACTGGGAGTACATAAGGGGCACTTACCCAGCATTCCTCCTGAACAACCAAGCCCACAAGGAAGGCCGGCCGTCCGGGAGGGAGGGCGGGGCGTATGAATGGGATGAGGACAACGGGACCAGGAGTAATGAAGATTACCGGTAAGTAATAGAGCATTACCTCCAGGTCCCTTATGTCCTCGTCCCCTTCATAACTTATGGAGAATACCAAAGCAGAAAAGATGGCCTTCCCAAACAAAACAGAAGCCAACCCAGGAAACAAAACCAAGGCAGCCAATGCAGGAAGCAAAGGCAGAACCGGTGGAAAACCCCAGGCAGAGCACCCAGACAAGAGGGAGCCCCCCCCAAGCCGGGACGCACCCCACAAAACAATGGAAGAACAGCCTGAAGACCAGGCCGGCAACCCACAGAGGCCAACCAGCCCACAGCAGGAACACCCCACCGCCAACCACAGAAGGGGAGAGCACGGACCCACAAGCCAACCGAGGTAAGACAGAACAAAACAGCGAGGCGGCCACTCAAAGAGGAACAAACCCCCAGAAGCCAACCCACCAGGCCCCAAGAGCGAGAAAGGAGCAGACCCAGCAGGGACCAGAACCCCAGAGGACGAAAACCGACCAGGCAACAAGGAACCCGGGAAGACAAAGAAGAAAAGGGAACAAGAGGAACACATGAACCCAAGAACACAGCCCCAGCAGAAACCCCAACCGGGAAACCGGGGAAACCGGAGCAGGAAGCCACAGCCAGAAGAAGGCACACCCCAAACCACAGCACTGTGAACATATACTCCCAGTGTAGGGAGTCAAATGCCTTTGCGATGTCCAGCAGTACCGCCACTGCCTGCAAATCCACCTCAAAATAATGTAGGGTGGCGAAGACAGTGCGCAGGTTGTGCATGGTCGATCTGGCAGGCACAAATCCCGACTGGTCAGGGAGAACTAAGTTGGGGGCCAAGGGCAGAAGTCGACTGGCAATAATTTTAGCCAGGATCTTGGCGTCAAGATTAATCATAGATAGTGGTCTATAGGAGTCGCACCAGTTGGCTGCCTTTTCCGGCTTCAACAACATAACAATGAGGGCCTCTTTAAATGTGGGGGGAAGCGCTCCGGTGTCATACGCCTCCGCAAAGGCATCCAGGAGTCTTGGGACCAGGTCTCCGGCATAGGCCTTGTAGAACTCTTTAGGGAGTCCATCAGGACCGGCCGCCTTACTGGTCGGGAGGAATGCGAAGGCCATCTTGACGTCTTCTACGTCAAACGGCTGTGTGAGATACTCTCGCTGGATGAGCGATAGCCAGCCTAGTGCTACATCCTCCAGGTAGGAGTCCACTTCATCGGCCGGGGCGGAGGGCCTCTTCTCATAGAGGGTAGTATAGAAATCTAGCACCACTTTGCTTATTTTGGGCGTGGTGAAATGCACCTCCCCAGCCTTATCTAACATTTCAGTGATAGCCTCCTGACTCCGGGGCTCCGCCAGTTTTTGCGCAAGAGAGCGTCTCGGCCATCCCCCCTCCCCGTAATAGCGTGCCACGCTTTGACTTGATCTGTGGGCCATTTTCTAATCCACTGTTTCATTGTGCTCTGTAACTAGATCGCGGATCACGGCTAGTGTCTCAGGATTGCGGTTCCGCTGGTAGTCACGTTCCAATGTGGAAATTTCGGCGGCCAATTTATGAATCCTGCGTCGTAGTTCTTTCAGGATCCCCACGTGCGCACCTATGCTTACCCCACGAATCGTAACCTTAAAATCTTCCCACAGGATGCCTGTGCTGTCCATAGTGCCCTTGTTTTCCTTTAAAAAAATTCCCAATTGCCTCACCCACCGTGCACCTGAAGACCTGATTCGTCGATGACGTCTGTTGCAGTCACCATGAGAACGGCGGATGGGCGCATTCGAGAATACTCATTTCAAGCATCACTGGGGAGTGATCTGAGAGCGTTTTCACCAAATGACGGACACCCTTTGCTCAAGCGCATGCAACTTCAGTGAGGAGCCAATAGTCCAAGCGGGACCATGTGCCATGCATGGTTGAGATAAAGGTGCCTTTCCTCGCCCCAGGGTGCCCCATCCACCAGACATCATGGATGTTCCCAGCCGCCAAAAGGGGAAGCAAGGCGTTTGTTGCCAGCCTGTGCCTTGGGACCCCGCTTCCCGATCTATCTTTGGTTACATCTAGAAAAGTGTTGAAGTCACCCCCCCAAAGAATTTCAGCAGGAGGGAACTTAGATATACAGCGCCACACATCAGCGAAGGAGTGGTCATCCACATTCGGCCCATATACATTGACCAGCAACACTCCTGCACCTCCAAGCTTTCCATACACAAGGGCTAATCTACCCTGGTCATCTGTCTCTGAGTTTAGAACCGTGAAGGGAACCCCTTTCTTGATAAGTATGAGCACCCCCCGGGAGTAGGAGGAATATGAGGAAGCAATCCTAACACTAGCCCACCGTGCACCCACAGTTTTCTCAAAGATGTGGGTAAGATGTGTCTCCTGCAGGAATGCCACCTGTACATCAAGCCTGTCCAGATAGGCCAGTACTGACCAGATTGTCTTGGGTGTATTTAGGCCCCGCACGTTCCATGTAAGGAACTTTATATTAAGACCAGGATCTTACAGTTGTAATGACATGCACAGTAGTGTTATGACGATTCACAGCATTGTGGTGCCTGGGATTAGGGTCAACATGAGGTCTCAGTGCCTTCCAGTGCCCCACCTTCTCCCCCCTCCAACCCTCCACCCATTTTAGCAGCCCCAACATGCCAAAGCCATCTCTTCCCTGAAGAAACAATTCCCAACACCCAGAACAAAAAGTGCATAACATGTGGAGTACTCCCATACGGAGAACACCAGAGAGCTACTAGCCTCCATCAGAGTGGGAGGTGGCCAATCAGGTCTAATAACTTTGCAGGATAAAGAAACATATAAATCAACCCATCATATCAAGAACCTGTACCTCCAGAAGACCAGCATCACAATAGTTATTCTGCTGTGGGGCCTCGTAAAGGACCGTACATAAGTTTGGGGCCCCTCCCGCGTGTGGGATAGTAAACTAAGAAATACAGTCTATCATCACTCCGCTAGCAGGCACCTACTTGAGGGATAAAATGACACATGTGGATTATGATATAACATAACCCTCAGGGCCAACCAGTCTACACCATTGTGACGACGTTTCTCCGCAAAACGTTATATGACACCTAGCATAAGCCCAGGGCCAGATGTACAAATGTGGTAGAGAGCAATAATCCTACTTAGTGTCAAGGTGTGACCCATAATACAGGGCGCTAACATCAACATAGTACTTCACCACTCGGTCCGTTACTGCTCCTCCTTGTCCGATTCAGCCGGGGTCTCATGGCGCCGTCTCTTCTGCTTTTTCACATGCTCCATCGCTGCCTTGGAGTAGTGAACATTTTGAAGTTTCCCTCTTGTCCAATCCGTATGTGGGCGGAGTGCAGCATGGCGTAAGGAATGCCCTCGGATTGCAGGAGTTTCTTCACAGCACCAAACTCCCGCCGCCTGTACTGCGACGGTAAAGTTGGGGAAGAAAGACAGCAAATTCCCCTGGTGGGTTTTCGTGCCCTTTTCCCTGGCGAGTGTCAGTATAGCGTCCCGGTCCCGGTAGTTTAATAGCTGAGCAATTATAGGGCGAGGTGGAGCGCCCGGTACCGGCCTCACCGCCAGGGAGCAGTGAGCTTGCTCGACTATAAACATTACGGACAAGTTCTCAGGGCCGAAGGTGTCCTTGATCAGCGCCTCGATGAAGGTCTCCATCCTGCCTGTATTGGTGGTCTCCGGCAGGCTCATAATTCCAATGTTGTATCGATGGGACGAGCCTCCAAATCTTCATTTTTTGCTTGTATAAGCGCCAGTACCTTTTCCATGTCGATGGACTTGTCCGCGACCACGCTGAGGCAGTCCTCATTAGTGGAGACCCTCTGCTCTATCTCCCCCATTCTCTGCTTTTCCAGCTGGGAGGACATATGGTTGAGTCTGTGGTTAATTGCCGACATGTTCCCCTCTATAGCCTGAAGACTTTTCTGCATGGCTGTCAGCATCGTCTCAAGTGTGGAGGGGCCATCGCCCTGAGTGTCCGCTTCCGAGTCAGTGGCTGCTTTTAGATGAGTTTTGGTAGTTTTGCACACCTCAAACTGAGGCGGGGTTGTGACCTGTCTGTTTTCCCCATGTTGCCTAGTAGTCCGGGCAAGATTTGCAAACAGCAGGCTGTGTTGCGGCTCGGCACAGGTGCGAAGAGCTCTGGGCTCTTTGCTGTTAATGGGTTCCCCCAAGCAAGTGGCAACGTGTCATTGAAGTTCTATGCAGCAATCACACAGGGTGCCTGGGCCAGTATAGGATTATAAGTGCCAGTCTGCAGTATTGTGAACACATCCACGTTAGTGGTGCCCAATAGTGCCAGTATCTCTCAGTTGTCAGTGGTTGGATGCGGAGATCCACCAATTAAGGGTGACCAGTATGGAAGGGGCAGTCTCCACAAGAGAGGGGCTCCAGCAGTTCAGCCACACCACCTGTTGCACACAGGCCCCACGGCCCCGCTGACCGCTGCGTGCCATTCGGGGTGCGAGATTGATGCGGGAATCTGTGCCAATGTCCAGTTGCGACTCAGCGCCGACCTCTCTGCCTCCCACTCTGAAGGCAGGTCGCAGCTTGCAGAGCACAGCCCCGCGCCGAGGTCCACACCTGCCGCCGCAGGCCCAAGCAAGGCTGCACCCCACTCACCACCGCCCGCTGCGAGCACCGGCAACCTCCAGGGTAACGATCGGGCCCCTCCGGGGGTCTAGCAGCAGCGGAGCTCCAACCGGCCTCCCTCCAGTTGTCAGGGCCGATGAATTGGTGATGTATGGGATGCCAGCCCTCCGGATAGTCGGAGCCTCGGGGCACGCTGCTCAGTCCCTGCAATGTTGTCTCCAGCCACCAAAGTTCTCCAAAGGGCCTGCCGCCCCCCCGCCGACGCGGCAGAGGCACGGGTCAAGCAGCACGGGCAGTATCAGAGCTCCCTCGCCGGCAGTAGTCCCGCAGGTGCCCGCAGCCAGGTGCGCACACCTCCCGCCTGTGTCCTGTCATCACCGTCGATCGGCCGCTGCAGCCCACCCTACGACTCCGCTCATCTGCGGCATCTCGTCTCCAGCCCCCCGCACTCCAGCCAGCGAGCCGGCTCAGTCCCAGATTCTGTCGGCCGCCATGTTGTTTGCTGCCAGGGGGGGTCCTATCTTCGCCGATAACGGCCACTGCAGAGGCCCCCAATTGTCTATAGGCCCCCAACCTGAGGTAGGGGTGTCGCGCCGTTCAGGGCAACCCTTTTTAGGAATATGATGCTTTATATTGGCACGGATAGTGGTCGCATTGAAGATCAGCCGGGCAGAGCTGCACTAATGTGCGGCCATCTTGCTTGGCGCCCCCGTGCTTTTTTTTTCTAAGCACGTTTTTCCTTAAAACTTTAAAAATTCATATCTCTGGTTCCTTTTATGTGATACTGATCATTTTGGTGTATTTTACCCTATTCAATTACTCTCTCTTTTTCTAAATTAGTTTGATATTATTTTTCCTTTTAGCCGTACAAAATTGTCTTTCTTAAGTTGAATGGGTACCCCTTTCCCTAATAATACTCCTCTTTTCCGAGTGACTTCTCAGGGAAGTAGAGGGAAACAATGCAGCAAGTGAGAGGGAAGAGACAGAATACATAATGAATTTCCACTCTAAGATTTCCTAAAACATGGCACTCTGTGCTCCATCTTGATGAATTCAGTTTTCAAAACGATCAGATTGCAATTGTAAGAGTACCACAGGCTTTCAGCATTATATCTTTACACTTTTACCATAATTGGTCCTAATGTTTTATAAGAAGGGTCCAACTGCTTTCGTCTGAGGAAAATACATACTTTTTGGCTCTCCGTGCTGTGGGAAGCTGGCTCCGTATATACTATACCAAAGTGAGGTATAGTGTGCACAGAGTCCAGTAGAACCTCAAAGGTAGGCAGAGGCAAACTTAGATAGAACCTTACTCTCTATTTGTGGTAGTGTGGTCGAGCAATAAGGCAGTATCAGAGGACAGTGTTAAGCATTTGTTGTACACACTCAGTCAGCAAAGGAGTTCACACACTCAAAGACTGAACTTCAGACTAATTGTTTTTGTATAAAATATTCTTTTAGTTACTTTTATTTCTAGAACCAAGCAAGACTGGCACAGGTAAGCAATAAATACTTTACAGTAGTAAATGCTGATTGTAATACAGTTCAATTGCAATTGTAAATGTACTATGGTTTGACTTACAGTATTTATTGTATATGCAATCAATTGCAAATACAGAACATACATTTGAATGGGATTTTCAGTAAAATAGCAGGTAAGTTACTTTTGGATTACTTTTCTTACTCAGTGATGTATGCCTGGATGCAGCACTGGGACATTTCCTGTAAACAGGTGAGTAAAAGCGTTTTTGTTAAATCGCACAATTTTAAATAATTTCTTTAGGTTACATAACTCCACACAAAACGTTTTTCAGGAAAAAGTGTCAATGTTATCCTACGGAGGAAAATATGGCTATCGGTTTTTAGGTAAGTATTCAGTAGTGGGAGTTGAAGTTCTGGGGGTAGACTCAGGGGTCCTCCAGGGTCAGTGTTGCACCCTTGTTACACCCTCAGCGGCACTAGGGCGGCCGGGTGCAGGGTGCTGTTTCGACGTCGGATGCCCTGTTGTTTCCAATAGAGAGCCTCTGGCTTGCAAAAGCACTGCAGGTAGAGAGATGAAGGACCTCTGGGTGCGAGCACCACTACGAGAGGTAAGTTGGGAAGTTAGGGGTTGGTTAGGCACCATTGGTTTGGGCACACAAGGCCGTGGGGCATTGGGTGAAGGCTTACCTTTTGGGGTCAGATCTTCTTACCAGCTCCTGGTCGTGGTTAGGGGGGCCTCCTGGATTTAGACTGCAGGTGTCGGCTGGAGGCTTGAGGCAGGTCAGGGGTCACTCGAGCTCGGGCCTTGGACAGTGGGTGCAGAGCGGGGCGGATTTGCGGTGTCCGGCTGCTGCCAGAGGTTGCAGATGAACAAATCCGGTGTTCACGGGAGACGCAATCTTTGTAAGTGAAGGCAGGCAGGTCCGCCAGGGTTTTTGAGGTTGCTGGCTGCAGGACACACTGGGATTTTGCAGGAGCAGGTTCGAGGGTGAGACAGGCCGGTAGGGCTTGGGACAACTCAGTGGGCGTCTTCCTCTTGTTAGGTGCTGCACGGCTGTTTGGTCCGTCTTCTTCTTCTTTTCTTCTTGTTTCTTGTCTGGACCTGAGGAAGCAAGGTTCAGAGGTGCCCCTAAATACTAGATTTAGTAGCGTTACAGGTAGGTAGAAGGCAGGGACCAATGATCCATTCTCTGGGGTGGGTACACCCCCTATTATGCCACCCTCCTGTGGGAGGGAGGCATGTGCCTGTCCCTGGTTGGCTGAGTCTCCCCATCTTCAAGATGGCGTGGACTGAGAGTTGTGCTTCACCTCGCCTCCCCCACCTGAGGGGTGGAGTTGGTAGAGGTGAGCACACCTTTCTTCCTCACTTGTGTTTTCCGCCGGTTCTCCCACCCAAAGTGGGGGTCAGAACCTGTGGGGACCAGTTGCTGAAAGCAGCAATTGGTCTGGGGAAGCTCACAAAGGCAGCAAGTCTTTGAAGCTTCCCCTTTGTGAACCCTGCCCATCCTGGGGGAGGAGGCTTAGCACCTCGTCCCAGGATGTGCATTGTTTCAGGCCCCAGAGAGCAGCAGGCTCTTGACCCAGGGGTCCAGAAACATGTTTGGTGGTGGCAGCTGAAAGCAGCCACTCAACCTGGACACTAGTGGTGGGTTAGTTTTTAGGGGGCATCTCTAAGATGCCCTCTGTGTGCATTTTTCATTAAATCTCACACTGGCATCAGTGTGGGTTTAATGTGCTGAGACGTTTAATAACAAACTTCTCAGTTTTCAGTGTAGCCATTATGGTGCTGTGGAGTTCGTAATGTCAAACTCCCAGCACCATATACTCTTAATGGCAGCACTGCACTTACAATGTCTAAGAATGGACTTAGACACTGTAGGGGTACAGGGCTCCTGCACCTGTACCCTCACCACTGGTATAGTGCACCCAGCTAGAGGGGTGACTGATCTATGCCAGGGCAGTGGGTTGTAGGCATGTGCCATGTTGACTCTTCACTTTGTTCTGCACATAGACCCGCAGCCTAAAAAGGCAGTGTGTGAGCATCAGGGTACAGAAGCTCTAAGGGTGGCACAATAAGTGCTGCAGTCCTTAGAGGCCTTCTCTGGTCGCAGTGCCCTAGGTACCTGTGGTACCATTAATCAGAGGCTGACCTGATACCAGAGAAGCCAATTGGGTTTAGGCTTCAATGCAGTTTTAGGGAATGAACATAGGCCCTGGGTACCTAATTAGCAGGAGCCAAGGGAACACTCAGTCAAAGTACATCAGCAATTCAGCAAAAAGTGGGGGCAACCATGCAGAAAGAGAGCACGTTTTCACACATGCCACACTCAGATGGACAGGGTACTTGAGGAAAGATGCCATGCTGTGATTCAAGAGCTTTTCTTTGCACCTACAACAATTCCCTCATCCTGATCTGAGTACTACTAATGAGGTCCAGAAAATTTAGCACGTGTTCTCCCAAGACCTGGATGTCATTTTTGAATATTAGTCCCCAAATACTGTTACATTTTTTACATGTAACTATCAAGATTGTTCTTGAAATATCCAATGAAGTGTGTTTTGCCTTACAAATTTGCACGTTGTTCTAAATTTCAAAGTTTAGCTGTGAGTTGAACCCTTCATGTTTAGTGTTCACACATCTGTGCAATGCAATCTTTCTGCATTGTCACCATCTAATGTAGTTTACAACGAGTTAGCACACTAAAGATGCATATCAAGGATTTGAAATGGGTCATTAATTAGATCTATTTTAATAAAGTTAACATACATCATCCATTCACTTACATATTCATTTCTTTAATTGATGTTTCAGCAAAACTATTTTCCAACGTTGGTGAGGAAGCCATGGGGGATTAGGCATTAACTAATCAGCTAATTCCATTTGAGCAATCAGAGTGG
Organism: Triturus cristatus; assembly: GCF_964204655.1. Classification (NCBI taxonomy): domain Eukaryota; kingdom Metazoa; phylum Chordata; class Amphibia; order Caudata; family Salamandridae; genus Triturus; species Triturus cristatus. The sequence continues at coordinate 904,147,059 of NC_140593.1, forward strand.
TGTGCTAGTTCTTACAACGTGTACCATACATTTGTTTTATATTATTTCATTTAAAAGTGTATGCATAGGCATTCTAGAAGTGTGAGTGTCATGGAACCCAGAGGTGACTTGCAATATACTTAAAATGTATGAGAGAGGGAATTTTATTTCTTGTAATAAGATATGAAAATGCTGAGTTTTGTGCATGCACTCCTAATTATATAACCAAAATAGTCATATATTTCTCAAATGTGTCTGCTGTCAATGTAGTTCTTGGCGTAGAGAGCTGAAGATCTACTCATTCTTAGGTTCATGCAAAATATTTCCACTCAAACTCCATCATATGATATACAATTGCATTTATTTCTTCATACAATCTTAATTTCTTTAATGTTTTCAAACCAAGTTTCTGTACATGCTATTATGCTTTTTTCAGAACTTAAAATCCCGAGGCTTTTCAGATAAATTATATAATTCTTTAGTGGATTAGTTTATGATGTCATCCACTTCGTTCTGCAAACAAACATGCAAATGGGGATTTATGCTCTGAATGTCTTCCGCACTTTATATTTAGTTAATTGCCACTCATTTTATGTGCCTCTCATTAAACTGTATATTGGGGCGGCTCCTCTGTTGGAGCAAAAGGGTGTCGCCCCACTGAAATCCCACCGAAAGCCTTAAAAGTAAAATTGTAATTTATTACCATTTTATTTTTCTTCCCTGTCCCGAACAGAGCATCAGACAGGGGCGGGATTGCTGCTGAGTGACAGCAGCAGGGAGGAGGGTGAGCTGTCTATGCACTTGTTTAAAGTGTGCATGTCTTTTTGGCCCGTTGTTTTGTGATGGCCAGCCACACTTGTGCACTTTAAACATCTCTAAATCAACAGTTTTAAGACACCTGGGTTGGAGCAAGTGCAGGCCGCCAGAGAGCTGTAGAGCGCTGAATGAGGCCACAACCATAAATCAGGGTGCTGCCCTCATGCTGCATGAGAGGAGCCATGATTGGCCAACGGATTTGCTTCATCCAATTCCGGTGGTGGGAAGAGGACCGGAGTGGAGGACATCATGTTCAGCTACAATTTTTGTTCCTTTTTAAAAAATTCCTGCACAAATTCCCGTCCCCTCCCCATAGATGCAAGCCTCCACTGCTGTATATCCTCTACCAACTTAGCTTCCGTATCACTATGTTTAAATGTCATTCCAGTGTTATCATTCTGAACCAATACCATGTCGAACACCTCTATCTCAATGCTTTTGGTATCTAGGTTTTGCTTATATGCTATAAAGGAAAAGATGCCCTCTGTGTAACTATAAAATTAGCGCTTACCTTTCAGAACAATAATGATGCTTTCATGCTGGATGCAAGACTGGTGGCTCATCGGCCATTCCATGTGCATGCTGCTTTGTCAGGACAGAATATTATTACGATAAAGGTATCATGCATACCATTTGGTATTAATAAATGTGCAATCTAGTGACTCTTAATTTTTATGTATAACCTGATCAGACCCTACCTCATTTATAAATAACAAGACATTTTTAACTGATCATGGTTGGTGTCTAGAGACTTATTTCAACAAATCTCCCATTGCTGGAGCTTTTTGGTCATGTCCATGTCTGTTTTTTCTGGTAAAATTGAAAAACGCAATTGTGAAACATTATGTCTTTAGTCAATGAAAAGGGTAGCCATTTCTTTTATTCTCTCCGCTTACTACTTTTATGTTTTGCCCACGTAAAGTAAACCTCAGGGGCATTTCAGTACATAAATAACAATTTTGTGTGTCACAATTGCCATTATGCTTGAGTTTGATGCAATACCCTTTGTTGGGTGCTTAACCAAAGTCCCTTTGATGACGTTGTTACAGTGAATACAATGACTACACATTGTAGTTCCTCTAATTTTAATGTCGGTTTGTTTTAATGTGGGATGAGATGTCACTGTCTCTTTTAAGTTCCTTCACCTAGTGTAAGCAAACAAAGGTTCTTTTCAAAACAGACTTAAAGAACTCTTTCACCTGTACTAATTCCCATCTTTTCTTGACAATCTTCTTGAAGCCTGCACTGTGTTTGGATAATATTGACATGAAGATGAATCTTGTTTTTTCTTCTCTAACCATTTTTTTTTCAATAGTGTTTCTCTTTAAACTGAATCAGCTCTCATTCCTGCTGCTCTCATCACAGAGGCTGGGTAACCCCTCCTGAAAGATTGTTGATCACATTGTTCTGAATTCGAATCATATTTTATTGGCTCAGAGGTTCTCCTTTAAAATAATGTAAATTGTAAGTACTGTAGCTGTTTCTTCAGTGCTTCTGGATCAAAACTTAAATAATGAAGGGTGATATTTTTATCCGTCAGTTTTTGAAACACTGTTCAAATGTTTGAATCATCATTGGGTATCATTGTATGCAGAAAATATATTTGCTTTTCACTGATATTGTGGATAATAATTTGATGCTTATAGTTTTAATCGAATTTTGTGATATTTTCCCTCAGTTTTTTCACATTTCCATCCATAACACAAATGTCATCGATGAATCTCCCTTACATCGAAATACCTTTTTTGCATATGTATTAATTCAAGATGTATTCTTCTTTAAATTTTGCTCTGAATATATTGGCGTAACTTGGTGCTCCTGGATAACTCATGGAGGTTCTGCTCTTCTGCATGTGATATTAATTTTCCCACTCAAACCGGTGATATAATACAAATTGCAATAGTTCTATAAGAAACACTTTGCACCTATTTCTGTTTTCAAATTGCTCATTCAATAAGTTCAATGCTGGAGGTTACTCAATTAAGAAAGTAAACCCTGTTTTTCTAGCAAAAGCCTACTCAGCTTTGTTTAAAGCTCCACAGCTTTCAGTTTTCTGCTCAGTTACATCTGCAACTGGTCATGATTAACAGGGGCAAAGAAAACATATCTGCACCTCATACCATGAATGTCAATCACTGAACAATCACTGAGCTGAGCTGAGCAGAGCAATCTAGTTAATCCGAAATGGGCAGAGCTCCATCGTCATGAGGAGAGTGGGCGGCCCTATAACTAGATAGCTTGATAAATAAGTAAATAAGTATTGCAGTTGAAAGGGGCTAAAGGGAATCTAAAACTCTTCTAGCTGGTTGCAATGAGAGGAGGGTCAGAAAGGAGCGGAAAAAAAAAATTCGTGGACAGTTTAAGAAGCAGTCAAAATGGAGATTATTATCGGAAACTCGACGCTTAAACATACATACGCAGCTTATCTCTGGCCCGACCAGGCAGCAATCGTTGAAAGTAACTATTCAAACCAAACTTGGACTCCATCACTTCACAAATGTGACAGGCTGCATCTACATGAGTGAGCGCAAGATACCGCCAAGATCACTGTCTCCGGCTCACGTAAAGTTGATAAAGGGATTCTCTAAAGGAGTTCAAGTCATACAGGAAGCACAGCAAGTGATAAAGATTAAGATCAAGATTAAGGTGCAAGGAGAAGTGCCCACTAGAGCCTTTTCTCCGCTCGGCACCCAATTGCTTTGTATTTCAATTCTTGGACCCAGTAATATATCCAGCAGACGGACCGCTATGGAAGACCAGGTCCATGGGGCTGGTGCCGGGGATGCAGCAATAGATTCGCCGTCAGCATTGAAGGAGCCAATAAAGCACTGTGAAATTAATCTTGGAAACCTGGGGAAAAAAACAGAGAATAAGCGTGAACTGTCAAGGGTCTCAAGCAACCCAACGTTAATTTCTAGAAGCATAGAGGGAGATGCCTATACACCCCAAATTGAAATCGATAATGCAGTGGACGATCTTAAACCGAAGGAAAAAAACTTTGATACACGATTAGAGACAAAGGGACCAGAAACTCGGGGGGCTAAGGCGAAGGAAATTAAAAGCAAACTACGAGAGGAGGGGAAGGGGAGCGAGAAAGATAAAGATAAAAACAAACCCAAACGTAAAGTCCCAGATCAAGAAAAAGAGAGAGTCCCAGATAAAGACAGAGATAAAGAGAAATGCAGAAATAAAGAATTCGAAAAAGAAAATCAAAAAACCATGGAGAAAAATAAAAATTACCTCGCTGAAAAAGAGAAAATCCAACGTAGAGATAAAGAGGTGGAAGATTCTACCGTACCAACAGACGACGCAGCATTGATGTCAAAAAAAGCCAAGCGGTTACAAACTATCAAGAATCTCAAAGCTAATGCTAAAGCTACCGCTACTTACCAACCCAATACACCACAGTCTAATATATTTAGTATTTTTAGTCCGATAGTCAAGGAAGCGGTGAAAAAACTTCCAGAACATTCAATATCGGTTGAGCTATCTAAGAATGATGAGAATAAAATGTTATATCCGGAACTAAACTTGGAACCATCTATAAAGTCTCCTATAAAGCAACCTGGCAATATTGATACCCCCAGCCCCATACAGTATCCATTTACCGAGAAGCTGAGACAATCTGAAGCGGAAAATCAATCCGAGGGTTCGGAGGCAGAAATATATGAGACCGGTCTATCTACACCAAGTGAGACTAGCGATGATAATATCAACCCTGCTCGAGATCCAACACCTGAAGGCACAGACTCCGCAGACATCAAGAAAGCTAGTGCTCCAGATCAATCTAACACCCCACGCGGGAAAAAATTTAAGAAAAGGCGAACACGAAATCTACGGCACAACAAGTCAAATCTCGAAGAAAGCTTAGAGCAAGGAAGTTTGACCCGGCAAGGTATCAGAAACATGAATAAATCCAATTATGACGATGAAGCTACATCGGCTCAGCACAGTGGAGAAGAACCAAATGGTTACGATAACCAGCAACAACATGGCTCGGCTACTAGAAAAGAGAAATTGGCTGAACCTTCCTTAAAAGATATTTTGACGACTATTAGAGACCTTCATAAGGATATAAAGAAAGACAGTGAGAGGAATCACTTTGCCATTCAGAAGCTAGAAGGAGCGGTCAACAAAATTGGCAGTACCTGTATCGAAATATCGGAAAGGATGGGATCTTTAGAAACCCGTACCGAGTATTTAGAGAACGATGTTGCTTGCCTTCAAAAGAAAGAAAAATCTCAAGAAGGGGTTATTCGAGACTTAATGTTTAAGCTCGAAGACCAGGAAAATCGTTCAAGAAGAAACAACCTCCGGTTCCTCGGTATTCTGGAAGCCGTCGAGAGAAATGATCCTAGGAGATATATTTGCTCTCTTTTGAAAAAAACTTTCCCTGAGTTAGAATCCTGGGATTTCGATAAAGAAATTCAGCGGGTCCATCGCTTCCCCCTAACACAACGTAAACAAGCCAAGAATTCCACCACATACCCAAGGGCAATGTTAGTGTATTTTGGTAACTTTCTGCTACAGGAAGCCATATACGATCTAGCACGGCCTACCAGCAAACGGGAATATAATGGATTCTCCTTCTTTGTAAGACCAGACTATGCACATCCAACAGTTGAAAGAAGATGGAGAATGCGACAGCTTTACACCCCTTTTGAAAAAGCTGGGGCTACTGTGTTCTTACAAAACCCTTCCCGCTTGAAAGTAATCTTAAAGGTACCACGCGCTTTTTCAACAGCGAAATTCAAGCGGAAGCCTACCTGCAAGAAATTCTGGATTCTGAAAGGAAAGCTAATCAACAACATTAAGGGGGTTAGCTAACCGACTGTGACCTAAAGGTTAAGCACTATCTGGATATAGACTAAAATTTTCACTTTTTTTTTCTTTTTTTTTCTTTTTTTTTTCTCTATACTCCGATGGCGGGCGCTGTGGCTCTGGAGGCGATCATGGTGAACTGACCACACAGACGCCCACACCTAGATCCGGCTGGACCTAGGATGCCTCAATGGGTGGTTCAGGGGGTTGGGAGGGTCAGGGTGGGAGAAGGGGTTGAAGAGGGTGGGATGGGCAGGTGCTGTGGGGGTGAAAATCAAAAAAAGAGAACTCAAGATACTATTGTAAATATAATTAGATTAAGATTTAAAGCCGTAACAAGGTATGCAGTCAAACGTTTCTTTATTATACCAACTGGGAGCCCGATAAGGAAGGATTTAAAACATAAGAATGGCAAAACTTAAGATATGTTCTATAAATATAGGGGGCCTAAATGATTGGAAAAAAAGAGGCAGATTAGAGGAATTTGTTAAATTTACACATACAGATACCATATGTATCCAGGAGACCCATTTGCCGTGGGGGAAAAGGCATTGGTTAAACATAAAAGGATTCGAGATTTTATCCTGCTCCTCCCAAACTTCCACCATTAGGGGGGTTGCTATCATTGGTAAAATCGGTTTGGGGGGAGCTAAACGATCCAAGGCTGACACCATGGGGCGCTGGGCATTATGTGAAATGAATTCTGGTACTACAATCTGTAGCATATATGGGGCCAACAGCGACGACCCTGATATCTTCAATCATATTGAGATGGAGCTAGCAACCTGGCCAGCACCGATAGTGCTTTGCGGGGATTTTAATATCTCTGCAGATTTCGAAGGGGGACTAGGCTACACTGGGCGTAAACCCCGGGTGTATCGGGCAGTACGCTCAATGATGGATTCACATGGCTTAAGGGATGTTTGGGGCAGCATAGAATCAGGGCACCCAGGTTATACATATTTTTCCCATCCCTTTAAGAAATATTCCAAGCTTGACTATTTTATGATTACCGCCACTGAGATTAGCACAGTAGAAATTAGCAAATTACCCAAGATAATCTCAGACCATAATCCACTGTTATTAACAATAGCAATCAATAGACCAGTTAAACCATTGAGGCCATGGACTTTTGACAAGAAGCTCTTAACCGACAGTACATATATAGCATATATGAAGAATTGGTCACAGGCCTTTTTTGATGCTAACAGATACAGTGCATCGCGAAACTCTGTCTGGGACTGCTATAAAGCTGCCTTAAGGGGAGAAACTAGTAGCTACACCTCTCGTAACTGGAAACGTCTTAACTTAGAAAGAAAGCAATTAATGAATAAATTAATAGCAGCGGAGGAACAGCATAGGAAAGATGTAATGGAAAGAAGGTCGGACATTATAAGCTTAGAAAAAGTGAGTACTATCAAAGCTGAGATACAAAAGCAATTAGCCGAAAAATCTGCTGCTGAATACCAAACACAGAGAAGGAATATCTATGAGACGGGGGAGCAAGCTGGGAAAGCTTTGGCATTACGTATCAGACAAGCAACGTCAAAAAATATCATTCCACGCATAGCAGAGCTCGGCAGGATTTATGAGCAGCCAAAGGATATTATAGATGTCTTCAAAAGATACTATCAAATATGGTATCAGGAAGATATGGGGAGAGTGGAGCCATTGGTTGAGTGGACAGGATCAGGGATCAAAGTGGCCCATGACGACAGAGAAAATCTAGAACAACCTATTACTATGGATGAACTTTCAGCTGCCTTACAAGATCTAGCAGCAGGGAAGGCCGCAGGCCCCGATGGTCTACCAATCGAGCTCTACAAAAGCTTATTCGAAGAAACATCAATACTTCTGCTTGACCTCCTTAATGGGGTTATAAATACAGGTTTAATCCCTGAGTCATGGATGAACACCAATATAGTGGTGTTTCATAAAAAAGGTAAGCCCACGGAAAATCCGGGCTCATACAGACCCATATCCTTAATAAATGCCGATAATAAATTATATGCTAAGATCTTGGCAACCCGCCTAGGACGGATCGTTGGGTCCCTGGTCTCCCCTTGGCAGCACGGTTTCATTCCTGGTAGGGGAACCACAGATCATATAAGACGAGCTATTACGCTGTTTGATATCCATGCTGCCGGGGAAGGAGGGGTCGCAATGATCCTCCTAGATGCGGAGAAAGCTTTCGACCGCGTCAGATGGGAATTCTTGTGGAGTGTGCTCGTCGAATTGGGGTTTGGACCAAGGTTTATGAAGGCTATTCAAGCCATGTATGCCACCCCAGTGGCGAAAATTCAAATGATGGGCGAGAGTTCAGATAAGAACTTTATCACGAGGGGGACAAGGCAGGGCTGTCCATGCTCACCCATACTATTTGCACTATACATCGACCCCCTAATACGCCAAATAACCAACAACACAGCAATTAAACCGGTAGTTACAAATGGATTTCAAACTAAAATTTTGGCATATGCAGACGATCTTGCTGTCATTACTACTGATCCCGAAACTGCTATGCGAGAAGTAGTGGGTACCACGAGTAAGTTCGGCGAACAATCCGGCTATCGTCTAAATGTGGGCAAGACACAGGTACTCTGTTCGAAGAACATAAATAAGCTAGACGCCAGATTTGTTGACTCTGTGGTTTATTTGGGGATAATGATCAACGCACAGCCAGAGTTAATAATTAGAGACAACTTCATCCCTCTCATGGAATCCATGAAGGAGAATCTGAAAAGAATGGACACATTACAACTCTCAATAATTGGTCGCGTCAATGTAATCAAAATGACCATGCTTCCCAAGGTGTTATACAAATTTCGGTTGATTCCCTTTAAAATAGAGGGGAAAATCATTAAGGAAATAGAATCCATCTTTATGAATTTCCTGTGGCAATATGGTAAGGTCAGAAGATCTTTGAAATATATGTCACTACCTCAGGAAAGGGGCGGTCTGGGAATGCCAAACGTTAGATACTATCATTGGTCTTGTCTTCTTACACAGATGGCCATCTTATTTGAACCAGCGGGAAGAAGCTCAAACTTCCCGAGAAGACAAGACGCGATTCCATCTATCTTTGAATTATTACTTGGCAGCGAGGCCACTGGTGTCCTACTAAGAAGAACTGAAAGGAAATATTATAGTAAGTCGAGACTTAAGACACTCGAAGGAATATGGGGGGTCGGGGCCGCAACTCAGAAAGTATTTTCAATCTCCAAATACAATCACCATACCCCACTCTGGAATTCAGGCCTCTTTCCCAATCTAAGCAACGATGGGTCCTGGAGACACTGGGCAGGAAAAGGTATCCTGACACTGGGGCAAGTAATTCTCAGAGATGAGTGTAGAACTCTGGAAGAATTAAGACTTAGGTACTCCCTTCAGGGTATACAAGATTATAAATACGCTCAGGTGGTCAGCACTATCAGATCAATAAGGCCTGAATCGTCTTAAGGGAGAGGTGTAAGGTATTGGATTATCTGAAGGTTGGTGATCCTAGTATCAACGGTGTGTACAGGCTGTTTCTGCAGGAATTCCAGGACGATATCGGTAAAATCGAGGCAGCCTGGGCTGCAAAGTTGGAGGATCCGGATATTAACCTGGATAGAGCTCTTGAATTGGATAGAAGATTCTTACGCTCCTCTAATTTAAGAGCTCAACATTTTAAAACATTATTTAATCTCTATTACACCCCCTCTAAACTTCACGACTGGGGCAAGAGGGAGAATAGCAATTGTCCCAGATGCTGTAAAGGCCCAGCCGACATTACTCACATGTTTTACAAGTGCGAGAAATTAGAATCCATTAGAATAGAGATCGAATCATTCTGGTCAGGACTGCTGGATGCACAGATAACCTTGTCTCCGACACTAATGATTATCGGATGTCAAAGTCAATTGAAACTAAATACTGAGACCGAAGCCCTAATTTTTATCTCTACTGCTGTATTTAGAATCTTAATCTCAGCAGCTTGGAAAGATACACAGGCCCCAACCTTTCAAATGTGGCTATCCAGATTTCTGGGTATACATAATGTGGAGGCGGCTCTGTATCAACTTAAGGGAAAAAAATTAAGAGAACTGGGGTTGAAGATTTGGGCACCAGTGGCCGCTTGGCGCACTAGTAGATTGTCGTAACCTCACCGATCTTCAGAATATGGCTATGACTATACCCTAATATTTATACTTTCATTAGCTATACCTTCATTCTCTCTCTCTTTCCTCCTTTGATTGTGGCAGCTGGCATGATGTTTATCATATGAATTTCAATTTCATTATCATATTTACGCCACACCATTTAATGATTTACAACCTCCAATTTCAATTAGATTTTAGAAATGTAATTTGTCAACCGACTTCTACATGCCTTGTTCTAGCTTTATCCATATTATCTTGCTACTTCTGTAATCTGTTTATATGTCATTCAGCCTTCTTATTCAGTTAAATTTATTTCATATTGTATTGATATAATGTAACATGAATTCTCAATAAAAAATATTTTAAAAAAAAAACCAATAAGTTCAATGCCCTCACCGTATGAAATCGATGTATGTAGGGCATTAACATCCACCTTGCATAGCCAAATGTTTGGCAAATCTTTTATTTGAACTTACATCAATTTGTTTAAGAAATCCTTAGCATGCCTCAGGTAACATTTGGTTTTTTGTTCCAAATGTTGTAAAAAGGAGTTGATGTATTTGCTTTTGGGTTTAGGTAATGAACTGCATCTTGACACAATAGGTCTGAATGAAGGATCCTTGAGTTTTTTGTGAATCTTTGGTATCATGTCAATTCAGTTCAATGTTTATTAGTGTAGACCTCCTCGGAGATCAACAATTTAAGATAAATACATGAATCATATATTTTTGTAATAGAAGTTCGACCATAAACATGTTAATAACAATTTTCTTTTTCAAATACATTTGCAGCTTCTCTTCCGAATGAGGTGTATCATGAATCTGTTGATATACTTTACTGTTATGTGCTTCGTTTCTATAAGGAGATGTTTGGATGTTTTTCTGATCCAACAGAAATTAAAGGACAACAGATTGCGTTTCCAGAAAGTGATCGGAAGTTGCTGTAGATCTTTCTAGAAGTGCCAGTATAGTTTCCAGAACTCTTTGTAGGGAGCTAAGAGATTCAGAGATTATTGCTCGCTTGTTCTGGAGATAATAGTAACGGAAAGTCAGGAGAGAGGGATACGTTTTCTTCTCCATCTGAAGGGTTACTTAGCGTGCTATTAAATAATTGGAGAGTCTCATTTGGTAATTTTGGCATTGACACGAAAGTGACCTGGCTCAAATTTATATCTGGGAGAGTAAAGTCCATCACAGGAGTACATGTCGGCACTATTGGATGTGGAGTTTGATGCTGATGAACTACTATGACTGAGCCATGAGAAAACTGTCTTTCAATATATTCATTCTTGTGTTCTGCAGATAGGTCTAATGTTTTTGCCAGATTTCCCATAAGTTGCCTTTGGACTTCTGATTTTAAAGAAATTTCTTTTTTTACAAACGATGTACAAGAGGGTGTAAAAACTCATGTATTGTGAGTGCACCTGGCAGTGCCCCAATATGCGTTGATTGAGATTTACTCCTTCAATGGATTTGCGCCTTACCCAGTATTTTCATAAATACTGTTCTGTTTCTTCATTTTTTGAAACCCGTAACATTCATCTTAGGCTAGGAAGGAATGTTCTGGGGAGACTATAGCAATGATGCAATGCAATGCAATGATTGTAAGATTTTTCTGCAAATAGACGAGGCTTTAAGGAGGCCTATAAGTGATTGCCTTGTGTATATCAGGCCACTTTACAGAACGTTATCTCTCTAAATATATTGGAACTGCTGATTTGTGACCAGCTGTCTTTTTACTGTCCCTGTGCCCCACCTTACAAGATAAAGTAAGCTACGCAGGTTCAATGACCTTTTCTGGGATTGAGTAGCGTTTCATAATTCACTTGAATGGGAAAGTCGTAGATCAATCAACAGTGTGCAATGGCAGAGGCGGCCCTCACCCATGAGAAAGCAGCACCGGCCTAATGATGATCACTTCTGACTAGACAGGGGGGCCACTGCGCTAGCCTCACCTTCCTTTCTCCTCCAGAGTTGCTCTGCCAGTGGATCCTGCTTCTACTATGCCCGCAGTCTCTTTGCTCCTGCCCCTATTCGCCACCCTACAACCATCGGGTGCAGACCTCCGTCTTGGTCTGCTGTGGCGTGGTGCAGGGTGGTGGGGCTAGATCATAATGGGACTGGGGTGTAGACTAGGGCAATGGCTGTCTTGCTGCTCTGCTCCTTCACCTCCATCCGTGGGAGGCATCGCCCAGATGAGGGTGCGCGCGAAGGCAGCGGGCATCCAGCCACTCCACCTCCAATGCGGTAAATCCCGGCTGATGGTGGTGGGAGGCAGGAGTCAGGCAGGGATCGGGCAGGAGTCAGGTGGGGGCCAGGCCGACCGAGATCCGGAGAAGCAGGAGACTGGAAGTTCCTGTGAGCATGGCTCTTGTTGCTCTCTGCATCTCAGCTTCAGAATTAGGCAGCATGTGTAAGTTGGTTCGCCCTAGAGATTTAGTTGGTTAAAATTGTTTCATCTTTGATGAGATTCACTCAATTTCCTGTGCTCTTTTTAGTATCTTCTCAAGAACTTCCTGAAATTCAATTGCGCAATGTTCTTTTAGAGGTAGAAGTTGAAAACAACATTTTCCAGAAGACCCAAGTGATACATGCTACCTAAGAGTCATAAAAACCTCAAAGGTCCAGCATTCAGACCTATAGTATGACTGAAAGAACAGACTTGTTTAATAGTTATTTTAAAAGAATAAGTTACATCTCATGCCAAAACATTGTGTTATTTTGACACAGGCTTCTCCTAATGTCACACTTGGAATCTACACTGTTCCTAAAACCAGTTCTAGTACGTAACTTTACTGTGTATGGTTAATAAAATCCGGTACAATATTGCATTACAAAACAATAAAATCTGTTGAAGTAACAACAACAATTGAATACATTTTTATCAATTGCCAAGTTGCCAACCGTGTACTATAAAAATCTTCACGTTAAAATACATTCACTACAAAAAAGCAAATTCCTAATAGAGCAAAGAACTTCATGTCACCTTCTACTTTTAGAAGACCAAAACTATTAGCGAATACTTAAAGCAACGGTCGGGCAAAAATATGTCTAATAAATAATTTCATCAAATGATGACTACAAAAACAATAAAAACAAGTATATTTGAAAATGGATGCTTGTTAATGCAACAAGACGAAAATAACTTAAACTCTATTTTCAAAAAAATTAATATGTCATGCAGAAGGGAATATCAACAAAATTAAATGCATTGTTGGCTAACTTTTGCTCGTCTCTTTCCCCTGACATCATAAACTTAGTAAAAGCAATGTTGAGTTGCAAATTGATTGGGTCCACGCATGCAAATATCACCTCAAACCTTGTGGAGCAATAATCCACTCCAACCACCAGTCGCACGGCCAATGAGGAAAAAATCCAATGAACTCCATCATAAATTAATTAAATCCATTTAAAACCATGTTTTTTCCATAAATTACTCATTATTTTCCTTTTTCTTCCTTTACATAAAAGGCTGCATGTTTCCAAATTTCTTTCATTTGCTAAAGATATGCCCCTCAACAAAGCACTTTTAGTTTTACATTTGAGATAATGGTTGGGATTATATTTAGGTATTTTTTTCACATGAAACACACATGGATTATGGTTGGTAGAAAGTGTCAAGACATTATAGTTTGTGCTTTACGTTTAAAGTTGTTAAATATTAATAGCGGTTTTTAATTTGGATTTATAACTACCCCGATGAAAGGCTGTTGCAGCCCAAAATGCATTGGGTCTCAGTAAAAACAGCTGCCTGGGATGAATAATGTTTACCCTTGTGCTAAAGAATAAGACCCGGATGGGCATATCTTTAGCAAATGAAAGACATTGGGAAACATGCAGCCTTTTATGTGAAGGAAGAGAAAGGAAAACAATTAGTAATTTATTAAAAAACATGGTGTAAAATGGATTAAAATGGAGTAAATTAACTTATGATGGAGTTCATTGGATTTTGTCCTCATTGGCTGTGCGACTGGTGGTTGGAGTGGATTGTCGCTCCACAAGTTTTGAAGTTATCCATTTGCGCCATTGGGGCTGGGCACTACACCCATCTGCACGCAAATACTTTTGCCGTGGAGCATTGTGAAAAAAACTGACTGTTGAACATTTAGGTGTGCATTCTTTCACTGTATATAATCATGCAAATATTGCCTGCCCACTTGATCAAATGCCCTTTTAATTTTTTCTCAACAGAGCTCTCTGATTGACTAGAAGACTGGGACAGATACAGACCATGTGAATAAAACAGCCTCCACTGCTGAATGCGACAGTCTCCAATTGTTACATTGCTTAAATTTGATTCAAGGTGGGCTTAGTCATCTGTTGAAAGGCCTCCAAATCTATTTTCTTTTTTTTTAAACTTCGTTTAAAAAAAAATGATAGCATTCTCCCAAATAAGACTGTTTGTTTAGGACTGTATAAATATTTAAAATCATCTATGAGCGGGAACGTGTTTATAGGAGATCCTTGCCCTGCATTCTTGACAACTGCTGCATTGCTTTATTTGCCTGTTTTTTACATTCTGAAAATGAAATAGGCAGAGCCCACAGATCTCTTATTTGTAAAACTGGTTCTCTTTTTTCACACTTCTCCTCCTGCTGAATATGTCATATGCCCTTAGAATTCTGTACTATGATTTCCACCAGAATACCCGGAGATGACTGTTCCAATTTTAGAGACTTACTAGGGACAATTCAGTTTTGAAGAAATTTTCTAATGGTTCAAATATTAAACGGATCTGACGTCCTTTAAACATAAATTATTGTGCCTGGTTATTTTATAGATTGCCTTGCCCTATAATTTATGTCACAGCTTATTTGGGGTGCTCTTAATTTTCCACGCATTTGAAGCTCGACTGTACGCAGTGTAAATTGTAAATATTTTCTGAATACTGATGCGACCAGATGTTTTATTGAAGTTGCAAAATATATAAATTCTCTCGTTTGAGAGCCCATCAGCATAAACGTGACCTCTAGACCCTGGCTGACTGTAATCAGTGCATACCTGCAGATTGCTCAAAAGTCACTCTTGGGTAGTTGCTATTGAACATCTAACCTGGTTGCATTTCTCCTACGCCCGTCTAAAGGTCACCACTTGTGACTCTTGCGGGAAGTCCTTAGTAGGGGTGGGCAGAATTGGCAGGGTTTAATTCCGCAGAATTCTGCAGGATTACGTGAAATTTCTGTGAATTCCACAGAATAATGCAACGGGGTGAAGTGAGCATTTTGTGCTATTTTCTAAGCACAAAATGCACCCTTGCACCTAAAAAGGGATGCAAAGGTACATTTTGCTCTAGGAAAATATCGCCGCCAAACACCGCTCAGTGTGCTTACATACTTTGCAGTGATTATAATGAACAGTATGTAAGGGCGCTGCTGCAGAGTGGTATGCAGTGGTTTCTAAACTTTAGATACCACTGCATATCACTCTGCAGTGCATACCCTATGCACCCTTACATATTTTTCATTAACTTGTGCAAAGTAGGTAGGGCACCTAGGGGTATACATTGCTGTCATTTGAAAATAGGGCAGGAAGAGGGAGTAGTCCCACTATGTTTAAAAAAACACTGCAGTAGTTTTTAAACATAGAGAAACTGGTCCCTTTTCCCATCCTGTTTAGAGATCACTATAGTGCATACCCACTGCGCTCTTGCATACTCTGCAGTAACCTGAATATGTCCTTACACTGACTAGCATCCAAAAGCTATTTTTCGCTGTTGCGGGCATAACTGTCCTATGTAGAAAACCAGAGTACAGTTTAAAGTACTAAAGCTGTATCTCAGGAATGCGACTAACCAGAACAATAATTCACCAGCTGTTTTAATAGTTATGAAATATCCAATTCAATGATGAAGTTGCATTTTTAATAATCATTTCTTCTGTCAGAATTTTCGGTAGGCTAAATTTAAATTTGCTCTCCCACTTCTTCCAACCAGTAATTAGCACCAGAATAGGTGTGAAAAAGGTGGGAAATGTTTCTCAGGAGCAAACAAAAGGCTGACCTGAATGGGCAGAGATGACTTCTGAACCTTCGATAATAGTCAGGATGGCAGCTGTGAGCATTCTTTTTGACATTACAGTGTCAAATCCTGCTTGACATATCTGTTGAGTTTCCATATAACTCTTTGAGGCACATTTGAAAGGAAGAGAAACAGGACGCGAAAATAATTCTTTTGAATTACTGTGTGATTACTGGAATCTATGCTTTTGCTCAACCAGACTTCTAGCTCTGACTTTTACATATAACACTCAGGGTGCACTTGAAAGGAAGGGAACTGGTTGCCAAAACAATTCTTTGGAATCTTTTGTCTGGTTGCTGGCAAAGACCACTTTGTTCTACCAGACTTCTGTTTCTGAGTTAATGATGTGTACAGTGACTGCCCCAAACTGGATGCTGGGGTGTTAGATATGGTTAAACACTAGGGTTACCAAAGTACACTCCAACATACACCCTGACAAAGTGAGTAGGGTTGGCCCCGGGAACATTTACCCGATTGGTTAGGCTGTGCCCAGGAATCATTCCCACACATTGGCTTGTGGTATGCTTAAATATGGCATCTTCAGGCACCCACTTCGGAACGCTTCTGGGGTTGTGGGGGATCAAATGAGTCTTGAATCAGCTGGCTGCAAGATGAAAAAAGTCCTATATGACTGAACCTGCTTTCTCTTGTATCCAGGACAAAGAAGAGGATCAAAATGTCTGACTACAAATGGGGAAAACCCCTCCTTGCTTTATGGGACGTTTGAGGGAGATTTCCAGTGTACAGCCCACATATCAATTGGGCCTGTGAAAGATTCTTTAGCCACAACTCAGGTTGGCCCAGGATTCAGCTGATGGACGGGGTCATAGCCGGGAAAATGGCAGCGATTACTTCTCTCTGCTACTTTCTAGCCATACCAAGAGGAAGGAGGTAGGAGGAGAAGCCCTGCTTCCACCACCACTGCAAGCAGGAATAATGTAGAGGACACCAGACCTTACCTCACTGCCACATCAACAAATTGAGTGCAATTCAACAGTGGAATTGTAAGGGAACCTGCTTTTTGCAGGTTTACTCCCACTTTTTGCCCCCATTTAGACTAATAGCTGCTGATGTCTCGACTCTGAGAGTGCCCTGAGGCCTGCTAACCAGACCTCAATGCCAGTGTTCTAACCCTATACCAAAGTATGTTAAATCGGATACACCAAATTGGCAAGCACCAACTTACTTATAAGTCCCTAGTATATGGTACCCCAGGTTCCTAGGGCTGCATCACTGTTTGGGCCACCCTGCATGTGACAGAGGAAGAATGGACCCCAGCAAGCCACTGCAGGGAAGTATTTCACATTGCTAGTTCGAATTTGCCAATGCGACTAATGGCAAGGCCACCACTTCCCGTAAGGATATATGTAATTGTCCCCTAGGGAAGGCATATGAAGCCCTATTGCAACGAGCTATACATACTTAAGTAAGACATGTTTTTATTTCAAAATCCTTTTTTTTGATTTTTTAAAACAAACAGGGAAAAACAACAATACAGTTGCAACTTGTGTGGCACAAGGCAAGAGTTACAGACATCAAATAAGAGTCACAGATTATTCACAAGGTCTTGGCGCACAAAGGGTTCCTTCTTCTTGCCCCTCTTATGTGCATTCTGATTCCTTATAAAAGAAAAACTGTCAATGCAGAACCTACAGCAGAGACAGGACAAGATTACCCAACTTGCTTGTGCAACCGGTGATAAATCACAATTATTATCCATGAACATAGCATTTCTGAATAGTGAGAAAAGGAAAACGAAGAAAGAGAAAAAGAACAGTGACATCATGGTGAATACATTACTAAAGTGGTCAGAGATGGAAGGTGTCAGGCAATAATGAGATGGGGCCCCGGTAAGGCAAACAGTACAATATTTGAGATCAAGTTGCCAAATTGTTATATGTGGAATAAATGGAGGGCTCTCACCCTCGGACTACACGCCAACAGAGGAATCCATTCTGAGAAGTATCCCAACAGTGGAGACCAAACATAATCAAACCCCTTTCTTGTGTCTTCCACAATATCAGTCATATGTTCCAGGGCAAGAGCCCTCCACAACCTGGCATGCCATTGTGTCATAGATGGAGCCTCTTGCTTTTTCCATGCTGCCGCTATTGCCATTTTCGCTGCACCGAAACTGAGCCACCTGACAGACCTATCTCCCTGTGTCTGGTACCTCAGGTTCTGGTCTCGTAACCCCAGCTATGTGTGTTCCTTAGAGTTTGGGATTGGGTAGCTGTTAGAAAGGGTAGACGGGCCGGGAGGGTCGGCCGGGGTCAGGAGGAGAGGTCTCCGGGGAGAGCCGTCTCCAGCGATCGTACAGACAAGTAACTTCCCCCCCACAGACGGATACCACACACGGATAAGGTTCAGGGTTCTTTATAAGCACTTCTTAGGGTACGGTTGAATGGTACAAGGAGGTCTGGACTCAGGGGTCCCCTCGATTCAAGTCTCTCAAAGCAGGGTAGGGGGTAGCGGGACAGTCTGTCTACCAGTCAGGTAGTTCGGATGAGATGATGACTAGCTCACAATCCTCGAGCTTGGTGGGTTAGTTGGTACGGGCCGCGGCAGCGCCAGCAGGTCCCGGTTGAGATGGTCGGTACACGGTCCGCGGCAGCGCCAGCAGGTCCCGGAAAGATGGTCGATGTACGGTCCGCGGCAGCGCCAGCAGGACCCGGTGAGGATGGTCGTTACAACGGGCCGCGGCAGCGCCAGCAGGTCCCGACGAGGATGGATGTTGCAGAAGGCCGCGGCAGCGCCAGCAGGCAGGACGATGGTTCACAAGAGCGGGCTACGGCAGCGCCAGTAGTCCGTCAAGGCTGAGTTCTCTCGGTGTCTCTCGACTCCAGGATACAACTGCCTTCCTGCTCCGGAGCTGCCCCAGTTATAGGGCAGGCGCCCTTTGATGTCCGGACCCTCGCACTCGGAGGGCGGAGGGCCCGGGATGAAGGTGTCCAGACACCCAGCAGGGGTTGGAGCCAGCTCCTGGGGGAGCTGGAGGCGATCGGCACCTGGCGGGGGAAGAGCTCTTGACACTTCGTTCTCCCATTGACCTGCCAAGTGGTCCGTTCACCTCCTGGGTGGAAGGTGGTGCCGGGATGTCGGGGCCGGCCAGGCCCGGGGTTAGGGTCGGGCCGAGGCCACGCGGCCTCGTGGTGCAGGGCCCAAGATGGCGGCTTGACCCGGCCGGGTGAGCCGGTGGGGCTGGGCCCCGTGATGAGTAGAGGTCCGAGGGCAGAAGATCCGTCGGGAGACGGGGTACAGGTGCTTTTCGTGGGTTATGCCTGGCGGGCCGGAGCTCGGGCCCTGTCGTGCGGGGAGGGAGCAAGCCCTTCGTGTGGCCTGTCCAACATGCGTCCCCCCCAGCTGAAGGCGGGGAGAGTCACCCATCTCCTTGGGGACTCTCTTCGTCGAGGCGGAAAAAGCGGGACAGGCCATCCGCGTTGGCGTGGTCTTGGCCTGGCCGGTGCTCCACAGTGAAGTCCATTCCCTGCAGGGAAATGGACCAGCGCAAGAGTTTTGGGTTCTCTCCCCGCATCTGCATCAGCCACTGCAGGGGTCGATGGTCGGTTTGTACCCGGAAGTGGGTACCGAAGAGATAAGGCCGGAGCTTTTTGAGGGCCCACACCACTGCGAAGGCCTCCCTCTCAATGGTGCTCCAGTGCTGTTCTCGGGCCAGGAGACGTCGACTGATGAAGGCCACCGTCTGGTCATGACCCTCGGGGTTTAACTGAGAAAGGACGGCTCCGATGCCGTGGTCGGAGGCGTCGGTCTGTACTACGAATTCCCGACTGTAATCGGGGGCCTGGAGCACAGGGGCGGTGCACAGGGCGGCCTTCAGTTTCTCGAAGGCCGCTTGACAATCGGGGGTCCAGTTAATCCGCTTCGGCTGGTTCTTGGACGTGAGACCCGTGAGGGGCCCCACGATGCTGCCATAGTCTTTCACGAACCGCCGGTAGTAGCCGGTGAGCCCCAAGAAGGCTCGGACCTCGGTCTGGGTGACGGGGGGCTGCCAGGACTGGATGGCAGCAATCTTAAGTTGTAGCGGGGCCACCAGCCCGCTTCCCACTTGGTGCCCAAGGTAGGTCACAGACCCTTGGCCAATTTGGCACTTGCCGGCCTTAATTGTGAGGCCGGCCCGCTGGAGGGCCTGTAGGACCTCGTGGAGGTGACGGAGGTGGTCGGCCCAGTGGCGGCTGTATACAGCGATATCGTCCAGATAGGCAGCGCTGAACTCTTCGAGCCCCGCCAAGACCTGGTTCACGAGGCGTTGAAACGTGGCGGGGGCATTTTTCATGCCGAAGGGCATGACCTTGAATTGGTAGTGGCCATCGGGGGTAGAGAAGGCTGACCGTTCCTGAGCCCTGGGTGTGAGGCCGATCTGCCAGTAGCCCGCTGTTAGGTCGAAGATACTAAGGTAGCGGGCGGCCCCCAGCCGGTCGATCAGCTCGTCTGCTCGGGGAATCGGATGAGCGTCGGTCCGGGTGACAGCGTTCAAGCCCCGGTAGTCGACGCAGAATCTCAGTTCAGGTGCGGTGCCGGGGGCAGCGGCTTTGGGAACCAATACCACCGGACTGGCCCAGGGACTGTCCGAGGGCTCGATGACCCCGATTGTGAGCATCTTGGCCACTTCCTCCTGTATGCAGGCCCGTACCCGATCTGGTACGCGGTAGGCCCGGTGTCGGACAGGGGGGCTGTCCCCGGTGTCCACGTCGTGCAAACACCAAGGGGTGACCCCGGGGGTGAGGGAGAACAGTGTAGCGAACCGCCGCAGGAGGTTTCGGCAGCCCTGGCGTTGCTCCGAAGTGAGGGCATCAGATAGCCGGACCCCGTCCACGGAGCCGTCATTCTCCTGAGTCTTCAGAAGATCCGGAAGGGGTTCGGAGTCTTCCTCTGCCCCACTGTCCGTAGCCATCAGGAGGCTGAGTTCTGAGCGCACAAAGTGTGGTTTGAGTCGGTTGGTGTGGAGGGCCCGGAGGGGGTTCCGGGAGGTCCCCAGGTCGATGAGGTAAGTGACGGGGCTTTTGCGCTCGACCACTTTGAAGGGCCCCGTCCACTTATCCTGCAAGGCACATGGTTCGGTGGGGGACATCACCCATACTTGTTGCCCAGGCTCGAACTCAACGGAGGAGGCATTGTGATCATACCACCTCTTCATGTCCTCCTGGCTGGCCTCGAGGTTCGCTTTGGCCATCCCTCTGAAGCGCCGGGACTGATTGCGTAGGGCCAGGATGTATTTGAAGACGTCTGGAGGGGTCTTCAGGGGGGCCATCTCCCAACCTTCTTT
Source organism: Triturus cristatus (assembly GCF_964204655.1). NCBI lineage: Eukaryota > Metazoa > Chordata > Amphibia > Caudata > Salamandridae > Triturus > Triturus cristatus. Next base: position 904,168,116 of record NC_140593.1, read on the forward strand.
TACTAGGCTGAGGGGCCCTCGCACAGGGTGCCCGTACAGGAGTTCGAAAGGGCTAAAACCAAGGGACTTCTGGGGAACTTCTCGGTAGGCGAAGAGGAGGCACGGGAGTAGTACATCCCACTGGCGCCGGAGGGGCTCTTCCAATCCCCCAATCATCCCCTTGAGGGTGCGGTTAAAACGCTCCACTAGTCCGTTGCCTTGGGGGTGATAGGGGGTCGTGAATCTGTAGGTGACCCCGCATTGTTGCCAGAGGGACTTCATGTATTTGGATATAAAGTTCGTGCCTCGGTCGCTGACGACTTCTCGGGGGAAGCCTACCCGGGAGAAGATCCCCATTAGGGCCCGGCCAACCACCGGAGCTGTCACGGTCCGTAGGGGCACCGCCTCGGGGTAGCGGGTGGCATGGTCCACCAGTACTAAGATGAACCTGTGTCCTTGTGCCGTGCGGGGGTCCAGAGGCCCCACAATGTCTATCCCCACCCTCTCGAACGGGGTGGTGACCACAGGGAAGGGTTGCAGAGGGGCTTTCAGCTTCCGACCACTCTTCCCGCTGGCTTGGCATGTGGGGCAAGATCGGCAGTGGTTCAGGACGTCGTTCCTCATTTTCGGCCAGAAAAAGTGGGTCACTAGGCGGCTGTACGTTTTATCCTGGCCCAGGTGTCCAGCCAGGGGGACATCGTGGGCCAGGTTGAGCAGAAAGTCTCTGAAGCGGAGAGGTACCACCAGTACTCGACCGGCCCCCAGCTCGGCGATTCTTTGCTCGCTGTAGAGCAGGTCGTTATCCCAGTAGACCCAGTGAGTTCCGGTGGAGTCCCCTGCGTTCTGGGCGCTGGCTTGTTGGCGGAGTCCCTCGAGGGAGGGACAGGTCTTTTGTTCCTGGCGGAACTGTTCTTGGGTGGGCCCCCCTTCTTGACGCCACTGAGCCAGGTCAGGAAGGTCCTGGGGTTGCGCGTCCCCTTCGGTCGTCGGATCTGGGAGGCTGGCCTCGTCGTTGTCTTCTACTGGGGCGACCGGGGGCGGAGGTGCTGGCCATTCTGGTTCTTCTGATCGAGGGACGGCACGGGCGGCCAGGGACCGGGTGGTTATGCAGGCCCAGTCCGGGAGGCCCAGCATCCCCAGGTGCTCTCTTCTCTCAACGGTGGCCCACGGGGAACTCTCGAGGTCATTCCCCAGGAGGCAGTCCACGGGGGCATCGTCCCGGACCGTCACCTTCAACAGGCCGGAGACCCCTCCCCACTCGAATGGGACGCAGGCCATTTGACACATACTTTCAGAGTTGTCTGCCGAGCGGACGGGGCAGAGAATGTTCGGCAGGATCTGCTCGGGCTTCACCAGGTGACAGCGGACGGCCGTCACACTGGCGCCTGTGTCACGCAAGGCCTCGGCTCGCTGTCCATTAATGGTCACCCACTGACCGTATTTCCTGGTGTTAGCGGGTAGGGGAGCCCGCGGGACCATGTCTCTTCCCCCTAAGCACGCCAGGACCATGGCGGCCGGTTCCCACTCTTGCTGGGCCGGCTCATACTCCTCTGGTTCCTCCGATGATCGCTCTTCCCCCAGGGCGGCGGCAGCTACCTGGCGGGGCTTGGGTGTTTGGTTCTGCGGGCAGCTCGGGTCATTGGCGTAGTGGCCGACTCGCTGGCATCGGTGGCACGTGACGTTGGCTCGGACCCCAGGACGCCACGGGGGGTTGCCCCGGCCGGCCGGGGGCGGGGTGCTGGCCACGGGTGTTGCGGGCAAGGCGTCTCTCCCTCGCCCCTGGCCCCCTCCTCCTCCCCGGGGACGGTGCTGGCCTTGGTTGTTTCTGTTCTGTTCGTGTGGCCCCCTCCGGCCCACTCGGGTGCTTTCCCATCGGTCAGCTTCGGCGGCGAGCTGCCGGGGGTCAGTCAGCTTACTGTCGAGGAGGTGCTGCCTGAGCTCGACGAAGCAGTTGTTCGACAGGTGCTCCCATACCATCAGGTTAAAGAGTTGTTCGTAGGTGGTGACATGGCTCCCCTTTATCCAACCCTCGAAGGCACGGCTGAAATAGTTCACGTATTCTACCCAAGTTGTACCTGGGATCCGGGTGCAATCTCTGAACCTTTGGCGGTACATCTCGGGTGTGAGGCCGTAGCGGGTGAGGAGGGCAGCCTTCATGTGGTCGTAGGACGACATTTGGTGGTCTGGGAGCTGCAGTAGGGCATCGCGACCCTCGTTGATAAACCTCCCCCAAAGTCCGGCTCCCCAATCACTCCGGTCGATCCGGTGGGAGGTCATGGCGATCTCGTAGGCTTTAAACCACTGTTGTATGTCGTCTTCTCGGACATACTCGCGGACAACATCCTTGGGGATGTGGACTTTTTTCTCGATTGGCCCCGGGGTGTGTGGTCGCTCAGGCACCCCCAGTTCTTTATTCTGTTTCCGAAGTTCTATTTCCGCCAGTTTGCGCTCGTGCTCGAGCGTTATTTTTTTCTCCTCCAGCTCTCTCTGTCTCTGCTTCTCTTCTCGTTCATCTCGGAGCCGCATATGCTCGAGGTTGAGTTTCTGTTCAGCTAACTTGAGTTCCCCATCCATCTTGAGTCGTGCCATTTCCAACTCGTGCAATCTGGTCCTTTCTCTTTCTCGGATCTCCTCCTGCGAGAGGCCCGTTCCCCGCTCCTCGGGAGCCGTGGCGTTCCCCTCTGGTGTGATGCTGCTTTGGTCGGGGGGTCCGGCGACCCCAGTTTCTGTCCACGACTCTAGGGCGTGCTTTAGATCATCTTTGGTACTCAGGCCGGTGGTAGCAATGCCAAGTTCTATGCAGAATTGTCTCAGTTCGCGGTGGTTGTATTCTTCTAATTTATCCATTTGGAATTTCTCGGTGGAGTTGCTATCTTTGGCTGACATCGTGTTTTTGTCGTGGGGTGAGCTACTCTCTGTACGATTACGCGTTGATTCGGATCGCGCCGCTGGCCACCAATGTTAGAAAGGGTAGACGGGCCGGGAGGGTCGGCCGGGGTCAGGAGGAGAGGTCTCCGGGGAGAGCCGTCTCCAGCGATCGTACAGACAAGTAACTTCCCCCCCACAGACGGATACCACACACGGATAAGGTTCAGGGTTCTTTATAAGCACTTCTTAGGGTACGGTTGAATGGTACAAGGAGGTCTGGACTCAGGGGTCCCCTCGATTCCAGTCTCTCAAAGCAGGGTAGGGGGTAGCGGGACAGTCTGTCTACCAGTCAGGTAGTTCGGATGAGATGATGACTAGCTCACAATCCTCGAGCTTGGTGGGTTAGTTGGTACGGGCCGCGGCAGCGCCAGCAGGTCCCGGTTGAGATGGTCGGTACACGGTCCGCGGCAGCGCCAGCAGGTCCCGGAAAGATGGTCGATGTACGGTCCGCGGCAGCGCCAGCAGGACCCGGTGAGGATGGTCGTTACAACGGGCCGCGGCAGCGCCAGCAGGTCCCGACGAGGATGGATGTTGCAGAAGGCCGCGGCAGCGCCAGCAGGCAGGACGATGGTTCACAAGAGCGGGCTACGGCAGCGCCAGTAGTCCGTCAAGGCAGAGTTCTCTCGGTGTCTCTCGACTCCAGGATACAACTGCCTTCCTGCTCCGGAGCTGCCCCAGTTATAGGGCAGGCGCCCTTTGATGTCCGGACCCTCGCACTCGGAGGGCGGAGGGCCCGGGATGAAGGTGTCCAGACACCCAGCAGGGGTTGGAGCCAGCTCCTGGGGGAGCTGGAGGCGATCGGCACCTGGCGGGGGAAGAGCTCTTGACACTTCGTTCTCCCATTGACCTGCCAAGTGGTCCGTTCACCTCCTGGGTGGAAGGTGGTGCCGGGATGTCGGGGCCGGCCAGGCCCGGGGTTAGGGTCGGGCCGAGGCCACGCGGCCTCGTGGTGCAGGGCCCAAGATGGCGGCTTGACCCGGCCGGGGGAGCCGGTGGGGCTGGGCCCCGTGATGAGTAGAGGTCCGAGGGCAGAAGATCCGTCGGGAGACGGGGTACAGGTGCTTTTCGTGGGTTATGCCTGGCGGGCCGGAGCTCGGGCCCTGTCGTGCGGGGAGGGAGCAAGCCCTTCGTGTGGCCTGTCCAACAGTAGCCTAGTATGCCTTTGATTTGGGACAGGATCCCCTTCTAAAACTGTTGTGTAGAGGGGCAGTCCCACCATATATGGCGAAAGTCATCCAGCATGCCACAGCCCTTCCAGCAAATGTCGGATGAGTTTGGGAAGATCTTATGTAATTTCTGGGGATATAAAAACCAGTTGTACATACTTTTATAGTGAGCTTCTCTTAAATATATCGATCGATTGTATTTGGTAATCCCACTGTTTTTCCCCAACGGGAGTGCCGAGAGTTGTGTCTCAAAATTTGCGGTGTCTCAAAGTCAATTTCGGACTAACCGCCTGGAAGAGAGAGAGTAGAGAAAGGAGATACACCCCTTGGACACGGTGCCGGACTGAGCAAACTTCTCAATAGGGAGCAGATCACTGGTGGCGGCCAATGTTTGAGCTGCAGGTAATGGAATTCCTCCGTAGCGCTCAGTTTAGAACGCTCTGCACACTCTCTAAAGATAAGTAAATCCCCCTTTTTGTATAAATCGGATATCATGAGGCAGCCCCCTGCCCTCCATTCATCAAAGGGTCCCCCTCCAAGTGCCGGAGGGAAGGCGGCACTGAAATGGATGGGGGTATAAGGGGACAGGAATGTCGTCAATGGCAGGGTTCTGGTGAGATCGCCCCAAACCCGCAGTGTGGTGGCTGTGGGAGTGCTAAGATAAGCATTGGGCGGTCTGTCTTGTTTCGCTTTCCAAAGGAGGTCCCGTATGGTCCTACCTGTTATCTGCCGGTCCATTTGGAGCCAGTGTTTTTCGGAGGCTCGGAGGGACCATTCCGACAGCACCCGCATCTGAGTTGCTCTATAATACTCCAGAAAGTCTGGCAAAAGCCAAACCCCCCTCTTGGCGTGGTCTACTTAGTAGACGATCTGATAAGCACGCCCTCTGACCTTGCCATACAAATGTAATAATCATTCTTTTTAGTTCCACAAACAGTCCCCTTTCAACCGGAATCGGCAGGCCCTGAAAGAGATTGAGAAGCCTAGGGAGGGTATTCATCTTTATGGCATATATCCTGCCTATCCAGGAGACATATGCAGAGCCCCAAATGCCAAAGTCACCCTTTAACTGTCTCAATAGGGGGGGGGGAGTTGGCCCTGTACAGATCCGCTATATTAGGAGTGAGCTTAATACCCAGATAGGTGATTTCTTTATTGGTACAGCGGATGGAGACGTTCCCTCCACTCTCCCCCATGTCTTCCGGGGCAAGGTCAGATTAAGTAAGAAAGATTTGGCTAGGTTGACCCTAAAACCCACTACTTTTTCAAAAGCTCGAGCTCGGCTTGGATTGCTGGTAGAGAAGTCAGTGGCTCTGTAACTGAGAGAAGCACATCATCTCCAAAAAGCGAGATCTTATGATCGTCTGTGCCATACCTCACCCCCAAATGTTAGTGTTCGCTCTTATCCTGTTCGCTAGAGGCTCTATGCACAGGACAAAGACCAGGGGGGAAAGAGGGCACTCCTGCCTCACCCCCCGCACCAGTTTGAATGAGTCAGAGGCAGCTCCATTCAGCTGGACTCAGGAGCTAGGGGAATAGTAATTGGCCCACACCATCCCTATAAAGGTCTCACTGAACCCAAAGCACTGCAACGCCCAGAACATAAAAGACCACTGGACGCGGTCAAAAGCTTTCTCCGCATCCAGTGAGAGGAGAGCTGCGGGGATGTGTTTTTTCCAGACCTTTTCCATGATATGTATAATTCAACGTAAATTGTCATGAGTCTGGCGCCCCTTAATAAACCCTGATTGGTCTGGGTCAATTAGGCCCGGGAGAATGTTTTCTATGCAGTTAGCTAGTATTTTAGAGTACATTTTTGCATCCAGATTTAAAAGTGCTACCGGCTGGTGTGAGGAGCATGCTGTGGGATCCTTTCCCGGTTTAGGGATTACAGTAATGAGGGCCTCCCCCATAGTGGGAGTACCCCTATGCGTCGTCGCAATGTCATTGGAGAGAGACACCAAGCACGGGGTCAGCTCTGGCGCGAACATGCAATAAAAATGTGTCTTGAGCCCATCGGGACCCTGCGCATTCTATAGTTTAGGCGCATCGATCGCCCTCTTTATCTCCTAGCCCAAGATGAGCTTACCCAGTTCCTCATTGGAACTTGGTGTGACCTGAGGGAGGTCCACGGATTCTAGATATTCAGATTGATCATGCGGCAGTAGCCCGTCCGAAGAATAAAGAGTGTGTTAGAACTCCCCAAAAGGCATTAGCCTTCCCCTCTTCATTAAAATTGGAGACAGCCACGCCATCCACTATTTGTTTGACATATTCTTTTTCCTGTCTGGCTCTAAGCTGTTCGGGCTAGTAATGAGCCTACTTTATTCCCTCCCTCATACCCCTGGGCCTGTAGGCCCAAAATAGTCTTTTCTGCCCTGTTAGTATATATAGCCTGTAGTTTTCCCCTGAGTGAGGTAACTTTTCGTAGCGTTTGTGCCGATGGACTCTCTTTGTGTGTTTTTTCTGCGCTTTTGCAGCTCCCCCTCAAGTAGATGTCTCTCCTTTCTCTGTTGATTTTTAAGGGTGGTTGCCATCTCAATACATTTACCCTGTATTATCACCTTGAATGCATCCCAATTGTTGAGTGAGAGCTGAGTGTGGGGTCGTTGATCCCAAAGTAGTCTTTAATTGTCTGCCTCAATTCATCACTCAAGCGTCTGTCCCTACAGAGGAAATTGGGAAAGTACCACCGCCCGTGCTTCAGTCTCAGATCTGAATAGAACAAAAGAGATGCCGGTGCTGCACTAGACTTTAAAGGAAGTTTTGCCAAATGAATAGATTAAATCAAATCCATTTTAACCATTTATTGGCTGTTTTTAATCAAAAATATTTTTTATGCAAATTTTTATTATTTTGCACGGCAATACTTAGAACAATTCAGCAATATCTATGAAAAATAGGGACAAACATTAAAAAGCATTTCAAATATTTACATGACATTACATAAACACATACACATCACCACACCACTAGCATACCTCAGACATTCAGACAATGGGACAACGTTCACTTAACACTTATATATACACAAAACACCATAAGTGAAAAAACATTTGCAATATTTCAAAAGCATCTATTTTTAGATTTGTTTGGCAGTTATTTGACTGAAGGCGAAGACAAGTCAGAGTAGGTCAACGCGTTTCGAATCCCTTCACCGGGGATTCTCAACAGGACCAATGCTATCTGGGAGAAAAAAGAAACAAAACGCTAAGTTGGACCAAATGACCCCTCAACCAGAACTTTTTGAAGGCCGCTATATTTCAATGACAAGCCTTACCTAGAATTTTGAAATGACGCAAAACAGACTCTAATTGGATGGTAGGAGAACGTCAAATAAAGGATCTGTAAACAGCAGAGTGGAAAAACAGTTTTTTAGAACAGAGAGTAGAGAAAAGACACCCGCTTCTACCCCTGTATCTGGTCGCTAAACTCTGTATTGAACTTACTGGCAGGTGTATGTGTTGTCTTCTATACACGTCTGTGGCCCCTTGTTTAATCCAGGGCGGTGTGGGAAAGCTTAAGTCAGGAGTTGAAGGTCGAGAAAAAATCACCGGCCGAAATCTGCATACCAATTAAAAGCAGACATTAGACCATTGTAGTCCGTGTCATTTGGAACTATTATCACATACTCATTCGTACTTTCCTACATCGTCTCTAATGGAAAAATACCTGATCAATCTCATAAGTTGCGCGCCCTTGGAGCCGACGTGAACCGTGCACCATGACGGGTGTTTGTGAACGATGGTTGCGGCCATTTTATATTCACAATGAGGCAAACTCGTGCAGGGCGGTTCTGGAGGGGTTTATGGAGGGGTTTATGGGACATGTAGTTTGGCCACGTTTTTTCGTGGCGGTGCAAGACCCCGAGTTTGTAATACTTATGAGCATCGGGACAGGTTATTAAAAACTGGCACAGGTTATATGGAGGGCGCCGAATTTGGCTGTGTTTTGCTTTCAAACGATAATATTTGGTTTTTTTCATCAACCAAAAAAGCTTTATTGCACGCCAGTGGTGGACGGTGCGCACAACTTTATGAAGTTACAGACTCAGTGTAAACACTGCTCTTTAGATGGACTCTTCGGGCATTTGCAGTAGTAAACAGAGTCTAGCCAGAGGTAAGTTGTACTCGTTGTCCAATGGGGCCCATGTTCCATACAAAACGAAGGTGTGTTCGACATCAGTGAACCTCATATGTGGCATCGAGTGTTTAGAACAACCCCAATCTGGATGTGTGCAGGATTAAAGATTATTTACAAGTTGAAAATCTCAGATAACTCATTTAATCCTACCACTGATGTGTTAAACTTGATGATAAGCATCGCCTCTCTCTTCACCAATTTTGCATCAAGGTCACCGCCTCGGTCATCCTGTGTGACTTTCGAGATCACAGTCCATCTCACATCTCTTTCTGTATGGTTATTGAGATACCAATGGTTCACCAGTGGAGCGTTAAGCACCTTCTTGCGTATCCTCGATTTATGTTGTTGTATTCTCGTCCTTACTTCTTGATTTGTTTTGCCAATGTACAGTTTGTCGCAAGGACAAAGTATCCCATAAACAACAAACTTTGTTTTACAATTTGAAAAACAATCATGTTTCCAATGCACATCCCTATGAGTGAAATGGTTTCCTTCAATTGTGGAGTCGCAGCAGACACATGTCCCACATTTGTGATGTCCTTGTATTGGGGGTAAATTCAGGAGACTTCTTATGTCCGGACTTTTGGTTTTGGGTAATGCAGCTCGGACTAGCTGGTTAGCAATGCTTTTATCTTTTCTAAACGCAAATAGCGGGATCTCTTTAAGCGACACATCAAGATTTTTAATAAGATGCCAATTTTGAGATATCGTCTTCTTGAGCCAATTTGAGGTGGGACTATAGGTCGAAACACATACAATCCTGTTGGTTTTAGATTTGTCCTTTCTTTCCAGCAGTACATCTCGTGGGGTCCACCACGCTCGTTTGATGGCTTTCTTTAGTAGTTTTTTCGGATACCCTCTGGAGAGTAGGTTATTTTTCAAATTGTCGGCATGATGTAGGTATTCATCTTTAAAAGTACAATTTCGGCGAATTCGTAAAAATTGGCCGTATGGCAGGTTATCTCTTAGACTTCTCGGATGATTACTCGAATAGTGCAATGCCTTATTCCTATCCGTTTTTTTCTTATACAGTGTCGTGACCAGACAGCCGTTGCTGGGATAGATCTCCACATCTAGAAAAGAAATCTTGCATTTGGAAAAATTCAGACTGAATTTTATGTCTGGTGTTCTATTATTTAGCCAGTTGACAAACTCTTGAAGTTGGCTTTCATCCCCAGTCCACGTTAAAAAGACATCATCAATGTATCGGACCCAATTTGTAATATAGATTGTAAAAGGGTTGTTGTTATAGACAAATTGGTCCTCGTATTTAGACATGAAAAGGACTGCCAGCTCTGGGGCAAAAGGACACCCCATCGCAACTCCTTTAGTTTGCAGGAAAAAATCCTCCTTAAAACAAAAATAATTGTTCTTAAGGGCAAATGTGGCTAGTTCCATGATGAAATTCGTCGGGACTTTTTCAGGTTTTGGTCTACTATTCAGAAATGACTCCAAGACTGCCAAACCTTCATCTTGTGGGATCTCTGTATAGAGCGAGGTGACATCCAAAGTTGCAAGGAAGTGGACATTTTCTTCAAATACCATTAGGTTGAGTTTGGTCAAAAAGTCTGTGGTATCTTGTATGTACGATTTTACGTCCTTCATAAAAGGTTTGAGGAAAAAGTCGACGAATTTGGATATTGACTCGCTCAGTGACTCACAGCCCGAGACTATCGGGCGTCCCGGAGGACTCCTTTGATCTTTATGAACTTTTGGGAGGACATAAAAAATTGGTATCCGAGGGTTTTTATTCCTTAGAAACTCATACTCCTTTTTGCCTAGGAAACCTTGGTCGAAACCCTTTTGTAGAATGTTGAAGAGTTTTCCTTGCAGTTCAGTAGTGGGATCTTTACTCAGTTTCCGATAGCAGTGCACATTGGAGAGTTGTCTCATGACTTCCGTTGTATACCGTTCGGTGGGCCAGATGACGATTGAACCGCCTTTGTCGGCCTGTTTAATCACTATCGACGGGTCATTCTTAAGTGAGACCAGCGCTTCTTTTTGGGCTTTCGTAATGTTGGATCTAACGAATCTCTTCCTTTTATTTTCTGCTTCGGTGATAGCTGATAGCACAACTTTCTCAAAAAATAACACTTCCTTAGGTGTTTTAGCCGAAGGGGGGCAGAAAGTGGATTTTTTCTTCAAGCCCGTTGTTTCACTACTCTGTTCTGCAGGGTTATCCGAAAAGAACGTGATTAGACGTATCTTACGGCAAAATTCAATAAATTCCGTCTTTAGTAGAACAAAATGTGTTGGTTTGGACGGCACGAATGATAAACCTTTTTCCAATACTCCCAATTCATCCTGTGACAACATTTTGTCTGAAAGATTGAAAATCACTGAGGTGGTATGTATCTGAGGTTCCCGCAGGGGCAAGGCCATTTGTGTGTTTAATTCTTGTAATTCTGGCGTCTCGTGGACATTTCCCACGGCTGATTGGTAAATCTTGCTCTGCCTCGTTGTCTCTGTCGGCCCCGTCCTAAAAAAGACGGTTGTTGGTAGTTTGGTTGGTAATTCTGTTGGAAATTGCCGCGCCTATTAGGTTCGCCTCTTGTGTTGGTATTGTCCGTGTCACTCCCACTTGAAGATGACGTGGTGTCAGAAAAAGTGATGAACTTTTGCCTCGATCTCCCTTGAAAATCCGATAAGAATCTGCGTGATTCCGGTCTAGTGTAGAAATCCAATTGTAGATACGGATAGACTTTTTCCAGTGAGAAGGACTTCCTATCTTTCTCAAACTGGGTGCTCTTTTGGTTAATTGAAAAATCCTTAAACTCCAGAATGTCCTTATCAACTTTTTCAAGCAGTGCCTTTGCGTCCGTAATCAGTTGGTTGGATTTTATTTCGTTCTCAAGAATAGCCAAACTACATGTCCCATAAACCCCTCCATAAACCCCTCCAGAACCGCCCTGCACGAGTTTGCCTCGTTGTGAATATAAAATGGCCGCAACCATCGTTCACAAACACCCGTCATGGTGCACGGTTCACGTCGGCTCCAAGGGCGCGCAACTTATGAGATTGATCAGGTATTTTTCCATTAGAGACGATGTAGGAAAGTACGAATGAGTATGTGATAATAGTTCCAAATGACACGGACTACAATGGTCTAATGTCTGCTTTTAATTGGTATGCAGATTTCGGCCGGTGATTTTTTCTCGACCTTCAACTCCTGACTTAAGCTTTCCCACACCGCCCTGGATTAAACAAGGGGCCACAGACGTGTATAGAAGACAACACATACACCTGCCAGTAAGTTCAATACAGAGTTTAGCGACCAGATACAGGGGTAGAAGCGGGTGTCTTTTCTCTACTCTCTGTTCTAAAAAACTGTTTTTCCACTCTGCTGTTTACAGATCCTTTATTTGACGTTCTCCTACCATCCAATTAGAGTCTGTTTTGCGTCATTTCAAAATTCTAGGTAAGGCTTGTCATTGAAATATAGCGGCCTTCAAAAAGTTCTGGTTGAGGGGTCATTTGGTCCAACTTAGCGTTTTGTTTCTTTTTTCTCCCAGATAGCATTGGTCCTGATGAGAATCCCCGGTGAAGGGATTCGAAACGCGTTGACCTACTCTGACTTGTCTTCGCCTTCAGTCAAATAACTGCCAAACAAATCTAAAAATAGATGCTTTTGAAATATTGCAAATGTTTTTTCACTTATGGTGTTTTGTGTATATATAAGTGTTAAGTGAACGTTGTCCCATTGTCTGAATGTCTGAGGTATGCTAGTGGTGTGGTGATGTGTATGTGTTTATGTAATGTCATGTAAATATTTGAAATGCTTTTTAATGTTTGTCCCTATTTTTCGTAGATATTGCTGAATTGTTCTAAGTATTACCGTGCAAAATAATAAGAAAAATTTGCATAAAAAATATTTTTGATTAAAAACAGCCAATAAATGGTTAAAATGGATTTGATTTAATCTATTCATTTGGCAAAACTTCCTTTAAAGTCTAGTGCAGCACCGGCATCTCTTTTGTTCTATTTAGTACTTTGACTTGGCCCTGCTGCCCATGAGTCAAAACCCAAGCTTGTCTTGCTATCAGTCTCAGATCTGGCCATTGATGGTCATTTCGAGAGGGGCATGATCAGAAAGACATATCGGGTGTAAATGGGTCCTCAGGAGAGTGTAGAAGAGTGACTGACTGATGAAAATATGATCGATCCTGGAAGTATACTTTGTGTGAATGGGAAATAAAGGAATAATCGCGCGAGGTGGGGTTGGACTCCCTCCACACGTCCACCAGCCCAATTGTTGGAAGGTCACCTTCAGTACTTTCCCCATGATTCCCCCCAGCGATCTGTGTGGCTGCATCGTATCGAGCAACAGGTCCCATATCAGGTTGAGATCCCCTAGTAAAATAATGTCCCCCTTTGCAAAGTTTTCCGATGCCATTAGGAAGGAGTGGCAGAAGTCTAGCTGCCCGTTATTGGGTGCATATACAACTGCGAAACAAAAGCTCTCCCCTTACCATCTTACCATCAGGAATCTCCCTGCTTTATCAGTTTTAGCATCTTGAAGCCGAAATGGGACCCCTGTGTGAAAAAGGAGAGCCACCCTGTTTTTGTTGGAGGCATGTGAGGATCGGAAAATAAATGGATAGGCTTTGTGCTTTAAACGGTGCTCTTCACATTTTTTGAGGTGCGTTTCCTGGAGAGCAGCCACCTTAATATTATGATGTAACAGATATTTCCATAGGCGCTGCCTCTTGTTAGGGGAATTGAGACCCCTAACATTCTATGTGAAGCAGCTACCTGCCATTCAACTCTGGATGGTTGTGTTCCCTACTCGTATAGACCCAGTTATCAACCTCCCAAAATGCCTCCCTCCCCTCCCGCGACCCAGCGTTCACATGTTGATTCAAGACCACCATAACATCAAACCCAAAAAACAAACAACTATAACAAGAACAATGAGTCAGGAGGTCCTCCATCTCAGAGGAGAACCCCACCAAGAATAACTCCAGGGGCGAGCCAACTTCCATTCTCTCCAGCCCCATACCTATATTATCTAAGGCATTTGTGTATCAATACTTGAGTACTGATAAACTAGACACGCACTTCAACCACCAACGGGCAGAAGCCGCCAAGAGTCCATCTTCCCAAGGGTCTCTATTGCTGGCAGGTCAATCTGGAGGCATCGCTCCCCGTGCTCCCTCCCACCTTGTTCACCCCCACAAACCATTGGAGTGAACCATTCCGCTGTATTGAGAAGGAATTCAACTCGACAAAACTCACAGAGTCCCCTAGCTTCAATCTGACGTTTTCTTGCCTCCACCTCTAGTCGTTCGCCATGGGCCTCCGCCTTGCCGCTCTTGCTGCAGCTCCCCCACGTCTTCCCTCGAGGTTGTTGCGAGATTCGGTGAGGAAAGCTTGACCCCTATGAGATCCGCCGCCTCCTCTAGATCCGTACAGTGGAGGTGTTTGTTATTCCATTGGAAAGCAATGCGGAAGGGGTAGGTCCATCGATATTTAATTTGGCGCTCTCCCAAGGTGTCGGTGATCGGCTGGAATTGATGTCGTCGAGCAAGAGTGACTTGGGCCACATCCTGGAAAAGTGTGCGTGAAGCATTCTGAAAGGTTACCTTGTCGGAGCCTCTCGCCTTCTGCAGGACCATTTCTTTTTGTTTAAAGTAGCTGAATTTTGCCAGGACATCTCTCGGTCTCCTGTTTTCCCCTTAGAGTCGTGGCCCAACTCTGTGGGCTCGCTCGAGCCGAATCTCCGGGCCCTCCTCCCCTAGAACAGTGGAGAAGGGACCCACCATGAATGCCTCCAGGTCTGTTCCCTCGCATCCTTCTTCCAGACCTCTGACCCTTATGTTGTCCCTTCGTGAACGATTTTCAAAGTCCTCGCACTTGAACAGGGTGGCCCGTAACTGGCCACGCAGGTCTGTCGTACCTTCCTTCTAGGATTTCAAATGCTCATGTAGCTCCTTGCATTTCACCTCAAGATCCAGCGTGCGCGTCCCCACATGTCCTCACATAACTCCTTTTTGAACTCTTGTAAAGAAGCCATGAAATCGCGCGTTAGTGTCATGGTGCCTTTGGGTTGTGCTGCTTCCTCCACTGCAGTCCCTGCGCCTGAAGATGCAAAGTAGCTGGAAACCTAATTAGTGAGGGCTTTTTTCGGTGGCATAAGGGGGAAAAACTCTGGTCAGCACTAGGCTGCCCTCCTAACTGCCCAGAACGAGTCGGTTTCAAGTCTCCTTGTGTGGGGTGACCACCGTCTACTGCTCACCCCTCTCAAGTTGCCCCAAGGCCTCTTCTCGTGACGCTGAAAGGCGTAGCTGGCTGGACCTTCATGAGTCCTCAGAGCCCCTGAGCCCAGGTGCTCACCTCCTTAAAGGCGGGTCCTTCCTCCAGTCCTGGAGAACAATGGCCACAACCACTGGGATGGGGGCAACGCTTCTCCATTAGCAGTCTCTCCGGAACCGAGTGCCCCTCACTTGTCTTCCTGCAGCCGCCATTTTAGGGTCAGCCATCGGCCGGGAGAGGCCGGGTGACAGTGATAGAGGGATTCACACCTCCTTCTCAATCAAGCGATCCCAACCGGAGAGGGGGAACCTGCCATACAACCTCCATTCTGCGCCCTCCGCCGGTCTGATCTCTGATGGCGAGTCGTTTTGGTGAGTCTACCCGACCGGAGGGCCCCCCCATCCAGTACAAGCCTAGTTCCGACCTCGGGCAGGCTCCACCCTCCCTCCTGTGGGGCCTTGCAGAGCTCTGCTTACCTCCCACTGCTGACATCGGGCTGTGGCTACGGCTTCTCAGCTCCCCCACCGATGCGGTCTGTCATCTTGTGAGTCCTCCCAATTCAGAGGCCGCTTCGCTGTCAGTCCTGATTGCGGCGTTGTGGCGCCTCCTGGGGGTTCTTGTTCTATTGCCGCAGCAGCCCTGGGACGGAGCTGATCGTAATCACGTCTGAGCGGCCATTATAGCTGGCCACGCCCTAAGACATGCTTTTAATATATCTTAGCAGCAACACTTCCCAGTTGTAGTTATGCTGTGAACAGGTTAGGAGCTCAATTGGTTAACATAGGATTAATAGGTGGCACCCCAACCATCTAACTCCTTAATGGGACTACCTGACAAGGTCAAGCTAGGTATCAAATTAATTGTGACATTAAAACCGACCTGATGCTCAGGCCAAATTTAAAGTTACTATTACAGTAAAGCAACTTCCCACTCTGCACTCCAGCTAGTACAGTGGCATCACAAAGGCCCTGATAAGCAGATTTCTCACCACCTGGGGAGCGGTGTGAACGACTCCCATGCCCAGGAACAAAGGCAGTTGCCACAGAGTGAGGTGACACCTCCTCTCTCAGGATGGCCCCTCAGGGTGTAAGCACAGAAGTCAGGCTTCAAAGGTGAATGTGCCTTTGAAAGGTGGCTTGTGACTACACCCCTAAGCAGGATGCCTTTTGTTCCTACAGACAGAGACAGTGAAGGGAAACCAGTAGTCAAACCCTTTTTCGCATTGATATGTAGCTCACTGGTAGCCACACCTTTGGGGTTTGCTACCCTGCTCATCACGACCAAGGAAGGGTTGTGCCATTTTGGAAAGGGCAGGAATAGGGCACTCTGAGACAGCCAGATGCCACATATCCCGGGAACTTCATAATTAGAGAGGAGGGGACCCAGTAGCCCATTGGCTAGGGACGGTGTGGTCCCATTGGGCCTCATTTCCGGGATAAATTTGCCACCCCTGGCACCCTACAACGTAGTTCACATTGGAGGAGAAGAGAACACTAAAGAAGGACTGTCTTGCTGCCCTTAAACAGCACAAAGAAAGGGTGCATAATTGAGAGGACTGCACCTGCTGCACTTTTGGGCTAGTGAGACTGGAACACAAGAGCTGGAAGACCCCAAAACAACAAAGTGGTAGACACCGCAGTGGCCGTGCTGCTACCAATCACCGGGTACAAAAGTGGGCAAATCCGAAATAGCCAAAACCTGTACCAGAGTCTGCTGGCCTGGGAGTGCTGTTTGGGACTGAATTTATCAAACCCAAGGAACACCAGCCCCCAACAAATATATTTGCTGTGACTGATGTGTCGAGAGAATGAGTGTCCAATTCAACTGTTGCAAAAAGGACTTCGTGGGGCCCGAGTGCCATGGTCAAAGTCACTGCAACCCACTTGTGGGCCGAGGGACCAACCGCGCGTAACCTCTGTCGATGCACAGCATCCAGAGCATCCTTTTGATATCTTTTTGCCTGCATCCCTTAGCATCCGGACCACTCCATTGATTCCTACGGTGGTTGATCTGTAAAGTTTGGAAGTTACTTCAAAATCTCTGGTGGCCATATCAATGTCCAAAGTATCCTTTCTAGCCCCCTAGACCTTTCCCCTGGTCTCCCAAGTAGGGTCGGAGTACTCACACTAACTGTATCAAACTTTAAAAATGTTAAAACTTTAAGTTTGCCATTGCGTGAATGTGGTTGCATGTCAAAGTGATTTTAATGAACAAGTTCTCTCACAAATTCATAAGCTTATGCTCTATCTTATAAATTGTTGTTGTGTTTCTTTATTGGTGTGCAATTTTCTTATTTTGATCTTTGGAGTTGTTAAATGCTTCACAATAAATTATTTTGCAAAGCCTTACTGCTCACAGACACAGCTACCCACGTTGAGAAAAGGTAAGTTAACAATATTGACTGGACCCAGGATGGTATTTGCAAGTGTAGTCCAAGTTGAGGCCCCACTACAATATCATATAGAACACCCAGATCCTTACTGGAATAATAACACTATTAATTCTAGGATATGCACTGCAGCACTGCTGTAAACAGCATTAAGTACAAAACATGTTATCTGTATTATTATTGTCACAACAGAAACCCAAACACATTACTTTCACACAAGGAGCAAGAGATTATAATGGGGTTTTAAATCCAGTCCACTCCAAAAGGGGTTCAACTATAAAGACTCTCAACACTTGAATTATTTGGGCAACAGAGGGAGCTAGGATCCAGCAAAGGGGACATAGGTTTATATTAATGTCCCACGCAGGCTGCATCATGCCTGTTTCCTTTTCCGACTTATGCTCAAACTGTAAGAAATATCAGGCTAAATGAATCAACAGCACTCTGAGCCAGCTGTTCATGATACAGGCACACAAGTGTTTTGCTTTCAGTGCTGCAGTGGGACTACAGATTAAAGGGATGATGCACCTAGACTGCCCTGCACAAATTACACTTTACGGTACAGACCCCCAGCTCAGATTTTTTGCTTGCCTCAGGTTGGATTTTTTTGCCAGCTTCGAGCTAGTCCTTGGTTTACTCTCCAAGTGTATGGGTGACTCACAGTCATGGAAGCAAGACCAGCACCATGCAAATACTGACACGCCCAGACATGAGTCGCCATTGAATTGGTGGCCAAGAATTCATTGACTACATACACATGGGTATGCTTGTCATATGCTGAGCTGCTTTGTAATTGGATGACTGCAGCAGAAGATATTCAGTTCAAACTTGTTCCACAGCAACAGCTACTAACTACCTATACTGCACTGAGTTAGATATGCCCGTGTGCTGTGGTTGCGTTGCTTTACTAGTTTGTCCAATGGGTTAAGTCTAAAGATAACCACCTCAGGTTTACACATATGATTGACAAGGACCATGCAATTTTTCTTGATCTGGACATCACCCTTACTGAGGAAGGGTTCATGACAAAGGTACATAACAAAACTACAGACAAAAATAGTTTACTCCTTTTTGAGAGCTACCACCCGAGGGCCCTGAGACAAAATCTTCCGGTGGGACAATTCCTTCAAATCCGACAGAACTGTTCGAACAAAGCAACCTTCGGGCAACAGGCAGAACAATTGGAGAACAATCTCCTGGAACGTCACTATCCAAAGAAAATGATGAGAAAAACTAGAAAGTGAGCAAGAAACAACCCGAAAGAATCACTACTACAGGACGTGATAAAAGAAGACACCAAAAGACTGGTATGTGTCACCACATACACCCCGGCCTCTAACACAGTACAAAAAATCATAAGAAGGAACTGGCACATCCTAAACAGTGCAGGTAACCAGTGGAAACCACCTCTGTTCGCCTTTAGATGGATCAGGAGCCTGCAAGATGAACTGGTACATGCCAACCACGCCCGGTCGGTTATTTTTCCTGCGGAGGATGCACGTCCTGCAAACTTACGACTAATACCAAGGAGGTGGACATAGGCACCGGCAAACCCTGGCAGTTACGAGAATTCAGCAACTGTAACACGGAGAATGTTGTGTACCTCCTAAACTGCCCATGCGGCTTCAAATATGTGGGAATGACCACCAGAAAAATAAAGCTCCGCATCAATAAACACTGGAGCACTATCCGGTGTAAAAAGACCAACACCAAACTGACACGCGACTTCACCGAGAAGAACCATAAGGACACAGACCTCAGGTGGACTGTCCTGGAAGTAATGAAAAAACTCAAGTTTGACCGGACAAAAGCCCTACATGTAAGGGAATAACGATGGGTCTACCGGCTGCGATCCTGGGAGAAGGGTCTCAATGACGAGATCCCATGGCTGCAGATGGGACGCTAACAACCTTTTCCCTCCTCCCTCAGACAAACACGCGCTACCTTACACAATCCTAACACTCCGGGCAAGACTCCGCTTCCCTTCGTGTCTGATATACACACACCAAGCCCTTCAGAATTAGCCATCCTCAAAACGCCCTCGTGATGCCACTTTCCACTTGTAAGCTCACAACACTAGGGCCGTAACCAGCTTTTTAGTGACCATCTCACTTTTGTGGGTAATTGTGTACTCCCAAGATATTCATATCCCACACAACACACAGATTTTTCCAACAGGCTTGAACTCGGAAGCCATCCAATTGTGGAGAGTGACACAGGTCACACCCACACAGTGGTATTCCCCCCCTTTTTTTTTATACTTTAGGTCCTGATGAATGCCCTGGGCCCACCTGGACCAACACGGCAGAAACATGTTGACCGCTTACACCACGGTTAGGGGACAATAATTTCCCCACACACTGTTCATTGATTTTAATATTATATAGTTACCTATCACATTAAAATATAACTAGATAACTATAATGATTTTTAATTACACTCACTTTCTCACGGGCCCCCACTTAGTCTAGAAGTGCATCCCTGTCATCAGGTGTATGCCCGCCCTCTATCAAACCAAGGTTTCAGAGAGCGAGGACTGGTCAATGATGAAGCATGACACCAGGTGGTGTGTGAGACCAGTCCGTCCCTTTTTGTGAGATGTCTTCACTCACAATATAACCCAAACCCCAGAGTGGCCACTACACTAGGAGCAGCTTATTGTGGTTAATATTTATTGTTGGAGGCTGCTAGCTCCCAGAACCCCGCGCCTCTTGTTCCCTTCTCCACACACTGTGGAGCTCACGTGTAATTATTATTATGCTTTACTCTTACCTTACTGCTTTGAACTTTGACTGTTAGTTTGGTGCCACATGGTGAGGGAGTGAAAAGCTTGGTCATGGTATTGCTGTGAGCAAATGAAAACCTTGACACTAGCATCATGGTAAAAAGTGCAGATTGGTGTTGGAGGTATTATGAGAGGGAAAACTCAAGGGAGACATCACTTTGAGGAGACGGTAAGATGGGCGCTAGTATGTTTGTGAGCAAATGTATGTAGCCAGTGTGCCATGGGCCCTGTTGCAAGGAAGAAAATGGATACCATGGCCTCTGAACTATAAAATACAGCAATAATGAGGGTTCAGTTGACCTCTCATGCCTCTGGCCCCGGTGCCAAGGTATCAGCTTCAACAACGAAATATGTGCCCCAGTTCATGCATGAGAAATTCCTAGTGCTTGGGGTTTTGCTTTGCATTTTGGGATTTCCAGTATTTTCTTCAATGATATCAGGATTACAGTCCCCGAAAACTAAATACATAACAGTCCAGGACGAGTAACTCCCAAATGGTCACAATATTGACTCAGTACAGTTATGAATATTTGTCTATAACAATTGAATCAATTCTTGAATTCCCCAGATATAGCACATCATGCCCAGACTCCATCTTCTTCTTTTATAAAAATACTTTCTTTATTGATAATTGTTAAAAATCATCTCCTTGTGTCAGGTCGTAGCCAACACGTTATATCCATATGGACTTCTTCAG
Source organism: Triturus cristatus (assembly GCF_964204655.1). NCBI lineage: Eukaryota > Metazoa > Chordata > Amphibia > Caudata > Salamandridae > Triturus > Triturus cristatus. The sequence goes on from NC_140593.1 coordinate 904,188,455, forward strand.
GGCTACAAAAACACACACAAAATACAAAACTTTAAAAACCATATACAGTAGATGAACTTAACACAAAATGCTAAGAAGAAATGCATAAAAACACATTAAAAACTTGTGTTGATAAAAATCACCTTCTGATCTGCTTGCCAATCAGATTCACAAAGTGTAATGCGGCTTCCAATGAACCAAATCCAAAACAAATCCTATTACACCTCCATTAAAAACTTGAATAGGTTACATATTTCGCTGGGCAATAATCAGTTCTAATTATTTGTGACATCCTTTCTATATACATTCTTATTTGCACAGTGAAGCTACTTGTTATGTCATTTGCAGTTTATTAATCACACAAGGGAGGCATTTGAAGGTCTCAGCAGGCCATTATATTGTCTTTCTACTTTTGGCATCAAAGTAATGAGATATTCTACACAATTGAACAGCCAATGACATCACATCATCCAATTTTAGGTTAACCCAGTTCCTGGTTTTAACAGATTACAACTTTGTTTCTTTCTGCCCTACAATACATATGGACAGCATCATTGTGCTACTGTGTGTATCGAAAATTAATCTTATTTAGACCTAACTAATATGTTTTTTATTACTATGAATAAATAACAAGTACCTTTTGTTAGTGACAAATTTTTGTGAATCACAAGACATCCTATTTGCCCCAATGCTTCTAATATGCGTGGAGCAATTATTGTAGTCCTCATCAATTTCGTATTACATCATGCAGGATCCTCCTGATTATGCAAAGTGAAACATCCTGTTTTTAGAAAATACCTGTATATTCTATATTCATTTTAATAAGAAAATTTCTTTTTTAAGGTGTTGATTATGATGGCGGTCGGACAAGCATCCAATTGCCATTGTTTCAGGATCGGGTCCCCCAGACAAGTAGGTAGCAGTCCTGACCTCCGAATTACGATCCAACTCCCATGTAGGCATTTGGAAACAAGCCTTTTTGCATTGAGGCTTGTGCTATGGCTGGGAAAAGGGCCGCAGCACAAGCTTCAATGCAAAAAGGCATCTTTGGAAACATCCCTGCACCGTGTGCCAGATACCATGTGGTGCTTGGCACAGGGTGAATTGATGTTTCAGGGGCACCACGAGTGCCCCCTGGGCTCCATAGGAAAGGTCCAGGGGGGACGGGTGGCCTGCTATAGGCCCTAAAACTCACTTTCCGTCAGCCTTTTCATTGTGGACTGCCATGAAAATGCAGAGGAAAAAGGGCATCATAATCCCACCGGCGGTGCCTGTGCAACCACCACTGTTATTCAGGGAGTACCTGTCTGACCGCCACCTCGACAGGATCTCCAATCCTGTTGGAGGCAGCAGTCTTTATGCCAGCCCGCAGCGCTCCGACCGCCGGCATTGTAATACAGCAGTCAGAACACAGCCCTGGATGTCAGGTGGACCGCCATTGAAGGCTTGTTGGTGGCGGTCATACAACATCGTATTCTGGCCCCATGTTGTATAAATTTACCCCCAATGGGTATCTAATTCCACTTGCATTAGTTTACAATATGTTAAAACCTTCACATGTTTTTTGCTATGTTCTTATCACCCTATGCGTGAATGAGGGACTGAGAAAAAACTTGGGAATTCTAATAGGCTATCCATGGCCTGTGATTCCTCATGGGGGACCTTGGCTCATCTCTTGTTATGTTGATACAACGTTCCATCCAACCTTATACGTAGAATGAAACATAACTCTCCAAATGACCCGTATTCCTTAATGGTATTGTATTATCACATTCCACCCTTTGCTGAGTTATCCCTTCATTCAAAACACTTTAAGCAGCTGAACAGTTGACAATATTACATAATAGTTCAAACAGACCATGTGCTTTCGTGAAGAAATATCAAAGGAGTATCTTGAGTCCCCCTTATCTCCATAGTCATATAATATAAAAATTACCCCATTCAAGTTAGTGCTAGTTAAACAAAAAGAAATCACTGCCCCAACATTCTAAGCATTATTTAATCCTTGAGGGCACTTACTAGTGAGCATGGTGTTTCCCGATCTCATCCCACACATCTGATTCAAACAGAGGAAAAGAGCACTACTGAGAGTTCACCATTTAAATTTCCCTGGTAATTGACACCACCTGAGTTGTCAAGGAACTGCATTACAACCTACCAAACTCTGACTGCCATCTTGTACTATGCAGGTCCATACGTATTATCTGCTATTTTTTCATGCCATTGTTATATTTATCAGAACCTCTTATCAATTGTTGCAAATCATCAACTCCAGAGCAAAGTGTATTACTCCTTTCCCAGATACCTAAATTTCGTGTGTGTCATAAACCTGGAAATAAACTCCTATTTACCCCTCCTGAAGTGTTCAAACTAATTAAGTAATAGGGACCGCCATCTTAAAATGGCCCTGTACATATAGGATATTTAGGAGTGTGTGGTAACCTTGTCATGATCTATATCCCATCAATTTTTTCTAAAGAGCATTCACTGACTGTTGGAGAGGCAAGATGGCGTCAGTGTGAGAGGACGCTGGAAGAGCTTGCTCCGTGGTCTGTAGCCTACATGATTCGGACTACGATATGACAGGATATGATCGGAGCTGAACGGACGGAGCTAAATCTACATTAGGTCCGTGTCAGCCAGATGATCGTGCTATTTCCGAAAATTAATTAGGAAACAATAAGAGAGGATGATCAGCGGTGACGGAGGCGGTGACGGCAGTGTGTGATCTCTGTGGTGCTAGTCACCTTGTTTCAGGGCGGCGGATTCCTAAAAAAAAACACCATTTGAGCCTTCGTTGTAGCCTGAGCCGGTGCATTAAACAAAAACGAAAACAGGAAAGCAGAATCCTGATCCTGCGAAAATAAAAAGATTTCAAGTTTAATTCATGCCGGTGCCGGTGCTTATGGTAAGCAGAGGTGAGCTGAGCCGAGTTGAGGCGAGGTGAGGCGAGGAGACCGAAGCCGTGGACAAGGAATTGAGAGCTGCGGCTGCAGTAAAGGAGCAGGTGAGGAGAAAGGAGAGATTGGGGGGTCATTTAGAACGCCAAGGACCATATACCATGACTCGGGGAAAAGAAAACGGCAATAAGTGATGTAACTGATGCAACTGATGCAAACTGGGGTTGACACGGCAGGACATAGAAAGACTGTGAATACTGCTTTAATGATGTCTGCTGTGCGTGATGGAAGGTATAACCGTGACTTGTGACAGACTTATGATTTGACGTTGCTGGCTGAGCACTCGAAGTATGGTCTGTGATCAGAAGAATTAAAAGAATTCGCCACCCTCGAGTTCTTTAAACCCCCAGGGAAAAAAAAGGGGGGGGGAAACAAAATGTTATAAGCCCTTGGAGATTCGAAATCGAGCAATTACAGCACAGAGCACCCGAAGCTGAGATCGGCGCTGGGGAGATTAAGATAAGATTAAGATAAGAATCTCGGAATCTAGCTCTAACTCCAACTCTAATTGGGACGTGACCCCTCTAATGCGTTACAATTACCGGGGGACCACGTTTTGGTAACGCACATGACAGACCTAATACTAGCCCAACAAGACTTTCACCTTATATACTTGAAATATCTCAAAAAAACAAGTCACTTCGCGACTAATAAAAGATTGATAGTCAAGATAGTCTGTGGAGCCAAAGGATCCAAAGGAGTCAAAGGAATATGTGCTAATACATCAGCAGCCGCTAATCAACTAGCATCGAAGCTAAGGCATCTAAATTCATTGACAATACTATTGCCACTCCCACAGACCTTTAGATTAGTACGGGCATCGGGTATGGCCGATATCATGAGCTCAGGGAAAGGCAAAGAGGATCTGGCAAACGATCTATTGACATTGGAAACTATCCAAGAAAAAGCTGTACTAGACATTCAGCCCCCCTTAAATCTACAACCCCCCCAAAGTACAAGTATTTCATTACAAGCCATAGATATTCTACAACTGACTCGGTCTGAGGACATGGAGGACACGGCGATGCCAAAAATCCTGGAATAGAAGTCGGAGAAACTAGAGCGGGCAGAAAGCCAGGGAATTATTAAAGGTACGAGAAACCAACAATGCCCGCTGATGGCAAAAGACTTGCAAAGAAGACCAGAAACTAGGGGGTCCCGGGCAAAGGAAAACCCTGAGGGGAAACAAGATGGCAAAGTAACAGCTAAAAAACAAGACATAAAAACTAAAAACAGTGACGCAGATAAGAATGTAAATAAAGACAAGGATCAAGGGAAAAGAAAAGGGAAGGAGAAAGAGCTGGGAAAGGAAACAGAAGACGCGCTACTAGAGAAAAAGGCAAAAAGGATGCAAACTATCAAAAACTTGAAGGCCGCGGCCAAATCATCTGGTCAATCAATAGACTCACAGCCTAGGATAGACAATTTATTTAGCCCTCTCACTAAGAAAGGGCTAAGTATTAGTTCTAATAATGAGAAATTACAGAACTTAAAGCCTTATCTAGACAAGCAAGAGGGAGTCTATGACGGTGTAGACTTGGCTGCGCACTTGGAATCGCGAGTTGCAGGGGACAAATTCACTACGGGTCCCAGTCAAAATCCAAATGTGGATACATGCCCCGATGCTGAAGGTTATAGAGCTGGCACAAGCACATTCGATCATAACGAGAGACGCCTTAAACGCAAGGCAGATAGAGAGAATCACGCCTATGCTCCTTTAGAGCTACAAATACACTCCTCGGGAGTAAATCCCACTTTAGCTAACGACGCAAGTTCCAAAGAATCAGACTCGGATTTGTACGAAACAGGTGTCTCCATTTACAGCGAGCCAAGCGAGGAGAGTGAAGCTAGCGAGGACTCTAAATCTGAAGGACTAAGCCCGGAGGCATCAGACTTCATGGATCTAAAAAATATGAATGAATCAGGACAAGACATAACGCCCAGAAAAAAGATTGAAAAGAAAAGAATTAGAAACAAGAGGCAATCTAAACTAATTTATGAGGAAACAACTGATCCAGGAAGCAATATGGAGCATACCTCAAGCAGAGCTAAATCGACTCGCAAGAGCCCCCACTCAACATTAAAAGCCGCATCTGAACAGAAGCAGATTATCATGAGTAAACCTGAAGAAGAAGGGGGGCAAATGCGAAAGAAATATGGCAGTGGATCGGGAACAGCAATGGAGCCCTCGCTGAGGGAAGTCCTCAACTCAATCAAAATTCTTCACAAAGATGCAAAAAAAGATAGCCATCGGAATCATCTGGCTATTCAAAAACTGGAGGGGGCTATCAACAAAGTGGGGAACACCTGTTCGGAGATCTCTGATAGAATGAACTGTGCTGAAGTACGTACAGATAACTTAGAAGCTGATGTGGGCAAGCTTAAATCCCAGACAAAGGAACAAGATGACATATTAAAAGATTTAATGGTCAAGGTTGAAGATCAGGAAAATCGAGCACGGAGAAATAATTTACGCTTTTTAGGGATTCCTGAGGGCGCAGAAGGAACTGATTCTAGGGGCTACGTGGTCAATCTTCTTAAATCTGTATTTCCGGAACTCAGCTCATGGGATATGGACAGAGAAATTCAATGAGCCCATAGATTACCTCTTACTTTATCAAAACGCTCAGTCAATCCGCCTCAATATCCGAGGGCTATGTTAGTCAATTTTGGCAATTTCACACTGCGCGAAGCTATATATGATTTAGCAAGGCCTACTAGTAAAAAAGAATACAAGGGCTTTATGTTTTTTGTTAGACCAGATTTTGCACATGCAACTGTCGAACGCCGATGGCGAATGAGACAACTTTTTACCCCCTTTGAACAAATTGGAGCTTCAGTATATTTGCAAAATCCGGCTCGCTTAAAAATTAACTTCAGGGGAACAACGCGAAGTTTTTCAAGTGAAATCCAGGCGGAGGCGTATCTGAGGGAAATATCGGAGAAAGTAAAACAGAACAATGACAAATAAGGGGCAAAAAAAAAATGTAAAGGATTTAACATGTGGATCTTGCCAAAGCTTGGGGTCATAACAAAGAAAGGGGTTGGGGATGGCAAATGAAGAACTTGGTAAACAAATATGATATTAATATTTGGTATATTTGGGATTATTCTTTAATATGTAATGAAATGGCTGAACGGATTAATGTCTTTATTTTTGCTTTGTAGTCGATATATCTAGGGTATATACAATTAGGCAACGGGGCAAGCACACGCGTACTGATCATACCGACGCCCACACCTGGGTACTTAGGACCCCGGACGCCTCATAGGGTGGTAAGGGGGGGTGGGGGGGTGGGCAAACAGGTGGAAGGGAGGGAAGGGCTGGGATGGGGGGAAGACCAAGAGAAGATAATCAGTGAAGGGAGTACCTTTAGTATATCAAAATAAATAAATTTGTTAGTAGGATTTAAAATGCTGATCAAGGGTCAGGGAGGAAGATTATGGTGGCTAAAAGAAACAACTATCATTCTTACACATAGTAAGATTTATCATATAGATAGCTAGATTACGAATTGTATCCCTAAATATTTGCGGGCTCAATGACCTAAAAAAGAGACAAATTGTAGCAGAAGGTCTCCAAGCCATGGAAGCTAATATAGTTTGCTTACAAGAGACCCATATAGAGAGAGGCCAACAACATCTGTTGAAATCCTTGGGGTTTCAACTTTTAGTTGCATCCACCCAGGGAACTCGTACGAAGGGTGTGGCCATTCTAGCTAAAGGAGGGGGCTTACAATTTAGTCGATCACTTGCAGATAAGCTTGGGAGATGGGCCATTACTGAGTGCCGCTATAATAGTGGTCAGAATACGGTTACCCTTTGTACAGCTTATGGGAATTTAGGAGATGACCCTGATACCCTTCTAAGCATTTCTAATGAATTAGTATATTGGCCCTTGCCTCTTATTGTGTGTGGTGATCTAAACCTTCACCTACCTGGAGATTGGACCACTGATCCTTTATTTAACTATCAAGGGAGAAAACCTAAAGTCTTTAGAGCATTTAAAGACTTGTGCAAACGACATGGCCTGCTGGATGGATGGCAATTGGGTCATCCTAGAGACCAAGGATATACTTTCTTTTCCCATCCCCATTCTCGTCATGCCCGTCTAGATTATATCCTTTTGTCGAATTCCATAATATTCTTCGTACTAGAAACCTTTGGACATTTGAAAGAGCCTTTTTAAAAAAGGAGGAGTACCGTACTCTTATGAGAGAGTAGCTACCATCTTTTTTAGAAATTAACATGGGTAGTGCCTGTCGAGGTAGTTTGGGATGCAATGAAAGCTGGCATCAGAGGGGAGACTTTGCAATTCTCAGTACGCACTAACAGGAAAGGTAAAGAACAACTAGCCTCTTTATATCAGAATCTGAATAAAGCTGAAGCAGATCTGATAATAGCTTTGCAAGCAGGTCTGGGTTCTGAAGGACTAGCGAAAGTTGCAATCGCTAGAAATAAGATATCTGATATATTTACGGAAAAAGCAATCACTAAAGCTATGATATACAAAGAAAAAACTTATGAACTTAGCGAGAAAGTAGGGCACCAGCTGGCTGTTCGTACAAGGGAGGAGATGACGGGAAATATGATAAAAGCTATTAATGATAGGAATGGTGAATTGAGATCAGAAGAGCACGATATTAGAACTGCTTTTCAAATGTTTTATCAAAAATTGTATGAGGAACCGCTAGGAGGGCAAGAGGATGCTAGAGACTATCTGGATAAAGAGCTGGCCGAACACCTCGAACAAGAAGATAAGGATTTATTGGACTCTCCCATTTGTTGGGAGGAAATTTTATTATCCATGAAATCCTTGACCGCTGGCAAAGCCGCAGGTGTAGATGGAATCCCTACAGAGTTTTTCCTTGAAATTGCAGAACAATTAAAAACTATCATGCTACTACTGTTTAAGTCTATAGTTCAGGGAGGAAACCCACCACCGTCTTGGTCTTTAGCAAAAATAATGATCTTCCTGAACTAAAAAAAAAATCCGTTGGAAATGGGCTCGTACCGCCCAATAACTTTGATCAACGGTGACTCAAACATTTATTCCAAACTCCTTGCAGGGCGATTAGCACCTATAATCCACAAAATTGTATCAGTCCGACAACACGGATTTATCCCCGGCAGATCAACAAGCGATCATATACAGAGAGTTATGTCTTTGTTTGACTATGCAGAAACGACAGGAGACCCTATGGCCCTCATTCTTCTGGATGCAGAAAAGGCGTTCGATAGGGTCTCCTGGAAGTTTTTATGGGCAGCAATGTCAGATCGGGGATTAACGAAGGGATTTATCAAAGCTATCCAAGGACTATATGTTAATCCAAGGGCCAACATCGTGATAAACGGAAATATGTCCGAGAATTTCATGATTATGAGGGGAACTAGACATGGGTGTCCCTGCTCGCCCCTCTTATTCGCGATATATATTGACCAATTTATACGTAAACTTGATAAACATCCTTATGTGCCATCTATTACGATTAACAACTATGAAACCAAAGGCCTAGCTTACGCTGGCGATATTGCTCTAGTTACCACCAATCCCAAGGTGGCAATCAATATGGTTGAGAAGGAAGCAACACATTTCGGCAAAACATCTGGTTATAAACTTAATACGGGGAAAACTCAAATAATCATTAATGACAAAGTGGAGATGGAAGACGATAGAATTGTGGAACACGCTATTTATTTAGGTGTCAATATAAGCGCCAAGGTAGATAAAATTGTACAGATAAATCTTGACCCACTAATAGTGCACACTAGAGAAGACTTAATTAGATGGGATAATCTACACTTAACTATTGGTGGCAGATGCAATTTGATTAAAATGCTGATTCTACCTAAATTTTTATATTTCTTCAGAACAATTTGTCTTGAGTTCTCCCCGTATTACTTTAAAAACATCGAATCTTTGTTTGCCAGATTTATTTGGGGATTTAAGAAACCACGAAGGGCACTAAAATGGATTACGTTACCAAAAGAAAGAGGTGGGTTAGCGCTGCCTAACTTTAGGACCTATTACTGGGCAACAGTGGCCAAATATTGTATAAACCTGATAGCTATTGAGCCGAGTCATTGTGAGATCCCGACTCCACAGGAAATGGTATTAGGAAATAGAAGCAAAGGGTGTTTATGGAGACATATGAATGATAATTTTTTTAAGAAAACTAAACTCAAGACTATCCAGGGAATTTGGAAAGCTTGGAGCAATATCCGTAAATTCCTAGGGCTGGGACGCTTCTCATGTTATACTCCAATTAGTGGCAACTTTGATCTTTCTGAGATATTTCATGATGGCTATATGTCTAGGTGGGTTAGGGTAGGGATTACGCAACTTGGTTGCTTCTATATTGAAAACCGATTGAAAAGCTTTTCAGAACTCCGCAATGATTATAACGTTAGCAATAGGGATTTTTTTAAGTACTTACAAGTCAGGGATTTCTTGTCAAAGAAAATGGGGGGGCGCTGTAATTTTCAAAATATCATATTAATAGATAAATTATACTTGGAAACTACTCCTAGAATCGGGGAAATATATAAGGACCTTATTAGTGGTTTTCCGGATGATCTTGATAAACATCTTTCTAGATGGCAGACTTACCTATTCGTACAGCGAGTAATACCGGAGCGAGCGTTAGAGCTTGCACAAATATTGCTAATGTCAATCAAATTACAAGCACAGTCTTATAAAACATTTTTTGCTTTGTACTACACTACATATAAAATGGGCAAATGGGCTATTGGCTCGGGAACCGCTTGTCCACGCTGTTTATTGGCGGCAGCTAACGATATTCACATGTTCGCCACGTGCCCATCACTTACTAATCTTAGGAAAGAAATATCTCATTTCATTTCCGATTTATTTCAGGAAGAAATTACTATCACTAGTGAAGAAATGATCTTAGGAGTGGCTGCTATCGAGCGCCCATTACAACAACAGGGGCTGATATTTGTAGCAATGGCGGTTCTTAGATTGTGTATAGCTACCGCATGGCTTGATCCCCAACCGCCATCTTCCACACAATGGAGGGCTAGATTACTTGCCATATGTAGTGTGGAGGTGGCAATTTACAAGAACAAGGGATGTAAGAAAAAACAAAGAGGGATGATGATTTGGGAACCTTTGTTACTCTGGATAGAAGAACACAGCCAAGGGTAATATATTTAATGGATTAACCCTAAGGTGAATGTGGATGTAAACATTTTTGTTGCTCTGTTCCTTAGTTTTCTTTTTTTTCTTTGTCTTTTTTGGGCCACCAAATCTATACGTTGCGAGATACTACTTCTTTAATGAATATACTAAAGGTGATTTATTCGAAGGTGCTTCTTGACCTTGGTCTCTGTGGGGGGAGGGGGGGATTGAAATGTATTGTATTAAAATGGCAAATGGCAATAAAAACTATTTAAAAAAAAAAAAAATGATCTATATCCCATCAGGGTTTTCATGATTACGAAGTATACATGGTTCATCAATTACATCCCAAACGTGGAGTCAGTCATAATTTCATGTATTAGGCGTAACATAATTTATAGCTGCGACATGTAACTTCACGACGGATGTAACTGACCACGTTCTATCCCTGAAAAAATGTTATATGCGCAGTTTCTCCACATTAGTTAATGGATTCCTCCCATTTTAATCAGTCCCCACAAAACCAGGCGAAAAACCCACAAGTGAGAAAAGTTGACAATTGTTTTTGGTTCAGTGCCTGTGAATGATAAAGCTATTATGCGGTGGCCATCTTTGAATGTCTCAAACACTGAGACACCATGTTCATCGGATGAAAGTTGTGCCTTATTTGCCAAGAACTACGCTTATACATTACATACAATTTATTTGGCCAACATCAATTGGCCACTACCAATAATCAAAAATGTCATGATGAAGCACCGTCACTCACCAAGAATCAAATCTCTTATATTCTTTACAAGTATTGTCCCAAGCCACAAGTGAATTTAAGTTTGTTGGCATGAGGATTCTAAACACTAAACATCGGCAAAATTGAAGACAACTGAACCAGCTGTTCCTGTCCACTCAGACCTGGTCAGTGTAGAAGTGCTGGATGCTGTCCCTATCACCATAAATACCATTCACATCAACATTCCACATATGCCTATGCCTTGGAAATAAACTTAAGTTCTACATCAATATTCTCATAAGAATTAATGAAATTCACAATCAGTGTTCAGGCCTTTTATAACTGATCTCAACCAACATATTGATCTGGCTTCAGCCTGCCTTAGTAACAACTCCCTGTCACCACCTCTCTCACCATTGGTTACATGTTCAAGTGCATGGAACCAGATGTGTGTGCTTGTGGGGTGGACAAGATGTATGTATGTGACTATGGGATATCTGTCATATTTTTGTTTAAAAGCCCTGACATGTTCTTGAATTTGAGTTTTCAAGCACCTGATGCTACTTCTCACATAAATGTTGCCACATGCACAGCCAATCACATATACAGTAAAAAATGAATTACAGTTTTGAGGAAATATGAATTTTTATGGTCAATTGTGTCCCCTATCTAGACCCCAACGGCTCCATGTACATGCTACAAATACATGTATGTTCCCTCCACTTCAAACTATGAAGACGCAAATACAATTGTGTCCAACGTTAATATGTACTCTTTCATATCTGCCATGAATGGGTCAGATATTCCGTTCCTAAGTATGCCTTGCCACCGTCTTTATATGGTATACTTTTCACGTTTTCCAGCTCTGGCAAGGTAGGCCCTGAATTCTGCCATCGAGCCTTTTCCTGCTTCTGCCTCTGAATGCTCCAGCCTGGACCTGCATCTGTATCCATGAACTTTGTCTTACTTCCTGCACGGCTAACGGTGCTTAGCCCGGCCTGTTGCCTGCCAAAACTGTATTCAGCCTTCAAGTTATCTGTTCCGCTCCTCAAGAAATGCATTCCTGTCTAAGTAGCTTAGGTAAACATCCCTCTAGCTGCAGAGCAAAGGGCCCGGCCTTACTGTCTCCGTGCAAGTAATTCATGACTCTCGTTACCATGGTAGGCCCATGCCCCCCTCGCATCTCATATAGACACTTAGACGCCTGTACACGCACTAGCAGTCAGTATAGAATAGGATCTGTCCGAGAAGACCTTTCCTTCTAGATAATATAGTTCTTTAAACACAAGATATTAGATATGATTTAGGACTAGGTTGTCCTGACACCCCAGACTTCTGTCTCCACATGTAGGGCAAAATGTCAAGTTCCCTTCACCCTCTAGTTACACGTCAATCACACGTCATGCGGCTGCGCGCGCATCTCTGCCATGTATTTCCGCTGACTTTGCAGGATTCTCTTATGGATCCACCCACTTGTGCCATCATCATAATGACGTTTTTAGTATACGCCTCTATGCACGCCTATTGTAAACGCCTTTTCTATTACGTATGTGTATTCTTATCAGCTGTTACGCCTCCTGCATCTGTCTTTACTGTAATGCACTTCAATATAAATATGACAACTTGTCAATAATGTATTGCTGATCCCTTCCTGAACCTTCGTGGTGACGGAACTCGATTGCCTGGTTCGAACCATCATCATTCCTTTGTAAGGAATAAATACCCTATTATACCCTCGAATACCACGGATTCTGCCTCTTATTTTTACTGAGTTATTCGTATTGTATTTTACCGCATAAATTAAGTCTAGGTAATTAAAATTTACCACATAATTGGCGCCCGAACAGGGACACCTCTCACACCCCACGCGCCGGAGGTGCGTTGCAGACCCGGTCTCCTGCCACAGCCGGACGGACAATTACGCGTACCCGCAGGATTTCCTGTATCTCCCTCAGGCCAACGGGGGCGACTGAAGCTGCGATCAACACCCAGACGAGGCGGTGAGGAGTGCGGAGAATCCCGACCAGAGCCTAGCTGAGAGAGCAAGATCCGAGGTATACAGAGGCCCACCAGATTCCGAAGTTCCGAAGTATCCAAGTCACGAGTCGAGTCCAGTCCAGTTTGGTCTAGTCCAGTCCAGACTTCCGAGGCCTTCCGTTCCGTGCTTCCCGGTGAGTACCGTTGCTGAGGACGCATCTAGACGTGCACATTAGTTTGTGCCGGTCAAGACGGGTCTGGGTACACAGACATGGTCTGCACTGTTTTAGCAGTGTATCTGTACTGTTTAGCAGTACATACAGTATATTTAGTATTATGCAGTTAACTAGTTTTATTCTAATTATTATTGTTCGTTCTAAACTGTTTTGATATATTTTAAATGTCGTGGTATGAGTGATTGTTCGATCTTCATTATTGTGTTTATTGTATAAGTTGTGTTCAGGTCCGAGTAAGAATAAGAATCAAGTAGCAAGGTTTAAAATGCCGTTTTTTTCAAAATTAAGACAGATAAAAACTAGAAAAGGGATACTAGAGGAAGCTGTTCCTATCCCACCTAGGGACACTCCAGGGTACTTTATGTACCATAAACATGGCCTAGATGCCGTATTATATCTTGATCTATGGGTGGACTACACCAAGGATTTGGCAGAGAGTCAGAGATGGCCCGCTGCTGGAACATGGGATGCAGATTGCATCATGAGAATAGAAGAAGCGTTATGGAAAAAGAAAGCCAGACAGTCACAGAAAGATGCCATTGAACTATGGCGTAAAGAATCGCATAGGCGCACAGAGAAAGCGCTCAGAAAGGAAGAGAAAAGTAGGGAAGATTCAGAAAAGGCCCGAGAAAACATATTAATTGACGAAGGTACCCGAATAAAAACAGAACAAGTAGACAGACAACGAAACACTCTTATGAATGGTATGTATCCTCTTCTGGCCGAGGGTTTGCCTAAAGCCACTTTGGAGGTACCAGAAGTTCTGCCACCTCCGTTACTCCCGATTAAAGTACATCCCAAGACCGCAAAAGACATTTTCCTTTCTTCCTATTTAGACGATGCAGCCCCCGAATATGCTAATGGTGTGCAGCCACGCACACCACCCGTTAACGACACTCAACCCCAAAACCAGCTGCACTCACCTCTGCAGCAACAAACTCCTACTCAAGTTCTAACAATTCCATCTGTTTCTACAGTCCTTCCTGCACCGACACTCTCTACCCTGCACCCAACAAATCCTTTTGGACTTGGCACCTCAGGGGGTGCGACAGGAGGTTTTTCCACGCCACCGCCAAACACTAGATTAACTTATAGGGATTTAGCATATCGACGCACACCCCAAAGAATATCAGACAGTATATTAAACGAGCCTCTTTCCGATTGTAGATATGATCCAGTGCCAGGAAAACACGACAGAATGTTGCTGTCTTCAGTACGTTTGCGACGAGCTGCAAACTATTTAATGACGTTACCAGGAATGGTTGAACATCTAGACAAAATATATCGCTTTATCCAATCAGGGCAAGGTCCTGAAAGTATTGCCGAAGCCATGGAATACCAGAAAGTAGACATACAAAAATTACTGTTACGCTTTTTTATAAACTGTTTGATCAGAAATAGAGACAGGCCTGAGGTAGATTCGGAGGAAATGCAAGCACTTACCAAATGGGGTCAGAATATAACAGACGGGAGACATGATAAACAGAAGTGTATAGAAGCCATGTGCCGAAGGATCAGAAAAGAAGTAGAACGAATACATGAAAGCAGAGTAGAAGCAGATAAAACTGAATCAGAGGAAGAGGAGGAAGAACAGTCAGAAATGAGCACAGGACAATTTGAGTTACCAGCTAAACAAATGATAGCTTATGTAGGAAAAGGAAGATCCTTTAATAAAACAATACGTCCGATACGTCCAGAATGTAACAGAATTTTTCAAACAGTTATTACAAATCCAAGGACCCCTGAACACTTATTCCAGGCTACTGATAAATTACTTCGAGAACGAAGGGGGTACCATGTACTCGATTCTATGGATGAACAAGAATTAGCCAGGTCAGCAGTACAATGGGCTGACAGCTCCGAAAAATACAGTGATAATGCGCTAGCACACACGTTTCTGAATCTCGCCCCAGACGAACAGCGTTTAGCTAGTATATACATGATACAATATCTCCTTATATTATATAAAGGCCAACACTCCGATCCTGGTCCCCTACCTGATATATTGATAGAACTACTCACGAATAAATGGAGAGGTTTAGGTACCGATCTAATTAAAGTAATTCTAGAATACCGACATAGATGTAGTGCCTTTTTGTGTCCAGAACATGATCCAGCTCCTTCCATGGAGAGAAACCCGTATTACATAGACAGACAGAATCCCTTACGCGAAGTACACCCAGTCAGGAATGATGACAATACGTTTAGACGCGTGTTTGTGTACACGCCCATAACCAAAATAGAACTATTGGAAATGAAAAAATTAGTGCCCAGCCATGACAAAGATCCAGCAGGTTTCCACCGTGAACTAAAGGACATGTTACTCATGGGTGATTATACCTATCCTGACATTATGAAAATATTGAAAGTATTATTGCCTGCCGGTATTTATGAGAAACTCAAGGAAAAAGAATGGGAGGTGGGAGACCAAAAGATTGATTGGACCGCATTAGAAAATGAAGAAAATAACCGAACTGCAGGCGTAGGGCTTGGGGACAAAACAAAAGCATTGCCAGGTCTACTAGTACAAGTATTGCCACGTTTGTTAACTACGAAAAAGGAAGATTGGGGAGCAATCTCAGCTTGTAAACAGAAACCCGAGGAAGACACCAGTGATTTCTATTCCCGATTTGAAAAATGTTTTGGTATTAATAGCGGCTTGAAAGCAAATAGTGAGTCATATCCACACCTTTTTGTAACAAAACTAGTCGAGAATTCCCTGCCGCAGGTTAAAAACAGAGTATTGAAAGTTGAGAGCACTTGGCAAGCTAATACCCCGTCACAAATGTTACAAATGTTACAGTATCACCAAAATAGAATTAGAGAAGAACACGAACAAAGACGTATGAAAGACACGAAAATGAAAATGCTTGTCGCTCAGTCAGTTCCAGCTGACGGTCATAAAAAGGGTACGACACAGTCCAGTAATTCAGCGGTTCCCGTTAAAGGGACATGCAACTATTGTAAACAGCCAGGTCATTATATAAACGATTGTGCAGTTCTAAAACATAATATCTCCACGGGTAAAACAAAGGAGAGACCGCGTCCGCCTAGACAGGATCAGATCCAACAACAAGTACCTCAGAATGTACAGCCTATGCAAGCTGCACAACAGACCATAGCGGTACCACAGCCACAGCCTATTGCCGCAACACAGAACACGACACAACAGATGTACCAGTACGCACAAAATGACTATCCAGAGTATCAGCGATACACATGAAATAGCCTAGAGAGGGAAGTTGGCTTACCCCTTATTGAGGTTCCTGTAGATCAAGAGGGTCCTTATGTACAGAGTCAGGTATTAGGGAAAGACAGAAAGTTTCTACTTGATACAGGGGCAAGCAGAACAACTATAAGTCACGATGAAGTTCCAGGGGCACCCCTCTCAGGCTCACAAAATATTTCCCTTGGTTTTTCAGGAAAGCCCACTATTAATGAAGTATCGCAACCACTTGCATTCACAGTCGGTCCATTAACACGGACTACAGATCTATTGCTTACGAAATCATGTCCAGAAAACTTGTTAGGTATTAAAACATTGAAAGCTCTAGGAGCTATAATATGCTGTTCCCCGGACGGAGTACGACTATTCTTGCGTGACTTTAAAGGTCACTACGTGTCTAGAGACATGGATCACCGGTTACAGAATCTACCTGCACACTTATGGGCACAAGGCCCCACTGATGTAGGTTGTATGCACATTACACCATATCGAGTTACACTCAAAACAGGAGTGGTATTACCACGAATGCGACAATACAAGTTACCGCCAGATGCTGTAGTGGCTTTACTGCAAATCATTGACGAACTCATTGCACAAGGAGTGGTTGTAGAAACCGACTCCAATGTATGTAATTCTCCGATTATTCCGATTCTTAAACGTACCGATCCAAAAGCACCTCCAGTATATCGATTAGTTATTGATCTGCGCGAATTGAATAAATGCATTGTACCACAATATCCCGTGGTCCCGGATATTTCTTCATTACTGACAGCTATTGATTCAGAGGCAACGTTCTTTACTGTAATCGACCTCAAGAACGCCTTCTTCAGCGTCCCAATCGATCCGGAAAGCCAATATTTGTTCGGATTCAGTTTAAATGGACGAAGTTTTAAATTCGCACGCGCACCTCAAGGATTTACAGAAAGTCCTAGCATCTACAGCCAAGCACTGAAAAGACAACTTGACAGTATCCACATGCCAGTTAACACTGCACTGCTTCAGTATGTCGATGATCTGCTGATCACCGCCCGAAGCGAACCCGAATGTGAAAAAGCATCACTGACGGTTTTACATTTTCTGGCCGACAAGGGGCACAAGGTGTCCCCTTCAAAGCTGCAATTTTGTGCCCAGCAAGTTGTGTACCTAGGGCACTTGCTGTCCAAATGGGGGAGACAGCTCACACCTGACCGCATCCAGTTAATTGTAAACATGCCACCACCCAAGACCCAAAAGGAGGTACGGGCCTTCATAGGCCTCACTTCGTACTGTAGGCAGTGGATTCCCCAATATGCATTTTTAGCTAAACCACTCATTCAGTTGACAACCCAGGAGGCAGCGACATCGACTGTCCTCCCTTGGACTCCAGAACATACACAAGCTTTTGAAGACTTAAAGAAAGCTTTATGCCAAGCACCTGTTTTAGCGACACCATGTTACAGTAAGCCTTTTACACTCTTTGTTACAGAACGTGAAGGTACTGCTTTGTCAGTACTCACTCAGGAACAAGCAGGATCACACAAGCCATGTGCTTACTTTTCTAGCACATTAGATCCCGTAGCTCAAGCTCTTCCTGCGTGTCTGAAATCAGTTGCAGCGACAGCTCTAGCGATCAGACAAAGCGATTCCATAGTGTTAGGACATCAATTGACAGTACAAGTACCACATGCAGTAGAGGTTCTCTTGAACCGGACACAGACACAACACTTGACTATAGCACTACTGACAGGTTACGAACTCACATTGTTTCAGCCACACATAGAAATCAGACGTTGTAGTACATTAAATCCTGCCACACTTTTGCCATTAAGTGGAACAGACCCACTGGCACATGATTGTATTGAAGTCATTACTATTACGACGAAACCCAGACAAGATTTGAACGATGTCCCATTACCAGATTCAGACCTGACACTTTATGTAGATGGTTCATGTATGAGAACAAGTACAGGAAAGTTAGTGGCCGCTTATGCAGTCACGACAGACACCGAAGTCATTGAAACAAATTGTATCGACACATTATCAGCTCAAGCAGCAGAGCTTATTGCTCTGACACAAGCCTGTATTCAAGCCAAGAATAGAAAAGTTAACATATACACAGATTCACGTTATGCTTTCGGAGTTGTACACGACTTCGGAGTCCTTTGGCGAGAGAGAGGTTATTTGACTTCTCACGGTGCCAACATTCAACACGGTCCCCTCATTCAAGCTCTATTAGATGCAATACATCTACCTACTTCAATATCTATCATGAAGTGCAAAGCTCATACAAAAGTCACCGATATCATTTCCCAGGGTAACGACCTAGCAGACCGAACAGCTAAGCAAACAGCACAGAATCAGACTTATGCAACTGACTTGACAAAGACAATAGTCCCGACGCCGACACACTGCATGACAGTTAAGGATCCCGCTCTTGATGTAATTGACATACAGACACATGCTACACCAGAGGAAATAAAGAAATGGACTGAATTAGGAGGGATCCAAACCGATCAGGGATGGATGACGAAGGGAAAATCTATATGGTTTCTCCCCGACTCAATGGTCCAAGTTATCATTAACACAATACATAGTCCAGCACATCTAGGAGAAAAAGCTATGTTAGACAGTATTCAACACATTTGGTTCAACAAAAACTTACGAGCTGCAGCCAAACAGAAAGTCCGAACTTGTATGATATGTTGTCAGTTCAACCCAGGTAAAGGCGTACCTGTAGAACAGGGTGGTTTTCAACCTCCCGATCACCCTTTTGAAGTCCTCCAGATGGATTATATCCAGATGGAACGATGTCGAGGATTCAAATATGTCCTCGTAGTTGTATGCGCTCTTTCCCGTTGGACAGAGGCGTATCCCGTTTCAGATTACACTGCCCCGACTACTGCCAAACAATTAGTTCGTGAATTCTTCCCACGGTATGGTTTGCCCCGTATCGTGTACTCAGATAATGGCCAGCCGTTCTCATCCGAGCTAATGAAACACATTTCACTCTTGTTAGGCTATCAATGGAAATTCCACTGTGTCCGACATCCCGAGGCAGCAGGTCTCGTGGAACGCCATAATCAGACCCTGAAAATACGGCTTTCTAAAATCTGTAGAGAGAAAGGTGTCGACTGGATAGTAGCCTTACCGGTTGCACTATTTTACATGAGAATGGTAGCACATTCTCGCACAGGGCTAGCCCCGTACGAGGTGGTCTTCGGTAGGCCACCAAATATGTGGGGGACGCCTATACCTCATAAAATAACTGATGTTGATTGTAATATGCTGACAGATTACCTTGCTTCCTTGATGTCTGCACTACAATCTTGCCGTTCACAGGTAGCTGCAGCCTTTCCCGACAACACCGAGGTAAAACCCCATGAAGTGGTTCCGGGAAATCTCGTCTTCGTCAGAAATTTCGACAGGAGTCCGTTGGAGCCTCGCTGGCTACAACCAAAGCTGGTTCTCCTAACGACGAGGACAGCAGTAAAGGTCGAAGGTCGCAAGGGTTGGTTACACTCGAGTCATATCAAGAAATTTCATGGACTACTATCCGAACTGAACTCTCAGCCCTGCCCCCTTCCAGAGACTGATTCAAAACTCCCCCTGGTTGAACAGACTGAAACACAGGAATACAAACTGAAACTAAGGTCTAGCAAGTCAGACAATTCGATTGTTTAAGTCCTCTCCAAGGTGAATCGGTTGAATTAAGTCTTTGATATGTATCCGCTAGACCGAATTAGAGAGAAAAATAGACAGAAACAGCTCAAGAAACATGCATACTGTAAATCACTTCATAGTCACTGTATAGTGACACTGTTGATTATGTTTTTTCTAAGTCTTTTTTTTATTGCTGCAAGCATACTGTTACATATGTACTATCCTATTTTCAAGCGTGCTTACAATGTTACTGCCGAACATTCTTTTAGTGAATTACCTCCACATGAGTTGTCCTATAGATTTGCGCTGCGCAACAACACATTTATTAGTATGTTACATCATTCCCATCAGACCAGCAATGCTACCAATTGTTGGATATGTGGCCGACTCCCTCCCTATCAGAAATACAAAGGAGTTCTGCCTCTTTTTCCGTACCCATTTACACACAATGGTTCCTGTGGAGCATGGTTTAGTTTGATTAACTCCTTAGATTCAAACACTGTAGTATACCAGAGCAACTGGGTATGGGGAAACCTGAACTTAGTTTTGCTTAAAGCCTGTCATCCTAACAAGGAGGGACTTCCCAAAAGAACAGGAACGGACCTAGAAAATGAAGTGTATGGATTAGGTAATTTTACACTTAACCTCATGATTCTAAATGTTGAATCTGAAGCTACACTAGTCTTGCCTGCTATGTCCGTATTACCAGTCAAAGGTGAATTATGTGTAAGAAAGAATGGTTCAATACACCTGGGTCATAGTAAATGTACTACTGTGATCGAATTCAGTGATAAAGGCAAGTCTACATTTAGAGCTTCCCGTCACTCCTACTTCATCTGTGGCCACACCGCATATATACGCCTACCCCTAGATTGGGATGGTACCTGTTACATTGCATTCCTTCTGCCACCTGTTTTCCTAGCCCCTCCTGATTATCATAGAAATACCAATCTAGTACACCATAGACCCCAGAGAGATATCCCGATTGTTGACTACACCGAAACAGCATGGGAACAATATACAGACTTCAATAAAGGTCTCTTTCCTTACATAGGTGTTGTCTCAAACAGTAAACTGATACGTAGATTAACCAGAACCCTTGAAGCAGTAGTGAATGAAACTACCTCTGCCCTAGGCAACTTAACAGAGGAGCAGTCTGCGATGCGGATTGTTGTTCTCCAAAATCGTCTTGTCCTTGACGTCATCCTAGCAGATAGGGGCGGAGCTTGTAGGGTCATCGGATCAAGTTGCTGTGTTTTCATCCCAGAAAACGCGCCATCCGTATATAAAGCCATAACTCGTCTTCACAAGATTGCAAATCAGATACATCAGAATGCAGGCATCTGGACATGGTCCAGTTGGTTCTGGAGCGTGTTGTCAGCCTGGGGATGGAAAGTCCTATCCTTCCTAGGTATTGGCCTTCTCATAGTATTCAGTTGTTGCCTATGTCTACAATGTGGACCAGCGATTTGCGGCCTGTGTGCCACATCGTGTATTCCACGTTCAAGTTTTCATTCAAGATCCCGGAAGAAGAAAGAAGAGCAAATGATGTTACATGAACAGATTGATGGATTCCTGAAGATCGATATTTCATGAGGGTCCGTAGGGGACAAGGAGGGAATGAGGAAATATGATTTTTTATGGTCAATTGTGTCCCCTATCTAGACCCCAACGGCTCCATGTACATGCTACAAATACATGTATGTTCCCTCCACTTCAAACTATGAAGACGCAAATACAATTGTGTCCAACGTTAATATGTACTCTTTCATATCTGCCATGAATGGGTCAGATATTCCGTTCCTAAGTATGCCTTGCCACCGTCTTTATATGGTATACTTTTCACGTTTTCCAGCTCTGGCAAGGTAGGCCCTGAATTCTGCCATCGAGCCTTTTCCTGCTTCTGCCTCTGAATGCTCCAGCCTGGACCTGCATCTGTATCCATGAACTTTGTCTTACTTCCTGCACGGCTAACGGTGCTTAGCCCGGCCTGTTGCCTGCCAAAACTGTATTCAGCCTTCAAGTTATCTGTTCCGCTCCTCAAGAAATGCATTCCTGTCTAAGTAGCTTAGGTAAACATCCCTCTAGCTGCAGAGCAAAGGGCCCGGCCTTACTGTCTCCGTGCAAGTAATTCATGACTCTCGTTACCATGGTAGGCCCATGCCCCCCTCGCATCTCATATAGACACTTAGACGCCTGTACACGCACTAGCAGTCAGTATAGAATAGGATCTGTCCGAGAAGACCTTTCCTTCTAGATAATATAGTTCTTTAAACACAAGATATTAGATATGATTTAGGACTAGGTTGTCCTGACACCCCAGACTTCTGTCTCCACATGTAGGGCAAAATGTCAAGTTCCCTTCACCCTCTAGTTACACGTCAATCACACGTCATGCGGCTGCGCGCGCATCTCTGCCATGTATTTCCGCTGACTTTGCAGGATTCTCTTATGGATCCACCCACTTGTGCCATCATCATAATGACGTTTTTAGTATACGCCTCTATGCACGCCTATTGTAAACGCCTTTTCTATTACGTATGTGTATTCTTATCAGCTGTTACGCCTCCTGCATCTGTCTTTACTGTAATGCACTTCAATATAAATATGACAACTTGTCAATAATGTATTGCTGATCCCTTCCTGAACCTTCGTGGTGACGGAACTCGATTGCCTGGTTCGAACCATCATCATTCCTTTGTAAGGAATAAATACCCTATTATAC
The DNA here is from genome assembly GCF_964204655.1 of Triturus cristatus. Lineage (NCBI taxonomy): Eukaryota > Metazoa > Chordata > Amphibia > Caudata > Salamandridae > Triturus > Triturus cristatus. The sequence goes on from NC_140593.1 coordinate 904,211,065, forward strand.
CCTCGAATACCACGGATTCTGCCTCTTATTTTTACTGAGTTATTCGTATTGTATTTTACCGCATAAATTAAGTCTAGGTAATTAAAATTTACCACAGTTTACAAACAAGTCAATGGTGTATTCGGTGATAGTTAAACTTGGTAGTTATGTTTCGACCCAACTGGCACATTGAACACGCTCCACGCGCATAAACAAAATAAGGTTTTGTGGGCAGCCAATTTTTAAGGGGATCTGTTTTCACTGTCTCCTTCACATAAGTGGGCCAAGGAGCTTGTTTAAAGGTGGTACCCCTACTATAAATCACTTTAGGTTTCCGTGATAGACCCCTTTTGGAAGACTTTTGGAATCTAAGACGTGCCAGTTATTTTTTTTAATGTAAAAAATAAGATTACTGTGGATATTATATTTTGTAATAAAGGCAACCTCTCGATCTCCATTACTGCCTCTTTTTTTTGGGAATTGGCAGCTAGGGTATTTTTTATCCAGTTGCATGGCCCTAGTCTCTGCTTTAACTAGGCAATCATTGTTGTATCATTTCTCCTTGAAATACGTTTTGATTCTCTCCACTCTCTTTTTGAGATCAGATTCTTGTCTGCAATTTCTCCTTGCCCTAACCATTTCCCCATAGGGGATTGCTTATATGGTCATCTTTGTGTGGGCGCTAGTGTCAAGAAGCACACTGTTGTACGCTGTTTGTTTCTTAAAAATATCCTATAGACTTGCCTTCTATAAGCAGTTGCTGGTCAAGAAAATCATATCGTCAATTTCACATTAAACCTATTATCATTCAGGTAAGCATGATAGGAGAGAATATCACCCACAGAACCGTTCCAAATGATTAAATTATCATCAATGAAATGTCCATAGAAAATGATGTTGTTACACCAGTTTCTGGACCGTGGACTCAGGCATGCTCCACCTCAAACAACCCCATGAAAAGATTTGCATGACGAGGCACACCTGGAGCCCAAAGCAGGGCCCTGTTTCTGAAGAAACCACTCACCATTGTGAAGAAAGTCATTTTTTGTGAGTATGAACCTGGACATTTCTAATAGCATAAATGTATGCTCCAGATGACTTGCATTTCATTTGTACAAGCGATGTTTTAGAGCATCCAAATCACATTCACTCTTTAGATATGTATACAAGCTCTCAAGACCCATCGTCACACACAATAAGTCATCTCTATCCCGTTGAAAATATTTTAACTTACAAGACACATCCTTGCTATCTTAGATACAAGGGAAGAATATTTGCAAGCGGTTGCAAAAATCCATCTGCATATTCTGCTATTCATTCAGTTGGTGACCCATTGCTAGATATAATTGATCTTCCTGGTGGAAAAGGGGCCTCTTAGTGGATTCTAAGTAATACATATAAATGTAAATCTGGACAGGGAACTCACAGGTATTTGTAATCTAGATCGGAAAACAAACAGGACTCATGCCAGTCTGCAAGTCTGGAATTGATATACTGTTCAATACTGACCATGGGGTTGTCTTTTAATCTCTCATAATATGCAATGTCTTGAAGTTGTCTATCTACCTCCCTCAAATAGTCACTCTGATTTATGAGGATGATGTTCCCACTCTTGTTGGCCTCTCGTATTTAGGGAGTTATGTTTCATTCTACGTATGCTTAATATACGTTTCATTCTAAGTTTCAATCTCCATATACGTAATGTTGTCTACTGTTTAGCTGTTTGAAGTGTTTTGCATGAAGGGAAACTCACCAAAGGATGAAATTTGATAATACAATATGATTAAGCAATACAGGTCATTTGGGGAGTTATGTTTCATTCTACATAGAAGCTTGGATGGGTCATTGTATTTACTTAACTACAGGACATTTGAAGAATCACGGGCCATGGATAGCCTGTTAGAATTCCCTAGTTTCTTCTTAGTCCTTAGGGTTTGAGTTTTCTCCGGTATGAAAGAGTAAGAGGTTTGGCCTTTCTGAGTCGTGCACCTCAAGAACCTTTTTTTACATATTACCCACTTGTGGGATAGGTGCTTGGTATCTTGCCCCAAAGCATCTTTTTTTTTTACCTCTTAAATGGTCTTTGGAAAATCAACAGCTCTCCTGACATCATTTTGAAGCAAAGAGATTGAAGGTAAGCTATTGTAGAAAGTGGGTAGGAAGCCCGATGAAAAAGCCCTGGTGAGCAGACACAGCTCGTGCTTTTAAATGCTGCGTGGTACAGCCAGAACCAACAGAACGCTTGACAGTAAAGGCAGTACAAGGACAGAAACATGAAATTGCCTCTGCTTCAGTTTTATCCTTCCATTTGCCCTGTTGAAGCATTTAACAATCAAAGACTTGTCAGCTGAAACTACTCCGTCTAACCGTGGCGCAGCATTTTATAATGTACTGCCTCCGACCCAGTGTCAGAAACAACATTGAGGAAGAGGACATTATAAAGTAAGTACAGCGTAGACGTACAATGAAGACAGAAGAGAAGCAGGACTGAACTGAGAGATTATAATGGAAAGTAGAGATACAGTGGAGATACAGCAAAAGAGGGAATGAGTGATACAAGCGATAGTTGCAAGCACATGAAAGGGGGTGGCACGATTCACGGAAAGAGGGTAAGATAATGAGAAAAAGAGATACAGAAGAAAAAAGAGAAACATAGGTGAAGGGAGCAAGTCAGGCGTATGCACAGTAGGCGGAGTTCAAACCCTATTTTCACACAGCTGATGCTGTTCAACCTGCCAAGAAGTTGGGCCCACTGAAATATGCTGAACATGTCCCGGTGTAATTTTCAGACACTGGGACACATTTGGCACTGCCTGCTAGTTGTCTGCTTTCCATTCCCAGCAGCAAAGTGCAAGGAGAGGGAGGGAGATTTGTACTTTCACCTCCAGCTGGGCCAAAGACAAAAGGCCAAAAATAAGGGTCCATCAGGCCACATTTTCTGGACCATCACACTTAAATGCAAATGCAACAGAGGGCAAACAAAGGAACACAGCTTGTACTTAAGAGATGCATGCTTTTGACTTTCTTCAGTCCCTGTATATAAGAAATATGAATGCACACAATGTCAGATTTGTTGGTCTGTCCAAATATTTACACTAACATTTGAAACACCACTATTTTTTTTTTTATAGTGCTACTCATCCCAGTGCAGGGTGTCAGAGCACTTTACATAACATACACATTGACAATAAATCATGTAAGTATGTAAATCAATGTACAAGATTTTTTGGATAAGACAATGTGAGGGTTGCAAGGTGTAGGAGTCACATGTCCTTCATAGCTTACTGTGCTATATTAGAAGGATTACAATTTATGATCTGCAAATAACAAAAGGAACTCTGTGTTAAAAGCAGTAACCCACTTACCTATGTACATAAGCTACCATTCTGGCATCTGCTTGTTACATAATATGCTCTTGCAGGAGACAGATTAACATTCTAAGATTATTTGGTTCAATTCTGGGACTAGACAAAACACGGATCTCTCCAGACAAAGCTTTAACCTCCAGAGTTATCTTACCATTATTATTATTCCCTGAAATTTACTGGGAACACAAAGATCTCTGCAGCAGGTGCCTTAACCCCAGAAGATATTTTAAAATGCAGATTTGGCAACCAATTAAGCAGACAATATCTACTGTCATGTTTTTCCTTGTTGGAAATTTCTTTGTGGCAGGGTTTTAAATAAAATTTGCGCTGAGGTTGTGCCACTTTTTTGCCAAAACACAGAAAAAAAATCTCATTGGATGAATATGTAATGTACTTCAATGTGCTCATGATAGGCCTGCTAAACATGTGTGTGAGGCATTAAAATCTTGTGTCACTTCCTGTGTTATCACTTCCTGTGAGGTCACTTCATCTGATGCCACGTGCAGTGTAACATGCCGTAGTGTCGTGCTGTGATATCACATGCCATGATGTTACTTGCATACTGCCTAGCTTGGTTAGTCCACCACTTCTTTTTGTAGGACTAGTGCCTTACATAGCAGAGAGTGGAAAAATAGAGGGACATCAAAGGAAAGGCTGAAGGGCAAAGGGAATAAAGAAAAGATGAGCCAAGGGATACAAGTGAGAATAGAAATGTGAATGGGCAATGGTAGAGAAAAGTCAATTAAAAGAGAATGGTGGGGGAGAAGAGTGGATAGACATGGGACAGAAGAGGGAGGGCAAAAGGTGGAAAGTAGCTAGAGTAGGAAGGGAGGGGAGAGTGGAAATATATAACAAAGGGTAACAAAGGGTATTGAAATAGTAGGAGAAAAATAAGAAGGGAACAGACGCATTGAAATTACAAAGCATACAGATACAACTGAGAGCGGGTGGGGGTGAAAAGTGTAAAGTAGCTAGAATCAGTCAAATGCAGAGATACAGGGGCGGATGTGGGAGATTGGGAGAGAATGAATGGAATGAGAAAAAATGAGGGTAAATGAAAGGTATTAGAGTGATGATGGAAAAAAGAGGCGGAGATGAAGGAAGGGCTAGTTATTCCAGTCATGAATGAAAAATGGAAGTGGGGGAGGGACGTTGTATGGACAGAAATGGGAAAGAGTGAAGGTGGAAATAGCGAGATACTGAGGAAGGTAAGTGAGCTATACAATGAATGGTGTAGAAATACATAAAGAATTGAGAAGAGTAGGGGAATGTGAAATAAAATGGGAGAAAAGGGAGGAAGACTAAAAGCAAGAAAAATCTTGAAAATCTTGAAAGACCTTCAAGAGGCTGCCACTAAACACCACACAGAAGAACTGTCATGCAACCATTCATCATAAGCAGGCTCAACTACGGAAACACACTCTACTGCAAAGATGCCAAGCAGCTCCTACAAAGGATCCAGATCTTCCAGAATATCACGGCCAGACTCACACTTGACCTCCCACACTGAACTCACATTGCATCACGCCTCAAGGACATTTACAAGTGCAGCCAATTCAAACTTCTCACACACACTTACAAAGCCTTACACAACACTGGGCCAGTATACCTAAACAGCGGCATACACTTTCACCAGCCTGCCAGACGCCTACACTCTCACTCACAAACACTCCCCACATTCACACAAGCCCGAGCAGGCATTCACTCATTCTCCTACATCACACCCAAAACATGGAAAGACCTCCCACAACTCATCAGGGCCTCCACCTTACTTCTTGAATTCCGTACGAGGCCGAATACTCCCTGGGGACCACACACCCATGCACATGCTTAAGCACCTGGATAACCTCATGGGTGATTAGTGTGCTCTACATATCAACATGACATACATAACACATAACAGAACAGAACATAGAATAACATAACAAGAAAAGGTGAAAAAGGAGAGAGGAAAATAGTGAGGCACAATGGAGAAAGGAAATATCACTAAAGAATGGAAAGGCATAAAATGTAGAAAAGAAGATAGCTAGAGAGACGGAAAGTGGAAGGTTGTATGAAAGGAAGAAAAATAATTGAGAAAGAGGATGGAGAAATTGAGGGAATGAGCCTCAGGCATTTGAGGGGTCTACTGCAAAAAACATTTTGCGATGCAGCGCGCGCTACGAAATTCGTTTTATTTATTTAATTGTTTACTAACCTGCAATTATCCATATTCCGGTTTTTAGAACCCCCCACCCTGCCTCTCCCCCGCCCTGCCTTACCGCCCCACGGAACTCCCTCCACGGGCCGCGGCTGAGTACAAAGCAATTGGGCCAGGGTGTGGTTCAATTTATAGCAGGGCCTCACCCGAAATCATGGCCGTCCCACTAAGCCTTCTGCGGCGCCCGTGTTTGGTCGGTAAAGAAAATTTCCTTTATAAAGACTAGTATTATTCTGATGAGCTAGCCTCATTCTTCCATGCACAATCTTCTAATTTGAGCTGTTTAATTGGAACCTCAGTACAGCCACAAACCGTATCTTTTTATTTCTTCACTTTCTTCCTTCTTGTTTCTCCACTTTCTTTACATTAGCATCAGGCTTCTGAACTCCAGTGCCTTCATACATTTGCTGCAGCACCATTATTTTATTCTGTGTAGTTGTAAGAGTATGCAAATGTTACAGATTTACCCACTGTAAGCCTCAAATCTTGTTGGTACTTCAACCCCCTTATCTCTCGATACTGCTCTGAATACGCCAATCATCATTGTGCACACTCATTTTATCAATTATTTTCAAATGTTTCCAACACCTGCGACAATTGTCTCATTCTTTTTCAATCAGTTATCATTGTTTTTCCTTTTTGAAAGGTTTTGTTCTTGTTAATTGCCTCTCAATTTATCAATGCCATTGAACACTACCATACATTAGTTTAGTTTCACAGTGTGCAAAGATTACCAATCACTTAGAAAAGATCAATTGTGTGAAATATTATTTTGAATGTATTTGCTTTTTGTTTGCTTGGGCATTTGGGCTGTATTTACAAATACATTCTGAATTTAAGATAATAGGAATATGCCTAAACCTGTAATGCATTCTCACTTTTCTAAGTATTCAAGAAAGTAAAACAGGGTGGACCTGGGCAACCACAATCTTTGTAGTTTTCAAGGCTTAACTGTCTCTTTTCTACAATGACATTTTTCACTAAAGCTAACATTTTCCACTAAATGAAAATCCACCAAGTTTAGGGTTAGTGAAAAGTCTGATTCCCACTCTATTTTTACACCACTGGGAGCATGTCCTTTCGTGTGGTGAAACCCTTTCTTCCGCATTTCAATATTGTTTTAGATGTTTGCATAAACACACAAGGGTTTCGTGTACTTTCTGCTGCCTCACTTCTTGCCCCCTTCAGTTGTCCGCATTCCCTTTGCTCCTGCCCACGTTGTCCGTGTTGTCTTTCTTCCCGCCCCTCCCATTGTCACTATTCCCTTTGCTTCCGCCCCCCATTGTCTGTGTTGCCTTTCTTCCCGCCCCCCCCTTCTGTGCTTACCCGTAACTGCCTCGGGAAGAGGTGTGGCATCTGCGCTGGACAGGTAAGGGAGGGTTGTTTCTATTCTATTTGCCCCTATTGTTCATTTTATTTAATGTGTGAGTTGATTCGCCAAGCCGCAGCCGGCAGGTGGGGTGATGAGTGAGGGGGCGATTTCTGCAGTCATGCCGGTGGTTGCTCCTGACCTGGGCAGAAGAGCACACAATCGTGTAGCGGTCTGTCGGTGCACACTTTAATATCCAACCTGTCGCTCCCTTCAGGGTAAACAAACCATCAGCATGTACGGGCTGTTCCATTCATGAATTTGTTTTTCTCTTGTGTAGCGGCACATTCAACTGACTTTATGACCAATATACTTTAGAGACATTTGCACTTTCCTTACATTTAAATTATGAAATTTTATAATTCTGACTGTATTTGCCTGCATTTTCTTTCAACATCAATGGTTCTATATACTTTTAGTAGCAGATCTCAGTGAACTACCATTCACAGAATGTCCGTAATGTGAACATTCGGCTTCTAGTGCCCTGTGGACCACAGTTCCGAGAATCCCGAGTGCAGAAACCCTCCGCCTCCAGTGTATCAAGAGGCTCTAAATTCAAAGGCTCGGAGATTGGTTTTGGTACAATTAACATCCTTTTTGTGCTATGGCAGCTGTTCTAAACCATGATGCAATGCACCCCCTCCTTGGAAAGAAAACCTACAGAATGGTGTGTTTTATAAAGAAACAACCTGCTGCGTGCTTGTTAGTGAGTGAAACCATCTCTGATGGGGAACTGGGGCTGGTATTGGTGCAGATCAGAGCTCCAGAAACCCCTCTACTTCCACGGACGGAATGATTCAACAGTAACACACGCATACACACATCACACACTGGTGGGGCCCATTACACCAACATTCATCCTAAATCATCCTATCCATGCCTTGTAAAAGGAGAAACACTTTCAAAATACACCTATCCGATCTGCCTATACTTTGAGGTCAATGCGACCAGCTAGTTGCTTGTAAATCTAGCAAAATACACAATAAATTCAATAAACATGACAAGAAATAACCACCCGAGACAGAAATTCAAACAGATTGTTCATTTATCTAAAATTGTAAGAAAAGCCAATTAAATGCAAATTCATTTACCTATTCTGTCTAAATGTCAGATCCTAAGTCAGAACCGGTCCTCTGTAGAAGAATTAGAGTTTCCTGCCGTCATGTAGAGTCAACGTCCTCTCCGTCAGCATAGGGACCTTGGATCATCAGCTCGGGAAGAAGTGGCGCTAGACCTCTCTAGTCTACTATTATTTATACTGAAATTTACATTCTATAAAGTTACATTTCTTTATTCAGAACGGATGAATGGCGAAAATAATGTCATCTTGGTACTTTTTTGATATTGTGCGAGATTTTCTCACGCATAGATTGTCCCAAATAATGAATAGCAGAATTGAACGTCCATAACTAATTCGATACTTTTACGGATGTCTCTACTAGGTGAATTTGTTTCAATAGTGGGTTCATAACAAGTTCGTGTAGTCAATATTTCAACTTTTGCAACTTTTCCGTCTTCCAGGGGCTTTTGGCAGATGTCCTGGACTTGTCATCATGCTTATGGCTTTTCAGTTCATCGGAGGTGCAAGGTCACAGGCAGAGCGAAGCCTTTTTGTAAATTTCCAGCAACTCCAATGCAGGCTGCGGGATGGTGGCCATTTTATGGCAGGCCACAATGGACAACTTAAGCAAAAATAAACACAAAACATAATTACTACACAGAAATGATTATACAGTGTTATTTCCCTACTAATACCCTTATGTGTATGTATTTAGCTAGCCATTTGCGACATTTAAAGCCATTAATGCATATTAATTATAAGCGCAAAACACAATAACATCTCATAAGCAACATCCATTTCTGTCAGTTTGCTCACCAACTTAGTTCACTTATTATTTTAGCCATGCAATAGCATTCCCACGTGTAATTCTCTAGTTAATAAGGTTGATTAGACCACATTTGACAAACTTTTAATACTTAATAATTAATTAGTAGTACTTTTAGTTATAACATGCGAAAAATGAAACAGGTATTCGGTTTTAAAGTAAAAACCCTGCTCCATCAATCCCCCCTTTGGTGATATCTAATCACCACAAAAATCAAAACCCCAAAATCAATTTAGTTTCCCCTTTTGGAAGAATTCAAAATATCTTCTTGTTCATGATTTAGACCCTTGTTTCCATCTCATCTTCCTTTTTAGTTTCTATATACATGCTTTCTCTTAGCTCTTCTAATTCTATTTCTTGTGGATCTCTTTCTGGTTTCTTTTGTCTCTTTTTAACATTTTCTTTTGTGATTTTCTTTTTATTTCTTCTATATCTACAACACATACATCCTAATCTAAGGATCAATAATGCAACAATTACACAGGTTAATGGAAATAATATCTTACCAAAAATGGTACTACCTATTTTAGCTACAAAGTTTTTGATAGCAATCATCTTATTAGCCATTTTAGTCCAGATACTTTCAGCTTCCAGTGGTACTAATTCTTCATGTAGATCAGTAATATTTTTGATATAAACTTTTAGATCTTTACTTTCGTCAGGAATGTAAGTACAACAATGTTGAACTTTCAGCATTCCACAGACTCCACCCTCTTTTGCCAAAAGAATGTCAAGGGCAAGTCGATTTTGCATTGCCATAGCGCGTAAAGCAACCATTTTGGTATTTACCACAAGAAAGCCTCCAGCGGTGCTTGCTGACAAGCGATCCACTACTGTTGACAGCTTCCGAATGCCATATGCATTTAAAGAAATTCCCACTGCTGGAATTAAAGCTCCAAAAATATCTCCTACAATTTCTGTCCATGTTTCTCTTCTATAGCGTGTTAATGTGTTAGAATGTTCAGCATCATCTACTCTATCCATGTGGAAAATCTTTGGAAAGACCAGGCCAACATAACATGTACCAAACCAATGGTCAGGCAAACGGTAATAAGCCTTGTTCCCACAAATATAATACACTCCCGGGAAAACTGGATCTTCTCCTCCCCTAAATCCCCATCCGGTTGCAATAAAGTATGTATCATGGCACTCACTAGTCCCTATGAAATAATAATCATACTGCGATCTCTTCCTAGTAATGCACAGTTTGCCTTTCTGTGGGGCATCTATAGCCATAGTTGGACTGGCTCCATTTTTCAACTCTTTTTCTTTCTCAATATCCCACATTGTGTCACTCATTTTATGCCCTTCTGCTTTCTTGTGCATGTTAAATCTTCTTCTCTCAACCATGTCTAGAAAATTCTTCTCTTCTCCTTTCAAACTGCAAGTTAAATTATTTCTAAAAACATATTCTAAGGTTAATTCTTTGGTTTCTAAAAAAATCTCACCTAAAGTGTTAGCATCTTTTGCAGGATTCAGTGCTTTATTCATAGGCAACTGCCCAAGAATATTATCTATATTAGACATATTGTAATCTAAAATTCCCTAACTGATAAAATATACTCAACACACTACAGGAAATTCCATACGTAGCCGGAAGATGATGATAAGTCACTCCTTCCGAAACAGAGGCAGGTAATTGCATGCAGACGTAGCAATTCCTTACTTCCATTGTCTTTACGTACTCATACAACAATTTAGAAAGAACATTGCTAGAAAAATCATTAATTGACCTATCCTTATGTATATGTATATTGCTAGTTCTAGTCGGTACTATTTTCTGTGGACTTTTCCCTATATTAGTTTTGTTCTCAATATGACCTTCTAAAGTGTCTATAGTTACTCTAAATGAAATCAATAGAGCAAGCACGCTCCAAAGCAGCATTAATAAGCCTGTACAGCAGCAGCACATCTTGCACCATCTTTTCAGAAAGGTACATCTACTTTTATTCTCAGTGTTAGCCATTCTGTTAATTTGACCGTGTCTTTTGACTTAGCCTCTTCTACTGAACTTTTAAGGGCAGCTAGTACCCAACAGATTATTTCAATCTACTAATTTTTAGTATTTCTTCTTCTTCTCCTTTCAAGTGAATTTTCCTTGGATTTACTCAATTTGGATTTTCATCACTTTTCACTGTCTCTTCATCATCATCAAACTGTATCAGGTCCTGAACATCCGTCTCTTCTCCAATGTCGGACAAGATAACTCTCAGGATTCCCACAGCTTCTTCTTCAGAAACCTCCTTCAGTAAAGCCTCCTCTGGACTTTCTTGACTGTCTGCCTCCTCTCCTTGTTCAGGCAGTGCCACATATGTCCATTCCAGTGACTTGTACCTCTGGTTTGGTTTTCTTATTCTTTTTGCTCTCTCAGGTATCTTTGTTTCTTCTTCTTTGGTTGGGTTTTGACTTGACACTTCGTTCACTTGTTCAGCTCTCGAAGAGTTAACTCGTGTCAGTCTGTACCTCAGTCTCTTTATCTTATTCGGCCAAAGATCTCCTTTAGCATTCCTCTTTTGTTTTCCTTCTTTATTGTTTCTTTCTCCAAGCCAAGTTGTCTTTCTCAGAACTCGTCCTCCATGTATCTCATTGTCACTTTCATCAGATTCTGTTTCAATTGCTTCTGGTTCGTTATCAGCTTTCTTCTCTCCAACAACTTCCTTTTCTCCAACAGTTTCTTTTTCCACCAATTGAGATTTCCCTACTTCTGTCCCTCCTCGGGTCTCCGACACGCAATCTTCTTGCTGTCTACTTGTCCCTTCACCTAGCTTGTTGTTGATGTTCCCTACACCTCCTCGGGGTTTTTCCGCAATCTGTCCCTCACTGCCTTTTTCTGTCCCTTTTCCTTCAATATTTATCTCAGGTGGAACTTGTCCAACTTCCTCATGTGATTCAGATGTCTTTTCTGTTGGAATGTTCTTTTCTTTCCTTTCTTTCTTTTTGTGTTGGTCACTGTCAATTGGAACCTCAGGCAATTCCTCTGAGTCTGAACTTGCTTCTGCAGTTTGCACTGTTCTCTTCGGAACCTCTTCTGGTGGGATGAAAATTTCTCTCGACTCACTTTCCCCACTTTCAGGATTCTTTTTCCTTCTTACTGCCTCACTATCTGCATCATCACTGGAATCTGATTCTTCAAAGTATTCTTTTCCAGTACCATCTCTCGGATTTGGAACTCTCAGTATGTGACTTGCATGTATCCAATTTTTCACACCAGCACACTTCACAGCAGTCGTTGTTGTCAAAATGACTTGTCTTGGCCTTCCCCACCTTGGAACCAGGCAATTCCTTCTTCTGTGGACTTTTATCCTCACCCAGTCCCCTGGGCTCAGATCATGGGCTGGTTTCTTTTCGAGTGTGGTGGCGTCTTCTCCATCCTGGTGAAACACAGAATGAACTGCGTCAGCCAGGCCTTTGCAGTAATCCAAAATCATGTCATCAGTTATAGTCATCAGCTTGTTCACTGGTACATATGCATACCTCATAGCACGTCCCATGATAATTTCATGTGGACTCAAACCTGTTGTTCTGTCTGGAGTAGACCTAATGGTCATCAGGACTAGAGGCAAGACATCGGGCCATTTCATACCTGTGGCTAAGCACATTTTGCCAATTCTGTTTTTGATGGTACCATTCATCTGCTCAACTACACCAGAAGCCTCTGGTCGGTAAGCACAATGCAACTTCTGCTGTACACTTAATGCTTCACAAATTAGACTCATGATTTCATTATAAAAATGTCCTCCTCTGTCTGATTCAATTGTTACTGGGAACCCATACCTTGGGATGAACTCTCTTAACAGTAATTTGGCCACTGTTATCCCATCATTTCTTCTCGTTGGATATGCCTCCACCCACCTGGAGAACAAACAGACCACCACCAGGACATACCTCAATCTATTGACTGGGGGCATTTCAATGAAGTCTATCTGCATTCTTGTGAAGGGTCCTCCCTCCCTGCCTATTGTTCCTAGGCTCACCACTGTTTTCTTTCCAGGATTGAATTGCTGACATATCAGACATCTCTGGCAGAGACTTTCTGCTATCAGTCTGAACTTTGGACTGTACCAGGTTTGCTTGAAGGCTCTTATCATAGCATCCCTCCCCAAATGTCCTTGGCCATGATACATCCTTGCCATTGTTGATAGCATGCTATTTGGCATGACTGGTCTTCCATCCCTATAGACCCACACATGATCTTTTTCTCTAGGTGCACAACCTGCTTTCACCCAATCTCTCATTTCCTCATCTTCTGCCTCATCCTGCAGCTGTTTCACCTCCTCCCATGTTCCCACCTCATTAGTGAACATTAAGGAACAAGAAGATATTTCCCGTTCTTTACTCCTGTTAATTGAGTGATTGTTTCTTGCACAATATTGTGCTATGTCATTGGCGAACTTGTTTCCCACAGTTACAAAATCATCACCATTACCATGAGCAGCACATTTTACAACTGCTAGTTCTTTAGGCAGCTGTATCGCCTCTAGCAGTTTTCCAACCACTTCAGCATTCTTTATGGGAGTTCCACTTGAGGTCAGGAAACCTCTTTGTAGCCATAGCTGGCCAAAATCATGGACAACACCGAAGCCATACTGGCTATCAGTCATCACAGTCACTCTCACACTCCTCCCAATCTTGCAGGCTTTGGTCAGTACCACCAATTTTGCCACCTGAGCGGATTTAACTCCTTTCAAGGGTGATGCTTCCACAACTTCCGAGACTTTGCACACAGCATATGCAGCACTCAACACTCCTTCCTCTGTTCTCAGACAAGATCCATCCACAACCAACACATGATCACTTTCAGGCAGTGGCAGATCTCTTATGTCTGGCCTTGGCTTTGTACAGTAATCAAGTACATCCAGGCAATCATGATCAACATCATTTCTCACTCCCACACATTCAGCATCAGGCAACAATGTCACTGGATTCACATTCACACATCTCTCCAAGCTTACATTGGTTGCACCAAGAATGACTTTTTCATATTTAGTCAGCCGACTATGAGACATGAACTGTGTCCGGCTCCTTGTTAAAAGGATAGCCACATCATGAGGTACGAATACCCTTACAGGATATCCCATTATGATTCCTTCACTTTGTTCCAGACTTTTGCAGGTAGCAGCTACTGCTTTCAGGCAACCTGGCAAACCCACAGCTACTGGGTCAAGAGTTGCTGAGAAATAGGCAATTGGCCTCCTCACACGTCCATGTTTCTGGATTAACACTGAAAGTGCACATCCATTTCTCTCACTACAGTACAGCTCAAATTCCTTTTCATAATCAGGCATTCCAAGGGCAGGAGCTTCACATAGTCTGTCTTTTAACTCTCTGAATGCAGCCATTTCTTCTGGGTTTAGTTCCAATGGGTCTTTCACCTCACTTTTGGTCAATTTAATCAATGGTTTGGCAATCAGGGAAAAGTTACTTATCCACTGACGACAGTAACCCACCATTCCCAGGAACATTCTCACCTCTCTTTGTGTCATTGGGGCTCTCATTCCTCTAATGATTTTGATCCTGTCAATGGTCACTTTTCTCAGGCCTTTCTCAATATTATGTCCCAGATACTGGACTTCTTTCTTACAGAACTGCAATTTGGCTGGAGATACTTTTAATCCTCCATCTGCCAAGTGATTCAGTAATGCAATGGTGTCTACTTCACAAGCTTCACGTGTTTTTGATGCCACAAGTAGGTCATCAATATACTGGACCAGGACCGAATTTTCAGGCATTGTCAGACTTTCCAGAGATTTCTTTAATAAATGATTAAATATTGAAGGGCTCTCTGTATACCCCTGTGGAATTCGGCACCATGCCAAAATCCGTTCTCCAAATCTAAAAGAAAATATTGGCTGGATGTCATGATGCAATGATTTGAAAAGAAAGCATGACACAAATCAATTACTGTATACCATTCTGCATCATGAGGAATCTGATACAAAATCACTGATGGATTTGGCACAATAGGACAACATGGCACAACAATCTTGTTAATTTTCCTAAAATCCTGTACTATTCTGAACTTTCCATTAGGTTTCTTCAGTCCCATTATTGGTGAATTGCATGGGCTTCTCAATATTTCTCTTAACACCCCTTGCTGGATCATCGTTTCAATTAAGGGTGTTATTCCTTCAATTATTTCAGGTGTCAATCTGTATTGCGGAATGTTCGGGTAAACCACTCCCTCTTTCACAGTAATCTTTACTGGATCTACATTTCTCATGAGACCCACATCTTCTCCAGTAAAATCCCAAACTGCTGCTTTCACTGTCTGTTTCAACTCTGGGGGTAATGCATCAGGATTAAATATTGCATATGTTCCCAAAGCCTCACATTCTCTGTTATCCATGGTCATTCTGTATAGAACATCCTCATCAGGTGTCTCAAAGGTTATTCCATCTGGAGTACAGAAAATAGTGCAATTCATCTTGCACAGCAGATCCCTGCCTAACAAGTTCACAGGACTCGTGTCACACACCACGAATCGGTGCATGTCTGAAAATTTCCCTATCCTAACCCTTACTGGTTCAGTAAGTAAAGTCTTAATCTGTGTGTTGGACACACCAACCACTTGGATTGCTTCGTCCGAGAGAGGAAGATTCTTTATATCAGCTGACCTGACAGTTGATCTCGTGGCCCCTGTGTCAACTAGAAAAGTGACACTTTCACCATTAATTTTTCCATCTACAAAAGGCCCTGCCTGGTCTATTTCTAGAGTTGCGCCAAGTACGCACTCTTCTTCCACTCTTCGGCAACGTCAGAAGTCTCCCTCGGAGTCACTTCCCTCATTCTTCAGCCAGTACTGAGAAACTGCGCTTGCACGTTTTGGTTTTATTACCTGCTCTTCATCGTAGAACCCCGATTCTTGGCTGTACTTCTGAGATCCTCTTCTCTGTGGCAGGGGTGGTTTTGGCACCTGATTCTGCTGTTTATCAGCCTTCTGCTGTTGCCGATGCTGACCACACCCCTCACTCTGCACCTGTGAATTTAATGATGGATTATCTTCATTAGTAGACGGTGGATTCTTACACTCGGATTTCCAGTGCCCTAATTTTCCACAGTTGTGGCATGGAAACTTTTTCTTGGCTTCCTCGATGTTGCCTCTCCCTTTTCCTGTACCAAACCTGGGTTTATTTCCTGGGTTATTTGCTTGTTCAACCAACTGAGGTTCCTGTCTTTCTGCAACTTTCACCTGTGCCCACATTGCCTTTTCTTTTAGCTTTCTCTGCTGTGCCTCAATCTCATCACTGAAGTATTTTGCATGTCTCAGAATCTCATCAATCTTTTTGCTCTGCCAGTCAACTGTATGCTCCCTTATCATTTCACTGATTTCAGGTCGCAAGCCATATACAAATCTATATACAAAATGGCTCAGATCCTTGTCACCCAGGTGTTTATCTCCACTGAACTGCTTAAAAGCTAGTATCAGTCTTTCATAGTAAGCATGGACTGATTCTTTCAATTCTTGATGTGTTCGATCTATTTTAACCCAGTCTGTTTCCTTGGGGGTACTTTATTTTTCAAAAAGGCCATAACCTGCTCGTACTTCTTCATTACCTCCGGGTCTGGAGCTCCTGTTTTTGGATCTCTCGGGTATTCCTTAGTGGGCCAATCTATGACTATTTTACATTCTGCCCACTGGTCTGCTGGTACAATTATATCAGACTATTCAGGTCAATCCACAGTACTTTTGACAGCTTTACAAATCTGTCGACCTGTCTGTACCACTCAACAGGCTTTTCCCTTAGTCGAGGGAAATCATTCGTAAATGATAAAATATCCTGCCTGGTCCATGGGACATGTACGTACCCACCTCCTGGAATCTCTCTCATGGGGTAAGCTGTCACTGCCTTCTCCTTTTCTTTCAGGGGAAATGCTGAGTAAGTTTTATCTGCCCCATCCTCTCGCTTTCGGTACCATCTGTCTTTCCATCTTTCTACATCTCCCCATTTCTTCAGCAAGGCAATCATTTCCTTAATCTGTCCTGTTCGGCCTGCATTGTTCAGATTCTCAATATCCTTGTCTGAAAAATCCACTCGGTAAGGCTTTTGTAAAGCTTTCGCCTTATCCATGTCAATTCCCAATTCACTGGCTATTCCTTTCAACCTGTCGCGTATGTTCTTTGCTCTCCATGTGATACTCTTTCACAGGAAGAGGATCTCCCCTTCCTGATAATCCTTCAGCGTTTCTGTAGGTATGGTTCCTACTACTAACTCTTCCATTTCCATACGTAGCCTAGCTACATCAATTCCCTGTGACTCTTTCTCCTTTTTCTGTAATGTTTTCAGCCAATCATTCAAATCTTCAGCAGTTATCACAGATTTTTCTGCACACCCTGGCTCTGTCACTCTTTGAGGTTCTAAAATTGATCCTCTATTCCCTTCCACACATCCTGAATTCAAACTTGAGTTAGTCTGCACACTCAATTCTCCTCCGCATATGGTATGTCTCCACTGATTTTCTTCTGTTCTCCACTGTGTTTCTCCCGCTCTCATTTCTGCCTGCTCCGGAGGAACAATCAATCTATTGCCCACATATGGTACCGTCAAACCATTCTCACCCGTCCTCTGCTTGTCAAAAATTGGCATAACCGGGCCTATTGTCACAGGCGCTGTAACTGCCTCAAGATTTTTAGTCAGTTCTCTGATTTTCTCTGTCAGTTCAAAGGTAGTTCTTGCTAGTTCTCTGGTCTTTTCATCCTCAAGTTCATTCTCTCTTTCTATCTCTCTTTCTCTCTCTCTTTCTTTCTCTCTATCTCTCTCTCTTTCTCTTTCTGCCAGAGAACAACTGCTTTTCAACCCAGGGGTGGTACCCTCTGTTTTAATAATCCGCAGGGTGTCTCTTATCGGGGTCACTGCTGTTCCTTCCTCTGGTTCTCGTCTATACGGGGGTGGTCTTTTATAGAGCATGTCCTCTAAGACATCATCATCAGCCTCATTTGCGCCATATCTCCTGGTCTCCACATTATGTTCTTTCTCTGTACTCTTTCTCCCTCCTGATTCCTCTGCCGTTCTTACAGGATATAATCCCTTGGTCATACTGGCATCACGCCACCTTCTCATTCGGTCATGATGGGTTTCGCAATCATACTTCCGCCCAAACATGTACCTATAGCTACCTCCACCTCTCTGCTTTTCTCGTTCATGCATTTCATCTTCCCATTCAGTCAACGCCTCAAACTGCGTTGGCCTAGGCCGAGGCTCTAGATTCATCACCTGCTCCCGTAAGTTCCTTAGTATGGCCAGATTAAAGGAACCGTGTTCCGGGAATGCTAACACTCCATCGTCCTTAGTGTACTTTACCCAGTTATCTAACCAAATACAGGTATGATACCCATATTTTGCAACCATGAAGGATGCCGGGGTTCTTATCGGAGGCAATAACTGTCCTTCCCTTGTCACTATGTATTTATCCTTGTCAAACCAATTCTTCATTTTACCAAACAAGGATTTTTTCTTCTTTTCCTCAGCGTGGTAATACATCTTTCTTATTTTCCACCAGCTGTTTTCTCTTCCTGCAACTGTACGATCTCTTGTCCAATTGCAGCGCGACTCACACTAACGCACCAATCCTGGAGTGCCTACGTCACTGACTCAGTCCGCGAATCCCAGCGCGACTCACACTAACGCACCAATCCTGGAGCGTCTACGTCACCCTGTATGTCTCCCAATCCTAGCGCGGCGTACACTAGCACACCAATCACCGTGCTTCCACTGTTCTAACCCACTGTCCAATCACAGCGTGGTCTCCCTGACGTCAGTAGTCGCTGCAGTCGCTTCTGCTCCTGTCTCCTGTCTCTTTCGTCTACCCCTCCTTTACAAGACTACTTAGTAGACTTTGTTTCAATTTCTACGAGTCCGTTAGTTACAACATACAAACATCTCCATTGTCTGCTTCTCTAGCCACAGAACAGCAAAAGACCTTTCCCACGAGAATTCTGCCTTTCCCGAGAGCAGCGCTTACCTCTACCCTACTACAGAATCGTTACTTCCGTTGATAAAGTAGCACATCCCTCTACTTTACCCTTCTAACAAGCATTAATTAACTGTTTCCCTCCGGAATGCCCCTAAGAGTTCCACGATTAACCAGAATGCCTTCTCATTCACGCACTTTCATACCAGAAAATGTAGTACATTCACACAGAATTCTGTCTTTCCCGAGAACAGCGAACAGTCTGTCCTACTACAGAATTATATCACACGTTTAACAAAGCAGCGCTTACCTCTGCCCTGTCCTTCTAACAGGCTCCGAGAATACCTATTACTTCTCCAGCGGTAAGCTTTAACGGAATCCCTTACAGATCCCTGGGACCTAAGACCAGAGTTTCACAGATAACCTTCGCTATCATACACACTTCTCTCACACAGAAATACGTTTCTAATGGTAACACTCGGCGATGCTACCTCATCGAACCCAGACAATGCGACGTGCAACTTCAATTGTCATACGTTTTCCCCTGTCTGCATACAGGGCCAACAATCCCGCCTTTTTCCGAGAGCAACACTCCCTCTGCTCTACAACGGAACTGTCACCGACTCCCTACGTCCCAGAAGCCGTTCACAATACATAAAACTCAACACGACTTCAACATATAGTGTTAGTACAAATATCAATCAATAATCAACAAGCCTATATACACGCAATTTCGCCAGATTAAGACAATAGCCAACCATCAGTCTGCTACCAAGAAACTGGTGCAGATCAGAGCTTCAGAATCCCCTCTACTTCCACGGACGGAATGATTCCACAGTCACACACGCATACACACATCACACGCTGGTGGGGCCCATTACACCAACATTCATCCTAAATGATCCTATCCGTGCCTTGTAAAAGGAGAAACACTTTCAAAATACACCTATCCGATCTGCCTATACTTTGAGGTCAATGCGACCAGCTAGTTGCTTGTAAATCTAGCAAAATACATTTCAAAGAATACACAATAAATTCAATAAACATAACAAGAAATAACCACCCGAGACAGAAATTCAAACAGATTGTTCATTTATCTAAAATTGTAAGAAAAGCCAATTAAATGCAAATTCATTTCTCTCATATTTACCTATTCTGTCTAAATGTCAGATCCTAAGTCAGAACCGGTCCTCTGTAGAAGAATTAGAGTTTCCTGCCGTCATGTAGAGTCAACGTCCTCTCCGTCAGCATAGGGACCTCGGATCATCAGCTCGGGAAGAAGTGGCGCTAGACCTCTCTAGTCTAGTATTATTTATACTGAAATTTACATTCTATAAAGTTACATTTCTTTATTCAGAACGGATGAATGGCGAAAATAATGTCATCTTGGTACTTTTTTGATATTGTGCGAGATTTTCTCACGCATAGATTGTCCCAAATAATGAATAGCAGAATTGAACGTCCATGACTAATTCGATACTTTTACGGATGTCTCTACTAGGTGAATTTGTTTCAATAGTGGGTTCATAACAAGTTCGTGTAGTCAATATTTCAACTTTTGCAACTTTTCCGTCTTCCAGGGGCTTTTGGCAGATGTCCTGGACTTGTCATCATGCTTATGGCTTTTCAGTTCATCGGAGGTGCAAGGTCACAGGCAGAGCGAAGCCTTTTTGTAAATTTCCAGCAACTCCAATGCAGGCTGCGGGATGGTGGCCATTTTATGGCAGGCCACAATGGACAACTTAAGCAAAAATAAACACAAAACATAATTACTACACGGAAATTATTATACAGTGTTATTTCCCTACTAATACCCTTATGTGTATGTATTTATCTAGCCATTTGCGACATTTAAAGCCATTAATGCATATTAATTATAAGCGCAAAACACAATAACATCTCATAAGCAACATCCATTTCTGTCAGTTTGCTCACCAACTTAGTTCACTTATTATTTTAGCCATGCAATAGCATTCCCACGTGTAATTCTCTTGTTAATAAGGTTGATTAGACAACATTTGACAAACTTTTAATACTTAATAATTAATCAGTAGTACTTTTAGTTATAACATGCGAAAAATGAAACAGGTATTCGGTTTTAAAGTAAAAACCCTGCTCCATCAGTATCACAGAACGTTCTTCTAACCCACGCTCCAAAGTTAGTGTTTGGTTACTTAAGCATTGCGATTGACATCTTTGCTCTCTCTCTCTCTTTGAACCACCATGGACTGCCTGATTTTCTCTCGTAGAAGCCAGTGTTTTATCTACAGATGGCCGGATCCTGGCTTGACCAAAAACATTCGACTAAATGCAACTATTATTAGTCTGTCTTGGGGAATAGCTATTGGCTATTTCTGAGGCAATGTGCCTCTGTTCTTAAATTGTTCTCCTGGCTTCGGTTTGCTTTGTTTGCCATTCCAGAATCCCAATGCTTTCTGTTGTGGGTGGTTTTGTTTCAGTTATTTTGGTTAAATACTGTCTAATGCAAAGTAAATGTAGCCTCACTGTTGTAACTGGACTCTGAATTCCCACACTTCGTGTTTAGTAAACAATACCTCCTTTCATTCTAGCACATTTATTAGACTGTAATGTAACACTTTTTGTTTAAATATACTTTACTCCTGTTATTCTTCATCCCCCACCTGCACCCTTAATGTTGCTTCTTCCCAGGTGTTACTACCACCTAAAAAAATGTTTTTATGAGACATTTTTTAATTTTCCAATCCAACTCGGATCGGTAAATAATAATAATTTTTTAAAAAGCAGAGCCATTCCAAGCTTTATTGGCTTTGCCAATGCTTGTTCTTTTTTTAACATTGCACAGCTGCAGGGCTTATTGTGGGTCTTTGAGTTAGTATTCATGTTAATTGCCGCGCACACGGGCACTGCAATCAGTCCTGCCAAGTACCACGCATCAGGCGTTAAAAAAACGCATTTTAATGTGGTGGTCTGCATCACTGCATTAAAATGCATTATCACGCATTTTAGCGCCTGTTGTCCACCTGCACGCGCGCCGCTGAGCCATTAGAACTTAGCAAGTAGGGACCACGACCGCTGGTTACAGGAGCGCTGCATCGGCGAACTAGGACAGTTATCTGTTGCTCCTCATGTGTACTGCAATAATCAATCCAGAACTCGGCTTGCGACATCACCACTAGGAGGGAAAAATGAAACATAACCATTCAAAAAAAGAGATGTTTAAATGCATACTGTGACTTTACAGTGTCACTGCTGGTGCTGTAGTCAGTTGTGTGTGCCATTGAACGTCACTTACATGTGCAGCCAGACCGTCATTTTAAAGTTATTTAGCAGCTGAGTAAGCTTTCTGAGCTGCAGCCCGACTCGCTACTCAGTGCTTCCTGACAAAAAGCAAAGCCTAGACATTAAAACAGAGGAGCTGAGGGGCCAGAGGTGAGGCCTGATGATCTCTCATCCCACGGCTCCCCAAGAAGGAGCGCCTTACAGTTTGCCTATGCCACTAACTCCACTTCTGTGGTGTGTATTAAATCAGTACCTGAAGCAGAAAGTAAAAGCCTGTGTTAAATAACTGCTGAGACCCCGCCACTGCTGCCCGTCTGTCTTGTCAATCAATGTGGAACCTGCCACCTCTACTTGGACATTTTAAATGCGGACAATGTAAGGCATGCCAAACAGTAATCCAAACTAAAGAGTTTACATATAAGCACCATGTAATTACCTTGAAGTCCCTCACGAACTGTAACTCAACAAATGTTATCTACAGAATCAAGTGTCCCTGTGACCTTTTATATATAGGTCAAACGCAACAGAAAGTGCCCAGATCCTGCAGCATTGCAGTCGAATCAGATGTGGGGTCCAGGGTGCTCCTTTGGTTGAACACTTTAGAAATGCAGATCACAACCCAGACAAACTACATTGGTTGGTTCTTGAGAAGGCCTCCCTTGGCCCTAGGGGAGTCGACATTGGAGCAATCCTGGATGTAAGGGAATGTAAATGGATGTCCCTCCTGGACACCATCCAGAATGGTTTGAACAAATCCAAAGATAGCCAGGCTCAATTAGCGTGTCTCACATGAGCATGACCTCACTGATAACTGATATCTGCACATAATTTTTAATGTAACTATAATCTTAACATTATACATATCTGTCTCTTTCATATAATGGTCCAACACGTGTCCTGACGTAATCTGCACATAGTGTTTAGTGTGACTATATCCTTAAACATTATACATATCTGTCTCCTTCATATTATGATCCAACACCTGTGTCCTGACGTAATATGCACAGAAGATTGAATGGAGTTAATCAATGATGTCATTTTTTGCCTTTTTCCTATGTAGGCACAACATGCATATCGTGACTACTTTCCAATATATTGTAATGTATAACCATATATGTTGGAACATATGCCCTATCAATTTTTGCTTTGTTATGTTCAACGAGTTCTATGTGCGTCCCTCATGGATGTAGTTTTTCCAGATACTACAGCCTTGTTAATTTAATCTAATTGTCCCTTTAGCCATCGGCAATACCATTATTAAATCTTTTCATTTGTGCCCTGTTAATAATTATAATTTTAGTAACCTCTGTACACGTAGTCTGTCTTACCTTACACATTTTAACATGAGTCAGCGCCTGCAGTCTGACACGTACGAGCGTGCAACTGACTGGTTCCAACACGTGTATTTAAACTGCAGAAATCAGTGCTCCGGTTCCACTTCACGGACCAAGACGCTTTTCAAGCAGCGGTAATAGTCTAGTCAAATTAGTTCAAAAAATGGGCTAACCTAGAACTAATTGCAATACAATGTATGTGAGTGGATTGTTATTGAAATTTTTCCGTAGAAAACGATGGTGAAAAGTCTACCACTCTATCATGACGCGTTAATCCAATATGGCGGATTTTTCAAAATGGCTGCCCATTATTTGAGATATAGGGTATAACTGTTTATATGCCCATGTGTGGTGTCATTTTATATGTTTTTAGGGACGGGAAAGTCAAAAATAACATCAAAAATTGTTTGACCATGAAGTCTGCATCACTATGAGCTTGCTTTGTTTTACACCCAGCTTCTTGTAACTTTTGCGATAATTGATCAATGAAGGCTTGTTTATTTTCACTATTACTCAGAAATAATTGTTTCTGGATGGCGATGGAGGTAGAAGTTATGAAATTTACTTTAGGTCCTACAATACCTCTGTTTCTTTTTAGATGGGCTTCTGATTTTGTAGAAAACGTATCTCCATATCCGTCAAATACTATTATTGCCTGGCCATACTTTGTTAGCACATATCTCTCATAGGCACAAAGCAGCTCATGGAATGTCTGATTCGGACTCCAAGGAAGGCGATGTAGTAACCACCCACCATCAATGACGAACTGCATATTTTCGGGCATGTTAGCAATGGCTGGTACTTGCTCTTTAATATAATTGGCAAGCTGCGACTTCCCAGATTCCCTCATAAGTCCATGCTTATTGAATAAACTAGCTGGGTATGAGCAAAGCTCATAACGAAACACCTCCTGCAAATCCACGCCACTGGTCTGAGTACAAAGCAACAAGCGCTGAAATAATAGTTCAGGATCCATAACAAAGGTTTCTTCTTTCAATTTAACAGATTGAACTGATTTCATTACCTTCACCTGGTTGCTTTTTCTGAAAGAGAACTCAGAGACTCTTTTGTCCGTCATCTCATTAAGAATTCTATTTCCAATTTCTTCTGCAAGTTCAGGATTAACATCAGTGCCATAAGTAACACCCGTGACAATGTTAAGCAGGTTGCTGTCTCGCTCAAAAACATTGAACTGTTCTACATATACCAGTACTTTCTGTGTATCTCCTTTATCGCGTTCAATTCTTGAACTGGTCATAGTAACATGTTGCTCACTTGCTGCATGCTTCACTGAAGCAAAGTCCTGCATGAATTCATTCAAATGGGCGCAAATAGGGTGTGACATAACCCAGACAAGCTGCTGCTGTTCTGTCATACCTTTTCCATGGGTCATTCCGCCGAGTCCTTTTATATTCTTCATTAGAACTTGTTCAATTACCAAATCAGTGGAAAGGCCACCCCAAAACCTATCACTTCTTCGGACAACATGCAGACCATTTGTCAATGCTGTGTATACATCAGGAGCTTCAAATTTAAGCTCAACCATTCTCTCATAATACAGTCGTGCAGAACTGGCATATAAATTATGGCCACATGCTGCAAAAAAAGTAGCATCTCCTTTACCATTGCAAGATGTAGATGCCAATTTCCTGTTCTTTCAGCTTTTAAGAATTGTTTCAGGATGTTGACCATTTCCAAATATTGCAACCAAAGTCGAGGAGTCCTGTAAAATTTAAGTTCATCTTGCCTTCAGCAGTTTGGTTGCAATTTCGACAACAGCATTATGTGTAACATCCTCAACAGAAAGCTCCCCATTAAGAAGATTATTAAACAATGATCTAGCTGCCTGTAAATCGGCGTTATCATCTAGGGCTTGCGTTGCTAAAATCGTGTTGAAAACTGATGAAACAATAAGATGACCACGAATGGCTCTTGCAATAGCTTTACCAGAAAGCATGTGCTTTACAGCATTTCCTGCATATATGCTCTCAAGTATATCAACCAAGCCTGCTCCAATCATCAAAAAACCAATGCATCCAAGAAAACTCATGATTGTGTGCAGGCCTCCTAGTCTCAGAATGACCTTCTTCAAAGGACTATCCTGTGATTCATTGGCTATGATGCTAAGTGCTTTGTGGAAAAGAGGCTGGTCGAATGTTATAATAGGGGTCTGACTGTATCTCTTGGCATGGTCAGAAACAATAAACAGTGTTGAGAGAATATACGTCTCATTTGTTGGATCCATGTTAATCATTGGCAGAAAGATGACAGATGATACACCGGGATGGTTACCTTTATGTAGTAGTTGGCATACTCCTTGCCATCCTGGAACACTGTTGCTGAGTAGATGTGAGATGTTCAATAAAATATCCAGGTTTGCAGATGGGTCACTGTACGCAATTTCCTTAATGGTATTATACTTTAAGAAACGCATCCCACTGGCCTGTGAATGATATGTTTTTATTGGGATTTGCCTCAACCTCCTCAGTTCTTCCAATGAAACTTGACGTTTCTTAATGACCGTTGAACATTTTCCAGTTGGAGTCACAGTGGCGATAATGCCCATCCCATGAAAAGTACCATGGCCATCTATTGTAATAATATTGTGATCAATATTATCAGCTGCATATTGAACGAATTTCGGAGGACTTTCAGAAGGTTCCACAAGGACAGGTATAGTATTTCCTCTTTCTGCTGCAGCTGAACGTTCAAAACGAAGAATAGGACCTGCAGAATCCCATATGATTTACTGCTTCAACTACAAATCTCAAGCTTGTGTTGTCATGTAATTGAACTGCCAGCCCTAACTGCAACAGTGCAACTAAGACTTGTGGGCGCACAGCTTGCATAATTGCCTGTCCTATAGAAGCTACTTTTCTCTCTCTGTTGGTCTTATCAGTAACAAAAACTGATAATCAGAGCCTTAACGAATCAGGAATATAGCTCACATTATAGTCTACACTACTCATGTTTTCAATGGGTGGATATGTTTCTGGTTCTACAGGGATGTCTTTAATATAATTTCTTATTATTTCAGCAGCTGCTATAAGGAGATTGTTTCGATCCTCTTCAACATCTTCATGGCTATGACTGTGGTACTCCTGCAATACATGAGCAGCTGTACTTTTAAAAGTAACAACATCAGCAGTCCCTGCAACTGTTCCTATGAAGATTTCATCTTCAAAATGCTCTTTGAGTTTTTGTTTCATATACTTCGAACTGTTTGGTTCGCTATCTTCTGGCAGTAATTCTCGCATTTTATTAACAAGTTCTTTAACAGTAGTTTGTTCTTCATCATTTGCCTCCATGTATTTAACTTCATTGAAGAAAAGTTTCCTGGCGAACTGAGTCCTCTGGTCGACCTGAAGATATTGGAGGGTTATCAGTGAACTACCCGGGAATGAATTTTCCAGTATAAAAATTGACTTAACACTGTTTGTGGTAGCATGCATCTACAGCATATAAATCAGACACATTTTGGATACTTCTCTTAACTTTGTCTGCCCATTCATCATTTTGTTTGTTGCATTTTTGTAAAACTGATGATTTGAATTCAACTGTTCGTGCATTAAACCACGCATTTTCTTTCCTCTCCCTGAAGTATAAACTTAACTCAGTACCACAGAAAAAACAATTTTTTCTAAAATCAAACGGGGTTTCACACGACCGTAGAACACGAGAAGTTGTGGGATCTGATTCTTTCTCCTGGAATGGAGTTTTCAAGTTAACAAAACGCGCTCTACATTTCTTGTGAACTTTCTGCCCAATACAAACGTGAAACTTAGATATTTTTCTCTCTTTGCATGTTTTTTGAATTTCAGTCACTCCTCTTTCAGTGAGTACAGATACATCGTCATCTTCTTGAAACACCACATCACAAATGAAACACTTTTCTACGTCCATTTTCACTGTATCTCACAGCAACTCGCAAGAACCTGTAACACATAAATGAAATATTTTTGATTAACAAAAAAACAAACAATAACAACAAAGTTACAAAACAAAACACAAACAATAGCAAACTTTTTATTTCAAAAGTTAATTGTAATATTTACGTTCCTTCACACTTTGTCATATAAGTCAACGAAAAAATTATACAAACTTTGTCTATCTGACATATTCCGCGATTATTTGATATTATGGTCATCGGAAACAATTTTTGATGTTTTTTTTGACTTTCCCGTCCCTAAAAACATATACAATGATACCACACATGGGCATATAAACAGTTACACCCTATATCTCAAATATTGGGCAGCCAGTTTGAAAAATCCGCCATATTAGATTAACGCGTCATGATAGCGTGGTAGACTATTCACCATCGTTTTCTACGCAAAAATTTCAATAACAATCCACTCACAGAAATTGTATTGCAATTAGTTCTAGGTTCCGCAACAAATTGACTAGTCTATAAGCTTTCTACTTGCGCACGCCACCCCCAGTAGGCGCATACCTTTGTTAAGCCATTGTTCTGAATCTGTTTAACACACAGCAAGCATCTGTCTGGCGATTAATACGCGCACAGTGTTAACCTTGGAATCTTGCATTTCCCACATCAGGATTCAGCCCTTGGGCTCCCCGACACAGATGGAGGCGGTTTTGTCTTTCTCTTAAACAACGGCAGGCCTCATATGAGCGGACACATGTAACAGTGTGTTGCGATCTTGCACACTTGATAAGCAGGATTTAGCCCTCTGGTTCCATGACATGAACCGAGGCACTTTCTCTCTAAGCAGCGGCAGTCCTTTTTAGTGCAAACACTAAGCCTTATGATGTGCGCAGATAATTTTATGTACTTGCAGCCTTTGTTTGGAGTCAGTGTACTTAACCGGATCTTCCAATTCCCCATTTTTCCGAGACGCTTGACATCGGAGCTACCTTTGTCCGATTTCTCGAATACATGAGATTTGAACGAATTCCAATGCCCAGCTGATTTTTCAGGAATGGCCTCCTTTCACTCCTACAGGGATTAATACCCTCTTAAGTAAGTACATTGAGCAGGCCCAACCTATTTCGATTTGACTAAGTGGACCTTGATCTATTACTGAACCTGCTCATTATTTTTGCAGGTGTTTGTTCTCGCTCGCCACTCCGGAGCCCACGCGCCCATATTCTCCCCTCCAGGCCTAATTAACGGGCCTTCCTATGGTAAATTAATGTGCCTAGGCCCTTGGTTTGAATTATTCTACTTCCCTTATGGAAATTCATAGTTCTCATAGGTGTCTATGCTCTATCCCCAGGTAACCACCCCCTCCCTCTCCCCCTTCCAACACTCCTGTCCTGAGGAAGACCCCGGCGTAAGGGACACAACAACCTACCATTCTCTTGGGGTCGAAACGTCGACATCTGATACATTAGCCAGTTTGACCAACAGCGATTAATCACTGTGTTTCTGCTATAAACCATGGCTATCTAACGTTTGGATATTGTGTGAATAACGTGGCTCCAAATATGAGCCCTCTTGCTTTGTAAATAATATATTTTGTGAATCGCTCTTTGTTACATTCACTTCCTCATCCTCACTTCAAATCACATTACCCTCACCATCCCCTTTTCCCTTCCTGGGGCACTGTTTTAAAACTGTGTTAGTGAATGTTATGATTCATCGTCTGTCCAGTGTGATTAAACAACACTGTACATTAAGCATAACACGTTTCTTTCATCTCTTGTTTTCAAATTCTTAAAAGATTGACTGTTCCCCTTTATACATATGCAACTGTTCACCGGGACCACTTTTCCTATGCACCGTCTGTCTTGTGCCATGTAGTTTCTTCAGTGATCGTCAGTAGACCACGTGATTTTTCCGGGGTGGCACCCTCCCAATTGCTGTTATTCCAGCAAAAGATGCCACCCTCATGCCACTAACAGAGACCTTTCCTTTTGGTAGTTTATTCTGGCATGATTTCGAATGCTGTCGAAGTATCATGAGCACCAGCATGATGATCACCACTTTAATGCTGTACGTATAGTGCTTTTCTATCTTCTACGCCCGAAGGCAGACTGGAGACACTAGCGCCTCTTAAGTCGGTCGGCTCCACACTGGAACTATTCAAGGTAGGATTACAAGGCATTAAAAAACCATACCGGCTATAAACCTTTGTTTATGTCCACATAAAGCCAGTATTACATAACTGTTTTCGTTATTTTACGTTATCAGTCAGGGATCATCAAGTGCAGCTCTAAAGCATGTTTAAAGTGCTTCGTTCATTATACCTTGAGTTTGTAGTATGTTTTAATGAGGGAGAACATACTGGCTTTTTGTATTTTCTACTGGCTGGTATAGTAAAATGCGAGTTTCTGGTTGCTCACATGGGTGTTATTTATGATATTTACATGTTTGCCTGGTCTTCATTGCTTGATTTGTTCACGAGAAAGTGTCACTAATAGTCGCAGAATGTCACTCATAAGTAGAGTGATAAAATTTAAATGTCACACATAAGCAATCTGAAACCTTGGCAGCTATGAGCAATTAACATGAATACTAACTCCAAGGGTCACAATCAGCCCCGTAGCTGTGCGCAATTAAGAAAAGAAAAGTAGAGTCTCAAACCCAGCGTGTGCTAAAGCACACATCGTGTTTGAGACACCGTTTTTCTTTTCTTAACAGTGCACAGCTGCGGGGCTGATTGTGGGCCTTTGAGTTAGTATTTATGTTAATTGCAGCGCACACGGGTACTGCAATTAACATGAATACTAACTCAAAGGGTCACAATCAGCCCCGTAGCTGTGCGCAATTAAGAAAAGAAAAGCAGAGTCTCAATCACAGCGTGTTCTAAAGCACACGCCGTGTTTAAGACACTGTTTTTCTTTTCTTAACAGTGCACAGCTGCGGGGCTGATTGTGGACCTTGAGTTAGTATTCATGTTAATTGCAGTGCCCGTGTGCGCTGCAATTAACATGAATACGGTCTTGCAGGATCAGATGTCATTGTGTGCATGCGAAATACAGCACACTGTGCGCTTAGAGTGACTTCGGTGTGCGCTTGCGCACGCGGCCTATTGGGAACAGTGCTTGTGATCCAGTGTCTTCTGGGCCCACTCTCTTACCAGTGTAATGTAAATCCCAGGGCAATTATAAGGTTATTTATGTTGTAAATCTCTAGATATATACGCCTCTTAAGTACATATTTGTGAACTCTGTGTAACAATCAACAAAAAATATTACAATGGTAATGTGTTCTAGTTAAAAATATAGTTTATTACAGTTTTAAAATCAATTCATAACACATATCATGATCTACTATGTATCTAATTAACATGTAAATACATATATTCAATTATATAAAAACAAACAATTCTTCCTTAACCAATCACATAAAATACACAGACTTAAACCGAGGCAGAAAAGGTTTTTGTATTCGAAGCGCGTTTCGACGCAATATGCGTCTTCGTCAGGAAATGCCACACATTTGTCTAAAACATAATTTTTGAGAGTTACACTACAGTTCATGATACATTGCAAAGTAGATTGACCATCACCTAAAAGACTGATTTATATAAAATAGGGTTGATAGAAAGCCACAATTCACCCAGATTTCTATTTCAAATTGAAAAAGGATTTAGGTAGACCCAATCAGGAATGCTTACTTAATGTTTCAAGCTTAGTATAACATTTTTATGTTTCTTCATTTAGTTTTCAGCATATCGGTAGATTTACAAACTCTAGAAGAACAGATACAAGTAGTACTTCATTATTTCTTAGTTCTACTTCATAATTTATATGTCGAAAATAGAGGGCATCATAATTACCCTAATTTAGATCCTGTTGGACTCTGATATGTCCTTCATACAGATAGTTGCGTATTACTATTTATTTGAAACAAAATGTATTCCTTTGGAATCTAAATGAAAATAAATGAACCGCTATTAATATTATGATGAAACAAGTTTACTAAAAACTGGAGAATTACTTATTTTTAAAAAGACCCTATTAATGGTTATCTGTACCTGAGATTTTCACAACTTCTTATAAATTTCTTCCAACAGTTCCCATTGTATTCAAACGTTTTTCATTGAAGTTCGTAAATTGTTTTCCCTTTTAATTTGACTGTGAAGGGTATATCAGAACGTGGTGATTAGATAACTATTTTATCTATTTGAAAGACAAACACATGGACATATTCAGCTGTCCGGGGTATAATATTCTTGGTAAGCAGGTCGCATTGCGTAAAGGGAGAGAAAATTAAGTTGATTTTTAATGGTTGTTTATTGAAAATAAAAACCGACTCACGAATCTGGTCTCATATTCGGTAATGAACAACTAGATAGCGGTTCTAGTTGTGATACGTAGCCTATCAGTGCAGCTTCTTACATTAATGTTCTCTATATATACAATTATAATTTCAATATTTATTAATCCCTTTACTAAAACTATTGAGCTAGTTAGTAAGATATCCCTAATTCCTTATTTGTTAACAGACTTACTTGTGCAGGAGAGTTTAATAAACTGAGAGCGGCTCTGTCAGCATGGATACGTCCTAACCTGCCACTGAATGCTGAGAGGTTTAGACTTCACCTCTACAACCTCTTTTTAAACATTTATCTTCCCATCTATTGTGCCTCAGGATTGGTCTCTGAATAGTAACGTAATTGACGTGTCTATGTGCATAGCATAGAAGGGTCATGTGACGAGGAATAATCAAATGATTTACTCTCTATTTTCATTGTCAGTGATCTAAAGAGCGCTCTAGTCATATGATCGGCTCTTCTGTCCTTTTGAAGAAGGGGATTGTATGCTAGAGCGCTAACTATTAGAACACTGGTTTCTCCACTTCCTGTTATCATAACGCTCGCAAATCTGTCTGATATACCTCTTAATATTATTTACGATCTTTGGTAACATTTCTGATGTGTTTATTTATTTAATTAGAAATTAAAAATAGAACTACACTCACGACTGGGTAAATTTTAACTATCTAATGCATTCATACGACAGCTATATCTGAGGGGCACATAAGATTTCTTATGTTGGATGTGACAGATGTCTACTCTAAATTGCATTTTCCCATGATAACTCATTATTTAATCCGCAGTTCGAAGTGTTAAGGCAAAATATCCAATATACTTCCTTTTTATTACGAATTCCTGTGCCTCCATTCTCTTCAGAACTTTTTATCTTTTCTAACACTCGCCATTGCATGTCTTCTGGTTGTGTTTTAAGTCCAGATAATGTTTAATTAGTGGTGCAGTTATTCTGGCAGTGCGGATGGCAGAACGATGTTCTGTCATTCTCGTATTTACTGCTCGTGAGGTCTTCCCTACATAACCTAATCCGCAGGGACATATAATGAGATAGATTACATTTTGGGTTTTGCAGTTCCACATCTGATGTGCACGAATAGTGTAGCCATTAAAAACTAGGGTTTCCCCTACCATCACTGTTTCGCATGATTTGCATGATAGACATTTGAAAGTTCCTTTGATCGGAGTACTTCCATCTATGGTTTTTTGAACAAAGGTTTTGGCAGCATTAAAACGCGAATGTACAATCATGTCTCTAATGTTTTTGTTGCGCCTATATGCAAATAGAGTTTTGTCCAGTTTTGTTTTTTGTTCTGGGTCACTATTTAAAATATGCCAATTGGAATTGATTATTTGTTTACTTTGGCATTTAGTGTGGAATGTTTTGTGACACATACAAATTGCTCAGATTTTTTTCGTGAAGTCCCAGTCAGGTGGTGGTCTCTATCGTAAAATCTGTCTCTTTTGTAGGATTCTCTCACCAGCCGGTGAGGCTATCCTCTTGCTATAAACTTCTTTTTCATGGCACTTACTTGTATGTCAAAATCTGCCAGCTTAGTGCAATTACGTCGTAGTCCTAAAAATTTTGAAAAAAGGAATACTTAGTTTTTGCGTGCGGGGGTGGTAACTGTTAAAATGAAGAAGTGTGTTTCTAGCCGTTGGCTTAACAAATAAATCTACTTCCAACATACCCATATTATGTCTAATTATGATATCTAAAAACTCAACTTCCTGTGTACTAATGTGTGCTGTGAAATTAAAGGTTATTATCTGCTAGGTTCAGCCATAATAGAAATTCCTGGAGACTCTGTTCTTCATTGGTCCAAATGAAAAAAGTATTGTCTATGTATCTTGACCAATGGGAAATTGATTCAAAGAACGGGGCGATTTTCATTAAATATGAACTTTGTTTCGAAAAGGGCCATATAGATGTTAGCTACCGAAGGTGCTACTGAGGCTCCCATGCTTACGCCCTTAGTTTGTTTGAAAAGGTTATTTCTGAATTCAAAATTGTTTCATTTAAAACAATGTGAAGACATTCTATTATGAAAGATTTTGGACATGGAATCTCAAATTTCTTCATGACCCATTCAACAGCCTCTAAGGCTTCTTTTTGTGGGATATTACTATAAAGTGACTCTATATCTAGAGTCACTAAAACATTCCTTTCTGGATTAAATTGAAGGTTTTCAACCTTGTTGATTACATCCCTCATGTCTTGCACGTATGACTGAATTTTCGAGATGAAAGGTCTAATTTTATTGTCTATATATTTGGACAACTGTTCTGTAACTGATCCAATGGTGGATACAATAGGGCGATATGGTGGATCTTTTTCATTTTTATGTATCTTAGGGATACCATTGATACAAGGCATCTTACCTTGTGAGCTGTTCAAATATTCATACTCCTTTTTACTTATATCTCCTGTATGTAACGCTAGAGCTGTAAGGGATTTCATTTTTGTGCTATCCGATGGGTGGGGTTTGATGTCATTTTAGAGTAGAAGGTTTGGTCCCTAAGCATGGTTCGTATGTATTTGTATCGATTACTATGATACCTCCGCCTTTATCACAGTTTTTTACCGTTACAGCTTGGTTCTGACCTAAAGATTTTAAAGTTAGAGATTCTATTATTTAGATAATAAATTGGTTTAGGGATGTAGCGGCAGGCTTGGTCAAGACATTTTAAGACTGTGTGCTCAAAAACAGATACTTCAAGCCCAATTTGGTCTAATGTGGGTGTGAAGTTAGAAGGGACACATGGTTCATTCCTATTTGGTAATTCTATATTAGTACCTTCCTCATAAAAGAATATTTTTTAATCTGATTTTGCAAACAAATGAGATAATATCTCGATATAGCTAAAATGTATTCATCTGTGTATGGGGTACATATGACAAACCTTTAGAAAGAAGGTTCAAACTGTTAATTAGATACATAGTATAGCATGATATGTGTTGTGTGTTGTGTGTGTTGTGAATTGATTTTAAAACTGTAAAAAAACGATATTTTTATCTTGAACAAATTACCATTGTAATATTTTTTGTTACACTGAGTTCACAAATAATATGTACTTAAGAGACGTATATATCTAGAGATTTACAACATTAATAACCTTATATTTGCCTAGGGATTTACATTACACTGTATTAGTGCCCTGCCCTAGGAATTGCTGTATCAATTCGACAGGGGGTCCTTGTTATTTTCAGTAGATTTACCCACTCTTTTACCATATATCTTCATCTGATTAACCTTTCTTATCCACACTGAGGGGTGAGGTGAGTTATTATTTCATCAATCAACATCAATTAACAGTGCAGCCCATTGAGGTACACAATGAGGACCAGGAATCTGTAGCTAAGGTTAAGAAGGTTTATTTCAAATTCAAAATCAAGTTAAGATACACAACTCTTTACACCATTCTATAAAGGTAATACCAACTGCCAGGCCCAATCTAAGAAATGAATTGAGGTTGACCAATATTAGACAAACAAGAAATTCAGTCACAGCATTACAAAAGATCAGGAGAAGTATCTGATGCTCAGAGAAGAGTTGCACGTTTTGTTGTCCTTACATGGATAAACCTAAAGTAGAGCTCTAGCTAAACGGATGGTTCTAAAAATCAAAAGAATATCACAAATCAGGCATTTCCATAAAAGAAATAATAACAAGGTAAGAAAAAGATAGTATGAAAAGTCTCAGCATTTCAGAAGCTCGGTCAAGAGTCTTATTGGGTCATGCAAGTGAATGTTAGCCAAAGCCATACTCAGCAAAGAATCAAGGAAACATAGAGGTCCTAACCTCTCAAAGTCCAGGTAAACTGCTCCAAGTGTTCAAGGGAAAGTCTCTGAAGGGATCTAAAGGGATGTCAAAAAGGATTTGGGGGCATATGTATCAACATCACCATTTGCAATTCTCAAATAGCGATTTTTAAAGAATCGCTATTTGAGAATTGCAAAACGGGATGTATTAAAAAAATTGCAAACTTTTTGCGATTTCTTAAAATTCCTTAATTGCGATTAGCAAATTGCGAAATCGCAATTAAGGAATACCTGCCCATTCATTTCTATGGGCCAGGAGACCCATAGGAATGAATGGGAAGTAATTCTCAAATAGCGATTCGCAATTTGCTAATCGCAATTTGAGAATAATTTCAAAGGTGCAAGGGTGTCATGATGACACCCTGATGCACCCCTGAAATGAGCATGTGTGTGCATATGGCGCACATACATGCCCTAAGGGCATGTATGAGCGCCACGTGGCACTTGGTAAATTTCAAAAAAGTGCTTTTTGAAAGGAAATCGCAAATTACCACCAACTGGAAGTTGGTGGTAATTTGCGATTTCTTAAGGATAATTCGCACAACTTGGGTGCTTTTTACATATCATTTAAGAAATCGCAATTTGCGATTTCTTAAATGCTTACGCAAAATTAAGAAATCGCTAAATTAGCAATTCCTTAATTTTGCGATGGGATGTGGCTCATACATCCCGATTACCGATTTTTTAATCGCAAACGCTGTTATTTTGCGAATCGCAGCGTTTGCGATTAAAAAATCGTTTGATACATATGCCCCTTAATCCCCATGGTGTGAACACTAAGTTACAGCAGACAAGAATCTTCTTGGGCAGCACCCCTTTGCACACATCATAAGAGGTGTATTGTCTTCCTGCACTTCTCACATTGTAGACCGCAACAATTTCCAAATATTCCACACCAACATGGGAAGAACATAATCTTCTTGCACACATACCAGGTTGAAGCATTGCTGAATAGGCCTTTCAGTTAATGCTCTGGTTCACCATGTTTTTTCATCAAGGTCTTCTTTTCAGGCTCTATCTCTAGTACAGTAATGTATGTATTCTACAATAACAATGCATGTGAATACCTGCAAGAAATGTCACATGAGCAGAAAATGAAAAACAGCATTTATGCAGTGTGAAGAATTATAGGCCTAAATTGTCAACTTAAAGTATTAGCAAGAATGTACTTTTAACACTTTGTGTGCTCATGACGAGCTGGACTCGTCATGGCACACAGTCGTCGTGTGCTCATGACGAGTCCAGCTCGTCATGACACCCACCCACGGGGGAAGCGCTGGCGCTCCCCCCGTGGGCGGTCGATCTGGGTTTCTTTATCGGAGAAGGCAGGGGAAGGCCTTCCCCTGCCTCCCCCCGCCCCCCCTCCGCGTCATCAATGACGTCAGCGCGCGAGGCGCGCTGACGTCATTGGAGGTGTCCCTTTCATCACCGACACGCAGGAAGCCATTTGCTTCCTGCGCGTCGGTAAAGAAAGAGGTACGTTTTGGGGGTGGGATTTTTCAAAAGAGACATCAAGGGAAAGGAAAGGGTTTTCCTTTCCCTCGATGCCTCTTTTGTGCATTCCTGCTGCACGATCGTGCAGCAGGAATGCCCACTAGACACCAGGGATTTTTTTATTTTTTAAAAGGAGAAGTCGTTACTGTTTGGGGGGAGCGGCCCCTTAGACAAGGGTCGCTCCCCCTTTTGGGGGCAATGTATTCTGGCTTTGTCTGCCCCCCTGGGGGGGGTGCAGACATTTTTTCTTTTTTAAATCGGCCCACTGGCCATTTTAAAGAAATGTAGTGGGGAGTGGCCCCTTGGGCAAGGGTCACTCCCCTTTGGGGGCCATTTTATTTTGGCAGTGTATGTTTGTTTTGTTTGGGGGAGCGGCCCCTTAGGCAAGGGTCGCTCCCCTTATGGGGGTATATTTTAGGCTTTGTCTGCCCCCCCTAGGGGGGCAGATTTTCTTTATAAAAAAATTAAAAATGCCCACTGGACCACCAGGGAGTGTTTAGTGGGGAGTGGCCCCTTGGGCAAGGGTCACTTCCCTTTGGGGGCTTATGATTTTGGCTGTCTGCCCCCATGGGGGGGCAGATTTTGCCATTTTTAGGTTGAGCATTCGAGACCTCTTGTATATACTTTAGTATATACTTATATGTTTATATGGTTTGTGAGCTTTGGAGATCAGCCCTAGGACTTGTCTGCTTCCGCTTAGGGACTTTTTTTCTGATCAACTGACTCTATTTAACTTTCTTGATAGAAAACGATCAGCAGAGGTCAGTAAAATACCAGAATCACTTCAGTATTCTCTAGTTTTCAGGCCATAGAAATTGTCTTCCACGAGCACCCCTAGACAATAATATTTTTTTTAAATCTTGTATTTTCAGTGGTATGACCACCGAAGGCCCAGATTTTATATTAAAAACACAGGTTTGGTCTATACCATTTCCCGCTGAAAGGCAAAATGTTTCCCCGTGTGTTCCAATACTTGGCGTGTCACGCAGTTTGGTGCTTACTTTCCCTCCATGTCAAAGAACAGCAGATGTTTCAGGGCGCAGGATAATGTGCTGCATAGCTAAGTACATATAAGGTCCCAAAGGCGAGACCGATTGCATTGCAAATGCTTGTTTAATGTAGGGCCCACTAGGCCACCAGGGAGTTATTTGTGGAGAGTGACCCCTTGGGCAAGGGTCACTCTCCTTTGGGGTCAATATTTGTGGCTGTGGCTGTCCCGCAGGAGGCCAGATCGCCATGTTTTTTAAAAAATTGGGCCCACTAGACCACCAGGGATTTTTTTGTGGGGCGTGGACCCTTGGGCAAGGGTTGCTCCCATTTGGTGAGCAATAATTTGGCCGTTTCTGCCACCCTGAGAGCTGATTTGTTTTTTTTGGAGGGCCACTAGGCCACCCGGGTTTTTGTTTTATGTTGGGGAGCGGCCCCTTGGACAAGGCTCGCTCCCCTTTATGGGAGGATGATTGTGGTCATTTCTGCCCTCTTTGGGTGGCAGAATAGCAGTATGTTTTTAGGCCCATCTGCCCTCAAGGGGGGCAGAAGCCACTAGACTCCTGTTTTTTAAAAAATGTTTGTGTTTGGGAGTGGCCTCAAGGGCAAGGGTTGCTCCCCTTTTACGGGGTGAATATTTTATTTATACTCTTAGGCCCACCTACCCCTTAGCTTGGCTGGTGGATTGTGTGTGGACTGGTGCATTATTTGCATATGTGATTGTAATGTTTTTTTCTCCTTTTTATTCTAGTGTAAAGCTTTTGATTCCTGTTTGCGATTTCGACAGTGGTGTTCTGCAGTTTTGCGTAGTTGCATTTTTTTGTAAGTGGTGTCATAATGGCAGCTTATTTAGTTAGTGTTTTGTGCATGGAATTCTTTGCGATGTGTTTTGCATTGTCTTATGTGTAATTTTATTTTATCTTTCTTTTTTAGTGGGATATTGTTGATCCATATTATGTCTGTGCAGAGTAGGTGGTGGTGAATTTAGCTGCTTCTGGCAAGTGAGTGGTATCGTTTTGGAGTATATAGGTATTTCTGATAAAGGTGCATTGTGTTTATTACTTATTTTACAAAGTGTTTTTTGTTGTTGACTTGTTTGACAAGTTACTTTTATTAGTAAGCAGCATGGCTAGCCGTAGAATGACTGCTCAGCAGGTGGTTGGTATGCTTCTTGAATCTTCCTCTGAGCAGGATTATGAGACTGACAGTGCGTCTGAGGGAGAGGAGGGAGGGGAAGATTCAGGCAGTGAGTTTTCTCTCCACATGGAATCATCGGATGATGAAGGTACTCTCAGTGCAGATGAAGCTACACTCAGTGCGGATGAAGTGCCTGTTTTAGAGGAGTATACTGCTGTGCCGATGGTGCAAGCGGCATCTGGATTGCAGCCTGAGGCTGCTAGGCTTCCTACTGGAAGTGCTGGACTCTGGGTTGATCCAAACATGGTGCAGCCGGTGTTGCCTGCCTTTAGTGGTGATGCAGGATGTAGAGTGGATTGTGAACATTTTTTGCCTATACAGTTTTTTAAGTTGTTTATGGATGATGTATTTTTGGGTGAGGTGGTTGAGCAGACTAATTTGTATGCTGAACAGTTTTTGAGGGGCAACAGTGACAAACTTAGGCCCCACTCTAGAGCTACCTGGTGGACTCCCACAAATTTGGAAGAGATGAAGAAGTTTTTGTGTTTGACTTTATTGATGGGTTTAATAAGGAAGCCGTCCACGGCTTCATATTGGTCTACCAGTCCCTTGATGGCAACGGCCATATTTCCTGCAGTTATGATTTGTGATCGGTATTTACTTTTGCTACGGATGCTGCATTTTGTTGATAATTCTTTGGCGTTGCCACAAGATCACCCTGAATGGGATCGTCTTTTTAAGATTCGGCCTGTTCTTGATCACTTTGTAGATCAATTTTCAGAGATCTATACTCCAGAGAAACAAATATCTATTGATGAGTCTTTGGTCTTGTTCAAGAGCCGTTTGGTTTTTAGACAGCACATCCCTAGCAAGAGGGCACGCTATGGAATTAAGCTTTATATGTTGTCTGAGAGTAGGACAGGATATGTTTTTAATTTCCGTGTATACACTGGTAGAGATTCCACTATTGAGCCCCCTGGTTGTCCATCCACTTTTGGAGTTTCTGAGAAAATTGTATGGGATCTTGCTAGAGGACTGTTTAACAGAGGCCACCATTTGTACCTTGATAACTTCTACACTGCTGTGCAATTGTTTAAGGAATTGTTCAAAGTGCACACTTTTGCATGTGGCACAATCCGCTCTAACCGTAAAGGTTATCCAAAAGAGCTTGTTTGCAGAAAACTTCAGAGGGGACAGTGCAGTTCCTTGCGTAGTGATGAACTACTAGCTGTGAAATTTGTGCACAGGAGGGATGTGTACATGCTGACGACCATCCATGATGAGAGTACTTCACCTGTGGCTGTTTGGGGTCAGATATCTGAAGTGCGCAAACCTGTGTGCAGGGCCGGCTTTAGTGCTGGTGGCGCCCTGTGCGACAATGTTTGTTGGCGCCCCCCCCAATGACCACCTCCACCACGGATTCTCTCACTAGCACCCTTTAACAGTGACCAAGTCACCATAACCACACTCTCTCAGATGCATTTAATTAGTTATATAGCGCCACTCATACCAGTGTAGGGTGTCCGAGCACTTTGCATCACACACACATTACACAGAGACAATCAATCATACGTGTGTAAATCCGTGTATAGGAAATGATACATAAGCCAAAGAACTAAAAGTGTAGGAGTCACATGTCATTCATACTGGTAGGCAGTATAGTTTGAGTGCTTGGTGTGGAGAAGAACAAACGCAGAGTCGAAAAAGAAACCGCATAGTTGGGAGTTTTCTTTAATAATAAGAATCGATTTCTAGCCAAATTAACCCTTTTTGCAACATTAATCAATGTTCTAATAATGTATATTTTGCAGTGTGTATGCAGTTGTAGGATGAAAGTTAATAGCTCACTATTCTATATTAGGACTTTAAGTTATAAATTGCAAGTAACAAAAGGATGCCTCTTTTGAAAGCAGTAACCTGCTGATCTGTTTACATCATATGCACTCTGGAATCTACTTGGTACACGTTCTTTGCAGCAGGCATATTAACCCTCTGCACTAAGTTCACCGAAGTCAAAATCTCAACTATACAAAATGCTGATCTCTTTCCAGGAAAATAATTAATCACACGAGTTTTCTTGACATTTATGTGAGGCCTGGTAATTGCCGGCGGAAAGAAACGCTGCAGCAGGTGCTTCAAAAGCATAATAAACTTTCAATCACGGCGCCCCCAGGAAGCTAGCATCCGGTGCGGTGGCACCGATCGCACCGCCCTAAAGCCGGCCCTGCCTGTGTGCATTTTAGACTACAATAAGCACATGGGTGGTGTTGATAGAGTAGATCAGAGGTTGGAACCTTACACTGCTATTCGTAAGGCTTACGTTTGGTATAAGAAGTTGGCCATCCATCTCTTTAATTTAGCAACTTTCAATGCTTTTGTTGTGTTCCAGGAGTGTTCTCCTGCATCAAAGTTGACTTTTGTTCAGTTTCAGCAATCTGTGATAGGCAGCCTTGTTGTTGTGGAACAGGCAAGTGTTCCTAGAGTTGGAGTGGTGGAGGATGTGGCTCGATTGAAAGATCACCACTTTCCTGATTACATTCCTCCCACATCCTCAAAAGACTTTCCCACTAGGAGATGTAGAATCTGTTGGCGAAGAGGTACGCGGAAGAAGACTCATATGTACTGCCCCAAGTATCCTTCTAACCCTGGGCTGTGTGTCCCTGCTTGTTTTAGAGAGTTCCAAACGCAAAAGAAGTTTTGGGAGCATCCATGAGTGGTAAAGTGAACTGCCTGGTCTGTATTCTTTAAAACATTTGATTCTGTTTCAAGGTTGGCATTAGTGCAATGTATTTAGTTTCAGAATTTGTGTAAGTAGATTTGTATCTATTTGCAATTTGTTGGTGTTTTTATTTTTGTCTTAAAAAAATCCTAAATGTGATGGCGGTGTGTGTGGACTGGCGCTTTTCTGGTGGTGTGTGTGGACTGGCGCTTTTCTGGTGGTGTGTGTGGACTGGCGCTTGGCTGGCGGTGTGTGTGGACTGGCGCTTTTCTGGTGGTGTGTGTGGACTGGTGCTTGGCTGGTGGTGTGCCTGGACTGGCGCTTGACTGGTGGATTGTGTGGACTGGCGCTTGGCTGGTGGTGTGCGTGGACTGGCGCTTGGCTGGCGGTGTGCGTGGATTGGCGCTTGGCTGGCGATGTGCGTGGACTGG
The DNA here is from genome assembly GCF_964204655.1 of Triturus cristatus. Taxonomy (NCBI): domain Eukaryota; kingdom Metazoa; phylum Chordata; class Amphibia; order Caudata; family Salamandridae; genus Triturus; species Triturus cristatus. Next base: position 904,253,202 of record NC_140593.1, read on the forward strand.
TGCTTGGCTGGCGGTGTGCGTGGACTGGTGGTTGGCTGGCGGTGTGCATGGATTGGCGATTGGCTGGCGGTGTGCCTGGACTGGCGCTTGACTGGTGGTGTGTGTGGACTGGCACTTGGCTGGTGGTGTGCGTGAACTGGTGCTTGGCTGGCGGTGTGCGTGTATTGGCGCTTGGCTGGCAGTGTGCGTGGATTGGCGCTTGGCTGGCAGTGTGTGTGGCTTGGTGCTTGGCTGGCGGTGTCCGTGGATTGGCGCTTGGCTGGCAGTGTGCGTGGACAGGTGTTTGGCTAGCGGTGTGCGTGGACTGGTGCTCGGCTGGCGGTGTGTGAGTAGTGACTTGCTGTTGGTCACTACACACACTGCTAGCTGAGTGCCACTCCACGCAATCCATCAGCTTGTGTGGTTGCTGTGTCAGGAATGTGGGCGTGTGAAAGTGATGGGCCTTTGAATGGCGCTGTCTGCTGGTGTGAGTGTTGTAATGTGATGGCGGTGTGAATGGTTTTGTATGTGTCACACATATGAAAGGTGTATGAATGGCCTGTAAAGTGGTTGGTGCCTTGTCGTGGCTTTACAGCTCACGAGCTGTGAGTCAATGGTTCAGTTTCTCGCGCTATCAATTATTAACAGTGCATTTCATTTTTGTGAAATCACTTGCTAATACAATTGTATATACTGACGCATCACTCACCCTCATGCCAAATACAACCAGTATGTGTGTGTGCTTGAGGATTAGATGGCTGTGCAGTAATATTTGTCTTTCTGAAGCAGGGTGTAACTTGTCCCTTTTTGTGAATGTTGTAATGTGTTGTTTTTGTGCCTGGTGGTGTGAATGGTCTTGTGTGTATCACGTATGAAAGGTGTATAAATGGCCTGTAAAGTGGTTGGTGCCTTGCCCTGGCTTTACAGCTCACGAGCTGCAAGTCACTTGTTTGTTTTTTTGTCCATTGAATTATTGACAGTGCATTTCTTTTTTGTGAAATCTCTTGTTAATAAAATTTGATATACTGAACCATCACTCGCCCTCGTGCCAAATCCAACCAGTATGTGTGTGTGTTTGAGGAATAAATGGCTGTGCAGGAATCTTTGTCTTTTTAGTCTCTCTGCCAAGATGTACATTCCATCTAAGAATAACCTACCAACTGTAGATATTGTCGTAAACCCATGGGAGTTCATGGTGATGTCTCTCTTGTGAATTCCAACAAGTTATTTTATCCACAATGTCCTGCAAACCTCAAAATGTCTGTCACATTTTCCTTGCAATATTGTGCCGAAATTCTCACGCTGTAGAAACAAACAACTAATTATGTCAAAACGATCTGGATTTGCAAGGGGGTCACCTGTGTTTTTGGCCCTGTGCTCGGCGGCCATCTAGCGAAACCTACCAAACCCACACATTTTTGAAAATTAGACACCGGGGGCTTCCAGGGAGGTATGGCTTGCGTAGATCCCCCAACGTTTCCTTACCCAGAATCCCTTGCAAACCTCAATTTTAGCTGAAAAAATCACTTTTTTCACACATTTTTGTGTGGTAAAGTTATGGCATCACTGGACTCGCACAAATTTTCCACCACCCAGCGTTCCCCCAGGTCTCCCATTTTTACCGAGAGACCTGGGGGAACGCTGGGTGGTGGGAAACTTGTGTGAGCCCGGTGATGCCACAACTTTCCCACACAAAAATGTGTGAAAAAAGTGATTTTTTTCAGCTAAAACTGAGGTTTGCAGGGGATTCTGGGTAAGGAAACGTTTGGGGATCCACACAAGCTATACTTCCCTGGAAACCCCCGGGTGTCTAGTTTTCAGAAATGTGTGAGTTTGGTAGGTTTCCCTAGGTGCCGGCAGAGCTAGGGTTCACAAACTACAGCTATGCACTTTGCCAAAAAAGGGTCATTTTTCACTGCAAAATTGAGGTGTGACCACGTTGCGTTTTGCGCTGTTTCCTGTCGCGGGCACTAGGCCGACCCACACAAGGGAGGTACCATTTTTCTCGTAGGATTTTGGGGAACGCAGGGTGAGTGGAAATTTGTGGATCCACGCAGATTCCAGAACTTTCCACCACAGAAATATGGGGAATTTTTTTTTTTTTTTTACAATTGTTTAGGTTTGCAAGGGATTCTGCGTAACAGACCCTGGTGGGAGGCAGTCAAGTCACCCCATCCTGGATTCCCCTGGGTGTCTAGTTTTCAAAAATGTATAGGTTTGCTAGGTTTCCCTAGGTGCCGGCAGAGCTAGGGTTCACCAACTACAGCTAGGCACTTTGCCAAAAAAGGGTAACTTTTCACTGCAAAATTGAGGTGTGACCACGTTGCGTTTTGTGCCGTTTCCTGTCGCGGGCACTAGGCTGACCCAGACAAGTGAGGTACCATTTTTCTCATAAGATTTTGGGGAACGCGGGGTGGGTGGATATTTGTGGATCCACGCAGATTTCAGAACTTTCCACCACAGAAATGTGGGGAAAATGTGGGTTTTTTGACACCTTTTTAGGTTTGCAAGGGATTCTGGGTAACAGACCCTGGTGGGAGGCAGTCAAGTCACCCCATCCTGGATACCCCTGGGTGTCTAGGTTTCAAAAATGTATAGGTTTGCTAGGTTTCCCAAGGTGCCTGCAGAGCTAGGCTTCACAAACTACAGCTAGGCACTTTGTCAAAAAAGGGTAATTTTTCACTGCAAAATTGAGGTGTGACCATGTTGTGTTTTGCGCCGTTTCCTGTCGCGGGCACTAGGCCGACCCACACAATTGAGGTACCATTTTTCTCATAAGACTTTGGGGAACGCGGGGTGGGTGGATATTTGTGGATCCATGCAGATTCCAGAACTTTCCACCACAGAAATATGGGGAAAATGTGTTTTTTTGACAATTTATTATGTTTGCAAGGGATTCTGGGTAACAGACCCTGGTGGGAGGCAGTCAAGTCACCCCATCCTGGATTACCCTGGGTGTCTAGTTTTCAAAAATGTATAGGTTTGCTAGGTTTCCCAAGTTGCCCGCAGAGATAGGGTTCACAAATTACAGCTAGGCACTTTGCCAAAAAAGGGTCATGTTTCCCTGCGAAATTGAGGTGTGACAACTTTGCGTATTGCACCGTTTCCTGTCGCGGGCACTAGGCCGACCCACACAAGTGAGGTACCATTTTTCTCGGAAGACGTTGAGGAACGCGGGGTGGGTGGAAATTTGTGGATCCACGCAGATTCCAGAACTTTCCACCACAGAAATGTGGGGAAAATGTGTTTTTTCAAACATTTTTTAGGTTTGCAAGGGATTCTGGGTAATAGAGCCTGGTGGGAGGCAGCTAAGTCACCCCATCCTGGATTCCCCTGGGTGCCTAGTTTTCAAAAATATATAGGTTTGCTAGGTTTCCCTAGGTCCCGGCAGACCTATGGTTCAAAAACGACAGCTAAGTGCTTTGCCAAAAACGGTCATTTTTCACTGCGAAATTGAGGTGTGACCACGTTGTGTTTTGCGCCGTTTCCTGTCGCGGACACTAGGCCGACCCACACAAGTGAGGTACCATTCTTCTCGTAAGACTTTGGGAAACGCGGGGTGGTGGAAATTTGTGGATCCACACAAATTCCAGAACTTTCCACCACAGAAATGTGGGGAAAATATGTTCTTTTTGTCAATTTTTTAGGTTTGCAAGGGATTCTGGGTAACAGAACCTGGTGGGAGACAGTCAAGTCACCATATCCTGGATTCCCGTGGGTGTCTAGTTTTCAAAAATGTATAGGTTTGGTAGGTTTCCCTAGGTGCCGGCAGAGCTAGGGTTAAAAAACTACAGCTAAGCACTTTGCCAAAAAAGGGTCATTTTTCACTGCGAAATTGAGGTGTGTCCCCGTTGCGTTTTGTGCCGTCTCCTGTCGCGGACACTAGGCCGACCCACACAAGTGAGGTACCATTTTTCTCTGAAGACTTTGGGGAGTGCGGGGTGGGTGGAAATTTGTGGAACCACGCAGATTCCAGAACTTTCCCCCACAGAAATGTGGGAAAATGTGGGTTTTTTTGACAATTTTTTAGGTGTGCAAGGGATTCTGGGTAACATAATCTGGTGGGAGGCAGTCAAGTCACCCCATCCTGGATTCCCCTGGGTGTCTAGTTTTCAAAAATGTATAGGTTTGCTACGTTTCCCTAGGTGCCGGTAGAGCTAGTGTTAAAAATCTACAGCTAGACACTTCGCAAAAAAAGGGTAACTTTTCATTGTGAAAATGTGGTGTGTTCACGTTGGATTTTGAGCCATTTCCTGTCGTGGGCACTATGCCTACCCACACAAGTGAGGTACCATTTTTATCGGGAGACTTAGGGTAATTCAGATTTGTAAAGCAACTGTTATTACCTATTGATTTTTTATGCATTTCTGCCTTGCAAATGAAAGACATTGTGTAAAAAAGGTCATTTTGAAAAATGACCGATAATTCTCATGCTAGTATGAGTATTTCCAATTTCGAAAATGTGCAAATTTGTACTGTTTCTAAACTCTATAATTTGTTCCCATTTCAGAAATACATAGGTGTCTTTCATACCGATTTTTCCATATATACATTTTCCCACAATAATTGCTATATACCCGGAACATAATAAAAAACGATTGCAAATTGCTGCTCAGTTTTTGACTCTGGGTTCGTCAGGTTCTTGGTGAACCTACAACTCCTATATATCCCCACAACCAGGGATGTAACGGTATATTGCTTTCAAAGAGCTGTCATAATTAGAAGAAGTTACAGGTGAAAACGTTGACACAAAAGGCTGTTTTTTTCAACAAATGTTCAATTTTTCCTATATTTAACTGTTAGTTTCTATAAAGAAACCTTGATAGATCTACACAAATTACCCCTTGCTGAATTCAGAATTGTGTCTACTTTTCTAAAATGTATAGCTTTCCAGGATCCATTATTGCTTTCACACCCATTTCTACCATTAACTGGAAGGTGGTTGAAAGCACAAAAAATAGCAAAAATAGGCTATGTCCCAGAAAAATGCCAAAACTGTGTAACAAATGTTGGTTTTCTGACAAACGTCTGTCATTCCCTAAAAGCTGGGAAAATGGTTATTTCAGCCTCACAAACCCTTTTTTGATACCATTTGCAGAGAAGAACCCAGACGCTTTCATTTGCAGCCCGTTTTTCAAATTTTTCCCTAAAAATACAAAATTATGCTGTATTTTGGCTAATTTCTGGGACCCCTCCAGGGAATCCACAAACCCTGGGTACCTTTAGAATCCCCATGATGTTGGAAGAAAAGGACGCAAATTTGGCGTGGATACCTTATGTGGTCAAAAAGTTACAGGGGCCTGGGCGCACACTACTCCAAATAGCCCAAAAAAGGCTTAGCACAGGGGGGGGAAAAGGCCTAGCAGCAAAGGGGTTAATATGCGTGTGTACATTCAAACAACAATGAATATGAAGGATCAGTGCATTCGGTTCATGATACATGAAGCATACAGAAATTATTTTGAATAATCATGTGGAAGTATGGCTAGGAACTACATTTATGTCATATATGAAATATTAATGCACACATTACTTAACTTTTTTATTGTATCCAGTATAACCACATTCTGCATATAGAAGGATGGTTTCTATTTAATTATCTAAGCAGTGAATGTTATTCAATGGATTAAGAAGCACATTATAAAAGTCAAATGTCATCTTTATAGTGAGTACCTGTCTACTAAGTACGAATGGTTGATACATTTTTCATGTAATACGGTTCAACAGATATTTTGAGTAAATTCACCAGCCCTACAAAAAATGCACTTCAAAAATACTGTCAAATGGAACACTTATTTTACTATCATTAGACCATATAAGAATCAAGTGGTACATGCACATTCATGTGATGTATCTGTTATGATGTTGTGACATCTTTGTGATGTTTAAAAGATGGGCAAAGTTTGCCCTGCAGCAATCCACCTCTGATGGCAAATCAAGCCATCGCATCAATGTCTCATCAGATGGACAAATCACAATCTGAATGTTTTCATCATCTTTCCTCTAGAATGCTCCAGAACTTTCATTTCATCATAATATTTACTCCATCTTATTTCTAGTTCTATCTCTGCTCTTTTTCTCTTCCCTCCTTTCTTCACTTGCGCACGTTTGTATCCCTTACAGATTACAAACTAGAATAATCCACAAAGAGCAATTATCGCTAAGGATTTCAAAATGCTTCAGACAATTCCATTATCTAGGTTTCCAAACCATCTACCTATAGCAGAAAATCTTTTCCCTATTGCTACCCAAGCACCTGTTGCTGTCAACCCTTTCTAATCTTTCTTTAAGTCGGTAATGTTCTGTATGAATTTATTCAAATCCTTACTCTCGTCTTGAATGCAAGTGCAACATTGTTGAACTTTTAATATGAGGCAGAATCCTTCCTCTTTTGTGAGAAGGGCATTGAATACATGTTGATTCAGTCAGTGCCTTTTATAGGCGGCATATTTCACAACTGCAATCTGGGCTGGCAACTGTAAAGCCTGCAAGAGGTTAGGAACACTATTGCCATTGCAAAGTGGTGACCCCCGGAGAGGTCATAAATCCACTGTGGGTCCGTAACTGTCCAAAGTCAATAACAACATCAAAGCCATACTGACTATCATTGAAAATTGTCACTCTCAGCTAGTCTGAAACACAGCATGCTCTCGTAAGAGCAATAAATTTTGCCACTTGGGCTAAAAATACTCCTTAAATTCAGGAGGCTCTGACCACACCTGAGACAGTACATGCAGCGTAGTCAGCTCTCAGATTTCCATCCTGGTCTTATAAGCAGGAGCCATCAACAAACATCACATAGTCTGATTCAGGTAGTGGCACACCTTGTATGTCACTGTCCACATCAAGCATGACTTGTTTATACTTGGTGAGACAACTATTAGTTAGATATTGAGTTTCAGTATGAGTTAAAAAGACTTCTACAGAACGAGGGATGAAAACCGTCAGTGGATGTCCCATGACAATGCTCTTGCAGTGCTTGATGCTGGGACCTGCTGAGGCCACAACTTTGAGAAGCGGGGCAAAGCAGCAGCAGCTACGGGATCAAGTGTGGCAGACAAATATGCAATGGGTCTGTGAGTATTCCCGTGCATCTGGGTTAACACTGAGAGAGCACAGCCCTCTCTCTCACTGCAAAACAAAGCAAAACATTTATTATAATTTGCATTCCCAGTGCCGTGGCACAGCAGGGACATTCTATCAACTCTGAGAAGGCAACGTCTTTGTGTGTCAGCCTCTGTAAAGGCTTGGCCATCAGGGAAAAATTGAGAATCTACTGTTGACAGTAGTCCACCATTTCCAAGAGCATTCTAACTTCTTTCTGGGTTGTTGGTGAATTCATTTTCAGAATCACCAAGATTTTCCTTTGAGACACCGTACTTGCTCCTTTCTTAATGTGATGTCCTAGATACAGGACTTCTTTTCTTCTTTCTTACAGTACTGCAATTTGGTCGGGGACACTTTAAGTCCATTCTCAGCTAATGGGTTCAACAAGGCAATTGTGTCTCTCTTGCAAGTCTTCTGCATATTTGATTACACCAATAGGTCATCAATGTACTGAACTAGAACTGAGCAATATGGCATCCCCAGAGACTACAGAATCTTTTTGAATATTTAATTAAAAATCTACGGGTTCTCCGTATTCCTTTTTGGGACCCAGCCCCATGCCAAAACACGGCTGCCAAAAACAGAAAGTGAAAATAAACTGTCTATCTTCATGCAATGGTACAGAGAAAAAGGTTTGACCAAATCAGTGATAGAGAACCATTCTGCCTCACCTGGCATCTGAAACAAAATCACAGCTGGATTCGGTACCACAGGTCAACAAGAAACAACAATGGAGTTAACCTGTTATATACCCCAACCTAGGCTTAAGTAGCAAACTTACCTTTCACCACATTTGTCCTACCTTGCTCTGCATAATGGTTCTAACATTGACCTTTTACCCAGTTATGTGCTGAATCAATATCGATTGGTTTCCTTGAAACTAGCCTAATTTATTAGGCATGACGTTTCTTAGAAAAGTCCTGTGCCCATGACGTACATAACAAGATTAACATACTCTGTATAAAAGTCATGGTCATCTTCATCCTAGGACAATAGAACTACTTTCCATAATTGCAAGTATTGATTTTAGCTCATTTTCAGGAACCTGGAGGCTATCTTTATAGTATAAAAGAACCAGACCTTCACTAGATAAGCAGAGGAGATGCTTCCATGCTATCACTGGGGTCCTGCATGCTGAAGCTTCAACACAAAGCGGTCTGACATCCCTTGCTGTAGTGCATGAGCCACTTTTGTGGTCTGACACTCTATGATGACCCTCAACAACCACAATTTTGTACTGACTTAAGTGTGTTAAGTTACCCTAGCCTTAATGTAGGATGGGTTTGCATATGCCTGCTTCTCTTTTGTCCTGTAATCTTGCTGTCTTTTAGTGGAATAGTCTTGCCAAGAATAGAAGGTATGGGATGTTGAGGTGCAGTCTTGTGGGTGGTGGTGCACACATGTGTTCAATGTTGTATACTGAGGGATTAAGTGTATAATGTTATTTGGGTTAGGCGAATTATGACTTTGACCTATTGGCTTTGATGTGGTCTAATGTCATTCTGCCTTCTGACTTTACCTTGCTTCAAACTTTTCTGTGTTCACGGTGGTGCTTGTAAGTTGTGTGGATGAGAATTATAGGTGCTAACTATTGCCTTTGACATGGTTTCATGTCATCCTTGCTTTTCTGATTCCATCTTGCTTTGGGCCTTTGTGTGCATGGCTTAACTAACTTTCTGTGCCTGCACGAAGAAGAGGGCATGTTCTGCTCTGCCTCCTGTTTTTCGCATTTTTCTGACTAGAGAGAACTGGTTCTTATCAGAGGAATGTACATTGTTTGTCTCGAAGCCATAGCAAAGGCCTGATCAACCGTTCCTGTGGCCTTGGAGCAGGCTGGTACGGGCTCTCATGAGAACGAGGGGGCGAGGCTTGCTAGAAGCTTCGCTGTGTTTGAATTTGTATTAAAAAGGGGAGACAACACTGGCCTGGTGGAAGTTCACACCGTGGAGCAGACGTGCTGTCACGGAAGAGTAGAGGCTGGTGTCACCTCTGAGCTTTCGCCTGGTTCAAGCAATGGACTCCCCTTGAGCGAAGTGGGGTGAAACGATGGAGCAGTAGGTGAGGTGTCTCTGCTACTAACTGTCTCTTGATTCTTTTCTGAATTCTTTCCTTTCCTTCTTATTTTCTGATTCTTATATCCATACATATGTATATTTCTACATAAATATTTGCTTTGATTGTGTATTTCAATCATACTATTGATATGTTAGAGTCTGCTATGATAGGTGCATTTGGCTTACCATGTGGTGCTATTTACTAATAAATACATCCCAGATATACCAATTCATCTTTTCCTTGTAGCAGGAGGTGTGGACTCATCTTGGCCAAGTATTCTGTTGTAGAAGGATGGGTGAATTCCCTTCTAGCAGGTCATTGTGTTATAGGAAGTAGTTCTACTCCTGGCAAGTGATGTGCAAAGTATGTTTCTGTTATATATTGTTTTCTTGCCTTGCCTTTGGGGGAGTGTTGTAAGTTTGCCCACCTTAGGAAGTGCTGTGTATATGTTATATTCCATACGTTTGGAACTGATATTCTCTCCCTGGGAAAGTGACGGTACATACCTTGGTCCAGGGGAGATCTGAGCATTACACTTGCGGTGTGTCGAACTCGAGACCAAGACGGGGTCCTTCATTCTCTCCCATCAGGTAATGGTGTTGGTTCTTTCCTAGGGGATTCTAGGCTTTACACCCACATACATGCTAAGTACACTTAGGTACACTTAGGTAGGGTTTAAATAGTAGGAGTACGCTTGATTACTGTCATGTTTATATGCCTGCATATATTCACTGTTTTAGCACCATGGTAGAATTCTACCTTTTATTAACTCTGTTGGTGCTTGTAATCTTTTAAATTTGCTTCTGTCTAATGATTGTCACAGCAAACAGGTTTCACACTGGAATGACTCTGGCTCAATAAATGCTTATTGAAAATTTTCCCAACGTTTATTCTGTGTATCTCTCTGAGACTAAGTGAGTACGATTAACTGAGTGAAAAGTAATGTACTGTTTCCACAATTCCGGAAGGATCAAGGGTTGTCATGTTCGATGGTTGCCAGAAATTATTTGCTCCTTGGTAAGGTTAGGGAGCTTATGGTGGCACTGTGAACTAGCTGGTCTATAGGCTGACATATCCTTTGGGGCTGTCTGGAATCAGTCTCGACACCAATCCCTTAGTTTATGTTACCTACAAACGCACAGATTCTATGTATTTTTAGGAACTACACAACATGGCGCCCAACATTGGTTTGGTTCTAATTTAACTGTCAAATCTGAGTAGTTCAGGTGTGCCTTCTCAGACACCCATACTCATATTTAACCAGAGACGTCTGGAGTGGGAAATGAAAATCCGCCGCTGCTGAGCAGGTATCTCCTATGTATTGGCTGTAGGTTTGTTCAAGCCTGAAGGATTATAGTTCCCCACATTGTGTAAAACCTTATCTCTTTTCCTTACTACTTCCTCCCACAATGTCTGTCCCTGAAAATAGCATGGCGAATGCAGGGGAAGAAGAGCTTGAAGGTGCTATGAACATTACATAAAATTGCAAACATGCAGTTACTATGAAATTAGAGGAACACGGCCTCCCAGCAATGGTAGGTAGTGAAATGAGGCACACAAGGCCTTCAGAACAGAGGTATTCTATTATTGGGTCAGATTCCTGCCTGCAAATGCACGCACACAGTTGGTTCACACTTACATTGAAGATGAGACACCTGAAGAATACTCTCCATACGTGGACGTAGAAGTCCAGTTAACTTACCAAGAGCATATTAATTGATTTAAAGGTGCCCTCCCCCATACCACAGAAAATGTGAGACTCGGTATGCTCAGCAGAGAAGGAGCGACCTGGCCAGTCCTAGCTGCTTACACACCACATCCAGAGATTGATACTTTGCAAGCAGTAGAAATATGTACACTTTACAGAGATGTAGTAAAACTATACACAAACCTTACACAGTTGCTAATGCGAACACTCACAATTCAACCGACGAGGGATACTCAAGCTGGTCAGCCTCAAATGACTACGACAAGTATCAGCCCACAAATGCTGAATGAGATTATGGAAAGAATGCCCACTAAACGTGAGCAAATGCCGTTCTGGATTGCAAAGAAAATAGCACAGACTTGAAGCAGTATTTCCACATGCTGACCAGCTGGAAAAACATAGAATACCAATAATGTGCTTGCCTATGGGGATAGCTCCCCGATAGAGGATGTACCACTTGGGGTTCCGTTTTTGCAGCCATTTATACCAGACCTCATGGTACCCTGTCAATAGCAGTTATTCCAGATGTATTGAAACAAATACAGAATGAGTACGGGGCAGAACTTGCTCTGGACTTATGGATGAAACTGATAGGCAATTTTGCCCAGGTATCAACAATTATGGAAGATAACATAAAAGGGGAGGCAGCAGCGGTGGCTATATACAAACGCCTAAGGGGAGTCACTCATGCACAACAGGAGCAAGAACCACCTAAGATTATCGAAGAAACCTATGCTTCACTGGGTACAGATAACTTGGGAGCTAGACCTGGGAAACCACAAATAATGAGCAATCCTGAAAAGGATAACTCAAAGCAAGAACCCGATTCTTCAATCAAAAACATTAAGCAGAATGCATCACGATCATGGGGTGGGTCTCCTCAACAGGAGCTCTCTGAGAGAAAATGCAATCTTAGGAACTGTGATAATATTATCATGTAGTTCCTAAACATACATTGGATCTGTGCTTTTGTAGGTAAGATAAACTAAGGGATTGGTTTCCAGACTGATTCCGAGCACCCCTAAAGAATATGTCAGCGTATAGACAAGCTAGCTCACAGTGCCACCAGAAGCCCCCTAACCTTCCCAAGGCACGAATAGTTTCTGGCAAACATCGAACATGATAACCTTTGATCCTTCAGGGATCGTGGAAACAGTACAGGACTTTTCGCTAAGTCAATCATACTCACTTAGTCTCTTAGAAATACACAGAATAAACATTGGGGACGTTTTCAATAAGCATTTATTGAGCCAGCGTCATTCTAGTGTAAAACGTGTTGGCTGTGACAAGCATTAGACAGAAGCAAATGTAAAAGATTACAAGCTCCAACAGAGTAAATAAACTATAGAATTCTACCATGGTGCTAAAACAGTGAATATATGCAGGCATATAAACATGACAATAATCAAGCGTACTCCTACTATGCAAACTCTACCTAAGTGTACCTAGGTGTACTTAGCATGTATGTGGGTTTAAAGCAAAGAATACCCTAGGAAAAAAACAGCCCCATTACCTGATGAGAGAGAATGAAGGGACCCGTCTTGGTCTTGAGTTGGACACCCCACCAGGGATGTCAGACCACTGCATGTTGAAGCTTCAGCATGCAGGACCCCAGTGTCAGCATGGAAGCATCTCCTCTGCTTATCTAGTGAAGGTATGGTTCTTTTATACCATAAATATAGCCTCGGGGTTCCTACCACAATCGATATGTTGTGAGTATGATTATGTATATGACCCTTAATCAGTACTTGCAATTATGCAAAGTAGTTCTATCGCCCTATGGTGGAGATGACCATGACTTTTATACAGAGAATGTGTTAAAAACGTTCTATGCAGGGGACTTTTGTAAGAAACCTCAAGCATAATTAATTAGGCTAGTTTCAAGGCAACCAATTGACATTTATTCAGCACAGAACTGGGCAAAAGGTCAGTGCTACAACCATTATGCAGAGCAAGGTAGGACAAACATAGGTGAAACACCTTTGATGTGTCCTCCCCTGAAAAGTCCTAGACATCAGGTAACACTGAGTCTCTCAGCTCTTGGGGCAGATCGTCTTTTAACATTGGGCATAGTCCTATTTCTGATCTCTCTCTAACAAGTTGAAAGGCAATGTCCTTATGATTCAGAAACTCAAATTTGTCTAATTCACTTTGTTTTTGAGCATAGGCAATTCATTCCTTGATCTGTAATTTCTTTCCTGATGGTATCATATCTGTAAGATCACTGCCACTAAAACTTAACCTGTAACTTCTTTGCAAAGCTTTAGATTTCTGCAAATCAATTCCATATCTGTGAGCCAATTCAGAAAATCTTTCATGAGCCTTTCCTGCACATCTGGTAATATCTTTACGCAGAAACAATAGCTCATCATCCTGCTACACATTCAATTGTGACATGTCAAAGGTTCCACTTCTAATGTCTTATAATTCTAGTTTCAATGTAGTTATATCCATTACCCTTTCTCTCTCTGGGACCTGAATAGTCCCTCCACGATTTCCAGGATTTCTACTTTCAGTTGGAGTGTTCATGCCTCTGAGCCAATCATCACATTCTCGGCAGTAAGACCTGGTAGTTCGGCTAGGTATTAAAAATCATCTCACCACTACAGGTACCACTATTTGAATTTGATGGTGAAATCAAAAGAGACATGTCAGAAACTGGTGTTCCCATAGGTATCTCCGTCCTAGGGGTACTGTAATTCACATTTGGAAGCTCCTTCGTTCTAGGAAGGAAAAAAGGTGACAGCCCCTGAGGGAATGTTCTAGTTGTGTCAAGCCCTGTCTGACTCAATGTAGTGTCTGCACTTGCAGCACATTGGGTATTCCCTTGTGTCGGAAACATAGGAGTCTAAGAAATTGGTCTCAATGTCAAGCCCACTTAATTACTAGCCATAGTGTTCATTTCAGTAGGAGCAGCCACATTTTGTGTAGTATTTCCTACTGATCCAAACTTACACTACAGAACCAATAGTGACAGAAACGGTCAAAGCATCTGGGACATTTAGAGCATGTGAAGTCAAAGAGGCTGTAATTCACAAATTCTGCCCTATTGGTTATAGATTCATATTTACTGGTGCTGTAGGCACATCAAAACTCTTGCTCATGGGTACATCACTCGCTCCACCAGTCTGAATTACATTTTATGGAGGTGGAAGGTTAATAATAATTTGGTTATAACATTCTCATTTGAATCACTGTCACTGTCCTCAGCTATATTCTCTGTGTCTTCTGTCTGTTTCTTATTTTTCTTATCCTTACAACTACATTAACCTTCTTCCTCACTTGTTAGTGCAAGATATAATGTATCTTCCTCAATCACGTCCATTCTCCAGGATGTCTGCTCTGCTTCTCATCTAGCATCTGCACATGTGAGTATGGCTTACTTGACTCTTCCTTGAAATCTCTCTCTTTGTCTCAACGGCTATATGTTCCCAAGCATCAAGTGCTTTGTATTGTGCTGGTCTAGGAGGCGGTTTCATTTTTTACAGTGTCCTTCTTAAATGCTCAATGAGTCTCAAATTAAATGTCCCATAGTGAGGAAATGTGAATGCACCATCTTTCTCATGTGGTGTTATGCATTTGTGCGAGGCAAACATGTGAAGTCCAACGTCTATCACCATAATATGGCCTACCAAACCTTTGGGTGGTGCCTCTTCCCCCTTTCTAACAGGCACAGTCACATCTCCCTTCATTAGGCTTTGAAATGCTTTAAAGAATTTCATTTTCAATGAACAATATGCAGTATTCACAAATGACTTTTCATGGAAACCAGGAAATTATTTTCACACACAATTCTTTATTCTGTGACAACAACCAGTCCCAGCATGGCTCTCTATGACGTATTCAACCAATACCAGAGAAGCTCCACACCAACTGACCTATACCAGCATGACACACTGTGAAGTCACTCTCACTCCTCACAGCAGCTCACCCTCCTTTACAATTTTCCTCTAGTGCATTCTCTCAGCAACGTACACAAACCAAACGGAAGCAATTTCAACAAATACATTTGTCTGCTCCTCTAAAGTGATTAAAGATTTTCACACACACAAGAATCAGTTCGGAGCCACACTTTCCGACCAATCACTTTCCGACCTGACATTCACTTCAAGGGAAACCTAGACCAGTGGGATCTCATTCGGATCTTGCTGCCTTGTACACTGAGATCAACTACACCAACCACATTTCACAATCACACAAAGATAAACTCCCTATCTCAATAATGCTGTTAACGTGTCACGACCAGCAACACAAATACAGCAGACAACTACCCCCAGTGTCTTCTATACTGAAACTCCTACCACGTAGGTATATATCCAAGGATCTTACTCCACAATGGACCCAATAATCATTTGAACTTTTCTGCATTAAGCGCTAAGTAAAGATACTTACCAAGTGAAAAGCATTTACATACATGCCATGTCTTTTTTCATGTAAAATAATGGTGAATTGATTTGCACAAAATATATACGTGTGTTAGCCGAGTGGATAAAGGTTCTAGAAAGAATAAGACACCATCATCTGCTATTATAGATACAAACTAATTCACATAATCTATGACAAGTCCTATGGTATAGGGGGTATATACATTTTCAATATACAGGATCAGGCATAACATGAAGCGGTAGAGTGTGGGGTATGTAACTTGTTTCTGGCATATTTCAGACATCAGGGTGCCAATTACGATCCGGTAAAAAATTTCCCCGTACGACTCGTATCCGGTCTTTTTACCGTACGAATCGTACAAGTGCCGTACAAACTGCCAATTACGATTCGCATGGGAAAAAGACCATACAAATCGCATTGGGAATAATTCCCCACACGTCCTCGGGTCGGAAAACGTGTCCGACACGTCCCCGGACGATTTACCATACAAATGTGAAAAGTGAAGTCCGACCGCGGAATCACGATCCATCCCGTGCGTCCGATCTTACAACCGTATGGAAAAAACACCGTCCGCAACGAACTCCCATAGCAACCATGGCGACATGTGCCCGCATACGTGCCCAACACCCCCCCAGCCCCCGTGCGTTCAAGTCGTACCCCCACCCGTGTATGTACACCCGTGTACGTTCGAGTCGTACCACACCCTTGTACGTTCGAGTCGTACCCCCACCCGTGTATGTACACCCGTGTACGTGTCGTACCCCCGTGTATGTACACCCGTGTACGTTCGAGTCGTACCCCCACCCGTGTATGTACACCCGTGTACGTGTCGTACCCCCGTGTATGTACACCCGTGTACGTTCGAGTCGTACCCCCACCCGTGTATGTACACCCGTGTACGTTCGAGTCGTACCCCCACCCGTGTATGTACACCCGTGTACGTGTCGTACCCCCGTGTATGTACACCCGTGTACGTTCGAGTCGTACCCCCACCCGTGTATGTACACCCGTGTACGTTCGAGTCATACCCCCACCCGTGTATGTACACCCGTGTACTTGTCGCACCCCCCGTGTATGTACACCCGTGTATGTGTCGTACCCCCGTGTATGCACACCCGTGTACGTTCGAGTCGTACCCCCACCCGTGTATGTACACCCGTGTACGTGTCGCACCCCCCGTGTATGTACACCCGTGTACGTTTGAGTCGTACCCCCACCCGTGTATGTACACCCGTGTACGTTCGAGTCGTACCCCCACCCGTGTACGTGTCGTACCCCCCGTGTATGTACGAACCGTACCCTCACCCGCGGACGTATGGAGCGTACCCCAGGCCCCAACACCAGCACCTTCACACAACATCGCGCATGTACGAGTCGTACCAAGCCAGACACAAGGACAGCACTGTACAACAAAATGCCTGAAGTACACACCATACACACGTTAAAAACGCACGTACACAACCAGGACAAAGCAAAACATCACAAGAATACACCATTCGAATGGCACAAAGCCACTAAACATGTCCAACAAGCTCAAAAACAACACATTCACTGACCTGCAACTGCCAAAATCCAAAACAGAGGCCCAAAACACAACCACTCCTTATAACACACCCACCCAAAGTTCAAACACAGCCACACCCACCAATGGACCAATAAAAAGGGACCACACACACAAACCATGAGCCTTTGCAACAGACTCACTGCTGCCAGACCCCACAGACAACCTACAGCACCATACTAGAAGCTTTACCACACCTTACACTTGCACACCTTCACACACCTTCACAAACACCCCCACATCACATTCACACACACACCCAAACAACCACACCCACACACCCACAACCATCCACACCACCCCCCCACCATCCACACCCACACCCCTCACCATGCCCACTAACAAGAATCCAAAGTTCACTAGCCGAGAGTTGGAGGTCCTTGTCGATGAAATCCTCAGAGTTGAGCCACACCTCTTTGGAACATTGGTCAGACAGACCAGCATTTCAGAAAAAACAGCCATGTGGCAGACCATCGTCGATGCTGTGAATGCTGTTGCGGACACCAGAAGGACCAGGCATGAATGCCAAGCCAGGTGGTACGATCTGCGGAGGAGGGTCCGAGCCAAAATGACCGACGAACACAACCAGGCCAACGTCACTGGAGGAGGGCCGCCCCGCAGACGCGTAGAATACCATCCCTGGGAGGAGAGGGTGATGGCCATACTGCCGGTGGTGGCAGTGGACGGATTAGAAGGACTCCGAGACCCGGGTGAGTACACAAACAACTCACCTCACATGGGGGGAACGTCATCCACAACCAAACTCACAAACAGGCATGCAACCACCCCAAGCCATCGCATGACTCAACCACACTCCATGAACACGCACATGCCACTGGTGCCACCATGCCCCATGCACCCAGCTGGACAATGTCAAGTCACAGGCCACAGAAAACACCAACACATGACACGGTAAGCCAGATGGCGGGAGTGTGGGCCCAAAAAATCACATAGTGCAAATCAGAAGCAGACAACAATGCCCTGTGGCCATATGGCCTAGGTCACAGCCAGACAAACAGTGTGTCCCCACACAGGAAAGACTCGCCAGCAAATGGCGGACGCCTTGCATCAACACATGGGGGTGACGGCACGTTCTTGCACATGACAGCAGCCAATGAACAGCCAACACTGTGAAAGAGTGGCAGCACACACCACCACAGCAGCAGTGCAGACACACACACTACACCCAATGGGTGCCTGGACATCACAAACAAACTCACATCAACAATCCAAGGGCCATTTAAAGATCTGCTAACAGTGTGTGCCCAGGAAGCTGGGCTGAGGTGACAGAGGGTGACACACAGAGGGAGGGAGAGGGGGACAGAGAGGGAGGGAGACAGAGGTGGACACAGGGAGACAGACAGAGGGAGGGAGGAGGGTGACAGAGGGAGGGAGAAAGGGAGACCGAGGGAGGAGGTTGACAGAGGGAGACGGACAGAGGGAGGAGGCTGACAGAGGGAGGGAGAAAGGGAGACAGAGGGAGAAGGACAGAGGGAGGAGGTTGACAGAGGGAGACGGACAGAGGGAGGAGGCTGACAGAGGAAGGGAGAAAGGGAGACAGAGGGAGACGGACAGAGGGAGGAGGTTGACAGAGGGAGGGAGAAAGGGAGACAGAGGGAGACGGACAGAGGGAGGAGGCTGACACACGGAGGGAGGGAGAGGGGGACAGAGAGGGAGTGAGAAAGGGACACACAGGGAGAGCAAATCAGCCTTGTGGGGTGTGGGAATGTCTGCTCGTCAGCAGGTGGACTGCGTGCATGTAGACAAGGGTGGCCAGTGCCAGAACCCCCCCTCTTCTCCATGGCAAAACACAGGGCCATGTCACAACCTGTGCACGAGCACAACGACAGCTACCTGCATTATCTAAGTGTGTGGAACCACTCCATGTGCCCACGTACAGTGCAACACGGAAGGCGCCAATGCATGGCTCGCCACACCTGCCCACTCCATTGCTGACTGCAGTCACAATTGACGCAGCAACTAAGACTGTGCCACACATAGGTAAAGTCGCAAAAGCTGTGGCCAAGGGACCTCCCCATGTACAAGTGCACTGTGAGTGGAATGCAAGACAAATCCAATTTCCCAGAGGAAATGTGCCAACTTTGACAACAATGACACATGGATGTTGCATGGAACAAAATTAATATTGTCTCTCTCACACACAGGTCAACGTCGTGGATCACCCCCCAACACTGGAGGGGAAGACTCACAGGACCCGGCTCGGCGGGATGACGGAGCCACCGGCAGCGACGACTTTCACCACTCTGTGGACGAACCCGCCCCCGACCAACCTGGCCCCTCTGGTATCCAACGACCTGCAGCACCTGCGTCAGGTACAACTGGGCCAACCACCACCCCCACTCCTGCCACATCCCAGGAGACACCCAGGATCCCTGCCCCACTACCACAATGCAGCCAGGCTGGCCAGGAGGGACACGGTGTCCCAGGCACCCAGGAGGAGGCAGGCGGCAACGCAAATGCCACACCTCAGGGGTCCCGGAGACCCGATGTGCCCACAACGGCAGGCCAGGTGCAAGTGGGCAGGGGTGGTGGGAGTGGAGGACGGCGGAGGCGCCAGCCTGACCAGTTGGCTGGGGAACCGGTATATTCCCATGTCCGAAACATCCTGGACACATACCGGCAGGACACCACCGGCATGGCCCAGGTTGTGTCCATCCTCGAGGGGATCAAGACCCAGCAGGCCCAGCAACATGCGGAGCAACATGCCTGTCTACTGCAACACCAACAGAGGATGGAGGACAGACAGGCTGAGCTTGTGACGGTGTTCACGGGAATTCACAGTACACTCCGTCGGATGGCCGACAACATGGGCAACCCTCCCTGTGCCAGCAGGCGTAGAACATCACCACCCACAGGGAGGGATGAGGAGGAGGAGGAGACATCCGACGGAGCATCCCAAACATCGTCACGGCCTGCTTCTGAGGGTCCCCGCAGGAGGGCGGGTCGTCCACGGAAAAGACCGTGAGGGTCGGCGCAACAGCACCATCTCCCAGGACACCTGGCCTGGCACCTGGCCCACTGGAGCAACAGCAGCACAGCAGCAAAAGACATTCTCTGCCACATGGACTTGCTGGTCACTGTCTGACCAATGTTGACAAAGACTGTGGCATGGACTCTGAGGATTTCAAATGGCAAGGACACCAACTCCCCTAGTGAACTTTGGATTCCACACACCCGGAAAGCCCCTCATGTCAACCCCCCCCCCTACTCCAACCAAAATAAAAGTCACACCATAAAGAGAAGATGCCTACTGATTGCATTATTACCTTGCATGTGTCTTGTAAAGTCTAACTATGCCTGAGTTCTCATTTGACTTCAACCATCCACACCCTGGGGCCTGAGTCTGGCACAGGACACACATGGGTCACATTGTATTAGGCAAGACAGACATGGAGCACCATACACACCCGTGATGGGCCCAACCAGCTGAGGGGGTGGCCGCACAACCGTGCCGACAGACATATTGAGTACAGCGACAGCCATGCGCAGAGGTCAGGGATCATGTGGAGTGTCCTGGGGGGCACCCAGGTACGTGTGGACAGGTGGCAGAACCATGTCCTGCAAGCTTGAGTCAGGTGGATGCAGTGAATGGTGGCCAACGTTGGATGCATGGGGATGGCACATGTCACAATACCCACACAGTCATTGACTACATGCACAATACAGAGTCTAATCCCACACAAACAGCTTGCATCTTGCTACTCTACACATAGACACATAGCCACTATCACGGAAAACCATGCCAGACATGCCGGATGCACCGTGGCAACACACCAGCATTGACTGAGAAGAGGCACCTTGGAGGCATAGGGACACCTTTATTAGTCATGTATTCGGGATTGCAGAGGCAACTCGGAGTACACATGAACGGGTCATGTGGAGTCACATGTGGGTCCAACACTGGAACCCCCCTTCTGCAGCACAAATGCCTGATAGCCATGGAACTGGCACACAAGTGTCGGCTAACAGCTAAACACCCCCTGCTGCTCACGGAGAGACTGCCATACACCATTGATCCGCTGATGTGGAAGTCCCACAGCATGTCAAGCCAAGGCAAACCGTATGTGTCCGAGGGCAGTGTAACACACATTGATGCCATCATCACATTCCACAATCCCATCACTGATGACTGTCAACAAGTCTGACCATCTATTCAGGTGTACCCAGCTGCATGTAATGTGTTCCATGGTGATGCAACATGTCTGCAGAGGAACCAAACATCGACAGGGGCAGTGTGCATACATCGTGAACAACTGCCACACCCAATACACCCCTGATGCATCCCTTACCCTAAGGAGACTTCCAAACTTGTCCGAGCGTGTAACGCTGAGTTAGCACACGATGACGTGTCCATGAGGAATAGCAGTGCCACAACAACGCAACCAGCAGACGGCATGCGCAAGTACCTGGGGATGAGAGACACACAAGAAGTCAGCCCCAAAAAGCACAGCCACTTGCATGTGCATGTACTCGACACATGTAAGGATGACAACATGCCAGGTCACAATTATGACTGGGGAAATACACATCACTGCCACCATCACTCCAGTGACACATCCACACACACCTCTGACTCACGTGGCATACATGCAGATGGACACACACATCGCAACACATGCCACACGGGGACCAATGCGTGCACACACAGACACTGGTACTCACCACTAAGCAAAGAAGTCGCGTATGAGCCGAGTCCGGATGTCCTCTTGCGGAACCACGTCCTTCACATCACTAGCCCCATTGCCAAGACCTTCGTCCTCCACGGGTGGATGGTCCTGATCATCTTGATCCAGGATGAGTGGCACAGCTTTCTCAACTGCCATGTTGTGCAACATGCAGCAGACCATGAAGATTTTGCAGACCTTCGCCGGGGCATATGGGAGCGCGCCGCCGGTCTTGTGGAGGCATCGGAATCGGCTCTTCAGGAGGCCAAACGTTCTCTCTATCACTCGCCTTGTCCAACCATGGGCGGTGTTGTAGCGGAGCTGGGCCGGTGTGATGGGGTTGCGGAGAGGTGTGATCAGCCATGGCATGTTGGGATAGCCAGCGTCCCCTACATGGAAACCACATGGACATGAGTAGGACAGGAGAAGCGGTCGTGCTGGAAGTCTACGCAAAATACAGGACAGACAGACTGTACCCACCAACAACACATGCTCGTTCGTTGCGCAGCTGCGTCATCATTTCAGGCATCCTGCTACGCCTCATGATGTAGGCATCGTGTGCTGATCCTGGAAAACGAACACAGACATGTGAAATTACCATGTTGGACAGACACACCACAAGGGCTTTGATGGAGTGGTAGTGCTTGTGATTCCTGTACGCTACCTCCTGTGCCTGTGGTGGTACCAAAGCCACATGTGTCCCATCTATGGACCCAATGACATGGGGCATCCCTCCCAGGGCATAGAATCCACGCTTGACCCCAGTCAACATTGCAGGGGTTGGGAAATGGATGAAGTCATCCAGGTGAATGGACATGACCTCTAAGAAATCATGCAGCACACGGCAGAACATGCTCTGGGACATGCCACCAACATGAGCTATGGTATTTTGAAAGGTACCCGTGGCAAGAAAATGTAGGGCTGCCATTACCTTCAGCTTGGGTGTCAGTGCCGTAGGATACCTGTGCAGCGGTTGCAGGTGTGGTGCCAGTCTTGCCGTCAACTCCAGAATCAACCGTTGGGGGAAGCGGTAGCACCGGATACAGTCATTCTCCCGCATGGCAGCCAAGTCCGGAATTGGTCGGGGAAGAGGCGGTGCTCTGCAGTAATTTGGAAGTGACAAGGAAGAGTGAGTGCACCACAACAACAATTTATTTGTACTGAGCACATGTTAATCTGTCAATACACATATGCTACATACGGAGTCAGGTATGTGCCACATGCCCTGGACACGTATGGCTGCCAGGTGACACCCCTACCAAGACCCAGCTACACACGGAGATTGTGAACCTCCACATGCCATGGCATGGGATTAGCTGTGTCCCAGTGTAAGTGAACAGCCAGACGCAACACAGGAGTGACATACATCCACACATCAGCAGAAGTAGGATGTCGATTGCAGAGACTGGTAGCGGAACACTAGAGCCACAGGTCACATGACAGTACACTAGGACAGCCCACACACCTTGCCATGAAGGTGTACATGTGATGACTCACCACACATTCATAGAGAGGATGCAGAAATGTCCTTGTTACGCTACTCCGTGTCCCATGCATACATACGCACCTCACATCCAATACCACATGTGGCATGGTGTGCGTAACAGTGTGCCATGTCAATCTACACACAGACACATGTTGGTTGCTGCAACAGCTGCTGCTTTTGAGGGAGCTCCAACATCAACCTAATGGGAACCCCCCACACATACATGACATAGTCATATCGTGCACCGTGGGTAGTGACATGTCAGGTGTGGTAACCCCTGTACCGGGCCTCAGGGGACACTTGCGTGTGTTGTTGTCCGTGCCATGCCAGTGACGCTCATCCCAAGTGTGCAGTACGACATGCACACATGTCAAAGGAGTCAAGGGCATGCCTGGCACACATTGCACCATCACACATTACATGTGTACACATCTCATCATACATCTGGTGCGTTCTCGACTCAGGAGTAATGTGCCACATCACAGCCTTTCACACCTGTGCCCCACACATGTAGTACTGCCCAGACAATGCCTTGATGTCCATCCATGGACAAGTATGTCAGCCCTCTTCCTTCCTGTGTGCTGCCTGTCACCACTGTGATGTGTGAAACGCACCGTACTATCGCAAAAAGGGCCTGTGTACGTTCCCGTATCACTATGGGAGTGCTGCCGTATGTGTACCCCTAGGGATAGTGAGCGTACGCACGCATGTACGCTCCGTACCACTATGGGTGTTCTCGCGTATGCGTACTCATAGTGATAGTGAGCGTACAGGCGTGTGTACGGTCCGTACCACCATGAGTACGCATACGCGAGAACACCCATAGTGAGACGAGCCGTACACGCGTGTGTACGCTCCGTCATACTATGGGTGTTCTCGCGTATGCATACTCATAGTGATAGTGAGCGTACAGGCGTGTGTACGGTCCGTACCACCATGAGTACGCATACGCGAGAACACCCATAGTGAGACGGGCCGTACATGCGTGTGTACGCTCCGTCTCACTATGGGTGTTCTCGCGTATGCGTACACATAGTGATAGTGAGCGTACAGGCGTGTGTACGGTCCGTACCACCATGAGTATGCATACGCGAGAACACCCATAGTGAGACGGGCCGTACACGCGTGTGTACGCTCCGTCTCACTATGGGTGTTCTCGCGTATGCGTACTCATAGTGATAGTGAGCGTACAGGCGTGTGTACGGTCTGTACCACCATGAGTACGCATACGCGAGAACACCCATAGTGAGACGGAGCGTACACACGTGTGTACGGCCCGTCTCACTATGGGTGTTCTCGCGTATGCGTACTCATGGTGGTACGGACCGTACACACGCCTGTACGCTCACTATCACTATGAGTACGCATACGCAAGAACACCCATAGTGAGATAGAGCGTACACACGCGTTTACGGACCATTGCTATGCATTTGGGGTGCCCTAGGGCCCCGGAACGCACCGTACCTGTGTGTGAATCTCCAAATTACATAGGGGACACATGAGGGACAAGTATAAAGGCATACATGCATGCTGGTTGTCATGGAGACCAAGTTTAAAGTTTGAATTTTTTCCGGAAGATGCACAGCAGAAGTCAGTTGGAATGAATCTACTTTGTTGCAATGTGGTTCTGGAGTTGACATCATGCTCAAGAAAAAAACACATTAAGAACCCACTGACTGCTAGGTTTGAAGGGATTGGAGGAAACATAGGATGCAAATGTGAGTGACCAATCACTCTGTACCCCTGTGCATGAAACAGGCCAGCAAGGCAGATATAAGGCAGCCAGGTCCCATGAGGGAGCACTTGCCTGCACATCTTTGTATTCCACGACCCAGCTGCTGCTACTGATTCCCTGCAACCATGTCAAGGGCTGTGGAGAGGTCACAGCCATTCACCCTGGAGGACCACCTGGCTTTGCTGGATGTGATCCTCCCACAGTACCCCATGCTGTATGGGAGAGCAGGTTATCAGGTGAGTGCAGAGTCCACTAGCACAGACTGTGTCCCTTTTTTGTGACTGTGACTTCTGCCATTGTGTCCAGGTGTGACACACATGCTATGTACTGTAGGGGGGTCCCAGGGGGGGAATGCCTGATGTCTCACAGCCAGAGCATGCTGTGGTGCATGTCTGCCGTCCTCACTAGCATGGTGTTTACTGTGACAATCACTGCATGGTGCATGCCACATTCTACCTGTCTTGTCCTCCTGGGAATGTAGCCTCTACAGTCCTCATGTGATTCTGTGGTCAGCCCAGTGTGACAGGTGACTGTACCCACAGATGTGTGTTAGTTCTGTGTACCTGTGCTGAGAGTGTCCACATGATGTGTTCGTACCCTGGACATCGGTGTGTGTGTAAGTCCCCTGTCATGTGGGTGGGTGCATATGTGGAGTGTAGCACCCCAGCTGCATGAGGGATGGATATACCCTGGCCATGTGATGTGAGCAGGGAGCAGTGCTGTGTGTCTGACGTGCAGAGCCAGCCCCACACCTGTGAGCCCCCCCCGTCTAGTGGCACATGTGCAGAGTGAGGTTTGTCGCTGCATTTGGCAATGGCAGGTGAATGTCCTGTGCCTGTGTGTGTCTGTGTACTCTGCTGAGGTAGCGTCAGTGGCCTGTGGCATGTGACTGCTTAGAGGTGCTGCACATAATCCTGGTGTAGCTTGTGATGCACAGTGTGAGCCTGGATCACTGATTGTGTAGTTGCCCTCATTCCACCTGTGTCCTTTCAATGGCATGTACTGCTTTTGCCCTTCCCCAGAGGATCATGTCCCTATGACAAAGGTGCAATGCGTTGGATGCATACTATGCCTTGTTGTAAACAGCAAATGTGTTCTAATATGTGTCTCTGTGACATGTGCCAGGTGTATTGATGCAGTGTCACTTGTTCATCCTCACAGGTAGACACCTCTGCCAAGGAGCAGATATGGCTGACCGCCGTCAGCGCCGTGAGGAGTGCGGATGGTCGGAAGCGGCGCCTGTCCCAGGTGAGGAAACGCTGGCAGGATATCCGGTGCTGGACGCGGAGGATCGCACGGGTCCTGCTGGGGGACTCACCTGAGAGCCATAAGAACCGCGGGTGCCGCCAACTGACCCACATCCACAAACGTGTGCTGCCGGTGGTATTTCCAGACTTGGAGAGGCGCTTACAGGAGAAGCAGCAGCAGGAAGGGGGTAGGTACATGTGTGTTTGTTGTGTTTCACCAGCATTTGTAAGTGCACAGTTGCATGGATACACTGCCAGGGTTTAAAGGTGCTGTGCAGATCCAGTTACCCACAGTATAGCTGTGCTCTCCTGCCTCCCTTCCCCTCCTTGCAATGTGTTCCCTGGTCTGTGTGTAGTCACTCCTTTACAAAGTAATGTAGGCTGGCGCTTTCTCCACGTGAACTATGCCTGTAGCATCATGTGTGGGGGTGGTGTGTAACAGGTTTGGTGACCTTGGCTGTGCCCTGTCCAGTTCAGTACATGTGGGTTCCATGTCTGTTGGCACTGATGCTGAGTCCAGCATAGGTTGTGCTCTGTGCCATTGTCCCCTGGCACCATGTATATTGACGTGAAATGTAGTACAAGTGTCCACTGTACAGCCTGACCTGATTTTCCTTGTTCATAGTCACAGTGGCCAGTGCCTGTGTGTCTTGTTACAATCATCTGATGATGGCCATTTGTACATGATTATTTGGACAGGCGCACCTTGAGTATTTGGCGTCCAATCTTGCATTCATGCAGCCCCTGTGTATTTCACCCAGACTAAGAGATGTAAGTGCCACCTGTGTCTCAACAAATTGTCTGATGTAGGGGGTGGTTGGTGCGGGCTAAGCCTACATGTCAAAACCAGAATTCTCCTTGCTAGGTCTGGCCAGTGTGTGATGTTTGTCTGGACATACACTCAAGGTGCAGTGAGCCAGTCATGGTGGGCATGTTTTCAGTATTACCTATGCAGCATGTGCCTCAAGTTCATGGATTTGGTCCCTCCTCATCCCTATTGTCGGCAACGCTGTGTGGTGCAGATGCAGTGCTTGATTGTCCCCAGGGCCTGGCTTCTATGTCAAACTCCATTTCATGCCATTTGCTATTGTGTCATGCTCTCCATGGATTTTCATTGGCATGGTGGGTCAACCAACTGTGTGTTGCATGCCCTTCATCTGTACCTTGTTTTGTAGATGTTACTGATCTTTCTTTTCAGGCTATGCACTGTAACATATGTAGATTGGACTCATGTGACATATGTATACAGGGTGTCTCTTCACCTTGCCCACAGCATCGTCGGGGGACACGGAGGGAGACATGAGCACAGACGGATCGGAGGGACCGAGCACCAGTGCCAGCGTTGACATCGTGGCTGGCACATTGAGTGGTACAGAGGCGGAGGAGAGTGAGGCCGAGGACCTGTCCACTGGCACCACCGAATATGAAGCTGACGGGTCCGAGGATGATCTCTCCGAGTGGGCGGAGGCTGCACCACCAGCTGACAGCAGCACAACATCGCACCCCACCCCCTCCATTGCCATCAGCCGCCTCCCACTTGCTCATGTCCCTTCCCAACGTGCTCGGTCACCACATGTCTCCTTCCTGCCAGGCACCGCACCACCTGCCCCTGTCTCCACTGCTGCCGCCAATGCCGAGTCTGTGGACATCCAGCGGCAGTTGCAGATTGGTCAGGCTGCGATCCTTAATGTCCTCCATGGCCACAGCCAGGTCCTCAACAACATGGAGGCATACTTGGAGGGCATTCACTCATCGCAGGCTGACCAACGCAGCTTGCTGAGGTCGATAGACTCGACACTGACTGCAGCAGTGGGTCCCCTGCAGCGCTTCATCCAACCCCCTACCCCTGCCCCATCCACACTTCCCACTCCCATGCCTGTCCCACGTACACCCAGACGTCAGCATGCACCCACCACGACGGACACAGGCACCACACCAGCAGGGAAGGTCACCCGCACACCTCCTGGCACGCACACACAGGGTGAAGTAGGCACACCCACGCAGCCAGAGTGGGAGTCCGCATTCCACCAAATCCACTCCCTCCAAATCCCCTCCCCTCAGCTCTCCTGGCCACATATCACACAAAGACTCCTTCATGGCCGCTCTGTCCCTGATCCCCACAGTGACACCACCCCGCAAGCGGTCAAGGGAGTCCCTGGTCAGGGTGGTTGAGTCCCCCCCCCTGTCTACACCCTCCCCCTGTGGCGCTGCGACCCTTCCCTCTGACCCCCCCCTCCTTGGGGCCTGTGGTTCGTTCGGGTGCTGGGGATTCCCTGGAGTACCTTGCAAAGGTGTGCAGCGAGATCCTGGCCTCCGCCTTTGGCCCTGCCCCACCCCCTGTGGTGGAGTCCTCCATCCCTGCACCCACGACGCCTACTCTTCGCCCTCATGTCCCTGCGGTGCCTGGTCCTTCCCCCCCACATGATGCCCTCACCCCTGTGGAAGACGACGGTATCTAACTGTGCAGGCAAGCTAGGGGACACGCATCCCACTGTGTCCCCCATCCAGCTGTGACTTCTGGACTGCCCTATGGGCTTTGTAAATATTGAACTTCCTACAAACAAGATTTTTTGGATCATGCTGAATAAAGCAATTTATTTTTTTCCCTTGGAACACTACTGCTTTGCTGGTATTGCTGTTGGTGGGGCTGCTACATGATTTTGGGTGGTGATCATGTGTTGGGTGTGTGGGAAATGTAGTAGTGTGCTGGTCATAGGGGGACCCTGGTATCTGTGTGCCATCACATGCTGTTAGCTAGGTTTCTCTGTTCATGTAAGCAGTTACTGCATGGTGAAATTGTCCCACGGTGTATTCCTTCCTCTGTGTACCCTGACATCTTCCCTGCAGGGTGTTCCCAATATTTAGCGCTGAGCTGTGTGTACATTAGCTGGGTGTGTGACGGACTCCTTCAACTTTGCACATGCATGCTGAGCGATGTCTCCACCTGCATCATTCGTGGCATCCTTGGTAGTCATTGTACTTGTGTTTTTGGACTATTGACATGACTTCATGTGGACATGTTTTCTTTTCGGCGCTATGCATGCGTATACTCCCAGCCTCGCACACATGTGGTACATGTACTGCAGGGTCTTTGTGCACCTGACTGACATTTGTGGGCATGGTATCTGTGGCTACTCCACCCTTTGCGTTCCATGGGCACTGCTGGGAGTGTTAGGCACCCACCCCTCCTGTCTCTGGGCACTGCTGGGGGGACTCTGCACACACCCCTCCTGTATCTGGGCACTGCTGGGAGGACTCTGCACACACCCCTCCTGTCTCTGGGCACTGCTGGGAGGACTCTGCACACACCCCTCCTGTCTCTGGGCACTGCTGGGAGGACTCTGCACACACCCCTCCTGTCCCTGGGCACTGCTGGGAGTGTTAGGCACACACCCCTCCTGTCTCTGGGCACTGCTGGGGGGACTCTGCACACACCCCTCCTGTCTCTGGGCACTGCTGGGAGGACTCTGCACACACCCCTCCTGTCTCTGGGCACTGCTGGGAGGACTCTGCACACACCCCTCCTGTCTCTGGGCACTGCTGGGAGGACTCTGCACACACCCCTCCAGTCTCTGGGCACTGCTGGGAGTGTTAGGCACACACCCCTCCTGTCTCTGGGCACTGCTGGGGGGACTCTGCACACACCCCTCCTGTCTCTGGGCACTGCTGGGAGGACTCTGCACACACCCCTCCTGTCTCTGGGCACTGCTGGGAGGACTCTACACACACCCCTCCTGTCTCTGGGCACTGCTGGGAGGACTCTGCACACACCCCTCCTGTCTCTGGGCACTGCTGGGAGGACTCTGCACACACCCCTCCTGTCTCTGGGCACTGCTGGGAGTGTTAGGCACACACCCCTCCTGTCTCTGGGCACTGCTGGGAGGACTCTGCACACACCCCTCCTGTCTCTGGGCACTGCTGGGAGTGTTAGGCACCCACCCCTCCTGTCTCTGGGCACTGCTGGGAGTGTTAGGCACCCACCCCTCCTGTCTCTGGGCACTGCTGGGGGGACTCTGCACACACCCCTCCTGTCTCTGGGCACTGCTGGGAGGACTCTGCACACACCCCTCCTTTCTCTGGGCACTGCTGGGAGGACTCTGCACACACCCCTCCTGTCTCTGGGCACTGCTGGGAGGACTCTGCATACACCCCTCCTGTCTCTGGGCACTGCTGGGAGGACTCTGCACACACCCCTCCTGTCTCTGGGCACTGCTGGGAGGACTCTGCACACACCCCTCCTGTCTCTGGGCACTGCTGGGGGGACTCTGCACACACCCCTCCTGTCTCTGGGCACTGCTGGGAGGACTCTGCACACACCCCTCCTGTCTCTGGGCACTGCTGGGGGGACTCTGCACACACCCCTCCTGTCTCTGGGCACTGCTGGGAGGACTCTGCACACACCCCTCCTGTCTCTGGGCACTGCTGGGAGGACTCTGCACACACCCCTCCTATTTAACAATATGTACGCTTAGAACATACATGTGTGTGGGTTCACTCCATGCATACGAGGTGGGGGTACGTGTCGTACATACATGGTTGGGGTGGGGGTACGCTCCATGCATACGGGGTGGGGTTACGGTCCAGACGTACACTATTGGCATGGGGGGTACGCTCCATACGTACGCGGGTGAGGGTACGGGTCGTACTTACACTGTTGGGGTGGGGGGTACGCTCCATGCATACGCGGGTGAGGGTACGGGTCGTACTTACACTGTTGGGGTGGGGGTACGCTCCATGCGTACGCAGGTGAGGGTACGGGTCGTACTTACACTGTTGGGGTGGGGGGTACGCTCCATGCATACGTGGGTGGGGTTACGGTCCGTACGTACACTGTTGGCATGGGGGGTACGCTCCATACATACGCGGGTGTGGCTACGGGTCGTACTTACACTGTTGGGGTGGGGGGTACGCTCCATGCGTACGCGGGTGAGGGTACGGGTCGTACTTACACTGTTGGGGTGGGGGGTACGCTCCATGCATACGCGGGTGGGGTTACGGTCCATACGTGCACTGTTGGCATGGGGGGTACGCTCCATGCATACGCGGGTGAGGGTACGGGTCGTACTTACACTGTTGGGGTGGGGGTACGCTCCATGCATACGCGGGTGGGGTTACGGTCCGTACGTGCACTGTTGGCATGGGGGGTACGCTCCATGCATACGCAGGTGAGGGTACGGGTCGTACTTACACTGTTGGGGTGGGGGGTACGCTCCATGCATACGCGGGTGGGGTTACGGTCCGTACGTACACTGTTGGCATGGGGGTACGCTCCATACATACGCGGGTGTGGCTACGGGTCGTACTTACACTGTTGGGGTGGGGGGTACGCTCCATACGTACGCGGGTGGGGGTACGGGTCGTACTTACACTGTTGGGGTGGGGGTACGCTCCATACATACGCGGGTGTGGGTACGGGTTGTACTTACACTGTTGGGGTGGGGGGTACACTCCATGCAGACGCGGGTGGGGGTACGGTCCGTACATATCCATACCCACGCTGTGGAATGCTTGTGCGGGCCGTACCCAGGCCTTTGCCACGTGGGTACGAGCCGTCCCGCCATTGTTGGGGTGACGTAGGTGTGGGCGTGGTATGACTCGTACCCACGCTCTTAAGGCGTGGGTACGGGACGTACCTGTATTGTTGTGTTGCCGGTTCGCGTCGTCAAGCACTTCCGTTGTGGCGGTCGCTGGCTTAGCTGGACACGCCCCCACCCCCTCGCAGTGACCAGGGCCTGAGGGTCAGGTATGTCCAGGGCATGTGTGCTGTGTGACTTTGGTGGGGGTTTTGTGGCCTGCCCCTGGTCCTGCCACCCCCCCCCTTTCCCCCCTCTCTTTGTTGTTCTGACCTTCTGCGGCGTCTGCGTCCGAACCTGTAGAGGAGGTCGACTGCTATGAGGGCCGGGTTGACACGTAGGTTCGGGTCCATGTCTGTCCGTCGCGTACAGGTACTCCTTGTTCGCGTCGTCCTGTCTGTCCGTCGCGTACAGGTCCTCCTTGTTCGCGTCATCCTGATTTCCCGGCAGTTTTTGGCAGCCGGAAAATATTCACCGTGCGGGATGACGTCGGTGCGAATCGTGATTCCTGGTTCGTGAATGGCAGGCTGCGTGCGTCCCGACGTCACGTCGGCGCTTTCCCGGTTCGCATTTGAATGTTTATTTTCGTCGGTCGGGGTTTTGTACGATTCGTACGGAAATGGTGTTTCCGTGCGAAGCGTAATTCCATGTTTGTATATTTTGTAGACCTGGTACGCGTCGGACGGAGAATATGCTCCGTCCGACGGTTCGTACACGGTTTTTACCGGATCGTGATCGGCACCCAGGTGTTCAAGATCAATGGCCTAATTTAAAGCTGACTGGTAATGCAAAGTCCACTGATTTCTGGGAGAAGTGAAAAATGGAAAGGAGCTTCAACTGGAGGAAATTCTGCCAGTGGATTTTCCTTTCGATCTAGCATTCCCACAGCTTGTGAGTGAAAATGTGCAGAGTGAAGTAAAATAAAAAAGTCCAGGAACAAACAACTGTTTACTAGTCTAGTGATTAAAGTAGACACTTAAGGGAGCTTCTACAAAGCTGCCATGAGCAAATGTGATAATGACTAGGCTCTGGGAAAATGTTGGTTATGCTGAAGTAATCTTTCAGACATTTCCCATTCTGTTTCTTACCCGAAATGCCCAAAATTAAACCATCATGCCACATTATGCAATTGAGGTTCTGTTTGGATAAAAATCCTACAGCAGGAGCACAGGAAAACACAAAGGACCTGAACTGGAGTGGCTGTTGTGCATATCACGCCGGATTTTGGGGTATTTCTTAAGTGCAAAAAATATACCCTCATACAGAAATGAACACAAGGGTACATTTTATGCTAAAAGAAAAACTGTTGAATAGGCATTTGCCATATTTATTTATGATTTTTACATAATTTCCGTATTGAAAATTATGCAAATTTTACATCCCTAAGATAAAACACAATCCATAATAGTGGGAGTTGAAACTGCACACCATTGATTTCAAAATAGATGTTAGCATCACTCTATCAGCTGAATGTCATAGGAAATTCTTTGTTTTCAGTGTATGGTGTCTTCAAGCGTGGGCAACTATAGCAGCAACTCGGTACTGCGTGAACCAGTCGCACTGCTTCAAAGAAGTAACTTGCTAAACTTTTTATATTCCAGATTCAATGTTTTATTCCATAGTTATCAAAGTTCATCCAACCTGACTTTTTCATTCACAATAAAACTGTCCATAAGCCCATTTGCTTCACATGAGGCAGTTGTGCCAATCCAGGCCTCTTACCACGTCACGTAGGGACATTTATTTAATGTTTCACAGCTAAAAACTTAATCCCAATGCATTTTGGGCCTATTTGTATGCCCTTCCTCAGGGGATGCTGTTTAAATTTAAAAATGAAATAAAACCCATGTTAGTCTTCCATCAACAAACGCTATAATGTTTTACAACAATACATTCTACAGTGATCAAATAAGTATTTTAAACGTGACTCCTTACAACCTAAATGGTTATCAAAACAACATTCCCTCAGTGCTTTCATGATATTCTAACCTTATCAAGAGTTTACTGCACACAACGAACCTCCCCCACTCCATCCTCGATGTTAAACCTGTCATTTTACCCACGTTACTCAGTAAACACTCAACATGCCCAGTATTATTCTTATTAACTTCGTGATAAACATACCTGTAACCCCTACGGTAAGCGTGGGGCAAACTTACCCTGCTGCTGTTTCACCCTTTGTGGTGGTCTTGTGCAGCACTGCATCCTTGATGACATGGAGTTATCAGGGTATCCAAATACAGAGATCACCCACAGTTATATGGATAAAAAGAGTATAGGAAAACTAGTGGCAGCTGGATGCGCATGCTGGGTGATAGCATACCAGCCAGCCCACGCACTACTGCCATGCTGCTTTTAATACCAAGCAGCATAAAAGCAGTGCCAAGATTGGCTGGGTCAGGGAAGCACAACGCTATGTCTGAGGTTGATGGGGCTGTGTATAGCTCTTCCACCTCCCACATAGCATTGACTATGAAAGCCAGAACTGCACATGTCAGTTTACCCACAGCAAAAACACGGCCAATCTAACATGCGCAGTTCCTTAAGACAGCCTCAGTCAATCATTGCCACATTGCTCCGTAGGCCCGCCCCTACAGTATAGAACAAAATGCATCAGAATTTGGAGTCTGTCTGGGGTGTAGCGGCTTGCAGTAGGGGGTCAATGCCCCATGCTCCTATGGATAAGCCACCCCTGTGCATGTGTCCTTTGTTGTCCATGCCTTTGTCCTAGGTGTCCTGGGGATGTGCCAGAGAGGCTATTTGTGTAGCCAGGGTGCTTTTGCAATAGGCCTCCATGTGTTCATTGTTGTCCATGCCTTCTTGCTTGTTGTTGTAAACATGTTGCCATGGCCTTTTTATGTACAGAGTGTGTGAAATCCTTCTCTTTCAGTTTTCAAAGCCATTTTCTAGGGCCATTGATAGAAGAGGCCTATGCTTTTTTATTTTTTGTTATTTTTTTCTTTTTTCCCTGATATAAATTTAATGTGCTTGAGGATGATTGTAGTACAGTGTGTTGAGAAAGTGATATATTTGCTGAGGAGGTATGAAACCCTACTCAAGCAGCAACCACAATACTTATCAGTGTGAGGCACAAGCAACCCCCAAATTAACCTGTGCTCAATCCTAGCATGGCACAGAGCAGTCAGGCTTAACTTAGAGGCAATGTGTTAAGTATTTATGCAGCACTTCAAACAGTAATAAAGTGGAAACACACAACAAGAAAAATCCCACTCCAATTTAGTAAAATAGAACAAATTGCAATAAGTAAAACAAGACCAAAAGGACAAAAATCAAATCAGTAGAACTGGAGATACGCAATTTTAACTATTTAAGTGACAATGGCGCCAAAAAGCACAAAGTACCAGCTATAGTTTTATGATCTCGCCGGACCAGGACAAAGTCACAAGTCTGGGTTGACTATGATGGAACATGCGCCAGCTACAGTGACTCACTTAGGTCCGCTGAACACAATACCTTAACTACTGGAGCGTAGTTTCTGCAGCATTGCTTTGCAAGGCTTTGCGCCATCTGGCTTTGGAACCGATGAAGCTGTGTGGCGAGGCTTTGTGAGGTGGGTCTTTGTTTGTATTCTGGTGAGCTGTGCAACATTGCTTGGCGGGGCTTTGTATTGGTTTCGATGAGGCTGGAAGATGTGCAGTGAGCATTTGCATCGCTCAGCGTCGATTCAGTTGAGGCTGGCAGCTGTGCGGCACGGCTTTGTGAGGCACCACATCACGTTGTGTCAGTTCTGATGGGGACCACAGCTGGGCTGGCAGAAGCACCTTTAGGCCCCCTCCCAAGCATCCAGGACTAGGGTGGTAGGGTAGGACTCACAGATGGCAGAGTCCAGGTGCTGGGTTCAAGGCATTTGGAAGACTATTATGTCTCTAAGGCTTGCAGTCACTCTTGGTTCCTGGGTTCAGAGATGCAGGTCCAGTCCATGTAGCCCATGGAAGAGGGAAGCACAGCAGGGCAGCAGTGCTTCAGCAGTCTAGCAGAGTCAGCACAGCAGTCCTTCTTCCCGATAGAGTCCACAAGTCCAGAATTGTACTGGAGAGTTGAGTCTAAGGGTCCAATATTTACACCTGGTGCCCACTTTCATTTAGAGGAAGCTTCTAGAGATTTCGAGCCACCCTGAGTTGTCAGGCATCCCTTCCTCCCTGTCCTGGTTCCAGCTTGTCTAGGGTCACAAAAGAGTAGTGACAAACACTTTGTGAGAGTGCTCAGGCAAAGCCTTTGTGATGTGCAAGTGTGGTAGGTGACAGCTCCTCCCCTCGTAATTCAGAGTGGTCCATCCTGCCAACAACTATCTTCCCTTTTCCTTAGTGTCTGGGAGCAATGCTCAAACACCAACTGCCTGCTACACCTAGTCACGTGACCCAGGAATAGGATGCAGGCACCAAAGGGATGAAAATGGCAACTTTCTAAATGGGGATTATTTAGAATTGTGAATAAGAATCTGACTTTACCATTAAAGAGGATTTTTCATTACAATTTCATAGATACTAAAGAGACATTCTTATCTGTCTACAATGAAAAGTTAGCACTTATGTGGGAGGTGGACTTGACGGTAATGAAAAACAAATTTAGGATTTTTCACTATCAGGAAATGTATAACTTGAAAGTACATGTCCAACCTTTTATTTACAATACATCTTGTCTAATGGGCTCGGGCCTACCTTAGGATTTCTCATATTTATTCAAAGGGGAGTTTAAGGCTTGCCAAGGAGGTTATATTGCCAAGTTGGATTAGCAGTTTAAAGCTGCATTTAGACTGCAATGTCAGGCCTGGGACATGTTTTAAGGGGCTATGTAAGTGTGTGGCACAATAAGTGTGGCAGTCCCACAAGCAATGTTCCCTCTAATTTTTTCCCTCTGTGTGCGGCAGTGTAGGGTCTATGTGCGCTGCAGCAATGGCTATGTGCGCCAGGAACCAGACAGCGCGTGTGGGTGCAGCGCCACATATCTCTCCAAACTTATGCTTAAACAAGCGAATAGACAGTGCATTTCCACACATACAGCGCCACATTAAGAGTCTTAAGGCAGGTTTGCAATTTGGATACACAAGCCATGACATGAATTGGTTACACAGGCAAATACACTTCGGGTTCAGTAAAGCACAAGACTCCAATGCTGGTACCATCATAAGATTTTACTGCTGTAGGTGTAATGTTACTTGTTGTATTATATATCTGGATGCACAGACAGAAAGAAGCGACAAAATACCAGTCAGGCGGCACACTAGGCTAAGCAGAGAGATTTCTAACTTACCTGTTACCTAGAAGAAATGGAGCAAGTCCAAAAGAACGACGTGTGCTTTACACGTCGTGCTTTTGGACTTTTGGCAGCCAACTTCCACTAGGCACAGCCAGGGCCGCCTTTAACACTGGTGGCGGCCTGTGCGACAATGTTGCTTGGCGCCCTCCCAATGGCCACCTCTACCACGGATTTCCTCACTAGCACCCTTTAATAGCGGCCCTCAAGTCTCCAGAACCACTGTCTCTCTGATTCATTTAGTTTTATAGCACCACTCATAGCAGTGCAAGGTGTTAGAGCACTTTACACCACACACACATTGCAGAGAGACAACCATAGGTGTGTAAATAAGTGTATAGGAAGTGTTACATCAGACAGGACTACAAGGTGTAGTGTAGGAGTAACATGTCATCGATACTAGTAGGCAATATAGTTTAAGAGTGCTTATTCTGGAAAAGTACAAATTCAGAATTTAAAATGTAACACCATTGTTAGAGGTTCTCTTTAAAAAAAAACAGGAATAGTTTTTTTTTACCCAAATGAACCCTTTTGACAAGATTAGGATAATGAAAGACAGGGCAAAAAATACATATTGCTCTAACATAATACTTGCAGTTAACACGCCGCTGTTTGATGACAGTTAATAGCTCACTGCTCTATATTAGGATTTTGTCTTACAAACCACAAGTAACAAAATGAGCTCTCTTACAGAAGCAGTAACTCACTGACCTATGCACATTACATGCACTTTGTGATCTGCATGGTACACGTTCTTAGCAGCAGGCATTTTAACCCACTGCGCGACTTTTGGATGAGTCAAAACTCCCACTAGACAAACCTCTGTCTCTTTCCAGGAAGACGATTAATCACCGAACCTCTCTAGACATTTTAATTGATGCCTGCTGGTGACATGATTAAGGTGGCGGCAAAATAGAGGCGACGGGAGACGCGCGCCGATTCACTGCAAGATAGAGGCGGGAGACAATGCCTATTCACGTATTTTCTTTTGCACTTGCTGCTTTGCTTTTTAATGGGCCGTGGCTGTGTGCTGTTGGTGGCCCTTTGTGAAAATATTTTTTAATTGCAGCACCGTCATGCGCTGCAATTAACAAACTTATTTTCACAATAGCTCACAATCAGCGCCAGCCGCGCTCCATTAAGAGAAGAAATGCAGCAAGTCCAAAAGCACGATGTGTAAAACACACATCGTGCTTTTGGACTTGCTGCATTTCTTCTCTTAATGGAGCGCGTCCGGTGCTGATTGTGAGCCATTGTGAAAATACGTTTGTTAATTGCAGCGCATGACGGTGCTGCAATTAACAAATATTGTCACAAAGGGCCACCAACAGCACACAGCCACGACCTATAAGGAAAGAAGTGCTGGATGTTCCCCCAAACAGAAGAATTGCTGTTTTCGCGCCGGTCGCGTCTTAAAAGCGGCGGCGCGAAAGCGTTAACAGGATGTGTGCGCGCTTCCCTCGGGACACTGCGCGCTCGGGGTTAGTGAGGTGCGCGCACGCGCACCTTACAGGGAACACTGCCCACAAGTAGCATTTAATTTACAGACCCTGGGTATATGGTCTACCAATCTACAACGGGCCTATAAGTAAATTAAATATGCCATTCAGGTGTAAACCAATTTACCAATGTTTAAGGAAATGAGCACAAGCACTTTAGCTCTAGTTTACAGTAGTAAAGAGAACAGAGTCCAAACACCAACAAAACGATGCAGCAACAAGTGGAGGGGGAAAAGGTAATAAAAGGTTTGGGGTGACCCTGCAGAAAGAGCCAGGTCCAACATGTGTTTTTGTATGCATTTTTTCCATTTTCCTCTGCGCCTCCTTGCCTCCCATATGATTTCTCATAGTCCCTGGGGAAACAACAGCAATAATTTTTTTCAATGATTCCACTTTCCCCTGCACCCATGCTTGCCAATGGTGTTTCATAGGTGAACACCAGCAATAATGTTTTGGGGGATTATTCAATTTTTACCCTGCACCTCCTGCCTGCCATAGATGTCTTATAGGCTATAGGCACACGCCACAAATAATTGTTTCAAGGATTATTCAATTTTCCCCCGCACCCTCTGCCTGCCATAGTGTTTCATAGGTGCACACAAGCAATAATTCTTTAAGGATTATTCAATTATTCCCCTGCACTCCCTGTCTGTCATAGGTGTCTCATTGACGCACACCAGCAATCATTTGTTTTGAAGATTATTCCATTTTCCCCTGCACACCCTATCTACCATACATGTTTCATAGGCGCACACCAGCAAAATGTTGTTTAAGTATTAGTAATCCATTTTCCCCCACGCCCACTGACTGCCATAGGTGTCCCATGGGCGCTTACCAGAAATACATTTTAAAATTATTACTTTATTTTCCCCTGCACCCATTACTTTCCATAGGTGTTTCATGAGCACACACCAGCAATAATTATTTTAAAAAGTATTCCATTTTACTTTTGACTCCCTGCCTGCCACAGCGGTTTCATACGCTTTAAAGGCACATAAAGCAACAGTTTCAATGTGTGTTTGTTAATATTATGTTTATGCATGGTTTGGAATGGATACACTATTGTTAATTATTTGTGATGATCTCGCTAAATTCTATTGTCTTTAGATTCAAACTTCAAATGTCATGTTTGAATGAATTTTGTCTTGCTTTGCTTTCAGGTGTGCAATAAGAAACACCACACACAGTACTTCCAGACAGAAGACCGGTACTAAGTGACACCACCTGAGTCCTCCTCTGCTTCCGCTTGTGCAGCGATGTAGTAACTGC
This sequence comes from Triturus cristatus, assembly GCF_964204655.1. Taxonomy (NCBI): domain Eukaryota; kingdom Metazoa; phylum Chordata; class Amphibia; order Caudata; family Salamandridae; genus Triturus; species Triturus cristatus. Next base: position 904,292,766 of record NC_140593.1, read on the forward strand.
CAGAGCTAAGAATGTTAAGATGGCCCCAAAGAAGGGTGTTCCTGCCAAGAAAATGGCCAGTGAGCAGGAGAGGAAGAAGGTGATTGCCACCCCTGGCATGCCATCATCACCTTTTTCAAGAAACCTGGTGTATCGGCCACACCCTCCTCTGGGCAGCAAAAGGCTGGGCGCAGCCCTCCCACATCAATGGCACCACCCCAACCTAAGCCCAAGCCCATGTCTCCTAATGATGTAGCCACTGCAGTCATGGCTACAAGCAGTGAGTCTAAACTGGATTTGTCTCTGCCACGAAGTACGCAATTGTCACAGTAAAATAAGGGAAATGGACAACAGGAGCTGCATCCAGCAATAGTTCTTCCTGAACTAGGAGCAGGACAGGAAGTTGAGCTACCTGATGGGCAAGATGTTGCTCTTCAACCACTAGCTTCATGATCTTCTGCACACAAATAAATGGTACTCTATCATGATATATTTTTGGATGGGACGTTTGGCCTCCAATATCTTAGGGTGAACCTGGCTTACCTCGACTAACACTTGCATGGCAAATTGTGGATATAACATAATGTGGTGTGGTAGATTTTTCAGGGTCCTGTTTTTGGTGCACTGCATCATCCTGAGTTTGTAGGACTATCTCAAGAAAGAAGATATGGTCCGCAACATACTGGTTACCTTCTAAAAAATCTGCAATCAATTAAGTCATTCTTTTATAGCCTGGGAGAGGTTGAAGATCATTCAGTAAGCTAATAGAGTATCTGGTAAAGCCCTCATACAGGAGGTGCCAACACTTTGGAACTTGACCTACTTGATGCTGCAATGTCTGTTTGAGTAGTACAGACTGATCACCGACAATGTCCTTTAAAGAGGAGGAGATGCAACTGGGGAAAACATGACAATGCAGATGAACAAATGGGGGCTAGTCAAGTGCCTGACAGAAATACAACTTCCTTATGGTTTTTTCACACATGAAGTCAGCAAGGAGGACTGTACAATGAGCCAAGCAATCAAGTTGTTGCATCTGCTACAGAACCAATTGAGAAAGGTGGAACAAAGTTTAGCCAGTGTGAGTGAAGAAGCATATGAGCTAGTTCAGAGCTAAACCCTTTGCTTGGCTGTTAATTCAAGGGTGCAAAAACAGTTTGTGTCCTTCAGAGAGTGCATATGTGCCACGATACTTGTTCCACAGAACAAAAAATACTGGCTACTTTCATTTCATTTTTAGTAGGGGATGTTTCAGATTACAAAACTTGGATTGTCGGTGAAGTGAGAGACCTGGAAGAAGAATGGCTGGAAGTTACAAGCCAGGGAGGATGTACTGCTATGCAGCCTTCAACCCCTAGACAGGGCAGTGCTGTTGTCTCATAGCCAACACCATCATCACCAGCAACACTAGCAACAGAAGAATCCGGTCTAAACTCTGAAATGGCTTCGTTTCAAGTGGCAGGGCTTAAGTCAAGTGCAGAGGCAAAGGCAACAGAGTTTGAGCAATTGACAGCACCAATGACCAGTCAAAGAATGCTCCAAGATTATCTGGATAACCCAAAAGAGGTCTACCTGGATCAAAACCCATGGTCTTTTGGTACGGTAAGAAGTGACAGTGGCCAGAGCTCAGCACGCTTCCAATAAAGTAGCTGGCTTGTCTGGTAGTGAGTGTGTCGTCTCAGCATGCTTTCAGTGCAGCCAGCATAGTTGTTACAGTCAGAAGGATGAGTCTCTCACCTCAAAATGTAGAGAAATTGACCATGATTAAAATAAACCAACACTTCATACCACAATATTATATTCTCCTGAAACAACATAGGAGGAGGGCAATTAGTCTGACTCAAGTTTGTTGCCTGATGAACTTTTGGACCAACCCCCTGAGTTTGAGGATGAACTCTACTTCCCTGACTAAGTTTCGAGTGACAAAACTTGCAAATGTATCGTCAAAATACTTGGGGGAAAAATATAGAGAAGAACATATATATATTTGGTGTCAGGCTTACACTGCCCCATTTAAAATCACATGTATAGAGTGGAACGGTGTGCAGACAAGAAGCTTCATTCTCTTGAAACCAGGAAGACAACAATGCCTTCCATCCCTAGTCTTTTTTTCTTCAGTTCCTAACTGGGATGCCACTGAAGAGCCTCATTAATTATACAAGACTGCCCTTGTTTATCTCTTACATGGGAAACGAGATACAATAGACAAATGTGCACCACGCCTGGAACAGGTAACTATTGCTCCAATGAGTAACATATCAATGGTTGATGATTCATACGGTAGTTGGGAAGGTGTTGTAGCAAATTTTTAAACCTGATTTATTATGTCTGGGTTCTGGAGGATGATTGTGCCTGAATGTTTGCCTTGCTTTCCCATTTCGCTATAATTACTTGCGTGGTCATTTCATGCACTTATTTTTTTTCAGGCTGTTCCGGGACCAGTCAGTTTAGTTACTAAAACTACAAAAAATGCTCAATTTATTTTGCTTTTCTTGTGCATCAGGACTACACGTCAGGCTCAGGATGGAACTTCCACAACAGCTGAAAGAAGGAAGTTAGTAACAGTGACTATCTACTTCATTTGGAAACAATGTGACCCAAAAACTAAGAAGCCTACTCTTGTGGACTTGAGAGAAGTGCATTGATTAGGAAAGTTTTGAGTGGCTCGAATGTCAAACTCTATTAACTGGTTGTGTTCTGGCAGAACTGTCACTTGCCACATGTCATCACATGTTGGACACACACAGCTAAATGGTATTGATATTTTTGGGATTGAGCAGCCAGCTATAGGCAGCTACTATTCTGGGATTTGTGGTAAGAGATTTTTCTAATTTCTCAGTTAATCTCAAATGACTGCACCAGTCTATGCTCTGACCGCTTGATCCTCATCCACCATGTAGCTTTCCAGTCCTTGACTCCACAATATTTACGTTTACTTTTTTGAATTTCAATGCCTTGTCTTCTTCTGCGTGAAAGCTCCATAACACTCCTGCTCTGACTGGTTCAGCTCTACACCGAAGATGGACATTCCGAAAAGCAAAATGTAGATGCATCATTAATTTTGCCATTTTTATATACAATATCATTTTTCTTTCCTAAACAATAACAATTTTAAAACTGTGTAGGTCCACACTATTTTCTCATTGTCAACCATAGGGAACATGAACTGTCTTCTTCCTTCCCCAACAGATGTGATGTTGATGTGCTGCTCTTTGACTTGATGATTTTTGTGTTTGTTTTTGTTTCACCTTTCCCCAACTCCCCCTTTCTGATTCATTCATGAAACCCCCTAACTCTCTTTCCCCAGGTTACATAAACTACTGAGTTGTGACATCATACTTTACAAAATAAATGGATCACACACTTGGTGGGGCGGATGTGGTTTAAGCGACACCAACTTTTACACGATCTTCTTTACTAAACCGCCAGCCCTGTAGTGTAGTTCCTATTTCCCTTATAGGCTCTGCGCATTGGAATAATATACACTATAGTTGTGGCGTAGGACTGAGGTCAGTATGCCTCTATCGAGTACATTAAACTTAATTACTTTGTGTGCCAGCTAACTCAGAGGCCACTAGAAGCTCCTTCAATAACCAAGAAGGGAGTAGTTTCTGGCAACCGCATAAACATGACAACTTTGTTTCCCTTAGAATCTGAACATGTCTCAGAATCGTGGAAACAACAGATAACAGTTTCACTCAGTCAATCGTGCATGCTTAGTTTCTTCAGAGTTACACAGAAATAGACAGATGGGAATTTCAATAAAAAGGGTTTATTGAACAGTCTTGTTTCTCCTGTAAGAGATATGAGCTGTTACAATCGCAAGACAGTATGAGAGATATAATACGTACAGCGTAAGCAGTAAGAAGAAATAATACTGCAATAGCATTGTCTTCTAGCTATGACATATATTCATATACACATACATAAATAACATAGGCTAAAAAGTGGATACTCGTCTGATGCTTCTAAATAGTTCTACCCCAGTGTACCTAACCTAAGTGTAGTACAAGGTAAGAAGTAGGTGCTGTATTCTATAGTATTACTAAGCTATATTTTTGCATATGCCAAGAGTCCCTCTAGGTTCTAGTCAGCTCCATACCTTAGAATGAGAGAGGTGGGAATCTCTTTCCGGGTCTCAAACTCTAACACCCCGCGAAGGGAGTTAGAACACTGGAAGCTGGATTCTCTGCGAGCAGGGATGACAGCGTCTGGTCAGTGCATCAATCAATCAATCAATCAATCAATCATTCCATTTGTAAAGCGCACTACTTACCCGTGAGGATCTCAAGGCGCTGGGGGGAGGGGAATGCTGCTACTACTCTAAAAGCCAGGTCTTGCGGAGTTTTCTGAAGGTCAGCAGGTCTTGGGTCTGCCGTAGGTGGATGGGGAGTGTGTTCCAGGTCTTTGTGGTGTGGTGGGAGAACGATCTGCCCCCGGAAGTTGCTCTTCGGATGCGGGGGACTGTGGCGAGGGTGAGGTCGGTGGAGCGTAGCTGGCAGGTGGGGTTGTAGAAGCTGAGTCGTTCGTTGAGGTACGCTGGTCCGGTATTGTGGAGTGCCTTGTGTTCATGGGTGAGGAGCTTGAAGGTTATCCTCTTGCTGTTGGGGAGCCAGTGCAGGTCTCTCAGGTGGGGTGTGATGTGGCTGCGGCGAGGGATGTCGAGGATCAGGCGTGCAGAGGCGTTTTGGATGCGTTGAAGCCTTTTCAGGAGTTTGTCCGAGGCTCCTGTGTAGCGTGCGTTTCCGTAGTCCAGCCTGCTGCTGACGAGGGCATGGGTGACCGTTCTTCTTGTTTCGGTGGGGATCCACTTGAAGATCCTGCGAAGCATGTGGTAGGTGTTGAAGCAGGAGAAAGAGACGGCGTTGACCTGCTTAGTCATGGAGAAGGTGGAGTCAAGGATGATCCCTAGGTTGCGTGCGTGTTTGGTGGGTGTTGGAGCTGTTCCCAGTGCGGTCGGCCACCAGGAGTCATCCTAGGCCGAAGGGGGGGATCCGAGGATGAGGACCTCCGTCTTGTCCGAGTTCAGATTCAGTCGGCTGTTCCTCATCCATTCGTGGGGGTCCTTGGTGAGGGAGAGGATCAGTTGGGTGTCATCGTCGTAGGAGATGATGTTGAGGTTGTGGAGTCAGGCGACGTGGGCGAGCAGTGCCATGTAGATGTTGAAAAGCGTAGGGCTGAGGGATGAGCCCTGGGGTACGCCGCAGATGATCTCGGTGGCTTCGGAGCGGAATGGGGGGAGGCGGACACTCTGTGTTCTGCCGGAGAGGAAGGAGGTGGTCCAGTGTAGGGCCTTCTCTTGGAGTTCGGCGTCGTGGAGGCGTATTTGTAGTGTGCGATGGCAGACTGTGTCGAAGGCAGCTGAGAGGTCCAGAAGGATGAGGGCCGCAGTTTCTCCGTTGTCTAGCAGGGTTCTGATGTCGTCGGTGGCGGTGATGAAGGCAGTTTCGGTGCTGTGGCTGCTGCGGAACCCGGACTGGGATGGGTCCAGGATGTTGGTCTCCTCGAGGTAGAGGGTCAGTTGTCTGTTGACGGTCTTCTCGGTGACCTTCACCGGGAGCAGGGAGATAGGCCGGAAGTTCTTGAGGTCCTTGGGGTCCGCCTTGGGTTTCTTGAGTAAGGCGTTGATTTCAGCATGCTTCCAGCTCTCCGGGAATGTTGCTGTCTCAAAGGAGATTTTGATGGCTTTCTGGAGATGGGGTGCTATGGCGGTGCTGGCTTTGTTGAAGATGTGGTGTGGGCAAGGGTCTGACAGAGATACGGAGTGGATGGTGATCATTATCTTGATGGTGTCATTGATGTTGGACCAGGAGAGCAGGCGGTTGGTGCGGGTGGTGGTCATGGGGGAGGGTGTCTCAGTGGTAGTCGGGGCGGTTATGCCATTGAAGCTGTCGTGGATGTCTGCGATCTTGCGGTGGGAGAAGGTGGTAAGCGAGTTGCACAGGTCTTGCGAAGGTGGGATGTCGTTGGTGTTGGAGCTGGGGTTGGAGAGTTCCTTCACGATGTTGAAGAGCTCCTTGCTGTTGTGTGCGTTGTTTTCTAGGTGATCTTTGAAGGATGCCCTTTTGGCGGATCTGATGAGGTGATGATTTCTTTGGGTGGCGTTCTTGTGGGCTGCGTAGCTGTCCGGTGTTCGTTCACGGAGCCAGTTCTTCTCTAGCTTTCTGCAGGTTTGCTTGGAGGCCTGGAGGTCTTCAGTGAACCAGCTGTCTTTCTTGCTGGTGTGGCTTTTGGAGGGTTTCTTGAGCGGGGCAAGGTTGTTAGCGCAGTCGTTGATCCACTGTCTGAGGTTGTGGGCGGTGGTGTCGGGTCGGTGGGTTCGGCAGGTGGGTTCTGGATGAGGGTGGGTTAGCTGGTCTTCGGTGACTTTGCTCCAGCAGCGGCAGGGCATCTGTTGGGTTCGGTGGTGCGTGGTGGGTTTCCGGAAAGTGAAGTGGATTCAGCGATGGTCGGTCCAGTGGAGTACGGTGGTGTGGCAAAGGTGACGTGGGAGCTTGCTGAGAAGATGGGGTCAAGCGTGTGGCCGGTGGAGTGGGTGGGTGTTGTGACGAGTTGTCTGAGTCCGAGGTTGGCGAGTTTGTCGATCAGGGTGGTGGAGTTGGTGTTGTTGTTGTTCTTGAGGTGGCAGTTCAGGTCCCAGAGGAGGATGTAGTCCGTGGAGGCGAGAGCGTGTGTGCTGACGCAGTCGGCAATGGAGTCGCTGAACTGTGGTCGGGGTCCGGGGGGTCTGAAGACGAGGGTTCCTCTGAGGGTGGTGTTGGGATCTGGAAGTGCAGTTGTTCGGCGGTGCTGAGGGTGTCGTCGGTGTTGGTCGAGACTCTGAGAGTGTTCCTGTGGACGATGGCGATTCCTCCTCCTATTCAGTCGATGCGGTCCCTGCGGGTGATCTTGTAGCCGTCCGGGATGGCTATGGCGATGTCGGGTGCCGAGGAGGGGTTCATCCAGGTCTCTGTCAGAAAGGCGACGTCTGGGGAGGTTGAGTCGAGCAGGTCCCAGAGTTCGACGGCTTGTTTGCGGGTGGAGCAGGTGTTGAGAAGGATGCAGCTGAGGTGGTTGGGTTCTTTCCTGGTCGGAGGGTTGTTGGGCCAGATGCTGGTGAAGCTGCAGTTCCGGCCGGAGAAGGGCCCTTGGATGTGCTTCGGGGCGGCCAGGCAGCAGGTGCGAGCTCATCCGGCGTTGAGTGCATGGAGGGTGCTGGGGTTGTAGCGGAGACAGGCATCCTGGTGTTTGCGGGGGCCAGGGGTTCTGGCACTGGGCGGGGTCCAGGCGTGGACTGGCGCAGACGGGCTTGCCTTAGGTGCGCTTTCGGCACGCCAGCGGCGTGGCCGCACAGCGGCCGCCATAAAAAAGGGAGGTGGGAGGCAGCTGGGAGGGGGGGGCGGACGAATGGGAGTGGGGGGGCGGGGCCACAGGGGACACAGCGTCAGGAACGCGGGACCGGAGAAGGACACAGAGGGCAAAGAAAAGGGGCACAACAAAGCAGGGGGGTGAAGGGGGGAGAAAAAACGAGCACAACTAAACAATTAGGGAAACAGGCAACAACAGCAGCAAGCAGGCAAAAGCGGGACCGACGAAGGACACAGAGGGCAAAAATGGGCACAACAAAGCGGGGGGAATGAAAGGTGGAGAGAACGAGCACAGTAGCAATTTCAGAATCAGGCAACAGCGGCAAAAACAGGCAAAGGACACAGAAGGCAAAATGGGCGCAACAAAGCAGGGGAAATGAAAGGGGTAGAAAAACGAGCACAAGTGATAATCACAGATTCAGGCGATAGCCGCAAGAATGGGCAAAAGCGTGAGAGCAAACCAAGGGCCTACCACTGGCCACCAGGGATGATGCACAGGTGGTAGCCTGCGGGTGGAGGCGGGCCTCGATCTCCCAGCAGCAACTGGGCTAGGACATGGGCACAGGCTGGTGGCGCTGTGCGGCATGGGGAGCGACCTGCCTGGATCAGGGTCAAGGGTTGCGGGGACTCTAATTCCTTTCGAACTTGCCGTGGTGAGCCGTATCGAGCTGTGCAGCCAAGCCGTGGTTTGCCATGGTAAGGGAAGGTATATTTATACCTGGAAGGTGTTTAGGAATGTTAGCATTGACGTAAAGTCGGGCAGAGGAAGACGTCATGAATGAACCCCTAAGAAATAGTAGTTCATGCATAATAGATGAGTTCTGGAAGAAATCAATAATCCTGGCTAGGGAAAGTCCCAAAGGCTTAAGGTTCTGGTTTCTAAGAACTCGTTGTGACGTTGGGATGGACGGATGTAGGTGACCATGCCTGCATTTGGATTGCATGGCTAATGCCTAAATAAGGACTGGGATTCTGTGCCTAAATAAGGGCAATGCGAATTGTGCCTATAAAAGGGTATGATTTTAGGAAAACCTAAATCGAAACACAACACCTACTCCACTAACGAATGATCGATAGTACTAAATGCTAAACATAAAAGTGCTAAACATAGAAAATTGAGTACCACATGTTGCTAAAAATATTTGTAAAAGCATACTAAAAACTTTGCTGGACATGAAACGCAAAGGTGCTGTACATATTAAGCCATGTTTCATTCTAAGCATATATTTACAGTGGAAGCTAAATGAATGAACAGAAATATATACACATATGATGAAATGGTTCACAATTACAGAAAAAAAGATCAAAGCCATTTCATGTCATGTTACATAAATGAAATTGTTGTGAATAAAAGGTGACAATGTGTCCCTGGAAGTGTTCAAAGAAGTCTGTTCTCTATGAATAGTTCTACTTTAAGCATATTACTTTGCCATAAAAAGAAAAATTCAAATTTAGAAAAAAAATATATATATATTGTATGAAAAAAGTTCCAAGGTTTGTCTTTGTTTTGACAAAATGAAGGCCAAATTCATAGCTTTCCCGGTACACTGTGAGCCGAATCAAAAGTCAGTGTAAGGTGTTGGTGAAATCCTCTATTCCTGTAGACAAAAGATCGTCTACCGATGTCGGTGAAAGTTGGAATACCTCGTTTAGAAGATTAACTGCACATAGATGTGAAGCATCACCAGTAGCAATGTTTCTTTCCGATGTTACCTGTGTGCCCGTTGATCCATCTCATACCTCAGCAGTAGCATGTTGCGTCTGTGAGATCTCAACGAATGCTGTCATCAGGATTGGTAGCCTCTGGGGACAACACAGAGCATGGGCCGTTATCAGGTCCAGCAGATTTTCGATATCCGTTAGCATGACTGATGGGAGTGTTAGACAGATGTCTAGCATGCACTCTTCACTGCAAAGCAGGCAGCGTAGAACAGGTAAGATGCAATCTTGCCAGATTGGTCTGAATGACAGAAACCATGTGGTATTTAATTCTCGTAGACGAGGTAAGCGCAAAAGTTGTACTATGTGCTCACGACACTTCCTTTCCAGGAGAGCTTTCTCCAAGGTGCTGGGAGTGACGCTGGAGGATTGGCTTGCCATAGCATAGTAGTAGGAATGAAAACAGGATTCCTGCAACGAGTGCTAGAATTAGCGGCAGACCACCAAACACCGAGTGCACGAAGTTTGGAATGATTCCGAGGACTGCTTGAAAAGGTGTTAACAGTCCTGAACATATGGTCTTAAATACATGCACAATACCGCTCGTATCAGACATGTTTAAGATATGTCCCAACATTTCTGTGAAATGTGTAGGGCAGTTTGTACGTAATAGAGCCTGTATCTCAGCCGAAGTACTTGCAATTTGTAGATCATAGGTTTCTTTGGCCGAGGTCAAAGGCACGGTTTGTTGTAAAAGAATGGCTTTCATTCTGCTTAAAGTATCAATTCGTATAGAAGAGATGTTCAGTGAAGGCCATAAAGGCGACTCCCTGACTGTGTCTATTTGGGAGAACAAAACTTGCATACAGCAAGTGACCCTGGACCCAACCGTTACCAGAGATGTGTGTAAGGTAAATCCCAGAATGTCTTGATGTATTCTTTACCCAACCTTTCATATTTGCCTGCTTGCATTTGTTTGAGGCAATACTGAAAATGGAAAGTTGTAACAGGCAGAGTTATTTTGCCATGAATGATCCATTCTGTAGCTGGTTTTTCCGCTACCGTAAATGGCAATTTCTCCAGTTTTTCAATGCTCAGCACTGTATACTTTGATCCCCTTTGTGCCAGTTCAATCTGTTTATCAGTGAGATTGTATTCTGAAAACAGAGAAGACGTGTTGATGAAACGACAAGGCACATAGCCTGGATGCAAGTTTTGTAGCGTCTAGCCTAATAACAGAATAGAACGTAATTGAAAGTGGCCTTTTCGCAGCAGGACTACATCTTGTTCCACAATGTCTATAGCAGAGGATACAATGTTGCCCAGTGAATATATCCTGGATGACAGAGTTGGTAATCCATTGTCGACCACAGCGAGAAATTTCTCTAAATGAATATGATCAATTTCTCGTATTCCTTCTGCAGCTTCTGCTTGGGTAACCTTCCATATTTCATTATAAGCAGCATATATGCCGGCAAATATGAAACGTTTTTGACGCAGTTTTCTTGGACCTAGCAAGAAATCCCTAAGGTCTGCGTCTTCTTGAAGTAAAGATAAGTGTTGTTTCACATCCTCTAGTGTAGATTTCTGTAGCCAATCAAGGCATAATTTTCCTACACTGTATGCTGTTACTTTCACTGGATGCTGTCTTTGAACATAACGTGGGTCTGGCCTATTGATTGTAAAACCCTGTATTCTGTTCAGGAAACTTTCTTGACAGATGTTTGTGTCTGTGGGCCAGAATAACCATTTTTCCCATTCAGGATCTGATCTGTTGTTTTGTAAAATAGTATGTACATCGACCTCCCCCTGTGTAGTGCTATTACTTGCAGGTGTAGGTATGGACGGTGTGTTCATGTCTTTAACCTTGGCTAACCCAAGGCAAGACGTTTGTTGGATGGTGTCATTCAAAAATATTATTTTCTGTGGGATGATGCAGTCTCTAAACAAATCTTCTATCCCCTGCACTTGCCAATCTTTTGTACCCCAGACAGATTTTGTGTTAATAGATACAACGGTGGAGGGTTTCGTTAGGTTCGAGGAAGAAAGGCGCTCAAGCGTGTGCGACGTGGGTCTCACTAACATTGAATAAGTACGGTGCTGACAGGTCAGGGGAAACAAACCCAGAGAAATAACCCCTGCAACTGAATGGGTTAAGACCCACCCAAAAAGACAAGAAATGAAGTCCTGTGCACACGTGTTGTATAATGCTCTGGGTATTCCCGGTAAGGATTAAACAGAAGTCAAATATTGCAAGTCTTCGAAATCATGAGGGTCGACATCAGGTGTATCATAAGCAAAATTTCTTTATGTATATAAATTCCGACCAATACAAAATGTAAACAAATCAGCCGACACGTGTTTCGTCACACCGTGTTACGTTATGACTCTTCAGGGCTGGGAAGGACACAAAACAAAGAAATAAGTAAACTAAAAGGTCCGAAAGTCACAATAACGAGCTGAAATGGGCCACTGTAAAACAGTAATATTAATACATAAGGAAAAGGAAACAGAAGAAACCTTTGGAAACCACCATGATGCAAACGGTACATGTGATTGGTGATTTAAAAGAAGAGGCCCAAGGAGTGTTGAAGTCAATGTGAGGGAAGGGAAAATGCGAACAAACAAGCGAGCGTGGAGAAAGTAAATGGAACAAATATAGGTATAAGATGTAGGAAGAAAAAAACATATTTAATGCCATTAAAGGGGTCATCACAAGCATTTCAAAACGATTACAGAAGGTGTACACAGAAGGAGAATCGTTGCAAGATAGTTGACGGTACGGTCGGTATATTACATGAGAACAGTCAAGAATAAAGTGGTAAACTAAGGTGCTAGTAATAACCGACCGAGTGATTACGTCATGCACTGGTATAGAAGTGAAGGAAAGAAAATCATGGCGAAACAGTCATAATTCGCGGTAAGGTAGGAATAGTACAGGGGAACAATCGAGAATACAGTGATGGGCTGTAGTGCACATCCAATTGATTAAGTCATGAGATAATTGAAATTAGGAAACATTATAAATGTGGCGTAATCATTGCAAATAGTAATGATGAGGCAAGTGTGCATTGAGAAGAAGAAACAGGCATATTAAAACAACATTACATGATCTCAAAGTACTCTTGTGTGCAGATAAACGCGTTAGTCGCATGCCAGCATGTCGGATAACATATGCATGGAAACAGAGTAAGTAAAGCAAGTCTAAATTCTAATAACAGGGTCTCGAAAAAGCAGAACAAATAAGCAACCCATATCGCTGGGAGAGAACAATCTGAACTGAAACAAAAATTGCACATACAATCTAGAATCTGGTGGGTGCTGAAGGTACTGATTACTGTAATAAATGTCATGATATAATTATACATAAGCAAGAGAAAAGCACTGGTTAGCCGTATACAGGACCAAGATTGTGACAGCAGAAAAACAAAGTGAGGAAAAAGAGAAGAAAAATGGGTAGGACACAATTACCTGGTTGTAATAAATGCAAGAAAAACGGAGCCGGGTCGTGGCACGAGTAAGGCCAAAACAACAGCGGGAGGGAGGTGGGAACCTCCCAGCGTGGAGTGAAAGGGCGGTAAGCCCGAGCCGAACGGGTTTGTATGGCTTCAAAAGGGTCTGGAAGGGGGAGTAGAAATGAAAAACAATGGGGCTGGGCAAGGTGATAGCAACAGGTATGAGTCGCCGGCCAAGTGGGGTGACTGCTTACCGGTTCGGTTAGGGTAGGATCTCGGGTGCGGGATCGGCGTGTTCTCCAGTGTAAGGGGAACGGACTCTAATGCAGACCGGAAGTTAAATAGAGCAAGCGTGTGATACACGCAAAAGACTAGAGCGGGTGGCGGTGGTTCAGTACGGGAAAGTGAAAGTGAGGATGACAAATGTTTACATGGTGTTGGCAGTGGGCTGTACTGTGACGTCAATGAAAGAAAGAAACGTGAATGATAAAGAGAAAATAGAAAATATGAGAGAGAAAATAATAAAATATGGGTAGGATTGATAATGAGAATGAGTGCGTGCGGAAGAATCCTGAATAAGGGCTGGATCGGTGAGGATGAAATGCAAAGTGGGTGGGCTGAGAAAAGTACAGTATGGAGCCTCAGAGATAACGAGGGATAGACAAAGCAAAGCCTGGGCAAATGCTAACTAGGTTAAACAAAGTGTTGGTAGGAAAGCTGAGAAAAGGCCCAGTATGGCATCTCAGACATAGGGTAGGATAGACCAAATAATCGGGTGTATAAAGAAAAGGGTAGAGAGATAGGAGTAAAGAATCAAAACAAGTGAAACACAATGCAATTGTATGGTCCTGCATATCCAAACTACAGTTTAAAAGATTAACAGTCTTTACAATAAAACTCAATACTGTATGAGAAAGAACAACGGCATAAACATAATCAGTTCCTAGGATTCAATCCTGTGGAACAGAAGTTGAACACAGAGATCAGTGGTAGAGCGAGACTGGAAAAAGGAAATGTCTAAGGGGAACACAGCTAGGATCCCAGAAAGTACTGTAGTTCCTGGTCGATATTAAGACCGTGTTTGACCGACTGTAGACGCATGATCCATGACGTCTCTTGTCTTCTCAGTTTCAATTCGCGATTACCGCCTCTGACATTACTTCTGGTGATGTCTATTCCAAAAAAAGAGAGGCTTTTGCTTGGTCCTTGTGTCTCGCATGTTGCTATGTGTGAGGCCATTGGATACTTGGCATCTTCATTGTGCATGGCCCTGACGTGCTCACTGATGCGTTCTTTCAGAGATCTGATCGTGCTGCCTACGTATTGTTGTTTGCAAGTACATTGTAGGATGTATACAACGAAGGTTGAATTGCAGTTGATGTTATAGGTGATACCATATTTTTTGCCATTCCAGCTACTGAATTATTTTGTGCCATTCATGGCCCATTTGCAGATTCCGCAGCATCCACATTTAAAAAAGCCAACAGTGCGGGGCGTTAACCACGTCGAGGAGACAGATATGGAGCGTGGTACTGTCGGACAGAGTCTACTTCTTAGCGTTCTACCTTTCCTGAAGGTGATTTGAGGTTGAGCAGTTATGTTGTCATGTGATATACCAACCGTACCGTCAACTATCTTGCAATGATTCTCTTTCTGTGTATACCTTCTGTAATCGTTTTGAAATGCTTGTGATGACCCCTTTAATGGCGTTAAATATGTTTTTTTCTTCCTACATCTTATACCTATATTTGTTCCATTTACTTTCTCCACGCTCGCTTGTTTGTTCGCATTTTCCCTTCCCTCACAGTGACTTCAACACTCCTTGGGTCTCTTCTTTTAAATCACCAATCACATGTACCGTTTGCATCATAGTGGTTTCCAAAGGTTTCTTCTGTTTCCTTTTCCTTATGTATTAATATTACTGTTTTACAGTGGCCCATTTCAGCTCGTTATTGTGACTTTCGGACCTTTTAGTTTACTTATTTCTTCGTTTTGTGTCCTTCCCAGCCCTGAATAGTCATAACGTACCACGGTGTGACGAAACACGTGTCGGCTGATTTGTTTACGTTTTGTATTGGTCGGAATTTATATACATAAAGAAATTTTGCTTATGACACACCTGATGTCGACCCTCATGATTTCGAAGACTTGCAATATTTGACTTCTGTTTAATCTTAACCGGGCATACCCAGAGCATTATCCTACACGTGTGCACAGGACTTCATTTCAGATTTTGTGTCAATGGTGTCTTTCCAAAAGTTGAAACCCTGTCTAGACAGTTGGGCAATAAAGGCAGCAGAATAAATCTGTTTTGTATTAGTTAACATATTTTTCGTTCCTGTCTTGTTCACATATTTAAAGTAAAACGTTTCCGGATTGGATGTATTGTACCCTGAAAAATATGGAAACTTCATTGCAAACGTTTTTGAGCTACACCACGTAGAACAATGTTACCATTGGTTATACATAAATACATTTCTAGGTGTTGCAGATCTATGCAAGAAATGATGACCATAGTGGTTGTAACAATAAAGCCGTTGATAGACTGTTGAACCCTCTAAGTATTCATGGTTAGAGAATGCAGCAGACCTTTCTAGGGTAAACAGACATAATATCGAATTAAAAATATCGACAGGACAGAATATCGAGTTTTTAATATAGAATGGACAGAATATCGAATTGCCAAAATATAGTGGTGAGGAATATCGAAAATCAGGTAAGATATATCGATTTAAATAATATAGAAGTAAGTAATATCGACAGTCATAATATAGTTGTTAAAAATATCGAATTTTTTTATAGTGTTTTAAGTGTTAGTATATGTGTTAAAAGTATGTATTAATTTTGGAATGTAAGTTTGAATATTTTTAAAGTAATGAATTTTATGTTATTTAATTTTTGTGTAATTTAATTCCGTAGCAGGTTGTGGGTTTATTGGGGATTAGGGTGGGAAGTAATTTAATTATAGTACATTAAATAATAATTTTTAGGAATTATTAATTATTTTAAATTTAATTTTGCGTTTTACTTCTGTAGCGGGTTGTGGGTTTATAGGGGAATAGGGTGGGAAGTAATGTAATTGTTATTAGGTAATTATTAATTGTTATTGAAAATTAATTGGTTGTTGATTAATTATTAATTGGTAAATAATTTGTATTAATTGGTAATTAATTTGTATTAATTGTTTAATCGATAATTATGTTAATTGTATTAATTTATTATTTGTAGCGGGTTGTGGGTTTATAGGGGAATATGGTGGGAAGTAATTTAATTGTAAATAATTAATTATTGAAATCATTTTTGTATATTGATAATTAATTTATTATTAATTAATTATTAATTGGTATTAATTGCATTTATTAATTTTTGGTATTGAACATTAATTGGTTGTTAATTAATTATTAATAAGTAATTAATTTAAAAAATGGTATTTATAATTAATTAATTATTAAATATTGTGTAATTGGTAATTAATCTTAACACTTTTTTTTGGTATTAATAATTAATGTATTTTTAATAAAATATTACATTATTATTTTCCCTACTATTGCACTCACTGGAGTGGGAATAGTAATTTTTACCCCTACGCTAAACAACGCTTTTCCTACTGTTGCACTCTTTGGAGTGGGAATAGTAATTTTTACCCCTACGCTATCCAACGCTTTCCCTACTGTTGCACTCTTTGGAGTGGGAATAGTAATTTTTACCCCTACGCTATCCAACGCTTTCCCTACTATTGCACTCACTGGAGTGGGAATAGTAATTTTTACCCCTATGCTATCCAACGCTTTCCCTACAGTTGCACTTACTGGAGTGGGAATAGTAAATTTTACCCTCCCGCTATCCAACGCTTTCCCTACTGTTGCACTCTCTGGAGTGGGAATAGTAATTTTTACCCCTAAGCTATCCAACGCGTTCCCTACTGGTGCACTCTCGGGAGTGGGAATAGTAATTTTTACCCCTACTCTATCCAATGCTTTCCCTATTATTGCACTCTCTGGAGTGGGAATAGTAGTTTTTACCCCTACGCTAAACAACGTTTTCCCTACTATTGCACTCACTGGAGTGGGAATAATAATTTTTACCCCTACGCTATCCAACACTTTCCCTACTGTTGCACTCTTTGGAGTGGGAATAGTAATTTTTACCCCTACGCTATCCAACACTTTCCCTACTGTTGCACTCACTGGAGTGGGAATAGTAAATTTTACCCTCCCGCTATCCAACGCTTTCCCTACTGTTGCACTCTCGGGAGTGGGAATAGTAATTTTTACCCCTACTCTATCCAATGCTTTCCCTATTATTGCACTCTCTGGAGTGGGAATAGTAATTTTTACCCTCCCGCTATCCAACGCTTTCCCTTCTGTTGCACTCTCTGGAGTGGGAATAGTAATGTTTACCCTCCCGCTATCCATCGCTTTCCCTACTATTGCACTTACTGGAGTGGTAATAGTAAATTTTACCCGCCCGCTATCCTACGCAAAAAATATTGAATATTTTTAATTAATACTACGTTAATATATATGTATTAATTTTTTTTTTACTTACATTAATTATTTATTAATGTTAAAGTTATTTAAGTATTTTTAAGTATGCTTCAGTTAATTATATGTATTATTTTATTGATTTTACATTACTTTTAAGACATTTAAAAAATTCGATATTTTGACTAACTATATTTTTTACAACGATATTTTGGATTCTATATTTTTGAACTTACCTGTTTGGAGATAGGCATTCGATATTTTGGCATTCTATATTTTTTCCTCTATATTTTGGTAGGTCGATATTCTCCTTCTCGATATTTTGTCAGTGATCTCTTTCTAGATCAGACATCATGTTATTAACAGTCTCAAAGACCCAATCATCAGAATAAGTGCTGGAGGTAATAAAGTCACTTAATGAAATCTTAAATAAGTGTGGAATCTTCAAAAATTCAGATGGGCCGAATATATCATAATCCGTTTTGTCCCAAACTATACCATCTTGTATAGGAACGGCTGTGATGTTCACTGCTGACAAGTCTCTTGCTTCACGAAGGGATGATTTGTGTGGTTTCAAAAGTAAGTTCACATTTTTACTTTCTGCGTCCAAGTGAATATATCTTCCATTTATCAACATGCTCAGAGTCATTACTAAAGCTAGCTAAAGCAGAAAGAAAAGTATTCCAGAAATAATCCATAGTTCAATCCATGGTGAAACCAGATAAGTCTTTTTCAGGAGATGAAAAAAGTCTTGTGCTCGTTCTTTGAAAGTTCTTTTGGCTGGCGTCGTTTCCGGTTCACTGGGATCCTCAGAAAACATATCAAAGTTAATGAAATAGCTAGAGGCAGTTCTGTCACTGGTTGAAATTGCATCTAGATTCGTTGAAACCACTGGCACCAGTTGATCACGTGCTACGTTGGTGTAGACAGGTGTATCAGGATGAACTGTTATTTGGATTCGAGAGGAATGAGTTCCATAGCATTGTTGCTTAGTCCTTCATTTCTTACTGCTGAATTCTCAATGGTGATGAGTCTTTCAGTTTGAACCTCTTGGATAGTAGCTAGAGGAGTGCGTCTGCTACTTGGTCGGAGTCCACAAGGCCTACTGCTTAGTATTGGCCACATAGTTTGGTTTGATGAGGTTGATCGACACAAATCTTTTCTCCTTTTTTCCAGCAAGGGGCGGCAGAAGTACTGTTCTTGTTCCGTGGATGGCTAGGACAGGTACTGGTTGTCTGTAAGAAGGCTCAGATCCTTTGGGATCCAGACAGGCTTTGCTGGGATGGCTGGAATTTCCCCAGTGGTGGTTGGCTTCAGGAACACGTTGCTTTGTTTCGATCTTAGTTCATTTAAGTCCTGTAAAACAGCCAAACGATCTTTGATATCAAATAGTTTATTTTCCACCACTGTGCCTTTACATTAGAGATCAGGAACCCACATTCTTGTCCCAAATAGGACTTCATATGGAGTGACACCCCCTAGAGAACTTCTTGGCAAATTGTTTAATGAGCTTTGGACCCCATAAAGCTGTTTGACTCACCCATCACCCGAACATAATACCCTAGCTGTTATAGACAGATTTATGTCCCGGTTTTTCATTTCCACAACAGAATTTCCCTCAGGATGAAACGGAGAGGAGTACCGCAATGCAACGCCCAAACTGCCCATGGCTTCTTTGTAAGCCCGAGAGCTAAACGCAGGGCCCTGGTCAGAGTGTAGTGTGCCTATTGCGTAAGTGCCGATAAAGACTCGCAAATCTTTTATAACAGTTTGAGCGTCAGCTGAGCGCTGAGGCCACATCCATAGGAACCTTGAGCATGAATCCACTGCGACCATGATATATTTATAGTTACCATCCCTTTGCAAGGGACCGCAGTGATCCAGGTAAACACAAGCTAATGGTTTATCTGAAATTAACAGGGGTGTCTGCGCAGGACGTTTCACTGTAGAGACTGTCATCTGTTGGCATAGTTCACATTCCAAAACATAGTTTTTGGTCTGTTTCCTAATGCCCGGCCACCAATCTCTCTGTTTTAATAACAATACTGTGGCAGAAACACCTGCATGGGCAGAGGCTATCCCTTCATGTGCTGCTAGGAACAGTCCTAATCTACGTTCCATGTTTGGAATTACCCTATCCCCCACTCCAGGGATTCGAGCAAACGGAACGTTGTTCGCATCAATTACATACGAGGGGAAATTTTTTAGGTAACGCTGCACCACTGCCTTTGCTTGATGCATTGACATCCAACAATATCTCACTGTCTATTCTCGTTTTTGAGTGATCACAGCTACGGAAGCCGTTTGCACAGCCCCCTTCGCGCCTTCGTGAGCCAATGAATTCAGTGAAACGTGAACGCCATCACGTTGATGACTCAGCGTGTATATCACGTGAGTGTTTTGTAGTCCGTTTCACAACTGAACTACTTGTTCCCAAAGCGTTTTATGCTTGATTGTGCCTCCTTTTGCGTCTTTGAAACCATTTTGAAGCCAATTCTGTAAATATTCATTGTATGATTGAACACAGTAAAAAGAATCGCACACTATAAGTGTGGGGAATTTGCGATCCGTATTTTCAAGTGCCAATTTAAATACTTGTAGTTCAGCTCGCTGAGCTGTACAATCTCCTAGAGATTGTGTTTTAGTGACCATTGGTCGGAATTTACCATCGCGCATGCGACCTTTAATGATTGCTCACGCTGCACTGTAAGCTTGCTTACTTTCCGTAGCGAGTTGTGCTGATCTGTCAGTATAAATTATAAATTCATACTGATCAAGAGGCAGAATCTCAGTAGGCAGAGGACATTCATGTTCATATTGCAGGAATGCTTGTGTTTTTAAATAAGGATCAAAAATATATTCAACATCTGTTACAGCAAGAGAATTAACCCGTTGTATCTATCTTGGATGTAAAGCTTTTGCATTTGGAATGCTCGCTTTTGTAACTGCCTCTAAGGCTGGCACTAGAGTCACGACAATAATGCTTTTCCCCTGACCTAGAGCTCTTTCTTTTGCTACAGCGGTTTGAACTGCTGTTAGACTTTTTTCTGTTGAAGTGAGGCACATTTCCGCTTGTGTATACAAATGTGATTTTTATGCAATTGGTACTTTTTCACCTTCATTAAAAGTTAAGTAGGTGAATCCGCATTGACCCGAAATTATCGGGATCACTAAATTGCGTGTATTTACATGTGTTTGTAAGTGATTTGTTGCTAACATATCAGCTTGAAGTGATCGCAGGATATCTGTGTGTTCCTGTGTCCAATTTTTGATTTTGAAATCAGGTTTGATTAATTCGTAGAGAGGTTTAACTCTTTCTGCGTAATTTAGAATGTAAGTTCTTCCAAAATTCAGGAAACCTAGAATCGACTGTAAGTTATTCAGCGTTTTTGGAGGTTGGAGCAGCGCACAGTTTTCTAAAAAGTTAGCTGCCAGGCTTTTGCCTTCACTTGAAAGCTCATATCCTAGGAAAAGGACATTGAGATGGGCAATTCTGGATTTTTAAAAGTTGAATTTATAGCCCTCAGAGGCGAAGCCCAGTATATTGGTATTCACCCTGTTCAAGTGCCTATCCAGGTCATCGTCTGTCAGATAGATGTCATCGAAATATGACAATGCCCCGTCATCATAAATTTGTAGTAACTCTGTTACTCTTGCTGAGAATAACCCTGGGCTGTTCTTGAGCCCTTGAGGGAGTCGACAAAAGTGATGCTGGGTCCCGATAATTGAGAAAGCTGTCATGTACCTACTTTCAGGTGCTATGTTTTGACAAAATAAACCATTTGAAATGTCAAATGTGGTTTTATATTTTTTACGCACAATGTTATTCATTAATGCTGTACTGTGTGCATTTTGCACTGCAAATGTCTTAGAACAAGTGTTCAGGTGTCTGTAATCCAAAACTAGGGAATATGTATTGTCTGGTTTGGAAACAGGAAACAAAGGATTGTTCATTGATGAGGTGCATGTTTTAATCATCCCTTGGTATTCAAGTTGATCTAAGATCTCGATGACCTGATTTTTAGCTTCTTGCTTAATTGGGTACTGCCTTTGTGCAGTAGGTTGATTGTTTTTATCTGTATCTTGTGGTGAGGTGAGTCCTCATCCCATCCTACATGATTTTTGTATAATGCTGGGGCCTGGGCAACTGCCCATTTCCTGGCATATGTACATTTTAAATGTATTGGAACATGGTTGGAGAAGGCTGACATAATAATGTCTTCGCCATGTGGGCACTGCCTGTCAAATTCTGGTGGCCTGTCCTGTTCTGCTAGAAGTGTATCATAACCCTTTATAAGTTCCTCCCAAACGAGTGCTCTCACTTTTCTTGGTATGTCTCCCTCCATCCAGAGTGTTATTTCATATAACCTTTGTGGAGTACTAACCCAGGTGTCTACAATCTCAACTGTGATGTACTCATTCAAGTCCACTATCTCCAGAAGTTCCTTCAGGTTGTGGCGCGCTACTGTTACGTCTGCTGCGCTGTCCAGCATTGTCTGAGCCCATTCTCCGTTCTTGAGTTGTGTTCTGAGAATTCTCGGCATGCCTGATCTTCAGACCTGCTACCTTCTTTTTAGTGAATTGAGGTTTTGGTTTGTTTTACTGAACATGTTGTTCGTCTTTGGACTTTACGCGTTCTTCTTTGTGATCTGACTGTACTCTTCTTTCGGATGTCTGTGACGATATCTAAAAGGTACGAGAGGAACATGTATCAGTATTTTGATACCTGTCAGGTTTTCTCAAATTGTACCTATTCCTGAGGTTATACCTCCTTTCAGAGGACTCCTTTTGAGGAGACCTACCTTGGGATTGAGAATGTTTCTCTTTTGAATGTTGTTTGTTATTTTCCCACTTCTTTTTAGAAGATGTAGGATTGTGTTTAATAGAGTCCTTCTCAAGACCTTCAGACAGTTGTGGTTTAACTCATTTTCCACCCAAACTATCTCTGCCTAATTCTTCATAGGATTTTTCTATTATTCTGGGTAGTTCTTGTTGATGTTCTGTTACATCAAATTCCCTTAAGGGTTGGCGGATCGCCACTGATACTGCCCCCTCTTTAATATTAGATAATGTTATTGTTGTGACCTGGTCGAAATTTTTTAGTAATTTCATACCTAAATTCAGAGCAGGCTCTGCCCTGTATTCATTTTGAATTTGTTTCAGGACATCAGGTAACACCGCAATAGACGAAACACCATGTGTTTTAGTATAGATGGCAGCAAAGACTGTGCCCCAGGTGCAGTCTTCCAGATGTGGTGTGATCTCCATTGGTAAACAGATTGTTAGGATTCTGTGTTTCTCATAAGGGCTAGTATTAGGAAATACGGCTTCGATTTGTGTTATTTTTTGAGCTATCCAGAATGGAATTTGTTCACGTTTTGTGGACATTTTACCCATGACTGCGTGTTAAGTCTGTGAAGTAATTTTTTGTGTATTCCCCTGGTGAGGGGTTTGATTTGGAATGGTTAATGGTGGTTGGACTGTGAAAGTCCGCATGACATATTGGACAAACTGTAAATTTGTATTAACTCTTCGAGTTGAGTGAGTAATTCATCGTCTGACATCTCTTCGATGTCAGGATGAGGTGTGAAGCCGGCTAAAATCGTCCATGTTGCTCCTGGTCTACCTAGTGGACCTAGTCTGGTAATGTGATTGTAATGTTTTAGGGTGCCTTTAAACCAGAGATTATGCTCCTGGTATGTGAGTGGAATTTCAACATCCTCAAAAGGAATATATTCCTCAGGTGGTTCATCTTCTTTATACAAGTGAAACACTTTTGTTACTGGATTTGATTCTGGGAATACTATCCATGAATAGAATACCTCTGTCTGAAAAGATTTGTGTGCTTCTATCACGAAAACTGCTCTACCACCTCTTGGTTTTAGGCCATGTTTTATAAGTTTTAGAGTGATGGCTCTCCTTAAATTTGGATGGATGTTTAAACACCCTTATCGGTTTCATGTAAACCTGTAAGATTAAAAGCTGTAACGACTTGGTCGGTCACAGCCTCACCGGTCACGGTATTATTATCCTCGTTTTGGGATATTGTGTCTGAAAAATATAGAACAAGTTTCAAGTGAACAAAAATAAGGTGCACAATATTTTGGAAAACTGTATCCTTCAACGTTGAACAAACCAAACAGCTAATACATAGGATTTTCATCCTACTCAGCTATGGCGGATATTAACCCTACCCACTCCAGACATCTTATGGAGTATTATGAGTAATGGTCTCTGAGAAAAGCACAACTGAGTTACTTCAGTATCTAGCATTAATTTAGTGCCTTACTAAACACGTTGGGCGCCATGTAGTGTAGTTCCTATTTCCCTTATAGGCTCTGCGCTTTGGAATAATATACACTATAGTTGTGGCATAGGACTGAGGTCAGTATGCCTCTATCAAGTACATTAAACTTAATTACTTTGTGTGCCAGCTAACTCAGAGGCCACTAGAAACTCCTTAAATAAACAAGAAGGGAGTAGTTTCTGTCAACCGCATAAACATGACAACTTTGTTTCCCTTAGAATCTGAACATGTCTCAGAATTGTGGAAACAACAGATAAAAGTTTCACTCAGTCAATCGTGCATGCTTAGTTTCTTCAGAGTTACACAGAAATAGATAGACGGCGTTTCAATAAAAAGGGTTTATTGAACAGTCTTGTTTCTTGTGTAAGATATATGAGCTGTTACAATCGCAAGACAATATGCGAGATATAATACGTACAGCGTAAGCAGTAAGAAGAAATAACACTGCAATAGCATTGTCTTCTAGCTATGACATATGTTCATATACACATACATAAATAACATAGGCTAAAAAGTGGATACTCGTCTGATGCTTCTAAATAGTTCTACCCCAGTGTACCTAACCTAAGTGTAGTACAAGATAAGAAGTAGGTGCTGTATTCTGACTCCCGCGAAGGGAGTCAGAACACTGGAAGCTGGATTCTCTGTGAGCAGGGATGACAGCGTCTGGTCAGTGCGTCAGGCGGGGACACGAATTCCTTCTGAACTTGCCGTGGCGAGCCGTATCGAGCTGTGCAGCCGAGCCGTGGTTTGCCATGGTAAGGGAAGGTATATTTATACCTGGAAGGTGCTTAGGAATGTTAGCATTGACATAAAGACGGGCAGAGGAAGATGTCATGAATGAACCCCTAAGGAATAGTAGTTCATGCATAATAGATGAGTTCTTGGAGAAATCAATAATCCTGGCTAGGGAAAGTCCCAAAGGCTTAAGGGTCTGGTTTCTAAGAACTCGTTGTGACGTTGGGATGGACGGATGTAGGTGACCATGTCTGTATTTGGATAGCATGGCTAATGCCTAAATAAGGACTTGGATTCTACGCCTAAATAAGGGCAATGATTTAGGAAAACCTATATACGGACATCTAAATCGAAACACAACAGCCCTACTACACACCAGGCATGAAAGAGACATCAGAATAGGGCAGAGTCTTAGAACAATGTCTGTCCAAGGATAGGTAGTAGTAGTGTACACTATGGGCTGATTCACAAAGGAAAAGTTACACTTTTCTTGTAAGTTTAGTCTTGCAGTATAACTGTACTCCCAGTTACTTTACGAGTAGTAACTTACTAGTAGTAACACTTGTTAAAATAATAGGAGTTACTTACTATTCACAAATTTACTGCTCGTAAAGGTATTGATGGAAAAGTTACTAGTTTCACAAAGTAACACCGCAAGGGTAAAGTAACATCAAAAGTGTAACTTTATAATTGTGAATCATGCCTTGTGTCTCTTGCACAATCTATGCAAAATGGAGTAACCTCATCCTGAGTCCTGGCTTGAGGTTTCTGTAAGTCTAATTCTAATCATTTAAATAAATGCAATACAAGCTCTGCAGATTGCTTGCTAGTTGTTGTTTGTTGGATCTTTTTGTGTTGGTGGTCACAGTCTTGGAGTATCCACTAACTCTGTGTTTTCTTTCCCTCTAGTTGCCGGTGACCCCATCCCCTGGGTCCAATAATTGAAACTTAAAGGACAGGAGCACAAAACCCACTCCCTGGGCAAATTTCGGACCCAGGGCCCAGTGCATTTTTGGGAGGGAGAGGCATACGCCCCCCCCAATTTTGCTTTTGGTCCTAGGGACTCCATTTCTTAGTAACTGGCACTATAGGTTTGGGGAAGGGGGCCCGGCCTGGCCACAAAAGGGTGGGTGCCCTGGTGCCCTTCCAGTGTGCCGACCATACTGTCTTTGGTGGAACACACAGGGCATTGCTCCCGCCTGCAGGGGGCAGCTAAAACATACTGCTCCCTGTGGGTGTGAGCAATATTTTTCCCTGCCCACATCACTGCAGGCAAGGAAACAGATCTAAAGTCTGCTCTCAGCGGGCAAGAACATTTTTCAAATTCCCACCTGCTGAGGGCAGACATTGTGTTTTCTCCCGCTTTGCTGGAGTTTTGAAAATGCTCCCACCAAGCGAAAGCAAACACAGGTTTCCCTGTCCACACCAGGGCCTTTAAGGAAACCAATATGACCTGGGGGTAGGCACCCCGGGACATAGCATATGAGCCATCCCTGGGGGATGGAATCTCCAGGGCCATTAATGCCTCAGGGAAGGGGGCTATGTGGTCCCCTCCCCTTTGCATAAACAGTCAGGCTCCAGTGGATGGCGTTCCTTGGGACTGAACGTGGCCCAGAGAGGGGGGCAGCGTGCCCTCTTTACAGCATGGCCGGGCCTCAGGGGATGGGGTCACCGTGGCTGAAATCGGCCCATAGGAGGGGGGCTGCATGCCCACTCCCCTTTCACTGTGTGGTCAGGCCCTGGGAGATGTTATAATAAATGTATTTTGAATGGCGCTTTATAAAAAGAGTGACCGGAAGCACAGACGGCAATCGACAGGCAGCAGACTTATACTGTGATTAATGTCTCCCTGAATAGGAGCGTTTTGAGTTGTTTTCTAAATGTGAGAAGGACCGGTTCCCTACGAAGATGCTCAGGTAAATTGTTCCATATTTGTGGAAGCATGACAGAGAACGCTCTACCCCCTTTGGAGTTGGTGATATACCGGGGAGGGACTAAACGGCAAGCCTCAGATGATCGCAGCGTCCAGCCAGGAACATAGTTCTCCAGGCGTTCTTTTATGTACACTGGTGCTTGGCCATAAATTGCTTTATGGGCAATACATAGGCCTTTAAAATGAGCTCTCTGTCTGATTGCTAGCCAGCGCAATTTGTGTAGAAGGGGGGTAGCACGAGTCTTTCTAGAAAGTCTATAGATGAGCCTGGCCGTATCATTCTGCACTACCTGCAGTCTCTTAATAAGTTTCTGGGGGAGCCCAATGTAACAGGCATTCCCATAATCAAAACCAAGGTGTGCAGTTCCTCAAGGGAAGGGGAGGAAGGGCAAGGGGAGAGACAGGTCTCTTATAGAATGCCCTCACACACCTAGCAAGGTGTCATGCTTCATCATGGGGCTGTGCTCCTCGTCGGGCCGGCGCTGCAATGTCCGACGGGCTCCCACGTAGGGGCTCTTTTTCGGAGATCTTTTAAGAGACAGCCGTATAGGTGCGTGGGGGTAAGTGCAACAAGTGTAGTGAGTAAGGGTGTAGTGGATTAAAATAGGTTTGGTATTGCCAACAAGGAGCAATTTTATTCTAGTGGTATACCAACCTAGTTAAAATAAGTGGACCCTGTCGGGATAATAATGATCCACATGGGTGTATCAAAAGGTCGACATGTTTCTTGTCGAAAGGCCCCTAGCGGGTCGGTGGCAATTCTTCAGGACCGTGGTGAGAAGGTGCTCTAAATAGTCTCTACTACAGTGGTAGGTGAAAGTAACATTTGTACGTCACCAGAAGGGGTCCATGGGGACCCAACGGAGTGGGGGACCCACAGTTGCGAGACCTGAAAGGGAAAAGGGGAGAACACACGGAACACAACACGGAACAAAACATAGGCAAATTAATGAAACGTAGTTGATGAAAAATACGATTACAGAGGTGTAATGCATGCAACGCTAGCTATGCGTTAAGTGAGCATCTCGTGTGGGGTTCCCAGTGAGAAGTCAAACACTCTGCAAAAACATAACGTGCCCCGGGATGGGAAGACAAAATAACTTAATCGTAGATCAATGGTATAGATATTTGGATTATAGTGACAATAGGGAGCTTCGAGACACGGAAAGGGAGCCTTACTAGTAGCGGAAAACGAGCATAACTCGCGGGAAGGCTGCCGCCTCCAACCATGGGGTCGCGGAAGGCTGCGGTAGCTGTAATGGGGAATTGCAGGCACTAGAGTGCAAAATTTCACAAGTGCCAATGAACACGTGTAGTAAGAACTCTAAGGAGAGTAAACTCACCCCCTGGGGTTGAGCGGTTGCTGTACGGGTTGGCTTAACAAGCAAAATTATTGCTCGCCCTGACGAGGAAAGAAAGCGAAGAATTAGCAAAAAATTAGACTAAGGTAGCCCTCCATGGCGTCTTACCAGTAGAACAAGGTTGCTTGAAGTGTGTTCCCATAATCCAGCCTTGAGATGACAGTAGCAGATACAATTGCCTGTAATGAGGCAGTTGACAGAAGGGGGGCAAGTTTCCTCAGCTGCCTCATCAACCCTATACAGGATCCCACCAGCGAGGTGACCTGGCTGGACATGGACAATTTTTATACCCAGGCTTTTTACAACCGGGGCTGGTGTGGGGGCAGTACCCAGTTCCGGTGGCCAGAAAAGATCACACCAAGGGCTAGTTTTAGTTGGGATGACAAGCACTTTGGTCTTATCCGGATTTATTTTCAGAGAATTGGCCATCATCCAGTTTACTGGGGTCTTCTTGGCTAAAACCAGCCTGGGGAAGGGGGCCACATTCCCTTCTCCCCTTATACTATGTGGCCGGGCCCCATGGGGATAGGTTTCCAGGGGCCAAAATCAGCCTGGGAAGGGGGGCCAAGTGCACCCCTTTCCCCAAATTATGAATATCTGTTCCACCTGGGACATGGCTCACCCGGGGGGCTTGAAAAAAAACATCTCAGGAGACTGCAGATCCACAGTGAATTTGCAGCGAAATGAAAACACATTTATGGCCCCAGGCGGGCTCAGAGTTGGACTTCCACGGGATCGAGCGCTTTTTATTGGCTGCCAGCAACATGAGAAAAATGCCAATACAGGACTTGGGGACTAAGTCTCTTGTCCTGAAGTTGAAAAAATACCCTAGACCCTGTCGGGGGGGGCAGAGGCGACCCCCCCTCAGGCCAAAATAAAAAAATATGTGTTTTTTGCCGAGATCTCCCTGGACTTCAGCAAGATCATGGCAAAAACTTTTAAAAAATGGACAGAAATTTTATTCCAGTAGGTAGGGGCATGGGTAGAGTCCCCTTTTTATTAGTTTGGACCTGGACCAACAGGGCTAAACAAGGATTAAGGAGAAGGACTGCTCGCACCCCCTACCCTTAAAATATGTCCCTAGGGGTGGGGTTGCTGGGGTCCAGGAAAGGTCAGGGAGGGAGGGAGGTTGCATGCCCCCTCCCCTGTTTCATTGTATTTGCCCAGGCTAGGCCCATGGCCAAACCCCAGCTGCACATGACCTCATTTAGCTGCCTGCGAGGGTTTGTCCACAGGCCTCTGCTGTCATCCTCACAGCATGGGGTTGGCTGCCTGTGGGGGCGTTGGAAGCAGGGCCTGGCCATAGGCCAAGGCCTGTGGTTAACTCCACACCATGCACAGCTGAAAGATGTGTGAGGCTGGGTTTGGATTTACATTTGGTAACACTATATTACTTTAAGTTAAAAAAAACATAGAAATTCACTGAAAAAAAGAAGGTTAACGTAACGTTATAATTAGGTGTGATAAAAAGATCAATTTCTGGTTTTTTTTAAACTAAGAAATTCACTGAAAAAAAGTTAAAGTAACGTTATAGATAGGTGTGAAAAAAAGATCTGTTTTCATTTAAATAAAAACCATAGAAATTCACTACAAAAACTAAAGTTAGCATAACATTATAGATAAGTGTGATAAAAAAAAACATTTTTCTTTTTTTTTAAACCTTAGAAATTCACTGAAAAAATGAAAGGTTAAAGTGACGGTATAGTTAGGTGAAAATGTCAGTGACAACATTAACATTCTGAACTCAAGAAACCACACAAATTCCCGAGTTATACAGAGCTAACTATAACTTGCAGTCCTACTGTGCACTGCTTATGACCTCACATATGACATCATGCATGACATAATTTATGACATAACTGATGACATCTCAAATGACATCATTGATGAAATCACTGATGACATCGTCCAATAAGTGTGTTAGTTCACTCTGTACCACACTGTTTGCAGACAATGAAAGATTAATGAGACATATTCCCCGAACTATAACTTCACTTTAACCTTTGGTTTTTTCAGTGAATATATATATATAAACTTGACTTACCTGTGATGATGCTGCTTGAAAAAGTAGCTAATTAATATTAGAATTTTTAGGGGATGCAGGTGTCGCTGCCTGCTTCTGCCATTCGGGACCGGGAGGGAGTCGGACTGGGATGGGAAGGGAAACAAGTACAGGTCAGGAAAGAAAAATAACTACAAAAAAGTCACAAAAAACACACACAGAAATGTAAATACACACAGGGACAATCAGAAAGTAATTAGGTAAAACAAAGGTGAAAATGATTAAGAAAAGTGATCAGAAGGGGTGGATTGGATGGGATGGAGCACAACAAAGTCAGAAGAAAATAACAGGAGCAGCCTAGAAAAAACAACATTTCCGCATGTATGCTCATTGCACGGAGTCATTTGTAGTGATTTTTCAGCATGGAGAGTGCTACTGTGCTAAATCGCAGTTTATGCAGTGAGATGTGCATTTTATGCAGGTTCACTGAACTCTGCTGAATCAGGAGTTTGTATGTATCTCCGTGAAACTCCCCAGAGTGAAATTCCACGAGTTCCAACTAGGCCTTAATTTTATCAGGCAGATGGGGAACTTTTTGCCCCAAAATTATTAGACATATACAACGAGGCCAAGCAAGTTGGGAAACTCAGGGCACCATGAAAGTGGTGATAGTGGTGATGATTTGCATAATAGGGACTCCCCTCAGATATAGTTCTGTAGATCTTTATCAATGATAAATGCAGATGCCAAAATATTGACTTAAGTATTGGCTAACAGATAAATGCAGGTGATGCGACCCCTAGAACACAAGGATCAATGTGGGTTTACTCCTAAGTGTAGCACAAACCTTAATTTAAGATGGGTGAGTCATGTTGTACATGCACTAAAAGACACTGATATGGGTTGGCTAAAGTTGTGCTTGATATATTAAAAGTGTGATCTATGCCTAAAACACTTCTGAAGATGAGCTTTGGCCCTAAGTTCAGGAGATAGATCAAGCTGCTGTACACAGAACCTGTAGCCATGGTGAAATCTGGAGTCATAATGTCAGAACAGTGGATGATAGAGAGAGGAACCTGCTAGGGGTTCCTTTTTTCCCTCAATCACCAATGTTGTTTGCACTAGCAATAGAGACTTTAGCAAGAAGTGTTGAGAGGGTGCAGCATTCCAACCGGAGAGGGTATACACACAATATTCCTGTAAACTGATCATGCTTTGGTATGTGTTTGCATACCAAGTACATTTGTGCCTGTTCTGATGCAGGAAATATATAGATTGGGGGCAATATCAGGTTTACAGGTTAATAGAGGCAAGACTATAATATTCCCTGTGGACCCTGGAGGGAGAACAAAATGAAGATCTCCTGTAGATATGATTGAAATTGGAAACTGAAAATGTGTCAATATTCGGCATACAAAAGAACATCAATACATGTATCAAATGTATAACATGGACTGTTCGATTCAGGGTCTTCATGACTCTATACAGTTCTGGAACACACTTCCATTGTCCATGAAGGGCAGGATAGCGATTGATAATATTATTTACCTACCCTGATGTTTGTATACTATGCAGCATACTCTTTCCTGCATTTCACGCTCCTCATTAAAATAGCTATAAAGCTTACTCATTTCCCTACTCTGGGTTGGTAAGATGAGCAGAGTCCAACTGGATATATTGAGTAGAGATAGAATTAAGGGAGGACTTGGCCTTCCAGACCTACAATTATAACGTATTACAGCACCTTTACAGGTAACAGCGTTTAGAACGCTGCCATTACATCGCTTGCTATTGCGACTGCGTTGTTAGTACACGATGTAATGACATCGCAAGTGGTTACAACGACTTCCAGTAGAGGGTGCTAAGGTATTGGAAATGATTTCCAACACCTTCCCTACTGTTGTGCAAACTGAAGTAGGAATGGTATAGAATGCTATTCCTAAGTCCATCGCGTCCCCTACTGGAATTCGTTGTATAGACTTGCGATGTAATACATCACGTACTAACAACACGGTCGTTGTAACGGCATGCAATGTATTACATCGCGTTGTAATGTGCCATATTACACATTTACAGCATACATTGATGTGCTGTGAAGAAACAGACTACTTGGAGCAAGGATTGCTTTGAAGATCGCTGGGGGAAAGTTGCTGCCATCCCTCCCTATGAGGGGTGGCTCCTGCCCTCGGGGGGCTTCAGATGTGGTCAGATAAATAGCTAGGATATTGGAGCTGGCCGTTAAAAGAGTACTGAAGTGCCCCATCCTGTGCTACACTATTGAATGTATGGTGGTTGCTGCCATTTAGAAATATAACCTGTGATATGTCAGTGGTGAGATGGAGAGAGGGCTGTCATCACACATTGGAAGAGCCTTATCCAAGCAGGGACTTTATAATGTTTGCAGATGTCCTGGTGGTGTTTGGGGTGCAGCAGGGACAATTATTTTCAGTATGTGACATTGGCTGGCACCGCTAGCATGATCAGGTAGGGAATTATATTTATGTTCATGTTTAGGGTTTTCGTGAAGCGCATAGCTGCCCAGGGGCTTCCCAGCGCTGACGATCGGAGATAACAGGAGGATCGGAGCATTATCCAGGGAACAGCCATGTCTTCAGTTTTTTCCTGAAACCTATTTCATCTGTGAGCATTCTTAGATCTTTGGGCATGAAATTCCATAGCTTTGGCACTAAGTGCGAGAAAGATCTTCCTCCCCATCTAGTTCTCTTTATCGTTCTGGTCTTAATAGGACGATCTGTAGAAGATCTTAGAGATCTTCTGGGCACATATGGTGTGATGAGTGCTCTAAGAGGGGCAGGAACCTTGTCGTTTATGGCTCTGTGTGCTATACATAGCGATTTAAATTTGAACCTGCCCTGGATTGGCAGCCAGTGAAGTAGCCTCAGTGCACCTTTCGCAGATTCATGCCGGGGTATACTTCTAAGTAGCATAGCTGCTGCATTTTGTACCACTTGTAGTCTGTTCACCACGAATTAGGGTGATCCCAAGTAAAGGGAGTTCCCGTAGTCCAGTTGTGACACCACAAAGGACTGTATCACTATTCTCCGGGTCTCCTTGGAAATAAGGCCCAGGATTTTACAGAGCATACGTAGTATTCCAAAACACGTGGCAGCCAATTTCCATGCTTGTGTCTGCATGGAGAGGTTGTGATCCAGCCACATTCCCAGGTTCTTTATGGAATTTTTGTGGCTGGGGGGTATCCCTGTCCTTTTGGCCAGCTAATCTGGCTTGTGGTGGTAAATTATTTCTTAAGAACATTAGTTCAATTTTGTCACTATTCAATTTCAACTTACAGCTGGTCATCCAGTTTGCAACTTTCTCCATGCAAGGAACAACTTGGCTGTAATTTGACTTGGAACCTTCTGGCACTGAGACTCAAGTTAGGTGTCATCGGCATCAATCAATCAATCAATCATAGCATTTGTAAAGTGCACTCTACATACCTGTGAGGGTCTCAAGGCGCGGGGGGGGGGGAAGCTGCTACTGTTCGAAGAGCCAGGTCTTGAGAAGTCTTCTGAAGGTCAGAAGGTCTTCGGTCTGCTGTAGGCGGATGGGGAGGGTGTTCCATGTCTTTGTTGCGAGGTGGGAGAATGATCTGCTGCTGGCGGTCACTCTTCGGATGCGGGGTACGGTGGCGAGGGCACGGTGTGTGGAGTGGAGCTGGCGGGTGGGGGTGTAGAGGCTGAGTCGGCTGTTTAGGTACATGGGTCTGGTGTTGTGGAGTGCCTTGTGTTCATGGGTGAGGAGTTTGAAGGTTATCCTCTTGTTGACAGGGAGCCAATGTAGGTCTCTCAGGTGGGGTGTGATGTGGCTGCGGCGAGGGATGTCAAGGATCAGGAGTGGGGAGGCGTTCTGGATGCGTTGAAGTCGTTTCAGGAGTTTGGCCGGGCCTCCTGCGTAGAGTGCATTTCCGTAGTCCAGTCTACTGCTGACGAGTGCCTGGGTGACCGTCCTTCTTGTTTCGGTGGGGATCCACTTGAAGATCCTGCGAAGCATGTGGTAGGTGTTGAAGCAGGAGTAGGAGACGGCGTTGACCTGTTTCGTCATGGAGAGGGTAGAGTCGAGGATGACCCCTTGGTTGCGTGCGTGGTCGGTGGGTGTTGGGGGTGTTCTTGTGCAGTCGGCCACCAGGAGTCGTCCCAGGCCGAGGGGGTGGATCCGAGGATGAGGACCTCCATCTTGTCCGAGTTCAGCTTCAGTCGGCTGTTCCTCATCCAGTCGGCGACAGCCTTCATTCCTTCGTGGAGGTTGGTTTTGGCAGTGTGGGGTTCCTTGGTGAAGAAGAGGAACAGCTGGGTGTTGTCGGCGTAGGAGATGATGTTGAGGTTGTGCCGTTGTGCGATGTGGGTGAGCGGTGCCATGTAGACGTTGAACAACCTTGGGCTGATTGATGAGCCTTGGGGTATGCTGCAGATGATCCCGGTGGCTTCGGAGCGGAAGGAGGGAGGCGGACACTCTGTGTTCTGCCGGAGAGGAAGGAGGAGGTCCAGTCCAGGGCCTTCTCTTGGATTCCAGTGTCGTAGAGGCGTGTTCGTAGTGTGCGGTGGCAGATCGTGTCGAATGCGGCTGACAGGTCCAGGAGGATGAGGGCCGCGGTTTGTCCGTTGTCTAGCAGGGTCCTGATGTCATCGGTGGTGGTGATGAGGGCAGTTTCAGTGCTGTGGTTGCTGCGGAACCCAGACTGGGACGGGTCCAGGATGCTGTTCTCCACGAGGAAGCTGGTCAGTTGTTTGTTGACGGCCTTTTTGATGATCTTCACCGGGAACGGGAGCAGGGAGATGGGTCGGAAGTTCTTGAGGTCCTTGGGGTCTGCCTTGGGTTCCTTGAGTAAGGCGTTCATCTCTGCGTGCTTCCAGGTCTCCAGGAAGGGCGCTGTCTCAAAGGAGATGTTGATGGTTTTCCGGAGATGGGGTGTGATGGTGCTGCTGGCTTTGTTGAAGATGTGGTGTGGGCAGGGGTCTTCCGGGGATCCGGAGTGGACGGTGTTCATGATCTTGATGGTGTCATCGTCGTTTATGTTGGTCCAGGCGATCAGGCGGTTGGTGCGGGTGGTGGTCGTGGGAGCGGGGGTCTCAATGGTTGCCGGGGTGGTGACGGCGTTGAAGCTGTAGTGGATGTCTGCGATCTTGCGATGGAAGAAGGTGGCCAGCGAGTCGCACAGGTCTTGTGAAGGTGGGATGTCGTTGGTGTCGGAGCTAGGGTTGGAGAGTTCCTTCACGATGTTGAAGAGCTCTTTGCTGTTGTGCGCGTTGTTGTCTAGGCGGTCTTTGAAGGAGGTCCTTTTGGCGGATCTGATGAGGTGGTGGTGTCTGCAGGTGGCGTTCTTGTGGGCTGTGTAGCTTTCCGGTGTTCGTTCACGGATCCAGTTTTTTTTTAGTTTTCGGCAGGTTCGCTTGGAGGCCTGGAGGTCTTCGGTGAACCAGCTAGCTTTCTTGCTGGTGTGGGTGTTGGAGGGCTTCTTGAGCGGGCGAGGGTGTTGGCGCAGTCGTTGATCTACTGTCGGAGGTTGCGAGCTGCGGTGTCGGGGTTGGTCGGATCTGCGGGTGGGCACCGGGCGAGGGTGGTGGAAAGCTGGTCTTCGGTGACTTTGCTACAGTAGTGACGTGGCATCTGTTGGGTGTGGTCGTGGGTTTCCGGAAGGTGAAGTGGATGCAGAGGTGATCGGTCCAGTGGAGCTCGGTGGTGTGGTTGAAGGAGACGTGGGAGCTTGCGGAGAAGAAGGGGTCAAGCGTGTGGCCGGCGGAGTGGGTGGGTGTAGTGACGAGTTGTCTGAGTCCAAGGATGGCGAGGTTGGCGATCAGGGTGGAGGAGTTGGTGTCGTTGTTGTTCTCGAGGTGGAAGTTCAGGTCCCCGAGGAGGATGTAGTCCGTGGAGGTGAGGGCGTGTGTGCTGAAGAGGTCGGTGATGGAGTCACTGAACTGTGCTCGTGGTCTGGGGGGTCTGTAGATGAGGGTTCCTCTGAGTGGTGTTGGGATCGGTGTGGATCTGGACGTGCAGGTGCTTGGCAGTGCTGAGGGTGTCGTCGGTGTTGGTTGAGACTTTTAGAGTGTTCCTGTGGACGATGGCGATTCCTCCTCCTACTCCATTGGTGCGGTCCCTGCGGATTATCTTATAGCCTTCCGGGATGGCTATGGCGATGTCGGGTGCCGAGGAGGGGTTCAGCCAGGTCTCCGTCAGGAAGGTAACGTCTGGGGTGTTGGAGTTCAGTAGGTCCCACGGTGTGTTTGCATGCAGAGCGGGTGTTGAGAAGGATGCATCTGAGGTGGGTGGGTTCTTTGGTAGGTGAGTTGGTGGGCCGGATGCTGGTGAAGCTGCTTTTCCGGCAGGAGAAGGGTCCTTGGGTGCGCTTCGGGCGGCCAGGCAGCAGGTGTGTGATCGTCCGGCGTTGAGTGCTTGGAGGGTGCTGGAGTCGTAGCAGAGGCGGGCGTCGTGGTGTTCGCGGGGGCCAGGGGTCCTGGGTGTGGTCCAGGCATGGACGGGTTGCCTTAGGCGCGCCAGCTGCGGGCGGCCGTGCAGCGGCCGCCATATATGGAGAGGTGGGAGGGAGGAGCAGCTGGCAGGCGGGAGGCGGGAGGTAGGGGCAGTGAATGGGCAGTCAGGGGGGTGGGGCCACAGGGGACGCAGCGCTGGGAACGGGAGCAGTGAACGACATGGAAGGCAAGGGCACAGAATCACGGGGGTCACAGAAGGAAAACAGGCACAGAATCACGGGGGTCACAGAAGGAAAATGGGCACAGAATCACGGGAGTCACGGCAGGAAAACGGGCACAGAATCACGGGGGTCACAGAAGGGAAACGGGCACAGAATCACGGGAGTCACAGAAGGAAAACCGGGCACAGAATCACGGGGGTGATGATGGGAACAGAAGGAAAGAAGGGTACAGGAGAAAATACAGGCACAGGGGGAAGACAGACAACAGCAGTTACAGACAACAAAAAAGAAAACGATAAGGGCAGTACAATGAATGACACCGACAATAGGACAGACCTAAGGCCTACCACTGTTCACCAGGGATGAGGTGCAGGTGGTAGCCTGCGGCTGGAGGAGGGCCTCAACTTTCCTCAGCAGCGGCAGCTGGGGCAGGGACAGGACGCACAGGCGGTGCTGTGCGGAGGGAGAGCGACCTACCGTACAAGACATAGGATACGATTGATAGGCAGAATTCCTTGATGATCTTGGCCAGAGGTTGCATGTATAGACTGATTAGAGTGGGACTAAGGGTGGAGCCCTGTGGTACTCTGCATGCAATATCTAGAACATGTGAGTAATGTCCACATTCCGTTATCTGGATCTGTTTTTTAGGAATGACACTATCCAACTTAGGGCGCTGTTTTCTCCAGCCCGTGAATCAGTGTCTTGTGGTCCACCGTTTCAAAGGCTGAACTAAGGTCAAGCAGCAGGATTGCAGCAGAACCTCCATGGTCAACGATCCCCTTGAGTTCCTCTGTGACCAACAGCAAGTCTGACTCGGTGCTGTGCCGTGGTCTAAACCCCATTTGGGTCTGGTGTAGCACCTTGTTCTTCTCTAGGAATTGGTACAGTGCCTGGTTGGCATGTTTTTCTGAAATGTTTCCTAGAATAGGTAGGAGTGAGATGGGATGGTAATTCCCTATGTCTGTTTGGTCTAGGTGTTTTTTTTTACTAGGGGTTGGACTATGGTATGCTTCCAAGCTTTTGGAACTCTTCCTTGGGTGAGGGATAGTGTTAACAAATCTGTGGCCCTGGTGAGATTGGCATCCCCACCCTGAAATAAGATGCGTGGGGGAATTGGTTCGTGGGGATAGCCTGATTTAATGTTTTGTAGGATCAGGCTTGAGGTTTCCTTACTTAACACTGGAAAGTGCGTTAGTGCTAGTCCTGCAGCCTTACCCGAGGGGTTCATGATTCCCATGGGTAGTTCTGTGTTGTCTTTATTTCCTTGCATGGAGTTGTAGATATTTTCTACTTTCTTTTTTAAGAAGACTGCGAGGTCGTTACATCTCTCCTTTGATGAGGTTTGTAGAGATACTTCTTGTTCTATGGATGTGAGGGGTCTGACCATCCTTGAAGAGTTCTCTAGTGAATGTGTGACAGAGTTTATTTTTTCCTGGAAATGCCTGGCTTGGTCTAATTTAATTTCATTGTGGTAAAGTCTGACTGCTTTCTTGTAATGGCCCTTGATGATTGGGTCATATGCTTTCCGCCAGTTCCTTTTAATTTTTTTTGCATGCTTTTTTCAGAGATGTAAGATGGTTGTTAAACCTTGCTGCTTTTCCCTGTGTGTGTTTGGTCCCTGTCCTCGCTTTGTGACTTTTTCTGTAGCTTCATTGAGCCATTCAGCCCCCCGCTTGCCTGCGTCTTCTACATCCCCTGTCTGGACCGGGATATTCCCTTCTAGGGACTTGATCATGCTGTCTGGTCTGATTCTAGGCCACTTCTTACTTGGCTTTGGGGCATTTATTCCTATATTTTGTGTTTGTATTTTGGCCAGAGTAAAAGGAATAAGAAATAAGGCATTGCCACAGGCACCAGCTGAGCCAGCAACACTGGAACTGTTGGAATTGGGGCAATGCAGGAGGACAATTTCCCATATTTATAAGGCTCTGCTGCGCATCAGACAAGAGAAACTGCTGGCAGCTAGGCAGCAGTGGGATGCAGATATGCGCACCTCTAAAGGATGCTGAGTGGGGAATAGCGTGGGCACAGATGCAGGAGGTGTCCAGTAATGTACTGTTCAAAATAATACATTTTAATTGGCTGCACCCTACATATTTGACGCTCGTTAAACTGAGCAAGATATATACTGATTGGACCCTGAGGTATCCATGGTGCCAGAGCAAGAAGCAGGATTTCTGAATATAACTTGGTCATGTCCTGAATTGTGATTGTACTGAAAGGTTATATTAGATGGGTTGAAAAGGATCATAAACTTAAACCACCAACGTACAGTAAAGCAATGTGTCTGGGTATCATACACAGGTCCATGATCAAAAAAACACAGCACAAGTTTTCAAGTTTGAGAGTGCTGTTGGCGAGAAGACACATAGTGAGCATGTGGCTGCATCATGAACCGCCAGTAATGGTCCAGTGGGAAAGGGATATGATTGGATGGTACTTAACTGAGGAACCTAGAATGGATAAAGTTTGAATGGATGAGAGGGCTGCAGAACACCTGGCCATATGGGCTAAGATGATTTATGCACTGGTAAGGGGAGAGAATGGCTTAGTTAGGTGGTGTTTCTTTTGTGCCTGTGGGGCCCTTCATGAGCCCAGCTGGGATTTTGGCCCAATGAACAGGTCAATAGAATGAATGAATGAATGAATTTTGGGACTTCTATAGCGCATGGCTGCCCGGAAGCGTCCCAGCGCTGAGATTGCAGACAAACACCTGAGGGTAGAAGCAGACGGGGAGAGGGGAGAGGTTATTGCGGAAAGAGGTGGGTTTTGAGAAGTTTTCGGAATCTCATGTGATTAGGCTCAGACCGGAGTTGGATTGGAAGAGAATTCCAGAGGGTTGCGGCGATCACCGAAAAACGGCGTCCACCGGTTCGAGCTATTTTAATTCGTTGGACCTTTGCCAAGTTGCCCTGCGCTGATCGTAAGGGTCTGTTAGGTAAGTATGGGCAGATCATAGATCTGGCGTTCATAGGCGTTCAGCAACATTATTTGAGAGGTTGAAACTAAACAATAATTGTACTGCACCTGTGCTACTTAAGTCAAAAAGTGTAAAGGATATGTATCTAATGGTTGTATATACTGAAAGAAATTTGAATATTGTTACTTACTGCCTTAGTAGCTCAATGATCAATGCAAATATGAAATATGTATGAAGAGAACCAGGAACAATTAATGTTTGTTTATGTTGAAAACTAATAAAAACATTATGAAAAGAAAAGACCTGAAATGCATTTTCGAGCCAGCAGTCCATCTCATTATGGGTCTATGGACGTTTAAGAGTATCACACTGTCTCTTCAACAACTCCACTCACTCTCCCTGTCAACCAATATAACCTTCAAGACATGTTACATTACAGTATTAGCTTGATGAAGTATGACTTCTGGTTGATTGCCATATGAATTCTATGATTGCCTCATTTTTCTGATAAGCTGTCTTAGAGTACTCTTTTGTTTTCTAAGATTGTTCCCCTTTGCTCTGAACATCTCTGTTTGGCACATGACAGAGAGTGATCATGTTGTGGATCTACCAATTTGAGAGTTGGAAGGATTTTCTTCACCCCAAGGGTGTCTAGCGTATCACACAGTCTTTGAAGAAAAGGAATAGGCTAGGTCTCTCTCACTCTTCTCTATGATGAGTTAGGCTTATTTAGATCTAGAGTGTTATGAGTCTGACAACCCTGGGGAAACTCCTATCTGCAGTGGTTATATGTAGATGCATGAACCCCCACCATTACCATTGGAAACAGTAGACACACACAGATTCTGGTGTTTTAATCTTAAATAGTTATTCATTATATACAATCAGCATATAAACCTTGATTATCAGAATGCTGGAAATTATTACTGAAATCTTAGCAGTCAGAATAAAATGAACATTAGAAAATTCCAAAGCAGTTTACATCACACATCCCTACTAGATGTAATGTGTTAGTCTAAGAATCCTACCTAATGCCTTTGTATGTTATAATATCAGTCTCTTTTTCACTGTATTAGTTGAGTGATTAGCATTTTCCATACCTATCAGACAATCCATGTACTTATCCCGCATGCCTTAGACAATTGTCAGGCTCGTAGTTTGATATATGTGCTCCGACATCAGTCAATCAGTCCTCATGTCTTGTCCTTTCCAAATATCAGGTCACTTTATACCCTTTTCCTTAAAGATTATCTATGAAGAGGGGAGGTGGAGCTGTTGTGCAGCCTTCTGTATCTCAAAGGGACAGAATTAACACTGTCTGTCAGAGACACATCAGAGACAAATTTGAAAGGCAAGTAAATGTATTGAACCCATCAGCATCCTTTTTGTTTCACAATAGGAATAAATGTTGGCTATCTGACCATGTAAACCTATGCTGGTTCTATCCAGCGACACCTTGTCAACCGCATCATGTACCATTTGTGTCAAGTGTACTCCTA
Organism: Triturus cristatus; assembly: GCF_964204655.1. Classification (NCBI taxonomy): domain Eukaryota; kingdom Metazoa; phylum Chordata; class Amphibia; order Caudata; family Salamandridae; genus Triturus; species Triturus cristatus. The sequence goes on from NC_140593.1 coordinate 904,333,122, forward strand.
AATTCCAGAACCACTAGTGAGTGATCAGAAAAAAAGGCTAAAGTGTAATGTTAGTATGTAATAACCCTATAATAAGAGGAAAAATAATCCACACACTATATGAGTCATGTGGGGGCTGGTCTAACACGGTTATATCTGCACACTTATTTTTCATCATAGCTACCCGTCTTGAGGGCACAGTGGACAAGGAGAAATAGACAGGATGCCCTGAGCCTTTGAGGCAATGTGTCTTTCTACGCAGTAAATTAATTTCTTGCAGTACAACTGCAATAGAATTTAGGGTGTTTGCAACTTTTACTGAGACCACTGACAGGAAGGCTAAAATTGTATCTGTGATTGCTTATCCTATCTCAAACATAAGAACCCCATCAACTTCACATACATAACCATTTTTGTACCCTTGTGAGGGATTACCCACCTTGCCAGCGGGGGGTGCACACATCCATGACCCTAAGTCTCTCCTCCTAACCACCCTAAACCTTTTCACCCACCCCTGGTGCATTGTAATTGCGGTAGTAGTTACACCTCCAATACATAAACAACAATAGGTGACATAATATTGCACCTTTTCCGGGTTTGGGTCTCCACTGGTCATAGTTACATAGACAAATAAAGTGGGCAAAAACAGAAAAAGAAAAAAAAATCAACACTGTTGCAATTTCCTTAGTAAATCGCTGTTAATGAGACGTCATCTTACCATTCTGGACCTCGGCGAGCAAGGCTTTGCTCAGTGGATGTTAGACAAAACATGAAATTGGTTGGCCTATAACACTGAAGCTTTTCAGGTTTACTGGTTGAACAAGATGTGCCAATACACCGTATTCCTGAACTGGCTCATCACCTGTTTAAATCTCCACCTTTTTGAGGTTACACAGATAGCAGGATAGTGGAAGAGAAACGTGGTATTTATTCGAGAGCAGCATTGTTTTTTACTGACACAAATGCTGAGTTAGGAGACGTGCCTAACGGAACACTCCCGAAATCTCCAGGCTTTCGGAATTGTCTTAATTTATTGGTTCATCAAATGATAGCTGGAGAGTAGATACATTTATCACAGAAAAAGGTATCATAGCCCAATTGAAGGCCAAGATAAAGGAATTCTTGGTTCTTAATCAGAACTTTGCCAATCAGGCCATTTTTTGAGGAGTGTTTAATGTCACAATTAGAGGCACTGTATCAAACTATATAGATGTAAAATTCCAAAATCCCCAAAATGCAACAGCTAATAGCCAACCCAACAAGGGATTTTGTAGAGACTCTGTCAGCCACAAATCTGGCTCATTTAGACTCTTTAAAAAAAAGAATTACAGGATTATTTAAAAAAAAAAAATGTAATGACAAGACTGTAGAACCCCAGGTTTATAAAGGAGATAAAACAGGTAAATTATTGGCATTTTCTGTTAAAGAGAAGGTCAATTGGAATTAAGTCACAGCAATCAAAGATCCTTCAGATAATTTGGTTATGAAGAAGCAAGAGACCATTTTATCTTTACTTTTAGCTCACTACAAAACCATTTATAAAGAAGAAATCTCATTCATCATCCTAAACAAGGTTTATTTTTGGCAATTTACCTAACAGTTTACTCTTTGTCTTTTGACAATTAGCATATTTATTATCTGAACTGAAGTAAAGGAAGGTGTTATGCTCCTCCCCCCCCGAACATTGTGCGTACCATGTACACCTCCGACCTTGCGGAGAGGTGGCGGGGGCATACGGCAAGAAATCAAAGCAAAGGCCCTTTGGGGATGGCTGACCGAGTGGTGGGGGCAACTCGAAAACTATAACAGAGACGGACAGATCATACGCCAGGCAGCGGGACTACAGTTCCCAGGTGTCCCAGCTCGCCGTTACTGACGCCGCTCCCGTGGGCGTAACCCGGAAGCGGCTCCTGTTTAAAACGCCGCTTGGCGTTTCCTTCGCTGCTGGTTATTCCTGGATGCAGCCGAGGATTTCTAAGCAGTAGTCAATTACCCGATCTACAGAACCACCCGTGTAGGGTAAGGGTGCACCTGCACCACCGTGAACCTTGTGAGCCGACCGGCTCTCGTGACATTAACGCGGAGAACGTGTTGCTCTTCGCAAAATCAGACGCTACAGGCGTTGTTTGTATTCTGGTGAGCTGAGCACCGGTAACATTGTCATGCCACAGCAAGTCTTGAGGGGGTTAGGTGATTAGGAAACCAGTACCCCTATTGAGGCATTAACCTGTGACCAGCGATACTTACGGAGTTGAAAGACGTATTTTAACTCACCTTTCCTTGTATGCTTTAACAGGGGGTTTAAGAGGCGGCAGTCTGCTCTTCCCCTGTGACGAGAAGCAAGGCATTGACTCTGGTGTGTATGAGTTCCGGGCGCGGCTGGGAGTTGGTGCATGGTGGATTGTGAAGGGTGCATGTACTTACCAGGTTTCCTTTTCTCCATAGAAACCATAGTGACATACAGAACCTATTATTGATTGTGTGAAGTCCAGGATGATTACACCTGGAGAACACGAGTTTATTTGATTTACAGGAGTGTTAGCTACAATACCCTCACAGGCTGAAGTTACCTCCATTAAGGGCCAGGAGGCTAATGTTGTAGTGTCTTTTCCTTTTCAGATCTCCCTCCCAGCTGTTCCCATCCTTTCCTTCCCCCGCTTGACCATCCCGCTCTCCTGTGCTTTAACAGCAATCAGGGTTGGGGCTGTCGAGAGAGGGACCCCTTTTGGCATCGAACCGCTCCCGAGGAATCTTCGAGGCAACAGAATAACCAGCCCACGAATTGAATTCCTCCTGGGCGGGTCAATGCAAACATGACAACATTAGAAGAGGTATTGGGTGCCCTGTCATTAGTGCAGCAAGAGCTAGCCGCCTCTCGGGCAGAGACAGCGGCCTTAAAACAAAGATTCGAAGGGATGCAACGAAATCCCTTCGATGCAGGTACAGGAAGGTTTCCCTCAGGGAGCTTTTCGGCTTCAGCCACCCCATTTAGCGTAGAATTCCCAACGCCTATTCAGCTTGCTGCACCAGAACGGTTCTCAGGAGAAGCCCATAAGGTCCAGGTGTTCATTACACAAATTCTCCTGCACATTTCTTGTAAGCCGAAGGCATTCCCTTCTAACCAGTCTCGGGTGGCCTTTACTATTTCTTACTTAAACGGCGATGCTGCTCAGTGGGCCGTTCCCTTAGTAAGGCGAGATGATCCCCTGTTGTACGACTGGGACGCGTTCCGTGAGGAATTTGAACGTGTGTTTGATTGCAGGGCAGCCACCTTTACAGCTGACCGTGAGTTATTAGAATTACGACAAGGGAACAGGGACCTTGTAGCCTACGTAAACGCCTTCCAACGGTTGGTTGCGGAAACAGAGTGGCCAGATAGTAAACAAAGCGCACTGTTTTATCAGGGCCTCAAAGATGAACTCAAGGACGCCCTAGCGACGATCGACCCGCAACCCACCTCCTGTCGAGCTCTTATAAGTTTAACCCAGAGGTTAGATCATCGCCTAGTAGACCGCCGTGAAAATAGAAGACGAGGAGATAAACCCACACTCAGGTATGACAGAGCTAGAACAGTTCCAGGAAGTTATACTACAGCACCAGAACCCATGGAAATAGGTTCGGTACGGGCCCCCCTCACCACAGAGGAAAAAGAGCAAAGACGCAGGAATGGATTGTGTTTATACTGCGGTAAGAAAGGCCATTACGTGAAGGATTGTGTAGCAAAACCTAACGGGAGGGACAGAGAGCTGTTAACTCGTATGGGAGGTGAAGGCACGAAGGCGGAAAACCCCAGGGCTCAAGAAATCAAGAAGGGAGGTCCTTGGGCATGAAAACAATCCCTTCGGTTCAAAACACCGTTGAAGGACCGACATCCCACTTCCATGTGCGGCTACAAGTGCACCTGGAGGAACGGGAGTGTTCTTTTACAGCCATGGTGGATTCAGGAGCCACAGGCCTATTTATGGATAAAGAACTAGCTACCTTATTGCAGATACCATTGATACCCAAATCCGAACCGGAAATAGTGATGACCGTGGATGGGCGGCAACTGCTTTCTGGCCCCATTCGGCATTGTACCAAAGATCTGGTAATTTCCTGGGAAGACCATCACTGGGAAACACTCAGTTTCAACGTCATACATGCACCCCAGTATGGGGTTATCTTAGGCCTTCCATGGCTCAGAAAGCACAATCCAACCATTGATTGGGAGAAAGAAGTAATTGACTTCACATCACCCTATTGTAAGGAACATTGCTCCCATAGCCACAAACCAGGGAAAGAACCTTTCACAACACATGTGATAGCCACAGCTGAAGAAAAGGAAGTCCTTTTACCATCCCACTATCAGGATCTTAAGGACGTATTCGACGAGGACCAAGCCAATGTATTGCCACCGCATCGCAGCTACGACTGCCAAATAGATTTGATACCAGGGGCAGTGGTGCCATGTGGTAGAGTGTACGCCCTCACCGAGCCGGAAAATAAGCATCTGCGCCAGTATCTGGACACCTACTTGCACAACGGATTCATAAGGCCATCCCAATCACCCGCAGCTTCACCACTCTTTTTTATACCAAAGGCAAACAAAGAACTTAGAGCCTGTGTGGACTTCAGGGCGCTGAATAGCATTAGTATAAAGAACCGGTATCCCTTGCCGCTTATTCCCGTGCTATTAGATCAAGTGCGTCAAGCGGTAATATATACCCGCTTGGACCTAAAAGGCGCATACCACTTGGTACGGATGCGCAAAGGCGATGAATGGAAAACTGCCTTTCGTACCAGATATGGGTTATTTGAGTACTGCGTTATGCCCTATGGACTATGTAATGCCCCAGCCGCATTTCAATACTTTCTGACAGATGTACTTCGGGAATTCCTTGATATCACGGTCATCGTATACATCGATGATATTTTGGTATATTCAGAAAGAGAAGAAGACCACATAGAACATGTTCGGGCAGTGTTGCTTACTCTTAGAAAACATCGCCTATATTGCAAGATAAGCAAATGCGAGTTTCAGGTGAGGAAGGTAGAATTCCTGGGAATAATTCTATCAGCTGAGGGACAAGAGATGGCGGTCCGGAAGATACAAGCCGTCCTAGAGTGGTCACCTCCCAAGAATGTGAAAGAGCTACAACGTTTTCTGGGATTCGCTAACTTTTATAGGCGTTTTATTCAGCAATTCTCACAGGTATCAGCCCCCTTAACAGGATTGCTGAAGAAAAACGTTGCCTATACATGGACTGAAGATACCCAGAAGGCTTTTGACAGGTTGAAAACCGCCTTCACCACCGCCCCTGTTTTGGCTCACCCTGACACTGAAGTGCCCTATATAGTAGAGGCAGATGCATCGGACGTGGCGGTAGGGGCCATTTTATCCCAAAGAAATAAGGATAACGGGCAACTACATCCGGTGGCTTATATGTCCCGTAAGTTGAACACGGCAGAAACCCACTACACGATAGCGGAGAAAGAACTCCTAGCCATCAAAGACGCCTTTCTGGAGTGGAGGCATCATCTAATGGGAGCCAAACATACGGTCACGGTTTATACGGACCATAGAAACCTGCAATTTATGAAGTCAGCCCGCTTGCTTACACCGCGTCAACTACGATGGATGTTGTTCTTCGCTGAGTTCGACTTCATAGTGACGTATAGACCAGGGGCTGAGAACCGGAAGGCAGATGCCCTATCACGTCGTGACAATTCCCTTGCTGTAGAACAACCTGAACTACACGCCATCATTTCCTCCGATAAGGTTATCGGTGTAATTCAAACAGATAAATTCCTGGACCAAGTGAAACAAGCCATGAACAAGGTAACATGGAAGAAATGGATGGAAAAAAATACCGAATGGCAAGTAAAAGATGGCCTTCCTATGAGGAAAAATCAGTTGTTAATCCCAACCGCTAGTTTAAGGAAAACTGTCTTCAATTGGTGTCATGAGAATCCATGTGCAGGACACGCAGGGATTGAGAAAACCATGGAGAAAATATCACGAAACTTTTGGTGGCCCAAACTCAGACAAGACATTGCTGAAAGAATCCACCAATGCACAGTGTGCAGCCAGGCCAAGGCAGACCACAGGAAACCCTCAGGATTGCTGCAACCGTTACCCACTCCTGAAAAACCTTGGGAAAGTGTATCTATGGATTTCATTGTAGGATTACCTATGGACCAAGGTTACACAGTCATCCTGGTGGTAGTGGATAGCCTTACAAAGTTGGGTCACTTTATTGCATGTACAGGCCTCCCTTCGTCATCTCAGTTGGCAACGATATTGCTTACAAACATCGTTCGTTTTCACGGCCTACCCAAAGTTATCATCACAGATAGGGGCCCTCAATTCACCAGGAGGTTTTGGAAAACCTGGTGCGCCACCCTGCACATTTCAAACAATACATCCACGGCGTTCCACCCCCAAACAGACGGACAGACAGAGCGTCTTAATCAAACGTTAAAACAATACTTACGATGCTATGTCGACCAATCAACAGAGGAATGGGTGGATCTATTATGGTTGGCCGTGGTTGCTTATAACGATGCCCGGCACAGTTCTAGTAATCTCTCACCATTCTACTGTACTTATGGATTTCATCCCTGCTTCCTCCCCATGGCAAAACCTCACGGCAATGAAAGGATACCTAATGTACACGAACGAATTACACTCATACAAGAGAACTTGAAGAACGCTAGGAAGAACCTACAAAAATCTAAGGACCTATACAAAGCACAGGCTGATAAACATCGTAGGGCGGGCCCAGACTATAAGAAAGGCGATTTTGTGTGGCTTTCTACAAGAAATTTACGATTTCGCAAATACAGTATATTTAATCCGCGGTACATTGGGCCATACCGCATACTGAAAAGAGTCAACCCGGTGGCGTTCAAACTTGCCTTGCCCTCACACATGAAAATCCATCCGGTTTTTCATGTTTCCCTTCTGAAACCTTCAACCAGACCACAACAACCACCACAGAACCCGGTATTAGTAGACGGGGAACCCGAGTACGAGGTGAAAAAAATCCTTGATTCCAAATGGAGACGCAAGACCTTGTGGTACCTTTTGGCATGGAAAAACTACGGACCCGAAGAAAATTCATGGGAGCCAGCGGCGAATATACACGCTCCTCGCCTAGTCGCTCTTTTCCACAGAAACCATCCGAATAAACCTGGTCCTCGAAAAGGGGCCCCGAAAGAAGGATGTGCTGTTATGCTCCTCCCCCCCCGAACATCGTGCGTACCATGTACACCTCCGACCTTGCGGAGAGGTGGCGGGGGCATACGGCAAGAAATCAAAGCAAAGGCCCTTTGGGGATGGCTGACCGAGTGGTGGGGGCAACTCGAAAACTATAACAGAGACGGACAGATCATACGCCAGGCAGCGGGACTACAGTTCCCAGGTGTCCCAGCTCGCCGTTACTGACGCCGCTCCCGTGGGCGTAACCCGGAAGCGGCTCCTGTTTAAAACGCCGCTTGGCGTTTCCTTCGCTGCTGGTTATTCCTGGATGCAGCCGAGGATTTCTAAGCAGTAGTCAATTACCCGATCTACAGAACCACCCGTGTAGGGTAAGGGTGCACCTGCACCACCATGAACCTTGTGAGCCGACCGGCTCTCGTGACATTAACGCGGAGAACGTGTTGCTCTTCGCAAAATCAGACGCTACAGGCGTTGTTTGTATTCTGGTGAGCTGAGCACCGGTAACATTGTCATGCCACAGCAAGTCTTGAGGGGGTTAGGTGATTAGGAAACCAGTACCCCTATTGAGGCATTAACCTGTGACCAGCGATACTTACGGAGTTGAAAGACGTATTTTAACTCACCTTTCCTTGTATGCTTTAACAGGGGGTTTAAGAGGCGGCAGTCTGCTCTTCCCCTGTGACGAGAAGCAAGGCATTGACTCTGGTGTGTATGAGTTCCGGGCGCGGCTGGGAGTTGGTGCATGGTGGATTGTGAAGGGTGCATGTACTTACCAGGTTTCCTTTTCTCCATAGAAACCATAGTGACATACAGAACCTATTATTGATTGTGTGAAGTCCAGGATGATTACACCTGGAGAACACGAGTTTATTTGATTTACAGGTGTGTTAGCTACAATACCCTCACAGGCTGAAGTTACCTCCATTAAGGGCCAGGAGGCTAATGTTGTAGTGTCTTTTCCTTTTCAGATCTCCCTCCCAGCTGTTCCCATCCTTTCCTTCCCCCGCTTGACCATCCCGCTCTCCTGTGCTTTAACAGCAATCAGGGTTGGGGCTGTCGAGAGAGGGACCCCTTTTGGCATCGAACCGCTCCCGAGGAATCTTCGAGGCAACAGAAGGAATATCTCAAAAAGCCAGTGGAAAACCCCCGGAGAAGACCATTTTGTTTCTGAATTTTAGAAGATCTTTTGTTCTCAATTGATTTCCTACCAACTAGTCTCCTTGATCAGGTACTGTGATGTGGAAGTTTACCACTTTAATTTGATTAGGGTATGTTTGCCAATTTCCTCAAGCAAACATCCTTTAGAATTTGGTTCATACCCCCTATTATCCTTTAAAACTCAGACAAATCAAAGTTTTATGACTTACAAATGTGAAGGTATGTAATTTTGCATTCTGAATATGTTGTCGTATTTTTAAACACATTTACTTTGCAATGTTTATAATATGAGCAATGCTAAACATCCTTCTATGTTGTGTAATTGTCCGAATTTTTGCCTGTTAGGCCTTGGAATGGTTTCTGTCACTTTTCTCCTCTCTACTGTGTTGTGTTGAATCCTTGGTATATCCAATGTATAATTAAAAAAAAATAATTTCAGAACATCTTTTTACCTGCTTTTTAAAAATTGTTTAGTGTGTAATTTATACTATTCTGTGATGTATCATATTACCGCTGATATTAATTTTCCTTTTCCTTTTATTCTTGTTCATTCTTAGCTTTAAACTCATTTTAGGTATAATCCAACTTATTTCATTTTTTTTACATTCATTATAGGTCTAACATTCAGAGTATGTGGACAACAGACTGCCACTGAGGTGACCACCACTCAAGACCAGGAACTTAAGTGAGGACTCCACTCATGAAAGTCGAGATGGGCTGGTCCATCTGGTCTGGTTGTGTGAGGGAAACAGTGGGCCTGTAAAGTGAGGCCTCTGGGTTCACTGTCACCTAGGCCATCATCAACCAAGTCTTTGGATCCCTACTTCAGTCCCAAAATATGATGTGCAAGGTCCTTACAGAGCTCTGGGAGATGAAGCTGGTGCAGAGGGAACACAATGTACAGATGGAGAATCTCAACTCCAATTTGGGCTCCGTGACTGGGGTGTTGCACTACATTTACACTCATATGTACAGGGCTTTTCGAGCACCATCTTCCCCTTTCCTGTGGTCCAAAAACATCTGGTCCACCTACATCTACCTCAGTCAAAGAAAGGGAGGTCCCTACAGAAGAGGCAACACCTGCAGTCACCTCAGTCCCAACAACTGTGAATCCACCAGCCTCTCCGCAGAAGCACAGGTTCATCCGGACCACCAGAAGATGATGGCAAGACCCCCCCCCCCCACCACCAAGAGACACAGAACCTAATTTCCTCCACTGTGTGACTACCATTCACTCTGTGGACTATTTTCTCTACACATTTATTTGTCTGATGCCAGTTTGGCTTTTCAAAATTAGTTTAATTCACCAAGAGTGACTTTCATTAGTTTTGTTAATTTTTTTGTTTACATCCTGTTTTAGTTTATTTGGTTTTTATGAATAAAAACAACACTAACAGTCACAGACTGCTGCTGTATTTCTTTTGTCAATTTCTTTATCATTTATTCCATCCATCATGCATATTAAAATGTAAACAATAAAATGATTGTTTATCCATAAATAAAATGACATGTATCTAATGTTTCTCACATTTTCCTAAAATGACAATAAATAACAAATAGCGCAAACCCAACAGATGTATGTTATTAAATTGTAGGAAATAAATGTTTGTCATAGTTAACAAAAAATATTGCAACCCATGCATAATCCAAATCATCAGTGCCATTTTAACAATTACAGTTTCAGAAATCCCAAAAAATCAGATTCAATAGGCAAACTATCATTGATTTTTGCAATCAGCTGGAGCCTGATCTAATGGTTCGGAATAGTAATCGCACATCAAATTACACTAATAGTAAAAATCCTGGCTTTACTTCGTTTTGTGGTCACAGAATCATTCCAAGACATTGTTGCAGTATCTGGTGCAATGTCACAACCAACTTTAAGTGGTGTGATACTAGAGGTTATTTCTACAATGATGAGACACAACTGCAGCTTCATACACCAAACACAAAATGAGGATTTAGCTAATGTGAAGGGAGATTAGTATGTTTTCAGTCGAATTACACATGTGGTTAGAGAAATCTAGTGAAGCAAAAGCCTCTTGACCCTCTCTAGTCTACTTCTTTTATAGTAAAATGAACAAAAAAATGTTACAATGCATGTTTTAAACAAATCCGATTAGTTGAACCAGGATCATTCTTCCCTGATTCTCATGCGTTCAATGTTTCATTAGATGTAATTCTCAATTTATTAATAATTTGCAACTGTTACTAGTCCATTCAGGGCATGTTGATTCCCATAATTAATACATGGAAGTGACTATTAAAATGTTATTCCCTCACTAAACCCTCTATGTGTGTGTATTTATCTAGCAAAAGCAACACGCATTGCGGTTTATACTCACAATTTAAAGCACGATTCACAAATCACATCACAATAGCAACGTATAACATGCAAATTCTAAATATCTCACATTAGTATGCGTACAATAATTAGTTTACGTATCAATTAGGCCATGCAAATGCGATTCCCACGTGTATTTTCTAATTAGTAATGTTGATTATTTAAACACAGCAAACCATTAATATTATTAATATTAATCAGTTATTCGTTTTAATTCAAAATGATAAAATGGAGGAGGTATACGAATCTTAGGTAAAACCTCACTCCAGCAACCCCCCCTTTCGTGATTTTATCACCACTAAACACCCAAATTTTGTACCCTTTTACGGAAATTTGAAATGACTTCTCACTCATAGCTCAAAATTCAGTTTCTCCATAATCATCTCTTTTTGCCTTTTTATACATACTTTCTTTCCACTCATCTAATTCTACTTCTTCTAAATCCTTTTCTGGATCTTTTCCTTTTCTCTTAAGTTTATCTCTTTTTATTTTATTATTTGCTTTCTTATTTCTACAACACATACACCCTAATCTTATCACTAATAATGCAACTATCACGCATGTTAATGGAAACAACATTTTACCTATAACAGTACTACCTATTTCAGCTAAGAAATTTTTAATAGCAGCTATTTTCTTTCCCATTCTTGTCCATACATCTTCAACCTCCAGTGGTACAAGTTCATCATGCAATTCAGTAATATTTTTTATGTAAACCTTTAGATCTTTACTTTCATCTGGAATGTAAGTGCAACAATGTTGAACTTTCAGCATTCTACAGACTCCACCCTCTTTTGCCAATAGAATGTCAATGGCAAGTCGATTTTGCATTACCATAGCACGCATGGCAACCATTTCAGTATTAACCAATAAGAATCCATTAGCATTGCTTGTTGACAAGCGATCCACTACTGTAGATAATCTTCTAATTTTATTTGCATTCAGAGTTATTCCCACTGCTGGTATCAATGTACAAAATATATCACCTACAATTTCTGCCCAAGATTCTCTTTTTCTACGCACTACATGACTATTTAAACTATTTACACCCTCTTCTCTGTCCATGTGAACATTTTTTGGAAATACCAGGCCTACATAACATGTGCCATACCAATGGTCTGGCAAACAATAATATGCACTGTTCCCACAGATAAAATATATTCCAGGAAATACTGGATCTCTTCCACCTTTGAATCCCCATCCACCTATGATTCGGTATGTATCATGGCACTCACTATTACCTACAAAAAGATTATCATATGCAGTTTTATTCCTTCTTATACAAAATTTTCCTTTCTGAGGCCTATCTAAAGCTATGGTTGGTGTTGACTCTCCTTTTGTCAGGTGTTTCTCCATTTCTATGTCTCAAGCCGTTTTCTCAACCTTTCCTTCCGATGCCTTCTTGTGCATCTTATGCCTTCTTTCCTCAACCATATTCAAAAATGTCTTTTCCTCTTTCTGCAAACTGCATGTCAAATTATATTTAAACACAACTTCTAATGTTAGTTCACTAGTCTCTAGGAAAAATTCAGCTAAGACTTTAGCAGGTCTTACCTTATTTAACTTATTATTAGCAGGCACTAATGAAAAAATGTTATCTACATGAAAAATAATACTCTAATTTCCCTAACTCATAAAATAAGCTAGCTATTACACTACATGGTATTCCATAAGTGGCTGGAAGGTGATGATAAGTCACTCCCACTGCCACAGAAGCAGGTAACTGCATGCAGACGTAGCAGTCCCTTACATCCATAGTTTTTACATATTCATACAATAATTTTGAAAATACATTATTAGAGAAATCGTTAATAGACCTATCTTTATGCAAATGAATGTTTGTTTCTACAGTCGGTACTACCTTTGAAACTTTACCTATGTTAGTTTTGTTTTGACCATGTCCTTCTATTGTATCTATTGTGACTTTAAATGATATTACAAGAGCTAGGATGCTCCATAAAAGCATTAATAATCCTGTACAACGGCAACATGTTTTACACCATCTTTTCATGAATGTACATCTACTTTTACTACCATCTGTGTTAGCCATTTTACTAAAATAGACCGTGTCTTTTGACTTAACCTCTTCTACTTTGTGACCAGTTTCGAACCTAAAGCTTCTAAGCTTCTACTTGGTTCCACTAGTTTTCTACTTCTTCTCTTTTATTATTGTTTTCCACATCAACAGCTTCTTTGTTTAATCAGTTTGGCATCTCGTCGTCCTTTGCCTCCTTCTCCCAATCAGGATACAGAATTTCCTGAATCTCCGTTTCTTCTTCTCCAATGTCGGACAAGAGAACTCTCAGGATTTCTGATTCTTCTTCTTCTTTAACCACTTTTAGTAAAGCCTCCTCTGGATTTCCTTGACTGTCTGCCTCTTGGGTTACTTCAGGCAGGGCCACATACGTCCATTCCGGCGACTTATACTTCTGGTTAGGCTTTCTTGTCCTTCCGGACTCTTTGGTTACAACTGCGTCTTCCTCCTTTGATTTTTCCTGACTCATGACTTCATTCACCTGTTCAGCTCTTGGTGATTTCACTCGAGTCAATCAATACCTTAGTCTCTTTATTTTGTTCGGCCAAACATCTGGTTTTACAGTTCTTTTCAATTTACTTTCTTTGACATTCTTTTCATTCTTTTCTTCTCTCCAAGCTCTCTTTCTCAGAACTCGACCTTCAGGTATTTTGTTCTCACTCTCTTCTGACTCTGTCCCAACTTGCTTCTCCTTTTCACCAGTCTCTTTATCCACCACTTGTTCTGGTTTCCCTACTTCTTTCCGTCCTCGGGTCTCCGACACGCAATCTTCCTGCTGACTACTTGTCCCTTCACCTAGCTGGATGTTGCAGTTCCCTACACCTCCTCGGAGGTCTTCCGCAATCTGTCCCTCTCTCTCTGTATCCGTCCCTTCTTCATTCAAATCTATTATTTCAGGTGGAATTTCTCTTAGTATTTCATCTGGGACTTGCTTTCTTTGAATTTCTTTTACTGCTTCCTCTTTGTCTTTTCCTTCCTTCTTTTTAGGTTCTTTTCTAGGACCTTTCTTTCTTTGCTCGTCTTCAGAGTCTGAGCTGTCAGAAATCTGCACTCTTCTTCTCAGAGAGACACTTCTGGGGACTAGAATCTATTTTGGTTTGTTTTCCCCCCTTTCAGGATTTTCTCGTGTTTTTGGTTCTTCTTTGTCTGATTCAGTACTTGACTCTGATTCGTCATAGTACTCTTTCTCCTTGCAATCCACTGGATTTGGTATTCTCAGGGTATGGCTGGCATGAATCCAGTTTTTCAGTCCAGCACACTTCACAGCTGTTGTCGTGGTCAGAATGACTTGTCTTGGTTTTCCGCACCTGGGAATCAAACAGTTTCTTCTTCTGTGGACCTTTATCCTCACCCAATCTCCTGGGCTTAGATCATGGGCTGGCTTCTTTTCAAGGGTGGTGGCATCCGCTCCAACCTGATGAAACACAGAATGAACTGCGTCAGCCAGGCCTTTACAGTACTCCAACACCATGTCATCAGAAATCGTCATCAGTTTGTTGACTGGTATGTAAGCATGCCTCATTGCACGTCCCATGATTATTTCATGAGGACTTAACCCTGTAGTTCTATCTGGGGTTGCACGTATGGTCATCAAAACTAGAGGCAAGACATCAGGCCTTTTCATTCCTGTGGCTAAACACATTTTCCCAATTCTGTTTTTGATTGTACCATTCATTTGCTCAACCACACCAGAAGCTTCTGGTCAGTAGGCACAGTGCAGTTTCTGTTGTACATTCAATGCTTCACTGACCAATTTTACAATCTCATTATAGAACTGCCCTCCTCTGTCTGATTCAAGGGTCACTGGGAACCCGAACCTGGGGATGAATTCTCTCAAAAGCAGCTTTGCTACTGTCAATCCATCATTTCTCCTTGTCGGGTATGCTTCTACCCACCTGGAGAATAGGCAGACTATGACCAGAACATACCTCAATCTGTTACCTGTTGGCATCTCAATGAAGTCTATCTGCATTCTGGTAAAAGGCCCTCCTTCTCGGCCTATGGTTCCTAGGCTCACCACTGTCTTTCTTCCAGGATTGTATTGCTGACAAATTAGACATCTCTGACATAGACTCTCTGATATAATTCTGAATTTTGGGTTGCACCAGGTCTGCTTAAACGACCTGATCATAGCATCCCTCCCTATGTGTCCCTGGCCATGATACATCCGTGCCATGGTAGACAACATGCTATCAGGCATGACTGGTCTTCCATCTCAATAGACCCACACATGATCCTTTTCCCTTGGTGCACATCCTGCTTTTACCCACTGCCTTGTTTCCTCATCTCCTGCTTCCTCCTGCAATTGTCTCACTTCTTCCCATGTCCCTACAACGTTAGTAAACATTAAGGAATAGGAAGTCATTTCTTTCTCCTTTGCCCGATTGACTGAATACTGATTTCTGGCACAGTACTGCACCATGTCATTGGCGTATCTGTTGCCAACAGTAACGTAATCTTCACCTTGGTTATGGGCAGCACATTTCACCACAGCCAATTGTTTAGGCAGCTGTATTGCCTCAATCAATTTTCCAACCACTTCAGCATTCTTTATAAGAGTTCCACTTGAGGTTAGGAAACCTCTTTGTAGCCACAACTGGCCAAAATCGTGGACAACTCCGAAGCCATACTGGCTATCAGTTATCACAGTCACTCTCACACCTATCCAAATTTTGCATGCTCGAGTCAGAGCCACTAATTCTGCTACTTGAGCAGATTTTAGTCCTTTTAGATAGGATGCTTCCATCACTGCTGCAACCGTGCACACTGCATATGCTGCACTCAGCACCCCTTCTTCTGTTCTCAAACATGACCCATCAACAAACATTACATAATCATTTTCTGCCAAAGGTACATCTTTTATGTCTAGTCTTGGTTTCGTACAATATTCAAGTATATCCAAATAATCCTGATCTGCTTCATCTCTCACTTCCACATTCTCAGCATCTGGTAACAACGTTGCTGGATTCACATTCACACATCTCGCAAGGCTCACATTCGTTGCACCTAATATGACTTTCTCATACTTAGTCAGCCGACTATGTGCCATATACTGAGTACGACTCCTTGTTAAAAGAATCGCCACATCATGAGGTACAAACACTTTCAAAGGATATCCCATCCCGATTCCTTCACTCTGCTCCAAACTTCGACATGTTGCAGCTACTGCTTTCAGACAACCAGGTAAGCCTACGGGTACTGGATCAAGCATCGATGAATAATATGCAATTGGTCTCCTCAATCTTCCATGCTTCTGGATTTACACAGAAAGTGCACATCCATTTCTTTCACTGCAATATAACTCAAATGTTTTTTCATAATCAGGCATACCCAATGCTGGGGCTTCACACAATCCATCTTTCAATCGTTTGAATGTTGCTAATTCTTCCTTGTTCAATTCAAGGGGATCCTTTACATCACTCCTTGTTAGCCGTACCAGAGGTTTTGCAATCAGCGAAAAGTTGCTGATCCACTGGCAGCAGTACCCTACCATTCCCAGAAACATTCTCACTTCTCTTTGAGTCATGGGGGCTCTCATTCCTTTTATGATTCTGATTCTGTCTATTGTTATTTTCCTCAATCCTTTTTCAATGTTATGTCCCAAATACTGTACTTCTTTCTTACAATACTGCAGCTTGGCTGGGGACACCTTTAGTCCTCCATCTGCCAGGTGATTTAGTAAGGCTATAGTGTCTATTTCACAAGCTTCACGAGTTTTCGACGCCACAAGGAGGTCGTCGATATACTGTACTAGCGCTGAACTCTCGGGCATTTGCAGACTTTCCAATGACTTTTTCAATAATTGATTAAATATTGAGGGGCTTTCTGTATACCCCTGTGGGATTCGGCACCATGCCAAAATACAGTCTCCAAACCGAAATGCAAAACTTTGCTGACTGTCGTGATGCAATGGGATGGAAAAGAACGCATGGCACAGATCAATCACTGTATACCATTCTGCATCATGGGAAATCTGATACAAAATCACTGATGGATTTGGTACAATAGGACAACATGGTACAATGATTTTGTTTACCTTTCTCAGGTCTTGCACTATTCTGAACTTCCCATTTGGCTTTTTCAGGCCCATTATGGGTGAGCTACATGGACTGCTCAATATTTCTCTCAGAATTCCTTGCTTGATCATTTTCTCAATTATTGGAGTTACTCCTTCAATTATTTCAGGTGTCAATCTATACTGAGGAATGTTCGGATAACTTACTCCATCTTTCACAGTCATTTTTACTGGGTCTACATTTCTCATTAGCCCTACATCTTCTCCGGTGAAATCCCAAACCTCTGCTTTTACAGACAGCTTCAATTCTTTAGGCAGTTCATCTGGATTAAATAATGCATATGTTCCAATATTCTCACATTCTCTGTTAGCTATGGTCATTTTATTCAAAACATCCTCATCTGGTGTTTCAAAAGCTATTCCATCCGGAGTACAAAATATAGTGCAATTCATCTTGCACAACAGGTCCCTACCTAGCAAGTTTACAGGACTAGTGTCACACACCACAAATCAGTGCATTTCAGAAAATTTCCCTATACTAACTTTTACGGGTTCTGTAAGGAATGTTTTAACTGTTGGTTAGATACACCAACTACTTGGATCGTTTCATCCGAAAGAGGAAGATTCTTAACATCAGCTGATCTATCAGTAGATCGAGTAGCACCAGTGTCCACTCGGAAAGTAATGTTATCATCATTAATTTTCCCATCCACAAATGGTCCAGTCTGGTCCACTTCTAGAGTTGCGCCAAGTACGCACTCTTCTTCCTCCCTTCGGCACCGTCAATAACCCATTTCTGAATCACTCTCATCATGTTGCAGCCAATACTGCGAAACAGTGCAAGCACGTGATGGTTTATTTACCTGTTCTTCATTGTAGAATCCCGATTCCTTACTATACTTCTGTGAGTTTCTGTTCTGTGGAAAAGGTGGTTTTGGCACCTGATTCTGGGAGGTAACCACCTGCTGCTGTTGCTGCAGTTGACCACCTACCTCTTTCTGCACCTGTGGATTTAACGATCGATTTTCATTATTAGTATTTGGAGAGTTCTTACACTCGGATTTCCAATGCCCTAACTCACCGCAATTGTGACATGGTGTCATGAATTCCTGTCATACAAGGGAAACACGCCCTTATGTAAACAGGAGAGCTGTTACATAACTCAAGGGAAACACGCCCTTATGTAAACAGGAGAGCTGTTACATAACTCAAGGGAAACACGCCCTTATGTAAACAGGAGAGCTGTTACATAACTCAAGGGAAACACGCCCTTATGTAAACAGGAGAGCTGTTACATAACTCAAGGGAAACACGCCCTTATGTAAACAGGAGAGCTGTTACATAACTCAAGGAAAACACGCCCTATAAAGGGAGGAACCGGGAGGTACAAGGCTGTCGGATATTGTGTTTACACCGACGTACCTGCTTCGTGAAGAGCAGTGTTCCGGAGTGGTGCTCCAGTAAGGCAAGAACGGAGGTAGGTCGAGTCGTTACTCCCTGGGCCGTGTCTTGCCCCATCGTCACCTGTGAAGGACCCGGAAGCTCTACCGGTCAACCATTGAGCTTCGCTTTTTGACTCGGCTGAGTCCAAGCGCAGTGGCGCTTTTGCTGGTTGGAGTCGTAACTCCCAGCCCGACCAGAGACACAGGGACTGCCAGCTGTAACGCACACCAGGAGGTGTTTGCCGCGTTACAGACTCGGAAGTCCACAGGATCGATCGAGCGGCTGCTCTCGGTTCAGTCTTCTTGCTTGTGATTGGGGTATCGGTGACGCATCACCAGGAGGTGACTCCGCGTCCCGGTGCAGTCTGAGGAAGAGGTTGAGCGGCTGCTCCCTTCAGGTAGAGATCCCGGCTGGGTGTTTCCCTGACTCCTCGATTCTCCCCAACACTCTTCGTGCCCCTCACAGCCTACCGATTGGCATTGTCGGCCATTTCATTTCTGCCCTCTGTTGGCATACGCCGGGATCGGCGTATATGCAGAGGACGGTTAGGACCATCCGTGCTGTGGGCTGGTAACGTACTTAGCCTGGAGGATTCCAGTGACTATAACTTTTGTTTGTTCTTTGTATTTTATTTGCCTTCATTAAAAGAACTAACCCTTCACAAGTGGTTGCGTCCTCATTGTCGTGTCTGTTAAACGATCCTGAGACGTTCAGGGCGTTACAAAATATCCGACCTTAATAACACTAACTGTCTCCCGGTCGATAACAGACATGGCAACACTTGATGATGTGCTGGCTGCTTTAGCGGCCATGCAAGTTGAAGTGGCTGCCTCTAGGCAAGAAACAGCCGATGTAAAAGCCAGACTGGATGCTATCCAATTGGACCCGCTCACGCCCAGCACCTCCCTCACGAACCAGACCCCTGCGGTAGTAGTGGAAATGCCGGTAGCCATCCCCTTGGCAACACCAGAGAGGTACAGTGGGGATCCTAACACAGTGCAGGTATTCCTCACACAAGTGGCGCTACATTTATCATGCAAACCAAAGGCGTTCCCCACGAGTCAGGCTCGTGTGGCTTTCCTTATATCCTATTTGGCTGGAAACGCGGCACAATTCGCCGTACCTCTGGTGAGCAGGGACGACCCCCTCTTATGTGATTGGGGTGCTTTTCGCGAGGAATTCCTGAAGGTATTCGACAGAAGGGCTGACTCGTACACGGCGGACCGTGAAATGCTTGAGTTGAGACAGGGATCCAACGACCTGGTGCAGTATCTCAACGCGTTCCGAAGGCTGGTTGCGGAAACCAAGTGGCCTGTTGCTAAACAGACGGCGCTCTTCCATCAAGGGCTGTGCGATGAGCTCAAGGACGCCGTGGCTCATATTGACCCTCAACCCAAGACATGTGAGGGCCTTATCAACCTGGTATTACGGCTGGAACATAGGCTAAGTGAAAGAAAGGGGGATCATGGGAGAAAAGGAAAATCCCTTCCATCCTATGTGATGGTGGGAAGTCCTGAAACTTCCACCGCATCCAAGGGAGAACCCATGGACATCAGCGCAATACGAGCGAGCCTCACAGCCACGGAGAAAGAGTCACGCCGTAAACAAGGATTGTGCCTATATTGTGGCAAAAAAGGCCACTACGTACGTGAATGCCCTGCCAAACCGAAGACGTCACATTATCGGGCCAACCGGTCGGTAACAGCCGTGGTGGACATACCGGCGGAAAACTAGAGGACTCCAAGACCAGAGAAGGGGCATCTCGGAGTCACTCATCCATCCCTTCACTTTCCAACTCGGTCACTAAGGGACAACGACACCTGTTTATCACGGTGCACGTGGGAGTGCATGACCAGTGGATACCCGTTGTGGCCATGGTGGATTCAGGGGCCACTGGCATGTTTATGGACCACAACGAGGCATGCAGGCTAGGGCTAGTGCTTCTTCCCAAAGCAGTACCCGAAGACGTCTATGCGGTAGACGGAAGGCGATTGGTGACGGGGCCCATCGGACAGCACACGGGGGTCCTTCCGATGAGATATGGGAGGAACCATTTGGAACAAATCGATTTTAACATCATCCGAGCGCCCCAATATGGCGTCATATTGGGATTGCCGTGGCTACAGAAACACAACCCCTTTGTGGATTGGCCAACACATCGCATCGAAATGACGTCACCGTATTGCATCCTGCATTGTGGAATAAGAACGGAATCCCTTGACGCAGATGAGAGCGGGAGTCAGACGGTGGCTACAGCGGCAGAAAAAGATGTGGCTCTCCCCCAGGCTTATCACAGTTTTGAGGATGTATTTGATGAGGTGAAGGCGGAAGTGCTACCACCACATAGACAGTTTGACTGCCAGATCGACCTGGTGCCAGGGGCCAGCGTTCCCAGCGGCAGGCTGTATGCCCTGACGGAGCCTGAAAACGTGCATCTCCGGGGGTACCTGGATAAACTCCTCAAGCTAGGATTCATCCGCCCGTCCAAGTCTCCGGCCGCCTCGCCACTCTTCTTCATCCCGAAGGCTAATGGGGAGCTGAGAGCCTGTGTGGACTTTAGGGCATTGAATGCGATAACCAGAAAAAATCGGTACCCCTTGCCTCTCATCAGTGTACTTCTGGAACAGGTCAAGAAAGCTCGTATCTACACCAAGTTGGATTTGAAAGGGGCATACCATCTGGTGCGCATGAGGGACGGAGACGAGTGGAAGACCGCCTTTAAGACCAGGTTCGGCCTTTTTGAGTACCTCGTCATGCCGTTCGGTCTGTGCAACGCCCCGGCAGCCTTTCAGTACTTTTTGAATGAGGTATTCAGAGAGGAGTTGGATATCTACGTGGTCGTATATATCGACGACATCCTCATCTATTCGTCCAGTGTGGAGGAGCACGTACACCACGTCAAAGCTGTGCTCCAAAAGCTGAGGGAAAACATGCTGTTTTGTAAACTCAGCAAGTGTGACTTCCACGTCACATCCGTGGAATTCCTCGGAGTGATGCTGAGTCCAGAGGGACAGGAGATGGCAGAACGAAAGATCAAGGCGGTGAAAGAATGGCCGGTGCCCCAAAGCGTGAAGGACGTCCAAAGTTTCATTGGCTTCGCCAACTTTTACAGGCGGTTTATAGATGGATTTTCAGGAGTGGTGGCCCCAATCACACAGCTACTGAGGAAGTCCAAGGAGTTTGTCTGGTCCCCTGAAGCGAACAAAGCCTTTGAGGCCCTGAAAAGCGCCTTTGGTAAGGCGCCGGTGTTGGCTCACCCCGATCCGGATCTCCCCTACGTGGTGGAAGCGGACGCGTCGGATGTGGCGCTGGGGGCTATCTTGTCCCAACGCAACCACGACACAGGGGTGCTTCATCCCGTTGCGTACATGTCCCACAAACTCAACGACGCCGAACGCAACTACCATATTGCGGAGAAGGAGCTTCTCGCAATCAAGGACGCCTTCACCGAATGGAGGCATTGGTTGATGGGGGCAAGACATGTGGTATCGGTGTACACGGACCATCGGAACCTACAGTTCATGACGGCCACTAGACACCTTTCTCCCAGGCAGCTGCGGTGGATGATCTTCTTTGCGGGGTTCAACTTCCGCATCACATATCGGCCGGGGACGGAAAACCGGAAGGCGGACGCCCTGTCCCGTCAATCTGCAGTTAAGGAACCATTGCCTGCAACCGAGCGTTCCATCATTTCCCCGAGGATGGTATTGGGGGTTATCCAACCGGATACTTTCCTGAGGGGAATAAAGAGAGGGAACAGGTCATTCGCATGGCGGAGGTGGCTCCTCAGTCACAGAGAATGGCAGCTGAAGGACGGGATACCCCTGAAGGGCAGGTGCCTATTGATACCCACGCCTAGGCTAAGGAAACAAGCATTCATCTGGTGCCATGACTCTCCATGCGCAGGTCATTTGGGCTTTGAAAAAACGGTGGCTAGCATGGGACGGCATTTCTGGTGGCCAACCATGAGAGTGGATGTCAGGAGGTGGGGACAGGAGTGTCCTACGTGTGCTACCATGAAGGCCGACCATGGCCGAACCCAAGGGCTCTTACATCCACTTCCGACCCCGGATAGACCATGGGATAGCATATCACTGGACTTCGTGGTGGGCCTACCGGTAGACCAGGGGATGACGGCAATACTGGTGGTGGTGGATTACTTGACGAAAATGGGGCACTTCATCCCCTGCAAGAGAGTCCCTACGGCCGGGGAATTGGCGTCACTACTCCTAAAGAATGTGGTACGACTGCATGGATTACCTGGGGTGATCGTGTCGGACCGGGGGTCGCAGTTTACTGCGCAATTCTGGAAGACTTGGTGCACTGCGCTGCATGTTAAGACCGCCCTGTCCACCAGCTACCACCCTCAAACGGACGGCCAAACCGAGCGCCTGAACCAAACGCTCAAACAGTATCTGCGATGTTTTGTGGACCAGGGCAGGGAAGAATGGGTCGACTTGCTATGGGTTGCAGAGATAGCCTATAACAACGCCACTCACAGCTCCACACAGTCATCTCCGTTCTATAGCAACTATGGCCAACATCCCAGGTTCTTGCCATTTCTACATCCGTTCAGAGAGGACAGGATTCCCGCCACAGCGGACAGGGTGGCACACATAAAAGACACGTTGATGCGCTCAAGGGCTGTCCTAATAGAGGCCAAGAGAAGATACAAGGCTGCGGCAGATAGGAAGAGAAGGCCCGGGCCACTGTACCGCACTGGAGACTACGTCTGGATATCCACAAGAAACATGAGGTTTCGAAAGAACAGTGTGTTCCATCCCAAGTACATGGGCCCCTATCGAATTACCAAGTGTATGGGTCCCGTGAACGTGAAGGTGTGCTTGCCGCAGTCATTGCGGATACACCCTGTCTTTCATGTATCATTGCTCAAACCAGCACCCTCCAAGCCGTCTGGGACACCTAGGCCGGTATGCGTGGAGTCGGACGTGGAGTATGAAGTGTCGGGCATACGGGCGTCCAAATGGCGCAGGGGGAAGCTGTGGTACCTGGTTGCGTGGAAAGGCTATGGCCCGGAGGAGCATTCATGGGAACCGGCTGAAGGGGTTCATGCTCCGCGCTTGGTCTCCTTGTTCCATCGGCGTTTTCCTGCCAGCGCTGGACCCGTGGGGAGCCGCTGAGAGGGAGGATGTACTGTCAAGAATTCCTGTCATACAAGGGAAACACGCCCTTATGTAAACAGGAGAGCTGTTACATAACTCAAGGGAAACACGCCCTTATGTAAACAGGAGAGCTGTTACATAACTCAAGGGAAACACGCCCTTATGTAAACAGGAGAGCTGTTACATAACTCAAGGGAAACACGCCCTTATGTAAACAGGAGAGCTGTTACATAACTCAAGGGAAACACGCCCTTATGAAAACAGGAGAGCTGTTACATAACTCAAGGAAAACACGCCCTATAAAGGGAGGAACCGGGAGGTACAAGGCTGTCGGATATTGTGTTTACACCGACGTACCTGCTTCGTGAAGAGCAGTGTTCCGGAGTGGTGCTCCAGTAAGGCAAGAACGGAGGTAGGTCGAGTCGTTACTCCCTGGGCCGTGTCTTGCCCCATCGTCACCTGTGAAGGACCCGGAAGCTCTACCGGTCAACCATTGAGCTTCGCTTTTTGACTCGGCTGAGTCCAAGCGCAGTGGCGCTTTTGCTGGTTGGAGTCGTAACTCCCAGCCCGACCAGAGACACAGGGACTGCCAGCTGTAACGCACACCAGGAGGTGTTTGCCGCGTTACAGACTCGGAAGTCCACAGGATCGATCGAGCGGCTGCTCTCGGTTCAGTCTTCTTGCTTGTGATTGGGGTATCGGTGACGCATCACCAGGAGGTGACTCCGCGTCCCGGTGCAGTCTGAGGAAGAGGTTGAGCGGCTGCTCCCTTCAGGTAGAGATCCCGGCTGGGTGTTTCCCTGACTCCTCGATTCTCCCCAACACTCTTCGTGCCCCTCACAGCCTACCGATTGGCATTGTCGGCCATTTCATTTCTGCCCTCTGTTGGCATACGCCGGGATCGGCGTATATGCAGAGGACGGTTAGGACCATCCGTGCTGTGGGCTGGTAACGTACTTAGCCTGGAGGATTCCAGTGACTATAACTTTTGTTTGTTCTTTGTATTTTATTTGCCTTCATTAAAAGAACTAACCCTTCACAAGTGGTTGCGTCCTCATTGTCGTGTCTGTTAAACGATCCTGAGACGTTCAGGGCGTTACACATGGGAATTTCTTTTTCGCTTCTTCTATATTACCTTTCCCTCTCCCTGAACTAAATCTTGGTCTTACTCCTGGATTGTTCGCTTGTTCTACCAACTGAGCTTCCTGTCGTTCGGCTACCTTTACCTGTGCCCACATTGCCTTTTCTTTTAGTTTCCGCTGTTTTGCCTCAATCTCATCGCTGAAATATTTTGCATGTCTCAAAACTTCATCTATTTTCTTATTTTGCCAATCAACTGTATGCTGCTTTATCATATCACCGATTTCTGGGCATAAACCATATACAAATCTGTATACGAAATGACTCAAATCTTTATCACTCAGGTTCTCATCTCCACTGAACTGTTTAAAAGCCTGTATTAACCTCTCATAATATGCGTGTACTGACTCCTTGCTTTCCTGTTGGGTTCTGTCAATTTTTACCCAATCGGTCTCTTTAGGGGGTACCTTATTTTTCAGAAATGCCATAACCTGCTCATATTTCTTCATTACTTCTGGGTCGGGAGCTCCAGTCTTAGGGTCCCTAGGATACTCCTGAGTAGGCCAATTTATCATCAGCTTACATTCTGTCCACAAATCTGCTGGTACTATTATATCGAATAGACTATTCAGATCTATCCATAATACCTTCGCCAATTTTACAAATCTGTCTACCTGCCGGTACCACTCAACGGGATTTTCGCGTAGTCGAGGGAAATCATTTGTGAATGACAAAATGTCCTGTCTTGTCCATGGAACATGTACATACCCTCCTCCTGGAATCTCTCTCATGGGGTACTCTGTCATTACCTTTTCTTTCTCTCTAACGGGAAATGCTGAAACTGCCTTTTCTGTAATATTATCGCGTCTTCTACACCATTTACTTCTCCATCTATCTACATCTCCTCATTTTCTCAACAAACCAATTATATCCTTAATTTGACCTATCCTTCCTGTAGTATTCATGTTCTTTATATCCTTCTCAGTGAAATCAACTCGATAGGATTTTTGCAATGCTTTTACTTTGTCAAAATCTATTCCCATTTCACTTGCAATTTCCAATAATCTTTCATGTACGTTTATTGCTCTCCACGTTGCACTCTTGCAGAGAAATAATAATTCCTCATCCTGATAGTTTTCAATTTCTCAGTAGGGATAGTTCCTACTATTAGTTCTTCTAATACCATTCATAATTTGGCCACATCTATTGACTGGGATTCTTGATCCTTTTTCTGTAGCTCTCTAAGCCATTCGCTTAATTCTTCTACAGAAGGCCCTACTGGGTTGTCTACATTATTTTGTTCTGGGGCCTTTTGTGGTTCTAATAATGTTTCCACTGTCATTCTACTCTTTTCAGCATAAATTTGATTTACAAATGGATTATTTGAAACACCCGGATCAAACATATTTATTGTCGGTCCCCACGGATTCTCAATTTGACTCCGTTCAGCATTTTCAATTAGATTTTGGCTTCTGTACGGTACTGTCAAAAAATGTTCAGTATCTTTTTGTTTCTCAAATATGGGCATTACTGGACCTATCGTTACTGGAACTGTTACGGCTTCTAGATTTTTGGTCAATTCTCTTATTTTCTCGGTTAATTCTAGGGTAGTTTTGGCCAGTTCTACTGAATTCTCACCATTTACCCTATTTTCTGTCTGTTTTTCTATCTCTCTTGCAGAGTTACTTTTCCCTAATTCTGGTGACATAGTCTCTGTTTTAATTATTCGTAATGTTTCTCTCATTGGGGAGCTTGGTGACAATGCTTCTGGTTCTGGTCGATACGGTGGTGGGTTTTTGTAAAACACCTCATCAAGAACATCATCTTCTGATTCATTCACTTCATACCCACTCAAATCCACATTACGCCTTTTCTCGGTGCTTTTTCTCCCTTCATTCTCTCCTACCATTCTCACAGGATACATACCCTCAGTCATACTTGCATTCCGCCACCTTTTCATCCGGTCATCATGTGTCTCATGTCCGTATGATCTACCAAACATGTATCGGTAACCCCTACCATTTCTCTGCTTTTCTCGTTCATGCATTTCGTCTTCCCATTCTGTTAATGCCTCAAACTGCGTCGGTCTAGGTCTTGGTTCTAAGTCCATCATTTTGTCTCGGAGGTTTCTCAAAACAGCCAAATTAAAGGAACCATGTTCTGGGAACGCCAGGACTCCATCGTCCTTGGTGTATTTTACCCAATTATCTAACCAAATACAAGTATGATACCCATATTTTGCAATCATTGTAGATACGGGTGTTTTCGGTGGAGGAAGTAATTTTCCTTTCCTAGTCTCAACTACTTTATCTTTCTTGAACCACCTTTTAATTTTCCCAAACCACGATTTCTTCTTTTCTGGTGGTTGGTAATACATTTTCTCGATTTCCGTGTACCGCAATGGTACTGCTATTCTGTCCACTCACAGCGCGACCCTTACTAACGCACCAATCAGGAGCGTCTATGTCACTATCACAATCCTCTAATCTCAGCGCGACTCACACTAACGCACCAATCAGGGAGCGTCTACGTCACTCTGTATTCCTCCACTCCTAGCGCGGCTTTACACTAACGCACCAATCCGGAACGTTTTACGCCTCCATTCTACTGTCCAATCCCAGCGCGGTCGTTCTGACGTCAGCAGCCGCTGAGGCAGCTCTGCTCTGCTCTCGTCTACCCGTCCTTTACAAGACCGCTCCATGAACTCTTACTGCAACTTTTACAATTCGATTAGTAACAACAATAAAACATCTCCATTGTCTGATTCGCTAACCAAAGAACAGCAAAAGACCTTTCTCACGAGAATTCCGTCTTTCCCTGAGAGCAGCACTTACTTCCGTTGATAAAGTAGCACATCCCTCTATCACCCTTCTATCAAGCATCAACTAACCGCTTCTCTAGAATTAAAGAACACTAGAGTTTTGCCATTTATTAGAATGCCTTTTTCATACACACACTGTCATACAGGGAAAATGTAGATCATTCACGCAGACTTCTGTCTTTCTCGAGAGCAGCGCTTACCTCTGCCCTACTACAGAATATACCATTCGTTAACAAAGCAGCGCTTCCCTCTACTTTGTCCTTCTAACAAGCTCAGAGAACACCTGCTACCTTTTTTGTGATAAGCGTTATCGGTATGTGTAGTATTCACATTCCATATGATTGATGTAAGATACAGCATTTATTAACTGTCTGTCTCCACAGCTTCCAGGAACCAACTGGTCATCCTGGTGATTCAAAGCACAACACTCCATTACCATGACACTGACATCATAGTGATCGTGGAGATGAGCATGCACATAGATTATACATGGAGATAGAAAGTGGACTACTACAACATCTCCCATCTCTCTACAGAATCGAGAACAAATGAAAAATAAATAATAAAAAACATGAACAGCAACCATACAAAGAAAATAACATTCACATAGCTCCTCCTAAATGTACAGATAATACAAATATAAAATAAGTAGTAGACCTGAAATAATAACAGACACATAAAAAATGCCCACACACATGACTTAAGACTATAGATCTAAACGATTTGGTGGAACACTGGTTCTATTGCTTCTCCGAGGAGGAACATGAGACTCTTTTCTCTGTTCCTCCCTTCCCTTTGGAGAACCTCTAGCCTTAGGTTGATCTTGGCTCAAGTTATGTAACTCTAGGCCCAACTGTGTTACCACCTTCACTGGTACTTTATACACCCTAGAAAGATTCCACCAATTCTTCCCATTAATTCTTATGGCGAAACGTGAAGTGGCATCTACCCTAACTGGTGGACCAAACTTGGACAATCCCTTGGGCACATTCAAAGGAGATTTAATCCTGACCCAATCTCCCACCTTGACCCTAGACTTAGAATGGTCTTCACTATCCACCCTGGATTTAGAGAATGCACTGCGCTCACCTTCCTTGTTGTTCCTATTCTCAACATCTTTGGACGACATCCCCCATTTTTTCATCCACGCTGGGCACATGTGAAAAGAAGCTTCCCTTCCTCTCAACAAAGCAAAAGGACTAGAACCAGTAATGGTACTTGGAGTCGCACGATGAGCCCACAGCATATTCTGCACCTCCTCTCTGATGTCCACCTTCCTCAAAACAGCCCACGGAACACATTCAACCAAAACCCTGTTATTGCGCTCAATAAAACCATTGGCTTGAGGATGATATAACGCCACACGTCGGTGTGCAATGCCTGACTGAGTAAAAAAATCAGACATTTCCTTTGAAGTAAACTGCACTCCATTGTCGGAAACTATTTCTCTGGGAAATCCTTCTCTACCGAATAGGCTCTGGAGAAACCTAAGGACCTCTTTCGAATTGGGATCAGACATAAAATGGACCTCCCACCACTTACTGAAATAGTCAGCGACCACCAAAGCAAACTTGTATTTGTTGGATAAGATAGTGAATGAACCCACAAAATCTATGGCCAACTTCAACCACGGACCGTCTGCCATTTCAATACGTTGTAACGGGGGCGATGTGACTTTAATCACCTTATCACTCGTACAACATGTCATACACCCTTCAGCAACATCATTTATTTGACGATCCATGGAAGGCCACCAGTAGACCGCCCTAATCCTTTTTTTTGTGTTGGTTTGACCTAAATGCCCTTCATGACCATAATCAATAATGCGACCCCTGAGGGACCCTGGGGGAACAAACTTATCTCCCACCATAACCATTCCACCATCCTCTACAGAAAGTTCTTCAGCCACCTTTGCAAAAGGATGAAGATCAGAATCTAGATGCTTTTCTTTAGGCCATCCCAAAACTATAAGATCTCTCCCTTTCTTAAGTAAAATATCAGACTCCATGCCACGGAACCAATCATGTTCTGAAAAAGAACCAATACAACAGGCATCCACAACCGCAATAAGGCACTCATCCGTTATGTCAATATCACACCCATCCTTCTTTAGAGGTAAGGGCGACCTTGAAAGATAGTCAGCCCTTGCGTTTTTTCCACCAGGTATATGCGCAACAACAAAATTGTACTGCAGCAGTTTAGCACTCAACCCAGCAATCCTTGGCGTGTGATCTTTCACAACCTTCCCCTCTAAAATGGGAATTAGAGGTTTGTGGTCCGTCAGAAGCCTAAAAGTCTTTCCCCACAGAAAACATTTAAACCGCTCAACAGCCAAACAACACGCTAAGAGTTCTCTCTCAATGACAGAGTAATTCTTTATCCCATCATCGTCGCCAAATTTGTAGTAATCACATTACATATGATTGATGTAAGATACAGCATTTATTAACTGTCTGTCTCCACAGCTTCCAGGAACCAACTGGTCATCCTGGTGATTCAAAGCACAACACTCCATTACCATGACACTGACATCATAGTGATCGTGGAGATGAGCATGCACATAGATTATACATGGAGAAAGAAAGGAGACTACTACAGTATGCCAATTGGTTTCCTGGTACTTAAAGACAAAAATTTCACAGGTAACCCTCGCTATCATACACACTTCTCTCACACAGAAAATATCACTAATGACAACACACGATGATGCTGCCGAATCAAACCCAGACAATGCGCCGTGTAACTTCTATTGCTACACGTTTCTTTCCCTTCCCGTGTACCTACGGGCAACCACAATCCCGTCTTTCCCGAGAGCAGCGCTTACCTCTGCTCTACTACGGAACTGTTACAACTTCCAACTTCCTACATCCCAGAAGCCGTGCTAATAACATATAACTTGACGCGACTCAACATAGAGTGTTAGTACTTAAACCAATACCAATCAATAATCAATAAGCTATTTACAAGCAATCGTCACTAAACCCAAAACAATAGCTAACCATCATTCTGCTACCAGAAAAGCTGTTCCAGCGCTGAATACCAAAAATCCCCTTTCTACGTCACAGACCACAGATCTCTCCAACCACATTCATTCAGTCATTTACTGGTGGGGCCCTTAACACCAATCATTCATTCTACTTTAGATCAATGGTCCTCGAGAGAAAGAGAGGGGAATTCCTTTCTCTATTCCATGCGCTGGAAAATGGGAGGTAAATGTACAAATTCCCCAATGAGTAACCAGTTCACCTATTCCTCCCTACCTCACCAGGGTCTCAATACTTTATAACCTAGCATTTCCTCCCATGAATAGGCCATGGATCAGCTGAGTTGCTGGGAAAAGCGACACCTAATTCTTCTAAACAATATACATCAATACACTTCAAATAATAGCCCGACACAGTTCTTAAATGAATTGAAATGTTTATCTAAATAAAGCATAGGAAAATCATAAAGCATTCAATATTTTGGTTCGCATATTTACCTAATCTGGCTAAATGGCGTCTTCTATGTCACATTCAGATCTTTCGTCTCTATGCCCATAAATCGATCAATCAGTTTGTAAATTATTTGGGCATCTGATCAGTCCATCAGAGTTTCTGGCAAGCAGCTGTACAGCAGTGTCACCATCCTCTCTGTCAGCATAATGTCAGGAAATCAAGTGAAGCAAAAGCTTCTTGACCCTCTCTAGTCTACCTCTTTTATAGTAAAATCAACAACAAAATGTTACAATACATGTTTTAAACAAATCCGATTGGTTGAACCAGGATCATTCTTCCCTCGATTCTCATGCGTTCAATGTTTCATTAGATCTAATTCTCAATTTATTAATAATTTGCAACTGTTACTAGTCCATTCAGGGCATGTTGATTCCCATACGGGTTTGTGTCCATGGTGTCATCAATTATAACAGTTCTTAGTTTAAGGAAGTTCTTTGTTTGAGGATTGGCACTCCTCCCGGTGCGACCTTCACGAGTACAGTCTGCCTGGGGTCAGGACGAGGTTATTGTTGCTCATCTTTTAGCGCAGGCGCACTTCACTCAGTGACTCCTGTATCTCGTCTGTCCGTCAAAATAGGGATGGCAGCCATTTTGTGGCCACTCCAGATAGGTCAACTTAAGCAAGGAAACACAAAACATAATTAATACATGGAAGTGACTATTAAAATGTTATTCCCTCTCTAAAACCCTCTTTTTGTGTGTATTTATCTAGCAAAAGCAACACGCATTGCGGTTTATACTCACAATTTAAAGCACGATTCACAAATCAAATCACAAAAGCAACGTATAACATGCAAATTCTAAATATCTCACATTAGTATGCGTACAATAATTAGTTTACGTATCAATTAGGCCATGCAAATGCGATTCCCACGTGTATTTTCTAATTAGTAATGTTGAATATTTAAACACAGCAAACCATTAATATTATTAATATTAATCAGTTATTCGTTTTAATTCAAAATGATAAAATGGAGGAGGTATACGAATCTTAGGGAAAACCTCACTCCAGCACTCAAACCACATATGGTAGGTGACCCAAACCATAGAAATCGCCCTTCTCATTGGCAAAATACCCACGTAGTGGAAACTGGATGAAGCTGTTGATGTGTCTCATATTTGAATAAAGAACTTCTTATAGTGCACCACTGAAAGTTGGTTGTGACATTCCACCAGATACAGCCGCAGTGTATTGAAATCCTGGGGCCACAAAATGAAGTACCGGCTTGATTTTGACAACTGGTGTAATAGATGTGGGATTTCTGTTGTGAGGCAGAAGATCTGGCTCCAGCTGATGACATAAATCCTGTATTGTTTGCCTATTCAATCTGAATTGTTTGATAATATCCTGTTCTTCCATGGCGTCAAGGTGTGGAAATGGTCGTAACACTTTAGGCTGTCATCTCCTCAACCTTCCAGGTTTCATCTGTCTGCAGTGGAACATTTTCAACATTCTAAAACATTTACAAATGTCTTTTTGATAAATAACACAAATGATATGCTTTGTGAAAAATGTGTTTGGTTTCTTAATTTAACACAACATGTAATATTGACATTTTTTCTTAACAAATACCATTTTATACCTGTCTATTATTTTAAACAAAGAATTTGTAAATAATACATGTTAAATGTATTATTTTAATTCTTTTTTTGTAAAGAAATTTTAACCAAAATAGTCAACAGAAGTGTAAACAACACCAAGCAACTATCACATTTAACCACAGTAACGCGCTGCAGATAACTGTTTATTTTCAATTAATGAGTGACATTAGCATTTTTTATATGGAAACAAAATAGCCACCATTTGAGCGGTGGTGCCAAATTAAACATTCACAAACACAATATTTGACTATCTAATGTGGCGGGTGCCTGACCTCGCCATCAGGACATTTGTAATTAGACGGTCGTAGCGGAAGGTCGCCCAACTCGTGGGTGGGAAACTTCACAATGGACACAGTCAAAGGCTAACATGCGTGAAATCATCATACGAAAGCTATGGCTGTGTCCATCTCCATTGAAGATCTCGTACATCATGTATATATGTACCGCGTTTCGATAAAAGCTCACTGCCTCCTAACTCTGCAGCCAATAAGACCTCCTCAACTTTTGCTGCTGTTTTCGACCTCTGGAAGCCATGATGCCAGGAAGAGCAGTTGACAGACCTCCAGCTTTCTTGCCAGAGGAGCTGAGTTGCTGCAAACTGAGGCTCTGTCCCTGTACAACCAGCTCTATGGCTCACCAGAGGAACAGGTACGTTTAAAATATATTTGTAAATATGTCTGTTTTTTTAAAACACAGGCTAGAATGTCCCTTTGAGTTCCTGATTAAAGTGTAGTGATTGAAGTGAAGTGTCATTTATTTTCTACATTACATAGAACAATGATGGTGTGATTTTTAAGCCCTTTCTGAATAGAGAAAACAACATTAGTATGTGGTGTGTGTTTTAAGCCCTACAATTTATTTGGTATATTTTGAAATATATCTATGTATATGTATAAATTTCATGTGAGAGTAGAAATTTCACATCATGAAAATTTAGACAACACATCATTTTTTCTTTACAACTATGACTATATATGTAATTTTTTACATGCCAAATACAACTTATTTTTGTTGTGTGTATTATCCCACAAATCAATCAGCCTAGATCAGGTGTCTCCAACCCTTCAGAGTAGCTCACATGCTTGAGCTCTATTTCAAGTGAGCACAAGATCATATTTTTATTACAAAATTAAGGGAAGGCTGTGTTCATGTGACATCATGATCATCAGGCTGCAGATAGCAGGGCCTAACAATGAGAAGTGCTCAGTCAGATTCGTGGGCCCTGCTGGGGCTGAGTCACAGAGGTAAACAACTGAAACACTGAGGTTTTTGACTCTTGAAAATAATTATTTATTAACTCAAAAATGAAGCTGTGAACAAAATGATTCTTCTGAATGCTTTTAAAGAGAATAAAGTGAAATGGAGAGTTACCTTAAATATTGAGTTAACACTTCATTTCTTTTTTCTCCTGTTTCAAAGAGTTTCATTTACATACAGCAGGCCCCTTACTCCTGGGGGGGAGGGGGGGGGCAGTATACACCTTGCCATAGGAATATAGAAAAAAAATTACAGCGCTGCTTTTACATGAGAGAAATTTTAAGTGCAGAAAAATGATCCATGAGATTAAGTGTGAATTGTGTTCTATAAATTGAGACATGGAGACAAACAATAAGTCACAAAACAGTTCTTATTTCTTTTATTTCTTTTATCCATACAGGCCAATGCTCATCAGAAAGATAACATTTGGAAGGCCATCGCCAAGAAGGTGTGGACCCTTGAGGTCTACAAGCGGCGAAGCATTCATTGTTGGAACAGGTGGGAGGACCCACAATGCTGTACCAAGAAGTCATCAGAAGTTCAGCTCAGCCAGTCTCCACAATGTACGAAACACATGTGCCGCACCCTGACCCCCTCCAATGGCCAGCATGCTTGTGTGTGCTCATTCAGATCCAGAAGGGCAGTTGAAAGCGAAACAGCAGCATCAAGGGGGTACCTTCTAGTTTGAGTTTAACATATTAACTCACTAATTTTTGTAACAGTAACTCATTTTGCCATTAACATTAAGGTTAACACATGCCCAATGCACAAGAAGAGATCTTGAAGGTGTAAGTTTTGCACAAGGTGTATGATGATGTATTTTGTATATGACTTTGTGGGTAAGGATACCCCATGATTTCTGTTCACTTCTAAAGGACTGGTTTCAGCAGACAGGTGCCTGCCTAAACAACAGATATTCATCAGGTTGCTTGATGTTATAAGGGACAGTTGTACCAAACAGAACACTTGTCTTTACAATGTCAGGTGTCATGCTCCTTCTCCATTGAGAATGATGTAAGATTAGCTCTATTGGAGGTGACATAGCATAAAATGAACTTAAGAGACAGTGGATGTTCTAAACGTCACATTGGTAAGTGGTTTTTTACACAAACAAGAGTGAGCAAGTGAGCAGAAATTATTGGTAACAGGAGATTAAATGGCTACATTTTAGATTCAAAACATATCCCAAATATGTTTTGATTACAAAATACTGTTTCATTAATGTTAAAAGTGACTGATTTGCATGTCTCACTACTTCACAAATGTGCATGTAATCAGTCCTTTTTTTGGGGAAAATAATTGTGATAGGCATAATATTTTGGGGGAAAAGCAAGCAGGAATGTGCACAAATTAATGACAGAGTAAAACATACCCAAAATCATTTCTCTATGTCCTTTGTTATGTCCAGATGATAAATCTATGTGGAGAAAAATGGGAAACGTAAAAGGACTTTTGCAGATGGCATGTTCCATCACATATATGTTCGAATATCCCATCTGTAGAACTCGAAACCAGGTCCAACTCATGGCTCATTAGGAAAACGTAGAACTGCATCAATGTGTAATCTATGCATATTGTAAACTGCATGTGAATGTTTGATGTAAAATTATATATGAATCTGAGAATGTAATATTTACTGTGATACTGTAATTTTGTACCAATTTTTGCCTAAAGTGAAAGACAGCATATTTTGTACAACATTTTCACAATGGAAAAACAAACTTGACATTACTTGCAATATTTAGGAGTCAAATGTGAATTTATTTTTGCTCTGTACTAAAGTGGATAAGAAATGTATTGAGCCCTATATATTTACTTATGTTGTAGAAGTCATTTATCAATCAACTTTGCAAACATTGCAGTATTTGTTGACACACACTGATTTATATTTTACTTTTTGTTAATTAAAATAATATTGCTTTTTTGGACTTGTTCACAAACGGTATAAAGGTGTTTTTGGTTTATATACTTTTTGGTGACATAAGTTCACAATTCTAAATAACAAAGCCCAACCATTTGCAGGTGTTGAACAGTTCCTGGAAAGAATTAAGAATAGATTAGAGACAAGATCATAAATGATATAGGAGCTATCATGAGAAATTACATAACTGTGACCAAATTGTATCTGAAGATGTTCCCTACTTGTATGAGATATTGATGATAAAGAAGCAAAGTTTTAGAGCCTTGAAGCAGGTGAAATCTGAAAACATGTACAATGTTTTGAGATCACAGTTTATAATCAGTTCTATTTACATAGTTAAAATAAAACTATTGAATACGTCTTTTCAGCATCATCAGAAACAGGCAAAGGAGAAATTGGCCAAGTAGGTGGTGAAGCACTTGGCCACTGTGTTTTAACTGGTGATGGTGAGACCCCCTACACTGATGGACACAGTGGAGCAGAGGGTGAGGGGACTGGCACAGAGGACACCAGCACTACTTCATCTTCAGAGACCTGCACAATAGACAAGTCCTCAGTGGTGGCAGACCCTAAGACAACTGTTCCACCTGCATCCTTGTTTCCTACACAGAGAACCATCTCCACCCTGTATCTTGCTCCCCTATTGACCAAACCCATCCCCCTAAAAGATCTGGGATCTCCTTTGCTGCAGGCACCTCACACCATGCTCTTGTCCCTGAGTGAGGAGGCTTTTGACCTCCTACACAGGATCTCTGTATGCCAGACTGTGCTCCTGAATGCCATCAGGGGCTTTAGTTGCCATAGGCAACAAATAGTAGCATACTTGGTAGGCATTCATAGTGCTATGTCTGGCCTGCAGAGATCATTTACAGGACTAGCTTCCTCACTGACTGCAGCCTCCCAAGCAGCCCAACCTTGTCCCCCATCTCAGGCTCCTTCCCCATCGCAATTCCTAGTTCCCAGCCCTGTCCCAAGTATGTGCACTCCTTTGCACAGAACCACTCCAGCAGATGCAAGCAGGACACCCACACGTAAACATAAATAAACCAAGAAACAAGAGCATGCACACAATCAACATACAGACCCAACACTCACCTCAAACAACCACACTCACAACCACCACAACCACTACCACACCAAGCACACCCACAATCACTACACCCAACACCACACCCATAACCACCATGACACCCACACCTACCACAACTACCACCACACCTACAACAACCACCATCACCACAACCACCATCACACCCACATCAACACTCACCACTACTACTACTGTCACTATAACCACAACCAGCAGAACCACCACTACACCCACATGCACCACCATATCCACCAGCATACCCACAAGCACCACACCCACATGCACTACCACATCCACAAAGACAACTACAAGCACCACACCCATCAACACATCTACAAGCACCCCCACATCCACATACACCATAACCACACCAACCACCTCAACAGCACACTCATCCAAACACATGCCTATATGTAAATACAATCCAGCAAACACACACACTCTCCTGATCAACATATATCTTCCAAGAAACACACACTCAAGCATAAACAACATACATCAGACTCACATGCAACTGAAAAACCAACAGACACCATTATTCACACTTTATTATTTGGTATGGCCTTGACCCCTTCCAAACCCAAAGTCGCCACCCCCAAATCCAATCCTAAACCCAATCCTCCTAAACTCAAACCCACTCCCCCCAAACCCACCCCTCCCAAGAAAGACCAGTGAGATGCCCTCTCTGTGCCCACTAGATGCCACTTACTGAGGAGTTTCCCCTTGGCAGTTACATGGGAGACAAGTTTCTACCAAGGGCACAACAATCAGAGACTATTGGTTCTCTTCCTATTTCTTATATTAAAGTTCATTGTTGAGAGAAGTATCTCATGTGGATATTAAAACACTATTTTATTTTCAATATTTTTGTCCTGATATTAATTTTCATTTGCAACTGTTTGATTCCAAGAAATGTTTATGATTAAAATGTGAAGTACATATTTATATTTAACATTATCAAAGGAAATACATCAGATTTAGTAATGTCTACTTTTGAAGTACATACACTGATTAACATTGCATGTGATGGTAATTTGAATTTAGGTGCAAGGATTCATCATGATAATGGACACTTGCCCCAACAAATAAATGATAAACAATTTTTTTTAGTGTTTATACAAGTGTGTTTATTTCAACTTGATAACTAATAAGAATGAACACATATGCATTACACCTTAAAAACTAATGTGACAATTGAAATTGATTAAATACAGGAATTTCACTAGACAAGGGAAAATG
Organism: Triturus cristatus; assembly: GCF_964204655.1. Lineage (NCBI taxonomy): Eukaryota > Metazoa > Chordata > Amphibia > Caudata > Salamandridae > Triturus > Triturus cristatus. Next base: position 904,370,927 of record NC_140593.1, read on the forward strand.
TTAAATGGATTAATATGTTAACTGATTCAAGCTTGTGACTCAAAATTGATTTTACAGGTGTTTAAAAAAGAAATGTTACACCTTATTTACTGCAATTTCTAGATTATGTTTTTCATCCCAATGATGTGCAATGCATATATTTTTAATATGACAATTTGTGCTATTTATTTAAACACGCCTGTATGGTCACTTTTAGATTTTCTGATTGATGTCCTTTTTAGGTCTCGCCTATGCAGCTCGCATGCACTGCTTAGGAGGACCGTTAGCCGTCGTTCAGCTCTTTTTGGAAGCACACACTCGTGCTTGTGGCGGCATCCACCTTGCGGGAGAGCGCAGGGGCGCGCCAGAAGAACAAGTGCAGTGCTTCCAAAAAGAGCAGACTGCCCCCTCAAGCATGCACTTGGGCACCGCTCACGGGCTCACCTCCTGCTCCCCCCTCTCTCACACGCGCACCACTCGTACTTGTCCTAAGCTTTTATATCCTCCTTTTCAGTCCTTCCCAATGTATTTTGCTCATTGCCCCGTCCTTTCTTACAGCTCCCCCTTTCTAGCCCCCGTCTTTGCGTTCTTATTTAACTTTAGCCCTGATTTATTTTACCTTGCTCCTTCACATTCTCATTTCTTTTGCTTTGACATCCATTGTTTCATTTGTTTCTCTCTCCCAGTTATAGTTTTGGCACTTGCCCCACCTTTCCAAATCCATGTTTTCTCGCTACTTTCTCCTCTGACCCTTCGTTTCCCTCTTTATTATTTCCAATTTCCCTCTCAGCCTTCCCCCTACTTTTATTTATTTCCTAACCCTACTTTGCCCCCAAAAAATTCTCGCATGGCTCACTTAGTTTCCTTCCCGCCATTCCTGCCTTCTTCCTTCATCCATTCTTTTGGAGTTCTTGTACACCTCTTTCTTTCTCAGTTTCTCCCTCCTTCTGTTTTCTTGTGAGCTCATTCACATCCCACTCGGCCCTCCGCCCTCCATTTCCCCTTCTTTGCCTCCTTTCCTCCTTCAGATCTCTCAGATGCAACCGTTGCCATCTGGCACTAAAGGTAGCCCCCTTTCCCCTGTTATATGTCCCCCATTGAGTCTGAATTGGACTGGGGGTGGGCCCTCCATTTCCCCTTCTTTGCCTCCTTTCCTCCTTCAGAACCCTACTTTCCTATCCCTTCTTTCCCCCCAAAATGAAAGTCATTATGGACCTATTACTTACACCAAATCCTGCTAATACATGCTGCAGTGTCTTGTAAGTTTTATGACAGATCCCTTGTGGCTCCTAATGGAGTCCGTAGAGCCGTTACAAAGGTGTCAGAGCAGAATGCAATGAATGCTTGTTTTAGAATGTTGAGTTTGACGGTACACACAGACGAATAAAGAAGTGAGATATTAAGCTCCAAGTGTGGCATAGTCATTGGTGGATGCCCAGGCTGGGGAGGCGATAGGGTACAAGTAACCCCAAGAATGACCGTGCTCCCCCAGAGAGTTTGCCATGGTCCAAGCAAGCTGCTTGTGCATGCCACGTGTGTGCTGTTGAAGTATGAAATCATTGCTTCATGCATGTGGAATCAAACCACAGCTCCAGCCACTGCGAAGCAGATGAAGACAATGGAAGCATTTAAAAGAATCTACATGTCCATGGACGAGAACCTGCAGGTCAGACCATGCATAAAGGTACCACGCTGCCACGCAGGATACAACTTACTTTATATGGGGCGATACTGCAAAAAAAGGTTACATATTGATACATGGAAAAAGCGCAAACAAACTGCAGTACTCATATACTAACAAAATGCATAGACATGCTGGCTGATAGAATAAGCAAGAAAGAAGTATATTATCATTGCACTTACCAGAGCCTCTGATAAGCTGAGCTTTACAAGCTCAGCACCAGGCGAGGAGACCCAAGAAGAAGCATGAGGGTTGTGCTTACTAAACTATCCAATACCTGAAGTGCCACACCACCAAAGCTGCCAGTCGACAGCTCAGAACAACTCCAGAGGTCTCCAAAAACTGAAGCGGATGCAATGGAGACCAAGGAGGAGGTCACAGTTTCCTCAATTGTCCATGACGACTCTGAGGCCAAGCCCATTGCAAAGTTTCAGAAAACAGAGCAAATGATGCTGGCTCAAATGGACAGCCAAACATAGCAGAAAGAGCTCCACCCTCAAAGTCAGCCACTACCAAAACTAATTACCATGCTGCCGCCTTCCTGAAAGCACCACCACCTTTATATACAGCCAAAATGCCACATTTTGGTGATAGATGGACTGCTTGGATATAGACATTTGATGATTTTATTGATGCACTTGAAGAGATTGATAACAAAAAGATTATCAAGTTTCTCAAAATTCTTGCGGGTGATGGTGTAAAGGAAGTCATAAAGAAATTCCCACGACCTGATGAAGAAATTACATGCCGTCAGATTAAAGAAACGCTAAATCTGAAGTTCAATCCAATACTAAATGGTGATACAAAAGACAATATTTCAGTTCATGAATGTTAAAAAGGTGGTAAAACCACTAATGAAAATGACACATCAAATGCTAGAAGTTCAATCAATTTAACGATGAAGAAGCTTTTTGTCTTTGAGTTATTGATGGATGCTTGTCAGGCTCATTCAGATGATGAATGCTGAGAGAAACTCTTAGTCTGGAGCAAGTGTCCAAGGCTGCCAGAGCTAAGGAGCATGCTGAAAGACAAGCTGCTGACTATGAGGCAGAAGGGCCCAGAGTGAATCAGTCATGAGTAAAAAAATCAAAAGACTGACGGACGCAAAGTGATATTTACATGTAAAAAGAATGTATGTTTTAGATGTGGATTTTTATTTGAAGGTAAATGTCCCGCCATTGGACAGATATGTTAAGACTGTGGAAAAGAGAACCATTTTGTGATGATTTGTAAAGTGAAGGAAAAAGTGAGTGTGTCACAGCGCAAAAAACTAAATGGTCACTATAAAATGACATAGACAATACTTGACACACACCCACAAGGCCAAGCAGTGACATTAATGAAGGCAAATTGACACTAAATGAAGTCAATCGTCATCTAAATCGTCAAATAGTTCTTCTGCCTCAACATCAAGTGAAAGTGGGGAAGATGATTGTGACATGTCGATTTTCGCCTCAGAGAAATGTGTCCTTGTCGGCTGCATGTGAGGAAAAATGTCAGTCAAAGAAAAGTTGACATGCCAAAGCACCAAAGTCATACAAACATTGTCCGAAGATTGCATTGAAAATGATTGGCAGCTCGATACATTTTATCATCGGGTACAGTGTCAAGTTCCTGTCTGCTCAGTTTCAGTACAGCTGCTGAAAGGGGACTGATTTCTGTGAATTGCAACATGAATGCTCACCACAAAATAGTAAGTCAATTCCCTTTGATGTTTCATTGTTTATGAAAGTCTAAGACTATGAAAGTAAAGTTACTACCTTAAACCGCACCCTCTTGTAATAATTAGGGTCGGTAGTTTTATATAACAAAAACCCCGTGTCTAATCCGCAAGCCAGGTGATATGATAACCAAACCGTACCAATATCAGTTCCCTTAAGTAAGCTTTAACTTCTGCTGACAAATGCGGCCCAAAAATATAATTTGAAATCTGGAAGCTTAAAGCTGCCTTGTTTATATGGCAGCTTAATGTACTGGAGGGCTCTCCTTGCACGCCAATAGCTCCAAATAAAGCTACCTATAGCACCGTCTAAACGTTTAAAAAACGACAACGGCACCCTTTATGGAATTGTACGATATAAATATAGAAACTTCATGAGTATATTCATTTCAATAATATTGCACCTTCCAAATATAGTGAGGGGCAGCCTGTGCCAGCTACTCAATTTTGCCACTACCCTCTTTAGCAATGGCTCATAGTTTAGCGCAATCATCTCATCTATTCACTACTAATACAGACACCTAGATATGTTGCTGTTCTTGTAATCCCCAATGCAACTGGGGCCGTATCATGTTGGTAATTTATGATTGTCTGCATCTTATTTAAATTTAATTTATAGCCTGAAAAGGACCCAAAACGCTGGGCTTCTAATGTAATCTCAGCAATAGCGTCTTCTGGTCTAATAGAAAAGACAGCTATATCGTCTGCGTATGCAGTTACCTTAAGCTCTAAACCACTGAGAAGCACTGGAGGAATCCTGACGCTAAGTAGCAGATGTTTTATAAAAGGATCAATGTATAGAGCAAACAGTAACGGGGATAGGGGACACCCCTGTCGTGTACCCCTTTGAACCGCAAAATAAGATGAGGAGAGGCCATTAAGCTTGACAGAAGCAATCGAATTGCTATAAAGTTTCTGGACTGCTGAGATAAACCTTTGAGCAAGACCAAACGCTGTCATTGTTGACCATAAAGATCCCCAAACAACCCGGTCAAAGACCTTCTCGGCGTCCAGCATCAGCATCCCAATATGTTGATTTCGGTGACTGGAGACATCAAATGCGGCAATAGCTGTATTAATATGAGCCACTGTGTCTCTACCAGGGACGAAACCATGCTGGTGCTCTGAGACTAATACATGGATAACTGGAGAGGCTACAATCTTTGACATTTTTTTAGCATCAGCATTTATCAATGATATAGGCCGATATGAGCTCATCTCCTCTACCGGTTCCCCTTTTAAGGAAACACTATGATGCTGGTAGTGTTCGAAGATGGCGGGGCTTTCTCCCCCTGCATAATTTCATAACACAATGCAAGAAAAACTGGCGCTAACACGTCTTTGAAAATCTTCTGAGGATATGGCATGATATTTGTAAAGCATATTCAATACCAAAGCTGCATGTATACACCATGCTATGGACGAACCCCTCATTACCCAATATATTTCACGACTCGGTTGGGAGAGGGTGGCAAGCAAGGGCATTGCACGGCTGGGTCAGCTGTATGATAGACAAGGGTTCCGGTCGTTTGTTGCTCTGAAGGAAGCGTACGGGCTGTCAAAAAACAAATTTTTTAAGTATTTACAAATAAGGGATTATTATATTCGGGGTTTGGGCTTAATACAAATCACCTGGTTCAAAAATTTGATTTTTCTTCGACTCTTGTCTGCCTGTTTCTTATAAGAATCTTCGGCCTTAATAAGATTTTCTGAAGCAGTTTGATATGCCTCTTGCAATTTCTGAATAACCTCCCCAGCAACTGGAACATCTCCCTCTACTTTTCCAAATAACATGTTTGGGTGTCTGCCTGAATTCAAATAGAAAGGTGAGTAACCGGTAGCTGAATGAACCGAATTGTTGTAAGCAAACTCCGCTGTTCCAAGCAGAGTAGGCCAATCACCTTCCTGATCCATTAAATACAGACGCAAGTACTGCTCTAAATCTTGGTTTACTCTCTCAGTTTGCCCATCCGTTTCTGGGTGAAAACTGGTGGACAAACGAGAATCCACTCCTAATCCTTTCAAGAAGGATTTCCAGAATCGATATGTAAATTGGGAGTCTTGGTATGTTGTGTGAACAGGGTGGCCATTTGAGAAGCATTTGGAAGGGCCTCTAAAGGAATAAAGTGGCTCATCTTTGAAAAATGATCCACCACCACCCAAATTACAGAATAACCCTGACTGGAAGGGAGATCCACAATAAAATCCATGGAAACCGTATGCCAGGGATAAGGGGCTACTGGTATGGACATTAAAAGACCTTGTGGAGCCTGTCGAACCACCTTCCCTTTCACGCAATGTTCACATGAGGAAACATACTGTCTCACCTGAGCTTCCATGCCAGGCCAACGAAATGATCGCTTCAAAAGTTCCAGAGTCTTCTTAACTCCTTTGTGACCTGCCAATGGACTGTCATGAAACAATTGAATGATCTCCTTCCTTAATTCATCATTAGGCACAAAGGGTTTTCCTTGAAAAAATGGTTTTCCATCCTTGATCTCACGTTCAGGTCCTTCAGATTTCAAAACTGATAAGTCTACCTCTGGGAAGCTGGCTCTTATTCTGTCTTCCAACTCTGGATATACGATGGTACTCACAATCTTCTCTTCTGGAATTATAAGACCTTCTTCTTTCTTTTCAGTTCCATCTCCAGTATTCAAACGGGACAGTGCGTCAGCCTTCCCATTAGCTGAACCAGGCTTGTAAATTGGGACAAAATTATAATCTGAAAAAAAGAGCGACCATCTGAGTTGTCTTGGTGTTAAAGTTCTGGCAGATTTCAAAAACTGTAAATTTTGATGATCCGTGAAGACTGTTATTTCATGTTTAGCACCCAGGAGGTAATGTCTCCATTCTTGGAAAGCATCTTTGACCGCCAATAACTCTTTATCAGCAATTGAGTAATTGACTTCAGCAGCTGACAATTTTCGGGAACGATAAGCAACAGGGTGAAGTTGACCCGTATCCTTATTTCTTTGGGACAGAATTCCCCCAATTGCTAGATTGAAGGCATCAGCTTCGACATAAAAAGGTTCCTTCAAATTTGGATGTTGCAAAACTGGAGCTGTGATGAAGGTTTTCTTCAGTAACTGGAACGCCTCCTCAGTTTCCTTAGTCCACGAAAAATTTTCTTTTTTCCTGAGCAAGCGCGTGATGGGGCTAACCTTCTCCGAGAAGTTATGAATGAATCGTCAGTAAAAATTTGCAAAACCCAGAAAACTTTGTATTTCCTTAACTGATCGTGGGGCTGGCCAGTCTTTAATAGCCCTCACCTTGGAATCATCCATGGATACCCCTTCAGGAGACAAAATGAACCCCAAGAACTCAACTTGCGTAGCATGGAACACACACTTCTCCAGTTTGACAAACAGTTGATTTTCAAGTAAACGTTCCAAAATGACTCGTACATGCCGAATGTGTTCTTCCATATTTTCAGAAAAAATGAGGATGTCATCAATATAGACCACGGCGAATCGATCCAGAAATTCTCGTAGAATGTCGTTAACGAAATTCTGGAAAGCCGCCGGGGCATTACACAAGCCAAAGGGCATAACCTGGTATTCAAATAGGCCGAATCGAATCCGAAATGCCGTTTTCCACTCCTCTCCTTCAGCCATTCGGACCAAATGATAGGCCCCTCTCAGATCCAATTTAGTATAAACATGGGCATCTTTAACTTGATCCAGGAGTTCAGAAATTAAAGGTAGAGGGTACCGATTCTTCTTGGTCACAAGGTTCAATGCGCGATAATCTATACACATTCTCAGACTCCCGTCCCTCTTAGGAATAAAAAAAAGAGGAGAGGAGACTGGAGACTGTGAAGTTCGGATAAAACCATTAGCCAAATACTGATCCAGATATTCTTTCAAATGTTTGTTCTCAGATTCTGATAATGCATATATACGACTACAAGGTAAGGACGCTCCGGGTTCCAACTCAATTCGGCAATCGTACTCACGATGTGGAGGTAATTTCGAGGCCTCTTTCTCATCGAAAACCGAATTCAGATCTTGATACTCTTCAGGAATACTTTGGACTTCTACGGTACATATCATCCTCGTCTGTTCTGCCAGACAAGACGACGGAGAAGGTCGAGGCTCAATCATCTCAGGATGAAAACAATGTTCAAAACAATATGCTGAGTTCAATTCTATGGTTCTTCTCGCCCAATCAATTTTCGGATTATGTTCTGTCAGCCATGGTAGACCCAATATCAACTGGAATTGTGGGGCATCTATGAGATTAAAACGTAACCTACTTCAATGTCTTCCATGACCAATCAGTGTAATCTCTTCAGTATCATAGGTAATAGGACCAGAAGAAAGGTTGGTGCCATACACCGCTCTAACTGGTTCCGGCTTATCTTTTTTTACAAAACGAATTCCGAGGGTTTTGGCAAATTTAAGATCACAGAAATTTCCAGTAGCGCCCGAATCAATCATGACTGACACTCCGTCCACCTCCACTTCCCGGAACAAAATCTGACTGGAAATGATTTGATGAGGGGCGGATGACTGCAGAGTGTTCACGAAAAGCTGAGCTTTTGGAGTTGACTCCTCAACAGCTTCCACCAGAGCAACTCCTTCTATTGGTGGAGCCTGTCTTTTACCCACGAGTTGTTCTTTGGTTTCTTCGGGCACTCTTTTACGAAATGGCCTGCTCCACCACAATACATACACAACTTGCCTAGACGTCTTTTTTCTCTTTCTTCTTTGGTAAGAGGACCTCTCACCGTGCCGATTTGCATGGGTTCCTCACTAGTTCCAGCCTCAGATTTTTTGGTCACCTCAGTTCGGATTCTATCAAATCTGGGTGGAATTGACCGTGTCTCCTTTCGCCGTTCATTTCTTCTTTCAAATTGACGTTGGTCAATTTGTAAAACCAGGTCAATTAACTCCGATACTTCTGTAGGCCTCTTCGGAATCTGAGCCAAACCATCCTTTAGATCATCTCTAAGGCCCCTATAAAAAATTGCTGCTCTTTTCGCCTCCGGCCAGTTGGTTTCCACAATTAGTTTATTAAAATGCGCTAAATAAGCTACTAGCTCCCGATTTCCCTGTTTCAAGTCGAGCAGCTCATTATCGGTGGTCTGTGATATGGTCCTGCGATCAAAAATTCGTAAAAACTCCGACTTGAACTCTTCAAAGTTATAAAGAATGGGATCATTGGTAGTTACAAAAGGCATGGACCAGGCTGCAGCATCTCCACTCAGGTAAGACAGTATGAACGCCACCTTGGACTGATCTTCTTTAAAGATGATGGGTTTGCATAAAAAGTGTAAGGAACACTGCGTGAGGAATATCTGGGCCTTGTGCGGGTCTCCCTGAAACCTTTCTGGGGACGCTAAAGGAATAGTGGGTGACATGGCATGGATGACTTGAGTGGTTAATTTGGTTGTTGAAGGAGAGGGAGAAAATGCCTGCGCCCCTTGCTCTCTAAAACTAGGACTAGGACTAGTTGTAAATTCATCTATCCTCTGCCGCAGATAACAAGTTTCCTAATTTGACTCACAAACCTCATCCCTAGTTTCACTTAACTGTTTCTGTAATTCTTCCAGAATTGACGCCAAAGCCTTGACGTCAAAACCTTCAGCCATTCTGCTCAGGTAGAAGTCCAATGGAAGGCACTTCAATCTGTCAAGAATCGGTACCTGAGACTTGCGGTTCCACAGGAGCTGAATGGCTGAAGACCAACTCAAGTGTCAAGGTCCCAATGCCCCGTCACCCCTGAGCCAGAATACTCTCTGATCTCAGGAACAAGGGGGAAAGGGAATGGGAAATAAACAAGAGAGACTGCCACTCTGGTGCCTTCACTGCAATTATTCAGGAGGAATAACCTGCACCTGTAACGATAAGCAGAGGATTACTAAATTCTGGAATTCTATGGGAACACAATTATTTACAATTGCATTTTACTTCACATTTACCTGATTCTTAGTGGTTTTAGCCTCTCTCTTATACTGTTGGATTATTTTGATGTACTTTCTTCAATTCAAAAGTAAGCAAAAAGTAAGTTCTAAGTTAAGATCCATAAAGTAAGCTCATACAGTCTTTCTTCTTCTTCTCAGAGATCCTTCCGAAGTGAAATTGAAGTTATTGTCGGTAAGAATGAATATATATATATATATATATATATATATATATATATATATATTCACTGAAAAAACCATAGGTTTCAGGGGTGTTATAGTTAGCTGGACTTTTCACTTGTACAAAACCATTGAAATTCCCTCGTTATAGTTAGTTCAGCTAACTATAACTCGCGCGCGCCCGCAATGCACTGCTGATGACGTCACATATTACATCACTCATGACATGGTCAGTGACATCACTCATGACATCACTGATGACATCTCAAATGATATCACTCATGACATCATCCAGTGAATGTGTGTTTTTCTGAAAATTAAATATGTTTTATATATGTATATCTCAAGGTCGATGGAAGAATAAATGGGTATATAAGTGTCTAAATGGATGATTTATTTTTGAAAAATTGATTGTGTAACTGACTGATTAAGTGTATCATAGTGAATACATGGCTTAGTGAGTAATGTTTAAATATGTAAATATCTGTAGCAGTCTCTCACTTTGTGTATAAGTGGCTGCATGGGTTGGTGAGTAGCTACATGTGTCTATATAGGTTATTAGTTGGTTTTTTGAGTATCAGTCTGAGTGTATGCATGGTTCGGTGGGGGGTATTACGTAGTGCATAGGTGCATGAATGAGTGACTCACTGTTTGTATGTGTTGAAGACAGCATGTGTGCAGGACTGTATGGGTGGATGAGTGTGTGTATGGGTGTGTTAGTGAGTGAATGACTGTCTCAATAGTGTCTTTATGAGTAACTACATATGTTTTAAACTAGTATATGTGACTATTGGTGTAAATAAGTGAGTATATGTGAGAGTGAGAGATTGAAAGAGTTCCTGTATGAATAAGTATGTGTTTCTATAAGTGATTGTTTAAAAGATTAAGTATGTGTAAGTTTCCGTAGAAGTAACTGTGGTGGTGTGTGTATAACAGTATATGCAAGTAAATGTATGTTTGATTCTTTATTAGCATGAGTGACTATGTGTGTGAGTAACTCTATGGATGAGTGGCATTGTGTAACAGGATGTATAGGTGTATGAGTACATATGATGAGTGAGTACATGTATGAGTGACTGTATAGGACTGTTGGTGAATGAGTTGATGTGTATGTGGATCTTAGAATTACTGAAGAGGTTGTTGTAACTGGTATTGGTATGTCCATTGTTTTGAAAATTTTAGTCTATATTTTTGAATGTGTGTATCAAAGGTTATATTAGGGTGAGAGGAGGTCTGCCACTCTATCACAAGGATGATGTCATCAGTGATGTCATCAGTGATGTCATCAGTGATGTCATTTGAGATGTCATCAGTGATGTCATGAGTGATGCCACTGACCATGTCATGAGTGATGTAATATGTGACTTCATCAGCAGTGCATGGCGGGCGCGCGAGTTATAGTTAGCTGAACTAACTATAACGGGGGAATTTCAATGATTTTGTACAAGTGAAAAGTCCAGCTAACTATAACACCCCTGAAACCTATGGTTTTTTCAGTGAATTTCTGAGGTTTTTTAAATGCTAATTCCTAACTATAACGTGCCTGAAACCTATGTTTTTTTCTGTGAATTTCAAAGGTTTTTTAAATGCTAATTTCTAACTATGCCTACAGAGATAGGACATGTGAAGAAAGAAGAAAAAATGCACAGAAAGAAAAAAAAGAAGTGCAGAAAGAAGCAACAGAAGTCCTCAAAGACGAAGAAAAGTGCAGGAAGAAGGATAACGTGCAGAAAGAACAAAAAGAAGATCAGAAAGAAGCCTTGTTGCAAAATCATCCTGTACCCTCAACTTTTTCAGACGGATACTGGTGGGAACTGAGTCTGACTAACCAGTCCTAGAGCCAGTGCTATGTTAAAAGACACTAAGAATACAGTGAAAACACCTACATACACTAGGGAACATTATGCGTTGGGGTCCCCCTGTGATTAGCATGACCTCCTCTGTAAGCCCCTAGTATATAATAGGGCAGGGGGATTAAAACTACCTCTTAAAACAGGCCACAGGGCGTTTTTGGACACGTTAACTCAGGCCCCGTTACCTCCCTTCACCACTGTGTAAACACGCCCTGTGTCCGTTTTTAGTTGGGAGATTAAGTTCATTTGAATCCTGAGGATTCCTAGGGTCCAACTAGCCCACTAGGTACCTCCAGTAAGTGCCACAGAGCTGCGTTGCAGAGAGGTGTAAAAAGTGGCACGGCCTGGACCACCTCTCTGCAATGCAGCTCAGTGGCGCTTACTGGAAGCACTTGGTGGGCTAGTTAGCCCCCAGGGGCCCTCAGTATTGAAGGGAAATTATATCCCCAATTTAAAACGTGCCATAGTGCGTGTTTGCACACGTCACCTCAGGCCCCGTCCCCTCCCTTCACCACTGTGTAAACGCGCCCTGTGGCTGTTCTAAGTTGAGAGATTAAGTCCCCTTGAATCCTAAGGGTCCCTAGGGTCAAACTAGACCACTAGGTACCTCCAGTAAGCTCCACAGAGCTGTGTTGCAGAGAGGTGTAAAAAGGGGCTTGGCCTCAGAACACCTGTCTGCAGCGCAGCTCCCTGGCGCATACTGGAGATGCCTGTTGGGCTAGTTGGCCCTCAGGGACCCTCAGTATTGAAGAGGAATTAATTCCCTAACTTACAACTCGCCAGGGGGCGCGTTTGCAGAGTGCTGCAAGGAGGGGACGTGGCCTCCGGCACGATGCCAGTCTTTTATTTAGTTTAATTTTTTAAGAAGGGGGGCTGTGTGGTTCCCCTTCTTTTTCTAATTTATTGGCCCTGATGACCCCATCCCCCAGGGCCTGTCTCCTAATTATATTTTTTTGACCCCAATCCCCAGGGCCGGCCACTGTTTTTAATTATTTTTAAAAAATATATATTTATAGACACACCTAGGACATGCTGGACAAACCGTACGTACCTATCACCATGACGATTTGCGTGATATTCATTAAAAGGCGACTATGCATACAATGAATCCACGTGGAATGTATTTACACCACTAGTGAAGCTCTGACATGTCTGATGCCCTACCGTGCCTAATCCCAGTAGACACGGTTGTCGTTTATTTATACAAACATGGGTAGCTATTGACGGACACATTTAATACACATGCACACCAAGCCATTCAAAGGGGATTCAACAAAAATTCGACCAAAACTATGCAAGAAACCCCCCTCACGGTTAATAAAACACACATCCACTGCCGGATGTGTAATAATTTTTATTTTACTCTCTGGAAAGGGGACGAACATCACTTGAGAGTCACAGCGCGCTCCTGGCAGAGCCCAATGCTGTGTTACACCCACCATTGCCTGCTGAGTGCCACACACCTCTGTGTTGTATTCCACTAGCTAGTGCATATGCTATGAAACTCTCTAGCTCATGTGCACTGTAACACCACCCCGTGAATATGTTATGCCACACTTGTCTTCGCACGGGTTATATTGCCCCATCTAAGGTGCCTTCCTCGATGCCTATGTTATAGCGCACAGTGCTATGCCATACATATTACAATCTGGGATCCATATCTTTGTCACAGTGCATAAGCAACATTACAATCCCCAGCACATATTTTATATTACAACTTTAGAGACTAGTTAGGTTACACAACACTGCCCTGTGCATATTACACTCCAAGGCGCATATCGCATAGCACGCGCTAGTGCCTGTGCTATCTCGCGGTCTCCAATGAATCTGTCATTGCGCACAATGTATTGCATATTATATTTCACGCCCGGTTCATCTTATATCACACTTTTTGGTGCATAGTTTATACCATACACTATATCTAGTTTTCATTTTCAATCGTGCTCTCAGGACTATGTTCTATATAACACTGTGTTCACCTACCCTTTTCACGGGCATTACATTTTGCGATAGGGGGTGGAGGGTCAGGGGGTGTTTCTGCCAAGTGAGCCCGGAGTCACAGTCACAAACGTCCTCTTCTTCCTGAATAAAAGTGAGATTATGCTGCATACTTGTTCATATTTTAAGTAGTTCGCACAGACACACGTTTTAAAAACAATAAAGTTCCTAATACCCGCCTTCGCTGAACAGTTAGCTTGCTGCCCCATCCCCCTCCTCCCTATCCTCTGTTGTGTGAATCCATGGACTAGCCTCCTCCCTCCTGCCATGCATGGTCTGATGTGCTGCCTCTGCCCTCAATTTAGTATGATGTACCAGTCCACTCCTCCTGCCCTCCATTGCCCAATTCTATGCCCCATCATTTACCTCCTGCTTAAACTCTGTGCTTAGCTTGCTGCCCCTATTCTCCTTCCCCCTGCCCTCCGATGTCTTTGTGCATGCCCCTGCTCCATCCTTTTTGCCCACCATGTTCCATTGACCTGCTACTCCTATCTACTCTGAGTGTTCTGTTGAGCTGCCACTCCCCTCCCACCTGCCTAGCATTGTCAGATGACTGTAACCTGTCCCTGCCACCTCCACCCTGCCTGTCCACATGCCATGCCCCTATCCTCTTCCTCCTGTCCTACATGGTCCATTGTACTGCCACACCCTTCTGCCCTCCCTGCTCTATTGTGCTGCAACTGCTCCTCCTGCCTGCCCCGTGCGGGCTGTTGTGAGGCCCCTTCCCCTGAACTTTCTTGTCTGTGCACAGGTCCTGACCCTCCCTTCTATCCTCCATCGTCCTTTGTGCATGCCCCTGCACCCCTCGTCTTGCCCATCATAGCCATTGTGCTGCCACTAACCCTCCCACTTGCCATGCATGGTCTTCTGTGCTGCCATGGCCCCTCCCACCTTCCCTGTGTGGTCAGTTAGCTGCTCCTGACCCCCTCCCACCTTCCCTCCATGGTCTGTGTGTATGCCATCACAGTCTCACTGTTGCTCTTCATGGTGTGTCTTGCTTCTAGTGCCCATCCTGCCTGACCTCCATGGCTATCTTGCTGCTCCTGCCCTGCCCCCTTGCCCCCAGCCCTCTGTTTACATGTGCAGACCCCTACTCCCTCCCTCCTGGCTTGTCTGTTCCATTGTAATGCCCCTGATCCGTCCCGCCTGCTCTTTATGGTCTGTTATGCTGCAGCTTTCTCTCCTGTCTGTCCATTATGGTCAGCTAGCTACCATTGCCTCTTGCCCCTCTGTTCTCTGTTGTCCATGTGAATGGTCCTGTCCCTCCCTCTTGCTTTCTATGGATTGTTGTGCTGCACTCCCGTCCCGCATGCCCTGTGTGGTGTATTGTGCTGCTGCAAACCCTGATGCCTGCCCTGCAGGGTCAGTTTGGTGCACCTCTCCATGTCCCTCCTGTCCTCTGTTATCCAAGTCCATGTCCCTACCCCATTTCCTTCCATGATCCAATGTACCATACTTGCGAACATTTTGAACTTGGTAAGAGGGAGATTTTGAAAAAAAAACTGGGGTATTGATTTTCCCCTTTGAGTTACATTGAAAAAGAGGAGATTGTAGACAAGAGACAGATCAAATAAAGCCCATTTGAGCTTAAAAACATTGGACGTTTCCTGGCTGAATCGGGTCTGTTGGCATGTATGGTTATACTACCATTGCCTCTTCCTTCTGCCCACAATGGTCTATTACATTGCCACAGCCTCTCTTGCAATTCCTGTATTGTTGGTTTGTTGCCCCTGCCCCCCTTTCCACTGCCCTCCATAGTCTGTTGTGCTGCCACGGCCCTTCCTGCCTGCTCAGTGTGGTTAAATTGTTGCCTTTGCACCCTCCTACCTGCCTTCAATTTTCAGAGTCCGTGCCCCTGGCCTCTGCCTCTCAACAGTATCCTAATGAACAACTAGATTGCTAACATTCTATATTTATTACAAAAGTGTGGAACGCCTGACGTCATCTTGATGTAATAAAAACTGTAATACCTAGAGCATTTCCTTTAGAAATTACATATATGAGAGGCTCTTATTGGCATCAAAATTATGGTTAGTGCTTTAAAAGACTAAAATAAGGACATATTTTCTGAGTTTTCAAATAGCGACAAAGCACTTTTAAATTATTTGTTATCTTTATGTTTTTTTATCCAGTTGACCACTTGATTAAATGTTGCACTTAGGGGAGAGGATGTGGTGTTACTTCCAGAACTGCAGACTTTGCAACTGGGGAACCAGGTTGGAGTTTCTGCTTCAGCTCGACATTCTGTGATTCTGGTCAAATCACTTAGTCTCCCCATGTCTACAACCAAAATGAATTTGTTCTTGTGTGATGTAACCAATGCTCATGTAAAGCACTCCAATACCTGACAAGTCTGCACTATATAACACTGCAAAAACACAAAATAATAAGTGTTTAGCACACTTCTGTCATTGGGCTATATTTGGGCTACATCTGGGTGATTTTGGGCTACATTTGGGCTCTTTTGTCTCCGGTGGCCATCTTGGGAGATTTATTTGTTATGAAGTTTCCTAATTTCCTCATGTACTGCAGTCTCCTCAGTAGGAAATGCTTTCAGTTTTTTACTTTGATTCCATCATGAGGTTATTCAGATATGTCACACATTTGCCATAAATTCTGAATGTTAGCACTCTAGTTGCTAATTAGATCACTGTAGTAAAACTACTGTTCACCATGGAAGTCTGCTCCTGGTATTAAAAGTGCATGTTTCAGTCTGCATGTCAGAATTTTTTAATGAAATAGAAGAGGATTTGAGAAGTCACTCAAAATGTGCCCTCATTTTCTTTCTTCAGCATTAATCATAATTTCTATGGCAAAATGAACCCCCTCATTGTGTTCCTTTTTAAATTAAATGTTTTAAGTGTTACCAGTTTAGTCCAATCAAGATGGCTTCAGGTGTGCCATACTTTTGTCATAATGAAGACAGTAAGCGCTCTAGTTGTTTTTAAGAACACTCTGGGACATTCTGTCATTGGGCTATACTTGGGCTACATCTGGGTGATATTTGGGCTACATTTGGGCTCTTTTGTCTCTGGTGGCCATCTTGGGAGACTTATTTGTTATGAAGTTTCCTAATTTCCTCATTTACTGCAGTCTCCTCAGTAGGAAATACTTTCAGTTTTTTACTTTGATTCCATCAAGAAGGCATTCAGATGTGTCACACATTTGCCATAAATTCAGAATGTTAGCACTCTTTTTGCTCACTGTAGTAAAGCTACTGCTCACCAGGGAAAACTGCTGCTGGTATTGAAAGTGCATGTTTCAGTCTGCATGTCAGAATTTTTTAATGAAATAGAAGAGGATTTGAGAAGTCACTCAAAATGTGCCCTAATTTTTCTTTCTGCAGCACTAATCAAATGAACCCCCTCATTTTGTTCCTTTTTAAATTAAATGTTTTAAGAGTTACCACTTTAATCCAAGCAAGATGGCTTCAGGTGTGCCATACGTTTATCATAAGTAGGACTGTTAGCGCTCTAGTTGTTCTTTGGAACACTCTGGGTAGCTGCAGTAGAACACAAAGGAATCAACTGACAGTCTCTGCCCTTGTTGGATGTACATGTTTTACTGAGAATGTCAGACTTCATTCTCACATGACTGAGAAAGATAATGTGAATTTACAGAAAATAAGCTCTCAGTTTAGCTTATAGATCACCTTCCAAACCTCTGTGGGAAAAGCATGAGAAAATATTTGTCTCTCAATCATGATATCCCAGCAGAAGGCTTTTTCACATGGTGAAATCACCTTAGAACATACCACAATTCCTAAAATGAGTATGGTACCATCAACAAATGATTTATAATGTAACTAAAGTCTTAAAACCTTCTATTAACTGCAATGCTTTTTAATGAGGTGCTATCATGTATATTGGTCCCAAGATGGCTGCCAACACTACTTGGATGAAGTGCTGACAGCCAATCAGATCTCAGGATGAGATGTGTGGTTAGGCTCCGCCCATGTATATATATGATTTTACTTTTGATTTTCTCAGGAACTACTGAACAGATTGACTCCATATATGCAAAAGGCACATCCCTGAGCTGAGGACTACCTCTCTGCCAAATTTCAAGTAATTCTGTTCAGCCGTTCGGGCTGTACCTTGGACTAAAGGTCCCTATGGAAAATTGCATGGGGAAAACGCGTTTTGGGACCCCCCTTTTTTCTCAGCCCCCGCTTGACAAATCCCCCCGAGACTTTCAGGGTAGGAGCGGAGCGGAGCGCCCCACCTATTTTGAAAATTTCGCAAGGATTCGTCAACCGGCGCCAAAGTTATTCCAAATAGAATGTTGCGGATTTCCTATGGAAACACGGTCCTAACTATAACTATCTACTGGCGACCGCCAGTAGATAATATATATATATATATATATATTCACTTAAAAAACCATAGGTTTCAAACATGTTATAGTTAGCTGGACATTTCCCTCGTAAAAAACCATTGAAATTCCCCCGTTATAGTTAGCGCAGGCAACTATAACTCACGCGACCGCAATCCTATGCTGATGACGTCAGATATTACATCACTGTATTTAGACACCTATTTACCCATGTCTTCTTCCATTAATCTTTAGCTATACATATATTACAAATATTTATTTTTCAGAAAGACACATATGTAATCAGTGATGTAATATCTGACGTCATCAGCAGAGGATTGCGGTCGCGTGAGTTATAGTTGCCTGCACTAACTATAACGGGGGAATTTCATTGTTTTTTTACGAGTGAAATGTACAGCTAACTATAACTTGTGTGAAACCTATGGTTTTTTCAGTGAATATATATATATATATATATATATATATACATTTATATCTACTTGTTGAGGAAATAAGTTTCTTAGTGGCAAGATTGAGGAATAATGTCTCTAGCAACCACTGCTGTTGACTCAATGTAGTTGCGCAAATGATAAACAAAGAGATTTTAAGAAAAAATGTCTTTGTGCTTAAGCGCTGGCATGTAGGCTAAAAACTGAGGCAGAACTTGAGCTACATGAGAACCTAGTGCCTATTAAATTCAAAAGTATCATAAGCACTTCAGAAAATTCGAGGAGATAAATACCTGAAAGTTCCTTGAACCATAGGAACTAGATAGGTGAAAAAAAGATAACTGAATCCCAAAAATCCGGTACCTGAGGACACCCAGAAACTAGAAACGATTCTCCTTGCTGAATAAACTACGGAATGTGAGCAAAATTCGTTCTCTCTGTCAGGAGTCCTTGAGTCTCTGTGGAGCATGAAGCGATGCGAGTTCTCGCAGAAAAAAATGACATGTGAAGTGCACTAAGTCCTGGGGGAGCGCGCACAATGCAGCTGGGCAGATGACAGGCAGCAGAGAGAAACACTAGAACGCTAACTCCCTGCTATGTCCTCCATGTTGGGTGTCCCTGACTGAGCGAAGCTCATTGCTACCAAATCACGCCATCCAATAGGTGAATGCAAGAGCGTGTAACCCTGCCTACACTTAAAAACGGGACCCCTGTGTACTGACCTAGAGTAAAACTGCTCAGTCCTGACACCTATGACCGGTTTTGTGGTTTCACCCCTCTTCACCCAGGATAGCTTGATTCCAGTGGCATGGAGGGCACGGGACCCACGTCTGGGCATACCCTTCCCACTCGGGGTGACAAATGCAAAAACAACAATTGATGGACAGAATGCAGAACAATGTCATACATTCACCCCAGTATAGAGATCTGGGCCTAAATCCATCGTTTTTTTGCTCACCATGCCGTTCCAGTTTGAACCCAGCCATATGCAAATCAGTCTTGACCCTGTGCCTCATGGGTACAGTCCAGCCCGAACTGCCAAGCCAGGTCCTCCCTGGACTGCAAACAAGCATCCTAGGACCGGTTTCGGGGTTTCACCCCTCTTCAGCCAGGATAGCTTGATTCCAGGGGCATGGAGAGCACGGGACCCACGTCTGGGCATACCCTTCCCACTCGGAGTGACAAATGCAAAAACAACAGTTGATGGACAGAATGCAGAACAATGTCATACATTCACCCCAGTACAGAGATCTGGGCCTAAATCCATAGTTTTCTTGCTCACCATGCCGTTCAAGTTTGAACCCAGCCATATGCAAATCAGTCTTGACCCTGTGCCTCATGGGTACAGTCCAGCCCGAACTGTCAAGCCAGGTCCTCCCTGGACTGAAAACAAGCATCCTAGGATCGGTTTCGGGTTTTCACCCCTCTTCAGCCAGGATAGCTTGATTCCAGTGGCATGGAGAGCACGGGACCCACGTCTGGGCATACCCTTCCCGCATACCCTTCCCACTCGCGGTGACAAATGCAAAAACAACAGTTGATGGACAGAATGCAGAACAATGTCACCCCTCTTCAGCCAGGATAGCTTGATTCCAGTGGCATGGAGAGCACGGGACCCACGTCTGGGCATTCCCTTCCCACTCGGGATGACAAATGCAAAAACAACAGTTGATGGACAGAATGCAGAACAATGTCATACATTCACCCCAGTACAGAGATCTGGGCCTAAATCCATCGTTTTTTTGCTCACCATGCCGTTCCAGTTTGAACCCAGCCATATGCAAATCAGTCTTGACCCTGTGCCTCATGGGCACAGTCCAGCCCGAACTTCCAAGCCAGGTCCTCCCTGGACTGCAAACAAGCATCCTAGGACCGGTTTCGGGGTTTCACCCCTCTTCAGCCAGGATAGCTTGATTCCAGGGGCATGGAGAGCACGGGACCCACGTCTGGGCATACCCTTCCCACTCAGGGTGACAAATGCAAAAACAACAGTTGATGGACAGAATGCAGAACAATGTCATACATTCACCCCAGTACAGAGACCTGGGCCTAAATCTATAGTTTTTTACTACACTCCAGAGCTCATCTCTAAATGGGCTCCGGACCAATCATCATTTAGGTAATGAAGGAGCTGTACACATATGCATTGACATGCATTAGGAAAACAAGGCAATTGAGCGAGAACGACATCCAGGTCCACATATTGCTGACATGACAAAGCAATTAAATAGTGCAAAGACCTTCTCTCGCTGTGATTTAAATAAAGGTTGTCATCAGTTGGAACTTGCAGAAGAATGCAGGTACATTGCCAGATTTTCTACAGATGTTGGCCTGTTTTGATACAAGAGACTCTGTTTTGGCATGCCATTTGCTGTCCAACTTTTCCAAGGCATCAATCGCTGTGTCACAGAGCCTGTTGAATGCACTTAATTATAGCTATGAGATATTGATTTTTGGAGCTACACAGAAGAAGCATGATAAAGCTCTCACACAAGTACGTCAATTAGTTACTTGACTTTGAATACCGTCAAGTGTGAGTTCCACACGACAAAATTAAAGTTCTTTGTCCTTAACTTTTCAGATGGTGGTATTACACCTGATCCTGCAAAAGTACAAGCAGTGTCAAATGCAGTTCCCCCACAAGATGTTTCTATGATAAGTTTATTTCTTGGCATGGCTTTTACTGTTCAAGATACATACAAGACGTTGCTACCATAAGTACTCCATTACAAGAGTTAACAAAGAAAAATGTTTCATTTGAGTGGTCACAAGAATGTGAGAGAAGTTTCATGAAAATTAAACAAGCATTAAAACTGCTGCTGAATTGGCCTATTTCAATCCAAAGCTTCATATGGAGGTTGTCGTTGTTGATAGTCCAGTTAGGTTAGGCACTATCGTTGCACAGCACAGTGGACACCCAAATGCACTAAGGCATATTGTGGCATATCAGTTTTATCAATGGTGGACGAACCCAATGATGTGTGGTACGATCACTGTAAGACAGTGTTTGGGAACCCACTAGGTAAGTTAAAAGACCCCTCACACACCAACCTGGTTGGTGTCATGCTTCATCATTGGGGTCCCAACCGGGTGGCCGAATGCCCCCCGGTTGTGCTACGACGCCTGGCTACAGCGGAGCTGGTGTGGTGCAAGAGTGTGATGTCGTGAAGATTAAAAATATATCTCTGAGAGTCCCTGCCGTTGGGAGTTTATTGCTGGCGGCTCAGGATATAATAAAAACAAGATATGTGATGCAACTACGAAAGAAATTATTATCTAATAGTTGTTAGTGTTGTAGGTCTACATGTTTCAGCTCTCATGGAGAAGTATGGAGCTTTCGTCAGGACCAGTGAGATGAGTGAGTTTCAAAGTGAAAAGTGCCACGTGATAAGTGAAAAAGTTAAAAAGGTTGTTTACCTACACACTCGCTAAGGTGTGTGCACCCATTGTCTGCGAACTTGCGGACACCGCAGCGAAAAAGACCTGTGGGAGGAAAAAGACAGCACAAGAACATGTATAAAACTGACACATGGGTGCCGCATATATCAGCAACTATAAAATGCAATCTTAGGTGCTGTGATGGAACAAACCTATCTGTAAGAGGATCGTACCTGTGGCAACACACAAACTGTGATAGTGTTGCATGCTGCTAAGCGTATGGTTTGACGGAAGCAAATCAATTAAAGGTGCTAGGAAGACGCAAGCCTCTCTGTTAACTTTATAAACCAAGTGGTTGCAATCAAGACAAGACAAACAGTGAAAACAGATGGTGGTGCAATATTTGCACGTAAGATGCCTAGTGAGTGAGAGGCATCAGTCGAGTAGGTAGTAGTACCGTGAGGCCTCAGAGTGATAATAATCGAGGTGTGTCACAGTGAAAAACCCAGTGAGCGCATTAAGGACAGACCTGGCTGGGGCCGTGAGGCAGAGCGCGTTGCTAACTAAGTCTGGGTTTGTGATATTAAAAGAAATGGAAGGGGGGTTGCTATGCCCTTGTGCGCAGCGCTAAGGAAGAGGAGAGAGTAAAATAATTACACTATGGCTGAGTGATATCGCTGCTCAGGATGCGGGAGGAGTGCGCTCCTCACGCAAATTCTGTGAGGAGAAAAGAAACGAGCATGAGAGGCACAGCGTGGAAAGCCTGTGCAATCCACAGAAAAAGGCGCGCAACACCTTACTTGATCGAAGAGCTGTACCCACCTGGCACCTAATAGGGGTCTCCCGTGGTCCCGGATGGTGTGGGACCCGTTGTGGAGGGAGGTTAAGTAGTACTGAGCTCCATAAGGTAAGTGCAGGCTGGCCAGTGGGCGTGGGCGGGGAAGTGGAGACCGCGCATGTGCAGAGGAGAAGTGTTGGCCTTTCGCGCATGCGTGAATAAGTCACGTGCGCATTAGAGATGGAAGAGTGTGCCGTGCATGTGTGGGAGGTAGAGTGTCCACCCTACACCCGCGCGTGCGCAGTGAGATATGCAGAGCAAAAATGGCAAGTGGCCAATAAAATGTGCGAATCGGACCGCTGGGCATAAGGAGGACCAGTGGAGGACCGGTGCAGATGCGTGTGTAGAGACCAATGGTTAAGGACTGCAAATAAGCCAGATAAATAAATAAAGGGCAAAATTAGGATTTTCTGAGACTATTCCAGGGGATATTATCGTTTAAGCCGGTGATATGGCTGGACAGACGATATATCCACCTCTGTTCTTGTTCTAAGAGGCGGTTCTGGATGTTCGGGAGGTTATGGTCTAAAGCTTTCAGTACGACCCATCTCATGTCATTGGTCGTATGGCCTTTTTCCAGAAAGTGGTTAGTCATTTTTGTGGTGTTTTTCTTGCAGCGTATCGTGCTGCGGTGTTCACAGATCCTGGTTTTAATTTTGCGGGTAGTCATACCGATGTAGATGAGGTTACATGGGCAAATGATCCGGTACACAACATGTTCTGTGTTACAGTTGGTGTGCTTGCGTAGTTCCCATGTTTTTCCAGGTTCTACGTTGAGGTGTTTGGTCGTCTCATATTGTGGCATATATCAGAAAAGGTGTGTCCCAGACAGAACATTCTTACTCACACCCTCAGAAAGAAAGGTTAGTCGTGCTATGGGCTTGTGTACATTTCCATGTATTCCTGAACAGAAAGCCTTTTATGCTGGTACCTGATCATCAAACATTACTGACTATCTTTGGCAATCCAAAACCCAAGATGCCTCCTCACATTGAATTGTCGGGACTATGATGACAAGAGTACAATTAAACTATTATACATCGTTCAAGGAAGGATCAGTACTGGCATGGGTCTGTGAATGGGTGTGTGCGGGGTTGTATGAATTGGCATACGAGAGGTTGTACGGGGTGTTAGTGTGTGTGTGAATGGTTCTGTGGATAATGTCATCAGTGATGTCATTTGAGATGTCATGAGTGATGTCATAAGTGATGTCACTGACCATGTCATGGGTGATTCAGTATGTGAGGTATTAAGCAGTGCATTGCGGGGCGTAAGTTACAGTTTGCTCAGGTAACTATAACTGCTGAATTTATCTGGTTTTGTATGAGTGAAATCTGAGTCAAGCTATAACGTTCTTGTGACCTTTAATTTTTTCAGTGAATTATAACATTTTTTCAAATTCTAGTTCCTAACTATAATGTTGCTGTAATCTTTGGTTTTTTAAGTCAATTTCTAATGTTTTCCAACTTCTATTTCCTAACTATAACATCCCTGTAACCTTTGTTTTTTAATTGAATTTCAATGGTTTTTAAAATAGTAGTTGCGTTTGCAGAGTTGTGGTGAAAGACAGCGGGATCTCCATCCAACTCCCAAGAAACCTGCTGTGTTGGACTTACTGGAGGTAAAAGGAGGGCCTCTGGGCCCCCAAGAACCCTCAACATCCAAAAAGACTTTATCTCCCAAACAACAGTGTGCCAATGGGCTCGTTTGCAGAGTGTTGGAGAAAGGGGGCATGGCCTCTGAACACCTCTCAGAAATGTTTACTGCAGGCAATAGGAGGGATTGTTGGCACCGAAGGACACACCAGAGCCAAGAGGACTTCATCCCACAACCAGCAGTGCTTCAGGAGGCATGTTTGCAAAGTGGTGGAGAAAAGGGGCGTGGCCTCTGAAGTCTTCTCAGCAATCGTGCCCTGTGGGACTTCCTGGAGGTAACAGGAGGGCTTGTTGGCCCCAAAGGACTCTCTGGAGCCAAGGGGACTTCCTCCCCAAACAGCATTGCACCAGGTAGTGTGTGTTTGCTGAGTGGTGGAGAAAGGGGGCATTGCCTCCAAAGTTCTCTCAACAATCACCCTCTTGCCAGTCACTTTAAAAAAATTTGTTTTATTATGGCCCCCCTTCCCTGGGCTGATTTTGGCCCTGCAGACCCCATTCCCCAGGGATAGGCCTTTTCTGAATTAGGGAGGGGGCTGCGCAGCTCTCTTCCCCAGACTGATTTTGGCCCCGGGGACCCCATCCCTCAGGGCCTGACTTTTTCATTTTATTAAAGGGATGGGGGCCAAGCAGCACCCCTCCTAGACTGAATTGGCCCTGGGAATCCCATCACGCGGTGCACGGCCTCTTGTGTGGGTGCCCTGGATCCACCCAGGGCATCCATATTGTAGTGTTTTTAGACCGTGGGGGGACCCTCAAGACCTCTGCGGTCCCTGCCTGCTCTCTGCCTCCTGGGGGAGCTGGCATTGCTTTGAAAGAGAGGGAGCTGCTGAACATGAAGCTCCCTCTCTGCCAACGCAATTGTGCTCTCTTTCAGCAAGCCAGAGCATTTTCAATGCTCTCGCTTGCTGAAAGTAAGCACAGTTTGCTTTGGCTTGGCTGGAGCGGTAAAACTCCAGCCAAGCCATAGCAAACAGCTGTGTCCCAGGGATGGTAATCCCGGGACATAGCAGAAGCTCACCCTGGGTGGATGGTGGTCCCCAGGGCCTTCTATGGCTCCTGGAGGTGGGCCACATGGCCCGCCTCCATTGCAGGACACAGTCCCAGGAAGGTGGTGGTCCCCGGGGCTGCGGTGGGCCGACATCCCACATTAATATTATATTTAGGCCAGAGGAAGGGGCGATCCCCCTGCATTCATACAATATTTGCCCTGGGGAGGTGGTGGTCCCCAGGGCACAGTGGTTTCCCAGAATCCACATAAATGATTAAGAATGCCCTGGGTAGGTGACTGTCCCTGGGGCTTTAGAGCTCCTAAGAGGGGGGCCAGTGTTCCCCCTTCCTACATATTTTGGACATCCCCTTGGGACCTTGCCCTCCTGGGGGCCGACTAGAAACAAAGCACGGGTACCTGCATTTTTTAAAAATTTAAGGTGAGATTTGGTGATCCAGTGCGACTCCTGCTGGAAATTTTAAAATAAAAAATGCTTTTTTGGCCCTGGACCCCCCCCCCCCCCCCCGAAGGCGTAGGGCACCAGGGTGTTTCTACCCTGCTCCCTTTTCTTTTTTTAATGATTGTTTTGTTGTGACTCGGTGCAATCGAGTCACAAGATGGCCGCTAACACTTCCTGGTTTGAGGTGTTGGCAGTCAATCAGATCTCAGCACGGAGTCGGAAGGGGTCATGGATCTTCTGCTTCCCCATATATACAACTGTAAATGTTTTTACATTACTTCACAACTACTAAATGGGTTTACACCAAATCACAAAAAGATCCAACAGCTACCTTTCTGCCAAATTTGGTGTAATTCCGTTCAGCAGTTTGGGTTGTAGCCTTCTCTAAAAATCCTACAGATATTAACATTGGGAAAAACATGTTTTTTGACCCCCCTTTTGTCTCAGCCCCCTCATCACCCTGAAACTTTTAAGATAGCAGCTGAAGAGAGCGTCAAACTAGTTTCGACAACTTTGTGAGGATTTGTCAAACAATTCCAAAGTTATTGGCAAATAAAAAAACACTCTTCCAATGGAAACTTCATCCTAACTATAACTCCCTACTGGACACTGCCAGTAGGTAATATATATACTGATTTGTGAAAAAATGTACTTTTCTATTTAACAGAGGTGGAGATGTAGTGTCTAGCAAGTTTTATGATGGAAATCCTTTTGGCTCCTATCAGACGCCGTAGAGCTGTGACGTAGATGTCAGAGCTAAATGCAATGAAACCTTGTTTTAGAATGTTGATTTCATAGTTACACGCTAATGAATACAGACATGTAATATTAAGCTCCATGTGTGTCATAGTAATTTGTGGGTGCCTAGGCTGGTGATGTGGCTTCACATGTTCGGGTTTCTGCTATAAGAAAATGCTCAGAGAGCCTATTGCAGAACTAGCTTGGATTAAATAAAAAAAGGCTCATTCTACAGGAGCAATACTTGAAGATGGGGATTGGTCTACAATTAATTATATTACCTTTTCCGGCACTGCCCAGCACCATTTCCACTGTATGATGTTCTTGAACAAATTTATGCTTTAATATACACTTTCTTAACTCTATAAATTCTACTTCAATATATCTTCTAAATATCCAAAATGTAGCTATCATACAGTTGGTATCTGCAGCATATGTTTATCCTGGCCACAGCATGCGCAGTGTTGGGCAGATATTTTTTCCTTTCTCTGCACAAAGTTTAAGGTCCCTCAAATGCCAACCCCTAAAGGCATATCTTTCGGCTTGTTTGAGGATCCTTTACTGCTGAATTTTAATTTCTTTACTAATTGCCTACTCTTTACTGGACCAAAGTTTGACCAATAATTCCACAAGGTGCAAAACATAGGTTGTCAGGAATGATTGCTTTGCCAATATATAACTAAAGAGTCATTTTACAATTTGGGGTTATTTGTTAGGATAATAACATATTTTAGAGTAGAACTTACTGTGCACGAACAGGACATCCTCCAGGCCTCATCTCTTCTTTGGAACTTGAACAGGAAGCAGCAACTCCCTTGGCCTATCCTAGGGCTGCTCCCACCAGCATGAGAGCAGCCCTAGGATTGGTGAGAACTGTCTCACTCGGCACTTCACATTGCTCTGGAGGCTTTGGCTTGCTCTAACCTAGCTGTTTTAAGACAGCTGGGTTAGAGCTGTTTAAATTGCGTATGTGCGGATTCCAAAAAGACATGCGCACTTTGAACAGTGCTTTGCCAGCTCACCCTCCGCCCTGCTGAGTGACATGCTGCTGTCACTCTGCAGTGGCCCTGCCCCCGTCCTGACAACCTGTTCGGGATGGGGCATGAAAAATAAAATGGTAAAAAATTACCATCTCTAGGGCTTTTGGGGGGGGGGGGGTTAAGTGGGGCGACACGAACTGCCCCTGTAATTAGAAGGGCACAACATGTTGAACGAGTCAACACACCCCCTCACTATATCAGCCACATAGAGATTGAATAGCAGATTCCCAAGCATAATTACCTTGTTGATTCTCTTATTTGTGTTAATCTATGCCAATCATTCATTGTATAATGACGAATTTGCTCACAGTAAGACAGGGTAGAGACCCCCAAGTATTCGGCTCGCTGCACAATAAACTGCTATCTATTAATGCATTTATGAAGTCAATAAATCTGTCATATAACTAATCCCAAAATCAGCCAGTCGTTTTAAAGTGCGTGGATAGTGCAACCTGCTTGAAAATAAATTAAAAGCTATGGGTCATATTTGTGGCAAAGTCGTGCAGCACGTAAGTCTCCTTGTTGTGCTACACTGTGTAAGACGGAAAGGGTAGGAATGTGCCATATTTAAAAGAATACAACGCATTCCTGCAGTTTGTCCCTGCGCTGGTGCTGTTTTACCAACCTAGCGCCAACTTCCTGCACAAAAACAATCTGCTGAGGCATTTTCCTCTGTCTAATTGAACTATAGAATGCAACACATAGAAAGAGGACGTAATGAGGAGAAATAAAGATACTTCTCCTTATTATACCTCACCTGGGAAGGCGTAGCATTTTGATATATTCCCAGGTCTACCACGTTTTGTAAAACTGAAAGTGCATCAAAATCCAGAGATGTTGCTTTGGAACACCCAGGCAACACCCATGGAATGCCTCCCTGGCACAGAGTAACACAACGCGGTTTGCGCTGCATTGCGTTACTCCAGATTTATCAGGCCGCTCAGGTCAGCGCACGGTGGCCTTGCGTGGCTTGATAAATCACATTTTGGGCTTGCGACGCACATGCCCCACTTTGCGTGATGCAAGATCGATGCAACCTCAGTCATAAATATGCCCCTTACTTTCAAGACCCCAGTTGTCAATTCATCTAATAGAATCATGGTATAAAGTTTCACCTCTATATCAAACAGAACAATTATCATGTACCCACCAAGTTCCCCTGAAGAAACCCTTTTGTACAACATATGAAGTACAGAACCTCCCCAGGAGTTTGGGATCATGCTTTTCTGAAAACAGGTTTGGTATGGTGGGAAAATGCATCTAATCAAAACATGTACATCATATTTGCCATATGTAGGGCGACTTGGAAGAGATTGAGGTCTGAAGCCCCATCTATCCTGGAGGCCTTTATCACCTTTATTATACCTTCTTCCCCTACAGGAAGCCATACAAAATTCCATACAAATTTCATGTGAGGAACTAGTACCTAAAGGTGTTGATGTAAAATTCACATTCTGCAAGTGTCACTATGCATTCAATGACTTTGTGAGAAAATCCCAGAAACTACTGGGATTTACAGTATTTCTTATTTCATGGATTCATACTCATTGAGTTTCAACACATTACCCTCTGCTTTCCAGACTGAGAAATTGACCATTCCCATAGTGGAGATGTCGCCTTGATTTCTGTGAGCTAGATTGATTTCTTTGTTTAATGCGCTCTTTTTAAACCTTAGGATCTTTGAGAAACAGCTAGGATAATTGAGGTGAGGTGCTAGTACATATTAACTATTCTGCTAACAAGAGGGAAATTAACACGGTGAGCAAGGGCTGAATTCTTCCTTTTGTCGAAACAACTACTGATTGTTTTACACCCTCGAACTTGTTCCTCCCGCTGCAATCCATTGTTATGCCTACTTACTCTATGAACTATTCTCTTTTCAGTCGTATAAGTAATCGAAAACATATAGGGAAAGTGACTGATGTAAGTCGCAGGGCTTTCCTGATAACACATTCATGCTACACACAAATCAGGCCTGACCTACGTGTAAGATAAACTTTAGAGTATTCACTCTTTAGAGTCCCAGGGTCTAGTGAAACTATGGGGCAGATTTACATGCCCCTTGCGCCACCGGTGCGTCACTTTTTGCGACACACCGGTGGCGCATTTTTCTGCCCCATATTTACAAGGACAGGAAAAGCCACCCTGCAAGTGGCTTTTCCTGTCCTTGTAAATATGGCCCCTTTACACGCAGCACTTTGTGTGAAAGCGGTGTTCCAAGGGTGTTGCTGTGCGTGTCCCCACGCAACCCCCATGGAACCTGACACATTTCTAGATTTACGAGAAATCGCGACTCTGGAAATGCATCTGAATACAACGCCTCCCCAGGCGGAGGGAGGCACAACGAGGAGACATTTATTCATTTCTCCTTGTTTTTTCCTCTTTCTATGAATGCTGCATTCTGCAGCACACATAGAAAGAGGAGATCACCTTTGGTGATTGTTTATGTACAGGAAGGTATCCCTTCCTCCACATGAACAATCCTTTAAAAAAAGATGTTTTACAAGTTCCATGTGTACTAATGCAGCACACATAGAAGTTGGAAAATGCCATTTCTGATTGTTTATGTGCAGGAAGGGAAGCCTTCCTGCAGATAAACAACCATCTCCGTGACGCAGACAACCTTGCACCATGATGGCACATGGCAGCAGTGTGTGCACCAGCGCAGGGGGAAGCACAGAGATGCGACGTTTTGTTGTAAATATGTTGCATCCCTGTGCTTCGAAACTAACGCAGCGAGGCGCAGCAAAATGATGTGCTGCACCGTACTGTGTTAGTTTATTGTAAATCTGCCTCAATGTTTTCAATAGGGGTACTAGCAAGATCACCTTACTATTTTGACAGCAGATTGGCATTAGTCATAATAACAAAAACAACAAAAATGCATCGAGAGGAATCTTTCCTTCTGTTGTTTGGAGAGCTATGTGTAGTGAGAGACGTTACAAGACAATGTGGCCTTGCTTAGGGCAAATGTGGAAGGGAGGAGAAGAAGATTGACTTTAGGCCCGTTTCCCTACATGTATCTGTTCACACCAATTGCATTTGTAATGGCTTGCAAATGCACCAACCACACAGAACCCACAGGTTAAGATACAAGTTGCTTGGAGAATCCATACAGCCTTTATTTTTCAGCCATGTTACATATAAACAGATCTCTGTCGAACTGACTATACAATGCAGCCTGGTAAAAATACGCAGCTTCTCACTATTCCTATGAAACTGAAAGACAATAAGCTTGAAATAGAGTTAAAAGGGATATAAAAAAAAATCTACATAGAAAAAAATAAAATTAGATTTCTCTAATTGGCTCCTGGGAGGTGACCATAGCCGAAGGGCATCTGAGTTGCTTCATTTTCGGCCACGAAGTTTGCTGCCTCCTCAGAATGAATCAGAGAACCAAATCCACCAGGGCGGCGCCACGGTTTCTTTTTTGTTGCACTAATATTACATTTGTACAAAACAATGGCTTCTCCCACTGGAACTCCAACTCTATTTGTTATGCGGTTTCCATAAGGTACCTAGGTACAAAATAAGAGTTTAAGTGTCAGAGGTAATGTTCATTTTCATCATTTGCTTAAGATTTGATTGATTGTGTCTGCCTTCTTAGGCCTTCATTGTTGGAGATACAGGGAGCAGTACAGCAATCTAGCACCCGAAAAAAGTGCAATAAAAGCACCTTCTGTACTTCCAATGCAGGCATAAATACGTGTTTATTCCCATAATGGAACTAGAATTAAGCCATATATAAGAGCCAATGAAGGCTTGTTCCCTAAAGTCTAGGGACGTCTGAAGTTGCTACGTTGCAACTGTGTACCTTTGTATGAAACTTTACAACCTTGAGAAGTGCAAACTTAAGAAAGTGGGCAGTTTTAGTTTGCAGTAGCATGAAACCATACCTGTTTCTGCTAGTCTTTGAGTAGAAGCAGGTGGAACAATGATGCTTGGCGGTAACACCAGTGGTGGCTCCTCCGCTATGGTGGAGGAGCGTCGCCCCACGGCTTTCAAGCAGTGCAAGAAGCAAAAACATAAAAGGATAATAACTTTTAGTTATTATCATTTTATGTTTCTGCTGCTTTGTGGGCGGGCAGGTGGGTGAGGCTGCTCTGTGAGCAGGGAAGTGGAGGAGTGGTGTGCCCACTCCTAAGGGCACAATGACTGTTTGGTTAGCCCTCTCAGGCCGCCCAAACCAGTCATGCACACTTTCACACTTCTCCATGCAGGGTAAATTACAGCCTGCATGGAGAACTTGCCCACCCCTTCAGCCCCTGGCTGAGTGTCATGTCATAGCTCTCAGACCAATCACAACGCTGCATCGCAGCGTTGCGATTGGCTAAGGGGAGGGAGCCTGGCTGCCTGCTTTATGTTCTTGAAGTCAGAGGCAGGAGAGCAGAGACAAGGGACCCGGCGGCGGCAAGGTAGGTTATTTGTTTATTTAAAAAAAAAAAAATTCACTCCCTACTGCAATTGCGACCCCCGTGTCTGCCCCCCCCGCCCCCCACCCGCAAGCCATGCCAACCTCCACTGTGTAACACACTTGCTTTCAGGCCTTCAATGTATGGCTACAGTTGCCTACCAAACAATTTGCTGTAATTGGATTAAAGGAAGAAGTGGTGGCATGTGTAGATGAGTTTTAATTTGCTAGAAAATAATGATTAATTTTGGCATGCTTCAGTTTTCATAACTGGCCGCACATTTTCCATTTGCAAGCTACACGTTTACCATGTGCATGTGTCTTTCTCTATTTCAGAAATTCAATGAAAATATCACCTCAGCAATGGCCTCTGTTTATAAAATGTATCATCTGTTCTGCTTTCCGGAAGGAAGGATGTTAATACTATAACAAAATCAATGCCACCTTACTGAACTCTGCTGGTAGTTTAAGAAACCATTCCATTCTTATGTTTCATAACAATTGATTTTATTTTCTTAATTAATTACTTGCAGCTTTAACCAATAGCATGCTTTAGGAAGTATTTATCTGGAGGCAGACCTTATGTCGGTTTGCTTAATGTATTAATTAACTACCTTTTCTTTCTGTAATGGTACCACATTTATGAATAAATCAACATGGTTATTAACTTTAGAATCTTGTCATGTTCAGGTATTCTTAATAGCCTTGGATTAACTCTATGAAAGAATCGGATAGTCCCATACCTGTCTAATGACCCTTACACCTCTTAATTAAAGAGTCAACATATGCAACAAATAGCCAACTGCACTGGGCATCCTACACTCCACCTTGGAAGGGCTTCAGTAAAAAGCCCCTAAAAGCAAAGGAAAACAGAATCCTAAAACAAAAGAAAATAAGCTGATTCTGACCACCTGCCAGTGGCCTGCCTAGGGAAAAGGTATTCTGTGCAGTACAACTGTAGGGCAAGCTAGTGGTAGCCAAGCCAGAGCCAAGAAAATGAAAGACTAAAGCGACTCTGCCAGTTGAAGTACTCAGCATACAGTAGACACTTTGTGGAACAGGTGAGAGACTTTTTACCCCAGCTAACCAAAGTCATCCTTGTCTTGCCTTCAGGGGCTGAACATAGATGGGGTGAGTACTTTCCTCAAATGTACTCAGCAGTGGTGGCATTACGGACCAATGGGCAGAAAAAGGGTCAGGTGACAGGACCAGGGTTCAGGGGTCATCTCTTCCTTGACTCCGTTAGCAAGAAAAAATACACATGAGCAAACATACACATCCACGCACACACACACACACAAACAAACTCACACACAAACACAGACACATGCTGCACTAACACACACATGTTCCCACATCCAATGTGAAGTTTCCCCCAAAAAGAAAGACTAATTACTGAGGCCAACTCAGGGAAGCAAATGATGAGTGTTTCACAACACACACACACACACACACCTAAAGGATCCCTTAAAAAAAGACAGACTACCTACCTTATCATGCAAAGTGAAAGGGTTTCCTTATTTGAGCCAGGCGAGCCCACTGTACCATCAGCAGCAGGGTTCAACGATTTAATATTTTTGATTAGCCTGAAATGGTATTGAACCCTGGCCTGGTCAGGGATGGAAAGATCAAATCTGAACTCACTAGCTTGGGTGGAGCGGAGAGGTAGGGCACACTTTACAAGCTTAAGGGCGATGCCCAGCGTGGTAATTGAGGTCAGACAATTTTGAATTATGAGCCAATCAGAATGATCTGTGTCTTCACAGGATTCAGACTGAGGAAGTGTTGAGCTATTGATAACTCTGTTTTTTCCAGCATGATGGGAGTTTGAAGTCACAGTCAATGTGTATTGTTGGGACTCAATGCTAAGGTCATCCATTATGAAACGTAGAGGTTCCGCACATAGATTAAAAGGTGAGGGAGCAAAGACTGCTGCTTGCAGAATACCACAACAAACATGGAGGGACGAGAAAGGGGCCCATTACATGTCAATTATTGGCTGCAGCCCTTAAGAAAAGAAGAAAACTACCTCAAGACATCATCTTTGGTGCCTAAGCGCTGTTCAGGGATGTTAACAAGTCTTGATCTGCAGTGGTGGATGAAAGAAAGGAATTTAAGGAGTGAAAGAGGAAGGAAGGAATCAAGGAGCAATGGGAGGGAAAAGGGGGTAACATACCAGGAAAGGAGCAGGGAAGGAAGGAAGGATAAAAGGGATGCATGTGTACTTTTCTTAAACATGACACACTACACAAACATTAGCAGGGCACCCTACATTTTGAGAACCACCTTGTAGTCACCTGCAAAGACGCATTGAAAGTTCAAAGCAGTTCAAAAAAAATTCTTAGAAACCACAAATGGTGCAACAATATTTAGAGGGTACTAAACCCCAAGGCTGACGATTCTTGGTTTCACTTCTTGTCTCATTCTCCCCCCAGCCTACACTTACTGTCTTTTTATCTCATTCCTAGAGTAATTTTATTCTCAAATGTATTTCTCTTTGTCCTTCTGTTGTCTTATCTTTCTATTTCTCCTTTTCCCCCCATTTTGACTTTCTCTCTATTCCTCTAGGTCACAGTCTGACGATAGAAAATAAGTCCCAATCCTCAAAAAATGACCACTTTCTGCAACTACGCAAAAATGAATCACTGAATGCACATTATAAATAATGACATGGAGGGTTCCACTGTAACAAACCTTAAAGATATACACTCAGCAGGAAAAGATGCGAGAGGCACCATCGTTCACTCTGAGGAGGAAAGTTTCCTGCACAACAGATCTGTTTCTTCACCCCGGGTAAACCAGAAAATAGACTGCAGGTCTCGCAAAACATATTTTTCTTCAACAGACAGCTGCGGCGGAAGTATGCTGCGTGAAACTGTGCCAACACTACGTAATGCTTTTTTCCAAAACATCCAACCTACTTTGCAAGGAATTTCCGATTTTATATTACAAAAAAAAAACTGTGCTTTGCCCCTAGGGCACTTTGCTTGACTTGTTCTTTCCTGTCTGTGTCTTAATTCGAAGTATTTAAAACACGTTAACTCTCAGTTTTCTGAACGGCACGTGGTCTTCGACGTGAGGCCTCCAGGGGACATTGCGAGGGGAGCTGAAACAGCTGGCTATATAAGGGGCTTTCTGCACGGCGGAGGCCATATCCAGTCCAGTCGCGTATCTCGCTGCAGCCACCGGCATGGAGCTGTGCCTCATACTCACGCTGGTCCTCGGCGGGACTTCGATAGCCACCTCGGCGTCCCTCCAGAACATTCCTGCAAGTAGCCGAGATGCCTTAATCGTAGCCAAGGCTCTCGAAATCTACAACCGAGAGCCCGGTGTGGCTTATTTCAAGCTCTTCGAGTCTGACGCAGGTCTGGTGAGTACTCTTCACTTCAGTCAATTAAAGGCTACTTACTACTGGCGCATTGGCTAAATAGGGGTGGCCCTGTGGCTTATTTCCCTGCTTACCTATCTGAGCAGGAAAGGGGGTAGATTATGTTTAAATATGAATCCCAAGCCAATACATATTTATTAAAAATAGGCAAACGAAAGCTTTGTTCTGTGATATTTCATGCACTCGTCTCAACTTCAGAATTAGACTCGAAGTAAACGCTGGTCGAAAGAAGAGCGCGCGCAGTGGTGTTTCAGTAAGTTAGCTCAGAGGGTTAAAGCAGGTTGTGTCGTAGTTCCAAGTGCATGTTGAAAACAGTTTTTTTCAATCTATACACGCAGACTTTACAACTTGCACGTTGCCATCGTGTGCCAGACGATGTCGGCTCTCATCTCGTCCCTGTGTAAAAGAGCTGATGCCACAATCGTTCATTAATTGGCAGGTCTGGCACAGGCACGCATACATTATGCACACAGAGCAACACGCCTTTGGGCACTCAATTTCACAGACTCCGGCAGACAAACAGCCATGCACGCCGAATGTATGCAGGCATCAATGCATACAGACCAGCAGCCACACATAAAACAGTGAAGCAGGCACAGGGTGACGTACGTCAGCGGTGTATTTATACCACAGTAGCACGAGCATAGCTGCCATGATATGCTGCTTCTGTCCAGGATTTTTCTTTGCATTCTGGGACTTGTGGTCCAGTTTTATAATGGAATAAACAAGATTAAAACTCCCAGAATTCAAAGAAAAACCTGGAATGGAGCAGCACATTTCTCATGGACCCGGATAACTTTGTTGGATTATAATATAATATACTGGATTATAATAAATTATGTTAAAGTTCCGTAATGGTGTTTACGATGTAAACACTCAAAAGGGATGCTAAGGATAAACGGTTGAAAGAGGCGTCCTGCCGGGTAGAAAAGCGGCCCATACTTTGCATCGGCGACAGCTCCACTTTATAAACTAATAAATTAATCCCGTCTTCTCTGAAACTTTACTGCGTCATACGTAATGTAGCTGTGTTCCAAAAAGAAAACCCCATGCACCTTACAAAATTTCCAAATCTGTTAACTTTTTGACTTGCTCTGTCTATGGTCCCTGGTTTGTTGGCTCCCCTCCATACTCTGTGGCATAAGCTCATTGAATACTATATTCGTGCCTGACCATGCTTTCTTAATCTCCAATAAGTCCTCTTTTATAGCATTTACTGATGCCAAACCTTTCATCTTGACTAAGTCATTTTCTCCTAATCACAACAACAAAATGTGCGGGCCAGGGGTTCCCCTGATCAAATCATTCAATTTTGGCAACCGCTCGTGCCATCGCATGCTTCCTTTGCCAAACCACTTCAACTGTACTGCCGTATCCGGCAGACTCCGCTGACTTCCTCCTTCTCTTGACACTGCATGCCTCACTACCCACTTCACAAAAGAGTGCCTGCAGATCCAAACCTCTTTATGGCCTGTTTGAGGGTCCACAATGCAACCTAGGAGAAAATAAACTCATGCTAGTGATTGTTCTGCAACATCCACCCCAAATTGCAAATAGCGCTGATAGCAACCAGATCGCAACCCCCAACTGCATAATCTCCCCTGCTGTCCAACCCCTGCCTTCAGCCTCCATCGCTATTCCAATCTGTAATGAATGCATCACAAAATCCCTTGAACCATAGCCCACCAAACCCAAAGCCCTCCACAAAACCCACAACTCCTACGAAGCTGAAAAATGCACACCATTCTTGGGCAGAAAAATCTCTTCTTTTCCGCCACCTTGCTTTCGCAACATCACCCACCAAGCACATGGGCAAACTGTCACACACATGCCCCTGCCTGACTGATAGTCTTGGACTTTGGTATCCAGACCTGCACCACCCCTTCCAGCATACGGACTTCACACCAACATATCCCTTTGCGTGCCGCATATCCAACAATTTCTGTAAAGCAAAAAGCTCCAGAAACAGCCACACCATGATGATCGTAAAACGTAGCATCTACCATGCAACCCAACACACCCTTGAGAGCATTGCAACCACTTGCTTCAAAATGCGCAGTGTGATGGGACGCCTCAACCTGTCTTCCACACCCCCATCTCGTGACCACCCTTCAAGGATGTGCTCCCCATTTCTCCCACAGATGGCTCATATACCCACCTCAGCTTTCCAAAAAAGGCTATGGTCCCCAACTTACTGGCTATCGTGACCACCGACAAACTCTTGTCAATCAAAGACATGATAACATTTACCACATCATCCCTGCAAGCTGGACCTCCATCCGGACTCCCCTGGGGCACTGCCCCCGACTGCTAAATATCCTTACACACCAGTCGATAAGCTTTACGCATTGAGTCCGTAGTGAACCCAGGATCCGCTGCGTCACATGATCTCGCCTACTGGCCAAAAGTGAGCTGGCATTGCAGTCTTCTCTCGTCCACCCCTGGGGGCAACCCACGGAACCTCCTCCACTGAAATTGAGAGAGAGAGCATCAGCAATTTAATTGTGTATTCCTGGAATGCTTTGTACCCTGTAAGTACCGTTCGCCCGCAAACACTCCAACACAAAAACTCTCAACTGCCACACCTTGGGTTCTTTTGCATATTAGAAAATCTGCTGTCCAATTTTCAGTGTTGACTGATACCCTGGGCCTACAGGACAACTCATAATCCTTCTCCTTACAGCCCTCTATAGCCTGTATCTTCCGATGTAGCAACTCAAATAGCTCTACATATTCTCCTTTCTAAATACGCTCATTAGTCACAGCCATTAAATGCGCCCCCAGTGGTTTGGTTATCCCCATGTATGCCATTCACTACCTCTTCCCCTCTTTACTCTCCTATTTGTCCCCATCCTCCACCTCCAAACCTTCATTGGTCCCTGTGACTTGTGACCTTGTACGCAGTTCTGCCGTCCCCTCCTCCTTGTCTCCCACTACGTCCATACCCATACGTTGGTCCTGGAGATACTTATCCCGCCGTAGCCTGGTACCCCCCCTGTGCTTGTGCATCTTACCTCGTAGCCTAAACCTCGACCTATACAACCCCCCACTGTTACCATGTATTCTGCCTTACCTGGCTTTAAGACCAAGACCCATGCCGAAACCATCCATCCTAACGCTCTTTCCTTTAGAGCAGCCGTTGAGCTTGTCGCCTCTTCCTGTAAACCACCAATACTACCCCTCAAATTAGTCAAACTCCACCCCTTATGACCTCTGGGAGGAGCCTTCCGACATTTATTCTTGCAGTCACCCTCTTCCATCAACTCTCCATCCTACACAATTTCACCCTCTTCCAACTCCTCCTCCTCAAAATCCCAATCCCTTACCCCACAGTCCCCACTCTGCCCAGCACCTCCCCATCGCCTACTCCACCATCACCAGACTGCTCTTGAAATAACACATGTGAAGGATCGTAGCCTTGCACGGCAGACACATCTGTCTGGCCTTTGCTCGCTTGACTGTGGTCCATCGCCGTCCCAGAGCTGCCTGTAGGACAGATGCCCTGTCCTTGGGCCGGAGTGGACATGCTGTACTAGACCTTCCTGATTGACCAGCATGTACCAATTCCTCCGCATCTACCTCTGGCCCCTGGTTGGCACTAAACTGTCCCTGGCCTACCTGCCCTGGAAACCCAGGGGGAGGCATATGACACCACACTCATCACCCTGTGCCCCCATCTTGAAAAATCTTTGCCCCTACCAAAACCATGGAGGAAGTTGGGAGGGGGCTGGGGGTCAGAAGCCACGACCCTCACAGCCTGGCACTCATGCCTGTGTTCGACCTGCACTAGAGCTTCATGCTCCTCCACCCACAAGAGAAAGGACCTGCCCTTCCCCCTTAAGTCCCACCCAGCACCAGAAAGCACCCTCCTTCCCCTTGTCCGGATGCCCCCACTATGATGTCACCCTGTCCCCTGGGGACCGATGTACCAGCTTTGGCACTCAAAGCCTGCCCTGTACTTGTCTCAAAGGAGGAGAACGGCACCCCCTGAGTGGGCTACCCCGCTCCTGTCCCAGTCCCCACCGTCACTTGCCTGAACAGGGCCTGCCTATGAGGAAACAGGCCCTGCAGTTGCCTCGCCTCCGTGATGTCATGGTAGGCAGCCCCCTCGCGATCCAATGGTGTCACCGCACCCTCTGGTGGCACGTTTCCAGACAGGCCCAGCTCTGGGGAACAGCTGCATAATGGCCTGGGCCTGCAGCCTCCTTCCCACTGTGTGCTCCGACTGGCCCGGACACAAAAGGTAAGGGCCTAAAATGGAGATGCGCCCTGCCTCCCGACCCACTTCCCCTGCTGTAATGTTGCGCCGGTGACGACACAGGCGCTGACGGCAATGTAGAGTCATGTGACTCTACGCGTAGAATAAATAAGGGTTACGCGCGTGCGTAAGCTCTCTTGGGCTGCGACCGTGAAACCAGTAAAATCACCACCATTGGCTCCGAGTGATTCCTTGCCCACCAGCACCCAAGGCCCCGCACGCTATCCCCTGGGCCCCGCGCAACACCGGCCGGGCCCGGCAACATAACAAACTGGCGACGAGGGTGGGCGTGCCCTTGTGTGACTTGCGTGCTGGTGTGGCGGCCGCGAGCGCTGTCCTCCGCTCACAGCGCTCGTGCCCCAGTGCGCGTTGGTCGTCAGGGGCCCCATTGGAGTGCGGCGCGGCACACCCGCTGCCATCCGCGTGAGTGATCGGCGGAGTTTATGCCCCGTGACAGGCGGGGACGGACCAGAGCACAACCCCTCTACCCACGTGGTGCAGGCCCTGCTGCCGACGGTGCAGCTGATCGCCTCGGGCCTCACGGAGGGAGAACGTGTGGTGGGTTCGTCAGCGTCCGGGCAGAGGTCTGCCTGCAACTGTCTGTGAGTACCTCTGCTGTGTGGTGTGGTGGAGGAAAAGCACAAAAAAATACAGGCCCACACACAGGAAATATAAAGGAACAAACACAGGAGCAGGCTCACCATCTTCAAGCAGGCCCACACCCCTATGTTGTAGCAACACCCAGAACCCTTGGAGGGGCCCAGCATTAAGGGGGACAAAGGACACACCAGGCAAGGTTCCCATCAGAAGCGGGTAAACAGGGCGAGCCACCCAGAGAAGGCCAGCCCACGGGTACTGGAGCTGCAAGCTTGTGCCCAACACGTCAAGGCCATAAAGGTCAGGAGGGACCCGGGCGACAAGACACGATAGGACAATGACCACCATACCACCCATTGAGCCGTTTACAGTGGAGGGGTCGCCATCGGCGTTAGCGGCCAGATGGAAGGACTGGGTAGACCATCTGCGTATCTTCTTTGAGGCCACCAAGATCCATAAAGACCAGAAGTGGGCAATGCTGATACACCTGGGAGGCAAAGATATACACAATATCGTCAAAACGATAGTTGAGGCCACCCCAAAGAGCCACCATACGCTAATAAATGCCCTCAACGAACACTTCGAGCCCATGGCCAATCAGGACTATGAGAGGTTCATCTTCCGGCAAGCGCGCCAACTTCCGGAGGAATCGTTAGACACGTATCACGCACGACTAAAGAATCTAGTGACTACCTGTGGATTTCGCGATGAAACCGAAGAAATTAGGGGACAGATAATCCAAGGATGTGCGTCGGCCAAATTGCGAGAACGAATACTAGAAGAGTCCGGCAAGCCCCTAGTAGAAATACTGACCCTAGGACGGACCAACGAATTGTCGAAAGCGCGGGCGGCACACATGGAGGCTGCTCTCCAAACACCAGTGAAGTCGGAACCAGTAAACGCGGTAACGATCAAACCTCCGCAGAGGTGGAACAGGAAAGGACCAGGAACACCCTTTCCGGGACAAACCAAGTCATGCGGATACTGTGGGGGTCCACCGCACATGGCGGCTGAATGCCCCGCGAAAGGCAAAAGATGCTCAGGATGTGGGCGATTTAACCACTTAGAAAAAGTGTGTAGGTCAAAGAAGTATCGCAAGCCTCGCCAGGTAGCGAACACTTTCAAAGAAGAAGAACCAGCACCCAGTGACATGGACGATGATGAGGAGGAGGCGAGGGTGGTGCACAAAGTCCATATGATCGGCACTGCCACCAGAAAGTCAAGACGCCTACCTCAATGCAGCATCCGGGTAGGATCCCAGGAGGTCACTGCTGTAGTAGACACAGGGGCCACCATCAACATCATGGCCTCAACCCTACAAAACACCATGGATCCACGACCGGCTCTCCACCCATCGACCATCACCGTATTCGCTTACGGGCAAGATGCTCCTTTGAAGATACGGGGACAGTTCCGGATTACCGTCGCACACGGCTCAAAATCCATCACAACCAATGTCTATGTCACCGAGGACGGCCAGGGGATGCTTCTGGGGTGCCGAGCGGCTGAGGACCTGGGAGTAGTAACATTTGCCTTCGGAGTACATCAAGAGTCACTCCAACACATCCTTGCAGAATTCGCAGAAGTTTTTCAAGGAATAGGGAAGTTTAAGGGGAAGGAAATCCACCTTCACATCGATCCAACGGTCCAGCCCGTCGCCCTAAGACACCGGCAAATAGCGTTCCACTTGAGGCTGAGGCCCCTGGTCGAAGAGGAGCTCAAGAAGCTGGAGGCCACAGGGATAATTGAGAAGGTATCTGGTCCCACTCCGTGGGTGTCCCCGATCGTCGTCGCGCGAAAGCCCAAACAACCGGGCGCGGTGAGAATCTGCGTCGACATGAGACTCCCCAATGTCGCGATGAAGCGGGAACGTCACATCACTCCCACGATAGACGACCTCATCGGAGAAATGGCGGGTGCTCGCTGGTTTTCAAAACTGGATCTGAGGTCCGGATATCATCAACTGGTGCTGGACGAGGCCTCCCGCAACATCTTCACGTTCTCAACACATGTGGGACTCAGGAGGTACACCAGATTGAGTTTTGGAGTGTCCAGCGCCGCGGAGGTATTTCAAAATGTGATACAGGAGTTGATTGCGGACATTCCCGGTGTCATCAATGTAGGCGATGACATAATGATACACGCCAAAACCACCCAAGAACACAATGAACGTCTTCTTCAATTGCTATGCCGGTTACGGGAAGCGGGCCTCATCCTTCACCGGGAAAAGTGCGAGTTCTTATGCAAGAAACTACAATTCTTTGGCTACATATTCTCCACCGAAGGGGTCAACCCAGACCCAGAGAAGGTTCGGGACGTCAAAGAGGCTGCCGCTCCCACCAATGTCACAGAAGTCCGCAGTTTCCTGGGTATGGTAAATTACTGTGGGAGATTCATCCCAGA
This sequence comes from Triturus cristatus, assembly GCF_964204655.1. Lineage (NCBI taxonomy): Eukaryota > Metazoa > Chordata > Amphibia > Caudata > Salamandridae > Triturus > Triturus cristatus. The sequence continues at coordinate 904,413,163 of NC_140593.1, forward strand.
CTTGGCCAACTTGACGTCACCACTGAGGGAGCTGACTAAGGAATCCATCACATGGAAGTGGGGCCCTGAGCAAGCCCAGGCTTTCGAGAAAATTAAGGAGGCCCTTTCAGAAGCGACCACCCTGGCGTTTTTTGACCCCACGAAGCTGACACTAGTAGCAGTGGACGCTGGCCCTGTAGGGCTAGGAGCAGTCCTCCTCCAAAGAAGGAACTCTCAGGAAGAGTGGGCCCCCGTGGCGTTCGCCAGCAGGTCCCTCACCGAAACGGAACAAAGGTATTCGCAAATAGAGAAGGAAGCCATCACTATTCACTGGGGGTGCCACCACTTCCACTTGTACATCTACGGGAAGCCTTTCGTAGTCGCGACAGATCATAAGCCGCTAGTGGCCCTGTTCTCAGGAACCTCGACCAAACCACCACCATGGATTGAAAAGTGGATGCTGCAGCTCCAAAACTACAACTGTAAGGTGGAGTATCAGCCCGGGTCCAAAAACCGGCGGACTACCTGTCCCGGCATCCTCGGAAGGCCACGGTGCAGGAAATGGAGGATGCAGCAGACACCGAAGAGTATGTTAGGTGTGTCACAGCCCGATCATGCCCCATACCCATTTCCATGGAACAACTGCGGAATGCGATGACCCAAGATGAATGTATACAGCGCGCCAAAGCAGCCATCCAGAGCAACAGCTGGCACAGAGCCAAGGAGGAATGGAAAAGTCTAACAGCCTCGGCACAAAGGGTGATGGACAATTTGTATCACGTCAGAGACTAACTCACCGAAGACAACACAGGGTATCTGTTGGGACACAGGTTGGTAATTCCGACATCCCTGACCCAAAGCGTGGTGGACCTGGCACACGTTGGGCATCAAGGACTGGTCAAAACAAAGGCGCGGCTCCGCACAAAGGTGTGGTTCCCATTGATGGATGATCTCGTGGAAGCTACAGTGCGAGCCTGCACGGCATGTCAAGTAACTGGGGAGATACCCAGACCTGCTCCGATCATCGTAGAACCCAGACCGAGGACCCGTGGTCTAGAGTGAGCCTTGATTTTGGCAGCCTGCCGGACGGCCGCCACACCTTGGTGGCCATTGATGACTACTCCAAATACCCTGAAGTTGAAATAGTGTCAGTACTAAGCGCCACGGAGATCATACCAAAGATTGAGAAAATCATGGCGGCCCATGGCATCATGCAGAAGCTGTGGACGGACAATGGGTCTCCGTTCCAAAGCCAAGAATTCGCATCATACCTACAGGCCCTTGGCATTCACCATCGGAAAATCACCCCCCGGTGGCCCCAGGCAAACGGGTAGGCTGAAAGATTCATGCAAACACTCAACAAGGTAATCAGAATTGCGCATGACAGGGCCCAGTCCTTAGAAATGGCCATTTTCATGTTTCTCAGGAGCTATCGCCAAACGCCACACACTACAACAGGCATAGCCCCGGCTCACCTGCTAATGGGGCGAGTAATCACCGACTCAATCCCTCATCACCCGGCGTGGCAGCCAGAGACCCCTAGGGACAGCCTAATAGATGCCCAGCGACGTAAAACACATGCACATGTCAGCCTTCGGCAAAGATCTACAGCGCCCAATTTCCGACGTGGAGACGTGGTGCTGCTCAAAAACCGAGTCACGAGTGGAAAATTTCACCTGACTTTTGAAAAGGAACCATGGACAGTAGTGCATGTACAGGGAACCCATGTTGTGGCCACTCGAGGGAGGGAAAGAATAACGCGGAATGTGTCACATTTCAAGAAATATCATCCTGAAAGACCGGGACAATCATCCAACCAAGAGGAAAACTGTCCTAACGCGAGCTCAGTGGAAGAGTCTAGGTCAAGTGGAGCTGTGATGGGGTCGGCCTTCGAAGAGGCCGGGACAGCTGGAGGGGGTGAGAACTCAATGACAACTCCGCACCTCCGGGCCGATGAATCCGCGGCGAGGTCTGAGGCCCCTACCAACCTGCAGAATAGCGAATGCAGAGACTCCCAGAGCCGTGGCCTGTCACAATACGGCCTGAGAGGCAATCCCGAGCCATCCTGCCGGCTGAGAGACTACCTAACGTAAGACTGTTTCATTTTATTTATTGGGTGCTAGTGTGGGGTCCGAACTTTGGCCGGGGATGTGGCACTAGGCTGAGAACGGACTCTAGATTTTTGTTGGCAACCATTGTTGTTTTGATGTTGTTGGGGAGGAATGTAATGTTGCGCCGGTGACGACACAGGCGCTGACGGCAACGTAGAGTCATGTGACTCTACGCGTAGAATAAATGAGGGTTACGCGCGTGCGTAAGCTCTCTTGGGCTGCGACTGTGAAACCAGTAAAATCACCACCATTGGCTCTGAGTGATTCCTTGCCCTCCAGCACCCAAGGTCCCGCACGCTATCCCCTGGGCCCCGCGCAACATCGGCCGGGCCCAGCAACATAACACCCTGCCAGTTGCATCCGTTTCATCACAGATGATGCAACCTCTTTTTACTCGCATTTCCGCTCCGTGCCAGTGGCCCTCAAGGTGCGCAACGCGCTGAGCCCACTGCCGACGGCCCCCACACCTGCATCTCCCATTGCGCTCAACACGGAGCCTGATCCCTGGACCCACGGGCAGACCCTTTTGCCATGCCAAAACTCGACCCACCTGTTTGTACCTTGAGGGAAGTTTACCCACAAGCCATGGCGGCGGCCACCACCCCCCCCTTTGGACCTGCGCTCCTGGGCAGTTAAGCCACCTGCGCTAACGCACCCACCGAAAGCCGGTCGACTCTGCCTGCTTATTGTAAAATGAGCAGCGCCCGCTTGATATCATTTTGGACTTCTATGACTCCACCACAAAACTATTGCCTGATGCTATTTCTGACCATGCCAACCGGGACGTACACAATAAAATGGGACCTAACCCTGATAACTAACGGATAAAAAAACCTAAGAACCATGCCCAGGATCCAGTGGACCAAACACTATGCCCTTCGACCTCGGACCCTACCACCTGCCTAAAAATTCTGAGGTTTAGGGCCTTTTGCCCACTCCCAAAACCATCACTGGCATATGCACAATGTATTAATTGAGTCGGTTCTTTGTAGGTGTAATCTTGAACAATCACTTTTTGCATGTGCAGATTTACAAGAGAAAAATGATGCCCACTGCATAGTGCGTGTGTGTGGTCAAATGTGCCTGCTGATTAGGCTCACTGACAGCAGGCCCACTGTAATTGTGCAATTGTGATGCCACAGTTTTTTCCCCTCATAATTTTAGATTTGCCAAATAATCCATCATCTGCCACATACTCTGTAGTTTTTAACAAAAAAAGATTAGTTTCAAGCTCAAAGAGGTGCAAAAGTAACCAAAAATGCGAGCACGTGTTGCAGCGAAGTGGAAGGCCCTTTACAAAACTGTGCTGGTCACCTTTCTTTTGCGCTTTGTTATGCCTGGATGTTAAACTGGTACTAATGGGGTGCAGCCAATGGCAACAGTGTTACCAAGTTTGAAAGAAATTATGAAATAAAAAAAGTAATACTATCACAAAATGTGCTGCATTCTGCTGCATAATTTGCCCTTTCTTGCCGCATAATTTACCCATCCCTGTCACATAAATTGGCCCTCTCCTGCCGCAAAATTCCAGTGGCTCTGGCTATCACCGAATATGCTTTGTGATTTATTCAGTGGCCCTCATATCTGAAATCCAGAAACAAAGTAGGTGTGGTACGCTGACGTATGTCTGTCCCACCAGTAAGAAGGATGATGGTAAAACTGAAGCCAGAAAGAGATGGAACATTGGAACTGAAGCCTTTCAGAAGTTGTGAGGATATTTAATTGGTCTAATTGCAGAGCTGGGCATTGTGGGAAAGGTCAGACTGGGCGGCTCTCTTCCATTTCACTCACGGTACATGGCTACACCTCAGTGAAGCCTCAGACTGAACAGAGGCCTGGCAGCAAGGGCAGCGGGGGCACGTATCGAAGGGCGATTAAAGAAGAGCTGTCTGCAGATTAAACTTCCCGCCAGGAGTTTGCAGAACAATTGGGCCTGTTTTGATGGTAGCATCTTGATAAGAGAGGCTGGAGTGGGAGGCGGGGTCTGATGGGTGTTAGATGGATGGGTATCTCAGGATTGATGAGGGTAATTAGCACTCGCTCTCCCTTTGTTCAGGCTCCCCACAGGGTTGCAGCTTGCCTCCAATTATGGCCAATGATTACGCAAAAGGCCGGAGCGGGGTGGGGCATGGATTGAGAGTGACAGTCTGCATTCCAGCATTCAAGTCCTGGCTCGGATCCCTCGAAATGTAGTGGATGGGGATCAAAATTAAGTTCTGGTGTACAGCAGGCGAACTAGGAGACTTGCAGATTAAAGGCTCCGTGAAACAGAGGTGGGCAGTTCTTTTTCTGCTACATGTGCCGTCATAGTGTGGGTGGCTGCTTACAAAGCATTCCTCCCCAGTAGAAGTACGAGTTTCATGGCCATATACACTAAAACAAGCATTGGCATAACCAATAGGTCTCGCCTTTGGGGCCTTATAAGTGTTTAGGCAGAGCTATTGACTTTGCCAATGTGTTTAAGCTGTGCTGTAGAGAAGTTCGGCTGCTGTGCAGCATGCTGAAAAGTTGTAATAAAAAAAGTGTCAGAAGCATTTTTGTTACCTTATATATGACCAAGAAGGCATTCCGTCCAACAGAACGACCATATTGAAAAAATGTATGTACAATAAAACATTTCCTCATTTTTCTTTTGTTCTTGCAATGCTGGCAACTTGTTTTTGCCTATTCCAATGGTTGTTTGGTAAATTTTATTTTTGAGGGGCATAAACAATTGGAGGCTGAAGGTTGTGAACTAGTAACTGTATTATAACACTAGCAGCGGCCAGACGCTAGGGGAGAATCAACAGATGGCAGATTCCGAGAGCAGGGTGAGGAGGTGGTGATGACTGGTGCTGAGACGATGCTGAGGTGATGCCCCGATTACTTACCAGTAATCTTCATCACTCCGAGTATAGTCTTCCTCGCCACATGACTAACAAAGGGAGCTTCAGCTCCACACAGAACCCTCCAAAGCAAAAAAAGGCAGCCTCCCATGCCTCCCATCCCTTCCCAATATGGCCGACCCAGTACACCCATGACCTCTATAAGAGGCGGGCCGGGCCAACCCATCAGCCTGAAACTACCAAGCACAAACATGAAGCTGATAGCCAGACAGGGAGGGAGGGATGGGAACTCATGTGGCGAGGAAGACTATACTCGGAGTAATGAAGATTACCGGTAAGTAATCGGGGCATTACCTCCTCGTTAGTCTTCCTCGCCAAATGACTAACAAAGTGAGCACATACCAAAGCCAAGCGGCTTCATGGAAACTCACAAGAAACCAATGGACCAGAAGGGAAACCCACGAGAGAGGGCAAACTCAACAGACCAAACGAGCGGAGAAACCACCCAAGAGAGAGGCAACCACGGGCAGGAAGAACCAGCCCGGGACAGAAAAACACCGGAAGGGCCGAAAAACCCGGACCCCCCCAGACAAGAAGTGCCGCCAGAAAATCCGCCCAACCAAGGCCAAAGGAGGACAGAGAAGGTAAGGCACCAGACCACACGGATCCAAAAGGCAACCGAAAACAGGCCCACAAACAGAAAGCAGCAAGCCCGTCCAAAACGCCAAGACCGCCCAATGGACAGTCCAAAGCGAGAGGGGACCCAAACAGCCCATGAGCCACCGGAGCCCCACAGGGATCGAAGAAACAGAGGGCAGCCACACCACAGAGACCCAACAAAAAAGGCCACAGCAGCAAGAGACCCAGGCCGACCAAAGCCAAGCCACGCGCATGGCGGACCACCAACAGCGAGAGAGACGAACCACCCCCAAACCAAGGACCGGAGGGGAGAAGAAAACAAAAGCCACCAGATCCGGTGGCAATCAGGGGCAGAAGCAAAAGGAACCAGAGGGAACCCAGACCGGCAGGAGCCGCAAGAACGGGTGGAGGCACAGAAAAGGAAACCAGCACCCCACACGAACAACAAAACGAAGGGCACCCAAGCCCCACCAGCAAGGAGAGGCAGGAGGGACATTACCTCAACATTATGCACAATGTTACTGTATATCATTGCCAATTCCTTCATTCCATCCTTGTTTAAAAAAAATATTGTATAAAATGTCCATTAGACTTTATAGCCAGATTTTGTTGTTAAAGTCACAAAGAAAGAAAAATAGAAAAAATCACCTATGTAATATTATTTGAAGTAGTTGCTTTATTTTTTAATTTACAGGAATTGTGACTTTTCCTGAAGAAGGCGTACTTTTCGCCGAAACGCGCGTAGAAGATAATCATACGGCCACTGACATAGTTCTTATTTGTAACTTGAAAAACATTATTACATTTATTGTCTATATTATGTACCAATGTACTGTTGAATTGTTGTTTTTTTAAATTGTATATTTCCTTTTGATTCCGTGAGAATCATATTAATAATAAAAATTATTGTGACATTTTTAAATATTGTGCTGGCTACACTAATTGGACATGTTTTAGGTACTATCTCACCAAATATACTAATTGCCTAGGAAGTTATTCTTGCATTGGGACATGGACCACAGCCGCCCAAAGGATCCCCGGACAGGAACGCGACAGCAGCGAGAGAGCCCAGGCAGGAGCAAGGCAAAACAGACACCGGGGGCCACAGGAAACCACAGCAAAGTGCCCCCGTCAGCAAGGCCATCGAAGAGAACCAAGGCCAAGCCCCAATCATGAAGGCAAACACCCACCAGGGGACCCAAGCACAAGAAAGCACCATGGACCCGGAAGGAAGGGGAATGCAGAACGAACGAGCAACACAGCCCAGCGCAGAGGACAAGCAAAACGCCCCAGCAACAGTCCACACGCAACAAGGGAGCCGCCGAGGCGAGAACCCGGGAGGCAAAACCAACCAACCCCGGGACACAAACTCAAGACCCTAGGAGGAAGAGCCCACAAGGCCAGGACTGCCCCAGCCGAAAAGCGGAGACCCAACAGGGACCGGAGCGAACGCAGGGGCAAGGCCACAGGCAGCAAGCCACCAAAGGCGAGAAAGACAGAAGAGCCGGACGGAACGAGGCCAAGAAAGGACACACCCCCAGGGAGAAAACCCGAGCCGGAAGGACCCAGCACCCCCACCAGGGACAAAGAAGAACAGGAGCCAATCCGCCCAGGGAGCGTCGGGCCCCAACCGGTGAAGAGAACCGGGAAAACCTGCAGCCTCGGACGACCACAAGCAGAGCGTGAGGAAAAAAAAACCCCAAGGGGCAACAAATAAAAACGTGGCAGGATACGAAACCACAAGCCGCAGGAGCAGAATCGGGAAGCACCCAGGCGAGCCCCACCAACAGGAGAAACATCCCGGTCAGGCCAACAAGCCCAGGCGCGAACCAGCACCCGGGACACAGGCAGAGAGTGACCGAGGCAAGAGCCCCAAGAAGCCCCCGCGAGGCAGGGGCAAAACCAAGCCAGGAAACGGCCAACAGAAGGCAGACGATACACCGCCAAAAACGGAACAACCGACCCAGCAGAGACCAAAGCACGCCCCACAGGCGGAGAGGACGCCAACACCCGGGAAGGGGAGACCGGAACACAACGACCACCGGCCACACGGGCAGACAAGGCGGAAGGGGAGCCATCCCCAGAGGCAGTGGACACCCGGAACTGAACCAGGGACACCCAGAACCGCAGCCAAACGCCCTACCGAAAGGGACACCCACGGGAACAGGCGAAAGCGGGACTCCCCACAGAGCACCAGGACCAACCAGACGGGGAGGACCCCCAACGGACAGACCAGGCAAGCACCGACAGACAAGGCACAAGGAGCCCAAAACCGACCCCATGGAAGAACAGCAGCCGGGTAGACAACCCAGACATGAACCGCCGGGGGGCCACTCAAGGAAGGAGATCAACCACAGAGCCACAGCACGTGGGACCAGACCCATACAGCCAGAAAAGCAGGAAACCAGCGGCAAGGAGCGCACGGATGAGGCCAGCACAAGAGAACAGGGACCAAATCCACTGGACACCACAGCACACCACGCCACTCCAGCGTAAAAACACCACCACCAGAGCCCACGGAAGGATGCAGGAGAAGTGAACACGCACCACAGGCACCAACCGAGAACCGCGACACCTGCCACAACTGGAGTACGGGAGCACGGGGGAACCCAACACCGCACACACAGGCAACGATGAGGTGGAAGGTGCAAGGGACGCCCACCTGGCCATGGAGCAGGAGGAGGAGGGGACACCACCGCAGCGGCCCGAGGAAGGCACAACAGCAGGGAGCAGGCAGGTACAGGAGAACATAGGAAGGAAGGCGAAACCCGGGAACGGGAACACACACCCCACCGGGCGAAAAGCCCAACACCATGTCCACAGCACCAGGCACACCCAGGCGGTCCGCCAACCAAGAACCAACCAGCCCCGCACCCGAGAAAAGACGAGAGCAGGGGCTACAGGGAGGAACGGCTGCAGGGCCATGGCGGCAAGACAGACCGCCCTGGAAGGGACAAACACTGCGACAAGTAGAGAACCCAGGGACCCGACGAGCACGGACACCCAGAAGGAAACCGGGAACCGACTTCGAAATAGGCCCCAACCGCCCCAAAGGGAATACCAATCCCTACACAGGAGAGATAATGAGAGGATATCTGAACTCTGTGGGGTAAAACTTATTAAAAAGTGATCTAATCGAACAGAATCAATGGTAAGTGAAACTGCAACCTTTAGAGTAAGAGTCTCTGACCTTAACCATGAGGCCACAGCGTCTCTAGCAAACAGTGATAACGAAAGACCAGGGATCGAACACCCCATCCACAGAGTAAGAGTCAAAGACCCCAACCAGCAGGCGCTGCCACAGAACACCTCAGTTATATGGAACGTTTCACGAATCCGCGTGTCATCCTTGCACAGGGGCCATGCCAATCTTCACTGTATCGTACCAATATTTTAGGATATGTGCCGCCGAAGCGAGCACCCAAACAGGAAAAATATTTCCCAACCACACTGAAGGCTAGACCATTGCCTACACTTCAGACGAAGGCACCCAGTCACACTGAAAGACCAGGAAAGTGAACCCCAAGCAGCAGGGCAAGAGTCCAAGACCCCAACCAGGAGGCCAGAGCGACTCCTAACACACAGCGACAAGGACGTCCAATGCAGCCATAAAATACGTCCGACATCGAAAAGAACAGGGAACCGGAAAGCAGAGGCAAAATGCCCAGTACCACAAGAGGACGAGCGCCACTACACAAATACCAAAAAAGGCAACCGGAAACCCCGGAGGGAAAGGAGGAACCAACACAGAACACTCAACCGGAAGTGTTCCCGCCGTCCAACACAGGGCCAAAATGACCCGAAGAACAACGCAACCGTGGGGCCCCCACCCACAGCAGCCGCAAGGGAGGAAGCCCGGCCACCGGACCCCTAACCAGAAGAAAACAGCCCGAAGCAGAGTGCACAGAGACTGAAGCCAGGGGAGCAGGACCCTCCCCGTATGAGGCGGACCAGAGAACGCCAGCTGGAAACCAGGAGGAGAAGGCAGCAGCCCGGACTAAACCAACGGAGTCGGAGACCCCCGCGAAACCCCCGAGCAGACCCCGGAGCGCCGAGGAATGCACCAGCCCTGGCACCCAAAGGTAAGCCCAGCCCGGGACAGCAGCCCCGGCCAAACAAACACGCGTCAATGGGGGAGACCGGGACACGGGGGCGCGTCCGCAGGAACGGACGGAGGCCCACAGGTGGAGAGGACCAGGGCCATGGGATTGAGGGGGAGCCCCCTAGCGTCAGTCCAACTCCCCCCCCAATGAGTCTTGATCGCATGCAGCGAACGGCAAAAAGAGGGAAAGCGCAGGGCATCCAAGCTCCCCCCGCCGCATCCAACTGAGACGGGTCGGGGTAGAGCATGCCGGGGAAAGAAAACCCGACGGGCAGGCCGGCCAAGGCGACACACAGGCGTCGAAGCTGGTCGCAGGTTATCAGGAAGACCCGCGAGGCATGATAGGTGGGAGGCCCACAAGCGAGGAACCCCGGCAGCCGTACAGGTAACCAGGAGAGTAAGAGTCACAGGGTGAAGCCACAGCGACTCCGTGACAGCCCATAGCACACCACCCAAAACAAAGCCCGCTAAAGCAGGGCACAATGCAAGGAATGGAGAGGGAGCAGTGCAAAAAACTCCCAAGAGCCCGCCTGCACCAGAAGCCCGCTAGAGCAGAGCGGCGAACCCCAAAGGGAGAGTGCGAGGGCTAGAAGGTAGGGGAACCAGAGAGCGAGCCCGCTGGAGCAGGGCCTCCCCCCAGGGCACAGGGACCCGCTGGAGCAGGACCTCAGCCCAACTTACCTGATCAGACGCTCTGGAGAATCTGCAGCGCAGAACAAAAAAAACAGGCTGATGGCTTGGGCCGGCCCGCCTCTTATAGAGGTCATGGGTGTACTGGGTCGGCCATATTGGGAAGGGATGGGAGGCATGGGAGGCTGACTTTTTTTGCTTTGGAGGGTTCTGGTGTGGAGCTGAAGTTCTCTTTGTTAGTCATGTGGCGAGGAAGACTAACGAGGAGGTAATGCTCAATGATACTTAGGTCTTGCTGAGTGATACTGATATGGTGTTGAGTGATGCTGTGGTGGTGCTGCTGAGTGATGCTGTGGTGGTGCTGCTGAGTGATGCTGTGGTGGTGGCGCTGAGTGATGCTGTAGTGGTGGCGCTGAGTGATGCTGTGGTGGTGGCGCTGAGTGATGCTGGGGAGTGAAAAAGAGAGTGAAATAAGGTAATAGAGACAGTAAATGAAGGGAAGAGAAAGAGAGAGAAGGGGGGGAGAGAGAGAGAGAGAATGAAGGGGAAAAAAGAGAGAGAAGATGCAGTAAAAAATGAATACATTAAAACATTGCTATGTGCCTCTGCTTATGTTGCCTTGCCCTATATCGGCTGCTTGCTTCTGGAAAAAAAAAACTGTACAGGAGGGAATAACTAATGCTATCATTTCAAAAAACATCCATGTAACATAGATTGTGTCACAATAGAAAGCTAATAATAATATTTTAAAGCACACGCAAAATAAAAGGAGTGATTAACTAATGCTGATGTGCGATGTGCTCGCGCAGTAAGGGTGCCCTCGAGCAATGCACTTAATTAGGAAAACAGAGGAAAGCTAGATGGCGCCTCTGCGCGTAACTGTGCGCGTGACCGCACGCTCTGGGCCACACAAAGCATGTGGTCGGATTTTTCAATGCCCACTTACTAAAAGCCTCGCCAGATCAGCGCATGCGCTGGCTCAGGCGAGACCTAAACAGGAAGGGGTTAAACAAGTCGAGCATAGCGATGTCGGATACATCTTACTATGAACTGCTATCTGGCCCAAAATAGCTGCAAACTGCATAGCACCGTTTTACGTAGGCCATCTGGAATAAATGCATCTGCTGCGTGAGTTTCATATTCAGCTGTGCCGGGCATTTGGCCTTCTTCAATTTCCATTGTAAAAGCATTATGATATTGGATGTAACCCTGAAAGTGGATGCACTAACACAAATAACACGTTTTTTCAAAGCAGAACTTTAAGCAGCACTTCTGCCGTCTTAGCTCATCACGCAAGAGAAGTTAGCCTTTCTTAGTTGTTTTAACATCTACTTCTCCTAAGAACAACACCAACAACAATAATATTGATGATAAAGTAGACTACCCCAACTTTATCCAATGCGTACTACAAAGCTAAAGATTCACTGTAGATGCACACAGACGTAACACGATCAAAACCAATGTTCACTAAATGCTCACACACATTCTTTATTGATCAGTATCATTTAATGTTGAGTGTGTGCGGTGAGGTCATTAACTTCTAGGCACCTGGTCTTTAGTACTCACGAAAAACGATTGAGGCAACTGAAGGAGGCATCCTCCAGTGAAAAGCAAGACCACTCACCCCTCCCAAACTGTCCAACCACTGGAAAATAATTACTTTATAAAGAGTTTGTACTAGTTTGCATCAATTTGCGTGACTTTATGGTACAAGGCCCCGAGTTCTGGCCCTATGACTTTAATACCAAGCATTGGCAGAGCCAATAGGTCTCGCCTATAGGACCTTATAAGCGTTTAGCCATGAAGTACATACATACACATGAGGAAGGACACAAAAAATAAAATAAAAAAAAATGCAAATATGAAGGAAAAAACATACCTAGACATCTCTACTCGCAAAGACCAACAGACTTGCAGCCAAGAACACAAACTCACCACCTAATATGCAGGGACGTTGTTTTTGTTGGTTGAGCATGAAACAGGTTTCATGTCAGTCTTCGAGAAAGCTTCATATAATACCTGTCTGGAATGCCAAACTACAACATCTCCCTAATTGCAGGCAAGTCTTGAACGCTTGGCTTGCCCCTGGCGGGTATACGTCCACAATATCGGACCGAATAAACTCCTGAACCATCAAACCCTTGGATCTTAAAATTGGCAGCTCTCAGCTCCACCTCAGAGGAGGCAAGAGGCTCTTCTATAAAGTTTATGACGGAATACTCTAATAGACTTTAGGAACAAAATAATATTCTGCATCACCTGAAAGTAATTTTTTTGAACCGACAGTCCAGATTCATATGTACTGTGTCTCATAACCCAGGTGACGGACGGCTGATGGAGTATAAACAGTCTACTCTTTATAAAGCATCGCAGGCACACTGGTCTGCCAGTGGGGCTCAACCAAAGCGTGGCATTATCCTGAACTTTCAATCCTGGTACTCTGCCCAAAATCCCACTTCTTACATGCAGCACTTTACCAAGATCTTCGTGCTGCAACCATCTTTGCTGGCACACCTCAAGACCAAACCACTGCGCAGTCGTGCACTTTGTTGGGAATGTGTATAATCTTAGCCAGCAATGCCCAAACTGTGCAAATCCTTTACCCAACATATAGCATCATCCTTCAACATTCAAGATGGTCAGAGTCACTTATGACAATTAATTGTACACAACGTGAAAATAGGTCTGTGACGTTTTAAAGACAATCACTTTGAAGTACAAACAAATTGGCACATGAAAGCATACAATTTAATATTGTGACTGGACTAATGGGTACTTTGGAAGCAGGGTGTTAACACAAGGCAGAGATATGGCCTCGTGGGCACAGTGTTGACAGCAGAGGTAATCTTAGTTTCATAACAAGCATTTGCAATGCAATAGGTCTCGCATTATAAAAGTTTGAGCTATTGGCATTGCTAATAATAATGCAACACCAGTAGCGCAAACATTCAGTAATGCGAGACCTATTGCATTGGAAAAGGTTTTTTTTGTTGCTTTTTTATATAGCACGACTTGACCCAAAGGCGTGCATTTATGTTGTATGGAGTTCAGTGCAATTATGTGGTATGTTATTATGTGTGCAGGGAGAAAGAGACAGGGAGAGGCAGACTAAGAGCTAAGAAGAGAGCGCTACAGAGAGAACCAAAGAAAATACTGAGAAAGAAAAAAAACATTGTGAAACAAGCAGGAAGTGGGATAAGGGAGGGGGTGGCAAATGTTTGCACTTTCGCGGGCGCTTTGATGTTCTCAGTGGCCGCGCGGCTCACTGAGAACATCAAAGCGCCCGCGAAATGTACACGCAGGCTGCCAAATGGTGCGCTATCCCAGTTATCCCAGTTTCGCATCCCAGTTCTACATAAGATTTGTTTGGCGCAAGACCTGAATAAAGACAGGATGCAGGTCTACTTAATGCGAGGATAGCAATATCCAATGATGTATTATGTACGAAATAAAGTCAAATCACTTGTATCTCAACACAATCTGTCATTTGTAATATGAAAATGCCAATAAAAACATTGATAAAAAATACAAATCCTACTTTCGAACATCCAAAACACAGTTATACAGACGTTTATAACTAAGCAGTGCATTTTGCAGGAGGGGAAAGAGGCCCATAAGCAAACGTTTACTGTATTTCTGGGATTTGGGGCAATCGACTATGCAACGAGTGGACTCAGGAAGTGGCATTCTACTTTCTTTTGATATATCCTTAATGTCGAAGATCATGAGGCAACCTAACCTGTGTATAACTGGGACAATCAAAATAACCAAATAAGCCCAAATTCTCATGACATTCACATTTCCTTCCCCTGATAAGCCAATCAAATGTAGCCCCATTAACATAAAAAGCGTTCGAAATATTAAGTAGTTAAAACGTAATCGAGTCAAAGAGGAGTACCTAAAGTGACCAGTGACTGACCAAGGAATTGCTTCTCTAAACTTATTTACCAAAATTCAAGTTAACACAAATGCTTACATACACATCCCAGGCTAAACCGTTACTTTTTCCATAGATATACGCAAAAATAAAAACTTCAGAGCAGCATCTGTGCAATGGAAAACAATAATAATAGTTCAAGTGCCCCGCATGCCTCGCCCCCAGGACCAATGAAATCCATTACGTATCCTAAACTATGTTCCTAAGACTGCAATCAAACGTATTTTTCCCCGGCTAGCAGAGCAAACCTTAGGGAGCGGGAGGAGCGGTGTGAGCAGTTATTACCGAACATTCTTAGTTTGTCCAGGACATTAAGAACACCCAGAACTGGATGCCTGGAAGAGAGGGAAATAAATGGGGGAGAGAGAGAGGTAGATAGAAAGAAAATCAGGGACAGAAATTAGGAAATCCAGATAAGGGGGGGGGGGGGGGGAGAGAGATAACGATAGAGACAGAGAGAGCAAGAGAAAAATGAAAGATAGGAAGATAAAAAAAGTCACGAGACAAGGATAGACAGAGATACAGAGGGACAGAAATTAGGAAATCCTGTTGAGCCGTATCTCAAACCTTGTCCCGCAGCTCCAAAGACGTCAGCTCTGGCCGTTACTCCACACCCTCTTCCTCTCAATCGTAGGAACTTAGAACAGGAGGCAATCTAGTACGCCAGGCACATGTTGACTCGTTTCACTGAATACATTTGTCTTCTCTGAGCTGCATGTATATTCAACGGACCCCACAAGCCACTGTTCCTTCCCAGCACGAGTGAAACCGCTCCTCGTAAAGCATTATGAAAAGCTCAATGCACAACGCGTCTTCCACAGAGAACACGGCTCAGAAAGTACAAACCTTAAAATTCACTTGTCACTAGACACTGTAATAACGCAGAGCTGCGGTAAAGCGCTATCAGTTCCAGCGAATTTAGAGATGAAAAAAACATGTTCTTTTAACTCACTGATGATTAGAGAATGAGCACGAGCTTTTAGATAACACATTCTTAAAGGAAGTTAGTCTTGCGTGCATGGTTTCAGAAAACAAACAAGAATGGGGCTGCCTGTTTTTCAGGGGCCGCTACAGCTAAGATTATACATTTCAGACATGTTGATTCACAGCTCTGCGAAAAGGCAAACCAGGGTTGGGAGCCTGCAAGACATTCTCCATGCAGTTACTTGCAGTATCTCACATTCCTGTTTTTTACCTCGTCCTGTATGACAGATGCAAACAGTTTGTCGTGGCTCGAGCTGCACGTCTAACGGGCAACTAAATGAGAGAACAGTTCGCTTCTGGTGATCACGTGATCAGGGCTGGAGGCCAGATATTTGGGGAATTCCAAGAGCAGTATCCCTTTCGGTTTAAAATTGACTAGAAGCGCGTGATTTAGGAAAGCAAATAAAAAAGAAAAAGTGCGAAGCGAAACCAACCGCCGCAATTGAGAAGGAGGGTATGGGGGGTTGAGGAAAGCAACATAGAATACAGTCAGTTGCATTTGGTGGTATTGTAATAGGAACATAACCAAAGTAGGAAGCACTATTGAAGTGCTTAAACATAAAGAAGTGGGGTGGGGAGACGGGAGAAAAAACAGATAGGGGTACGAGGGTGAGACAGAAGAAGCAAAAGGGATGGGGCAGATAAGATGTGCGTGTGTGAAACTAATCGCGATCACATCAAAGCGGCCGTGCGGGCCGAGAAAGTGAAAGGAAATGAGTGCTTTCAGGCCTCCAAATGGTGCGCGCGCCCGGCCGACACACATGCACTGTATTTGGAGGCCTGAAAAGCCACTGTTTGCACTTCCAAAACTCGGTCACTATAAGTCTCGCCAGAGCAGCGCTAAAGCGCTGTCTCAGGCGAGACCTAAAAACCACTCGGGCACCTATTACGTGTTTTTGGAGGAGCGGCGGTGCAAACCGGCGCACTACCGCTCCACCAAAGGTAACGCTGCGTGCCCGCCGGGTTATGTCTTTTTAGTAGTCTGGCAGGTGGCTGGCATGATGGTCCCATGGCGGTGCCTCTTTTAAAGGTGGCGGTGCCATTAAAAAAGGTGTAGCAATGGGACCTCACTACAAGGTTCCTGAGATGCATGGACTCGAAAGTCCATGCTCTGCAAGAACCTATGTGCATGCACACAGGGGGGCACATTTCATACCCACATGTGTGCATCTGCATATGTTTAAGGCATAGGGGGTCCCTCTCTGTTTTCCTCTCCTCCAGGGTTTTCATGGCGGTGGAACCACCATGAAAATCCTGGCTGAGAGAACTCTTAATATGGTTGGCAGGACCGTGGCTGTCCCGCCAAGCATATTGTGGCCTCTGACCGCCACTCCTATGCTGGGGAATAGCAGTTCCCGGGCGGAGCTGACAATCTCAGGGCAATCCGGTTGCTCAAGTCGTAATCGGGCAGTCAGACCGCCAGTAGGGTGGTGGCTCCATCTGCCACCGCCATGCCACCATTAGTCTGGAGGTCCTCGGACCACCAGACTCATAATGGGGTCCTCAGTGTTGTAATGGGAACAATTTTTATGTACCTCATTCGTCAGCCGCTTATCTGCAAAACGGAAGTTGCTCAGACCTGGGCTGCTAAAACCAACTATTTGGACTCCGATGAGGCCTATCCCTGTAAATATTTCTGCTTTGGTTCAAATGTCTAAGGGATTGGGTGGCGCAGTTTTTCATCTGTATTACCTGTCTCGATAGAACCACTTCATTGTCTTTGAGAGGAGGAAAAGTTAGTTAAGTAGACACTCTTCGATTCTAAGACATGGCACGCACATTAGTCACATTTCAGCGCAGTTCATTTAAAACCCTAAAACATCCTTCGGAAATTGAAGCTTGTAATCTGCATGTTACTCATAAATCTTGACAGCTGACATGAAACTCCTGAGCACCTGCACGTGTGATCTGCCAATTACAGTTTGCTGCAGTGTGCACCCAACCTGCTGTGCTATCTTATCGGTTCTTTAATTGTGTTTACTAGAATTTGAACACAAAGCAAATGAAACCAAAACATATTTACTTTGAGAAATGCATTGCTTCCTATTAAATCTTCGAAGTTATGCATTACTGTAAAATAGGCCCACAGCCTTGGGTAGCATTGAAGTCGAATGTCTCTACTTTGCAAGCAATTATGAGCATTGTAAAAAACAAGCAGGAACCCAAGAAGAGAAGCAATTCATAATTTGATATATACACACAATGTCGGCGTTGCAGAAATCCTTACAATGAAAGGGGAAAGTGGGATGAACCAAGAGCTACTGCAAATATTCCAGATGTGCCCTCCCAGTGCATAAAATATTCATCTCCTCGTTAAAGAACCCTTTCCAGTCCTAAAAGCCGGTGCTGTGCTGTGGGATCAAAGCGTCCGTAAGGTGGTGCTGAGTTGAGGAACAGTATGGTGGGGAACAGTCCCTGTGCCCAAACAGCCTCTTTTGGAGGCCAATGGGATGAAGATCGCCCCAGTGACTCGAGTAAAGATGCACTTGTGTTATTTAAGGTCTTAAAAATAGTATGGAAAAAGGGAAACAATGTCCCTGTATAACTAAATGGAGTGGCGGGAAAGTGATGGCCCTGGCAACCGGGAGGAGGATATGCTTGCAGCATGAACTGCAGCGGTGATTTCGGTGCTGCCCCTACGTGCCCAGAACAAGAGACAAGAGGCCCAGGAATTTACAACTTGGAATGGGAAAATATGATTATAAATATGGGGCAGCACGGGGAGAATAAAAACTAAAGATTACCTACCTTCTGCCAGCCACTACCTCAGTACTCTTCTCCTTCTGTCCAGTCAGTATATGGGGGTGCACAGGCTCCCAAACTCCCCCACGCGAATCCAGACACTGTTCTCATGCTGGTAATACTATTTCCCAGCATGAGAGAAGCGTTGGGATTGGTCTGAACGGACTGGTATTGATCTCACACAGGGACTTTGAGCCTGTGCCTGTTCTCCCCAGGTCTGTAGCACAGCTCAGGTTGGAGAAATCTAAGTGCGCATGTCAGTTTGGCCATCCTAAGGCAGCAGGCCAAACCGACATGCGTATTTCCTCTGCAGTTGGCAGATACTGTCAGGATGGTCCGCCCACCCCTAACTAGCTCAGACGCTCAGTGGGCCAGGCTGGAAGCCTGCAAGATGGAAAAATAAAATAATAAAATTGTTTTTTTATCATTTTTATTTTTCATGCTTGAATTTGCTGGCTCTCAGCAGTGGGGCGACACTCTCCCTCCCTAATGAAGGGGCTGCCACTGAAAATAGTATGGACAGAGGGAAATAATGTCCCTACATAAAAAAAAAAAATGGAATTGCCGGAAGGCGATGGTGTTGGCAACCGGGATGAGGTTGCGCTTGCAGCATGGATTGCAGCGGGGATTTGGATGCCTCCTCTGTGTGCAACATACAAGAGACCGCAAGAGGACCAGGAATTTACAATTTAGAATTAAAACATATGATCATGGGACAGCACGGTGGAGAATAAAAATGTAAGATTACCTACCTGCTGGCAGCCGCCACCTCAGTGCTCTTCTTCTATCAAGGCAGTACTTGGGGGTGCACAGGCTCCCAGATTTCACCAATCCAAAAGCTCCTTTTATGCTGGTAATGCTATTATCCAACATGAGAGAAGTGCCAGGTTTGGTCTGCATGTGCTGGTTTTGAACTCACACAGGGACTGGGAGCCTGTGCCTGTTCACCACCTGGCTGTGCAGCACAGTTCGGGTTTGAGAGAGCTATGTGCGCATGTCAGTTTAGCTGTTTTAAGACAGTCAGCCAAACCGGCATGAGCACTTCTGCTGCAGCCGCTGTCTGCCAGGATGGCCAGCACCTCCCTAAATGGCTCAGATGCTCAGTAGGCCCGGCTGGCAGCCTGCAAAAATAAAATGATAATACTATTTTTTATTATCATGTTGTTTTCCATGCTTGAATTTGCTGGCTCTCAGGAGTGGGGCAGTGCTCTTCCGCCTAACGGAGGAGTCGCCGCTGGTAACTTCGTGAAAGGCTGCCATGGAAATGGTGACCGACATTGGTGGAAAGAGAATTATGGTGTCCGAATCATGCTGGAAAGGCCTCCCCCGAGGCTACATTTGGCAGACGAAATGTAGCACTGACTGTGAACCCCCAAATGGAGATATATTTTCAGGACACTTTACTATTATTGCATGCCACTAGTTAATTTTCCACCCAATGATTCCCAGGGAAAGTGGCCTTTCCGAAGTAGGATTAAGACACTTTTGCGGATAAATCTCTGTTTCTATAATGGATTACTTAATATGACAAATCCTCCAACTTTGACAAAGAAGTTGAAACCTCCACAACAGTGGATGGAAAACGAATTTGATAAATTGTAAATGTCTATTTTGTGAAAGTGGAAACGTTATGTCACTTACTCAAGTTCTCACATTCAATGTGTTCTTGCAGGAAATGCTTGTTGGTCCTGAGCAACTGCGGTTCACCATTAAAGAGACTGTGTGTGTCAATCCGATGGACAGCCAACACATGGACAAATGTGACTTCAAGGACTCAGGAGTAAGTAACAGCTCTTGAAAACTGATGTACAAAATGGGGTTGTCTGGGAGGCAATGTAATTGTTTTCTACATTAATTTGTTTTTGTTAAGGGCAAGCAAGCTTCACCAAAGATTTTCCTCTAGGGTTTGAGACGCTAAAGGTTATGCACATATGCATATAAAAAGCTTACTGCTTTAACAGCATGGTTTTGGTAATTTCCTGGGGCATATTGTCCTAATGGAGTGATCATAGAAATATTATGCAATAGGGAATCATTTAAAAAAAAAAAGTCAAATTTCCCATCCGCATCACCAGCAAAGAAACGGTACTACCAAGAGTAGTCCAAACTATGGACTCTTCTATCTTTGTAAAGGCTTGAACTTTCCTCTGACATAAGAAGATGATCAGCTACCTGAGGTATACTGACTGACAGACTACCATTTCAGGCACAGTTAGCTTTGTGAATGGCAGTCATGTAAGTGGTGGTGGACACTCCTGAACAGGGAAGTGTGACATCCCCTAACTGTTAGGAAAAACTCTCAGCATGGAAGGGAAATGGGATGTTTCGGCACTGACAACATACCCCACTTTGGTGGTACATTTGCAATGCCCCTATTTTGTGACAGCGATTTCAGCGACAGTAAAATGGTGGATTTGCAGCCGTAGTTTTTTTCACAAACTTGTTTCTCTCACAGAGAATACATCTATTTTGATGGCGAAACCTTTGTCTCCCTGGGAGAACACTCAAACCGTGGTGTATTTTCCACTGCTACCTTAGTGGAGGTAAACATTTCCTGGTATTGGGAGGTGAAAACTGAATTGTCTAAGCTCTAAATCATGACCTGAGAGTATCCAATAGAGCACTGTTTCTTGAACATTGCAAACATTCGCAGCGGAGCATTGGAGGAATGCAGCACCGTGACTTGGCTATGGTAGTGTGACTGGAGTTTGCATCAAAAAATGGAGGCGGAAACTGTAGAATTCTTGTTTAACCACACATCGAACCTGTGTATGAAATTGTCAGCACATGCAAAAGGTGGATGGGGTGGAAGAGAAGTACAAAAAGGAGGGAATGATTTCTGGTGATGCCTATTGAATCATCTTGAGCTTCAATAAGGCATATTTTATATTGATGTGATATGTGCCGCTGTGGCAGTCAAATCAAGATATCACCACTGCTGCAATAAAGGGCATAGTTGATATTGAATGTTGTTCCTGGACTGCAGATGAAAAATGTTATTTAATTTTTACTGCTCATATCGGTCCTTCTCAGGGTACCCAAGAAAATGGAAGAAATAATGGTGTTGCCCAAGCCAACATTGGCTGCAGGAGCAGAAAGTTACATAGTAAAAGTGCTGGCTGTGCAATAAAGTTGAAGAGTATGAGTAGGGAACCAGACCTCGTGCTCACAAATAAAATGGGAAAGAGAAAAAAGGAAAAGAATATTCGAAATTTCCTGCTTAAAAATGCAAATAAAATCTAAAACGTAAAACATCCAAAAAACAAATTTAGATCTAAAACAATTATAACCCATTGTGTTGGCATTTTTATTGCAAATGTGCAACAAAGATCTGGTCAAAGCAATGGTGGAGTTCAAACAGTTCCATGCTTTGGAGCCATCGCATCTCAAACTTGGCTTCTTCTTTGGAATCGGTGCATCACCATTGTAGCAATGAGAATATCGACGTATCGCCTCAATTGCGGAATCGACACAACGCTCGGCTGCACCACGCATCTTCCCTGTTGCTACCATGATCAAGGTACTTTTGTTGAGGCGAGCCTTGCGGTTTCCCTGTATCCGGCCTGTGCTCTATTACAGTCGGCCTGAACTTTTGACTTTGTTCCGGTCCTGCGCAACCAAATATACTAAATAGGCTCTTATTGCTTCTAAGCACTATTTTCACATTTAATCTTCAAACTAATTCATATCTCGACTTCTACTTATTGGAATTCTGGCATTTTGGTTGTTTTATTTCTTAAATTAAGTATTAAGTTATATTTTTGTAACTTTGTATTCAAATCTTTTTGTGTGGCGTTTTCACAGTTTCAATGTTTGAAGTGTTGCAAAAAGTACTTTACACATTGGCTCCAAGTTAAGCCTGACTGCTAAGTACCAAGCTGCCAGAGGGTGAGCATAGGTTAATTTAGCGTTTGCCTGCTTCTTACCTTAACAAGAATTGTGGTTGCTGCCTGACTTGGGCTCATACCGTAGTCAACCAACAACCCAATTTCTAACAAAGAATGAGTGTGTTGAGTGATGGAGAGTGAGAATAAGTGTGAGTGAGTGAGCATAAGAGCCTAATATAATTTGGGCTAGCTGGCTGTAATTCAGTACATGTACTATGTCCCACCAGTTTCAAAGATGATCAGCAGCCACTGCAAAGATTTCTAAATATGATGATAATCCTTCTGTAAGAGCAGCAGATGAAATTTCTTCGCTGCCCTGGTGGAATGACGAAGTGGCAGCCAAACTCGAAATAAAGCTGTAAAGTGCTATTTAATTAGCTCCGGGTAGACTGTTACCCCTTACTCTGTGGATTTTCTGTATAAATTGGCTTCTTATTTTTTTTAATGAAAAAAATGTTTTAACAAATAAATAGTGTATGCAATCAAGAGCACCAGTCCATAGACAAAACTAAACATTACAACAAAAGTTGACCAATTACATATGCCTTAATGAATTTCATCTTAACACAAAAAAGCACAATACAAAAATAGTTTATAACAAGTGGGGCAAGGATGATGAGGTGCATCTCAAGAACTGGGCAAGAGATGAAACTTAACGACATATTTATCAAAGTTTTGGGTCGACCTTGCACCATGCAAGGGGACTTGTGAGCCATGCAAAAGCTAAATGAGATTTATCAAGCCACTTAAGGCCCCCTTGCTTTGCCCTGAGGGGCTTGATAAATCTATAGTAACACAAGGCAGTGCAAATCACTGCCTTGCCTTAATCAGCGGTAGGGAGGCATGTCATGGGGGAAGCTTGGATTCTGACATATTCCCAGATTTATCAACATTGTTAAACCTGGAAATGCGTTAGAATTGTACACCTCCCCACCAGAGGAGAAATATATTTATTATTGTTTCTTCTTTGTACATGTGCTGCATTCTACAGCATACATAGAAAGAGGAAAATTGTTTTTGTGTAGGAAGGTGTCCCTTCGTGTACAAAATGAATCCTGCCTGCGTTGGCGCTACACAGCCAAAAATGTGCCAGCTCTAGGAAAGGACAGGAATGCGCCTTACAATGGTGAATACTTTATGTGCATTCCTGTGGTGTTATGTGATTTTTCTTATTTGTTATCTTTTATTAATAAATATGACCCTTAGTTTGGAAGAAAGGGAGGGTGAGACTTAAAATTAAGCCATGGAAAATCCCAAAACAATGCCATTATGTCACATTTCTCAATTATAGCATGAAAGCACATGAACAACCTAAACGACCAGAATGCATGCGGCTGTTTTTGCAGCACTTTGTTTTGCGCAAAAATGCATCTCCGCATCCTAAATAGACCTGAGGAAGAACTTTATGCTAAAATATAGCACCAAAGGCTGGTTTTGAGTTTGCATAGTTTTACTTAAAATGCATATTTTTATGAAATTTCACATTATTAAGAAAAAGTAAATTGTGCACATTTTCACACTCCCAAAGACCAGATTTTGAGAGGCAAAGAATGGGGCACATGATTTGCGTGCCAGAAGATAACTTAACATTGCGGCTGGAGGAGGAGGAGAACTAAAAAGACCAGGGCAGAGGTTGTTACCAGTTGCGGCTGGCATCTATAAGGAGTTGTGGGGTGAGCATATGGGTGGTGGAATAAAAAAAAAAAAAAAATCACTTACCTGGAACACGGCCTCGTCCACTGCACGTCCTCCTCCTGCTGCAGTCCGGCACAGGTCCCAGCCAACTGCCTTAACCAATCCTTTCACTGCTCTCACCATCATGAGAGAAGTTCCAGGATTGGAGGGAGGGGCCTCTTGTGCCACTCCCGAGCACACTGGAATCCTGCACTCGCTCTAACCCAGCTGGCATGAGAGCTTTCAAAATGTGCTGTCTGACTTACCATCACAAAACCGCTGGCCAAAGGAACATGAAAAGTGCCCAGGCAGCCCACCCTCCTCCCTGCTGCTGACTCAGCAACCCCCACAAAGTCCTGACCCTTGGTTCAGGACTGGGATGAAAAATACAATGGTAATCACTTTATTACCTTTTATTTTTCATCTGTGGGGCTTTTGGGGGGCAATTTAGGTGGCAATGCTCCTGCTCTCACAGTTGTTACTTAATAAGGAATATTTGAAACGGCTTGTTATGAGCTCCCCTTCACCACATTTTCAACAAATTAGATCTAAAAAATGTCATTTTGTTGAATATGGAGGAATGATACCTAATGCCCTCCCGGGAGGAGGAGGGAGAAAGGCCTAATTCCTCTTGGGGAGAGGAGTTGGCCTAACGGCTAGGGCGATCGACCTCGAATCTGGGGAACTGGGTTTGAGTCTCGGCAATGACACTGAACATCCTGTGATTTTGGGCAAATCACTTAATCTCCCTGTGCCTAACAAAAAAGAATGTGTGTCCTCCTGTAATGGAACTGGCGCTATATAAAACTCTGTTAAAAAAAAAAAGTAAGAAATCTTATTCACACTAGTGCTTTCAGACCTGTAAACTGTCTTCTCAGCTCTTGATTTCGTGTTGTAACATTTTGCTTTTCCCTTGCAGACAGTGAAAGACTGCAGAGCAACTGTCTCCTCTGTGCTCGGAGATGACGTAGTCATGGTGATTTGTGATACACTAACAGCAAAGGTAGGTCGTGGTTCAGGGTTCACCTTTGGCCTAAACAACATCCTGTGGATATGCATGACTGGAAGTTCCAGGCTGCTGCATGGCTCCATGGTCCAAGTACTCCAGCTCTACAAACGCCTACAATTGCCTTTCTTCAGTTAATGCTTCACCATCTCGGGCTATTTACTAGTTAATAGCCTCTCCATCTACATTTCCAGGCAAGGCCATACATTGTACGAGGATATTTTATTGATGGACAGGATGAATATCGATTGGGTGGAGGGGCAGTGGTCCTACAGTGCTGTTACAAATATGGAGGTGTTAAAATACTTTCAGATTTTGCATTTGAGATCTAAGCCAATTTTTTATTTCAGGATATACAAAGATAACGCAATGCAACAGACAACATTGGGACTTTAAAAAGAATATATATATATTTGGGCTGTATTCCATTCGAACATTTTCCATACTCTGCAGATAGTCGCAGTGATAAAAAAATAGGTCACGTTATCAAATGATCAAGTTGTGTGGAAAAATGAGTCGCATACAATAACTTGAAGAACCATAACATAACAGGTCATAATGGAGGCTCTTTGTCTTTGCATGGTGGCCATGTAATCTGGGAATTTGAAGACTTTTGTGTTCGTCACCTGAAAGGGGCCCATCATGCGGACCTGTAGCAGCAAATAGTCATGGTCCAGGAAATGAGGGATGTGGGCCACCACTGGTTGTGGGGGGTCCTGGGGAACAGCGGGCAAGTAGGCACCCTGTTATCCCTTTCAAGTGCATATAATTTTGATAGGCCCTCTTGGGCAACTGCTTCCTAGAGCCAGCCCTCAAGAAAGGTGAGAATCTATGTCCCCTCAATGTTTTCAAGGAGTCCAATCACTCGAATATTGTTAAATCTGGTTCTGCCTTCTTGATCTTAAATCTAGGAATCATGAGCCATGTCACTGAGTTATGATGCATGGGCCATTGTGGTGGTCATTAGCTCTGGCACTGTGATCTCGACGGAGTGGACCCTATCCGCAATTTTGCAGTGATGACACAATTAAAGAAACGATTTTTGACTCGAGGATTTAACTTGTAGAGCTAATAGCTGCTAGTATCATATCCAGTCTATCCCCCGGAACATGGGCCACCTCTAGTGGGGCATTGGAGGAATGCAGGTGGTGGTGGTTATGCCCTCAACCACCACTAACGGCAGGGAACCCTCCTTCGCAAGGGGTAACTGCCCCATAGTCTTCAGAGGTTGAGATGGTGCTGCTCATAGTAGGTAGGGAGCGGTATAGAGCAAGTGCACCCATGAAGGAAAAGTAGCACAGGTGTCCCTGCAGGGGTGACAAAGTCTAGTGTGGTGCACCAGAGGCAAAGCAGCACTCACAAAGTCCACACAACAGAAGGAGGTGAAATATGCACTGGTCCATGAGTTCCTCAAGCCACAGGATGCATCAGGTATATGAGATGCTGCCAACCAGGTGGGATTGCCACCACCAGGGACTCTTGTAAAAGCAGGGCCTATGTGGTCTCCCAGGACTATAGGGTCTCGGACCACTCCAAGGCCTCATAGGATTCATGCGCACTAGTCAGTAGAACAAGAGGCAAGAAGGGCCAGGGATCACGTTCTCCAAGGCAGCATTGTGTGCAGAGTGGGGGACAGCAAGGCAGTGGACTCCATGGCCGTTAACAGCGTGAGCAGGTTAGTTCTACAATGTACAGTACAATCCAACAGTCACAGACCAACATAACTAAAAGGTGGGCCACACTCACCAGGGTAAGTACATCAGGCAATCTCTTCGGTCCAGGGCTCCTGTGTAGTGTTTGTGCCGAGGCGGGACAGGGATTACACCTCACAGGGCAAGGATCAGTATCATTGCACCAGGGCCCAAGTGTGAGCCACCAATATGTATCAGGCAGAATCCTTCATCCGCATCTGCAGCCTCCAATCCCAGTGGACGTGTGGGGACAACTGCACACTCATACCAAGCGGGAGGAACCAATGACACAGTTCATCCAATGAACTCCCATCCATGCAGGCCCATAGCCAGCCAACCAGCATGCTCTAGGCCAGGGTCAAGGTCGGCCTCTGCCTCTCCTCTGTAGCATAGCCTGGCTATGAGTCTCTCTGCCGCAACAGCAGGGGTGGGTCCTCACCAGATTCCCCAGCAGCAGCACTGGCCAGAATGGAAGGTGAAGGGAGCAGCTCATATGCTGCTTCTCAGCTCTCATCCATTTCGCTCATCTGGGAGTACTGAGAAGTGCATCTCCCTCGCGGCTGCCGTCTTGCCGGCTCACTTGGTCGCACCTCTCCCTGTTTATTAATGGTCCTTGCTCAGTAGGGACCCCTCACAGCACCAGCAGCCAGTCCTGAATGCCTCACCACAGGATCCAACCCCCTCTGACTCTGGGGGTTGAGTCTTAACAGAGGAACAGGGCAAGGAACCTGGTAGCAGACGAGATGCTCTGAGGAAAGTGCTCCTCGTGGCATGTTGGCTAACTCTGTCCCCCAGTTTGGACAGCATTCCTTAACCGCTAATAGACGCTCTCTTTTTAAAACTAATATAAAAGCAATTTGGCTGCTGCGCTGCTCTGGCCTGCTCAGTGGTCCAGAGACTGGTGGGTGTCCCAACTTTGCATGTGAATATGGTCTTTTTATTGAGAATTCCAGATACTTGGTCATCAGATTGGTCCTAAATTATTGCATATTTTGATTTTACTTGTTCTGTGAATGGAAAGATGCTTTATGTAGTTAAATATCAGATTCCTGATGCATCCTCTGGATTTGCTAATGAGGCATTCACAAGAGAAATGTACACAAGATGACCTAAAGTCTGCAGTGCAAGTGTTTATGATTGGAAGATGCAACAAACTCTTCATATGGAGGGAGACTTCACTAGGACTTTTATAGTCTGAAGAGCACAAGGAGGAAATGATGGATAATGGAAATTTTTAAAGGCATCAGTCTTATAAATACCTTGTAAGAGGGAGTATGAGAACTAACTGATAAGGCCAAGAATGTAATTTAGGGTTGAACAGGGGTAGCATATTCACCCCTTGCTAACACTGACACTGCTCTTACAACCCCAGCATATTGGTCCCAGCAGCATCCTGGGGAAAAGAAGCTAACACTGATTTTTAAGAGCAGTGCTCAGATTCTACCTTTCTTAAGGTAGATCAAGTGTACATGTACATGAGTAGCCGGGAGAACCTTAATCATACTAACAAAGGTGAGCAAACTGGAGGGGGAAAACTGGAGAGTGATTTAGAGGGGCGGATATAAAAAAACGGATGAGGGACTGCAGTGGGAGTCTCAGTAGTTAGTGTGATATTTCATACACTAATCAAGCGATGTCAGTGTGGAGGTTGGATTAACCCTTTATTTCACAGTGGGAGCTTTTGCACTACAGACCAGCCTTATTTTAGTTTTTACTCTTTAAGTAAACCTTTGCGAATATATGTTAAACCTGTTCCAGATAACTCAGTGAGCCTATTATCTGCTTTGCACATCTCAGGGCAGCATGTAGTTGCTGATTAAGTCCCAGCATTGCTCTGACGCATGTTATGTGCATTTGTAAAGTGTACTCCAGCGAGGGTATCCCCGGTGCTGAGCAGGTGTGTGTTCCTAACCTTGCCTATGGTAAGTTGATTAATTGACAAGCCAGGTCTTCAACTCTAAAAGCGAGGATGAGGTCGTTCCACAGTTTAAGAGTGATGTAAGAGTATCTTTGATCTGGTTCTGTGCACACATACATGGGATGTGTGCAAATAGGAGTTCTGCCGAGCAGAGGTGTCTGAGTGGTTGGTGGAAGGAAATGCAACTGTTCAGGTGCTATTTATCAAAGACATATATGTTATTGGGTGCAAAGATCCAGGTGACTTCACTTCTTGGAACGCTAACAGGGTGATCGATCATGTGATATCACCTCCTGTGATGTCATCATAGGATTGAAGGGCAGGTGAGGTCATTTCCACTATCCCAGGCATTTTGGTGAATCAGCGTTCATGAAAGAGGCATTTAAATATGCCAACTGTGTAAATAAAGTGGAAGTGGCAGTAGGGAGTAATAATCAAGACATTTAAACACCTCCTGGGCATACATGAAATATAAAAATTAAAGAGCAGATTTTAGAGAATCATTGGTATTCCTCAGTGGTAAGAACACAGTGCGTGACAATATGATAAAGATAGCTAAATAATCTCAATGTATTAGAGCAGAGAAGGTAATCATTTTATAGGGGAGCCATAGTGAAAGGACAAAGGTTAATGAAGTAAGAATTATTGTGGGTGAAACCTTCCTGAAAGGAACTTCAATGAAAGAGAAATGCTAAATTGACTTTCTATTAACAGGACTTTTGCCCACTGACGAAGTTGTGAAGTGTTCACAATTTCAACTGCGGAATTTGAACTTCACAAACCCACTTATTTAAAATGGAGTTTGAGTGTTATCCAGTACCAACAAACCTTACTTGCCCGGGAATCATGGGTAGTTACAATACTAATTTGCTGATCCCTTTATCATAAAAAAAGATAATTATTTCAGGGCTTTGTGAATATCATTACTCCAGATTGGCTTGTGCGTACTAAAAGATGTCATTTTGTTAAACCAAATACTTCCATAAATCCCATAATTCGTATTCTGTGGCCATCTCACAGACACTGTATACATGTATTTGTTGAGATTCAAGATTATCTTGATTTTGGAGCAGTGCTTAATTTGTAACAAATATAAGTGCAGGTAATCCACGATCTTCTTAGGAGCTCACAAGCAGTGATTGTAAATGCTGTGACTGTTGAATCAGTAAACTGCTTAGTCCTAATTCCACCTCATGCCTACTTCTTCCACCACACAACCTTTCCTTTCTCGTCTTCATTTTGCAAGTTCTTATTTAACCATGCCATTTCTCTTTGTCACTGATTTCCTGTCTTTCGTGGACTGTTTTTTTCTCACTCACAGAGTTTGTAACACCAGTAGGACTGGTAACGTCTGTAATGGGGAAAATTTGTCCCAGTATAAAATGGAACCTGAGGGTGTTTTTAAGAAATGGGAAGTTACCAGAATCAATAACCAGTCCAATTCCCCTTGAGGTGCCTAATTTCTCCAAGACTTTTACCTTCAGATTTCGGCTTCTTTCAACAAGCTGAAATCTTCTGGTGAAAATGATCACACCTGCAGTGATCCAGTGGATCTCATAATTCTGCTGGGGCTGATAATGGCTATTAGCCGACCCAATGGAATTAAGTACCCACTTGTAAAGAGGGTCACAGTGTGGGAAAATGGTAATTTGAATCGACAGGCTCACATACAACTTGGAGGATGACACGTGTGAACTCTGTTCAGTGAGATTCTCCCGATCATAGTTTCCTCCATGTGACCTAGCTCTCATATCATGCTGCCATTAGGCTGACTGAAAATGGTAAAGCTCCTTCTAGCCAAACATAAAATCAAGAGAGAGGCTTAACCTTTCCTGTATCCGAAGCTGTGCACTGGTTTTACATCAGTGCATGCCAATACTCAACAAAGTCTAAAAAATAGGAAATAAACAGTAGCTGCTGATGGTTTGGCTGTACAAAAAGTGTAGGACCTATATAGAGAATTGATACTTGGTTACCTATCTGTGGTCCCAGCTTACTGAACATCTTGTCCCTTTAGTATCCAGTAAGAAGACCAAGGCAAACAAGACGATGTGTCTGGCAGAATAACAAACGCGTGTGCAAAGAAAAGACCAACCCTTCCAGACCTGGTTTGTTCTCTGCTCTAAGTCATCATGAAAACACTCGGGTGATCTGATGGTCTCACTTTCTGGGTAGGTATGTTTAGCCCCTCAAAAAGCAGGAGCTCATTCACTTGAATGAATATATTCATTGTTGTTATATCAAACTAAAAACTCGGAGAAACAAAAATGAAAAAAAATTACCATTTGAAGGAAACGCACATAATAGTAAAACAAGGCATCGAAATGCAATCCAGTACACCAAATAAGGGACAGATTTATGTCATGGGGGGTGTCCCACCGTTTCACCATGGGGGATGGAGTAAATAACTCTGTCCCCTTGGCGAAGAAGTCGCCCGCCTCATTTATGAAAGCAGCTATGTCAGCACAACGCAGCCCTGCAGCACAGAGTAATAATAATCTTTTTGTTCCAAAAAAGAAATCCCAAAATGAGCCTTCTTCCATGGCGGGGAGAGCATTATAATGTTTTTACTGTTCCCTACTGGTGGTAGAAACAGTAAAAAAATGACAATGTCAGCCCATCTAAATAGACAGAGTAGTGTCTGCTGTGGCCAAACATAAGGTGTGCCCGCTATTACATTTCACAGGCGGCCCACTATATTGACAGGGGGGGAATTGGGGACGGATCACTGACATAATATTGTGCTAACAATACTATTGACAAAAGTATTGTGTAAAAAGATGTGGTTTACCACAATTTTGTGCTTCTATACTTATAATTTTAAGTAGACAAATGTCAGAAAAGAAAATGTAGTTGACAATAATATCGACCAAAAGAGGGAAAAAATAAATATATATATATATATATATATATATATATATATATATATATATATCCAAATCAATAAATATGACGATCACGCAAGGGCTAGTTCTTCACCAGACCTTCTTTATTTTAGTTACTTGTTTCGCCTGTCGCAGCAGGCTTGCTCACACACTAAAAAGTGGGTCAATGTTACGTATATGCATATGGGAGTTTAAGAAACAGAAAAGAGACTTCCTTAGTCATATCCCCATACCAGTTCAGTTTTTTGTCGGCCATCTTAAGCTAGTACAATACAAGCATTAGACCTATATACAGAATATGTGCTTTTTTCTTTTTTATGACATAGTGCCAATAGGATAATGGTCAAACATTATCTTTTCTTAAGTGTTATAAAAAATATTTCTCTCCTTCGTATGACCTAGTGCCAGAAAAATGGGGGGGAAAAAATTCAGAACCATCTGCATTTATCTTCTCTTAATATTTGTCAACATAGTGTCCGATATAGTTGGTGATTTGTAAGCATAATTCCCTTTTACTATAATTGTTCTTCCTAAAAACATAAATTTCATCCTTATCTGACATGATGTTGGAAAATATATGTATATGCTATATGCAATTGTATTTTTCTTATGGAAAACATATGACCTTTTCATTCTTTTGACATAGTGCCTTTAGAATATACAATCATTCAAGTCAATCAAAATTCTCCTTTCTTCCTTATTATTGACATGGTGCCTAGTATTTTTTAGAAAAAAACGCCAATCACATTTGTATTAATTGTCCGTACACTAAACCACAGTAATTCATACACTTTATGCTATTCCAACATACTGTCAGATCATTAATATAAGTTCCTCTAATTCTCGTATTTTCCTGTACGTAACTAATTATCCCCACCAGATTAAAGGTCAACACCTCAAACCGATAATTACAAAAACATACACCCATTAATAGTGCTACCTATTTCCCAATTAGATATCCAGAATAGAACATATACATATTATTATGAACATGCAAGTTCTCTTATCTGTGGTATACTGATTTCATATATGTTGATTATGATGTTCTTGAAGAAAAGGGTAGGGGTGGATCTCGATTCCCTTTCTGGAGTCGGCCCCTTCCTTTCCTCCTATATTAAAACAAAATATAATATAAAGAACTATTAGTATCTAATAGTACAATAAAAACATCATCAATAATATTTTCACACAGCACTGTACGTTTCATCTAATTTTCATCAAAATCTATCACATGACTTTATTTTTTCTCTGATCATAAACATCATTGTTCTCTTAAATGAATACTTAATTCTTCATCCTGATTCAGACCTCCTGGATGTTTAATCTGTAAATTAATTATGTGCCATGATTCCCTTTGTCTAAGTTGTAACTCTCTGTTGCCACCCCTTCTATTATATTCCGTTTGTTCTATTGCATAGAAGGGTAGCAATGAGCTGTTTGACAAATGGTATTTGGCAAAATGTCTGGCTACAGGATACTGTGGGTCTTTGTTGTTTATTGCCCGCATATGTTCCAGAACTCTTTTTTTAACTGCTAAAGTCGTGTCTCCCACGTATCTCAGAAGGCATGGACATTCAAGAATATAGACTACATAGGTAGTTCTACATGTCAGAAATTGTTCAAGATTGTTTTCTTTTGTTGGTGTACTATATTTTTTCCGCATGTGACTGTTGCGGCAAGCCTTAGTGTCCGCAAGGACAAAACCCTTCCAAGTTTAACCGTATATTCATTTGGGTTTTCGATATATCTCCTTTCATGAGAATATCCTTTAGATTTTTACTTTTTCAATATGTTATTAAGGGACGTTTGGGCAGATCATTCACCAGAGTTGTCTCACATTTTAATGTATTCCAGTTTTTATTAAGAATTTTCACAATATTGTTTGACTCTACGTTAAAAGTGAGAATAATTCTAGGTTGTTTTTCCCCATCGTCTTCCCCCTTAGATTTTTCTATAATGGTTTGTTCTCTCGGAATATTTTTCACTTTTTCTACAGCTCTCTCCAATACCCACTTGGGATATCCTCTCTCTCTAAATCTTTCCAACATAATGTCTTGTTCAATGTGAAAATCTTCCATGGTACTACAGTTTCTCCTTGCTCTAAGCAGCTCACCAAAAGGTATGCTCCATTTCAGAGTTTCCGGGTGGCTGCTTAGAGCATGGAGAAGACTGTTGCCAGCTGTTTCTTTCGTATGTAACTTAGTACATATCTTGTTCTGGTGAATTTCAACCACCACGCCAAAAAATTCAATAGATACCTTGCTGATGTTATATGTTAACTGCAAATTATAGCTATTTACATTCTGTTTTTCAATAAATGTTATGGCTGATTTTTCGTCTCCCTTCCAAATAATGAAAAGGTCGTCAATGTATCTTAGCCATTTAATTATCTTTTCTCCTGTTTCTGTCTGATCCAAAACCTTTTGTACTTCCTCCTCCCACACCCCAAGAAACAAATTTGCAAAACTTGGTGCAAAACAAGTCCCCATTGCTGTACAGAGAACTTGTTTGTACATTTGCCCATCAAATAGAAAAATATTATGTGTTAGACAGAATTTTATCATTTCCAACAGGTACGGCCATGGGCACCTGCTTCGCCCCCAGTTACGCGAACTTGTTCGTGGGCTGGTGGGAGGAGCAGGTGGCCTGGGGCGAGGCCAATAAAGAGTGGACCAATCGAGTTGTCAGTTGGTACCGCTTCATCGATGACTTGTTCATCGTATGGAACGGATCACTGGAAACAGCCAGGGATTACATTAGAGTCGTTAATATGAATGAGGTCAATCTTGAGTTCACTGGTGAGGTGAATGCGGTAGCAGTGGACTATTTAGATCTCAACATCTATGTGGACGAAGGTCAGCAGAAAACAAAACTTTATCGGAAGGCAACTGCAGGGAATTCCGTCCTTCATGCCTCAAGTAGCCATCCAACCAATTTGGTGAGGAGCATCCCCTATGGGGAATTGCTCAGGATAAAGAGGAATAGCTCTGATGATAGGGAGTTTCAGTTGGCAGCAAAGGACAGTATCAAACTTTTCGAAATACGGGGCTATAACCAGCAAATCCTAGATGAGGCCTTCAGGAGGGTTAATGCTACAAAAAGGGAACAACTTTTGGAGAGTAAAGACCTACAGAACACAGATAATAGTATGAGTGAGGGCAAATTTCAGCTTATCACTACATTTTCCAGGAATGCAAGGGATTTGAAAAAAATCATGAAGAAAAACTGGCACATATTGCAGACGGACAATGTAATAGGGAAGGATCTTTCCTCCAATCCCCTTATTACATTTAGGAAAGCAAGATCATTGAAAAATGACTTAGTTCGGAGTCATCTTACGGATGCCCCGAGATCTGCTTTTGGGTCTATGCAAGGGTTTTTTCCCATGCAGGAAGTGCAAAGCCTGTAAGGGTAGTAAGAGGGTCCTTGCATATGATATACCTACGATAGGCATTCGAACAAACATTAGGAAGTTTCTGACCTGCACTACACCCTACACAGTTTATTGTCTTATCTGCCCATGCGGCTTACGTTATGTAGGCAGCACTATTCATCCTACAAAAATCAGGATATTGGAACATATGCGGGCAATAGTGAAGGGGGATGAAACATACCCTGTTGCGCGTCATTTTGATAAGGTTCATCATCGCAACAGGGATATGTTAAGTTATTTTTGCCTTGACCATAGGAGATAGGATTTTAAGATTACGTAGGCTGGAGTCACGGTATATTATCGACCTCCAGACGAAGGCACCGCTAGGCTTAAATAGTAGTGAAGAGCTTGCTATACATCTGGGGGAGTAAGACATCTGATGAATTAGTCTGATGAAAATATTTAATATCATGTATGTATATAAATTCACCAAGATGAAGTTACTGTATAGATCATTGTATAGAGTTTATATAGAATTAACCATGCAGTTCTCCCTGTTTCTCTTCTTTCTTTCGTTTTACTTCTTCTTTTTACTTCTCTTTTCTTCTCTTTTTGCTTTCTTATTTCATCTCATTATTTTTTTATTTTTTCGCTTTCTCTTTGCTCTATAGATTTTGACTTTTATTGTGATTATGATCAGGATTTTGATATATAGCAGAAGGAGTCCATTTGTATATAGTTGTAATATTAAGAAATATGTTGATAGGCTGTCTCTAGTCATGGAGATAATATTGTGTTGAATTTTGACAAATATTGTCATTTCCTTCCAGGACATTGCCCATACAGGGCGAGATGGATCTAATGAATTTTGGTACAGCGCCTGAGTATAAACATCACCTATTGTGAGGTGTGATAGATGATTGATGTTTATACTCGTTGTGGCAGGTCATTTACTCTATTGTTGGTATTATGACAGACAATCACTGCCTTTTGTAATGTTCCTTATATATGTAGACATTCAAAGATGGAGCGAGTAGTGTGTGGGCTGTAAGGGTTTTCGTGATGTTGCGATAGTCCCCTTTTCATGCCTATGCAGGAAATGAAATGTTAAAACCGATGACTTTTCGGCGCTTCGGTTAACATAGAGGAAGGTTGTTACCGAAACGCGTCTGTTTGTAGATACGTGCAGAGTTTCCGCTTAATAAATTTACGGAAACGATCCCCCGTGAGTGCTTTCTTTCCTGATGAAAATCGGAATGAGGAGGAGAGTTGGAGCTGAAATTGGTATGCGGGAGCACCCCCGCGTTTAGAAGCACCCGCCTGTGAGTGCACCACGTTGGTGTTTTGGAGCGGTAATATATATATATATCTATACACATAGTGTAACATAATTACTAAAATATAAAATTTAGCATTACATTCTTTTCTATTTTAAACTAATTACTGTAAATGTATATAATTAGTAAAATATTTATTTGTTTGCTTTATTTTAAATGTATTAATGTTATATATATATATATATATATATATATATATATATATGTATATATATATATATTAAATTTAAAACAATTAAAGTATGCTAATAAATATCTTACAAATTATATTATATGCATTTTCATAGTAATTAGTTTAAAATAGAAAATAATTTATATAATGCTAGATAAATATTTTTATTAATTATGTTACATATATACCAAACTAACACAAATATATATTTATATAGAGGGGCCTAATTATGATGTCGGTGGGTCCGACATCGGCGCCACATCGGTGTCTGATCAACCAACATCTGTCCCTGCAGTCTGCTCGCCGCATTACAATACGGTGGGTGGAGGCATCTGGCGGAGTGACCATCGGAGGTGTGTCAAACAAAACATAATCCCTTAATAACGGTGGCTCTGCCGTCGAGATTATGATACAAAAAGAACAATTGATGGACAGAATGCAGAACAATATCAACTCCAGTACATAGATCTGGGCCTAAATCCATCGTTTTTCTGCTCCTCATGCCATTCCAGTTTGAACCTAGCCATATGCAAATCAGTCTGGACCCTGTGCCCAATGGGATTATGTCTGTTTCTGACAGCAATTCCAGGTCGGCCTTTCCAACAAATGACACATATGAGTAACCCCATGAATGTATAAAAAAAAATAACATAATATAAATATATATATATATATATATATAGTGCGTGTGTGTTTGAAAACACATAAAACAATCAATTTACAATATTACCATTTATTTAAAAATGATCAATTACTAATTGTTGTTCAATTATTAATTATCTTCCCACTCTGTACCCAGACTCACCAAACAGATTCCACCTAAAATATACCCCAACGATTCTTATTTTAGAGCTTGCATATTTCAAATTAATTACCAATTAATAATTGTATTATTACTAAATAAACTTCCCACCTTTATAACCCTACACATCGAGCATCCTGCTACTAAAATAGAAGTAAAATAAATCAGTAGTCCTTATTTTACATAATTAGATCTCAATTAAATAATTATCGATTTAAAAAAAAAAAAAGAACTATTATTTAACTAACTTCCCAACCTATACACTTACAAATATAACAGCCTGCAAACAAACGAAAACATATCATTACATAAATTATATAATAGCAATCTTATAGTTAAACAAAATATATTAAATAATTCTCA
Source organism: Triturus cristatus (assembly GCF_964204655.1). NCBI lineage: Eukaryota > Metazoa > Chordata > Amphibia > Caudata > Salamandridae > Triturus > Triturus cristatus. The sequence continues at coordinate 904,450,220 of NC_140593.1, forward strand.
ATTATTACGGGATGAACTTCCCACCCTATCCCCCCTACAAACCCAACAACCCGCTACAACACCATAAATTACTATTTAAAATTAATGAAAAATTCAAAACCACTTAAAATTACAGGCTTTGTAATAATATAACAAAAATATAACTTTTAACAATAGTAACACATAAAATTATTATACCACCTAAAATACATTAAAACAATATTTAACCTCTATATTAGTAAATATGATTTTCAAAATATTGATGTTAATTACATTACTTGCCTCCTAAAACAATATTCTTGTCACCAATATTTATGCATCATGATATTTGTGTGTCACGATATTTAATTTCAAATATTTCTGCCTCCCTATGTTTTTAAATCAATATTTTGTCCAAACACAGAGAACCCTCGCCGCCACTCTATAAAGCCGGTCCTAAGTGATTAAAATGGTGCTAAAACCAAGCACCTCTATTTTTCAAAAGCTCTCAATTTTTTTACAACTTGTTTTACACACAGCACCATGAGGACCCTGCAAGATGGTCACCCTTCCCTGTCATTGAAAAGCAATACAGGAAGTGCTACTGTACAAAGCAGCATTATAGAGAATAAACTATAGAAAAATTACTGGCTTGAGGCCCTGGCGAAATGTTCGTTATGTCAACACGTCATGTAATTTTCTGTCGTTTTGGGGAAAAAATATTTTGCAGCAGGAGCACATCAACAACAAGCAGAAACCAGGGGCTGCAGTTTGCATCATAAATAATATTTACAATCGTATGTACAAATATTAAGAATTGGTATTCTTTGCTAATCGCAATTAAGAAATTTAAATTTCTAATGTAGGAAACCTATTGAGTTTCATTTAGTGATTCCTAATAGGGTTACATTCGACCTACCTCATGAATATTAATGAGGTAGGTCGCAATTTGCGGCCCATTATGAATCTCAGCCATTACAGGGATGGCGGCCTGCTGGGGTCAGCAGACTATCATGACTGTGATTGCTTTGAAATAAAGCAAACTTTAAAATTCAACCCATTTTCCTTAAAGAAAAACTGGATGCATTTAAAAAAGAAAAAACAGTAGGCAGTGGTCCCTTGGACTGCTTGCTTTTACTAAATATTTATTTCAGCATTCCGAAAGGTAAGAGGCTCCAGGGGGAACGTCTTTCTATTTGCAAATGATTACCACAACCCTTGAGGTGTCAGTAAAAAATGAATGTTTTCAACCATTATGTGGTCACAAAACATTCATACATACCATTGCAATTTGGTAGTGGGAAAGGATGGCCCTACAAACGGGAAACAGCCATTACAACGCGGCTGTTACTATGCATGCCATTACGTCGCATGCGTTACAACGCATGCGACGTAACCACACGTACACATTACGACGCAGGGCATTACATCGCATGCGCTTTTGAAATGCATGCGATGTAATGGCGTCGGAGCGCAGACAGCAACGCGGGAACAGGGAAAGGGACTGGAACACAGGAAACTGGAGCAGAGACGACCCCGAGGAAGGAGAGAAGTAAGGGGGATTAGGGTTTAGGGTAGTCTCATTTGGTAGTAGTGTAGGCTTTATGGCTTAGGGTAGTCAAAAGGGGGTTGTAGTGTATGCTAGTGTTTTAGTATTTAGGGTGTATGCAAGTATTTTATGCTTTAGGGCTTAGTGTAATGTCAGGGGGTTGTAGTGTATGCTAGTGTTTTATGATTTAGGGCTTAGGGTAGTCTCAGGGGGTTGTAGTGTATGCAAGTATTTTAGGATTTAGGGGCTTAGGGTAGTGTAAGGGGGTTGTAGTGTATGCTAGTGTTTTTTACTTTAGGGCTTAGGGTAGTGTCAGGGGGTTGTAGTGTATGCTAGAGTTTTAGGATTTCTAGTGTATTAGGCTTTAGGGCTTAGGGTAGTGTCGGGGTTGTTGTATAATGTAGTGTATTAGACTTTAGGGCTTAGGGTAGTGTCAGTGGGTTGTAGTGTATGCAAGTATTTTAGGATTTAGGGCTTAGGGTAGTGTCGGGGTTGTAGTGTATGGTATTGGTTTAGGCTTTAGGTTTGTGTAAGCAGGTCCGGTATGGTAGTGTTATATTTTTATTTTAGTGTTAATATTTTGCGATTGAAAGGCATGCGGGAAACTTGGATGCGTTGTAAAGGCATATAGTATGCATTTCAAAGGAAATGCGAACTAATGCCATCCGTAGAAAAAACATGTGTTGTGACGGTACATGCGAACTAAAAACCGCGTTGTAAAAGCACGCGTTGTTTTAGTTTGCGATGTATCGTCATACAACCCCTACAAACAGCCCTTCCAAATACTGAATCAGTAACCACAAATTGCAATTTGTGCTCTGTTCTTATGGGAAAGCATTTTTGCTGTCAGTCGGCACGCAGCCCCACTCCTTCCTTAAGCTGTATTCGGCACAGGGACCCAATTAAATTAATATGTGGCATCGAACACGCAGCCCCCTTCCCAGAGGCATTTTCAGCGCCAGGGTGCCCACCCCGGGTGTCCTATATATTTGAAAGGGGGAGGGGGCTGAGTGCCACCTGCAATCCTTAGAAAGGCACGGGGGTCCATCCCCCAGAGCTGCTGCATAAAATTAAATGGGGGGGCCACACGAACCCCTTGTCAAGCCATTATACACCCCAAGGAACCCATGCCTGGGGCTGCATTCAATAAGGGGAGAGGGCCAGTGCCCTCCTTCCCTGAGCCAGTATATGCCCTGGGGATCCCACCCCGGTTCAGAATGTAATCAAAAAAGGGAAGGGGACCACATGGCCCCCTAACAGGGCCTTTATAGGCCCTGGGGAGCCGACCCCCTTGCCTGCATTTAATAAGGGGAGGGGGTACTGGTGCAGGCAGGGAAAATGATGTGTTCCAGGGATTGGCTGTCTGGAACTCAGTAAGTGGGCCAGCACCAGAGGATTGGGTCCCAGTGGCTGATAGAGGCTCAGGGAAGGGGAGGGCTGCATGAAAACCCTCCCATTTTGTGAAGATGGAGCATGGAGTCCCAGGGGCAGTGGCCCGCCTTCCCTTTTTAATTTTTTTATTTTAAGGATTTTGGCCACAGGGTGGGCTCTCTAGGGTCTATAATAGCTGGGAGGGGGGAACTCTCATCCCCCTCCCGTATTAAATACAGCTCAGGTGGTGGTCCCCCTTAATGCGTGTGTGTGTGTGTGTGTGTATATATATATATATATATATATATATATATATTCGGCCGAAACGCGTCGTGGCGGACTGAGTTGGTGTAAATAAACGTATCTGCACAAAACGTTGGGTCCACACTAGTTGTCTTGGGAAGGAGCTACTGACTAGGCTTTTGGATATGGATATATTATCTACTGGCGGTCGCCAGTAGATAGTTATAGTTAGGATCGTGTTTCCATAGGAAATCTCAAAATTCTATTTTGAATAACTTTGGCGCCGGTTGATGAATCCTCGCAAAATTTTCAAAACTAATGGGGCGCTCCGCTCAGCTCTTACACTGAAAGACGCGGGGTGATTCGTCAAGCGGGGGCTGAGAAAAAAAGGGATCCCAAAACGCGGTTTCCCCATGCATTTTTCCTCAGGGACCTTTAGTCGAAGGTACAGTCCGAACGGCTGAACAGAATTACTTGAAATTTGGCAGAGGTAGTCCTCAGGTCAAGGAAGTGCCTTTTGCATATATGGTGTAAATCCGTTCAGTAGTTCCTGAGAAAATCAAAAGTAAAATCATATACATATCTGGGCGGAGCCTAACCACACATGTCATCGTGAGATCTGATTGGCTGTCAGCACTTCATCCAAGAAGTGTTGGCAGCCATCTTGGGACCAATATACATGATAGCACCTCATTAAAAAGCCTTGCAGTTAATAGAAGGTTTTAAGACTTTAGTTACATTATAAATCATTTGTTGATGGTACCATACTCATTTTAGGAATTGTGGTGTGTTCTAAGGTGATTTTACCATGTGAAAAAGCCTTCTGCTGTGATATCATGAATCTTGTTTGAGAGAACTATTTTCTAATGCTTTTCCCACAGAGGTTTGGAAGGTGATCTATAAGCTAAACTGAGAGCATATTTTCTGTAAATTCGCATTATCTTTCTCAGTCATGGGAGAATGAAGTCTGACATTCTCAGTAAAACATGTACATCCAACAAGGACAGAGACTGTCAGTTGATTCCTTTGTGTTCTACTGCAGCTTCCCAGAGTGTTCTAAAGAACAACTAGAGCGCTAACAGTCCTACTTATGACAAAAGTATGGCACACCTGAAGCCATCTTGGTTGGAATAAAGTGGTAACTCTTAAAACATTTAATTTAAAAAGGAACACAATGAGGGGGTTCATTTTGCCATAGAAAGTATGATTAGTGCTGCCGAAAGAAAAATTAGGGCACATTTTGAGTGACTTCTCAAATTCTCTTCTATTTCATTAAAAAATTCTGACATGCAGACTGAAACATGCACTTTCAATACCAGCAGCAGACTTCCCTGGTGAGCAGTAGCTTTACTGCAGTGATCTAATAAGCAACTAGAGTGCTAACATTCTGAATTTATGACAAATGTGTGACACATCTGAATGCCTTCTTGATGGAATCAAAGTAAAAAACTGAAAGTTTTTCCTACTGAGGAGACTGTAGTAAATGAGGAAATTAGGAAACATCATAACAAATAAGTCTCCCAAAATGGCCACCAGAGACAAAAGAGCCCAAATGTAGCCCAAATATCACCGAGATGTAGCCCAAGTATAGCCCAATGACAGAATGTCCCAGAGTGTTCTAACGAACAACTAGAGCGCTAACAGTCTTACTTATGACAAAAGTATGGCACACCTGAAGCCATCTTGATTGGAATAAAGTAGTAACACTTAAAACATTTAATTTACAAAGGAACAAACTGAGGGGGTTCATTTTGCCATAGAAATTATGATTAGTGCTGCAGAAAGAAAAATTAGGGCATATTTTGACTTCTCAAATCCTCTTCTGTTTCATAAAAAAATTCTGACATGCAGACTGAAACATGCACTTTGAATACCAGCAGCAGACTTCCCTGGTGAGCAGTAGCTTTACTACAGTGATCTAATGAGCAACTAGAGTGCTAACATTCAGAATTTATGGCAAATGTGTGACATATCTGAATACCTTCTTGATGGAATCAAAGTAAAAAACTGAAAGCATTTCCTACTGAGGAGACTGCAGTAAATGAGGAAATTAGGAAACTTCATAACAAATAAATCTCCCAAGATGGCCACCAGAGACAAAACCAAATGCAGCACAAATATCAGCCAGATGTAGCCCACATGTAGCCCAATGACAAAAGTGTGCAAAACACTTATTTTTTGTGTATTTGCAGTTTTATATAGTGCAGACTTGTCAGGTATTGGAGTGCTTTACATGAGCATTGGTTACATCACACAAGATCAAATTCATTTTGGTTGTAGACATGGGGAGATTAAGTGATTTGACCAGAATCACAGAATGTTGAGCTGAAGCAGAAACTCCAACCTGGTTCCCCACTTGTAAAGTCTGCAGCTCTGGAAGTAACACCACATCCTCTCCCCTAGGTGCAACATTTAATCAAGTGGTCAACTGGATAAAAAAACTTCGGGATAACAAATAATTTAAAAGTGCTTTGTCGCTATTTGAAAACTCAGAAAATATGTCCTCATTTTAGTTTTTTAGAGCACTAACCATAATTTTGATGCAAATAAGACCCTCTCATATATCTAATTTCTAAAGGAAATACTCTAGGTATTACAGTTTTGATTACATCAAGATGACGTCAGGCGTTCCACACTTTTGTAATAAATATAGAATGTTAGCAATCTAGTTGTTCATTGGGATACTGTTGAGAGGGAGAGGCCAAGGGCACGGACTCTGAAAATTGAAGGCAGGTAGGAGAGTGCAGAGGCAACAATTTGACCACACTGGGCAGGCAGGAAGGGAAGTGGCAGTACAACAGACTATGGAGGGTAGTGTAAAGGGGGCAGGGGCAACAAACCAACAATACAGGACTGGCAAGAGAGGCTGTGGCAATATAATAGACCATTGTGGGCAGAAGGAAGAGGCAGTGGTAGTACAACCATACATGCCAACAGACCCGTTTCAGCCAGGAAATGTCCAATGTTTTTAAGCTCAAATGGGCTTTACTTGATCTGTCTCCTGTCTACAATCTCCTCTTTTTTAATGTAACTCAAAGGGGAAAATCAATACCCCAGTTTTTTTTCAAAATCTCCCTCTTACCAAGTTCAAAATGTTTGCAAGTATGGTACATTGGATCATGGTAGGCAGGAAGAATTGGGGTAGGGACATGGACTCGGATAACCGAGGACAGGAGGGACATGGAGAGGTGCACCAAACTGACCCTACAGGGCAGGCATGAGGGAGTGCAGCACAACAATCCATGAAAAGCAATAGGGAGGGGACAGGACCATGCACATGGACAACAGAGAACAGAGGGGAAAGAGGCAATGGTAGCTAGCTGACCATAATGGACAGACAGGAGAGAAAGCTGCAGCATAACAGACCATAAAGGGCAGGAGGGACGGATCAGGGGCATTACAATGGAACAGGCAAGCCAGGAGGGAGGGAAAAGGGGTCTGCACGTGGAAACAGAGGGCTGGGGGCAAGGGGGCAGGGCAGGATCAGCAAGATGACCATGGAGGTCAGGCAGGATGGGCACTAGAAACAAGACACACCATGGAGAGCAACAATGAGACTATGATGTCATACACACAGACCATGGAGGGAAGGTGGGAGGGGGTCAGGGGCAGCTAGCCGACCACACAGGGAAGGTGGGAGGGGCCATGGCAGCACAGAAGACCATGCATGGCAAGCAGGAGGGTTAGTGGCAGCACAATGGCTATGATGGGCAAGAAGGAGGGTTCAGGGGCATGCACAAAGGACCATGGAGGATAGAAGGGAGGGTCAGGACCTGGGCACAGACAAGAGAGTTCAGGGGAAGGGGCCTCACAACAGACCGCACGGGGCAGGCAGGAGGAGCAGTTGCAGCACAACAGACCAGGGAGGGCAGAAGGGTGTGGCAGTAAAATGGACCATGGAGGACAGGAGGAAGGGGATAGGGGCATGGCATGTGGACAGGCAGGGTGGAGGTGGCAGGGACGGGTTACAGTCATCTGACAATGCTAGGCAGGTGGGAGGGAAGTGGCAGCTCAACAGAACACTCAGAGTAGATAGGAGTGGCAGGTCCATGGAACATGGTGGGCAAAAAGGATGGAGCAGGGGCATGCACAAAGACATCGGAGGGCAGGGGGAAGGAGAATAGGGGCAGCAAGCTAAGCACAGAGGCTAAGCAGGAGGTCAATGATGGGCCATATAATTGGGCAATGGAGGGCAGGAGGAGTGGACTGGTACATCATGCTAAATGGAGGGCAGTGGCAACACATCAGACCATGCATGGCAGGAGGGAGGAGGCTAGTCCATGGATTCAGACAACAGAGGATAGGGAGGAGGTGGATGGCTCAGCAAGCTGACTGTTCAGAGAAGGTGGGTTAGTAGGAACTTTATTGTTTTTTAAATGTGTGTCTTTGCGAACTACTTAAAATATGAACAAGTATGCAGCATAATCTCACTTTTATTCAGGAAGAAGAGGACGTTTGTGACTGTGACTCCGGGCTCACTTGGCAGGAACACCCCCTGACCCTCCACCCCCCATCGCAAAATGTAATGTCCGTAAAAAGGGTAGGTGGACGCAGTGTTATATAGAACATAGTCCTGAGAGCACGATTGAAAATGAAAACTAGATATAATATATGGTATGAACTATGCACCAAAAAGAGTGATCTAAGATGAACCGGGCGTGAAATATAATATGCAATACATTGTGCGCAATGACAGATTCATTGGAGAGCGCGAGATAGCACAGGCACTAGCTCGTGCTATGCGATATGCGCCTTGGAGTGTAATATGCACAGGGCAGTGTTGTGTAACCTAACTAGTCTCTAAAGTTGTAATATAAAATATGTGCTGGGGAGTGTAACGTTGCATATGCACTGTGACAAAGATAGGGATCCCAGATTGTAATATGTATGGCATAGCGATGTGCGTTATAACATAGGCATCGAGGAAGGCACGTTAGATGGGGCAATATAACCCGTGCGAAGGCAAGTGTGGCACGACATATTTACGGGGTGGTGTTACAGTGCACATGGGCTAGAGAGTGTCATAGCATACGCACTAGCTGGTGGAATACAACACAGAGGTGTGAGGCACTCGGCGGGCACTGGTGGGTGTAACACAGCATTGGGCTCAGCTAGGAGCACGCTGTGACTCTCAAGTGAGGTTCGTCTACTCTCCAGAGAGTAAAATAATAAGTATTACACATCCGGCGGTGGATGTGTGTTTTATTAACCGTAAGGGGGGTTTCTTGCATAGTTTGGTCGAATTTTTGTTGAATCCCCTTTGAATGGCTTGGTGTGCGTGTATATTAAATGTGCCCGTCAATAGCTACCCATGTTTGTATAAATAAACGACAAGGGTGTCTACTTGGAGAGTACCCACCGGCGGGGGCGCCGGGATTAGGCACGGTAGGGCGTCAGACACGGCAGAGCTTCACTAGCGGTGTAAATACATTCCATGTGGATTCATTCTATGCATAGTTGCCTTTAATGATTATCACGCAAATTGTCATGGTGATAGGTACATACGGTTTGTCCAGCATGTCCTAAGTGTTTCTATAAATATATATTTTTTAAAAATAATAAAAAACGAAGGCCGGCCCAGGGGGGATGGGGTCCCCGGGGCCTCAGGAGGGGGGCAACGCAGCCCCTCCTAAAGAATAAAAAAAAAAAAAGGCCATGACCCGGGGGTTGGGGTCCCCGGGGCCGATCAAGGCCTTGGGAGGGCCACATTTTTTTTTTTAAACAAAAAAATTAGGGTGCAGGCCCTGGGGGATGGGGTCCCCAGGGCCAGTAAATTAAGGGGGGCCACACAGCCCTCCTTCTTAAAAAAAATAAAATAAATAAATGACCGGCATCGCGCCTGAGGCCACGCCCCCTCCTAGCAGCACTCCAACTAGCCCAACAGGTATCTCCAGTATGCGCCAGGGAGCTGCGTTGCAGACAGGTGTTCTGAGGCCACGCCCCTTTTTACACCTCTATGCAACGCAGCTCTGTGGCGCTTACTGGAGGTACCTAGTGGGCTAGTTTAACCCTAGGGACCCTTAGGATTCAAGGGGACTTAATCTCTCAACTTAGAACGGCCACAGGGCGTGTTTAACCAGTGGTGAAGGGAGGGGACGGGGCCTGAGGTGACATGTGCAAACACGCCCTGTGGCACGTTTTAAGTTGGGGAAATAATTCCCTTTCAATCCTGAGGGCCCTGGGGGCCAACTAGCCCACCAGGTGCTTCCAGTAAGCGCCACTGCTCTGCGTTGCAGAGAGGTGGTCCAGGCCGTGCCTCTTTTTACGCCTCTCTGCAATGCAGCTCTGTGTCGCTTACTGGAGGTACCCAGTGGGCTAGTTGGACCCTAGTGACACTCAGGATTCAAATGAACTTAATCTCCCAACTTAAAACGGCCACAGGGCGTGTTTACACAGTGCGGAAGTGAGAGGACGGGGCCTGAGGTGACGTGTGCAAACACGCCCTGTGGCGCGTTTTAAGCGGTAGTTTAATCACCTGCCCTATTATATACTAGGGGCTTACAGAGGAGGTCATGCTGATCACAGGGGGACCCCAACGCATAGTGTTCCCTAGGGTATGTAGGTGTTTTCACTGTATTCTGAGTGTCTTTTAACATAGCACTGGCTCTAGGACTGGTTAGTCAGACTCAGTTAACACCAGTATCCGTCTGAAAAAGTTGAGGGTACAGGATGATTTTGCGACAAGGCTTCTTTCTGTTCTTCTGTTTGTTTTTTCTGCACGTTATCCTTCTTCCTGCACTTTTCTTCGTCTTTGAGGACTTCTGTTGCTTCTTTCTGCATTTCTTTTTTTTCTTTCTGTGCGTTTTTTCTTCTTTCTTCACATGTCCTATCCCTGTAGCCATAGTTAGAAATTAGCATTTAAAAAACCTTTTAAATTCACTGAAAATACCAGAGGTTTCAGGCACGTTATAGTTAGGAATTAGCATTTAAAAAACCTTAGAAATTCACTGAAAAAACCATAGGTTTGAGGGGCGTTATAGTTAGCTGGACTTTTCACTCGTACAAAACCATTGAAATTCCCCCGTTATAGTTAGTTCAGCCAACTATAACTCGCGCGCCCGCAATGCACTGCTGATGACGTCACATATTACATCACTCATCACATGGTCAGTGACATCACTCATGACATCACTGATGACATCTCAAATGACATCACTGATGGCATCACTGATGACATCATCCAGTGAATGTGTGTTTTTCTGAAAATTACATATGTTTTATATATGTATATCTCAAGGTCGATGGAAGAATAAATGGGTATATAAGAGTCTAAATGGATGATTTGTTTTTGAAAAATAGATTGTATAACTGACTGATTAAGTGTATCTTAGTCAATACATGGCTTAGTGAGTAATGTTTAAATATGTAAAAATCTGTATCAGTCTCTCACTTTGTGTATAAGTGGCTGCATGGGTTGGTGAGTAGTCTATATAGGTTATTAGTTGGTTTTTTGAGTATCAGTATGAGTGTCTGAGTGTCTGTATGGTTCGGTGGGGGGTATTACGTAGTGCATAAGTGCATGAATGAGTGACTCACTGTTTGTATGTGTTGAAGACAGCATGTGTGCAGGACTGTATGGGTGGATGAGTGTGTGCATGGGTGTGTTAGTGAGTGAATGACTGTCTCAATAGTGTCTTTATGAGTAACTACATATGTTTTAAACTAGTATATGTGACTATTGGTGTATATAAGTGAGTATATGTGAGAGTGAGAGATTGAAAGAGTTCCTGTATGAATAAGTATGTGTTTCTGTAAGTGATTGTTTAAAAGACTAAGTATGTGTAAGTTTCTGTAAAAGTAAGTGTGGTGGTGTGTGTATAACTGTATATGCAAGTAAATGGATGTTTGATTCTTTATTAGCATGAGTGACTATGTGTGAGTAACTCTATGGATGAGTGGCGTTGTGTAACAGGATATATAGGTGTATGAGTACATATGATGAGTGAGTACATGTATGACTGACTGTATAGGACTGTTGGTGAATGAGTGGATGTGTATGTGAATCTTAGAATTACTGAATAGGTTGTTGTAACTGATATTGGTATGTCCATTGTTTTGAAAATTTTAGTTTCTATTTTTGAATGTGTGTATCAAAGGTTATATTAGGGGGAGAGGAGGTCTGCCACTCTATCACAAAGATGATGTCATCAGTGATGTCATTTGAGATGTCATCAGTGATGTCATGAGTGATGTCACTGACCATGTCATGAGTGATGTAATATGTGACGTCATCAGCAGTGCATTGCGGGCGCGCGAGTTATAGTTAGCTGAACTAACTATAACGGGGGAATTTAAATGGTTTTGTACAAGTGAAAAGTCCAGCTAACTATAACGCCCCTGAAACCTATGGTTTTTTCAGTGAATTTTTAAGGTTTTTTAAATGCTAATTCCTAACTATAACGTGCCTGAAACCAATGGTATTTTCAGTGAATATATATATATATATATCTTCATATTATTCTGATCTATTTTGATGTCATCGATCATGTCATGAGTGTTTATAATATGTGAGGTCCTAAGCAGTGCATGGGGGGGAGGGTCAAGTTATAGTCCGAAACGTTAATGGTGTCCAAGACATATTCACCCAATTATAACGTTACTTTAACCTTCCAATTTTTCTAGTACATTTCTAAAGTTTTGTTTTTTAACAAAAACATGTTATTTTTCTCACACTTAACTCGAACATTAATTTTTCGTTTTTTCTGTGAATTGCTAGGGGTCTTTTACCGTAAAATGTCATTACTATTTTTTTAAGCCAAACCTCCACCATGCACGGCCTTTGAAGGGCCTGCATCCAAGCCCAGCAGCAAGCCTCCCCCACAGGACCACAACCCCACATCGCGCATGGCCTTTGGCCTTGCACAACAGGGGGTTGGCAACAGGGCCTGGCCTGTGATCTGGTCCTGTATCCAACCCAGCTCCGGAGGCTGTCTCCCCCCTGCAAGCAGCCAACCGCATGCTGCACACAGCCTTTCGGTGTGCTCCAGGTGAGGTTAGCAGAAGGCCTGGCTGCATCTAACTCCCCACAGGCAGCTCCCCAGAGGAAGCCAACGCCATGCATGGCCTTTGCTCGAGCTTGGCATGGGGTTAGCTCCAGGGCCTGGGTTGCTGCCAAACTCTGCTCCCAACTCCCCACAAGAAGCAAAGCCCACGCTGTGCACGGCCTTTGGACTTGTGGAGCAGGTGTTGATCGCAGGGCTCGGCATGCCGCCACGTCCTATGAAAACCCCAGCAGGCTGCCAGCCCCACACCAAGCACAGCATTTGGTGTGAGCAGTGTAGGGTGGCCTTCGGGCCCTGGGGACCCATCACCTGGGTCCAAAACATACATGATAAGGGGAGAGGGGGTGCAGCCCCGTTCTCAACCCTTAATTGGCCCCAGGAACCACAACCCCAGGAGACAAATACATTTAAACGGGGGAGGAGGGCAAGCAGCCACCCTCCCAATCCTTAATAGGCCCCGGTGACATCTGCCCCCGGGGCCAAATATAATAATCCCCAAACCTCATTAGACCCTGGGGACCCCCTCCCCTAAGATCATATGTATATAAAAAGGGGATTGTGTTCCCCCCCAACTTGAGCCTATTATGCCCATGGGGACCCCATTCCCCCTGGGCCTGTCTTTATAATACGTTGGGTGCCCCAGGGAGCACCCAGACACCCACTAAGCACATTTTGGGGCTGTGGAAGGCACCCCAATATGGCTCCAGCTGGCTCCCTGCATGTTGCAGGAGCCAGCATGGCTCTCGCCTGGAGGGAGAAACTATTTATGCTGAGGCGAGAAGCTATTTATGCTGCTCCATACATGTGAGAACAATCTGTTATTATGTTTCCCTACTCACATCAGTGCGGGCAGGTACACAGAACGCAGGCTGCTCCCAGCCGACTGGAGCATTTTTAAAGCTCCCACCCGCTGGTAGCAGACTTTTTATGAGCGCCTGTTTCGTGGGAGAATTTGAAATGCTCCTGCCAGATGGGGCCAAATACATGTTTCCTTGCCTGTAAGGGCAGTGAAACCAATGTGTCCCAGTGGGTGGGTTCCCTCTGACCAATAAAGGCAAAGGGAGGGGCATGCAGACCCCCTCCCTTTTTTTTTATTTAAGTCGCAGACTTAGGGGGGGGGAATTAGGTCTTCAGGGCCTTTTGAATGCTAGGGGAGGTGGGCCACATGCCCCCCCTTGCCCTTAAAAATAACTTGGGGCCTCAGGGGACTGGGTCTCTGGGTTGAATACGGCTCAGAATAATAAAACAGGGCAGGGGTTGTGTGTCCCCCTTCCTGTGCCTTATTTGGCCCCAGGGATTCCATCAGCCCAGGGCAAACCATTAAAAGAGGGAAGGGGTTATGGGGCCCTTTCCCCAAGTCTTTATATGCCACGGGACCCCATCCTCCAGGACAAAAGTCAATTAAAAAGGGGAGAGGGCTTGCGGCCCTCCCCAAACCTTTTTGGGCCATAAGGACTCCATCCCCCAGGGCCAAAATGTTAATAAAAAGGGAGGGAAGCTGAGTGGTCCTCTCCCCAAGCCTTATTCGGTCCTGGGAACCCCTGCCCTTGTGGCTACATCTAATAATAAAGGGCAGGTGGCCATGCAGCCCACCTCTCTGAACCTTATTAGGTCCCGGAGGCACCATCCCCTGGGGCCATATGTTGTTTTCTAAAGGGGGAGGGACCATTTGGGTGCCCTTCCCGAGCTCTTCCCGAGCCTTCTTAGGTCCCGGGGACCCCATTCCCCCAGGCCTGTATTTTTATAGGGGGAGGAGAGGCATGCATCTTCTTTTCCTGTGCTTCATTAAGCCCTGCAGAACACATTCCCCAGAACTTTATCTATATTAAAAGGGGAGGGGTTGCCCAGCCCCCTCCCTGAACCTCATTAGGCCTTTGGGACACCATCATCCAGGGCTGTATGTATATGAAAAGGGGAGTGGGGTCCCCCTCCCTGAGTCTATTATGCCGGTAGGGACCCCATCTCCCTGAGCTTGTCTTCATAACAGGTGGGTGCCCACCCAGGGAACCTGCCATGCTCATTTTGGGAGACGTGGAAGGAGCCCCAGGAGCCCCAGCCAGCTCCCTGCATGGTGCCAGAGCTGGCATTGCTCCCGCTATTTATGCTGCTCTATATGGGTGGGAGCAATCTGTTCTGCCCCCTGACCACATCAGTGTGGGCAGGGCAACAGAACACAAGTCTGCTCTCAGCCAGTGGGAGCAATTTTAAATTTCCCACCCGCTGGGAACAGACTTTGTGTTTGCTCCGGTTTCGAGGCTATTAAGGGCTCAGTGAGGAGGAGCAATGGGCACCCTCCCCTTTTTTCAAAGTCACAGCCCTCGGGATTGGGTCCTAAGGGCCTTTTGAAGGCTATGGGGGGGGGGAACGCCTTCTGCTCATAAAATACTTGGGGTCCCCTGCACTGAGTACCACTTGGGGAGAGTGTCCATGTTCCCCCCTCCCCAAAATAATTAAATTGGGTCCTGGTGTTGGGGTCCCTGGGCTGAAACAGGCTCAGGAAGGGGTGACACGTGCCCCCCCCCTTATGAAAGACATAGGATCTCCAGATTTGGTGTCCCTAGGGCTGAAAACGGCTTTGGGAAGGGCTGCACCCCCCTCTTCTATCTAAAAAATGTGGGCCCTGGGCTGCCATTTCGTTCTTATGCCAAATTCTATTGTTTTGGTTTTGGCCCCAGGTGGGTCCCTCTAGGTCCTTTATAGGCCTAGTGAGGCAGGGTATCCCTACCCAACCCCCTTACATTATTTCTTTTTAAAGTTCAGGACAGGGGACTAAATACCATAGTCCTGTAATGGCTGCCAGCAACATTTTTCTCAAGGCTGCTGGCAGCCAATGAAAGCACTCACTCCTGCTGGAATCTGGCTTCTGCAGGAGCAAGATTGCTCAAGGGCAAAAGCTCCCTGAGTCAATCAGAGTGCTCTACTTTTAAATTTGCATCCACACACCAAACTGTCCAGATATACAAATATTTTTCAACTTTAATTCCTCAAAAAATACTGAATGGATTTGCACAAAAATACCAGAAGCACAATCTGTGGACCAAAATGTAGATTCCTGCCAAATATGATGTAATTCCTTTGAGCAGTTTTTGCGGTAACTCTTCTCAAAGAAGTCTTTGGAAAATGTATGTGAATTGTGAGTTTTGGGTCCCCCATTTTTTCTCAGTCCGATCGCCACTGGGTAACACATAGAATATATATATATTTGATATATAACATCAACTAGTCAATTTATGAAAATGTGCACAATTTGTTATATATTAGAAACATAATCTCAATGCCCTCAAACAATAGCTTTTTGCTTTCAATAAATACATATTTGGTGTGTATACATCAATGTAATATTTGCAGCTGATCCTCACATGTATGATTGTAGATGTGAATTCTGCCTTACATGCTCATGTATCACTTCAATTCTTAGATTCCCTAGTGTACATCACATCCCCATAGATGTCCACCCTATGTCAAGCTTTGTCATCATTATGCGATGGTCATCACTGTAAAATGTGAGCACCATCAAACAATAGGTGCCCAGCTTATACCAAGCAGTACCACAGTTATTGCATGGCCAGCAATACTGCAGGTGGTTACCACCCATCACACCAGGGATGCACAAACATTTTTTTATGTTGCGGTTTTATACCCGAAGGGTTCAGATTACTCTACATGAGCACTAGTTGCATTACCGATTGACAAATTAATATATATATATATTTTTTTTAGGCACGGGTTGATGAAGTGATTTACTCAGAATCACAGGGTGCCTGAACCTCCCACCAGACCTGGTTCCCCAGCTTTAGAGTTAGCTACTCTACCTGTTAAGCCACACCCTCTCAATGCAAAGAAAGATCAGCAAAATAACAGAGCTAGCATTATGTCGGGGCTGGGCCTTATTACATCATTGATGCCCTCAATATACCACATATTCCTACCAATTTGCAACAACCAGCATTGGTCCACGTGGATACCATTAGCACATGCGTACTCAAGCATGCTCGTATACCTAAACAAATGCAGGCATTCTTACACAAAAACGAAGACCAAACAGCATTGTAAACTTTCTTTTAACTCCACTTGTTATGGCAGCTGTATGGATGGACCTAAAACAGACATCTCCAACGAGTAGATCATTAGCTACTGGAAGCTTTCCAACTACCTGGGGAGAGAAGTTGGCCTAACGGCTAGGGCGCTCTACCTCGGATCTGGGGAACTGGGTTTGAGTCTCGGTAATGACGCTAAAACATCCTGTGATTCTGGGCAAATCACTTAATCTCCCCGTGCCTAACAAAAATTAATGTGTGTCCTCATGTAACGTAACTGGTGCTATGTAAAGCGCTCTGATACCCGATTCGGGTCCAGTTCGCGCTATATAAAACTCTGCAAAAAAAAAAATAGAAATAGTAGATTCCTGTACAGCCAAGCCCACTAAATTAAAATGTTATACTTGGTTGAATTAATCTATGTATGCCAAAGTTGAAAAGTGTGGATTTAAGACCATGTGCATTTTTTTGGAACTCATAAGTTGATGCTTAGAGAAAAATTATAGATTTTCAAAATATATTGAAAATTGATGCTATGAGTGCTTTAAGCATGTAACGTTGGGGATTTATTACTAATATCATTACCTTGGTGCAAGAGGGATTGCAGCTATGGCTGTTATGTATTTCCCATATGGAGGAATTTCAAAGTGATAAAGCCCCTTTTACATTATTGCTGGCAATCCTGCCTGATGAACTGAGATGACTACTTCCAGCAATCTTTCATAAGGTGCCACAAATACAATCTTGTCTAATATGAGCATAATGACAACACTAATACTAATAGCTTGGGATGATTTTCATTGAACATCAGTAGAGGTTGGAGACCTCTGCGCAAAAGACAACAAGGCAGTTGTCTGTTGATTTGGTTGTTGCTGTCTGGCCTTCTTGCAGGAGGCTTAGAGTCAAGGGCTCTGTCAGTGGTAAAGGGGAAGTCTGCAGGGCGGGCACGTGGCTGATCCATCAGAAGGGTGGGCGGGCAGCATGGTCCCAGAGAAAGCATCGTTGCCAATGAGTCTGCACTGCAGGATGGGGCATCAGCCACGTCATTAGGTAGCTGCCTGATGTGCAAGGAGGGTAAGGCCTAGCAGATCTTCATAGAGATGAATGGAGCATGGGTTGGCTTGCTTCAGGCACCAGGGCACAGACCACCAAGCCAGCCCTGACAAGATGTGCTGTGTGTGCAAATGGGATGGGGAGTGCTAAATTGGCACTCCCTATGGAAGAAATCAGATTATAGGAGATGGGCAATCAATCCCAGTTTATAGGGTATGGGTGGAACCCAGGAAAGAGTGTAGAACAACTTCTGTAGTACACCGGAAATGAACTGTTACTCTATGCAAAATTGATGTAAAAGAGTATTTGGCATATGTATGTTTGCTGGCAGTCCTCCTGACAGGGACCCGTGGTCATCTCTTCAGATTACTACTGTTATCCAAGAGATCACTAAAACGCAGGCTGTTCGAAATTTACACATATATGAATCACTATATGAATTAAGGCCCAGGCCCCAAAATAAGTGCCGTCATGAACACCTTCATCCAATGGCTCAAATAAAGCACAGCGTGTGAAAGACAGAAGACAACAATTCATTCATCTAGACCTGCCTGCTCCCCCTTTCTTTGTGTTGAAGGTCACCAGAGAAGATTCAGGGCAATGGCGTGAACAATAAACTCCCAAATCATTTAATTTAGTGCAGTGTGGAGAGTTTTATAGGTCAAATTAGAATGGTTTTAAGGAGGTGCTAATGATTGTCAATTTTGCTGGGTCTGTAAATGCGTCTTATCGGTATGATCATTCTTTTATGAGCACATGCTGAGACACCACGTGTTCATTTGTATTAAGAAGTATTTAGCAGATCTTAATTTGAGCCGTTGCTCAGCGCCTGCACTTATTGGTTTCTGTTGCTCAGCAACTGTCAACACCTCACTTAGGACAGTCTGCCATATGGTGGCGCTGCTCTTCTAATTTAGAGATAAGCAGAAGAACGGTTGTTTATGTATAAAATATAAATAAAAAAATACTAATACCTGCCTCCCAGCTACTTGGATTAAGCTTTAAGGGACCTGGAGTAATCTGAAATATCGCACTTGCAGACGGGAGAGGTGGTAAGTAGTTGTTTTGGCAGCGACGACCGGGGCAATGGGTGGTCCAAGCTACAGTGGCCTCCTTCAGGGCCCTGGCACTTATTATTTTACAAATTAGCCACTGGTCTTAAGTCGCTGACTGACTGCACATCTTGTTTCTTCCTCCTGTAGATTCCAGTAAGAAAACCAAGGCAAGCTACGCAATGTGTCATCGTTAATAATAAAAAGAAATGCAGACCCAGGATTGGTTCGGGTTCCGCGATAGCTGGTTTTACCAACAAGGACCTGTTCGCATAATTGTCCCGTTGAGTTCTCCTTCCCTCTGCCTGTAACTCACTTCTGTCTGCTATATTGGCAATCATTTTGTTGTGAAGACTTCACTTTTTCTGGGGTGTGCACTACTGTTTTCCAGCATTACATTGTAGAATCTCAAATATTTTCACACATTAATTTGCTAAATGTAACTATTTTATGATCATGGCAAGTGCATAAACAATATGAGCAAACACATCTCTAGGGTAGGGTGAAGTGAGATGAATATTTCAAATGATCATTTTCAAAGCAGGCTTGCCTCTGTGACATTATGTGAAAATAAAGAAAAGATATTAAATACCATATGTACAAATGTAGATAATGAAGAACAACATAAGATGCAATGTTCATTAATCAAAAGACAGGGGAATGATTACATTAGGGTTAATCTTAGGTTTATGTTTGAGGTTAGGGTTTTGATTATGCAGCAAAACCGGGTCACTGGATTTTTCTGATGTGTGCTCTTTCCTTTTTCCATCCAATTGTGGATTTACTGCAATTGAAACATATTCCACCATCTGCTGCAGAACAGATTTCAACAACAAATATCTCTGCCTCTAATGGATCACAAGTTACAAAAAACCCTGCAACACAGGTGGCAGGCAGGCACTTTGCAGAATTTATTTGGCTTCTTTTCTGTCCTTCATTGCGGTATTCAGGTATTAACTGGTGCAAACAAAGTGAAACTTAAGGTCTCCAATTGATTGACTGCGGAAATTCTTTTGTTTACAGCACGAACAACATCCTGAAATATTTAATTGTAATTCTAACGGAATGGTGATAAAGATTTTTCTCTGGGTTAAAATGTTTTGTTTCATTATTCGTCCAAATTCATGTTGTACTACGAATACAAACCATGTCCTTCCTAAACAAAACAATCCAATGCATGTTACTTCCGCTTTTCTAAAGATGATTTCTTAAATAGTAATATCTTCCAGGGTGATACTTATATTATGAAAATCTAATTCTGGTGGCATGCTTCCTGATGATAAATGTTGATTCTGGTAGACCCTACTGAGGACACAGAGTAACACAAAACTCAAGACTAGTTCCAAAGCACAAATAGAACAAACAGAATAAAAGAGGGACTCTTTTAATTTGTGATGCAGTCTTCTTTTCTTCTGGATGACTCATTGTAAGTTTAAAACAAGGTATACTAGGCTGGGAATTACAACGGGGCAGATTCAATAAAATAGCACTTTTATGTTTTCAAGCAATATAAAATAATTATTTGTTGGTAACAATTCCAATATGATCTGAATAATGTCTATACTTTTCTTTCCTTAGAAAACGAAGTATTGTGCATGCTGTTAGTATACATTAGTATTAATGAGTCTTACAACAGCAAAATGGTGAGAATACTGCTGTAGAATGTTCTATATTATGCACACAACTTTCTTTTTCCTGCCATAGAATGTCGTCGTCTTTCCATAGAATTCCAGTGGACTAGGGTAGGGTTCAGAGGTTGTATTTGGTTTAGAGTGAATGCTAGCACTGCAATGAAAGTAGCATTAGAGTTAGGTTAAGAGCTAGATTTACAGGTATGACTGTGGTAAGGGTTAGTTTAAGAGTTAATTGTAGAGGGATGGGTATGTTTAAGATACGTGTGAAGGTGACTGGGTAAGGGTTAAGGTTGATGTCATATTGTACTCAGAATGCAGTCTTGATTATTGGAGTGTCATTGCCAAATGACACATTTATCTTTGTGAAATTGACTTCGTGTTCTGCATTGTGTATTTGTACGTTGTAGCATGCTTTACTTTCACTCACACTCACCACTGTAGATGTATTTTGTATTAATCAAGGGGCGTGTGGAATAATAAACTATCTACATTTTCAATTTCTAATATTTAATTTTCACTAATGTTGCTGATATTGCAAATATACTATTGCTCGGATCACCTTCTCTTCAGTACACAAGAACTATTGAGCTATAGTCGCTGGTGCTGCTGACTGTTTTGGTTGCCGAGCTCCAAGGATGCCTAGTCTTAACTCAACCTCAGGCCCCTTCTCCCACCACCCTACACTTCTGTCTCTTTATCTCCCACCTCCAGCTTCCTTTTTATCACTCCATTCTCTCTCTGTCACTGCTCTTCTATCTTTCTCTTCTTCCTCCTTTCTCCCTTTTCAACCCTTTCACTCTTGATCTGAGGCTGAGGTGACAAATTAATCCCAGTACCAAAAATGTGTGCTGTTGCCCATTACACGCAACCAGTAGCTGGATGTGGTTCTTGTTAAGGTTGGGACCAATCACAGACAGACAATAGAATAGTATTTTATTTCTTGTACTTCACTGAGCAAGATAACCAATTAGGTCTATAATTATCAGTGCTTCTTGAGCTGCCGGGTCTTATTCATCATGACCGGAGAACAGTACAAATAAAGAGTGACTCTTCCTGATTGTGGTTAAATGTGTTTTTTTTTTTTTTTTGGAAAACCTTTATTCTTCGAAAACATGGACACAGCTATTCAGCCGACATCCCGGAGGTTCGGCAGCTTTGAGAGAGCAGAACAAAGAAACGTCCACAGTGCATAGAAGGAGAAGCAGAAAAGGTTCTATTTTAAATAAACACAAACTCACACAAAACCCCAGCAAGGCGAAGGACACTGAATACCACTGGTGATTGCCCCTCCGGGGAGAGCAGACCCCCCTCGTCTAACAGTCACAATACTGTGTTCAGAGGAAAAAGGGGGAAAAGCAGAGGCCCAAAAAGTCAACTAACAATCAGATACATATACAAAAGCTGGAAAGAATGTTAAGGAGAGAGCTGTTCATCGGGGGGATCCAAATCAGGGGCAAGACATATGCTCCCCCTATACTGGTTCCACCGCCCCCAAATGGCGTGCCACTTCCGGGGGCGCCCTCTAGCACAATATACTGTCTTTTCCCTTAGCATACTCCAGTCCATGTTTTCTTTCCACGCAGTCAATGTGGGGGGACCCGCAGAGCCCCACAGGCGCGCGATGTCTCGCTTAGCCACCATATTACCCAGAGTCACCCACTGGGTCTGTGCCTCATCGTGATCGGTAGGCCCCCAAACATTCAGGAGATAGCACCGCGCCTCCGGCTGCATAACAATGCCCGTCACCTCCCCCATCACCGTATGGACTCTCCTCCAGAATTCCATGATAACGCCACATTCCCAAATGATATGCATAAAGGTACCCACCATACCACAGCCCCTCCTACATAAACCCTCCTCAGAAAATCCCATATGAACCAGCCTTGGCCCCGTAACATAGGTTCTGTGGAGTATTTTGAGCTGCACCAGCCGCAGACGCGACGGGATCGCGGCCTCCTTAGGAGAGGAGACCGCAGACTGCCAATCCTCGTCATCCAGTTTGAGTCCGTCCCTAGTCCACTGGTCCCTCAGCCCCAATAGCAGGTCCGCCCGAACATTTATCAATTTCTTATATATGAGAGAAATCGTACTCTCTGGCATATGGCCGTCGAGGATCCGATCCTCCAATGGAGAGGACTCAGGCACCTTCTCACCGTCTACGAGGACTGACCGCAGGGCATGACGCACTTGAACATAGCGGAAGAACTCGGATTTCCCCAACTCATACTCCTGCTGCAGCTCTTCAAAGGACTTCACCCTCCCCTTAATCAGCAAATCTCCAACCCTGGAGATTCCAATCAAGTCCCATTTATCAAAACCTTTCGTATGCCAGAGCCTCCCCAATTTTTCAGATTCAAACAACGGGGTAGCTAGGGTGAGCCTATCCTTCCAGCCCAGCGAGTCAGTCGCCAACCTCCACACGCGCACCGCCACCCCAGTGGGCCCCGTGAGGGACGAATCCAGCGCCCGAGAGTACAACGCTCTACGATAATTACCGCTGCGCAGCAACCATCGGTCCATGGCATAGCCGGGGCTTAGAGCCGGACCATAGAAACCATGATTAATCGCGCTCAACTGGGTGGCCCAATAATAGCGTCGAATGTCCGGAAGCGCAATACCCCCGTCGTACCACGGAAGCGTCAACTTAGCAATCGCTATGCGCGGCCGTCCATCCCACAACAACGATCGTTGGAGGCTTTCAACCTCCCGGAAGTAACTGGCCGGTACCCAATCAAGGGTATTCTGCAAGGCATAGAGGAACCGGGGGAGAGACATCATTTTAAACAAGGCGGCGCGCCCAACGAGGGAGAGCGGCAGCTTCCGCCAGCCCGCAACATCCCGCCGCAAACGCGCCAGTGGGGGGAGCAGGTTTCTCTCATACCGCAGGGTGGAGTCAGTGGAGATAAAAATCCCCAGGTACACAAAGCCCTGCTGGGCGATCCGGATCGAACACGTTCGCGGGACAGGCGGAACCTCGCCGCTCAGAACATACAAATACGATTTACTCCAATTGATGACGAGACCCGAGTTCCTGCCAAAGGACGTCAGAACGTCACAAACCACTATAAGCGAGTTCTTGGGCGAGGCGAGATATAACAGGATGTCATCGGCATAGAGCGATATACGGTCCTCGTGCTCGGGCGACCACCTAAGTCCACGTATATCCGGATGCCAGCGTATCCACGCCGCCAGCGGCTCGAGGGCAAGGGCGAACAACAAAGGCGACAGGGGGCACCCCTGCCGAGTTCCCCTCCCAAGCTGGAACGGAGTCGACGCCCGCCCGTTTACCACAACACTCGCAAGGGGGCCCTCATAAAGCAACCTCACCCAGCTCAAAAAACCAGGGCCAAAGCCGAACTTGGCAAGCACAGCCCACAGATATGCCCATTCCACCGTATCAAAAGCCATCGTGGCATCGAGAGATGCCACAATAGCTGGTTCTCGGAGCGTGCCCGCCCTGGCAATCACTCCATGGAGGCGCCGAAGGTTCAACGCAGTGTTACGGTGCGGGATAAAGCCGGATTGATCCGGATGGATCAAGTCTCCGAGCACCCTGACCAAGCGGCCTGCCAGAATTTTAGCCAGAATTTTCGGCTCAGCATTAAGGAGTGATATTGGCCGATAGGAGGAACACTTATCTCGGGGTTTACCCTCCTTGTGTATTACAACAATCGTCGCCAGTCTCTGGTCCAACGGAAGGGACCCGCCCCCCCGCGCCTCCACAAACATGGCGCGCAGGTGAGGGGCAACCCTATCCGGGAACAGCTTATACAAGTCAATCGGCAAACCATTAGGGCCTGAGGCCTTACCCGAGTTCAGCGCACGGATGGCACCCGCCACCTCATCGACCGTTATGTCTCCATCAAGGTCATCTCTATCTACGTCAGAAAGGCAGGGCAGAGCGATGTCCCGCAGGAGGTCAAGCGAGTCCTCAGTCGGCCTATCCGTAACTGAGGCATAAACCATACGGAAATAATCCGAAAAACACTGTACTATCCCCTCAGGGTCAACAACCACCTCTCCCCCCTCTCTCGTCAGCTCCGGCACCACTCTATTAACCCGTTCTTTTTTTGTCCAGCCAAGCTAGGAGCTTCCCGGCCTTATCACCAACATCATACAAGCGGCCCTGCTGTTCCCTACTGAGGGTCTTGGCGGCATTCGTCACCAGGTCCTTATATTCGGCTTGCTTCAAGCTCAGCTCATGCAGTGAGGCCTCTGTAACCTCCCCCTCCAGGGCCACCTCTAAAGCCGCGATCTCCTCCTCAACCTGCATAACCTCGCCATCTCTCCGCCGCTTGGCTGCCACTACCAAGGAGAGGGCCTCTCCTCTCAGCACGGTCTTAAATGCTTCCCACAACGACACGGCCGAGTCAACGGACCCCTGGTTGTCCTTAAAAAAGTGATCAACTGTCTTCAACAGCGCACTGCGCATCTTGGGGTCACGAAAGTACCAGGGGTTAATAGGAGCACCCCTGCCCCCTCCCTCGCGCCCGACATCCAGCCGGACCCACACTGGCGAATGATCCTGGTTAAATGTGTTTTAAAGTTATTCCTTGGCTGACGTGCAACCATCCACTATTTTGCATGCTTTTTGATATCTGCGTTTGCACCCAAACCAAATAAATCACAGACATGGTTCCGTCAATTGCAAATAATATATGGCTTTCTTGTTTCTTAAAATGCAATGTTGCTTCAGTTGATTAGCTGTTATTTTCCAAATCCTAAAAAATTATCAAATGAGTTGTGGGTCTATTTCTTTACGATGGCACATACACCTTTCTTTTGCATGTTTGGATAAGCGGGTTGCAGGAATATACATTTTCTGACCAAGTTGTGCTCTATAGAAATGTATTTCATTATGTCACTCTTGACATGTACTCAGCACTCCTCTAGGCTGGGTAAAACTCCATGGTGCAGAAGATGCAGTGGCACCAAGGAACACGAGAGTAAGGGGACCTCTGTACCCCAGTATGCTTGCTTTTGGACTGTTGGGTTTCTTGCTGTACTACTGCCCCCAGGTCATCCTGATGGAGGCCTTCAAACACAACCAAAATGGTGCAGATCGAGCAAAACAGAGATCCACCATACAGGATGACTTTGACAAGTTCTATTCCATCTTTTTGAGGGCCATGTGATTTAGCCCTGACGCAAACTGACCCTCCTTCCCAGAATGCTCCAGGAGACCATATCACAGCATATGTGGGCAGATGATACTCCAGAGTATAATGTACTGTTCTGAAGGACAGAAATCTGGAGGCAAGTAAGAAACTGAGGCAATCTCGAAAGATCTTCTAAAAAGTTTCTACATCTGTGTTATTAACCCTTTGTCCGGAGACCGAAGTAGTGCCAGATCTACAGTGCTCTGTTATATGTTTCACACAGGCTGTTTGCCTGCTGCTTGTTTCACGCTGGGAGCCTGCTGCAAAGAGGTCTGCTGTGCTCTAGTATTCCCATCAACCCCAAGGATCCTCATGTGCATATAGGAGCGACACTGCCCCATGAATGGGGTAGCTGTTTGCCTGCTGCTTGTTTCACGTTGGGTGCCCACCGCAAAGAGAGGTCTGCTGTGCTCTTGGACCGCAATACCCATCAATCCCAAGGATCCTCATGCGCTTATAAGCACGACGTTCATGACCGTCGGACCCCTCTAATGTCATCATCCCTCCATTGCCTAAAGGTAGCGGTTCACCGAGTGAAGATAGGAAAACGAAAGATCAATTCAGTAGAGCGGGGAGGTGAGGCCACTAATACTTTGGATTCCTTTTTGTTGAGGGCATCTGATGCCCTGGAGAAAGAGATAGAAAGCACTGAGCGCAGGCTCTCCATGAGGGAGCAAGGTCTTCCATTGATGACACCCACTATTGGGATCCAATCTGTGGCCATCACTAATACCACTCCTGCTAATTCAATCATTACTCATCCCAAACGCTTGCCTAAACTCCCTTTGTGCTCAACCAGAGCCAACCGTTCCCCGAATGAACCACCTTCCAAGAAGAAATAGGGAGGGAGATTGAGCAAAAACACAGTCATAGACACAGACCCTACCTTGGGTACTCTATTAGATCAGGAGAGAATGTTCAAAAGAGTTGTAGAGACAATTGCCAACCTGTTGCAGCCCCTTACGTAAAGACTAATTAGAATAGAGGTGATTTTAGCCACGCTCACTTCTCGAAGGGAAAGGTCCTCAGCGAGAGAAACTACTGGTCAGGTTCCAATTTTAATCTCCCCAATGAGATTGGCATAACAGGGCCTGATCATTGTTCTCTGACTAATCCTCGCATTATGGTATCCAAAATAGATGGAGCAGAGACCACGCTAAAGAATATGGGTCCCCATAAGAGTTCCAATTAACATCCGTTGGTGAGGGAATCACAGAGACTGTGCCAATTGCTACAACAGCCCTTCACTTGTGCACCCTCTCCCCATGTTATCACCCAATTTGAGGAATTACTAACAGAGACCATCATGGGGTCTGGGCTCCTCTATCCAACCACCAAGGACAGAAGGCTTCGGAAACGCAGAGTGTAAAGGCCAAGTAGATTCTAGCGGGCAAAATTCCCACACAAGACTAGACTTGCCACAGGCAGCTTGTCTCTATGTGATCATTCTGGCCAATACTCCAGAGTTAAAAACTATACAAAAAAAATCAACTGACTAACTCATTTTATCCATATTATAATATACTATATTTAGTTGGTCCCGGGGTTAATACAATGCTTTTAATAAATTATTACAACAACATTAGGGAGTGAGATGGCAAAAGTCGTAGTTCTACTCCAAGGGAAAAATAAATGTATTACTTTACAACTGCAAGAAGACATCTAGTATTCTATGAGTGGGTGACTTTAATGCACACAGCTGTCGCGTTTTAACCAAGCCGACATGTGAATTATCTGATGAGGAAGGGGAAGTTATTGCTCACTTCACCCACAACTTGTACAGTAATGCACTTAACATACGTCTTATTGTAAAAGACTTAGAAATAATGAATCCCATTACTGAGAGTACAGGCTTGTTGCAAAAAACATTTGGCTCTACGTCCCAGGGATCAACTATTGATTTTTTTAATTGCATCAGTATTTACCAAAAACACCATTACTAATATAAAAGTCAACTTCTCTAGATTCAGTGATCACATGGCTATATCGTTCATTTGGCATGGGACGTGATACATGTCCAACAGATAAAACACATAAAAACTGCATTGTTTTAAAATTTAGAAAACTTGATATGGAGAAACTTCCCTTGGTGGTTGCAAACTGATGCAATGAAATTATGACCTGTTTAGGAATGAATAAGGATCCAACCAGGGTTGTGACCAGTGGCGGCTGGTATTAAGGGGCGTAGGGGGCGTTGCCCTCCCAGCTTCGGAGTGGAGAAAAGGGAGAAAATAATTACCTCCACATGGAGCAGCTTGCCAGCTTTAAATCATGGCATGCTCACTGCTTTGTGCTCCACTTGACCACGTCTACCCTAAGAAAGTAACATTTTAATATCGTTTTTAGAGGTTGGACCCTCGGACGAGAGTCCTCTCCTGCGCATGTGCTCGACTGGGCGAGGATAATTCCTCGCCCTCGATGCACAAGCGAGGAGAGTGACATTATCCTGAGGGGAGTGGCTGCACTAAGCAGCAGTGAATGGGCTTCAAATGGGGCGCTTCTGCGTGGCCCTGGGCGCGGTCAGCAGAGCCTCATACACTTTAAGGGGAAGGGGTGGGGCTGGCCGACAGCAACACAGTGTAGTGGGTGGGAACGATTAGCACTGCTTTTGTCTTTGCACTGTTAGGCGGCTTTTTCATTGGATAATGGAAGCTGCTGGGAGCGTGGGTTACTAAGTTCAGTTCAGCTCTTCCGGGATCTATCACGTTTTGGCTGACTGTTTATTATGGCGCGCAAGTGCAACGCAACAAACGGACACCATCAAGCTGCTCCAGTCGATCTAAATTGACCCACAGGGCTACAGGCACCAGTTGCAGCAGTTTGAAAAAGAAAGGCCGCGCCTGCAGCCACGGTAAACGAGCGCACAGCACGAGGGAAAGGAATTTAAAGAAACGCTGCCGGTAAGATTGATAAAGTGAAACGTTTTGTTTTAAGGGTCTCACTCTCTTCCAGTTGACACTGAGTCGACAAGAGAGGCCGATGGGCACTGCGAGGGAAAGCCTCTTCATGTTAGGGTTGGAATGATTTCTCCACATCACCTCTTCTCACACCGCATATATAATTTCAGTCGCTCACATACTTAAAAGGAGCCGCAAACCAGCCACCACAGCCCAGTGTGCCAAAACAGTTACAGTATGGTTTGCTGCCGAAATATGCAAGCCATGACATATTCGTTAAGCATAGGAACGGCCTTCGCCCTTAGTCGCCTTGATTTTATGTAATTGTGTTTCGTTTCTCAGAAATTTAAGCAGGGCTTCCCAGGCATTAATCCAAATTAAAAGCAGGGAGCCCCCGCTGCACTCTACATGGTGACACTCAGATCTCGGCGCTCGCGGTCCAGGCCCTTTTCAAGACCCCGCTTCTTACTTCAGGGAGACATGTTTGTAAAAACAAAAACAACAGGAAAAGCAGAGATGCATCCGTTACCGAGCGGCATTGGATTTGGGGGGTTTAGAGGATGCTGGTCAATATATAAGTAATCTTTTAAAAGCTAATGCAGCCTCGAAACAAAGCAAAGCCTTTCCTTATTTACCTTTTAAGCCTTAATTCCCTCTAAGACATTTAAACCCCACTTCTTCCTATCCTCCTTTAATTGTCTAAAACTGTTAAATACTTTGCGGGCTCTCTGCACCAATTAGAAGCTGTGCTTTGCAGCCCGGGCCTTATTTCAATTGAACTCTGTTCCACAACAATTTGTTTTAATTTAGTGGCTACAGCCGGAGCCGGGCCCGTTTTAGCATTCTGCTGGTATGGCTGACTCCCACTTTTATTCTCCCCACGTTGACAAGCTCCTTATCATTGTCGGGTCAGATTACAGTATCTATTATGCAAACGTCTACACATAGTGCACTTTGTATCATGTGCTGCTCTGTGCATTGTTAATTTCTACCAACCGCACCCACTGTCTACTGTAGGTGTTTGTGGGGTCTGTCATCCTCTTGCACCCTTTTCCACGAGGCGCATTCACATAGGTACAGTTTGTTTTGTCATTTTTAACTTTAGCTCTGAACTACCCCCACCCTCCCCCACAGTTGAAATCAGGATGAATTCAGTGCTTTGGTGAATTGCTTCTGCTAATTATGTAGTGTGTTTCTTGTCACAATTTGCCACATGCTTTTTTCAAACTTTCTCGGGGGTGGTGGGAGAGAACCCCCTTTATGTTGCTGGGCTCGCTCGTTTATGACCTAACACTCCTCTCAAACTTTTACGCCCTACCACTTTGAAATGTCACCAGCCGCCACTGGTTGTGACTGCCTTTGAGTCAATTTTGTTTGAGGTAGAAAACAACATAAAACCCCTAGATGTTGTAAAAAAAAAAAGTATATCTGGCCAAGTCTGCCTCAGTGGCTATGTATGGAGCTGGCGTGTGGGGTCATACCAACCATGCAACATTGCAATCAATAGAAGATGCTTTCTGGAAGAAACTGCTTAGTCTCCGAAAAAGTTGCTCTAACTAGAATTGTCATCTTGAGCTGAAAGCTTCCATCATATCAGATCAGATACGCTTGGCACCAATTCTTCTATGGCCCTCCATATGGAAAAGGCATCTTGCTAACCTTACTCAGCAGTTTATGATGGATTGTCTTACACTGGAACATGTACATAGGATTCCTTGGATCATGTACGTTAAAAAATACCCTGATTTCTTTAGGTTTAGTAACTATATTTGAAACACCATCTCAAAAAAACCAATGAAAACTTGCCTTTTTAATTAGATGGCAGATGAAAGACATGAAAACATTAGTACTAAATATATGGTGTCTATCTAGATGGGCCGCCGCCTAATGAGGGGCAAGCTACATACTTGACGGCTGTGACAAATTCACGTCATAGATTTATAATATTGAGGTTCTTGCTAAATCTTGGGGGTCACCCATCAGGTATGTTTTCTATACAAGACTTGCTGCTTGGTCCATGTGATGGTGTCTTCACAATCCAACACACATTTTTTTCATTTGCAAGTTTTGTCTTGGTCATCGAAAAAAGTTTATATTGCTAATTATGCTCAAACGCAAATTTAGACAATGCTATCTAGGAATGTCCTTTTTGCAAATGCTGTCTGACCATTATGTTTGTTATGGTGGTGCAACATTTTTATACCTCTCCCTAAAGACCAAGAGATTGCACAATTATCTGGAAAGAATCATTCCTATTTCCTATTTTTAACAGAACGTTTTATTTTCATTCTTTAAATTGATGAATTTCGTATTTATGAACTTTTATGATCTGTATAAATACAGTTTTACTAAAGGGATATCTGAATCTATATGTGATTGTACATCAAATATATGGAATGTAAAATTCTAAAAAGCATAAGCAACCACTAACCCTGAGATGTGCGTTTGCTTCACAAGTATTTGCTATTACTTCTGGGCAAACAATTTCATCGAAACATGAAATCAGCATATGAATTTTTCCGTGAAAACCAAATTTTTCACTTTTTTCACATTTATCCTGCTAAGATGAATTTTGTAAATTGTCAATGATGTTTGTGTAGTTTTCACCGCCACTCGCCCATTAAATGCCAATTAAAAAGCTTTAAATACAACTAACCAACATAATTGCATGTTTTTTGTTGCTGCAGAGAACCACAAGAACAGGCGGGTGTAGAACATTTTCTTTTTCATGCTTTGTGAAACAAAACAAAATACCCAAGAACTATTTGTTAAATCAAATGATTTATAACTACTAGTTAGAGCACATGCAAAACAGCACACTTGCAAGTAATGATTTGTTCTAGGTCTAGGTGCATCAGTAGCGTCAGACTAGCATATAGCAACCCATCACGTATAGAGCCATTTTCAAGCTAGGACTCAACTTCACGGGTTACGTGTTTTAATACATTTTAAATGTATATGATGTGAATTTTTTAATAATTATTTTTCAATTTAGGTGCTGATTATGATGTCTTTCTTACATCTGCCCTTGTGATTCGGGAGGCATCAGGAAGAGGGACTGTCTGTAGTGCTTCTGACAGCTGAGTCCTTCTGAGCGTCAAAACACTATAATTCCCTAATGGTGGCAGAGCCAGGCTTGGATCTGCTGTCAGGATTATGATGGCAGTTTCCGACAGCCTTTTCATGTCGGCCTTTCTGACATGGAAAGGCTGTTGGAAAGTTTATTTGTGGGCCCCTAGTAGTGCCCCCTTCGCCCTCTGTCCCTCCGATATGAGACCTAGGGGGCACCTATGATGCCCTCCTAATCATACCTGCACCACATGATGCCTGGCACACGGTGCATGGATGTTCACAAACATACATATTTCAATGGAAGCTTGTGCTGCGGTGCTTTTCAGCCCGCCGCACAAGCTTCCATTGAAAAATGGATGTTTGCAACTACCCTATGGGAGGTCGCATCGTAATCCTGAGGTAGGGATGACCAACCTAAATTTGGGCGGATTCCAGACCGATACGGTGTTGGACAGACGCAAGACCTGTAGTTACATTTTTTGTAGTTCTGAAATGTAATTTAATAATTTTGTGTGATTTAAATTTAATTAATAATTAGTTGTTAATATTGTGTGAATATATATTGTAAGTGTGTATATTACCTACTGGCGGTCGCCAGTAGGTAGTTATAGTTAGGACCACGTTTCCATAGGAAAACCTCAACATTCTATTTTGAATAACTTTGGCGCCGGTCGACGAATCCTCGCGAATTTCTCAAAATAGGTGGGGCGCTACGCTCCGCTCCTACCCTGAAAGTCTCGGGGGGATCCGTCAAGCGGGGGCTGAGATAAAAGGGGGGTCCCAAAACGCGTTTTTCCCATGCATTTTTCCATAGGACCTTTAGAACGAGCTACAGCCCGAACGGCTGAACAGAATTACTCAAAATTTGGCAGAGAGGTAGTCCTCAGGTCAAGGAAGTGCCTTTTGTAGGTTTGGTGTAAATCTGTTCAGTAGATTCTGAGAAAATAGCCTTTAAATCAATATATATATCTGAGCCCGCTTACGGTACGCTTACCGTACGCTTACGGTAAGCGTACGGCGGCGTGCGCGAGCGCGATTTTGATTGGCTGTTAGATCTTAGTAAACATTCGAATCGGCCGAAACCAGGAAGCGGCGGCCGCCATTTTGTGTATTTCACTCTGAAAAAAAAGAGTGAAAACAAGGAAAGGGGGCAATGAGGAGAGTTACAGACCCCCTAACATTTGTAAGGGGGTCAAAGAAGGACAGAAAAGTACAAAAAAAACATTTATTGATTTTAAAAAAAATCACGGGGTACGCGTACGGTAAGCTTACGGTAAGCGTACGGTAAAAAAATAAAAATAGATAAATGAAAAGCAGATTTAAGAGTTTAGAAATTAGGGAGCTCTAAAAAGAGCTGTTGTGTTTATGAAGTCATTTTTTTAGTGGTACCTACAAGTAAGTACCGATGCAGAGTCTAAGGTTCAAGAGGAAGACTCTGTTCCCTTCATCATTGAAGTGCACACCATCTCCTCTATAAATGTCTTGCATGTCATAACGCAAGTTGTTGTGGTAAATGGCACCCATACCATAGTCACGGAGGAAAGCAGAAACAGATTTGTTGACGTGCTTTCTTGCTTTGTCAATCTGTGGACAGAAATGATTGGACCAGTTCCATTTTTGCCTTTGGCATATGTTGGAAAACACAAAGGCAGTTTTAGGGAAAAGTGTAAACAGTTGTGCAAAGGTGTCCTTCATAAGCATTTCCAGACCTACCCCAGTCAAAGTGCCTAGGTCATTGCCACCACAGTGCACTATTATGAGGTCAGGGTGTTGGATTTGAATGAAGGATTTCACCAATGGCATCAATTGGTGCCACTTTAACCCTCTCTGACCAATCCATTTAATGTCTACATTTGGCAAAGCAAGGTCTCTCACCATATCTGTTTTCTCTGCAAACTTTTCACTCCAGAAGACATAGCTGTGCCCTACAATCCACACTGTGAACATCTTCAAAGGAGAACTGGATGCACTCAGGAGGTGTCTTTCAGTAGAATGGCAATATGAAAAGAAAGACAGTTTGGAAATGGAGGCATACATATTTTTTTTAAACAAAAAGAACTGATTGGCTGTTTCATACCATTCTAGAATAAAAACTAGGCTGTATGTGAAAATTAATAGAAGCATGTTTTGTATTGGTACAAAAAAATGTGTAACCAAAGAACAGTACTATGGATTTGCTGTAAGGTTTGAAAAGTCAAGCACTCTTGCTCTGTGGAATTGAAACATTGTGTGTCGAACTTCTGACCTAACTGCACACAGCAGTGTTCCATGAGCTGTTGCTATGGTAGCAGGCAGAAGTCAAGTTGGGGGAAGGGTACTAGGCAGAAGTCAAGTTGGGGGCAGGGTACTTTTGGAAAAGGGTTGGTTTTCAACCAATAGAAATGTGTGATTACATTTGAAAAAAAGGGGGAAGCACTGAGATTTGAAACTTACATGTATATGTGTGGAAAAATAGAGGGGAAGTTTGCCATTATCTGGTTCTGCTGAGAGGAGAGAGGTGAACACAACAGAGATCCTGGCTCTGATAATTTGCTGTTTGAGTGTCACATTTCTTTCACAACTAACTAATTTTAAAGGTGAGTTTAGAGTTTGAGAGGGGATGTATGTGGTAACTTAAGAAATGAATAATAGAAATGGGAATTGTTTTTGTTGTAGTTACACATGGTGGTTTCATAATGTGACAGTGTGTAAAAGTGATTTACACTTGCCCCGAAAAAAAAAAAGAGCAGTAAGTGTGCTTTCAAATTGGCAAAGAAATTTCGTTTTGGGACTAATGTGAAAACATGACTCTGTGTGCATAGAAGAATTATAGGCAGAGATTTATTGCGTCTTGCTCTGGTGATTTCACAGTTGCATTAGATGGAAAGGGGGAGCGAATTTTTTGGGGAAGAAGCAGAGGCTTAGCACACACCCATGTGCTTGCCATGTATAGTCATGCACAGTATTTAGAAGCCAGTGGGGTTTTCAGGTTTACGTCTGTAATGCAAATACATTCAGCATCACTAAGGCTGGTTGCCCTTGCTGGAGTGTAGGCAGACACAGAGAATACACATGGTGTTGGTCTGAAAAAAAAACAGCTTGGACACGTGCAATTAAATAAATCAAAAATAGTGGTTTCATAATGTGTCAGTCTGTAAAAGTGATTTCAAATTGTAAAAAGAGATTTTCACTTGGCCCTAAAAAAAAAGAGCAGTAAGTGTGCTTTCAAATTGGCAAAGAAATTTCGTTTTAGGACTAATGTGAAAACATGACTCTGTGTGCATAGAGGAATTATAGGCAGAGATTTATTGCGTCTTGCTCTGGTGATTTCACAGTTGCATTAGATGGAAAGGGGGAGCGAATTTTTTGGGGAAGAAGCAGAGGCTTAGCACACACCCATGTGCTTGCCATGTATAGTCATGCACAGTATTTAGAAGCCAGTGAGGTTTTCAGGTTTAAGTCTGTAATGCAAATACATTCAGCATCACTAAGGCTGGTTGCCCTTGGTGGAGTGTAGGCAGTCACAGAGAATGCACATGGTGGTGGTCTGAAAAAACAGCTTGGACATGTGCATTTAAATAAAAGAAAAAAAAGTGGTTTCATAATGTGTCAGTCTGTAAAAGTGATTTCAAATTGTAAAAAGAGATTTTCACTTGGCCCGAAAAAAAAAGAGCAGTAAGTGTGCTTTCAAAATGGCAAAGAAATTTCGTTTTGGGACTAATGTGAAAACATGACTCTGTGTGCATAGAGGAATTATAGGCAGAGATTTATTGCGTCTTGCTCTGGTGATTTCACAGTTGCATTAGATGGAAAGGGGGAGCGAATTTTTTGGGGAAGAAGCAGAGGCTTAGCACACACCCATGTGCTTGCCATGTATAGTCATGCACAGTATTTAGAAGCCAGTGAGGTTTTCAGGTTTAAGTCTGTAATGCAAATACATTCAGCATCACTAAGGCTGGTTGCCCTTGCTGGAGTGTAGGCAGACACAGAGAATACACATGGTGGTGGTCTGAAAAAAAAACAGCTTGGACATGTGCAATTAAATAAATTTTTAAAAAAGGTTTCATAATGTGTCAGTCTGTAAAAGTGATTTTCACTCGGCCCGAAAAAAAAAGAGCAGTAAGTGTGCTTTCAAATTGGCAAAGAAATTTCGTTTTAGGACTAATGTGAAAACATGACTCTGTGTGCATAGAGGAATTATAGGCAGAGATTTATTGCGTCTTGCTCTGGTGATTTCACAGTTGCATTAGATGGAAAGGGGGAGCGAATTTTTGGGGGAAGAAGCAGAGGCTTAGCACACACCCATGTGCTTGCCGTGTATAGTCATGCACAGTATTTAGAAGCCAGTGGGGTTTTCAGGTTTAAGTCTGTAATGCAAATACATTCAGCATCACTAAGGCTGGTTGCCCTTGCTGGAGTGTAGGCAGACACAGAGAATACACATGGTGGTGGTCTGAAAAAAAAACAGCTTGGACATGTGCAATTAAATAAATTTTTAAAAAAGGTTTCATAATGTGTCAGTCTGTAAAAGTGATTTTCACTCGGCCCGAAAAAAAAAGAGCAGTAAGTGTGCTTTCAAAATGGCAAAGAAATTTCGTTTTGGGACTAATGTGAAAACATGACTCTGTGTGCATAGAGGAATTATAGGCAGAGATTTATTGCGTCTTGCTCTGGTGATTTCACAGTTGCATTAGATGGAAAGGGGGAGCGAATTTTTTGGGGAAGAAGCAGAGGCTTAGCACACACCCATGTGCTTGCCATGTATAGTCATGCACAGTATTTAGAAGCCAGTGAGGTTTTCAGGTTTAAGTCTGTAATGCAAATACATTCAGCATCACTAAGGCTGGTTGCCCTTGCTGGAGTGTAGGCAGACACAGAGAATACACATGGTGGTGGTCTGAAAAAAAAACAGCTTGGACATGTGCAATTAAATAAATTTTTAAAAAAGGTTTCATAATGTGTCAGTCTGTAAAAGTGATTTTCACTCGGCCCGAAAAAAAAAGAGCAGTAAGTGTGCTTTCAAAATGGCAAAGAAATTTCGTTTTGGGACTAATGTGAAAACATGACTCTGTGTGCATAGAGGAATTATAGGCAGAGATTTATTGCGTCTTGCTCTGGTGATTTCACAGTTGCATTAGATGGAAAGGGGGAGCGAATTTTTTGGGGAAGAAGCAGAGGCTTAGCACACACCCATGTGCTTGCCATGTATAGTCATGCACAGTATTTAGAAGCCACTGGGGTTTTCAGGTTTAAGTCTGTAATGCAAATACATTCAGCATCACTAAGACTGGTTGCCCTTGCTGGAGTGTAGGCAGACACAGAGAATACACATGGTGTTGGTCTGAAAAAAAAACAGCTTGGACACGTGCAATTAAATAAATCAAAAATAGTGGTTTCATAATGTGTCAGTCTGTAAAAGTGATTTCAAATTGTAAAAAGAGATTTTCACTTGGCCCTAAAAAAAAAGAGCAGTAAGTGTGCTTTCAAATTGGCAAAGAAATTTCGTTTTAGGACTAATGTGAAAACATGACTCTGTGTGCATAGAGGAATTATAGGCAGAGATTTATTGCGTCTTGCTCTGGTGATTTCACAGTTGCATTAGATGGAAAGGGGGAGCGAATTTTTTGGGGAAGAAGCAGAGGCTTAGCACACACCCATGTGCTTGCCATGTATAGTCATGCACAGTATTTAGAAGCCAGTGGGGTTTTCAGGTTTAAGTCTGTAATGCAAATACATTCAGCATCACTAAGGCTGGTTGCCCTTGGTGGAGTGTAGGCAGTCACAGAGAATGCACATGGTGGTGGTCTGAAAAAAAAACAGTTTGTACACGTGCAATTAAATAAATCAAAAATAGTGGTTTCATAATGTGTCAGTCTGTAAAAGTGATTTCAAATTGTAAAAAGAGATTTTCACTTGGCCCTAAAAAAAAAGAGCAGTAAGTGTGCTTTCAAATTGGCAAAGAAATTTCGTTTTAGGACTAATGTGAAAACATGACTCTGTGTGCATAGAGGAATTATAGGCAGAGATTTATTGCGTCTTGCTCTGGTGATTTCACAGTTGCATTAGATGGAAAGGGGGAGCGAATTTTTGGGGGAAGAAGCAGAGGCTTAGCACACACCCATGTGCTTGCCATGTATAGTCATGCACAGTATTTAGAAGCCAGTGGGGTTTTCAGGTTTAAGTCTGTAATGCAAATACATTCAGCATCACTAAGGCTGGTTGCCCTTGGTGGAGTGTAGGCAGTCACAGAGAATGCACATGGTGGTGGTCTGAAAAAACAGCTTGGACATGTGCATTTAAATAAAAGAAGAAAAAGTGGTTTCATAATGTGTCAGTCTGTAAAAGTGATTTCAAATTGTAAAAAGAGATTTTCACTCGGCCCGAAAAAAAAAGAGCAGTAAGTGTGCTTTCAAAATGGCAAAGAAATTTCGTTTTGGGACTAATGTGAAAACATGACTCTGTGTGCATAGAGGAATTATAGGCAGAGATTTATTGCGTCTTGCTCTGGTGATTTCACAGTTGCATTAGATGGAAAGGGGGAGCGAATTTTGGGGGGAAGAAGCAGAGGCTTAGCACACACCCATGTGCTTGCCGTGTATAGTCATGCACAGTATTTAGAAGCCAGTGGGGTTTTCAGGTTTAAGTCTGTAATGCAAATACATTCAGCATCACTAAGGCTGGTTGCCCTTGCTGGAGTGTAGGCAGACACAGAGAATACACATGGTGGTGGTCTGAAAAAAAAACAGCTTGGACATGTGCAATTAAATAAATTTTTAAAAAAGGTTTCATAATGTGTCAGTCTGTAAAAGTGATTTTCACTCGGCCCGAAAAAAAAAGAGCAGTAAGTGTGCTTTCAAAATGGCAAAGAAATTTCGTTTTGGGACTAATGTGAAAACATGACTCTGTGTGCATAGAGGAATTATAGGCAGAGATTTATTGCGTCTTGCTCTGGTGATTTCACAGTTGCATTAGATGGAAAGGGGGAGCGAATTTTTGGGGGAAGAAGCAGAGTCTTAGCACACACCCATGTGCTTGCCGTGTATAGTCATGCAAAGTATTTACAAGCGAGTGGGGTTTTCAGGTTTCAGTCTGTAATGCAAATACATTGAGCTTCACTAAGGCTGGTTGCCCTTGCTGGAGTGTAGCACTGTGGACATGGGCTTTTTAAAAAATCTGAAAAGTGGTTTCATAATGTGACAGTTTGTAAAAGATTTTCACTTGCCCAAAAAAAAGAGCAGTTTGTGTGCATTCAAATTGGCAAAGAAATTTTGTTTTATGACTATTGTGAAAACAAATGTAGTAATATATTTAAATACAATAAAGGATTTTTTTTTTAGTTTTTTTCAGGTATTGCTGAAGAACAGTGAACAAAATTTAAGATGCCTACAAAATCTCGAGCTCAAAAAACGCTAAAAAAAAACCTATATTTGAAGACAACTGGAGGACCAAAGTTAGTAGAAGATGCTCATGTTGGGAAAAAGAAAAAATCTTCTGGTAAGCAGAAAAAACAATTTCTTAACAAAATATTCAAAACAAAGAAAAATGTACAAAATGTCTGTCCTCGGAAAAATGTAACAAAACATAGAGAACAGCAAAAAATTGAGAATTTAGTTAATGCAAATATACCTTCTGCAATTGAAAAGTTTAACATAAACAGAAAAACAGCGTTTAAAGAGATACGTAGAAAAATGTTTCAGAGAAGAGTTATGTCCAATTTGATAAAGGATGTAAAGAAATATAAGCAAAAGGCAAAATATTACAAGAGAAAAAAAGAAATTGAAGCCATTGCAGCAAAAGCATTAGAATTAAAAAGGAAACTATTCATATTAATTTTGAATAGGATGCGTACATTAGATAAAATGGTTAATGTACTGAAATCACAAAGCAAAAGCAAAAGAGTAGTGAACAGAACAAACTTTTGTAAAGTGTTTTTAGGAAAGTGGATGCATAGTTCAAGTAGTGAACCTTTTTTTAATGAAGAGAGCTATTTTCAAAGTAATAGTTTGCTGCATGCAGTTGACACCAGAGGTCGTTCATACGAAGTAAAAAATGGTTGCATAATGGAGAAGGAGATAATGGTTCCAAGAGATGAGGTACAAGTGATGGCAGATGAGGCAATGGGGAGACGTCCTAAAGCCCCAGTGTACACTTGGAATTGTAGTAGTATTTGCACTGTGCGTCAGGAATCTATTGACAGATTTCGAGAGTTTCTAAGAGAATATAGTAAAAAAAGTGTAAAACAAAAGATTAAGGTGCTTCAAAGTCTGGATCCATGCAGAGTGAGAGAGAATACTGGTTTGCAGGGTCATTCTCTTGCTTGTCTATCTAGAAAAGTGTGCAATAGTGTTTTCCATCATTTTAGGATGCTGGCTGTTCATCATACTGAAATGAGAAAGTTTGTGAGATGGTTGTATTTTGCCAAAAGTCCAGCAATAAAGTTAAATGAATTGAATAGGGCTCTGTTCCGAGGAACGGTATCAGATGTAGAGAAGGTTGTTGATGAAATTCAGTTTTGTTACTTTGGTCCTGAACAAAACAGTGCAGAGAAGGACACAGTAAATGAGGCAGAAGTGGAAGAGAATGTAGAACCCTCTGTAAGTAACACATTTAATGATCACATAACAAAATTTGCAATAGTCTCTAATGAAAGACCAAATGTTACTTGTATTTGTTGCCGCAGAACTCATTATAGAAAACAAACTAGGAATGTTGATCTCTACAGAAAGAGTGAAAATGAAGATAATTATAAGTGGATGGATTTTGCCACATATATATTTCTTGAAAATTGTTTTGAATTGGGTGAAGATCAGCGTATTTGTAAATACTGTTACAACAAGTTAGAGGAAAATAGAATGCCGACCAGAGCTGTACATAATAATTTAGAATTGGATGCTATTCCTGCTGAACTTTCTGAATTAAATACATATGAGTCTATACTCATTCAATGTGTTCATCCGTTCCAGACCATAGTACGTATGGAGCCCAAAACTGGTAAATTACCTCCTTCAGATTTACTGAGAGGTTTAAAAGGTAGAGTGGTGTATTTGCCCTTGGATTTGAAAAAAAATATGGAAACTATTGATGCGGATACTTTGGAAACTGAACCATTAATTATTCTGGTTAATGGTGTACCTACAAAGAATAAGAAGATTTGGCAGGAGCTGGTAGATGTGCGGAAAGTACAAAGAGCAAATTTGTATTTGAAAAAAAATAACAAATGGTATGAATCAATTTATATAGAAGAAGAAGAAGAAGAAGAAGATTTTCAAGAACACACAGAAACACCAACTGGACAAATTGAAAAAGTGGACAAGTCAAAGGAAGAAGAAATTTATGAACATTTTAGCATACATCCTCTCCATTCGAAAGAAGTTATGGGAGACAATATTGATCTCTTTCAGATGAAGAAAGCAAAAGGAAATCCCGTGAGTGTATGGGAGGAGAGCTTGGAAGCTCGATGTTTTCCCCAGCTGTTTCCTAAAGGAAAAGGAGGACGATACGATGAACGTCCAGAACAGATTCCAGCTTCAGAGTATCGGACTACAAGACTATATGCTGAAGATCCCAGATTTCGTCAAAGTATTCCTTATTTGTTCCATCTTTTATTTGAAAGCGACTTGTCTGCACTGTCTTATGCAGTAAATCACATTTTAAAAAGTGGAGTACATTTACAAAATGTGTCTGCTAAGGATTTTATGGAGAAAGTGCAGCACCGAGATGATCATTTGGAAACACAACTGATCAATCTGATGGCTTGTCAGCGTGGGACAAATGAATATTGGTACCGACGCCATGGTGAACTAAAATGCATGTTACGCAATTTAGGAACACCAACATGGTTCCTTACCCTAAGCTGTGCCGAGTACGCTTGGGATGATTTACTGGATTTTCTACGAGAGGCCAATTCAAACATTAAAAACATCGAATACAAGACAGCAGGAGAACTGTGCTCATTGGATCCGGTTAATGTTTGCAGATATTTCAATCATAGATTTGAGGCTATGATGTCCTTCATCTGCAATAAAAAAAATCCACCCCTTGGAGAAGTAGTGGATTTCTTTTGGAGAAAAGAGTACCAGGCAAGAGGTGCTCCTCATATTCATATGCTGCTGTGGATCAAGGATGCCCCAAAGTTTGGAACAGATACTGATGAAGCAGTGTTATCTTACATTGAAGAATATGCAACATGTGGTATACCAAAAAGCAAAGAAGAGAACAAGTTAAAGGAGCAAGTTCTACGTTTCCAAAGTCATCGGTGTGGAAAATACTGTCGACGGAAATACAAGAGCAAAGAAAAATACTACACTAAATGTCGATTTGGATTTCCTAGACCTGTTCTTTCAAATGGAAGAGTCAACAGTTTTATGTCAGCTGTGAGACATACTATCACAAGAAAATCACCTAAGAATACCTACAACCTTAAAAGAAAAGAAGAATCAAAAAATATAAATGACTACAACCCAGTCATTTTATCCATGTGGAACGCTAACATGGATATACAGTATGTAGCTGACAATTCCATTGCTGTTGCACGATATGTAACGTCTTACATTACGAAATCAGAAATAACAGAATTGAAGGAAATGTGGGAAGAGATTTCTCACGAGAAGACTGTCAGTAAGAAGCTGTACAGTTTCAGTTTGAAGATGTTATCGCATCGAGAAATTGGATCCTACGAATGTTCAGATAGGTTATCTTCTGCAAGTCTCTACTCGAAGTCAAGAAGAATAATTTGGGCAAGTTTAGGCCTTGCAGCAATGAGAAATCGGGTACTGAAATCTGTTGGAGAAATTGAATATTTGGCCGAGAATGACCCAGAAAGTACAGATATATTGAAAACAAACATGTTGGACACATATTATCCCAAGAGAAGTCATCATCTGGAGAACATGTGTCTCTATGAAGTGCTGCAGAACTACATTTATTCAAGGAAAGCTGCAGAAGACATCAACAGTGGAAAATATAAAGTTGTTGGTGAAGAAGGATGTTTGGTGAAGCAAACCAAAGGAAGTTTGATAAATCACCGGAAGCTGAGTTGCGACACAACCGACAAGAAAGAATTTTACTACTTGGCTCTTTTACAGTTGTTTAAACCATGGCGTACAGAGGATGAACTACTGGGAGAATTCCAGAGCTATGAAGATTCTTTTAATGCTTGCAAAGACAGCATACAATGCAGTACATTCTCAACTTATCTGCAAATGTTAAATGAAGAAATTGAACAGGAAACTACAATTGCAGCAGAAATAGCTAGAGACAGTTCTCAGGACAGCCAAAGTTCAGGAACATACAGTCAAGATCCCCTAGGACAACCAATCGTTGAAAATGAAGCATCAATAGCCATGAATGAAGTGGAAACGGCTATGAATCAAGCTCAAGAAGAATTTATAGACTTACAAAATTTGGAAAGACAACTGAATCAAGAGCAGCAACACATTTATGAAGAGATCAAAAACAAAATTGATCACGGATTTCTACATATAAAAAAAGAGTGCTCATGCACATCATTTCATCCAATCAGGATGTATGTAAGCGGACAAGCTGGCACTGGAAAAAGTTTCCTAATTAAAGTAATCAGAAGCTACCTAAAGCAAAAAACTGATTCTACTTTGTCTTGTGTGGTTACTGCTCCAACTGGGTTAGCAGCATATAACATAAAAGGAATCACCTTACATCGTTTGCTAATGTTACCAGTGGAGCATGAGAACAAAATACAATTCAACAAGCTAACTGGAGAAGCATCCTTGGAAGTTTCAAGAGTATTGAAGAAGATGCAAGTTCTCATTATTGATGAGGTGAGCATGGTATCAAACTTAATGCTTGCCTTTGTGCATTTAAGAATGCAGCAAATTTTGAAGACAGACTATGACGTGTTATTTGGTGGAAAACACGTCATAGTTTTTGGGGATCTTTTGCAACTTACTCCAGTTAAAGGACAACCAGTGTTTAATACTGTGACACATGAAGACACGAAGAAGTCATTGGGAAGCATTGGAAATACAAATATTTGGTCCTTCTTTGAGTACAAGGAACTTACAACTAATATGAGGCAAGCAAACGATGAAGAATATGGAAGTATTCTGAAAGATATCAGAATTGGACTACTCACAGAAGTTGGGAAAAAAGCATTACAGAGTCGGCTGCTACATAATTTATTTCCAAAGGAAGAAATAGTTGCAGAGAAAATATACAAGAATATTGCAGAAAACAAAAGTGTCATCTGCTTAATGCCAACTCTACGTGAATGCTCAATATTTAATGAGGAGCTTTTGAAATTGGAAAAGGAAGAGATCAGGAAATTGGAAGCAGTGGACAAAATTGAGGATGGAAGAATTACTGTCACAGTAACAGGCAAACTGAAAAATAAATTGGACTCACTAGAGAAGAACATCTCCAAAACAGCAGGATTAGAAAAAAATCTATATGTTTGCATGAACTGTAGAGTATTTTTAAGGAGAAATTTGGATGTTGAGAAAGGCTTAGTGAATGGAGCGATGGGAAGAGTTGTGGGTTTTATTAATTATCAGAAAAAAGAAGGAATTGAATGTTTACAGATAAAATTTGATCAGATAGATGAAGTTAAAGATATTTGTCGTTGTACAGTTCGTTTTATGCTTGTGAAAGACTTATATGTACGTAGGAAGCAGTTTCCGTTTTCTCTAGCATATGCTGTAACTATCCACAAGTCTCAAGGATTGACTGTAGATTGTGCATTGGTGAACATTGGTTCAACTGTGCTCAAAGAAGGTATGGCATATGTAGCTTTGTCACGAGTCAAAACATTATCAGGTTTATTCATGATAGACTTTGATGACTCAAAAGTTAGTGCTGATACAAACTGTGTAAAGGAGTATAATAGATTAAGAAGAAGCTATGCTCCTCATTTAGGTCAGTATCCTGTGTTGGAGAAACGTGTAGTTTCTCGTAAAAGGAGAAATGAGAATATCTGTAATGAAGATATAGAGAAGAGGAAAAAAAAGAGGAGTGATGTAATTGCAAGCAAAAAGAAAAAGGACAATGAAGAACAGGTTGTAGGATGTCATTTTGAAAATAGCTCTGGTGTCAACTGCTACGCTAATGTAGTGCTGAATGTTGCATTTTATCTGGAAAGTTTGCAAGAGCAGATAATAGTAAATCATGGAAAAAGATTCTGTTCAGAGCTGAGTCTCCTTTTTCAAAAGCTGAGTAAAGATAAAACTCAAATAGAAAGTGCTACTGATATTAGAAAACTTTTAGATGTATGTTCAGGACGAACACAGTTTTCTCAAAATGAACAGCAAGATGCACACGAATTTTTGATGTATTTTCTTCAGGTAGTGGAAGAAGAAGGAGTTCCCATTGACATTTTTTTTGGTCTCTCTTATAAATGGGAACATAGTTGTGATAATTGTTATAATATATGTGGCTCTATTGTTGATAATGAAAGGTTTATTTATTTGACATTGCCAGAGAGTAAAACAGTCACTTTTGCAAAATTAGTTAAAGATGCTAATCATAGCATGAAATGTGGTGAGTGTAATTCTGACATGTTTTCAACATTAATTTTAAGGGAATACGGACAGTATGTAATTTTAATGATGCAACGATGTAGAGCTGATGGTTCAAAATTGGATACTTTAATAAAGAAGTTTACAGGACAGCAATTATCAATTTCAGGAAAAACTTTTGTAACTGTTGCAATAATTTTCCATGATGGACCTACTGTTACTTCTGGACATTACACAGTTTATCTAAAATGTGAAAAAGGCTGGACACTGTGTAATGATTCCCAATTGATTTTCAAACAACGTTTGCCTTTTGATTTAGCAAATTCCTATCTAATCTTCCTGAAACCTAAATTTTAGAGAGACTTGGCAAGATCTGGACAAAATAATTTTACCATTTTACTGGATTACCATTGCAATTTTGTAGAAAAAATATTTTTAAAA
Source organism: Triturus cristatus (assembly GCF_964204655.1). Classification (NCBI taxonomy): domain Eukaryota; kingdom Metazoa; phylum Chordata; class Amphibia; order Caudata; family Salamandridae; genus Triturus; species Triturus cristatus. The sequence continues at coordinate 904,495,154 of NC_140593.1, forward strand.
TTATCATTTGGCCTAAAGGAAAGATAACCAATTGTAATGTGGACTTTTTTAATTTTTAATGCAATTTTGAAAAACCAATAATTTATAGATAATCGGTAACTTCTGCACATTTTAAATTTTGGAATGCTATTGGACTGCCATTGGAAATTTTTTCAAAAATGATTTAAAAAATTACTATTTGGCCATGTGGAAAAGTAAGCAATTCTATTGTGGACTAAATAAATTATTCAAAAAATTTTCGTGAACCAAAATGTTACAGAGAATCGGTGAGATCTGGACAGATTAAACTTTAGAATTTTAATGGATTTCCCTTGGAAATTTATTCCAAAAAAAAAAAAAAAAATACTATTTGGCCTAAAGGAAATGAAATCAGATGTATTTTGGAGTTATTTGAGATATAATATTGTGATTATACTTCTGAAACAAACATATCAGACGGTATTTTAAAGAAATAAGTATTGTTTTTAGATGATATTTTTTTAGAATAATATGCATTTCTGTAATGATAAGTTTAAGTGAGAAGAGATTCTGGGCTTTTTTAATACAATCTTTGAGATTGTTATTTTTTTTTGCCCGCTGTAAAATGATGAATGCAATTGCTTTCACAATTTATAGTGAAATGCAATATATTCTGAAAACAGCAAAAATAAGGCAAAAATATTTTTTTGAAAAAAATGTAAATATGTATACTGTATTATAAATTGTTTAAAAAATATTAATACTTTTTTCTTTTTTTTCAGATCGATATAGAAAATTTTCGAAAACTACAACCATTTTTAAAACTATTTTTTAAAAAAACAAATGAATAAATATTTTTTTGAGTGAGTATGGTAAGTCAATAATAATAATTGTAGTCTCTCAAGGACCTTGTAATGTGATAATTGATTTTTAGTGTTTTTTTTAAAAAATAAAAAAAAGGTACGCGCACCGTACGCGTACGGTAAAAAAAAAAAAAAAAAGGTTTTAAAAAACATATGTAAAAAAAAGATGAAAGATAAGGTTGGCTCTTAAAAGAACCGTTGTGTTCATGCAGGGACAGAGGAAAGGAAGCATGGGAAAATCATTCAAAGCTACAAATGTGCTGATCTATTTTGTTGTTCACTAGGGAAACACTGGTCTCCCTATGACAAATTAGACCTTTACAAAATGTGCAATGAATATCAACCTTCCGAAATCGAAGGTTCATTTCCAGAGGGCCAGCAAAAGGAGATTCTCCCCCCACAGATGAAGGGCTCACCTGACCTGCAGAAGAAGGAGTCAGCCCTGCAGATGATGGTCCAGGCTGAGCTGCTGTGGATGTACTGGCTCGTCTTTCTGAAGAGTTACCTCCAAAAAGATGACCATGTGTCCTTCTGTGTACATCCTGGAGGTGTCTCTTCATGGTGTGATTCCCAAAGGAATACTTCCTGTTAGGATTACCTCTAGAAAGTACACGCTTACACAGCTTGCAAGTAACTAAGGGTGCATTCACCTTTTGCTGGCCTTCTGGAAAAGTAAAATAATCCCAAACATAAGAAGGCTTTTGTTTCCTCGATCTCTGCCTCAAGACAGTGCTGCTGGTGCTAGCCTCACTCTCAGAAGAGCTCTGCTGTTCTGCCATCGTATCCCAAAGACAAACCAGCTCCTTCTCCCAAGGGATCACAAGCAGAAATGAGGGGAATGGGTGTGGTGTAGGAGAGTTCTAGAACTGAAAGTAGTTTCAACCAATCAAAAGTTGTGTTTCAAGATCACATGACCTACCGTACGCTTACGGTACGCTTACAGTACGCTTACGGCAAAAAGTACGCGTGCGCGTAAAAAAGACACGCGCTTGCGCGCATGCGCATAACAGTCACTCCCCGGCACTTCCGCGTAACGTGCGCGTGTGGCGTAAGCGCGCACGCGTCCCACGCGCAGTACGCGCGGCTACGCAAAGTGCGTAACTATACGCAAGCAGCGTAGATAGATTACGGACGTTGCGTAAACCGTACGCTTACCGTGAGCTTACGGTACGCGTACTATAAAAAAAAAAAAAAAAAAAATCTGGTAATAAATTTTACATGTTTATTTTAAAAAATATATTAAAAAAAAATATTTAAGGATTTTAAAAATTTAAGCATAGTCTTTATAAAATGAAAGAAAATTAAATTAAAAATATGTTAGAAAAAAATGAAGAATAAAAAAAAAAATTAGCATTTAAAAAACCTTGCAAATTCACTGAAAAAACCATGGGTTACACACACGTTATAGTTAGGAATTAGCATTTAAAAAACCTTGCAAATTCACTGAAAAAACCATGGGTTTCACACACGTTATAGTTAGGAATTAGCATTTAAAAAACCTTAGAAATTCACTGAAAAAACCATAGGTTTCACACACGTTATAGTTAGGAATTAGCATTTAAAAAACCTTAGAAATTCAGTGAAAAAACCATAGGTTTCACACATGTTATAGTTAGCTGGACATTTTACTCGTAAAAAACCAATGAAATTGCCCCGTTATAGTTAGTTCAGCTAACTATAACTCACGCGCCCGCAATGCACTGCTGATGACGTCACATATTACATCACTCATGACATGGTCAGTGACATCACTCATGACATCACTGATGACATCTCAAATGACATCACTGATGACATCACTGATGACATCATCCTTGTGATAGAGTGGCAGACCTCCTCTCACCTTAATATAAGCTTTGATACACACATTCAAAAATAGAGACTAAAATTTTCAAAACAATGGACATACCAATACCAGTTACAACAACCTCTTCAGTAATTCTAAGATCCACATACACATCCACTCATTCACCAACAGTCCTATACAGTCACTCATACATGTACTCACTCATCATATGTACTCATACACCTATACATCCTGTTACATAATGCCACTCATCCATAGAGTTACTCACACACATAGTCACTCATGCTAATAAAGAATCAAACATACATTCACCTGCATATACAGTTATACACACACCACCACACTTACTTCTACGGAAACTTACACATACTTAGTCTTTTAAACAATCACTTATAGAAACACATACTTATTCATACAGGAACTCTTTCAATCTCTCCCTCTCACATATACTCACATATATACACCAATAGTCACATATACTAGTTTAAAACATATGTAGTTACTCCTGAAGACACTATTGGGACAGTCATTCACTCACTAACACACCCATACACACACTCATCCACCCATACAGTCCTGCACACATGCTGTCTTCAACACATACAAACAGTGAGTCACTCATTCATGCACCTATGCACTACGTAATACCCCCCACCGAACCATACAGACACTCAGACTGATACTCAAAAAAACAACTACTAACCTATATAGACACCCATGTAGCTACTCACCAACCCATGCAGCCACTTATACACAAAGTGAGAGATACACTTAATCAGTCAGTTACACAATCAATTTTTTAAAAACAAATCATCCATTTAGACACTTATATACCCATTTATTCTTCCATCGACCTTGAGATATACATATATAAAACATATTTAATTTTCAGAAAAACACACATTCACTGGATGATGTCATCAGTGAGGTCATCAGTGATGTCATTTGAGATGTCATCAGTGATGTCATGAGTGATGTCACTGACCATGTCATGAGTGATGTAATATGTGACGTCATCAGCAGTGCATTGCGGGCGCGTGAGTTATAGTTAGCTGAACTAACTATAACGGGGCAATTTCATTGGTTTTTTACGAGTAAAATGTCCAGCTAACTATAACATGTGTGAAACCTATGGTTTTTTCACTGAATATATATATATATATATATATATATATATATATATATTACCTACTGGCGGTCGCCAGTAGGTAGTTATAGTTAGGACCCCTTTTCCATAGGAAAACCTCAACATTCTATTTTGAATAACTTTGGCGCCGGTCGATGAATCCTCGCGAATTTCTCAAAATAGGTGGGGCGCTACGCTCCGCTCCTACCCTGAAAGTCTCGGGGGGATTCGTCAAGCGGGGGCTGAGATAAAAGGGGGGTCCCAAAACGCGTTTTTCCCATGCATTTTTCCATAGGACCTTTAGAACGAGCTACAGCCCGAACGGCTGAACAGAATTACTAGAAATTTGGCAGAGAGGTAGTCCCTAGGTCAAGGAAGTGCCTTTTGTAGGTTTGGTGTAAATCTGTTCAGTAGATTCTGAGAAAATAGCCTTTAAATCAATATATATATCTGAGCCCGCTTACGGTACGCTTACCGTACGCTTACCGTAAGCGTACGGTGGCGTGCGCGAGCGCGATTCTGATTGGCTCTTAGATCTTAGTAAACATTAGAATCGGCCGAAACCAGGAAGCGGCGGCCGCCATTTTGTCTCTCGCACTGAGTGTTGTTTATCAAACAAGATGGCCAAAAACATGTTACGGGGCTGTTTTGACAACTCCCTCCCACATAGTCATGTTGAGGGAGTCCCCAAACATCCCCCAAGAGCAAAAACGGTTTTATTTTTTTTTCGGCAATTTCGCCGAGTACGCTTACCGTACGCTTACCGTAAGCGTACGGTAAAAAAAAAAAAAAAAAAAACACTATCCACACTTACCCCACCCCCTGTGCTTTTGGTGGCCGTAGGCCACCAAATGTACAGGGCTTATTAATAGGTAAAAAAAACTAAATTTTGGCAACATGAAATTATAAAATCGAAATAAAAAAAACACTATCCACATTGACCCCACCCCCTGTGCTTTTGGTGGCCGAAGGCCACCAAATGTACAGGGCTTATTAAAGTTGATAAAAACCGTGCACGGAACGAACTGCGTTAAGTGGGCGCGCACGCCTCGAATGGCGTAAAGTAACTTAGCATTTAAAAAAACGTACAAATTCACTGAAAAAACCATAGGTTTCACACACGTTATAGTTAGGAATTAGCATTTAAAAAACCTTGCAAATTCACTGAAAAAACCATAGGTTTCACACATGTTATAGTTAGCGGAAATTTTACTGATAACAAACCAATGAAATTGCCCCGTTATAGTTAGTGCTGGCAACTATAACTCACGCGACCGCAATCTTCTGCTGATGACATATGTGTCTTTATGAAAAAAAAATATTTGTAATATATGTATAGCTAAAAATGTATGGAAGAAGACATGGGCAAATAAGTGTCTAAATACAGTATTAGCATCAGCAGAGGATTGCGGTCACGTGAGTTATAGTTGCCAGCACTAACTATAACGGGGCAATTTCACTGGTTTGTTATCAGTAAAATTTCCGCTAACTATAACATGTGTGAAACCTATGGTTTTTTCAGTGAATATATATATATATATATATATATATATATATATATATATATTCACTGAAAAAACCATGGGTTTCACACACGTTATAGTTAGGAATTAGCATTTAAAAAACCTTAGAAATTCAATGAAAAAACCAAAGGTTTCACACATGTTATAGTTAGCTGGACATTTCACTCGTAAAAAACCAATGAAATTCCCCCGTTATAGTTAGTTCAGCTAACTATAACTCGCGCGCCCGCAATGCACTACTGATGACGTCACATATTACATCACTCATGACATGGTCACTGACATCACTCATGACATCACTGATGACATCTCAAATGACATCACTCATGACATCACTGATGACATCATCCTTGTGACAGAGTGGCAGACCTCCTCTTCCCCTAATATAACCTTTGATACACACATTCAAAAATAGAGACTAAAAATTTCAAAACAATGGACATACCAATGCCAGTTACAACAACCTCTTCAGTAATTCTAAGATCCACATACACATCCACTCATTCACCAACAGTCCTATACAGTCACTCATACATGTACTCACTCATCATATGTACTCATACACCTATACATCCTGTTACACAATGCCACTCATCCATAGAGTTACTCACATACATTGTCACTGATGCTAATAAAGAATCAAACATACATTTACTTGCATATACAGTTATACACACACCACCACACTTACTTCTACAGAAACTTACACATACTTAGTCTTTTAAACAATCACTTATAGAAACACATACTTATTCATACAGGAACTCTTTCAATCTCTCACTCTCACATATACTCACTTATATACACCAATAGTCACATATACTAGTTTAATAGATATGTATTTACTCATAAAGACACTATTGAGACAGTCATTCACTCACTAACACACCCATACACACACTCATCCACCCATACAGTCCTGCACACATGCTGTCTTCAACACATACAAATAGAGAATCACTCATTCATGCACCTATGCACTACGTAATACCCCCACCGAACCATACAGACACTCAGACTGATACTCAAAAAAACAACTAATAACCTATATAGACACCCATGAAGCTAATCACCAACCCATGCAGCCACTTATACACAAAGTGAGAGACTGATACAGATATTTTCATATTTAAACATTACTCAGTAAGCCATGTATTCACTATGATACACTTAATCAGTCAGTTACACAATACATTTTTCAAAAACAAAGCATCCATTTAGACACTTATATACCCATTTATTCTTCCATTGACCTTGAGATATATATATATTAAACTTTTTTAATTTTCAGAAAAACACACATTCACTGGATGATGGCATCAGTGATGTCATCAGTGATGTCATTTGAGATGTCATCAGTGATGTCATGAGTGATGTCAGTGACCATGTCATGAGTGATGTAATATGTGACGTCATCAGTAGTGCATTGCGGGCGTGCGAGTTATAGTTAGCTGAACTAACTATAACGGGGGAATTTCATTGGTTTTTTACGAGTGAAATGTCCAGCTAACTATAACATGTGTGAAACCTTTGGTTTTTTCATTGAATTTCTAAGGTTTTTTAAATGCTAATTCCTAACTATAACGTGTGTGAAACCCATGGTTTTTTCAGTGAATATATATATATATATATATATATATATATTCACTGAAAAAACCAAAGGTTTCAGGGGCGTTATACTTCGGAATTGGCATTTGAAAAACCTTAGAAATTAATTGAAAAAACCATAGGTTTCAGGGGTGTTATAGTTAGCTGGACATTTCCCTCGTACAAAACCCTAGAAATTCCCCTGTTATAGTTAGTTCAGCTAACTATAACTCGCGCCCCCGCAATGCACTGCCGATGACGTCACATATTACATCACTCATGACATGGTAATTGACATCACTGACTAGCGAATTGAAAATGTGAAAGACAAGTGTATAGTATGTTAGAAGACTGCATGCATACTGCATAGACATTTGAAACAATCTATGTGATAATGTATGGTTCACAACATGAGGACTTGGAAACTGACTAAATCATCAGACTACTACTAGGTTAGTGCCTGGGTAAAACTTTAAATTTTCAGTTCTGGCACAGTGAATAGAATAGTACATGGTACTGCACTTTAGTGTCAAACCCTGACTCATTTTATCAATGCATAAGCAAAGAATAGCTTCTAAAGCTACTAAAACTTGACAACATGACCGATTTTAAAACAGTTATCTGTCATCAAATACACTATGTTACCAAATGCTTCTCCCACAATCCTTACCCAAATGTACAGAGACTCACAGTGTGATTTTAGACAAGCAACACTATCCCTAGCAGTTTATCAAAACTCATTCACTAGTCTAGAAGAGTTAATGGTACTGCACACAATCTACATATTTCAGGACTGCACTTTTCTGTCAAAGCCTGACTCATTTAATCAAAGCATAAGCCATAACTGTCTTCTAATGCTACTAAAACTTCACAACATGACAGGTTAAAGCAGTTATCTGTCAGCAAATACACGATGTTACCAAATGCTTCTCTCACAGTGGTTCCCAAATACACACAGACTCACAGTGTGATTCTAGACAAGCACCACTATCCCTAGGAGTTTACCAAAACTCATTCACTACAGTGCAAGTGGTAAGGGAACTGCACACAACCTACATATTTCAGTACTGCACTTTAGTGTCAAAGCAACAATCATTTTATCAATGCATAACTAAAGACTGGCTTCTAATGCTACTAAAACTTGACAACATGACAGGTTTTAAAAGAGTTATCTGCTAAAAAATACACGATATTACCAAATGCTTCTCTCACAGTGGTTCCCAAATGCACACAGACTCACAGTGTGATTCTAGACAACAACCACTATACCTAGGACTTTACCAAAATTCATTCACTACTGTGGAACTGATAAGGGAACTGCACACAATCTACATATTTCAGGACTGCAGTTTTCTGTCAAAGCCTGACTCATTTAATAAAAGCATAAGCAAAAACTGGCTTCTAATTCTACTAAAACTTGACAACATGACAGGTTTTAAAAACGTTATCTGTCAGAAAATACACGATGTTACCAAATGCTTCTCTCACAGTGATCCCAAATACACACTAACTCACAGTGTGATTCTAGACAAGCATCACTATCCCTAGGAGTTTACCAAAACTCATTCACTACAGTGCAAGTGGTAAGGGAACTGCACAAAATCTACATATTCCAGGACTGCACTTTTGTGTCAAAGCCTGACTCATTTAATAAAAGCATAAGCACAAAACTGCCTTCTAATGCAACTAAAACTTGACAACAAGACAGGTTTTAAAACATTTATCTGTCAGTAAATGCACAATGTTACCAAATGCTTCTCTCACAGTGGTTCCCAAATGCACACGTACTCACTGTGTGATTCTAGACAAACAATACTATCCCTTGCACTATACCAAAACACATTTCTTCATCGAGAAGAAGTACTACATTTTAATATAGAAACATAACATAACTCATTTCACAATTCATAAACAATGACTGATTTCTAATTCTACCAAAATATAAAAACTGCACAGTTATCTGTCTGCAAACACATGAAAAACACAAATGCTTATCACAGAATGGTTTCTACATGCACACACACTGTCAATAAGATGGTAGAGAAAAAAAAAGTACTCCCTACACTTTAGCAGGAGAAAAACATTAGTCTGATTAAAATCAAAATAGTCTACATACATCCCCTCACAATTAAATAACTCCTCTTTCAAGTTGTTTTGTAGATTAAGAAGTATATCAGTCACTCACCATATTTTCTTTTACAGAATCTCTGCACTGTGCACCACTCAGCAAAAACAAAGACTGGAAAAGTTTCCCTTTCATTTTCCACACATATACATGTAAACATCAAATCACAATCCTTCACACATAAACTCAAAAGCAAACACACATTTCTATTGGTTAAACATTTCAACCCTTTCCAACTGAAATACATTTCAACCCTTCCCCCAATCTGCCTTCTGCCTGTTACCATAGAAACAGGTCATGGAACACTGCACTGAGCACACAGGTCAGAAGTTCAGCACACAATGTTGCTAAACAAGAGAGGAAGTGTGCTTCACTTTTCAACATATCAGCTTATCATATATAATGTTCCTTACAATCTGTTTTTGTTAACCAATTAGAATCATACCTTTAAAAAACAGAAATATACACCCTACCTTTCAGTGTACAAAGTAGTCATACAACCAATGATTTCTTGTCTTTTAAAAAAAAAAAAATTCTGTGGATCCGCGCACCCAATGCGATAGGATGCACGCATAGATATTTATGCACTTTTAACTCTAATTTTCTCAGGAACTACTGAACGGATTCACACCATTTATGCAAAAGGCACGAGTCTGAACTGAGGACTACCTCTTTGCCAAATTTTGTGTCATTCCGTTCAGCGGTTCGGGCTGTAGCTGTGACAACAGATCCTATGGGAAATTGCATGGGGAAAACGCGTTTTGGGACCCCCCTTTTTTCTCGGCCCCCGCTTGATGAATCACCACAAAACTATCAGGGTAGGAGCAGAGCGGAGCTGGCCAAAAGTTTGGAAAATTTCGCGAGGATTCATCAACCGGCGCCAGGCTCATTGGGAATAGAATGTTGCGGATTTCCTATGGAAAATAGGTCCTAACTATAACTATCTACTGGCGACCGCCAGTAGATAATATATATCTTTTAATTGTTGGTGCAAGTTGTGGGTTTATAGGGGTACTGGGTAGAAAGTAAATTCTAAATAATTCATAATTAGTTGTTAATTAATATTTAATTCATAATTATGAGGGGGATGGGTGCACACTGCCTCACACTCCAGCACTCAGTTTGCCCTGATGCATCATAATAAATGCAGTGCATGATAACACTTTCTTTGGTGTCAGGCTTTAGTTTTTCACCCTTGTTGGTGCAGCCAGTGCTGTGTATCTCTAGACACGTGTTTCAGGATAATTGTCCTTCTTCAGTAGAGAGCAACACTTTTTTTGGGGGGTACTGGAGATGCTGCCCAAAGTCTCCTCAGGTCTCAGTACCACTCACTGGGCGCAGGTGCATCAACCAGAGCTCGTTAGCTCAAGGGAGTCTTTTCAAATAGGAGGGGGGTGGGTGCACACTGCCTCACACACCAGCACTCAGTTTGACCCGATGCATCATAATAAATGCAGTGCATGATAACACTTCCTTTGGTGTCAGGCTTTAGTTTTTCACCCTTGTTGGTGCAGCCAGTGCTGTTTAGCTCTAGACACGTGTTTCAGGATAATTGTCCTTCATAATTGTGTTAATTGTGCCATTAATATTTTTCCCGTACATTTTAGGTGTGGGTTTTGTAGGGGTATATGGTGGGAAGTAAATTCATTGTACTTGAGTTATAATTAATTTTTTTATTGATATTTATTGATTTGATAATTATGTTAATTGTGTAATTCGTTTTCTGTTAAGTTACATTTTAGGAGTGCATTGTGTGTTTTGCGGGGTATATTTTGGGAAGTAAGTTAATCATAATTAAGTTATAATTATATAGGTTATGCGTATTACTCGTCTCCACATTGTTTATATTCAAGAATAGACATGGCGTGGTTTTCAGATGGGATTCTTGCAACAGCTGACATAGCGATATGCCCACGTATCACCTCAGACCACAATCCTCTTATGGTAACATTTCAGGTTATAGCAGGAGAAAAGCTACACAGACCATTTACTTTTCCAAAATACTTGTTTACGGATGAGACATATATAGAAACTACTAGGAAGCAGCTTGAAGTATTTTTTCAGGAAAATATAGGCTCAGCTACTCCTGTTATAATATGGGATACATGGAAAGCAGTTATTCGAGGAATGACCTTGCAGTATATACTAAAGCAAAATAGGAAAAGGCAAGACATAATAGAGGAAGGTATTTTAGCTATAGGACAGGCTGAACTAGAGCATATGAATTCAGTCCGGCTGGGATCATCTAACCAGGATGAAATATTATTTGACTTAATTGATCTGAGTGTGGCTGCCAAAAAGGTATTCAGGGAAAGAATTGTTGCAAGATTTAATAAGTATCGCACCTCACAATACGAATTTGGTGAACATATGGGAAAAGTCCTTACTTATAAGGTAGCTGACGATCGGGCCAAAACTCATATTAAAGAAATAAAGGCGGCAAATGGTACAGTGTACACAGAACCAAAAGAGATTTTAAATCAATTTTTTGTTTACTATAAAAAATTATACACCTCTGATATTTTAACAAACTAAGAAGATATACAACAATATTTGCAAAACATAAAATTACCAAAGTTAAAAGAAGAAGATATTATTACAATAGGAAGTGATATTAGTAAAGAGGAAATACTTTTAGCAATAGCTGCACTCCCTTCGGGAAAGGCTACGGGGGAAGATTCTTTATCTCTGGAGTTCTAGAAATTATTTAAAGAACAGCTAATTGAACCATTTAGAGGGGTCATACAATATATTGGAAACCATGGCATAGTGCCTGATTCCTGGAATTTGACACGCATAGTGTTCTTTTTAAAGAAAAGTAAGCCTCCTCAGGAGTGTGGCTCGTGTAGGCCTATTTTGCTTATTAATTCAGATGCAAAATATTTGCAAAAATTCTTGCTACCCGGCTGGCACCAGCTATGTCAGACCTTGTCTCGGTCCATCAACATGGTTTTATTCAAGGAAGGGAGATCACGGCTCATATAAATACTGCTATTTCTGCCTTCGATTTTGCTGAAAAAAATGATATCACATTAGGTATGTTGCTCTTAGGTGCAGAAAAAGCGTTCGATAGGGTAAATTGGAAGTTTTTATGGGCTGTACTGGCAAAAATGGGGATAAAGAACATTTTTAAACAGTGGATCCAGGCCTTATATGATAAACCGCAGGCAAAATGAATGTACTCAGGGATACAATCAGATATTTTTTAAATTTTTCGTGGCACGCGACAAGGCTGTCCGCTTTCTCCCCTTTTATTTGCCCTTTATATCGAACCATTTATTTTTGGCGTTAGTCTAATCTCCAAATCATACCATTACGACAGGGTGCAAGTTCATTAAAAGTTATCGCTTACGCGGACGATACAGCGGTCTTTACAAAAGAACCAATAAGAGCAATGGAGGAAATTGAAAATGAAGCAGTTAGGTTTGGCGCAATAGCTGGTTATAATCTTAATACTCATAAAACTCAAACACTTTTAAACTGTACACCTAGGGAATCTATACATGGTGTGTGTGCTGTTGCTACATATTTGGGGGTCACATTACCCTCACAGATAAACAAGATAGTTTACTTGAATTATGAGTCTTTGATAAAGGATACAGCCATTTTGTTGAAAAAATGGCATAAACATCCTATTGGCATTATAGGCCGGGCTAATATTATCAAAATGAAAATACTCCCAACATTTTTGTATCTCTTTAGGTCCATTCCTCTGCGGGTCCCTAATAGTTTTTAAAAAAGATTAGATGGTCTCTTTAGTAGCTTTATCTGGGGCTACAAGAGGGCACGGAGAGCAATTGAGTTACTTAAATGCCCCTTTGATCAGGATGGAATAGATTTCCCAGATTTCAAGATGTATTTTTGGGCTGATTCTGCGTGTTGTTTTTCAAAGTTTATTAATTCCTTCATGTACTACCTTTTTTCACCAACTACTGCTGGCAGAAAATAGCTCGATGTATTTGTATAAAATCAATGATCCAAATTATTTTAAGCGTGTTAAATTTAAGACCCTACGGGATACTACGTTTATCTGGAAGACTATCTCAACTAGAAGTGACTTATCATGCTATCATGATAAACTCCCTTTGTGGGGTAATCCAATTTTCCCTGAGATTTTTTGAGATATTACAAGTAAACAACGGGCTAATTTTGGTATTTTAACACTTGGGGACTTGTATGATTATGGTGGTTTTGTCTCTTTTGAGAATTTGCAATTTCTGTTTAAGTTACCGGGGCATATGTTTTTTAAATATTTGCAAATTAAGAATTACCTCTTGACACATCTAAAACTGATGAGTATAACTAAATCAGAGATATGGGATCATTTCTATCAGGATAAAGTTAAATCTATGGTTAGTCATATGTATAAATTTTTTATTAGTTATAGAAAAGGTGATGGCAATAAATTAGCCGAAAAGTGGAGTTTAATATTGGGAGAGGAGGTCACGGCAAACAATATAGGACATAGTCTATATGCAACTAATGTACAAATTCAACAGCTTCGTACTGTTTGTATCCTTTATTATGCACCCGAGAAAATAGCCAAGTGGGCTGTTATAGGATCTGATAGTACGCGAGTAAAATGCCCCAGATGTGATCTTTATGCAGCAAATATTACACATATGTTTGTAACGTGTTCTAAACTTGATAACTTTTGGCAACAGGTGGGCCAGATGTGCTCTCAAAAGCTGGGGGTAGATTTTTCCCCTACTGTTAGAGATATTATGTTGGGTCCTGAAAATCTTAATTTTAGACAGAACCGGTTACTTTTGATTTTATTGGTAATAGCTAGATTGGTGATTGCTCAAGTTTGGATCAGTCCGTGCCCTCCACTTATAAGTGATTGGTGGATGTTGATAAAGGAAATATACTCAATGGAATATGCTTTGGCAAATGTAAGGGGTATTCAAGCTTTGATTAAATTAAAATCTATATGGGGGCTTATATTCTAATGTATAGATACATGAACTGGGATTGATGGTATTGGAGAACTAATTGTCCTTTTTTTTGTGTGATTAATGAATTGACTCATTGTTCAGTCTTTATTCTATAAGGGAAATATGCAATTCTCCCTGCTGTTTGTTATTTATGCTGACTTGTTGATGAATAAAAATATTTTTTTTAAAAAAGATTTATTGATTTGGTAATTATGTTAATTGTGTAATTCGTTTTCTGTTAAGTTAAATTTTAGGAGTGCATTGTGTGTTTTGCGGGGTATATTGTGGGAAGTAAGTTAATCATAATTAAGTTATAATTAATTTTTACTAAATAATAATTCATTTTTGGATGAATATTTATGTTTATAGTGTAAATAATTTGTTTTTTAAAGTTAAGTTTTAGGTGTAGGTTAAGAGTTTTGTAGGGGTATAGGGTGGAAAGGTAGTAAAATAAAAGCATTTAATAAATATTATTTTGTTAAATAACTTTAAAAAAACCCTTTAGTTAAATTCCTTTATTATTTTAATTATAAAAATAACTGTAGTTTATTAATGATATGTGTTTAACATTGGCAAATGTATTTATGTATTTTTGTTGTTGTTTACTTTATTTTTGCAATTATATTATTGTGTTGAAGAGAATTTGTTTCAAATGTTGCACTGATAGGAGTCGGAAAAGTACATTTTATCCCTCCACAATTCAACATTTTCCCTACTGTTACACTCATTGGATTGGGAATAGTACATTATACCCATCCTCAATCCAACACTTGCCCTACTGTTGCACTTAGTGGAGTTGGATTAGTAAATTTGACCGCTCCACAATCCAACACTTTCCCTACTGTTGCACAGAGTGGAGTGGGAATAGTACATTTTCCACCTCCACAATCCAGCACTTGCCCTACTGTTGCACTCCTTGGATCGGGAATAGTACATTTTACCCCTCCACAATTCAACACTTCCCCTACTGTTACACTGACTGGAGTGGGAATAATAAATTCTACACGTCCGCGATCCAACATTTTCTCTAGTGTTGCACTGACTGGAGTGAGAATAGTACATTTTACCCCTACACACCAACATTTTCCCATCTGCTGTATTGACTGGAATGGAAATAGTAAATTTGGTCTCTGAGTGATGCAACAGTTTTGCTACTGTTGCATTGTGTGATGTGTGAGTAGTAACTTTTATACATCCTTAATACAACAATTTGTTTACTTTTGTGTCAATTATAGTTTGAATAGTATATGTAATAAATGTACAAGTGTATAATATATTTTATGTTTTTACAATTTATATTTTGTTTTGCCAGTTTAAAATTATAATATTTATAATTAATGTTTTTGTGTAAAGTATTTTATAAAATTGTAAGAAATGTATGTTTACTTTTTTATTTTATTTAAATGGTTTGTTTGTAAAATATTGTATGTTATTGGTGGGTGTGTGTATATATATTTGTTAATAGTTATTTGTTATATTATTACATTATTCAAACAATTCTGAAATTATAATATACATTAAAATGATTAGTTTAATAATAGTTTTTTAACTAGATATATATAAATATATTTATAATATATATTTAACTTTAAAAAAAAGTTATTTGTTATATTTGAAATATATATTCAATCTAGTTCATTCTTATTAAATGAATGTTACTATTTAATATTTAGGGGCCAATTATGTCAGGTGGAGTTGCCTCCGACTGACATCATCGCGCAATCGGGACCTACCGACCTCTGGTCGGCGGTCCCGACCCCATAATTATAATGAAACTGCACATGGTGCAGTCGCATACTCCCATTTCCCTACGAGAGCTTGTGCTGCGCCCGTAATTCATCCGTAGCACAAGTTCCCATAGAGAAATGGGAGATTGTGTTAATCCCTGTACCGTGTGGTCGGAATGAACGGGGGCAGGGGAGCATCCCAGGTGTCCCCTTGGCCCTCAACCAGAGGCCGCAAGGAGAAGGAGACCCTGCTAGCCCCCAAACTCACTTTCCAACAGGCTTTCCGTGTCGGAAAGCCCGGCATGGAAAATCTGTTGGAAACCAAGCATCGTAATCCCAACGGTGGAAACAATGTCTATTGGGATTACAGGACGGTCTCAGACTGACTGATGGGCTCCTTGAGCCCATCAGAATCCAGCCAGAATGACCGGCTGGTTTCAATTCCGACTGCCTAAATTATAATTAGGTGGTCAGAGTTAAAACCATCAGGTCGGAGGCTTTCCGATCAACATCAAAATAGGCCCCTTCATGTTTAAATTTGTATATATTTAATACAACAATATTAATGACAACGTTTATTCTATAGAATGACATTATTTTTGACATCGATATTCTGGTCAGGATATTTTGGCATGGGGATATTTTCATAGGCAATATTTTGTCAGTGAAGCATTATTTGTGGCAAAGTTACCTTTTCTGCACAGTCACTGCAGATTTTTCGTCTTTCTTTGCATTCTATTTTTGCTGGTAATAAGGTCTCTGTGCACTGTGACACTACCATCTACTGCCCTAATGTGTGTGCTCTGCCCCTAAAATAAAACTGCAAAAGTGGCTTAATTCAACTGGTGCATTAACCTTTCCAGTAAGTGCATTTTAAGCTGGTGCAGAAATTGCACCAGTACAATGGCAGTTGTGAAATGATATGTGGACTTCAGTGTGTATCTGCACCATCCAGAGCTCTGGCTGGGCTGAAGTTTAAAAGCACTGCAGTGAAACATAGGGAAATGTTTATTTGCGATGTAGGAACACCTATCTTCACGTATTAGATACACCACTCAAAATGTGCCTTATAAGCTGGCTGACATATTACATATGAGGAATAGTATGCCATCAGAGTGATAAATTGTCAAGAATCTATTTTCACTGTGTAGGTGCGGCTACATTTGTCTGTAAAAAAAACATAGACATAAATACAATCATTATTTTCTATTTATGCCTGGGAAAATACTAAAAAGGTTATTCAAAGGTAGTTTGCACTTATTAAAAAAAACAAAATTTAATTTTTGAAAGTAGAGTTTTGATAACTTTACTGCCAATAACTTTAAGAATGTATACTTTGTGCTCCCTGAGATGCTGGTTTAAAATGTGGCCTCTCAGTCTCTGGCTTCAGACACTCATTACATATTCCTGGTTGGGAGTGAATGACCCTACTGCTCACAGGACCATTGCATGACTTCTTGGTCAAGGAAGGCAGGGTTGTTGATTGAGTGATACCAAATGGGTCTGTCAAGAACGGCATCCATTTATTCCAAGGGTAATACTTTGTTTTCTGGCTTTAATCCCAGCAAGAGGGAAAACAAGATGGACTCTAGCAGAGGGAAGAGTACCTAACCTAATCTGGGGAGTGGCTAAAGGAGGCTCAAGCTCCTACAGGTGGAGGATGGAAATGCAGATAGACTTCAACATGTCCTAAATGTCACTTTCTACTGGATCTTGCTGAAGCCCTGGCTATAGAGACATCTGGTGACTAGATGACTACCTTAAACACCTCTGGGCTATAGGAGGGACCAAGAGTAACGTTCCCAGCAGTTTAGAAAAGTGGAACTTTCTAATTGTTTTCACCTCTCAAGGACCGGAACCAGGTGTTGTGGCTTTCCCAGAGAGGGTGTGCTCTTGGTGGGGAAAACAACTAGGTTTGTCCTACTTGTAGATTTCTGTTGTACTGAAAACTTGTTCAGCTAGATACTGCAGTACAGGTATCTGGCCTTATGGAACCCTGCCCAGCAACAGTTTCCATCATAGTCCCTAGGATGGATTTTGAATACGAAAGAAGGGACTAACTCCAAAGGTTAATACTTAGAGCTGGGCAAGGTGGCAAATGTATCCTAACAGCCAGAGGATCTCATCAGCTACAACATTGACTTTTGCCCCGCTCATAACTTTCATACTAAAACTGTTGTCGTCACTGTGACGTATCTTGACAACATATAGTACTTTGAGGGAACTTTGCTTGCTTCAGCATTGCACCTTATCCAGCTGGAAAACTTTGCACTCCAAGAAATAGAGTACGTCCTTTGTAAATGTTTGTCTGGAAGGACCCCTTTTGTGTACATGACCACCACTCCCTCACTGATGGTCTGAAATTACACCTAGGTTTTGTTTAATTGTGAACTCCGATTTTACATTGGTGCTTTACTTTTTCTAGGCATGTTTTTCCTTAAAACTTAAAAAATGTATATCTCTAGGTCTTATTATCTGATACTGATCATTTTGTTGTCTTTTACCCGATTCGATTATTCCCTCTTTTTCTAACTTAGTTTAATATTTATTTTTTACTTTTAGCCATAGGAAATTGTATTTCTTAAGTTGGATGGGTACTCTTCTCAATAATACCCTTGTTTGACAGTAAGGACTCAGGGAAGTGGGGGGACAAACAATGCAGCAAGCGAGAGGGAAGAGACAGAATAAATCATACACTTCCAATCTAAGATCACCTCAAAAATGGCACTCTCTGCTGCATCTTCATTAATTTGGTTTTAAAAAGATCAGATTGCTATCACAAGAGTACCACCACAGGCTTTCAGCATTACATCTTTACTCTTTCACCATAACTGGTCCTATTGTTTGACAAGAAGGGTCCAACTGCATTCATCTGAGGAAAATACATACATTTTGTGCCGCACTCAGATGGACAGGTAACTTGAAGGATCATGCCATGCAGTGATTCAAGAGCTTTTTTTTTGCACCTCCAACAATATCCTGATCTGGGCACTGTTAATGAGGTCCAGAAGATATAGCATGTGCTCTCCCAGGACCTGAATGTCATCTTTGAATATAAGTCCCAGAAGATAATTCAATTTGTTTACAAATAACTATCTGGCTTGTATTTGAAATATCCAATTAAGTGTGTTTTGCCCCACAAATTTACTTGCTGTTCTAAATTTCAAAGTTTGCTTGAAAGTCGAACCCTTCATGTTTATTGTTCATACATCTGTGCAATGCAATCTTTCTGCATTTTCACCATCTAAAGTGGTTTATTAAACAGACCCCAAAATTTGGCCTGGGTTTTTGTACCCCACTACAACGAGATCGCCCGCTGAAGATAAATGTCCAGGAACTGAAAGGGGTCTTCAATTAGATCTAATTTTAAGAAAGGTAACATAAATCATCCTCACACGTATAAATTAATTTCTTTCATTGATGTTATAGCAAAATTATGTTCCAATGTTGTTGAGGAAGCCTTGGAGGATTAGGTATTAACTAATAAGCTAATTAAATTTGAGTAATCAGGGTTTTGTGATAGTTCTTACAATGGGCATTATACATTTGTTTTGATATGATTTCTTTTACAAAGGTATGTACAGGCACTATAGAAGTGTGGTTTGTGGATGTTAAATCTGCATTTTATATGATCTGAATTTAATATGGACTAAAATAGGCAAGAAAGGACTCCCGTCATTTTTATTTTTTAACAAAAATGACTTTTAATCAAGTACATTCTGAAATTTGGGTACAGATGCAAAAAGGGAACCACACTTTTAAATGTCTGACCTTGTTCAATCACACACTGTCAAACTTAGGCTGTGTCTAACGGTATCATGTATACCATTTGGTATTAATAAATGTGTAATGTAGTGGCACTCAATTTTTATGTATACATGTAACATGATCAGACACTACCTTATTTATAAATAACAAGACATTTTTAACTGGTCCTGGCTGCATGGCATCTAGAGACTTTATGCTAAAAAAATTCTCATTGTAGGAGTTTTTTGGTCATGGCCATGTAAGTTTTTTTCTGGTACAATTTCTAAAATTTGAAAACCCAATTATTAATCAATATGTCTTTGTTCAACGATATGGACAGCCACCATTGATTTCTTTTATTCTCCCTAAATATAACTTTTGTTCTGTGATGCATTTTTTTAATTTTCCTCTTTGTTTTGCCCAAGTAAAGTAAAGCACAGGGGCATTTCTTTTTTCTTTTTTTCTTTTTATTGGAGAGAGTATACATAGTACAACAATATTAAATATACATTTGTTCGCGAGCAAGTTTAAAAAACCAGAGAAAAAAAAAGTTCATTTTAGACATTTCATAAATATATATCTTACAACTTACATTTCTAATCAATGAATTTCATCCCCGACTAAACTTTGCCGTGTAATCCATTTCTTTACTGGTGCCCAGATTTCCCATCCTCTCCTGCAAGCGGCATGACCTTAACATTTATATAATGATTTCTCGAGATGATATATTGCCAATAAACGACCTAGCCAGGATTGGTATGCAGGTGGATCCGCATCCTTCCACTATGTTGCAATGAGAAGCCGGATTACAGCTATTGATATAAAAACAAATTTGTTCTTCCGACAGTCGTGTTGCGTCTTCTCATCACAGCCTAGCATCATTAATGTAGGCGTAATATTGATTCTGTTGCCTGTTACTGCTGTCAAAAACTCCTCTATTTGCTTTTTTAGGGGACCTAATTTCTCACAGCCAAAAAATGTGAATAATATCTGCTGGCCCTTGATCACAGCGTGAGCATTTATCATCCTCTCTTTTCCCCCATCGATGGAGCTTGGCGGGGGTATAGTAGAGATCGTATATCGTATAGTAATGTTGGGCCTTTAAATTAGCTGCAAGAAATGTTCTCTTGGCTAAAGCTATTGATTGATACAGACCAACATCGGGTTCTCCTACCCTAGTGGCCCACTTTGTTTCCACTGACTCCAGGTCATCAGGGAGTGTATCTATCAGAAGTCTGTAAAGATTTTTAATTTTGATCTGAGGCTGAGACATGGCCTCTATTAGGGATATCTTATTCATTGAAATATCCTCTTCCTTGATTTGATTTAAGAAGCTAATGAGCTGTTTATATTTAAAATATGTTCCGAATGGTATATCATATTTTTGCTGCAGCTCAAAGAATGACCGCCTTTGTTCAGCTATACATATAGATCGCCCACCCTCAAGATTCTCTTGTCCTCCCATTGCCTGGCCAGTTTGTTATAAATTGATGTAGGAACCAGGGAAGATCGCCACATTGGTGTATATTTGTTATATTTTTCTATTTGCATGAGCCCAACCATTCTTTTCCATACTTTCCAGATTGCTACCATTACCTTAAATCTGGTCTTTTTATAATAGCTGGCATCATCTGTCGAAGAAGTACTCCTATAGCTAACTCATATATCGAAGGGAGATCCCCATTTACATCATGTTGCATATACCCATTACCTACTGTAATCAGAAAAGCCACCTGTTGTTAAAATGTTGCATAATAGTAATATCTTAAATTAGGAGCCGACCACCCACCACGATCTTGCAGTAACGTTAGAAATTTGAGGGATTGTTGAATTTTTGAGTATTTCCATACAAAATTACTGAAAATACCATCCAATTTCTTTAAAAATAGATCTTCAACTTCTAGGGGAATGGATCTAAACATATACAAGACCTTTGGCAAAATAACCATTTTGAGTATATTACATCGTCCTATAAGTGAAAGATGAAGTCTATCAAAACGCTGTAAGTCTGTGCTAATCTTGTTTATCATGGGTAACATATTTACTTTCCAGATGGAGTCTACGTTACTGCTAATCTTGATTCCGAGATAAACCACTTCCTCTAATTCTCGAAAATCACAACAAGGAGTATGAGTATTACATAGGATCTGGGTTTTCTTTGTATTCAATAAATAGCCTGATTTACGTCCATATGCCGTGGCTGATCTCTGAATTTGAGTGATTGCTTTCTCTGGATAAGTAGTTACTACCGCCAGATCGTTGGCATAGGCCATTATCTTTGTTTCATGGCCATTACTGATGACTGGTGTAAATATTTGGTCTTGAAAGATTTGTTGTATAAAACATCTATGTATAGAGCAAATAAAATAGGTGAGCAGGGGCACCCTGTCTTGTCCCTCTTGTAATGTGAATGGAATTTGATTCTTGGCCCATAATGTTAAGTCTCGCAAATGGCTCATGATACATTTCCTGTATAGCTGTTATAAAACCAAGCCCAAACCCTCTCTGTACCATAGTTGTCCACAAATATTGCCACGAGACGAAGTCAAATGCTTTCTCTGCATCTAGGAGGATCATAGCCATCTTCTCACCAGTTGTCTCCGTTATATCAAACAAGGCTATAGCACGTCTTATATGGTCCGTTGTGCCTCTTGTGAGTATAAAGCCATGTTGCCATGGTGAGACTAGATGAGCTATGATCCCCCCTAACCGCGTCGTGAGAATTTTTTAATACAATTTAGTATCCACGTTCATAAGAGATATGGGTCTGTAAGATGCCGGATTATCAGGGTGTTTCCCTTTTTTTTAAAAAAAAAAAGACCACGATATATGCTCCCTGCCAACACTTCGGAGGAGCTCCATTATATTGTATACCAAGAAATAGATCCAAAAGCTGCGGGGCTATTTCCACTTGAATTGCTTTAAATAATTCAAGTGGAATTCTGTCCGTACCTGCAGCTTTTCCTGTGGCCATAGACTGTATAGCTAATAATATCTCTTCTATCGTGATCTCTTTATCCAGGTCTTGCTTCATTTCTTCACTAAGCCTACTCTAATTTCCCAGAATTGCTTCTGTTTCATTAGGCGGGACAGGGTCAAGGCTATCTTGCCGATACAAATCTTGATAAAAAAATTCCTTAAACCTTTATAATATCTCTCTTTTTGTGTGTGAAATTCCATCTTGATCTTTAATTTCAGTTATATTTTTTTGGACTATACTTTGTTTAGTACGGAGAGCAAGTATCTTGCCTATGGTTTCCCCCTACTCCTATCTCTTATTTTTTCGTGCCTGAAAAACAGCGGCCCCTTCTTGTTATAATAGCTGTTTATTTCAGCTTTTACCACCATTATTCTCTGCCACAACGCTAGTTCTTCAATATCTTGTGTTTGCCTAATTTCACTAGTATGGTCTTTTTCTAATTTTCCCAATTCTGTTATCAAAGTATTGATTTCTTTCTTTTCTTGTTTTACAGTCCTACCAACAAAGCTGACTGTTTCTCCACTTAAGCCCACTTTAAAGCTATCCCAAACTTTAGAACGAGAGGCACTGTATCGATTCATATCATAATATTGTGTTACCCATTGTTTGATATGTTGCTCTTTGAATAATAACGTTCTATCAAACGTCCACTTGAACTGAGGTCAATCTTCATTTTGAGATGGTAGGTCCATGACTAAAATATTATGGTCAGATAAGAGTTTGGGTAATTTCATTATATCTACCGTTGTAATCAAAGATGATGAAACAATAAAGTAATCTAGCCTTACACATTTCTTATGGGGATTTGAGAAATATGTATACCCGGGATCGTTAGGATGCTTTACCCCACACATCTTTCAGATCATAACTGGTCCTCATAGCCGATAGAGCCTGATGAACGTAGGGTTTTATCCTGTGATATTTCTGTGTTGTATCCCAGCCTGATTCATAATGAATATTAAGGTCTCCACATATTATTAATGGGCTTGGCCATGATGCTATTTCTAGGTCATTAAAAATCTGCGGATCGTCCTCATTTGATCCATATATTGTATAGATAGTTCCCATAGACAACGATGCAATAGCCCATCTCCCCCATTTGTCTTCTAAAACACGCTTGACAGGACCACCGCATTGTTTAACATGAATCGTTACCCCCTGATGATGGTCGAGGTTTGAGTGGAGCATGCTACCAAATTATATCCTTTTATCCCCCAAGGAATAAGCATTTCTTGCTGACATATAACGTCTGCTTTTTGCGCTGTTAACATTTCAAGAACCCTAACACGCTTTAATTTATCGTTAAGGCCTCCAACATTGACTGAGCAAATAGTGATTTTAACAATTTGTATTATGTGCTTTTCTCAGATTTAATTGCTCTTGATTACTTTTACTTGCTCTTTCATAATTTTTTTTTTACCCTCTCCAATTTTTTTCCCCCTTTTTACTCTCCCTCCACCCTGTGTACCACACCCATAACCCCCTTCTCCCCCCTTTCTTCCCACGCACCCAACCCTCCCGTGCCCTTGACCCCCTCCACCACCCCGTCCCATGTAGAAAGGCATCCAGACTCGTGGGTCTGTTGTGATGGTTGTTGCTCCCTGATCAATATCTTGTTTTATGGCAGCTAAGTCATTTAGAAAACTCACAATTATATAGCACAGGAAAAAACAAAGGAAGGCTGAACAAAGCGAATATAAGATGCAAGTCTTAATCAGTCTAAGATTACAGATCCCAATTTTCTAAATATTCTTTAACCTTGACCTCGGAGGTGAAGAACCATGTATGATCTCCATTGAGCACCTTAAAGCAAGCCGGATACAGCAAATATGCTTGCCCCCCCGCTCCTGTACTGGCTTGATCATCTGGCGTAAGCGCCATCGTCTCTACACCGTATAATGGTAGAAATCTGGCTGGACAAAAAAAAAATAGTCCCCTCCATTGCGTTTTGTTGATGGTTTAGCCTTCTCATAAATAGACTGCCGCAATAGAAAATTGCCAAAGTACACCAATATTGCACGGGGCTTCGTATCTGGCCTCCTGGGTTGTTTGAGATTGAGTGGAACCCGATGCTAGAGCCCAAGTCTGGAAAGGCCTTAGATAGCATGTTGACCATATATGCTCGGGTATCTGACCCTTCCTTTCCCTCCGGTACACCTAGTACCCGTAAGTTATTTCGGCGTTGCTGATTTTCATGGTCTTCTAGCTTCCAGTGCACGTCAATTAATTGGACTTCATGTGCTGTAGTTCTAGTATGTATATCCGCTATGTCATTTTCTAGAATTTCTGTTCTTGTTTCAAGGGTTGTTAGGTGTTCATTAAAAATGGCGCATGATTTTGCAACTTTTCTAACAGCCCCTTGAATCTTCCGCATAGCCATCTGTGCCCGTTTGCTATCTTGGCGCGTCTCCTCGCGGTAAGAAAGTATGCCCTGGATAACTGTATCTAAGGTGGGAGGTGCAGAGGAATGTATGTCATCTCCTTTGTCAACTGGTATTGTAACAGTACTCTATAGATCTGTACCAGAATGATCCCACTTTAGACTTTTTTTTTGTAGATTGGAATGACTTGTTTTTCTCCCTATTTTGCGCATTGTAGCTGTTGAATCTCTTTTTTCACTATCCAGCAGTTCCTCGCTAGAGTCACCAGATGAGTCGGACCCTGAGCCTGAAGCAGACCACACTCCATTTGATAGTGAAAAGAAAAGCGTCCATATCTTGCTCACTATGTGTTGAGGAAGTAATGTGATTTGTAGCTGTTAAGCAGTCTGAATGGAGATTCAGTGTGGCAGCCTCCAAAGTTGTTACTATTGATTGAGTCCCAAGTCCCTCTGACATAGATCCGTTGTCATTATCCTTATTGTCAGGCTGCATACGGGGGGGGGATAGGAAAAGCGGGAGGCTGACTGCTTTCTGATACTATTACAGTAATAGGTACAATCACAGATGGACTTTCATGTGAGACACCGAGTGTTGTGTCCTCAACCTCCCCCAGTGGGTCGCTTGCTGTCATTCTCCCCCCACCCCTGTTTTTGCTCACCTGCTCCGCCTTCTTGTTGCTGTTGTAAGTGTTTTACTCCTGGTGCCTCTCTCAGCATGTCCAAAACAGATGGTTCACTCTTTGGCAGCTGGAGTGGAACTCCGGTTCTGTTCTTCCTTTCCTCTGTTTTCTCCAACATTGCTGCCATATACCCTGCGTTTTTTTTTTTTTTTTTTACCCCACCGGGTTTAGATTGAGGCTCAGATGGTATTGTTAATTTAGGATATGAGCCGGCGCCCGCTCCTGACCTTGTCTTCCCTTTCACTCCCGTCGCAGCCGGGAGTTTTGGTGCCATTATTCCTGAAATGCGTGCTCGGTAGAAATCCGAGCACGCCAAGCAGTCTCTCCGCCTCACACCAGTACCTGTTAATGCGGCCAACAAGTTGATTCCCGCCCTTGAGAGCTCCGCCCGGAAGAATGCAGCTTCACACTGGCTGGGGCAGGTAGGAGAGCATAGCTGCCATACAGCGCCTTACCCTGCGCTGCGATTTCACCTGTTTTTTGCCTTAATTAAACGCGTTTTCTTCTAAAAGTACTGTTGCAGCGTGGAATCCAAATTTCTCTCTTCGTCACAGACCAAATACTTCACTAACACATTCAATCAATACATTCACTGGTGGGGCCCATAACTCCAACATTCACACATCATTGGTCTGCCCTTTCTGAGAGAAGAATGTTCCAAACGCTGACATGGAAGGAATGTCTTCTGAACTTAACGAAAAATATATCTCAAGTATTTTCAATTCAACACATCTTGTACCTGAACTCCTTATTCCTTCCACTTAACGATGGATCTAATTTAGTTGGAATGGGTGAGGTGATACAATTCTCTAACTCACATTTACATTTTAAACATTCGCCTATGAATAAACAACTCAACTCATTTATATGTAATCATTAATAAAATTTATCTAATTAATGCAAAACTTTAATAAATCATTAGTCAAGTCACAGATCATCATATTTACCTAATCTGGCTAATTGTCGTCCTCTAAGTCAGTCAAATCGTAGAAGATCTCTAATTCGTCAAAGTCAAGCCACCATTCAGTCTGTCAAAGATTCAGGAAAACAGCTGTCCAGCAGTGTCACCGTCCTCTCCGTCAGCATAACGTCAGGAAAACAAAAGAGCGCGCGAACCTCACTATTCTAACATCTTTTATAATAAAATCACTGTCAAAAAGTAACAAATATTGGTTTTAGACCATCCTGATTGGAGGGTTTAGGGTCATCCGGTAAAGTTCTCACATATTTCAGTTCATTAAGTCATCACACTTGCTGGTTCCGGTTTTAAAGAAAGTCCTTTGTCTGCTGGGTTGGCATCTTTCCCGGTACGTCCTTGGTGGGTACAGTTTGCCTGGGGTCAGGACGTGGCCACTATTGCTCATCTTAGCGCAGGTGCACTTCGCCCAGAACCTCGTGGAGTATCGTCGTATCAGAAGGGTGGCCATCTTGTGAAGGCCCAAATGGTCAACTTAAACGAAACAAACATAAAACGTAATTAAAACATGGAAATGGCTAATAAAATGTTAAACCCTCACTAATTCCCCTATGTGTATGTAATTATCTAGCATAATAGCAACATTCAAAGCGTTTATACTCACCCAGTGATGTCATCTGGTGCAACTTACTATTTACGTCACAAAAGCAACATATAACATGCAATATTCTATTTTTCTAATATTAGTATGCGTACATATTTTAGTTTACGAATGTTATTGGCCATGCAAATCCCACGTGTAATTCATTTATTAATAGGGTTGGTTAATATTTCACATCAAACATTAATATGGTTATAATTAATTAATTATTCTAATTACTATGCACATGCAAATTGGGGGGTATACAACATTTTGTACTACCCGCTCCATCAGTACATGTTGATTTCAAATGCTGTCCTTATGCTGCCATTCGTTTAGTACCTGCCAGAATAATCCATGAGCAGGGAGCTGCAGTACGATCCACTCACGCAGTCGCCATCTTGCCTCTCTCTACAATCATTTGGCCAAGCACAGGGGCATTTCAGTACATAAACAGTTTTGTGAGTCACAATTGCCATTATGCTTGAGTTTGATAGATACCCCTTATTTGGTGATTAACCACGACCCCTTTGATGATGTTGTTACAGTAAACACAGTGTTCACATGGTGTAGTTCCTCTAATTTTAATGTCAGTTTGTTTTTATGTGGGATAAGATGTCACTATATCCTTTTAAGTTCCTTGTGTAAGCAAACAGTGGTTCTTCATAAACCGACTGCTGAAGCCCTCTTTCACCTGTACCACTTCCCATCTCTTATTGATAATCTTGAAGCCTGCACTGTGTGTGGAGAATATTGACATGAAGGTGGTTCTTGTTTTCTCATTTCTAACCGATTTCTTAAATTGTATTTCTCTTGATACTGAATTAGCTCTCATTCATGCTGCTTTAATCACAGATGTCGGGTGAAAACTACTATAAAATTGTTCATCATATTTTTCAGATATTGGGATGAATACAACTCGGGAGGGTGGCCTTGTGCCCCCTCCCCATAATAATTAAATTGGGTTCTGGTAGTGAGGTCCCTGGGGCCAAAACAGGCTCAGGAAGGGGGGACATGTGCCTCGCCTTATGAAAGGTTTTGTCCCTCAGAGTTTGGGTTCCCCAGTGCTGTAAATAGCTTGGGGAAGGGTCACCCACTCTTCCCTTAACTAAAAAATGTGGGCCCTGGGCTTTCATTTAGTTTATTCTTCTTTCGCCGAATTTATTTTTTTGGCTTTGGCACAGGAGGTTAGGGGTCTCTCTGGGTCCCCCCAAAGGCATAGCGAGGAAGGGTATCCATACCCTACCGCCTTATTTTATTTATTTTTAAAGTTCGAGACAGGGGACTAAATCCCAGAGTTTTGTAATGGCTGCCAGCAACATTTCTCAAGGTTTCTGGCAGCCAATCAGAGCACTCGCTTCCGCTGAAGTTGGACTTCTGCAGGAGCAAGATGGCTCAAGAGACAAAGTCAATCAGAATGCTCTACTTTTAAATTTGCGCTCCCTTGAGAGTCTCTAGAGACACTTGTGGACCCAACTGTCCACACATACAAATACTTTTAAACCTTAATTTCTCAAAAACTACTGAAATGGATTTGCACCAAATTATAAAAAGCACAATCTGTGGACCAAGATCTAGATTCCTGCCAAATTTGGTGTAAATCCTCTCATCAGTTTTTGTGGTAACGCTTCTCAAAGAAGTCTTTGGAAAATGCATGTGAATTTTGAATTTGGGACCCCCCCCCCCCTGTTTTCTCAGCCCGATCGCCACTGGATAACATATTGGTTACGTTTCACCGATGACATGTTTATTGTATGGGAAGGAGATCAAGAAAGTGCTACAAAATTAATCCAAGATATTAATGTCAATACTGCCAATCTTAAATTGACATCTAGTATGAGTAAAACAAGTATTGAATTTCTTGATATAAAGGTGTATATAGAGGAGGGCAAGGTGCAAACAACCCTGTATCGTAAAGCCACTGCTGGCAATTCTACGCTACACGCCAGCAGTGCGCACCCAAAACATCTAGTAAGAAATATCCCAGATGGGGAGCTTCTAAGACTCAAAAGGATTTGCCGTACACAAACCAAATTTGAAAAATGTACACAAGAGGCATTGACAAGGTTAAGAAGGAGAGAATACAATGAAGGTACACTTAGTGATGCGGTGAAAAAAGTGAGTGACAGACCCAGAGATTCCCTGATGCCGAGGGGGGAGAGGGATAACAACCCCCCACAAGATGACAATACTCCAAGACTGATCATGACATTCAGCCAGCAGGAAAGGCAGGTGAGGTCCATTATCAAGAAATACTGGCCAATTGTACTCACGGATGGAGTACTTGCAGCTAGACTCCCCACAGAACGAACTATAACATACAGGAAAGCGATGTCTATGGGATCTCAAATAGTTAAAAATACCTCTGAACTCAGCATGAACAGTATGTGGCTAAAAACCCAGGCAAGGTTTTTTCAAATGCTCTACATTTCGAGCATGTAAATTTGGAGTAAATACCCCACACTACTCTACTCCATTCAGCCTGGGTGAGACTGCCATTAAGGTCAGTTTCATTTGCAGAACAGAATATGTGGTTTATGTCCTGACGTGCATGTGTAGCTTAAAATATATAGGCAGCACCAAGCTACAAGTGCACGTCCGGATCCTGCAGCATTTGCGAGCTATTGTCAACAACGAAACCGCATACCCAGTCGCGCGCCACTTTAGGAGTGAGCACAACAATGACTTGAAGTGTCTGAATTACTTTGTTGTTGATGCGGTTCCCAGCCTGCGTAGAGGAGGCAATAGGGAACGTCTGTTGCGACAACTGGAGTCATGCATGATTCTTGAGTTCGATAGTAAATCACCGGCTGGGCTAAACACTGAAGATCTCCACAATTTTCTTTAATGTAAGAGGTTATTAAGATCGAGACCTCCCTGAGATCATGTATCTGCTCCATATGTACCACCAAGCTTTTACCAGTTGTGAAGCAGTAGCATGTTTTAAGTTTATATGAGATTGCAAATACCACTACCAGATATAAATAACAATTAATTTCAAACACTCCTGATAGAATAGTTTTTAAACAACTTGGCTATTTTAAAACCGCACCAGCACTTTTTTCAATGTATTATTGCACAATTAGGCACAAGGCACTTTCTGTATTCAAACACTAATTTCTGGAGCTGCAGGGCACTTATGCACTTTCAGCAACTAATAGATTTAAAACACTAACTTAATAAAATAGAAACAAAAATTATAAATTGAAAAACAAGATACATTAGATGCAACATCCAAACCGGTATAAAGATTGTAAATAGCTGTTTTAAGGCTGAATTGAAACAATACCCCTATAGTATTCATGCAGTAACAATAAGATATATATGTAGGGTTACGTTTTTTTCGCGCAATATATATATTTATGGAGCATATAAATATTTTATTTTGTGTATTTATGAATCTGTGTATGTATTTATTTATTTACATATTTATTATTATTTATGTATTGGGCTTGAACCCACTAAATCGATATGAAGTTGCCGTATATTATGAAATAATTAAGAAATATTATTACATGAATTTATTAAGGGTGTTTTTAGAAGACAGCTAACTATAGTGAGAAGAAAGGAGGAAGTATTTCTTTTATGCTGTTAATTACGTGACCCTGGGGGGTGTGTATTAAAAAGTAAGGTGTACAGCGTTGCCGTATGTGATCAAGGTCACTTGTTGACCGAAACGCGTCAGATTACGAACCTATAAGCAAATAAAGAACTTTTGCAACCTTACCCATCGGAGTTTGTTGCTCTCTTCTCACCGCAAGGAAGGGTTGGAGAGTGTGTGGTAATTCGATCTATATAAAAATAACTTTTAATATATAACATCAACTAGTCAATGTTTGAAAATGTGCACAGTGTTATGAAATTTTGGAAAAATGTCAATGCCCACAAACAATAAGTTTTTACTTTCAATAGATAAATATTTGGTGTGCATGCATCAAATCCATCAATGTAATACTTGCAACTGATACTCACATGTATGGCTGTCTATGTAGAAGTGCATTCTGCCTTACATGCTCATGTTTCACTTTAATTCTTGGATGCCCTGGTGTACATCACATCACATCCCATGCCCATGGATGTCCACCCTATGCCAAGCTTTGTCATCATTATGCAACGGCCATCACTATAAAGTGTGAGCACCGTCATTCAACAGATGTCCAACTTTTTTGCCGGACGTTTTATACCGGAATGTATCAGAGCACTTTACGTGAGAACTAGTTGCATTACAGATGGACACATTCATTTTTTTTTTTATTTTAGGCATAGGAGATTAAGTGATTTGCCTAGAATCACTGGATGCTTTAACCTCTCGCCAGACTTGAACCTGGTTCACCCAACTTCAGAGTCGGCCTCTCTAGCCATAAAGCCACACCCTTTAAATGCCAAGAAAGATCAGCAATATAACAGAGCTAGCATTATGTCAGGGCTGGGCATCATCACATCATAGTCGCCCTCAATATACCACAAATTCCTACCAATTTGCAACAACCAGTATTGGACCACATGGCTACCATTAGCACAAGTGAACTCAAGCATGCTCGTATTACTAAACAAACGCAGGCATTCATACACAAAAACACGGACCAAACATGTTAGACCCGGGATCCCTGGTTTGCTGAGGTAGGTACCTTAGGCCATGTAGGGACCCGCGTTCCAACGTCCGGGAAAGGAAGGTTACCTTCTTAGATAGCCCCGCTCACCCCCTTGGTAGCTTGGCACGAGCAGCCAGGCTTATCATCAAGGCAAATGTGTAAAGTATTCACAACCACCCTCACAATAATCCAATGATGACACCACAAATAGACTCCACATGAGTTTTATGAAACGAGTATAAAGTTTATGTTAAAAGATATACGCGATAAGACCACATGATATAAAACCAACATATGAGGTTGTGTAATATTTCTCCTGGCCGGTTGTTAGGCCAGCCAGCCCATGTAAATTCTGGCGATGTCAATGAGCACTTCTAAACATTCTCCTGTACTCCTAATATCATGTCATACAGTTCGTAATGCTAGAATCAGGCACTTTTTCAATGTAAAAATACGGTAATGCGTAACGTAGCAATCAGACACTCTGCAATGAAAAGAATGCAATGCGTAACGTAACAATCAGGCACTCTGCAAGATCGAATAATGCAATACAACCACCAGATATGATGTTCTGCAAAACTAAGGCAATGCGTATACACTAATCAGGTAATTCGTTATGCAGGAAGAATGCAATGCGCAATACGCTAATCAGGTAGTTCGTTATTCAGAAACAATGCAATGCGCCATATGATAATGAGTAGTTCGTTATGCAGATAAAAATGCCATGCATCATACACTAATCAGGTAGTTCGTTATGCAGGAATAATGCAATGCATAATACTCTAATCAGGTACTCCATTATTCAGATATGATGCAATGCGTAAATCAACAGTCAGTTACTTCGTTATTCAGAAATGGAATAATGCGTAATGCACTCAGGCCCCAATCACCGGGCCTTAGGCGGTCTCTCCGCCACTCCTTCTGACTTGCAGTCAGTCTCTCACAGTTGCCCCCAACACAGTACGATGTAATCCAAAAAGTGCAGCTTCGCACTCCGGCCCTGTACCGCCACTCCCTTGGCAATACGGGCCGCGATACGAGCTGAAGCAGAGGCTCGCGCTTCCAACACGAGAGCGAGGCTGAAAGCGTCTCCCTCCGAGCCCGCGCCCCGCCCCAGGAGTCGATACAAGTTACTTGGGGGGCGTGAACCCACTCTCCTCTCCTTGTCCAGCGGCCTCCAATGCAGCTTTGTGGAATGGCAACGTCGACTCGGTCCGGCAACTCGGCTCCTCCAGGACTGCTGGTCCGGGCCGCTTCAGTTACGAAGATCCTAGGGTGCCACAAAACACATGCACACAGCGTCGCTGAGTCTTCCTTACTCTTCAGGTGCGCGATCACTGGGTACTCCACACATAGGTCTCAGGCTGCACGAAGATCACGCGCACAGCGTCACTGAGACTCACTTTACTCCTCGGGTGCACACGATAACAAGTCAACGTCTCACGGTGTACAACGCACCTGCACACAACGGCGTTGAGAATCACTTGGATTCCGGTGCACATGATCACTGGACGATCCTCATGAAGGTCTCATGCTGCAGAAAGCGCACGCAAACAGCGTCACTGAGACTCACTTGGACACCAGGCACCCACGATCACAAGGCAGTTCTTATGAGGGTCTCAGGCTGCAACAGGCACGCTCACACAGTGCCGCTGAGACTCTCCTGGAAACTTTGGTGCTCCTGTGTTTCTGAACAGGGAGCCAGCTCACCTCAGGCCCTTGGAGATACGTTACTTTAGGACACCGCACACAGCAAAGTCCTTCAAGCAGGGGGACACAGCACACCGCAAAGTCCCTTTAGCCTTTCCTTGGTTAAAATAGCAAACTGCAGGCCATCCCCAGAACACACAGCAAGGGCAGTCCTATCCTTCAGTCTCTTCAGTTGTTTCTTCCTTGGCAATGGTCCTCTTGACCACAAAGTAGCTCCAGTCTTGTTCACACTTGATCAAGCCATTCTCCAAAGTTCAGGGACTTCAGCTCTCATAGTTCTACCCCTCAATGGCTTTAAAGTCTTTGTGCTTTAGGGGGAACTGACCCCTGTTCAAACCAGTTCTGGGTGCCTCCCTGCCAGTGACACCTTTCTTCCTTTGATTAGTGGTGGGTCGGGACTCAATCACTCAGCAGGAGATGGCCCAATTGTTTTATAGCAGCAACCCAGGCCTCTTCACCTCTAGGGGCTTCTCCTCCCCTTACACTCCAGATGCAGGTCAGCCTGTTGCTGTCTCACCTCCTCTCCTGGGTCAAGACGTTTCCCAGATCCTATCGCTTTCAAATCCAGACAGTCAATCCACAGCCAGGGAGAGACACACAGAAATGTCAGAGCACAAAAATGCAGCCACTTCTAAAAGAGTGGCTTCTCAACACACAATGCAAAAACCACCTACATAAAAAAATGTGCTATTACATTGTGAGTTCAGGCATACTAAACTTCACCTTTCCATCTTAAGATTTAGGAAGATAGGCTGGAAAACATATTACCCAGCCTTCCCATTCTGTCCTATGGGCAAGATGGCCTTTCCACATTGAAAAACGAAATTGAGATTATTTCACTGTCAGGACATGACACACACCTTAGTACATGTCCTACCTTTCACATGCACTACACCCTGTCCATGGGGTACCATAGACCTACCATAGGGGTTTCTGATGTGCATAGAAGGGGAAGGGTATGGTCTGGCAAGTGAGTGCACTTGACAGAACAACATGGCAGTTTAACAAACTGTGCGCATGCCCTGCAATGGCAGGCCTGAGTTCTCTTTTTAAGGCTACCTGTGTGGGTGGCACAAATAGTGCTGCAGGCCCACTTGTAGCATTTGCATTACCAGCCCTGGCACACATAGTGCACTTTACTAGGGACGTTACTAGTAAGGCAAACATACCAATCATGGACAACCAATTACAATTACTTTATACAGGGAACACTTACACTTTGACACTGTTTAGTAGTGGCAAAGTGTCCAAAGCATCTAAGTTGGCAACACCATGTCAGAAAAAAGGTCTAGGGGGAAAGCAAAAGGTTTAGGGACTTTAGCCAAAAAGGGCCAAGTCCTACAAAACAGCATTGAAAACT
The DNA here is from genome assembly GCF_964204655.1 of Triturus cristatus. NCBI lineage: Eukaryota > Metazoa > Chordata > Amphibia > Caudata > Salamandridae > Triturus > Triturus cristatus. The sequence continues at coordinate 904,529,812 of NC_140593.1, forward strand.
GTTTTTATTTTTACTCACGTAGTTATGTCAGCTGTATGGATTCACCTAAAACAGACTTCTCTAATGAGTAGATCATTAGCTACTCAAAGCCTTCCAGCTACCTGGAAGTAGCTCTGCTGTATACCTAAGCCAACTAATTTAAAAGATCATACCTGGTTGAATGAATATATATCTACCAAAGTTGAAAAGTGTGTATTCAATACGATAATGTGTCTTTTTTCAAAGCTCATTAGTTGATGCTTGGAGAAAAATGATTTCAAAATATATTTAAAACTGATGTTAAGGGTGCTTAAAGCATGTAGCGTTGGATATTTATTACTAATATTGTTAGCTTGGTGCAAGGGGCATTGGAGGTATGGCTGTAATGTATTACCCATATGGAGGAATTTCAAAGTGTTAAAGCCCCTTTTACATTACTGCTGGCAATCCTGCCTGATGAACTGAGGTGACTAATGCCAGCAATATTTCATATGGTGCCACTAATACAATCTTGTCTAATATGAGCATGATGACAACACTAATACTAGTAGCTTTGGATGATTTTCATTGAACATAAGTAGCTCACATTACAGTAAAGCGTGGAGACCTCTGCGCTAAAGACAACAAGGCAGTTGTCTCTGTTGATTTGGCTGATGCTGTCTGGCCTTCTTGCAGGAGGCTTAGAGTCAAGGGCTCTGTCAGTGGTAAAGGGACGTCTGCAGGTTGGGCACGCGGCTGATCCAGCAGAAGGGTGGGTGGGCAGCATGGTCCAAGAGAAAGCATCATTGCCAGTGAGTCTGCACTGCAGGATAGAGCTTCAGCCACGTCACTAGGTAGCTGCTTGTTGTGCAAGGAGGGTAAAGCCTAGCAGATCTCCATAGTGATCAATGGAGCATGGGTTGATTCAGGCACCAGGGCACAGACCACCAAGCCAGCCCTGACAAGATGTGCTTTGTGTGCAAAAGGGATGAAGAGTGCTAGGTTGGCACTCCCCATGGAAGAAATCAGATTATGGGAGATGGGCAATCAATCCCAGTTCATAGGGTATGGGTGGAACCCAGGAAAGAGTGTAGAACAGCTTCTGTAGTACACCTGAAATTAACTGTTACTCTATGCAAAGTCGGTGTAAAAGAGTATTTGGTATATGTATGTTTGCTGGCAGTCCTGACAGGGACCCGTGGTCACCTCTTCAGATTACTACTGTTATCCAAGGGATCACTAAAACGCAGGCTGTTCGAAATTTACACATATATGAAGCACTATATGAATTAAGGCCCAGGCCCCAAAATAAGTGCCGTCATGAACACCTTCATCCAATGGCTCAAATAAAGCACAGCGTGTGAAAGACAGAAGACAACAATTAATTCATCTAGACCTGACTGCTCCCACTTTCTTTGTGTTGAAGGCCCCCAGAGAAGATTCAGGGCAATGGCGTGAACAATAAAATCCTACTTCATTTTATTGAGTGCAGTGTGGAGAGTTTTATAGGTCAAATTGGAATGGTTTTAAGGGGGTGCTAATGATTGTCAATTTAGCTGGGTCTCCAAATGCAGCTTATCGGACAGATCAGTCTCCTCTGAGCTCATAATGAGAAACCACGTGTTAATTTGTATTAAAACCTCTTTAGTCGCTGACTGACTGCGCATTTTGTTTCTCCTTCCTGTAGATTCCTGTAAGAACACCAAGGCAAGCTACGCAATGTGTCATCGTTAATAATATACGAAGATGCAAACCCAGGCCTGGCTTCGGCTCATCTGTTGGCCGTCCCGGCAAGGACACGGTCAAATTATTGTCCCGTTGAGATCCCCTTCCTCTGCGTGTAACTCACTTCTGTCTGCTATATTGGCAACCATTTTGTTGGGAAGACTACCTACTTCTGGAGAAAGCACTACTGTTTTCCAGCATTACCTGTAGAATCTCAATTATTTTCACACATTAATTTGCTAAAATTACCAATTTTAAGGTCATGGTAAGTGCAAAAACAATATGAGCAAACACATCTCTAGGGTAGGGTGAAGTGAGATGAATATTCGAAATGATAATTTTCAAAGCAAGCTTGCCTCTGTGACATTATGTGAAAATAAAGACACCATGGGACAGATTCACAGAACTAACAAGACAAAATCCTAAAATTACTACCATTTACTCATTTTCGTATTCACAGAAGGCACTTACTCATTTTTGTATTCACAGAAGGCACTTACGCACTGATGAGTAAGTGCCTTTTGTGAATACCAAAATGAGTAAGTGCCTTCTGTGAATACCAAAATAGTAGTAAGTTTAGGATTTTGTCTTAAGGTAGTTATGTGAATCGGGCCCCACATTAAATACATGTACAAATAGAGACAATGAAGACCAACAAAAGAGGCAATGCTCATTAATCAAAAAAGGCGGAATGATTACATTAGGGTTTGTTTTTGAGGTTAGGGTTTTTATTATGCATTAAATCAGGATCGCTGGATTTTTCTGATGTGTGCTCTTTCCTTTTTCCATCCAATTGTGGATTTACTGCAATTGAAACCTATTCCATCATCTGCTGCGGAACAGATTTCAACAAAAAATGTCTCTGCCTCTAACGGATCACAAGTTACTAAAAACCCTGCAGCACAGGTGTCAGGCAGAATGTAATTGGCTTCTTTTCTGTCCTTCATTGCTGTGTTCAGGTATTAACTGGTGCAAACAAAGTGAAACTTTTGTGCATGCTGTTAGTATACATTAGTATTAATGAGTCTTACAACAGCAAAATGGTGAGAATACTGCTGTAGAATGTTCTATATTATGCACACAACTTTCTTTTTCCTGCCATAGAATGTCGTCGTCTTTCCATATAATTCCAGTGGACTAGGGTAGGGTTCAGAGGTTGTATTTGGTTTGGAGTGAATGCTAGCACTGCAATGAAAGTAGCATTAGAGTTAGGTTAAGAGCTAGATTTACAGTTATGACTGTGGTAAGGGTTAGTTTAAGAGTTAATTGTAGAGGGATGGGTATGTTTAAGATACGTGTGAAGGTGACTGGGTAAGGGTTATGGTTAAGGTTGATGTCATATTGTACTCAGAATGCAGTCTTGATTATTGGAGTGTCCTTGCCAAATGAAACGTTTGACTTCTTGTGTTCAGCATTGGGTATTTTTACATTATAGCATTCTTTACTTTTATTGGCATTCATCACTGTAGATATTTTCTTTATTTTTTACCCCTTAAGAGGCGCGTGGAATATTACACTATCTACGTTTTCAATTTCTAATATTTAATTTTCATTCACTAACGTTGCTGATATTGCAAATATACTATTGCTCGGATTGCCTTCTCCTCAGTACACAGGGATTATTAACCTATAGTCGCTGGTGCTGCCGACTGTTTGGTTGCCGAGTACCAAGGGTGCCTATTCTTGACTCAACCTCACGCCCCTTCTGCCCACCACCCGGCCCTTCTGTCTCTTTATTTCCCTCCTCCAGCTTCTTTTCATCACTTCATTCTCTCTTTGTTACTGCTCTCCTATATTCTCTCCTTTCTCCTTTTTCAACCCTTTCACTCTTGATCTGAGGCTGAAGATGACCCATTAATCCCAGTACCAAAAATGTGTGCTGTTGCCCATTACACGCAACCGGTAGCTGGATGTGGTTCTTGTTAAGGTTGGGACCAATCACAGACAGACAATAGAATAGTATTTTATTTCTTGTACTTCACTGAGGAATAAAACCAATTAGGTCTATAATTATCAGTGCTTCTTGAGCTGCCGGGTCTTATTCATCATGACCGGAGAACAGTACAAATAAAGAGTGACTCTTCCTGATTATGGTTAAATGTGTTTTAAAGTTATTCCTTGGCTGACGTGCAAGCATCCACTATTTTGCATGCTTTTTGATATCTGCGTTTGCACTCCAGCCAAATAAATCAGAGACATGGTTCCGGCAATAGCAAATAATATATGGTTTTCTTATTACTTATATACTTGTAATGCAATGTGCTTCGCTTGATGAGCTGTTATTTTCCAAATCATAAATAATTATCAAATGAGCTGTGGGTCTGTTCTATTTCTTTACGATGGCACATACACCTTTCTTTTGCATGTTTGGATAAGAGGGTTGCAGGAATATACATTTTCTGACCAAGTTGTGCTCTATAGAAATGTATTTCATTATGTCACTCTTGACATGTACTCAGCACTCCTCTAGCCTGGGTGATAATCCACGGTGCAGAAGATGCAGTGGCACCAAGGAACACGAGAGTAAGGTGACCTCTGTACCCCAGTATGCTTGCTTTTGGACTGTTGGGTTTCTTGCTGTACTACTGCCCCAGGTCATCCTGATGGAGGCCTTCAAACACAACCAAAATGGTGCAGATCGAGCAAAACAGAGATCCACCATACTGGATGACTTTGACAAGTTCTATTCCATCTTTGTGAGGGCCCTGACATGAATTGAACTTCCTTCTCAGAATGCTCCAGGAGACAATATCACAGCAGACTGGGCAGATGAGACTCCAGAGTATAATGTCCAGTTCTGAAGGACAGAAATCTGGAGGCAAGTCAAAAACTGTGGTAATCTAGAGAGATCTTCTAAAAATATTATATATCTGTGTTATTAACCCTTTGCCCGGCGACTGTGAATAGTGTCAGATATCCAGTGAACTTTTATACATTATAACAGAAAAAATACATGTGAATGGACATAAAATATATGGAATGTAAAATTCTAAAAAGCATAAGCATCCACTAATCCTGAGATGTGCTTTTGTTTCCCAAATATCTTGCTAGTAGATATGAGCGCACCATTGGATCGAAACTTTAAAGCAGCCTGGGAAACAATTTTTCTTGTGAACCAAATGTTCCACTTTTCTCAAATGTGTCCTGCTCGGATACATTTTGTACATTTTATGGAATTTAGTGATGTTTCTGGAGCTTCCACCACCACTCACACATTAAATGGCAATGAAAAAGCTTTACATACCACTAACCGACAAAATTGCGTTGTGGCTGCAGACAACCACAATAAGAGGCAGGTGGGGAACATTTTCCGTTTCATGACTTGTAAAATAAAAAGAATACCCAAGAACTAATACATCAAATGATTTATAGCTTCTAGTTAGAGCACATGCAATACCTCACACTCCTATCTACTTGCAAGTAATGAGTTGTTCTAGGTGCAGCCCCACTGCTTCCCACTATTACATAAACTGTAAAACACTATTCTATTTGGATGCACATTATCTAGCCATATTCTAATCACAAAAAAGTTCACTGTCGTTCATGGGTCATTTAATACCACAGCACCATATTCAAATTTAGTAATCCATGCAAAGAGATTTCAGAATTCCTACTCCAAATCACATTTGGCAGACCAACATGTTTCATCCCCTTTGCCTGGGAATTTCTTCAGGGTTGTACTTAAATTCAACATACAAAGTCTTACTAAAATCAATGTTAAAAAAAGGTCATCTGCATGTAACCCTTGAAAATAAATCCTTTGGCATTCGACCCAATATCTGCAATGGACATAACTATACAAATTTATCATCAACATCTAAATACATCGCTTTTCTTTCTTCCTTCATATAACCCTTTGTATTAGAAAGTTAGAAACTCATGTATCCAATTGAAACACATCACCTCCAATTTGGATTTCTTTAACTTCTAAATATTTTGTTTTATCACTGAGACCATTGTACATTTTTATCTTCTAAATTTTAATGTCATGCAGGACATCCTCCTGTCAGTATTATACCATCCTAAAAGTCCACCAGTGAGTCCCTGGTGATACTGTAAACATCAAATGTTCCCGCATCATTCATAAATGTATGTAAATATAATAAGAGGATGAACAAAGATTCACAAGATACACTCAGTTTCTGTTTTTATTAGTTGATGTTTCATACAGATAAAAATATTTTCCACTATAAATGAAAGACCACGTCTTGTTCCACCTTTTATTGTATCTGAAATGTCTCCATGTTTTCGATATTTGTGTACAATTATTTCATAATTACAAGGCATATATGGCATTCACCATTCAAGACCTGGATGAAAGAGGTGATGTGAAGTTTGAGATGTATTGTAAAAAACATAATTATTAAAAGTGCAATAAAGATGAGAATTGCAGCCTCCGTAGCTGTAGTATGAGAGGGTCATTATTATGCCCCTCCCTCAACAATAGTTCTACATATCTGCGTATATGGTTTATGGTACAGTGCTTTCGTTCATTTAAAAAAAGTTATTTATGTAAAACTAGGATGCAAGGGGTTACATTCATACAGTGAGATCAAATTGATGAGGCCTCCTGACTTGTGGCAGAACTGTTTCCTCCTGTAAAGTCTTGTCACTTGCATTTGGCGAGGCGAGGCAGTACACAACATTTTTCTTGTGTCAATTCAGCTGTGCTGTGGTAATGAACTAGAATGTGACCTATGCGTTGTATTAATGCCTGACTATATGTGTGATTATTAGTACACTCGCTACAAATAGCGTGTGTGCTTGAGCCACATTTCATTTTACTGGAAGTGTGTGTGGGGGGCGTAGTTGTGTGCTGCTAAGTTGTTTCCTCCTGTGAAAACCTATTTTTTGCATTTGGACCTCTGATTTTTGACATCTGGTGTGGTGTGAGACTCTCAAATGTACCTACCTTTTAATATAAGGGCAGCTGCTGCAAACAGCTTTGGGCAAGGGGCTCTGGGCAGGTTGCAAGTGGCACATGTTAACCTGTGTGTACACACATAGACTAAGAGAGAATAACTGCTTACTAACTCAGCCTGCCATTTGCACATAGGCAGACCTGTGGAGGAGGAGACCCAGTCTACAATGTATGTGGCCCGGCACATAGTGATGCCAAGAACATATAATTCGATTGGCTACTTAGAGTAAATGCACCTTTCCTTATGGATAAACTGTTTGATCTGCAGTGTTTCAATGTTGTGTACATTTTGTAAATATAACAAACTGAAAATTGTTTATTGGCACAAAGTACAAGGCCCAGACTAACATCTTTGTATGCATTTTTTGGGTATGGAATTCATTTGTAAGGTCAGTTTTATGCTAGATAAATTCTATCATACATTTGTGTATAAAGCATAAATCCCCGAGTCTCTTACTAATTAAATTTGTCCTTTGAGCTGCCTTGCCGAGTTGAGATCATTGTTGTGCCCACCAGCTACCAGATCAGCTGGCACAGGAAGCTGGTGATCTGTGTTTTGTGTGATTTGTAATATTTTCTTACATTTAAGGGATATATCCTAGGAGGGGTACTGAGGATGGAACATCCCTCAAACATCTTTGTAGTTGGGGCAAATAGCCCACATACATGCTTTTTTGATAGGCAGGCGATGACACTAGTGACCCTGTTTGCATAACCGCAGACTTTGGAGTTATTTGTCATCTTCGTAGTGGCACTTAGGTTTGTAGATGCCTCATTTTAGTCAGCTACAGTTGGGTAACAAGGATCCACTCTGGCAAAAACGCTACTTTCCTGCCCGCATGTGCCAAACGAGACAGGAAATGCCTCAGACACTAATCCAGCAGGTAATGTCCCCAAGTTGAGCCTTCATATAGCAGCTCTCCCATGTGTCTTGTCACTTGTCAGACCCTGCCTTCACTTGTGATTCAAGCAGTGGACATTTGTGACAGTGGTGCAACACACTAGCATATAGGAACCCATCACATGGAGAGACATGTTTGAGCCAGGACTCAACTACATGGGTTATGTGTATTAATATTACAATTTCATCCTAATATAGCTGCAAATAATGAATGTGTCTCCTGCCAGCACTCATGCTTGATAGCTTTGCTGGTTAATGGAGCTGCTAGATAGTTTTTAGTGTAATTGTATCACTGTTTAAAACACCATGAATTAGACTGGAGGTCTAACATGCCAGCTGTAAAGCATTACAAATAACATTACGGCAAATCTGTATTTATGTTAGAGATTTTAGTGGGTTAATGCTGTTGTTGCACAAATCCTATTGTAACCTGGCAGCCACAACTTCAGTCATGATAAAACAACTCCACAAACAGTGGCATGCTTCGTGCAAGATATTATGGTCCATATTTATGACCCAGTTTGCGTTGCTCTTGTACCACGCAATGTGGTGCAAGAGTAACTCAAACCTTAAGTCATACTTTTGAAGTCATGCAAAGCCACTTTGAGCGGCTCCAACAATATGGAGTAACGCAACTCAGCACAAATAGCTGTGTTGTGCTACTTTGCCCTGGGAAGGCATTCCATGAGCGCTGTGGGTGTTTCCATGCAACTCCAGTGGTTTTTGATGCATTCCCACATTTACAAGACCTTGGAAACCTGGAAATGTGCCCAAAAGATATGCCTCTTCAGGGGAGGCGTAACATGAAGAAATATGTCTATTTCTCCAAGTTTCTCCAAGTTTTTCCTCTTTCTATGTGTGCTGCATTCTCTATTGGATAAATACGGCACATTCCTTCCTTTTCCCTGTGATGCAGGACAATGCAGCAAGGTGACTTACTGCGCTGCCCTGCATCACTAAAGCCATAAACATGTCCCTAATTTGGGTCCTTGCAGCACTGCAGTGACCCATTGCACGGAAAAATATATTTGTGATGTACGAACACCTACCTTCCTATATTACCTTTGGAGGATAGTATGCCATCACAGTGAACAATTGTCAAAAACCTATTTTCACTGTGCAGGTTAAGCTTAATTTTTCTGTGAAAAAAGAAAACGTAGACCTAAATATAATCATTATTTTATATCTCTGCCTGGGAGAATACTAAAGAAGTGATTCAAAGGTAGGTTGCATTTATTCAAAAAATAAATTCAATAGTGAAAGTAGATTTGCTTTATCACTTTACTGACAATATCTTTAAGAATGTATACTTTGTGCTGCCTGAGATATAAATGGTTTAGAATTTGGCCTCTCAGTGTGACTCCAGATGCTCACTACATATTCCTGGTTGGGAGTTAATGATCCTGCCGCTCAGAGGACAATTGCATGACTTCTTGGTCCAGGAAGGCAGGGGAGAAAAAAATGACAACCTTAATACTTCTTTCGATTTATTGATGCCAAATGGGCTGCCAAGAACTGCCTACATTTATTTCAAGAGTAATATTTTGTTTTCTGACTTCCATCTCAACAAGAGGGAAACAAGCTTGGACCCTAGCAAAGGGAAGAGTGCGTAATCTGAAGTGGTGAGTGGCTAAAGGAGGCTCAAGCTCCGACCGGTGGATGATGGAGACAGCCATTTGTTTTTCAGGCTTCTGGAAATGTTCACAGTAAACTAAGAGGGGAATCACTGAAAAGGGAGGTGAGGATAGTGTGTGAAAGTTGTCAATCAATCAATCAATCAATCAAGGCATTTGTATAGCGCGCTACTCACCCGGGAGGGTCTCAAGGCGCTGGGGGTGAGGGGTCCGTCACTGCTCGAACAGCCAGGTCTTGAGCTGCTTCCTGAAGGAGAGGTGGTCCTGTGTCAGCCGAAGGTGGATAGGGAGGGAGTTCCAAGTCTTGGCTGCCAGGTAGGAGAAGGATCTTCCTCCGGCGGTGGCTCGGCAGATGCGTGGTACGGAGGCGAGGGCGTGGCTGGTTGATCGTAGTTGGCGGGTGGGCGTGTAGAAGGTCAGGCGGTCGTTGAGGTACTTTGGGCCCAGGTCGTGGAGAGCCTTGTGTGCGTGGGTGAGGAGCCTGAACATGATTCTCTTGCTGACAGGGAGCCAGTGCAGGTCCTTCAGGTGGCCGGAGATGTGGTTGTGTCGTGGGATGTCCAGGATGATTCGTGCGGAGGCGTTCTGGATGCGTTGGAGTCTTTTTTTAAGTTTGGCTGTGGTTCCGGCGTAGAGGGTGTTCCCGTAGTCCAGTTGGCTGGTGACGAGTGCCTGGGTGACGGTCTTCCTGGTTTCGGTGGGGATCCATCGGAAGATCTTGCGGAGCATGCGCAGGGTGTTGAAGCATGAAGAAGAGACGGCGCTGACTTGTCTGGTCATCGAGAGGGAGGAGTCCAAAATGAAGCCGAGGTTGCGCGCGTGGTCCGTTGGTTTGGGAGTGGTGCCCAGGGCAGAGGGCCACCAGGAATCGTCCCAGGCAGAGTGTGATGATCCCAGGATGAGGACTTCCGTCTTGTCTGAGTTCAGTTTCAGGCGGCTGTTCTTCATCCACTCGGCGATGTCTTTTATCCCCTCGTGTAGACTGGCTCTGGCGGTGTCGGGGTCGTTGGTGAGGGAGAGGATCAGCTGGGTATCGTCGGCGTAGGAGATGATGTTGAGGTTGTGTTGGCGTGCGATGGCAGCGAGGGGGCTCATGTAGACGTTGAAGAGGGTTGGGCTGAGTGATGATCCTTGTGGTACGCCGCAGATGACTTCGGTGGCTTCGGATCTGAACGGGGGGAGGCGGACTCTCTGGGTTCTTCCGGCGAGGAACGAGATGATCCACTCCAGTGCCTTCCCTTGGATTCCGATGTTGCTGAGGCGCTGCACTTGGATGCGGTGGCAGACGGTGTCGAACGCTGCGGAGAGGTCCAGGAGGATGAGGGCCGCTGTTTCCCCGTTGTCGAGCAGGGATCTGATGTCATTGGTGGCTGCGATCAGGGCGGTCTCGGTGCTGTGGTTGGCTTTGAAGCCGGACTGTGAGGGGTCGAGGGATCCGTTCGTCTCGAGGAAGGCGGTGAGCTGTCTGTTGACGGTCTTCTCGATGACTTTGGCAGGAAAAGGGAGGAGCGAGATGGGGCGGAAGTTCTTGAGGTCGGTGGGGTCCGCTGTTGGTTTCTTCAGGAGGGCGCTGAGCTCGGCGTGCTTCCAGCTCTCCGGGAAGGTGGCGGTGTGGAAGGAGGCGTTGATGATGTCCCGGAGATGGGGTGCAATGATGGCGTCGGCCTTGTTGAAGACGTGGTGGGGGCAGGGGTCAGTAGGGGATCCGGAGTGGATGGTGTTCATCGTGCGGGTGGTGTCTTCGGTGCTGACCGGGGTCCAGTTGCAGAGGGTGGTGGTGGCGGGCGTTGGTTCGGTGGTTGTGTGCGTGGTCTGTGCGCCGAAGCTGTTGTGTATGTCGGCGATCTTGCGGTGGAAGAAGGAGGCGAGTGAGTCGCAGAGGTCTTGCGAGGGGGTGATGTCGTTGTTTCCGGCGCTGGGGTTGGAGAACTCTTTGACGATGCTGAAGAGTTCCTTGCTGTCGTGGGCGTTGTTGTCCAGTCGTTCTATGAGTGCTGTCTTCTTGGTGGCGCGGATCAGCTGGTGGTGCTTGCGGGTGGCGTGCTTGAGGGCGGTCCTGTTGTCTGTGGTCTGGTCGTGGCGCCAGGCTTTCTCGAGGGTGCGGCAGTTCTTCTTGGAGTCCTTGAGTTCGTCAGTGAACCAGGGGGTTTTCTTGCTGCCGGGTCTGCTGGGAGGGTTCTTCAGTGGTGCGAGGTCATCGGCGCAGGCGGTCAGCCACTGTGTGAGGTTGCTGGCTGCTTTGTTCGGGTCCGTTGTGCTGGTGGGAGGGTTCGGGTTGAGGGAGGCGGTGAGCTGCTCGGCGGTGATCTTGTTCCAGCTCCGGCGAGGGACCTGTTGCGGGTGGTGGTGGGTCGTGGTTCTTCTGAAGCTGAAGTGGACGCAGCTGTGGTCAGTCCAATGAAGTCCGGTGGAGTGGCTGAAGGAGATGTGCTTGCTGGAAGAGAAGACAGGGTCAAGCGTGTGGCCGGCGTAGTGGGTCGGGGTGTTCACCCGTTGCTTGAGTCCGAGTTTGGCGAGGTTGTCCAGCAGGGTGGTGGTATTGTTGTCATTGTTGTTCTCCAGGTGGAAGTTGAGGTCCCCTAGGAGGATGTAGTCGGCGGAAGGGAGCGCGTGCGGGCTGATGAAGTCTGCGATGTCTTAGCTGAATTGTGTGCGAGGTTCCGGGGGTCTGTAGATGAGAGTGCCTCTGAGGGTCGTCTTGGGGTCGGTGTGTATCTGGAAGTGGAGGTGTTCGGCGGCGGTGAAGGTGTCGTCGGAGTTGGTCGAGATGCGGATGGTGTTCTTGTGTACGATGGCGATGCCTCCTCCCGTCTGGTTGACGCGGTCCCTCCGGGTGATCTTGTATCCGTCCGGTATGGCAATGGCGATGTCGGGCGCTGAGGAGGCGTTCATCCAGGTTTCTGTGAGGAAGGCGACGTCTGGTGCTGTAGTGTCGAGCAGGTTCCAGAGTTTGATGGCGTGCCTGTGGACAGATCGGGTGTTGAGCAGGATGCACTTCAGGCGGTGGTTGCTGGGGCTCGGTTTGGCGGGAGCGGTGCAGGTCCGGATGCAGGAGAACTTGCAGGCTTGGCAGGTTAAGGGTCCGTGGGTGCGTCTCGGGGTGACTTGGTAGCAGGCAGGGTTTCGGCCGGTTGTTGAGTGCGTAGAGAGTGGTGGAGTCGTAAGTCCGTCATGTGGGCTGGCATCCTCGGGGGCCAGGGGTCCTGGCACTGGGCGCGGTCCAGGCACGGACGGGCGCAGACGGGCTTGCCTTTGGCGTGCCTTCGGCGCACAATCGGCGCGCCCGCTGCGCGTGACCGCTGCGCGTACGCGTGCACTCCGCCATAAATGGCGAAGTGGGAGGGAGGAGCAGCTGGGAGACGGGAGCGGGGCGGCTAATGGGAGGGATACAGAAAAGAAAGGGGCGGGGCCGCAGGGGAGCAGCGGCGGGGAGCGGGGAGAGGGCGGGAACGCGGCAGGGGGCACAAATACGCTGAACCAGAGGCAACGACAAGAAGCAAAGGCAAAATACAAAGAAAACTCTACAGTGCTAAATACTAGACACGCAACAGAGGCAAAAACGAAAAACAAGCAACAGAGGCAGTGACAAAAATACAAACGATCAGGAGCACAGCTACGGGCAACGGTGGCACTCAGCGGGATCGGGGGCAGCCTGGGCTCACTCACGGGGAGTGTGCGCGGTGCGTGGGGTGACCGGCCCAGAGGGTCAGGGGTCACTGATCACCACCGCGTGCACTCCGCCATAAATGGCCAAGTGGGAGGGAGGAGCAGCTGGGAGGCGGGGCGGCCAATGGGAGGGATACAGAAAAGAAAGGGGCGGGGCAGCAGGGGAGAAGTGGCGAGGAGCGGGGAGAGGGCGGGAACGCGGCAGGGGGCACAAATACGCTGAACCAGAGGCAACGACGAGAAGCTAAGGCAAAATACAAAGAAAACTCTACAGTGCTAAATACTAGACACGCAACAGAGGCAAAAACGAAAAACAAGCAACAGAGGCAGTGACAAAAATACAAACGATCAGGAGCAGAGCTACGGCCAGCGGCGGCACTCAGCGGGATCGGGGGCAGACTGGGCTCACTCACAGGGAGTGTGCGCGGTGCGTGGGGTGACCGGCCCAGAGGGTCAGGGGTCACTCTAGATTGGAAGAAGATGAAAGGACTCTTGCTGTTGCCCCAGGACAAGAACTACTCTCCATGGGTCAAGGGGTTTGCCTCAGGCTTGCACCAGAGGCCACTGACGAAATTGTAGCGCTGCTTTGGCATGGTGCTGGCACAATTTAAAGTATTGGCGACAGGGGGCAACCCTGTCGCGTGCCTCTATTTACTGGAAACATCTCCGATATCCAGCCGTTCACGGGTATCCGTGCTACCGGCGCCTCGTATAAGAGATGGATCCATTTTAAGAACAAAGGTGGCATGCCCATCTGGAGCAGCACTGTGAACATATACTCCCAGTGTAGGGAGTCAAATGCCTTTGCGGCATTCAGGAGTACCGCCACTGCCTGGAAATCCGCCTCAAAATAATGTAGGGTGGCGAAGACAGTGCGCAGGTTGTGCATTGTCGATCTGGCAAGCACAAATCCCAACTGGTCAGGGAGAACTAAGTTGGGGACCAAAGGCAGAAGTCGACTGGCAATAATTTTGGCTAGGATCTTGGCGACAAGATTAATCATAGATAGTGGTCTATAGGAGTCGCACCTGTAGACTGCCTTGTCCGGCTTCAACAACATAACAATGAGGGCCTCTTTAAACGTGGGGGAAGCGCTCCGGTGTCATAGGCCTCCGCAAAAACCTCCAGGAGTCTGGGGACCAGATCTCCGGCATAGGCCTTGTAGAACTCACTAGGGAGTCCATCAGGACCGGCCGCCTTACTGGTCGGGAGGAATGCGAAGGCCATCTTGACGTCTTCTATGTCAAACGGCTGTGTGAGTTACTCTCGCTGGTTGAGCGATAGCCAGCCTAGTGCTACATCCTCCAGGTAGGAGTCCACTTCATCGGCCGGGGCGGAGGGCCTCTTCTCATAGAGGTTAGTATAGAAATCTAGCACCACTTTGCCTATTTTGGGCGTGGTGAAATGCACCTCCCCCGCCTTATCTAACATTTCAGTGATAGCCTCCTGACTCCGGGGCTCCGCCAGTTTTTGCGCAAGAGAGCGTCTGGGCCATCCCCCCTCCCCGTAATAGCGTGCCGCGCTTCGGCTTGATCTGTGGGCCATTTTCTAATCCACTGTTTCATTGTGCTCTGTAACTAGATCGCGGATCACTGCTAGTGTCTCAGGATTGCGGTTCCCCTGGTAGTCACGTTCCAATGTGGAAATTTCGGCGGCCAATTTACGAATCCTGCGTCGTAGTTCTTTCAGGATCCCCGCTTGCGTGCCTATGCATACACCACGAATCGTAACCTTAAAAGCTTCCCACAGGATGCCCGCGCTGTCCATAGTGCCTTCGTTTTCCTTAAAAAAAATTCCCAATTGCCTCACCCACCGTGCACCTGAAGACCTGATCCATAAATGGATTGCAGTCACCATGAGAACGGCGGACGGGCGCATTCGAGAATACTCATTTCAAGCATCACTGGGGAGTGATCTGAGAGCGTTTTCACCAAATGACGGACACCCTTCGCCCAAGCGCATGCAACTTCAGTGAGGAGCCAATAGTCCAAGCGGGACCATGTGCCATGCATGGTTTAGATAAAGGTGCCTTCCCTCACCCCAGGGTGCCCCATCCACCAGTCATCATGGATGTTCCCAGCCTTCAAAAGGGCGAGCAAGGCGTCTGTTGCCAGCCTGTGCCTTGGGACCCCGCTTTCCGATCTATCTTTGGTTACATCTAGACAAGTGTTGAAGTCGCCCCCCCCAAAGAATTTCAGCAGGAGGGAACTTAGATATACAGCGCCACGAATCAGCGAAGAAGGAGTGGTCATCCACATTCGGTCCATACACATTGACCAGCAACACTCCTGCACCTCCAAGCTTTCCATACACAAGGGCTAATCTACCCTGGCCATCTGTCTCTGAGCTCAGAACCGTGAAGGGAACCCCTTTCTTGATAAGTAGGAGCACCCCCCGGGAGTAGGAGGAATATGAGGAAGCAATCCTAACACTAGCCCACCGTGCACCCACAGTTTTCTCAGAGATGTGGTTAAGATGCCACCTGTACATCAAGCCTGTCCAGATAGGCCAGTACTGACCAGATTTTCTTGGGTGTTGTGACGGTGCCGGGGTGGAGGAACACAGTTATGTGAGGGACTGGTGGGCGCCCGATCCAAATTTACCACCTCTTGTCCCCCCCCAGCAGAGCGAATGGTTTCCATCACCTACCCTTGAGAGACGGATCGTGAAGGACGACGAGGGCCCCTTTAAGTGGAGTCCCGAGGACAGCCGAAACACGCCCAGGAGTGATGTCATGACGCGAGAGACGTCAAAAGGAAACGAGAGGCAGCACAGGACGGACGGCGATTCCCGGAGGAGTACTGGAGTGGACCGAGACGGAGAGGAGAGAGGAGCGGACAGAGGAGAGGAGGGGAACAGCGAGAAGGAGGAGAGACGCGACTGGGAGGAGGCGATCAGCAGACGGGAGGAGAGGCGCGGTCCGGAGGACGCAGGCCGGGAGAAGAACGAAGACGCCCGAAAGAAGCCAGGAGGCTCAGGACACCGCGATTCGCCCCGCCACACTCCCAGGGGAGGAGTGTGGCTAGAACAGGTACGGGATCGTTTGGTGGGCTGGATGGGACGAGGGGAGAGAGCGAACAACCCTACTGTGTGAGCTGTACTCCTGTACCCTCTCCCTGAGCATGTCACTCTACCTACCTACACACAACCTCCCCTCCACCTGCGGTGTATCACGGATTGAGTTGTACATAATCACATGCTTAGGACAATCCCCCTCACACCCGGCCCTGGTTTTAGGGAGACAAAGGAACACTGCTTCTACTGATAAGACCCTTTATTTTCTTTCCTTTTTGGGGACCTCATCCTGACTGGTTGGGAAGTACCATGGCCCTCACCCATCCTGACGGACAAGTCCCTAACGAGAAGAGGAGAGAGAAAACTCAAAGAGACCGGGCAAAAACACCATCACGGATCCCCAGAGACTAGCCATTAAGAAAAAGAAACGTTATCAATCAATAAAACCTACCTTACCCATCCATCGAGTTGTGTCTGTCCCTGACCAGTCGTCACAACTGGTGTCAGAAGTGGGATCTTTAACGACACACTCCAGCTGCTACAAGATGGAGGCCCTCATCCAACACTTGGTACAAACGCAGGAAAAACTCGGATGGGCGGTGGAACGGCAAATGTCATCAGCCCAAGCGGACCGAGAGTCCTTCCACAACACTATGGCGGCACAACTGGAAGCCCTCCAGAAAAGCCCTGTCGATCCAGGGATAGCCATCCCGAGACCCCACAATCCTCATCCCTCAGGTATTGCCCTACAAAAGTACGTCACGGGAGAAGACCCGGACGCCTTCTTAACAAACTTTGAAAGAGCGGCCAGAGCATGTGGGTGGGCCGAGGAAAAGTGGCCCTTCTTCCTGGCACCCTTGCTGTCAGCAGAAGCCCAGGCCGCCTATCAAGCAGCCAACCCGACAGGGACCACTCCCTACTCAGTTATAAAAGAGGTCATACTGGAGCACCTAGGGTTAGACGCTGAGGCCTATAGGGTACGGTTCCGCAAAGAGAGAGGAGTGACAGGCGAGAACCCTAAGACTTTGTATTTTCGCCTAAAAATGGCTGCGGAAAAATGGCTGCAACCGGACACTAGCTCCAAAGAAGAGATAATGGCCCGTATTTGTTTGGAACAATTCCTAGAAGCGTTGCCTTACGGAACTCAGAGATGCCTGAGGCAACATCCCAACTTAACGGTAGCTCAAACCATAGAAATGGCTACCCAGTTCAGTAGGGCCCAACCACGACATACTGTCCTGGAGTACGAGAAACCCCACAAAACCGGGGTACCACCACATGTTGAAAAGAAAGGAAAAATTTTCCCGGAAATATCACGCCCGAAACCGGGAAAAATTGACATAGCGGCCACAAGGGGACCCCAGTGTTACGATTGCGGAGAGTTGGGGCACATCGCCCGTCTTTGTCCTAGAAAAAGGAATGAAGAGCCCATGGAGGTCGGGTATCTGCCAAAGACCGTGCTGTACTCCGCAGAATTTGGACCCTCTTATTACGTACGGGTAACAATTAATAAAACCGTGGTAAAAGCTCTGTTAGACTCAGGCTGCAGACAGTCTGTAGTAAGGAGGACCCTAGTACTTCCCGATCAATACCTTCAACACCTCACCGTCCAAATTAGATGCATACATGGGGACGTTAAGCCATACCCGTTGGCCCGCGTCCCTATAACCCCACACAACCATCCTACTCAGATAGTTACAGTTGGGGTGGTGGACACTTTACCAGAGGCCGTCATTCTGGGGGTGGACAATCCTGGGTTCCTGGAAATGTTTAAGAATGAGGTAAGGGAACGGAGGGGAGATAGGAAAAGACAGACTCCGGCTCTGATGGCCACCGACCCCTGGATCATAGACAGGAGTTTTCGTTTTGCCCAGTCTAATGACCGAACACTATTCAACGCCTGGGAACAAGCCCACCAGAATCAAACCAAAGCGGTTGATGTGTTTCCCCGGTTCGTTATACAGAACGACATGTTGTATAGGGAAGGGAAGAAGGGTGAGCCCCTACAATTGCTGGTCCCTCAGCCGTTCAGAGAGCAGGTACTGTTCTTCTCCCACAGTCATTTAACGTCAGGGCATGCGGGCAAGGAAAAAACCGCCTCAAGCGTCCTACGACACTTCTATTGGCCGGGGATATATCGGGACATTGAGCAACATTGTCAGGCTTGTGAGACCTGTCAAAAAAAGAACCCCTATAGGCCTCCCCCGGCTCCTCTGCACCCGTTACCCATTATAGGAGTTCCATTTGAAAGAGTAGGAATGGACTTGATTGGTCCACTTCCCCGGACTCGAAAAGGACACCAACACGCCCTCGTGGTTGTAGACTACGCCACCCGTTTTGTGGAAGCCTTCCCCATCCCGACGCCTAACACCAAAAATGTAGCAGAAAAACTCATAGAGTTGTTTTCCCGAGTGGGGTTCCCCAAGGAAGTACTAACTGACCAAGGCACGCCGTTCACTTCCCGGTTGATGACGGAGGTATGCCGAACCCTGGATATCCACCAGTTGAGGACATCGGTGTACCATCCTCAAACCGACGGGTTAGTAGAGAGATACAACCGTACTCTGAAGAGCACTTTAAAGAAAATGTTGACCGTGGAGGGCCTGGAATGGGACAAACTACTCCCTTTGGCATTATACGTTTTACGGTCCCAAGTCCAGAGCAGTCTAGGATGTTCTGCATTTGAACTGTTATATGGACGACAGCCACGCTCTTTACTGGAAATGACGAAGGACGCATGGGAAACCGAAGAGAGACAGGACCATTGTTCCCTCCTTGACTATACAAACAAATTAAGGTCCAAGATCGGCAAACTGAGACAGATGGCTTCAGCCACCTTGGAGAGGAGTCAAGAAAAACAGAAACGATACTATGATCGGGGAACCAAATTACGACGCTTACAGAAAGGAGATTGGGCATTAATCTTGCTTCCCTCCACCAGCAGCAAATTTACGAAAGAGTGGCAGGGTCCCTTTCAAGTAGAGAAAGTGATAGGCGACACTACATATGGAATGCGAATGACCAGCACCAAAACGCAGAACTATCACATAAATCAGCTTAAAAAATGGATCGGACCCCCACCCAAAGCAGGCCATTTTTAGTGCCCACACCCTCCCCTAAAGAATCCACAGTTCTCGAATTAGTGGTCAGTCCTGAACTCTCCAGGTCCCAGCAGCAGGACTTGGCTGAAACATTGAAACCCTTTGAGGAGTTATTCTCCAATAAACCCGGAAGGACGCAACTGATTGAACACGAAATACACACCGTCCCAGGAAAAATCGTCCGGCAAAGGCCATACAGAATCCCGGCGGCCAGAAGCGAGGCTATCAGGAAAGAAGTAAACAACATGTTACAACTCGGAGTTATTAGACCCTCCACAAGCGAATGGACGTCCCCCATCGTGATGATACCAAAGCCGGACGGGTCCACGCGTTTTTGTATGGATTTCCGAGCGTTAAACGAGATTTCCACCTTCGACGCATACCCGATACCAAGAGTGGACGAGCTCATAGAAAGAATAGGGGATGCTAGTTACATCACAACCTTTGATCTAACCAAAGGCTACTGGCAAGTACCTTTGAAAGAAGCCGATCGAAAGAAAACCGCATTCGCAACGGATCAAGGCCTGTTTGAATTCACGGTGCTACCGTTTGGCCTCCATGGGGCCCCAGCCACATTTCAACGGTTAATGAATGCGGTCCTCCAACCCTATCGCTCCTTTAGTTCCGCCTACCTCGATGACATCGTGGTGTACAGCACAACCTGGGAACAACATCGACACCATTTGACGGTCATCTTGAATGCCCTTAGACACGCTGGACTACATATCAATGCCAAGAAGTCCAAAGCGGCCTTTCATAGGGTCAAATACCTGGGGTATGTCCTGGGAGACGGAGTCATAGCTCCCCAGGCAGAAAAAATTAAAGCCATTACCGAAACTCCTTTTCCGGCCACAAAAAAGCAGCTGAGAGGGTTCCTAGGTCTTATAGGGTACTACCGTCGGTTTATACCTCAGTTTTCCGAGATAGCATCACCCCTGACGGACCTCCTACAGAAAAGCTCTCCAAACAGCCGGCTTACAAACCCCAGTGAAAGCGCTTTATGGGCCTTCCAGAACCTGAAGGCGGCCATAACCACAACCCCTGTTCTGATCTCCCTGGACTTCAACAAACCCTTGCTGGTAGCCCCAGACGCCTCCAAAACAGGGATAGGGGCAGTATTATCTCAGATCGGGAGGGATGGGATGGAACATCCCTTACTCTATATCAGCCGCAAATTGTTTCTCCGGGAGGTTAAGTACCCCACCATTGAGCGCGAATGCTTGGCCATCAAATGGGCCATTGAAAAATTGCATTATTACCTCGAAGGTAAACCTTTTATCCTGTACACAGACCACGCCCCATTGAAATGGATGTATAGAAACAAAAGCCAGAACCAAAGGATTCTTCGTTGGTTTTTGTCTTTACAACCATTTGCCTTCGAGGTGAGACATTGTAAAGGGAGGGACAATAGCAATGCCGACTATCTTTCCCGCACCTCACCTCTCCCCGAACGGGAGATTCCAGGGGGGAGGTGTGTGACGGTGCCGGGGTGGAGGAACACAGTTATGTGAGGGATTGGTGGGTGCCCGATCCAAATTTACGCCCTCTTGTCCCCCCCCAGCAGAGCGAATGGTTTCCATCACCTACCCTTGAGAGACGGATCGTGAAGGACGACGAGGGCCCCTTTAAGTGGAGTCCCGAGGACAGCCTAAACACGCCCAGGAGTGATGTCATGACGCGAGAGACGTCAAAAGGAAACGAGAGGCAGCACAGGACGGACGGCGATTCCCGGAGGAGTACTGGAGTGGACCGAGACGGAGAGGAGAGAGGAGCGGACAGAGGAGAGGAGGGGAACAGCGAGAAGGAGGAGAGACGCGACTGGTAGGAGGCGATCAGCAGACGGGAGGAGAGGCGCGGTCCGGAGGACGCAGGCCGGGAGAAGAACGAAGATGCCCGAAAGAAGCCAGGAGGCTCAGGACACTGCGATTCGCCCCGCCACACTCCCAGGGGAGGAGTGTGGCTAGAACAGGTACAGGATCGTTTGGTGGGCTGGATGGGACGAGGGGAGAGAGCGAACAACCCTACTGTGTGAGCTGTACTCCTGTACCCTCTCCCTGAGCGTGTCACTCTACCTACCTACACACAACCTCCCCTCCACCTGCTGTGTATCACGGATTGAGTTGTACATAATCACATGCTTAGGACAATCCCCTCACACCCGGCCCTGGCTTTAGGGAGACAAAGGAACACTGCTTCTACTGATAAGACCCTGTATTTTCTTTCCTTTTTGGGGACCTCATCCTGACCGGTTGGGAAGTACCGTGGCCCTCACCCATCCTGACGGACAAGTCCCTAACGAGAAGAGGAGAGAGAAAACTCAAAGAGACCGGGCAAAAACACCATCACGGATCCCCAGAGACTAGCCTTTAAGAAAAAGAAACGTTATCAATCAATAAAACCTACCTGTTGGAAACAGCCCACTCCCACTCCGCAGGGTGGTGGTGGACTCCCCGAACACACTGTGGTAGCTTGGCTCGAGTGGTCAGGAAACAGGCGCAGTGCTAAGCATACAATATACCCATACAAGAACCATGCGTGCATCCGTTCCAAAAACGACTCTACACCGTAAAAATTATGAAAATATTCTTTCTTTATCTTTTTCTCTTAGTTGCTGATTGGAAAAATAAATAGGTCAATCACAATATACAAGTTTCAATTAGTGCAGGTCAAATAAATATTGGCTGTTTGATGAAATAAATAGGGGTGATCATAAATAACAGGGCATAAATACAAGTGCAATATATACAGACAATTAAATACTTTGAGGCAATAAATACTGTACCAATAAATATTGTACACCAACAAGTCCTGTGGACCTATAAATATAGTGCAGCAATAAATAGGTAAAAATTCAATAAATACAGTACCCCCAATAAATAATTAAAAGTATACAGCAACACTCATGTAATCAGATGACACTTCAATTCTTAAGGGCTGATTTGGCCCAGGCACAGCTTGTAGGGTTGTGGAAGGCTTGAGGGGGGGGCTACTCCCTGGCTGGGACAAGGCTGAGGCCTAAGCTGAGGTAGATCAAAGGGGGGAATACCAGTGCCCTGGCTTTCTCTCTCCACACAACCTCTCTAGGTTAGTCCCAGTTCACCCCAGGCACAGTCAGGTTGGTTTCAGCACCTCCCTAGCCCCTTAGAGTAGTCTCTCAGGTCTCCACAGGGCCTTAGGCGCCCTCTACTCCACTTACTGCCCTTTTTCTGATGTTCCGACGCCGCTGGAGTCGTGTCGACGCCGTGAGGCGGCTCCGGTTCGGTCTCGGCGGCCTCGGCACAATGTCAGTTCTTTGACGACGCCGGTAGGCGGTTCCGGTCCGATGTCGGTGGCCTCGGTTCGATCTCGACCTCCGATTCGACGGCGTCGGGCAGTCTCTTCACGATGTCGACTTCGGGCGGCTCCGGTCCGATGGCGCTCTCGGCTCCGATGACGTCGGCCGGCCTGGCCTCGATGTCGACTTCCGGCGACTCCGGGGTGCGATCCTCACCCCCGACCTCCGGTGCTCCTCCTCACAGGCTCCGGGCGACTCCGGAGTGCGATCCTCACTCCCGACCTCCGGTGCTCCTCTACCTCGGTCTCCGACGACTCCGGAGGGCGGACTTCACTCCTCCGATGACGCCGCTCGCTCGACCTCGGTTCACTTCCTCCTCGACCTCTGGTATTCCTCACGACCTCCGTCGGCGCCCTCTCACGACCTCAGGCGGCTCCGGGTACGACGTCTGCTACTTCAGTCAGCGCCGCTTCTCCACCTCGGGCTCCAGGTCTTCAGGCTACTCGACGCCGGACTCCAGGGAAACCAGTTCTCAGGTCAGAATCTTGCTGTTTTCTTGGTTCTAAGGCCTGTTCCTGCTGTCCAGGTCCTTAGGATAAGTTTCTTCTGTCTTCTTCCCACACAGGGCTATAGGCTGGGATCCATCAGTAGGGACAAGTATCAAGGGTGGGTTTATGGACCCCACTCCAGGCACAAGTTTCCACCCCTGCTGCTTCACTCCTTCCTCCTTCTCTGTTGTGCTCCTCTCTCTTCACCAGTCAGGTGCCAACTGCCAGCTCCAACTGCCAACTGCCTCTCTTATCCTCCCAACATTCTAAACGGTCTCCAACTGTCACAGAGTTCTGGAATCTCCTGGAATGTTCTGGAAGGTGCTGGTAGGTTCCAGTGGATGCTGGTGATGTCACAGGTGGCCACCATCTTGTGCTCCAGGCCCTCAGACAGAAGTTTCAGGGGTAGCTAAAATGGCTCCCTGAATCTGTAGCAACACGAAAAAGTCTGGTGGTTCCCAAAAAGGAAAAATTCAAACAGGGTTTGAGGCAAAAGTGGGACAAAATAAATAATGATGAGGAGGGACCACCCAAAGGGCTGACAGGTCTAACACTACCTTACCCATCCATCGAGTTGTGTCTGTCCCTGACCAGTCGTCACAGGTGTGTTTAGGCCCCGCACGTTCCATGTAATCAACTTTATATTACCACCAGGATCTTACAGTTGTAATGACATGCACAGTAGTGTTATGACGGTTCACAGCATTGTGGTGCCTGGGATTAGGGTCAACATGAGGTCTCAGTGCCTTCCAGTGCCCCACCTTCCCCCCCTCCAACGCCTCACTCACTTCAGCAGCCCCAACATGCCAAAGCCATCTCTTCCCTGAAGAAACAATTCCCAACACCCAGAACGAAAAGTGCATAACATGTGGAGTACTCCCATACGGAGAACACCAGAGAGCTACTAGCCTCCCTCAGAGTGGGAGGTGGCCAATCAGGTCTAATTACTTTGCAGGATAAAGAAACATATAAATCAACGCATCATATCAATAACCTGTACCTCCAGAAGACCAGCATCACAATAGTTAGTCTGCTGTGGGGGCTCGTAAAGGACCATACATAAGTTTGGGGCCCCTCCCGCGTGTGGGATAGTAAACCAAGAAATACAGTATATCATCAGTGCGGTAGCAGGCACCTACTTGAAGGATAAAATAACACATGTGGACTATGATATAAGATAACCCTCAGGGCCAACCAGTATACACCATTGTGACGACCCTGTAGGAAACGTTATATGACACCTAGCATAAGCCCAGGGCCAGATGTGCAAATGTGGTAGAGAGCAATAATCCTACTTAGTGTCAAGGTGTGACCCATAATACAGGGCGCTAACATCAACATAGTACTTCACCACTCGGTCCGTTACTGCTCCTCCTTGTCCGATTCAGCCGGGGTCTCATGGCGCCGTCTCTTCTGCTTTTTCACATGCTCCATCGCTGCCTTGGGGGTAGTGAACATTTTGAAGTTTCCCTCTTGTCCAATCCGTAAGTGGGCGGGGTGCAGCATGGCGTAAGGAATGCCCTCGGATTGCAGGAGTTTCTTCCCAGCACCAAACTCCCGCTGCACCACCTGTACCGCTACGGTAAAGTTGGGGAAGAAAGACAGCAAATTCCCCTGGTGGGTGATGGTGTCCTTTTCCCTGGCGAGTCTCAGTATAGCGTCCCGGTCCCGGTAGTTTAATAGCCGAGCAATTATAGGGCGAGGTGGAGTGCCCGGTACCGGCCTCACCGCCAGGGAGCGGTGAGCTCGCTCAACTATAAACATCACGGACAAGTTCTCAGGGCCGAAGGTGCCTTGATCAGCGCCTCGATGAAGGTCTCCATCCTGCCTGCATTGGTGGACTCCGGCAGGCCCGTAATTCTAATGATGTTGCGATGGGACCGAGCCTCCAAATCTTCATTTTTCGCTTGTATAAGCGCCAGTACCTTTTCCATGTCGTTGGCCTTGTCCGTGACCACGCTGAGGCAGTCCTCATTAGTGGAGACCCTCTGCTCTATCTCCCCCATTCTCGCATTCTGCTTTTCCAACTGGGAGGACATATGGTTGAGTCTGTGGTTATTTGCCGACATGTTCCCCTCTATAGCCTGAAGACTTTTCTGCATGGCTATCAGCATCGTCTCAAGTGTGGAGGGGCCATCACCCTGAGTGTCCGCTTCTGTGTCAGAGGCTGCTTTTAGATGAGTTTTGGTCGTATTGCGCACCTCAAACTGAGGCGGGGTTGTGACCTGTCTGTTTTCCCCATGTTGCCTAGTAGTCCGGGCAAGATTTGCAAACAGCAGGCTGTGTTGCGGCTCGGCACAGGCGCGAAGAGCTCTGGGCTCTGGGCTGTGTGCTGTTAATGGGTTCCCGCAAGCAAGTGGCAACGTGTCATTGAAGTTCTATGCAGCAATCACACAGGGTGCCTGGGCCAGTATAGGGCTATAAGTGCCAGTCTGCAGTATTGTGAACACATCTGCGTTAGTAGTGCCCAATAGTGCCAGTATCTCTCAGTTGTCAGCGGTTGGATGCGGAGATCCACCACCTAAGGGTGACCAGTATGGAAGGGCCGGTCTCCACAAGAGAGGGGCTCCAGCAGTTCAGCCACACCACCTGTTGCACGCAGGCCCCACGGCCCCGCTAACTGCTGCTTGCCATTCGGGGTGCGATATTGATGCAGGTATCTGTGCCGATGTTCAATTGCGACTCGGCGCCGCCCTCTCCGCCTCCCGCTCTGAAGGCAGGTCGCAGCTTGCAGTGCACAGCCCCACGCCTAGGCCCACACCTGCCGCCGCAGGCCCAAGCAAGGCTGCACCCCACTCACCACCGCCCGCTGCGAGCACCCGCAACCTCCAGGGTAACGATCGGGCCTCTCTGGGAGTCTAGCAGCAGCAGAGCTCCAACCGGCCTCCCTCCAGTCGTCAGGGCCGATGAATTGGCGATGTGTGGGACGCCAGCCCTCCAGATAGTCGGAGCCTCGGGGCCCGCCGCTCAATCCCTGCAATGTCGTCTCCAGCCACCAAAGTTCTCCAAAGGGCCTGCCGGCCCCCCACCGACGCGCCAGAGGCACAGGTCAAGCAGCGCATGCAGTATCAGAGCTCCCTCGCCGGCAGTAGTCATACAGGGGCCCGCAGCCAGGTGCGCACACCTCCCGCCTGTGTCCGGTTATCACGGTCGATCGGCCGCTGCAGCCCACCCTACGACTCCACTCATCCACGGCTTCTCGTCTCCTGCTCCCCGCACTCCAGCCAGCGGGCCGGCTCAGTCCCAGATGCTGTCAGCCGCCATGTTGTTTGCCGCCAGGGGGTCCTATCTTTGCCGATAACGGCCACTGCAGAGGCCCCCAATTGTCTGCAGGCCCCCAACCTGAGGTAGGGGTGTCACGCCATTCAGGGCAACCCTTTTTAGGAATATGATGCTTTATATTAGCACGGATAGTGGTCGCATTGAAGATCAGCTGGGCAGAGCTGCACTAATGTGCGGCCATCTTGCCTGGCGCCCCCGTGCTTTTTTTTTTCTAAGCATGTTTTTCCTTAAAACGTAAAAAATGTATGTCTCTGGTTCCTATTATGCGATACTGATCATTTTGGTGTATTTTACCCTATTCAATTACTCTCTCTTTTTCTAAATTAGTTTGATATTATTTTTCCTTTTAGCCGTACAAAATTGTCTTTCTTAAGTTGAATGGGTACCCCTTTCCCTAATAATACCCCTCTTTTCAGAGTGAGACCTCGGGGTAGTGGAGGGAAACCATGCAGCAAGTGAGAGGGAAGAGACAGAATACATAATGAATTTCCACTCTAAGATCTCCTAAAAAATGGCACTCTGCTCTCCATCTTGATGAATTCAGTTTTTAAAACGATCAGATTGCAATTGTAAGAGTACCACAGGCTTTCAGCATTATATCTTTACGCTTTCACCATAATTGGTCCTAATGTTTTATAAGAAGGGTCGAACTGCTTTCGTCTGAGGAAAATACATACTTTTTGGCTCTCCATGCTGTAGGAAGCTGGCTCCGTATATACTATACCAAAGTGAGGTATAGTGTGCACAGAGTCCAGTGGAACCCCAAAGGTAGGCGGAGGCAAACTTAGATAGAACCTTCCTCTCTATTTGTGCTAGTGTGGTCGAGCAATAAGGCAGTATCAGAGGACAGTGTTAAGCATTTGTTGTACACACTCAGTTAGCAAATGAGTTCACACACTCAAAGACTGAAGTTCAGACCAATTGTTTTTGTATTAAATTATTCTTGTAGTTACTTTTATTTCTAGAACCAAGCAAGCCTGGCACAGGTAAGCAATAAATACTTTTCAGTAGTAAATGGTGATTGTAATACAGTTCAATTGCAATTGTAAATGTACTATGGTTTGGCTTACAGTATTGTTTCAGAGTAATGCAATCAATTGCAAATACAGAACATAAATTTGAATGGATTTTCAATAAAATAGCAGGTTAGTTACTTTTGGATTACTTTTCTTACTCAGTTATGTATGTCTGGATGCAGCACTGGGACATTTCCTGTAAACAGGTGAGTAAAAGTGTTTATGTTAAATCGTACAATTTTAAACAATTTCTTTAGGTTTCATAACTCCACAGAAAAACCTTTTCAGGAAAAAGTGTCAGTGTTATCCTACGGATGAAAATATGGTTATCGGTTTTTTGGTAAGTATTCAGTAGCGGGAGTTGAGGTTCTGGGGGTAGACTCAGGGGTCCCCCAGGGTCAGTGATTCACTCTTGTTACACCCTCAGCAGCAGTAGGACGGCCGGGTGAGGAGTGTTGAGGCCCAATGTTATCCAATAGGGAATAGGGGGCCTCCGGTTGGTTGCTGCTGGCAAGCAGGCCACTGGGTTGTAAGAGCAAAGCTTCTGGACTTTATCTGAGGACAAATGGGGAAACAAATTAGCACCAAAGTTGCACCCTCAGCGGCACTAGGGCGGCCGGGTGCAGGGTGCTGTTTCGACGTCGGATTCCCGGTTGTTTCCAATAGAGAGCCTCCGGCTTGCAAAAGCACTGCAGGTAGGGAGATGAAGGACTTCTGGGTGCGAGCACCACTTCGAGAGGTAAGTTGGGAAGTTAGGGGTTGATTAGGCACCATTGGTTTGGGCACACAAGGCAGTGGGGCGTTGGGTGAAGGGTTATCTTCTTACCAGCTCCTGGTCGCGGTTAGAGGGGCCTCCTGGATTTAGACTGCAGGTGCCGGCTGGAGGCTTGAGCCAGGTCAGGGGTTACCAGATCTCTGTTCAGGATCGCCGGGGTGACCACCTCATGGTTTTTGCCCACTCAAGCTCGGGCCGTGGACAGTAGGTGCAGAGCGGGGCGGATTCACGGTCTCTGGCTCCTGCCAGAGGTTGCAGATGAACAAATCCGGTGTTCACGGGAGAAGCAATCTATGGAAGTGAAGGCAGGCAGGTCCTCCAGGGTTTTTGAGGTTGCTGGCTGCAGGGCACGCTGGGATTTCGCAGGAGCTGGTTCGAGGGTGAGACAGGCCGGTAGGGCTTGGGCCAACTCAGTGGGCGTCTTCCTCTTGTTAGGTGCTGCACGGCTGTTTGGTCCTTCTTCTTCTTTTCTTCTTGATTCTTGTCTGGACCTGAGGAAGCAGGGTTCAGGGGTGCCCCTAAATACTAGATTTAGTAGCGTTACAGGTAGGTAGAAGGCAGGGACCAATGGTCCCTTCTCTGGGGTGGGTACACCCCCTATTATGCCACCCTCCCGTGGTAGGGAGGCATGTGCCTGTCCCTGGTTGGCTGAGTCCCCCATCTTCAAGATGGCGTGGACTGAGAGTTGTGCTTCACCTCGCCTCCCCCACCTGAGGGGTGGAGTTGGCAGAGGTGGGCACACCTTTCTTCCTCACTTGTTTTTTCCGCCGGTTCTCCCACCCAAAGTGGGGGTCAGAACCTATGGGGACCAGTTGCTGAAAGCAGCAATTGGTCTGGGGAAGCTCACAAAGGCGGCAAGCCTTTGGAGCTTCACCTTCGTGAACTCTGCCCATCCTAGGGGAGGAGGCTTGGCACCTCGTCCCAGGATGTGCATTGCCCCAGAGAGCAGTAGGTTCTTGACCCAGGGGTCCAGAAACATGTCTGGTGGTGGCAGCTGAAAGCAGCCACTAAGCCTGGACACTTGTGGTGGGTTCGTTTTTAGGGGGCATCTCTAAGATGCCCTCTGTGTGCATTTTTCATTAAATCTCACACTGGCATCAGTGTGGGTTTAATGTGCTGAGACGTTTGATACCAAACTTTTCAGCGTAGCCATTATGGTGCTGTGGAGTTCGTAATGTCAAACTCCCAGCACCATATACTAATAATGGCAGCACTGCACTTACAATGTCTAAGAATGGACTTATTCACTGTAGGGGTACAGGGCTCATGCACCTGTACCCTCACCACTGGTATAGTGCACCTAGATAGAGGGGTGACTGATCTATGCCAGGGCAGTGGGTTGTAGGCATGGCACACAGGCATGTGTGCCATGTTGACTCTTCACTTTGTTCTGCACATAGACACACAGCCTGCAAAGGCAGTGTATGAGTGTCAGGGTACAGAACCTCTAAGGGTGGCACAATAAGTGCTGCAGTCCTTCGAGGCCTTCTCTGGTCACAGTGCCCTAGGTACCTGTGGTACCATTTACCAGAAGCTGACCTGATACCAGAGATGCCAATTGGGTTTAGGCTTCAATGCAGTAAGAAAAAATTTGTCCTCATCTCACCTATAAACCACTCGCAGATCTCATCCGGTCTTAGTTACTAACGGGACACCCTCCGACCGCCTGCACTTGTTTAGGTTAACCAACCAATCCCCTTTATCGTCCGGGATTTAGGTGTTAATCATAAGACCATGTTCCTTATCAACCGTCTGTATCAGCATAATCTCTGTTCTCTACCCATTTTTATGAATGGTACCCAGTAATTAGGGAAGCTGGAACTAGTTCCTATTATTTCTAGTCGGGCCATTGCGAGTGCAGATTTTAACCAGTCTTCAGTTTTCGGGGGGAGGGGATCTTTCCATTTAAGACATATTTCCCTGCGGGCCAACAATATCAAACATAGCAGTAAACCTCTTTGAGACTGTTCCAAACATGCAGTGGACACCCGATCATTAGCAAAAAAGATCAAGGATGAATTCGAAACAATATCAGTTCCAAAGGTCTTAAATAAATACATACACACTTCTAATTTGGGACATTCATAAAAGATGTGCATATCATTGGCCTTGGGGAGCAGACACCGGGGGCATTTCGGTTCAGGAGTACGAGCGAATTTCGACATTTTTTCCGGGGTATAATAAATTCGATTAGTAACAACAAAATAGTTTTTCTTCCGTCTGGCTAATTTAGTATATTTATAGAGCAAGTTCAAAGAAGGTTCCAGGAGATACCCTATATCAGCTTCGAAGACGGAGTCATTCCATACTGACACCTGCTGTGGGATTTCCGCGTCGTCTGCGTTTATCAAAAACCTATACCAGATTGAAATTTCCTTCTTCAGTTGTTGAGTAGTTTTAAGCATGGCTTCCACCTCCCCGTCCCCCCTAAAATTTTCCTTTTTCATTTCAAAACAAAATTTTAATTGAATAAACTTACATTTTGATAACCCCGTGCCTATTCTTGCTTTTAATACCTCCCAGGGGTATATACCGTTTTCATTCCCCAGATCCGACCATATTGAGACTCCCGCTCTTTTTATGGGGACAGCCATACTATCCCGAAGACAGAGTGGGGTCCCAGGGGAGTCCCAAATCGGGGCCTGATCGGAATAATAACCTATTCCACATCTGGAACGGATGTTATACCAAACTTCCAAAGCATTTTTGAGGACCTTTCGCCTTACTCTTTTGAAATATTTTGGTGAACCGAACTTATAGAGAAACCCGGCCACGCCCTCACTCCTTCAGTAGTGACCGACTCCCCTAACAGTTTGCCCCAGGCACTTGCTGTTGGTTCAGTCAGGAGCATCCTGATGGCTTTAAATTAAAAAGCAACCAAGTACCAACGAATATCAGGGAGGGCCAATCCCCCTTTGGCTAAGTGGCGCCTCAATTTTTTCCATAATAACCTCACACCCTTCTCCCCCTAAATAAAACTCCCGATTTTACTTTGCGCCTTAAAAATAGAATGCTTGGGAAACCCCAGAGGAACCGCATTAAACAAATATGTTAACTTTGGGAGGATGATCATTTTTACTAGATTCACCTTCCCGAAGATGGTTAAGGGAAGGTTCCTTCACCTTGCAAAAAGCTGCTCTATTTCCTTTATGATTTTTTCAAGATTGATCAGTGGGATTTTTTCAAGATCTTTCACTATTATGATACCTAGATATTTAATTTTATTACTGGTGGCCCCACTCCACTGATCAATATTCCAACACATAACCTCAGTCTTGGTGGAATTGGCCAGATAACCGGAAATTAAACCAAACTCTTCCAGTATAAGCCCAACCCTTAACATTGTTGTCTCTGGATTATTAGTATATATAATTATGTCGTCCGCGTATAGTGCAATTTTGGACTGATATTGCTGAGTCTTAAACGGAGGAATAGACTCGTCTAACCTTATAGCCTGAGCCAAAGGCTCAATGTACAAATCAAATAGCAGCGGTGAAATAGGACAGCCCTGCCTGGTCCCTCTTTGAATTTCAAAACTAGAAGTAAGTGAGCCGTTGATAAGGATTTTAGCTGAAGCTCCCTGGTAACATCCTCTCAGGGTGTGGATAAAAATTGGACCAAAACCCATTTCCTCCAATACCTCCCAGAGATAAGTCCAGCACACCCTGTCGAAAGCCTTGGCAGCGTCTAACGCGACCACTGCCAAGGGTTCCGTCCGAGTAGTTGCCAAGTCGATATTTCCAATAAGGAGCTGAGTCTGTTCCTGAATATATCTCCCATTAATAAACCCTTTCTGGTCTGTATTGACCAGTCTCGAAGCTAATTTACCCAGTCTCCCTGCCAGAATGCCCATAAAGATCTTGTAATCTGCATTCAGCAGGGAGATCGGGCGGTAGGAGTCCGCTTTTGCAGGGTCCTTCCCAGGCTTAAGAATTAAAACAATAATTGCCTCCCTCCAGGAACTTGGGATTTGACCAGTTAGACTATAGATTGAACGAAACAGGGATCCCAAGACTGGGGTTACTTCTTCGGAGAGGGACTTGTACACTTCATTTGGCAGGGCATCTGTACCAGAGGCTTTGTTGTTTTTAGAAATCTTTATTTGAGTTCTTATCTCCTCCAACGCAATTGGGGAGTCGAGAAAATCTTTACTAGCCTGGGTTAGCGAGGAGAGTGATTTTGTGCTCAGCCAATCACAAATTTGTTGTTTGGAGGGGAATAAATTCTCCCTATAGAGATCCGAAAATAAATTGAGCAAGGAATTTTGTATATCATCTATATTAGTCGATCTATCCCCTTGACTATTTATCTCCAGCTCGCCGATGTCATTTTTCGAGCGGTCAGATCTAGCCTTCCATGCCAAGAGAGCACCAGCCTTCTCCCCATATTCATAATTCTCCATTTTCTTCCTTTCCCATTGGGCCTTACACTTCTTTTCTAGTATTCCTCTATAGTTTTGTCTGGCATGTTCGAGTTCCAACTGCACCATACTTTGTCTTTCAGGAAATTTTGATGACTTAAGGAGCTCGAATTCTAATAAACCGATCTTTTCCTCACCTAAATCCAGTTCACGTCCTTCCCCACGGTTTTTGGAGCTAATAAGGCTATGTAGTCGGCCTCTCAAACTGGCCTTAAAGGCATCTCAAACAACCTCTATTGCTGCTGAGCCTATGTTGAAGTCAAAAAACTAAAAATATGACATTTTAATTGCCTGAATTATTTCTAGATCGTCTAGCCTTCCCCTGCTTAGTGTCCACCTAGGTTGGATTTTTTTAGTTAAGTTTTTAATTACACACAAAACCGGAGAATGATCCGATAAATGACTAGGGAGGATGGAGATATCTAATCCTTTATCAAGTAAACTCTTACTAGCTAACAGGTAATCAATCCTGGAAAAATGGTGGTGTCTCTTACTATGGAATGTAAACCCAGCCCTGTCCCCTTTCGTATGCCTCCATACATCAGCCAGGCCTAAATTGTGAATCAGATTCTTCATTGCACGTCGAATCAAGTAGTGCCCCAATGTGCCGCCCTGATTCGACCTATCTTTATGGGGGTCTAACAGAACATTAAAATCTCCTCCTACAATTATAGGAGGAGTTTCCAACATAAGCCTAGACTGTAACCTTACAATATAGGACGGATCATCAACGTTCGGACCGTAGAATGAAGCACACGTTAAAACGGTGCCCCCGAAATCCAGCTGTGCAATCACCCACCTCCCTGATTGATCGGTCTGAATAGATTTGATCGAACAGGTTAACCCCCGCTAGACCAGGACTGCCACTCCACGGCTGTTGATGTTTTGATCCGAGACACAATAGGCTTTAATCCAGGGTATTCCTGAGAATAGTTTATTAGATTCCCCAGCAGTCAAGTGAGTTTCCTGCAGGAGGCAAACCCGTGCTTCTGCAAGCTCCAGATATTTCATTATTAATCTTTACTTCCGTATGCATCTTAAGCCATTTACATTCCAGGAGATAAAACTCAAACCAGCCTGAGCTATTACCGCACCTGCCATCCGTTCACAAATCCCTGTCCAATGCAGTTTTAGGGAATGAACATGGGCCCTGGGTACCTCATTAGCAGGAGCCCAGGGAACACTCAGTCAAAGTACATCAGCAATTCAGCAAAAAGTGGGGGCAACCATGCAGAAAGAGAGCACGTTTTCACACATGCCACACTCAGATGGACAGGGTACTTGAGGAAAGATGCCATGCTGTGATTCAAGAGCTTTTCTTTGCACCTACAACAATTCCCTCATCCTGATCTGAGTACTGCTAATGAGGTCCAGAAAATACAGCACGTGTTCTCCCAAGACCTGGATGTCATCTTTGAATATTAGTCCCCAAAGATTGTTACATTTTTTACATGTAACTATCAAGATTGTTCTTGAACTATCCAATGAATATCCAATGAAGTGTCTTTTGCCTTACAAATTTGCACATTGTTCTAAATTTCAAAGTTTAGTTGTGAGTTGAACCCTTCATGTTTAGTGATCACACGTCTGTGCAATGCAATCTTTCTGCATTGTCACCATCTAAAGTAGTTTATTAAATGGATTCCAAAATTTGGGTTGGGTTTTTGAATCGTATTACAACGAGTTAGCACACTAAAGAAGCATATCAAAGAACTGAAATGGGTCATTAATTAGATCTATTTTAATAAAGTTCACATAAATCATCCATCCAGTTACATATTCATTTCTTTCATTGATGTTTCAGCAAAACTATTTTCCAACGTTGTTGAGGAAGCCATGGGGGATAAGGCATTAACTAATCAGCTAATTCCATTTGAACAATCAGAGTTGTGTGCTAGTTCATTGCATAGGCATTCTAGAAGTGTGTTTCGTGAACGTTAAATGTACTTTTGATATGGTCTGAATTTATTATGGACTAAAATATTCAAGAAAGAACTCTTGTCATGTTTTTATGTACATTTTGAGACTTGGTAACAGGTGCATGAAGGGAACTAGGGAGCGAGAACTCAGAGACTGATTGGTTACTCTGTCACGAATGTGACAGATATACCATCAGCCCTACTATAGATGGGATAAAGTGCCCCTAGACATTCATTATAAGAATATTGCAAGTGACTGAAAAGTTACATCCCCATACACAGGAACAAAGCCAAAGGCAGTGCTCCTTTATATGGTCATGGAACCCTGAGGTGACTTGCAATATACTTAAAATGTATGATAGAGGGCATTTTATTTCTTGTAATAAGATATGAAAATGCTGAGTTTTGTGCATGCACTCCTAATTATATAACCAAAATAATCATATATTTATCAAATGTGTCTGCTGTCAATGTAGTTCTTGGCGTAGAGAGCTGAAGATCTACACATTCTTATGTTCATGCAAAATATTTCCACTCAAACTCCATCATATGATATACAATTGCATTTATTTATTCATACAATCTTAATTTCTTTAATGTTTTCAAACCAAGTTTCTGTACATGATATTATGCTTTTTTCAGAATTTAAAATCCCTAGGCTTTTCAGATAAATTATATAATTCTTTAGTGGATTAGTTTATGATGTCATCCACTTCGTTCTGCAAACAAACATGCAAATGGGGATTTATGCTCTGAAAGTCTTCCGCACTTTATATTTAGTTAATTGCCACTCATTTTATGTGCCTCTCATTAAACTGTATATTGGGGAGGCTCCTCTGTTGGAGCAAAAGGGTGTCGCCCCACTGAAATCCCACCGAAAGCCTTAAAAGTAAAATGGTAATTTATTACCATTTTATTTTTCTTCCCTGTCCCGAACAGAGCATCAGACAGGGGCGGGATTGCTGCTGAGTGACAGCAGCAGGGAGGAGGGTGAGCTGTCTATGCACTTGTTTAAAGTGTGCATGTCTTTTTGGCCCGTTGTTTTGTGATGGCCAGCCACACTTGTGCACTTTAAACATCTCTAAATCAACTGTTTTAAGACACCTGGGTTAGAGCAAGTGCAGGCCGCCAGATAGCTGTAGAGCGCTGAATGAGGCCACAACCCCCAATCAGGGTGCTGCACTCATGCTGCATGAGAGGAGCCATGATTGGTCAACGGATTTGCTTCATCCAATTCCGGTGGTGGGAAGAGGACTGGAGTGGAGGACGTCATGTTCAGCTACATTTTTTATTCCTTTGTTAAAAATTTGCTGCACAAATTCCCACCCCCTACCCATAGATGCAAGCCTCCACTGCTGTATATCCTCCACCAACTTAGCTTCCGTATCACTATGTTTAAATGTCATTCCAGTGTTATCATTCTGAACCAATACCATGTCGAACACCTCTATCTCAATGCTTTTGGTATCTAGGTTTTGCTTATATGCTATAAAGGAAAAGATGCCCTCTGTGTAACTATAAAATTAGCGCTTACCTTTTTAGAAAAATAATGATGCTTTCATGCTGGATGCAAGACTGGTGGCTCATCGGCCATTCCATGTGCATGCTGCTTTGTCAGGACGAAATGTAACTATAAAGTTATCATGCATACCATTTGGTATTAATAAATGTGCAATCTAGTGACTCTTTAATTTTTATGTATAACCTGATCAGACCCTTCCTCATTTATCAATCAATCAATCAGTCTTTATTCGATTTAAAAATACAATCATAAAAGACACAAACATAGTACCTAAAACCATACATTTCAATAAATACATTAAAATACCTTATAAAAAAAGACATTTTTAACTGATCATGGTTGGTGTCTAGAGACTTAATCCAAAAAATCTCCTATTGCTGGAGCTTTTTGGTCATGTCCATGTCTGTTTTTTCTGGTAAAATTGAAAAATGCAATTGTGAAACATTATGTCTTTATTCAATGAAAAGGGTAGACGTTTCTTTTATTCTCTCCGCTTACTACTTTTATGTTTTGTGATGCATGTTTTTAACCTCCTCTTTGTTTTGCCCACGTAAAGTAAACCTCAGGGGCATTTCAGTACAAAAATAACAATTTTGTGTGTCACAATTGCCATTATGCTTGAGTTTGATGCAATACCCTTTGTTGGGTGCTTAACCACAGCCCCTTTGATGACGTTGCTACAGTGAATACAATGACTACACATTGTAGTTCCTCTAATTTTAATGTCAGTTTGTTTTAATGTGGGATGAGATGTCACTATCTATTTTAAGTTCCTTCATCTAGTGTAAGCAAAGAAAGGTTCTTTTCAAAACAGACTTAAAGAACTCTTTCACCTGTACGAATTCTGATCTCTTCTTGATAATCTTCTTGAAGCCTGCACTGTGTTTGGATAATATTTACATGAAGATGAATCTTGTTTTCTCTTCTATAACCAATTTTGTTTTCAATTGTGTTTCTCTTTAAACTGAATCAGCTCTCATTCCTGCTGCTCTAATCACAGAGGCCGGGTAACCCCTCCTGGAAGATTTTTGATCACATTGTTCTGAATTCGAATCATATTTTATTGGCTCAGAGGTTCTCCTTTAAAATAATGTAAATTGTAAGTACTGTAGATGTTTCTTCAGTGCTTCTGGATCAAAACTTAAATAATGAAGGGTGATATTTTTATCCGTCAGTTTTTGAAACACTGTCCGAATGTTTGAATCATTATTGGGTATCATTGTATGAAGAAAATATATTTGCTTTTCACTGATATTGTGGATAATAATTTGATGCTTATAGTTTTAATCAAATTTTGTGATATTTTCCCTCAGTTTTTTCACATTTCCATCCATAACACAAATGTCATCGATGAATCTCCCTTACATCAAAATACCTTTTTTGAATATGTATTAATTCAAGATGTATTCTTCTTTAAATTTTGCTCTGAATATATTGGCGTAACTTGGTGCTCCTGGATAACTCATGGAGGTTCTGCTCTTCTGCATGTGATATTAATTTTCCTACTCAAACCGGTGATATAATAAAAATTGCAATAGTTCTATAAGAAACACTTTGCACCTATTTCTGTTTTCAAAAGTGCCCATTCAATAAGTTCAATGCCCTCACAGTATGAAATCGACGTATGTAGGGCATTAACATCCACCTTGCATAGCCAAATGTTTGGCAAATCTTTTATTTGAACTTACATCAATTTGTTTAAGAAATCCTAAGCATGCCTCAGGTAAGATTTAGTTTTCTGTTCCAAATGTTGTAAAAAGGTGTTGATGTATTTGCCTTTGGGTTTAGGTAATGAATTGCATCTTGACACAATAGGTCTGAATGAAGGATCCTTGAGGTTTTTGTGAATCTTTGGTAGCATGTCAATTCAGTTCAATTTTTATTAGTTTAGACCTCCTCAGAGATCAACAATTTAAGATAAATACATGAATCATATATTTTTTTAATTAAAGTTCTACTATAAACATGTTAATAACAATTTTCTTTTTAAAATACATTCATAGCTTCTCTTCCGAATGAGGTGTATCATGAATCTGTTGATATACTTTACTGTTATGTGCTTCGTTTCTATAAAGAGATTGTTTTTCTGATCCAACAGAAATTAAAGGACAACAGATTGCGTTTCCAGAACGTGATCGGAAGTTGCTGTCGATCTTTCTAGAAGTGCCAGTATAGTTTCCAGAACTCTTTGTAGGGAGCTAAGAGATTCAGAGATTATTGCTCGCTTGTTTTGAAATCCTGGAGATAATAGTAACGGAAAGTCAAGAGAGAGGGATATGTTTTCTTCTACATCTGAAGGGTTACTTAGCGTGCTATTAAATAATTGGAGAGTCTCATTTGGTAATTTTGGCATTAACACGAAAGTGACCTGGCTCAAATTTATATCTGGGAGAGTAAAGTCCATCACAGGAGTACATGTCGGCACTATTGGATGTGGAGTTTGATGCTGATGAACTACTATGACTGAGCCATGAGAAAACTGTCTTTCAATATATTCATTCTTGTGTTCTGCAGATAGGTCTAATGTTTTTGCCAGATTTCCCATAAGTTGCCTTTGGACTTCTGATTTTAAAGAAATTTCTTTTTTACAAACGATGTACAAGAGGGTGTAAAAACTGATGTATTGTGAGTGCACCTGGCAGTGCCCCAATATGCGTTGATTGAGATTTACTCCTTCAATGGATTTGCGCCTTACCCAGTGTTTTCATAAATACTGTTCTGTTTCTTCATTTTTTGAAAGCCATAACATGCATCTTAGGCTAGGAAGGAATGTTCTGGGGAGACTATAGCAATGATTGTAAGATTTTTCTGCAAATAGATGAGGCTTTAAGGAGGCCTATAAGAGGGGCAATTTATGTGAGTGCCTTGTGTATATCAGGCCACTTTAGAGAACGCTATCCCTCTATATATATTGGAAATGCTGATTTGTGACCAGCTGTCTTTTTACTGTCCCTGGGCCCCACCTTACAAGATAAAATAAGCTACGCAGGTTTAATGACCTTTTCTGGGATTGAGTAGCGTTTCGCAATTCACTTGAATGAGAAAGTCGTAGATCAATCAACAGTGTGCAATGGCAGAGGCGGCCCTCACCCATGAGAAAGCAGCACCGGCCTAATGATGATCACTTCCGACTAGACAGAGGGGGCCACTGCGCTAGCCTCACCTTCCTTTCTCCTCCAGAGTTGCTCTACCAGTGGATCCTGCTTCTACTATGCCCGCAGTCTCTTTGCTCTTGCCCCTATTCGCCACCCTACAACCATCGGGTGCAGACCTCCGTCTTGGTCTGCTGTGGCGTGGTGCAGAGTTATGGGGCTAGATGATAATGGGACTGGGGTGTAGACGAGGGCAATGGCTGTCTTGCTGCTCTGCTCCTTCTCCTCCATCCGTGGGAGGCACCGCCCAGATGAGGGTGCACGCGAAGGCAGCGGCAATCCAGCCACTCCACCTCCGACGCCGTAAATCCCGGCTGATGGTGGTGGGAGACAGGAGTCAGGCAGGGATCGGGCAGGAGTCGGGTGGGGGTCAGGCTGACCGAGATCCGGAGAACCAGGAGACTGGAAGATCCTGTGAGCATTGCTCTTGTGTTGCTCTCTGCATCTCAGCTTCAGAATTAGGTAGCATGTGTAACTTGGTTCGCCCTAGAAATTTAGTTGGTAAAAATTGTTTCATCTTTGATGAGATCCACTCATTTTCCTTTGCTCTTTTCAATATCTTCTCAAGAACTTCCTGAAATTCAATTGCGCAATCTTCTCTTAGAGGTAGAAGTTGAAAACAACATTTTCCAGAAGACCCAAGTGATACATGCTACCTAAGAGTCATCAAAACCTCAAAGGTCCAGCATTCAGACCTATAGTATGACTGAAAGAACAGACTTGTTTAAGAGTTATTTTAAAAGAATAAGTTACATCTCATGCTAAAACATTGTGTTATTTTGACACAGGCTTCTCCTAATGTCACACTTGGAATCTACACTGTTCCTAAAACCAGTTCTAGTAACTAACTTTACTGTGTATGGTTAATAAAATCCGGTACAATACTGCATTACAAAACATTAAAATGTGTTGAAGTGCATTCTTGACAACTGCTGTATTGCTTTATATGCCTGTTTTTTACATTCTGAAAATGAAATAGGCAGAGCCCACAGATCTCTTATTTGTAAAACTGGTTCTCTTTTTTCACACTTCTCCTCCTGCTGAATATGTCATATGCCCTTAGAATTCTGTACTATGATTTCCACCAGAATACCCGGAGATGACTGTTCCAATTTTAGAGACTTACTGGGGACAATTCAGTTTTGAAGACATTTTTCTAATGGTTCAAATATTAGACGGATCTGACGTCCTTTAAACATAAATTATTGTGCCTGCTTATATTATAGATTGCCTTGCCCTATAATTTATGTCTCAGCTTATTTGGGGTGCTCTTAATTTTCCACGCATTTGAAGCTCGACTGTACGCAGTGTAAATTGTAAATATTTTCTGAATACTGATGCGACCAGATGTTTTATTGAAGTTGCAAAATATATAAATTCTCTTGTTTGAGAGCCCATCAGCATAAACGTGACCTCTAGACCCTGGCTGACTGTAATCAGTGCATATCTGCAGATTGCTCAAAAGTCACTCTTGGGTAGTTACTGTTAAACATCTACCCTGGTTGCATTTCTCCTACGCCCGTCTAAAGGTCACCACTTGTGACTCTTGCGGGAAGTCCTTAGTAGGGGTGGGCAGAATTGGCAGGGTTTAATTCCTCAGAATTCTGCAGGATTACGTGAAATTTCTGTGAATTCCACAGAATAATGCAACGGGGTGAAGTGAGCATTTTGTGCTATTTTCTAAGCACAAAATGCACCCTTGCACCTAAAAAGGGATGCAAAGGTACATTTTGCTCTAGGAAAATATCGCCGCCAAACACCGCTCAGTGATTATAATGAACAGTATGTAAGGGCGCTGCTGCAGAGTGGTATGCAGTGGTTTCTAAACTTTAGATCACTCTGCAGTGCATACCCTATGCACCCTTACATATTTTTCATTAACTTGTGCAAAGTAGGTAGGGCACCGAGGGGTATACATTGCTGTCATTTCAAAATAGGGCAGGAAGAGGGAGTAGTCCCACTATGTTTAAAAAAACACTGCAGTAGTTTTTAAACATAGAGAAACTGCTTCCTTTTCCCATCCTGTTTAGAGATCACTATAGTGCATACCGACTGCGCTCTTGCATACTCTGCAGTAACCTGAATATGTCCTTACAATGACTAGCATCCAAAAGCTATTTTTCGCTGTTGCGGGCATAACTGTCCTATGTAGAAACCAGAGTACAGTTTAAAGTACTAAAGCTGTATCTCAAGAATGCGACTAACCAGAACAATAATTCACCAGCTGTTTTAATAGTTATGAAATATCCAATTCAATGATGAAGTTGCATTTTTAATAATCATTTCTTCTGTCAGAATTTTCGGTAGGCTAAATTTAAATTTGCTCTCCCACTTCTTCCAACCAGTAATTAGCACCAGAATAGGTGTGAAAAAGGTGGGAAATGTTTCTCAGGAGCAAACAAAAGGCTGACCTGAATGGGCAGAGATGACTTCTGAACCTTCGATAATAGTCAGGATGGCAGCTGTGAGCATTCTTTTTGACATTACAGTGTCAAATCCTGCTTGACATATCTGTTGAGTTTCCATATAACTCTTTGAGGCACATTTGAAAGGAAGAGAAACAGGACGCGAAAATAATTCTTTTGAATTACTGTGTGATTACTGGAATCTATGCTTTTGCTCAACCAGACTTCTAGCTCTGACTTTTACATATAACACTCAGGGTGCACTTGAAAGGAAGGGAACAGGTTGCCAAAACAATTCTTGGGAATCTATTGTCTGGTTGCTGGCAAAGACCACTTTGTTCTACCAGACTTCTGTTTCTGAGTTAATGATGTGTACAGTGACTGCCCCAAACTGGATGCTGGGGTGTTGGATATGGTTAAACACTAGGGTTACCAAAGTACACTCCAACACACACCCTGACAAAATGAGTAGGGTTGGCCCCAGGAACATTTACCCCATTGGTTAGGCTGTGCCCAGGAATCATTCCCA
Organism: Triturus cristatus; assembly: GCF_964204655.1. Classification (NCBI taxonomy): domain Eukaryota; kingdom Metazoa; phylum Chordata; class Amphibia; order Caudata; family Salamandridae; genus Triturus; species Triturus cristatus. Next base: position 904,571,575 of record NC_140593.1, read on the forward strand.
CACATTGGCTTGTGGTAGGCTTAAATATGGCATCTTCAGGCACCCACTTTGGAACGCTTCTGGGGTTGTGGGGGATCAAATGAGTCTTGAATCAGCTGGCTGCAAGATGAAAAAAGTCCTATATGACTGAACCTGCTTTCTCTTGTATCCAGGACAAAGAAGAGGATCAAAATGTCTCACTACAAATGGGGAAAACCCCTCCTTGCTCTATGGGAAGTTTGAGGGAGATTTCCAGTGTACAGCCCACATATCAATTGGGCCTGTGAAAGATTCTTTAGCCACAACTCAGGTTGGCCCAGGATTCAGCTGATGGACGGGGTCATAGCCGGGAAAATGGCAGCGATTACTTCTCTCTGCTACTTTCTAGCCATACCAAGAGGAAGGAGGTAGGAGGAGAAGCCCTGCTTCCACCATCACTGCAAGCAGGAATAATGTAGAGGACACCAGACCTTACCTCACTGCCACATCAACAAATTGAGTGCAATTCAACAGTGGAATTGTAAGGGAACCTGCTTTTTGCAGGTTTACTCCCACTTTTTGCCCCCATTTAGACTAATAGCTACTGATGTCTCGACTCTGAGAGTGCCCTGAGGCCTGCTAACCAGACCTCAATGCCAGTGTTCTAACCCTATACCAAAGTATGTTAAATCGGATACACCAAATTGGCAAGCACCAACTTACTTATAAGTCCCTAGTATATGGTACCCCAGGTTCCTAGGGCTGCATCACTGTTTGGGCCACCCTTCATGTGACAGAGGAAGAATGGACCCCAGCAAGCCACTGCAGGGAAGTGTTTCACATTGCTAGTTCGAATGTGCCAATGCGACTAATGGCAAAGCCACCACTTCCCGTAAGGATATATGTAATTGTCCCATAGGGAAGTATATGAAGCCCTATTGCAACGAGCTATACATACTTAAGTAAGACATGTTTTTATTTCAAAATCCTTTTTTTTGATTTTTTAAAACAAACAGGGAAAAACAACAATACAGTTGCAACTTGTGTGGCACAAGGCAAGAGTTACAGACATCAAATAAGAGTCACAGATTATTCACAAGGTCTTGGCGCACAAAGGGTTCCTTCTTCTTGCCCCTCTTATGTGCATTCTGATTCCTTATAAAAGAAAAACTGTCAATGTAGAACCTACAGCAGAGACAGGACAAGATTACCCAACTTGCTTGTGCAACCGGTGATAAATCACAATTATTCTCCAGGAACATAGCATTTCTGAATAGTGCGAAAAGGAAAACGAAGAAAGAGAAAAAGAACAGTGACATCATGGTGAATACATTACTAAAGTGGTCAGAGATGGAAGGTGTCAGGCAATAATGAGATGGGGCCCCGGTAAGGCAAACAGTACAATATTTGAGATCAAGTTGCCAAATTGTTATATGTGGAATAGATGGAGGGCTCTCACCCTCGGACTACACACAAACAGAGGAATCCATTCTGAGAAGTATCCCACCAGTGGAGACCAAACATAATCAAACCCCTTTCTTGTGTCTTCCACAATATCAGTCATATGTTCCAGGGCAAGAGCCCTCCACAACCTGGCATGCCATTTTGTCATAGATGGAGCCTCTTGCTTTTTCCATGCTGCCGCTATTGCCATTTTCGCTGCACCGAAACTGAGCCACCTGACAGACCTATCTCCCTGTGTCTGGTACCTCAGGTTCTGGTCTCGTAACCCCAGCTATGTGTGTTCCTTAGAGTTTGGGATTGGGTAGCCTAGTATGCCTTTGATTTGGAACAGGATCCCCTTCTAAAACTGTTGTGTAGAGGGGCAGTCCCACCATATATGGCGAAAGTCACCCAGCATGCCACAGCCCTTCCAGCAAATGTCGGATGAGTTTGGGAAGATCTTATGTAATTTCTGGGGATATAAAAACCAGTTGTACATACTTTTATAGTGAGCTTCTCTTAAATTGTATTTGGTAATCCCACTGTTTTTCCCCAACGGGAGTGCCGAGAGTTGTGTCTTAAAATTTGCGGTGTCTCAAAGTCAATTTCGGACTAACCGCCTGGAAGAGAGAGAGTAGAGAAAGGAGATACACCCCTTGGACACGGTGCCGTACTGAGCAAACTTCTCAATAGGGAGCAGATCACTGGTGGCGGCCAATGTTTGAGCTGCAGGTAATGGAAATCCTCCGTAGCGCTCAGTTTAGAACGCTCTGCACACTCTCTAAAGATAAGTAAATCCCCCTTTTTGTATAAATCGGAGATCATGAGGCAGCCCCCTGCCCTCCATTCATCAAAGGGTCCCTCTCCAAGTGCCGGAGGGAAGGCGGCACTGAAATGGATGGGGGTATAAGGGGACGGGAACGTCGTCAATGGCAGGGTTCTGGTGAGATCGCCCCAAACCCGCAGTGTGGTGGCTGTGGGAGTGCTAAGATAAGCATTGGGCGGTCTGTCTTGTTTCGCTTTCCAAAGGAGGTCCCGTATGGTCCTACCTGTTATCTGCCGGTCTATTTGGAGCCAGTGTTTTTCGGAGGCTCGGAGGGACCATTCCGACAGCACCCGCATCTGAGTTGCTCTATAATACTCCAGAAAATCTGGCAAAAGCCAAACCCCCCTCTTGGCGTGGTCTACTTAGTAGACGATCTGATAAGCACGCCCTCTGACCTTGCCATACAAATGCAATAATCATTCTTTTTAGTTCCACAAACAGTCCCCTTTCAACAGGAATCGGCAGGCCCTGAAAGAGCTTGAGAAGCCTAGGGAGGGTATTCATCTTTATGGCATATATCTAGGCTGTCCGGTTTTAGGTTTAAACCTATAATAACTGATAAAACCCCACTGAAAGAGAAATAGCCCTCACCAGTGAAAACATGTAAACACTGAAAAAACACCTGCACCACCACAAACTAAATGCCATTCAAAGAAAGGAAGAAGAGAGTGAAAGAATAATTTTTTTTGTTGGTTAGGGATGCCACTAAAATATTGTTTCTTCTTCCTTTTGTTTTTTTCAGGTTTGTGGTCTTTGGTCTAAAGATACAGGGTTTAGAAGCATGTTTTAGGTCTTGTTTAATTATTTTATAAACTGTAGAGAATCAGGAAATATCAAAATCATATTTGATTTTTTGGCTGTGTTTGATTCTTTCACTGATAGGCAAAATGGCTGGTTTCATAAGAATCTTTCCTAATATGCTTCATAACATTTACCCACAGAGAATGGGTAAAAACCCTTAAAACATCAGCCCCTAATTACTAGTGAGTCAGTATTGATAGTAAGCAAATTGCCAACACCTCAGGCTTTAAACATTCAATGCAAGGTACAGTGACAAGTATATGTGAAAAGAGCGCTATCGCCAAGCATCTGGGATAGTGGTTAAAACATGACACCAGACTTTTGGAAAACACAGAACGCAGTGTCACTTGGAATGCTCTGCAAAAAAGGTTCTTTCCAAGTTCAACAAAGATTGGAGTGATATTGTTTGTATTTGCAGTGATTCAGCTACGTATATGAAAAAGTTGTGTGATGACCTGTCAAAATTAACCCCTGAGCTTAGGTGCTTTCCTGTAAGAGATCCTTGCCACTTGCTAGATGGTATGCTGAAAGCATCTTTACAATCTTCAGAGTTAATGAGGAATGCTATTGACTTTTTTAGTGCATTCTGGTGCACTGTTTTCATATGCACAGGAACTAAAACACAAATATTTATAATTTTGTGCTTTGTGTGGCATCAAAGAAAGAGTCATCCCAACTGTGTCACTTAGCTTATGGTTCTCAGTCCAAGAGTGATGATGCCAAAGGCAAGAAATTTGAGGATCTTTGGTTACATATTGATAGTGATGTGAAAAAAAGTACACTCTACTGCATTCTTAGATTTTTACAGGAAAACATGACTGCTGTAGTGGACATAATAACAAACTAGAGTCTGAAAACACCCTTGTCTGCCAAGTATTCAGCATAATTGGTGTAGATGTAAAACATCTCCTTGAGAGTAGGCTGGGTAATACCTTTAGTGACTTTGGCACTGCAACATGTTCTATGTTAGAGTGCTTGCCACTTGGTAAGCAAAGCAATGGTGAAGAGCAATTCAGAAACTTTTATTTTACAATGTATGAGAAATGGCTTGCAATGATGCTTAGAAAAGTCCCTTCACCGCCAATGGCATTTGAAGTCAATGAAACCTCACTGTGGTACTCTGTTCTAGATCCCTTTCCTTTGTAGTTTCAAAAGTGCCTCTTCATTTTTGACTGCTTCAATAACTCTGAGGGCATAAGCGCCGGGCCAGATCAGCGCAAATGTTGCAGAACCTGCCCTGAGAATCCCAATCTTCAAGTGAACCAGTATTGGCATGGAAAGCTATGTCAGTGGCCAGAGTTAACAAATTGTGTACTGGCTGTTTTTGAGTTGCCCATCTCAAGTGCGAATGTTGAGAGGGCCTTTTCACAGAAGTGTACATGGGTAGGAAAGAGCGAGCGCACATGACCAAAGAATCACTGAAGAAGTATTGTATGGTGTAACTACAATAAGTTTAATATAGGTCTATATACCATGCGCAGAAAGCAAGCAATAATAAAAGCGAAACGTTCCATAAACACCGGTAAAACACTGTTTGTGTAGTTTTTAATGGCGCGAAAATGTATAACCACTGTTTTTTTAAGGCATTGAAATCACTGGAAAACACTGAAAAACCCCCACCAGAATTTACCAAAAATAGAAACTGAAAACAGTAAACTATACATATATCCTGCTTATCCAGAAGACATATGCAGAGCCCCAAATGCCAAAGTCACCCTTTAACTGTCTCAATGGGGGGGGGGAAGTTGGCCCTGTACAGATCCGCTATATTAGGAGTGAGCTTAATACCCAGATAGGTGATTTCTTTATTGGTACAGCGGATGGAGACGTTCCCTCCACTCTCCCCCATGTCTTCCGGGGCAAGGTCAGATTAAGTAAGAAAGATTTGGCTAGGTTGACCCTAAAACCCACTACTTTTTCAAAAGCCCGAGCTCGGCTTGGATTGCGGGTAGAGAAGTCAGTGGTTCTGTAACTGAGAGAAGCACATCATCTCCAAAAAGCGAGATCTTATGATCGTCTGTGCCATTCCTCACCCCCAAATGTTAGTGTTCGCTCTTTTCCTCTTCGCTAGAGGCTCTATGCACAGGACAAAGAGCAGGGGGGAAAGAGGGCACTCCTGCCTCACCCCCCACACCAGTTTGAATGAGTCAGAGGCAGCTCCATTCAGCTGGACTCAGGAGCTAGGGGAATAGTAATTGGCCCACACCATCCCTATAAAGCTCTCACTGAACCCAAAGCACTGCAACGCCCAGAACATAAAAGACCACTGGACGCGGTCAAAAGCTTTCTCCGCATCCAGTGAGAGGAGAGCAGCGGGGATGTGTTTTTTCCAGACCTTTTCCATGATATGTATAATTCAACGTAAATTGTCATGAGTCTGGCGCCCCTTAATAAACCCTGATTGGTCTGGGTCAATTAGGCCCGGGAGAATGTTTTCTATGCAGTTAGCTAGTATTTTACAGTACATTTTTGCATCCAGATTTAAAAGTGCTACCGGCTGGTGTGAGGAGCATGCTGTGGGATCCTTTCCCGGTTTAGGGATTACAGTAATGAGGGCCTCCCCCATAGTGGGAGTACCCCTATGCGTCGTCGCAATGTCATTGAAGAGAGACACCAAGCACGGGGTCAGCTCTGGCGCGAACATGCAATAAAAATGTGTCTTGAGCCCATTGGGACCCGGCGCCTTCTATAGTTTAGGCGCATCGATCGCCCTCTTTATCTCCTAGCCCAAGATGAGCTTACCCAGTTCCTCATTGGAACTTGGTGTGACCTGACGGAGGTCCACGGATTCTAGATATTCAGATTGATCATGCGGCAGTGGCCCGTCCGAGGAATAAAGAGTGTGGTAGAACTCCCCAAAAGGCATTAGCCTTCCCCTCTTCATTAAAATTGGAGACACCCGCGCCATCCACTTTTTGTTTAACATATTCTTTTTCCTGTCTGGCTCTAAGCTGTTCGGGCTAGTAATGAGCCTACTTTATTCCCTCCCTCATACCCCTGGGCCTGTAGGCCCAAAATAGTCTTTTCTGCCCTGTTAGTATATATAGCCTGTAGTTTTCCCCTGAGTGAGGTAAGTTTTCGTAGCGTTTGTGCCAATGGACTCTCCTTGTGTGTTTTTTCTGCGTTTTGCAGCTCCCCCTCAAGTAGATGTCTCTCCTTTCTCTGTTGATTTTTAAGGGTGGTTGCCATCTCAATACATTTACCCTGTTTTACCACCTTGAATGCATCCCAATTGTTGGGTGAGAGGTGAGTGTGGGGTCGTTGATCTCAAAGTAGTCTTTAATTGTCTGCCTCAATTCATCACTCAAGCGTCTGTCCTTACAGAGGAAATTGGGAAAGTACCACCGCCCGTGCTTCAGTCTCAGAGCTGGCCATTGAGGGTCATTTCGAAAGGGGCATGATCAGAAAGACATATCGGGTGTAAATGGGTCCTCAGGAGAGTGTAGAAGAGTGACTGACTGATGAAAATATGATCGATCCTGGAAGTATACTCTGTGTGAATCGGAAAAAAAGGAATAATCGCGCGAGGTGGGGTTGGACTCCGTCCACACGTCCACCTGCCCAATTGTTGGAAGGTCATCTTCAGTACTTTCCCCATGATTCCCCCCGGCGATCTGTGTGGCTGCATCGTATCGAGCAACAGGTCCCATATCAGGTTGAGATCCCTTAGTAAAATAATGTCCCCCTTTGCAAAGTTTTCCGATGCCATTAGGAAGGAGTGGCAGAAGTCTAGCTGCCCGTCATTGGGTGCATATACAACTGCGAATGTGCAGGTCCTTTCCCCCAGCTCTCCCCTTACCATCTTACCATCAGGAATCTCCCTGCTTTATCAGTTTTAGCATCTTGAAGCCGAAATGGGACCCCTGTGTGAAAAAGGAGAGCCACCCTGTTTTTGTTGGAGGCATGTGAGGATCGGAAAATAAGTGGATAGGCTTTGTGCTTTAAACGGTGCTCTTCACATTTTTTGAGGTGCGTTTCCTGGAGAGCAGCCACCTTAATATTATGATGTAACAGATATTTCCATAGGCGCTGCCTCTTATTAGGGGAATTGAGACCCCTAACATTCTATGTGAAGCAGCTACCTGCCATTCAACTCTGGATGGTTGTGTTCCCTACTCGTATAGACCCAGTTATCAACCTCCCAAAGTGCCTCCCTACCCTCCCGCGACCCAGCGTTCACATGTTGATTCAAGACCACCATAACGTCAAACCCAAAAAACAAACAACTATAACAAGAACAATGAGTCAGGAGGTCCTCCATCTCAGAGGAGAACCCCGCCAAGAATAACTCCAGGGGCGAGCCCACTTCCATTCTCTCCAGCCCCATACCCATATTATCTAAGGCATTTGTGTATCAATACTTGAGTACTGATAAACTAGACACGCACTTCAACCACCAACGGGCAGAAGCTGCCAAGAGTCCATCTTCCCAAGGGTCTCTATTGCTGGCAGGTCAATCTGGAGGCATCGCTCCCCGTGCTCCCTCCCACCTTGTTCACCCCCACAAACCATTGGAGTGAACCATTCCGCTGTATTGAGAAGGAATTCAACCCGACAAAACTCACAGAGTCCCCCAGCTTCAATCTGACGTTTTCTTGCCTCCACCTCTAGTCGTTCGCCATGGGCCTCCGCCTTGCCGCTCTTGCTGCAGCTCCCCCACGTCTTCCCTCAAGGTTGTTGCGAGATTCGGTGAGGAAAGCTTGACCCCTATGAGATCCGCCGCCTCCTCTAGATCCGTACAGTGGAGGTGTTTGTTATTCCATTGGAAAGCAATGCGGAAGGGGTAGGTCCATCGATATTTAATTTGGCGCTCTCCCAAGGTGTCGGTGATCGGCTGGAATTGATGTCGTCGAGCAAGAGTGACTTGGGCCACATCCTGGAAAAGTGTGCATGAAGCATTCTGAAAGGTTACCTTGTCGGAGCCTCTCGCCTTCTGCAGGACCATTTCTTTTTGTTTAAAGGAGCTGAATTTTGCCAGGACATCTCTCTGTCTCCTGTTTTCCCCTTAGAGTCGTGGCCCAACTCTGTGGGCTCGCTCGAGCCGAATCTCCGGGCCCTCCTCCCCTAGAACAGTGGAGAAGAGACCCACCATGAATGCCTCCAGGTCTGTTCCCTCGCATCCTTCTTCCAGACCTCTGACCCTTATGTTGTCCCTTCGTGAACGATTTTCAAAGTCCTCGCACTTGAGCAGGGTGGCCCGTAACTGGCCACGCAGGTCTGTCGTGCCTTCCTTCAGGGGTTTCAAATGCTCATGTAGCTCCTTGCATTTCACCTCAAAATCCAGCGTGCGCGTCCCCACATGTCCTCACGTAACTCCTTTTTGAACTCTTGTGAAGAAGCCATGAAATCGCTCGTTAGTGCCATGGTGCCTTTGGGTTGTGCTGCTTCCTCCACTGCAGTCCCTGCGCCTGAAGATGCAAAGTAGCTGGAAACCTTATTAGTGAGGGCTTTTTTCGGTGGCATAAGGGGGAAAAACTCTGGTCAGCACTAGGCTGCCCTCCTAACTGCCCAGAACGAGTCGGTTTCAAGTCTCCTTATGTGGGGTGACCACCGTCTACTGCTCACCCCTCTCAAGTTGCCCCAAGGCCTCTTCTCGTGACGCTGAAAGTCGTTGCTGGCTGGACCCTCATGAGTCCTCAGAGCCCCTGAGCCCAGGTGCTCACCTCCTTAAAGGCGGGTCCTTCCTCCAGTCCTGGAGAACAATGGCCACAACCACTGGGATGGGGGCAACGCTTCTCCATTAGCAGTCTCTCCGGAACCGAGTGCCCCTCACTTGGCTTCCTGCAGCCGCCATTCTAGGGTCAGCCATCGGCCGGGAGAGGCCGGGTGACAGTGATAGAGGGATTCACACCTCCTTCTCAATCAAGCGATCCCAACCGGAGAGGGGGAACCTGCCATACAACCTCCGTTCTGCGCCCTCCGCCGGTCTGATCTCCGATGGCGAGACGTTTTGGTGAGTCAAGCCTAGTTCCGACCTCGGGCAGGCTCCACCCTCCCTCCTGTGGGGCCTTGCAGAGCTCTGCTTACCTCCCACTGCTGACATCGGGCTGTGGCTACGGCTTCTCAGCTCCCCCACCGATGCGGTCCGTCATCTTGTGAGTCCTCCCAATTCAGAGGCCGCTTCGCTGTCAGTCCTGATTGCGGCGTTGTGGCGCCTCCTGGGGGTTCTTGTTCTATTGCCACAGCAGCCCTGGGACGGAGCTGATCGTAATCACGTCTGAGCGGCCATTATAGATGGCCACGCCCTAAGACATGCTTTTAATATATCTTAGCAGCAACACTTCCCAGTTGTAGTTATGCTGTGAACAGGTTAGGAGCTCAATTGGTTAACATAGGATTAATAGGTGGCACCCCAACCCATCTAACTCCTGAATGGGACTACCTAACAAGGTCAAGCTAGGTATCAAATTAATTGCGACATTAAAACCGACCTGATGCTCAGGCCAAATTTAAAGTTACTATTACAGTAAAGCAACTTCCCACTCTGCACTCCAGCTAGTACAGTGGCATCACAAAGGCCCATGATAAGCAGATTTCTCACCACCTGGGGAGCCGTGTGAACGACTCCCATGCCCAGGAACAAAGGCAGTTGCCACAGAGTGAGGTGACACCTCCTCTCCCAGGATGGCCCCTCAGGGTGTAAGCACAGAAGTCAGGCTTCAAAGGTGAATGTGCCTTTGAAAGGCGGCTTGTGACTACACCCCTAAGCAGGATGCCTTTTGTTCCTACAGACAGAGACAGTGAAGGGAAACCAGTAGTCAAACCCTTTTTCGCATTGATATGTAGCTCACTGGTAGCCACACCTTTGGGGTTTGCTACCCTGCTCATCACGACCAAGGAAGGGTTGAGCCATTTTGGAAAGGGCAGGAATAGGGCACTCTGAGACAGCCATGTGCCACATATCCCGGGAACTTCATAATTAGAGAGGAGGGGACCCAGTAGCCCATTGGCTAGGGACCGTGTGGTCCCATTGGGCCTCATTTCCGGGATAAATTTGCCACCCCTGGCACCCTACAACTTAGTTCACATTGGAGGAGAAGAGAAAACTCAAGAAGGACTGTCTTGCTGCCCTTAAACAGCACAAAGAAAGGGTGCATAATTGAGAGGACTGCACCTGCTGCACTTTTGGGCTAGTGAGACTGGAACACAAGAGCTGGAAGACCCCAAAACGACAAAGTGGTAGCCACCGCAGTGGCCGTGCTGCTACCAATCACCGGGTACAAAAGTGGACAAATCCGAAATAGCCAAAACCTGTACCAGAGTCTGCTGGCCTGGGAGTGCTGTTTGGGACTGAATTTATCAAACCCAAGGAACACCAGCCTCCAACAAATATATTTGCTGTGACTGATGTGTCGAGAGAATGAGTGTCCAATTCAACTGTTGCAAAAAGGACTTCGTGGGGCCAGAGTGCCATGGTCAAAGTCACTGCAACCCACTTGTGGGCCGAGGGACCAATCGCACTTAACCTCTGTCGATGCACAGCATCCAGAGCATCCTTTAGATATCTTTTTGCCTGCATCCCTTAGCATCCGGACCACTCCATTGAGTCCTACGGGGGTTGATCTGTAAAGTTTGGAAGTTACTTCAAAATCGCTGGTGGCCATATCAATGTCCAAAGTATCCTTTCTAGCCCCCTAGACCTTTCCCCTGGTCTCCCAAGTAGGGTCGGAGTACTCACACTAACTGTATCAAACTTTAAAAATGTTAAAACTTTACGTTTGCCATTGCGTGAATGTGGTTGCATGTCAAAGTGATTTTAATGAACAAGTTCTCTCACAAATTCATAAGCTTATGCTCTATCTTATAAATTGTTGTTGTGTTTCTTTATTGGTGTGCAATTTTCTTATTTTGATCTTTGGAGTTGTTAAATGCTTCACAATAAATTATTTTGCAAAGCCTTACTGCTCACAGACACAGCTACCCACGTTGAGAAAAGGTAAGTTAACAATATTGAGTGGACCCAGGATGGTATTTGCAAGTGTAGTCCAAGTTGAGGCCCCACTACAATATCATATAGAACACCCAGATCCTTACTGGAATAATAACACTATTAATTCTAGGATATGCACTGCAGCACTGCTGTAAACAGCATTAAGTACAAAACATGTTATCTGTATTATTATTTTCACAACAGAAACCCAAACACATTACTTTCACACAAGGAGCAAGAGATTATAATGGGGTTTTAAATCCAGTCCACTCCAAAAGGGGTTCAACTATAAAGACTCTCAACACTTGAATTATTTGGGCAACAGAGGGAGCTAGGATCCAGCAAAGGGGACATAGGTTTATATTAACGTCCCACGCAGGCTGCATCATGCCTGTTTCCTTTTCCGACTTATGCTCAAACTGTAAGAAATATCAGACTAAATGAATGCACGATCAACAGCACTCTGAGCCAGCTGTTCATGATACAGGCACACAAGTGTTTTGCTTTCAGTGCTGCAGTGGGACTACAGATTAAAGGGATGAGGCACCTAGACTGCCCTGCACAAATTACACTTTACGGTACAGACCCCCAGCTCAGATTTTTTGCTTGCCTCAGGTTGGATTTTTTTGCCAGCTTCGAGCTAGTCCTTGGTTTACTCTCCAAGGGTAGGGGTGACTCACAGTCATGGAAGCAAGACCAGCACCATGCAAATACTGACATGCCCAGACATGAGTCGCCATTGAATTGGTGGCCAAGTATTCAGTGACTACATACACATGGGGCTGCTTGTCATATGCTGAGCTGCTTTGTAATTGGATGACTGCAGCAGAAGATATTCAGTTCAAACTTGTTCCACAGCAACAGCTACTAACTACCTATACTGCACTGAGTTAGATATGCCCGTGTGCTGTGGTTGCGTTGCTTTACGAGTTTGTCCAATGGGTTAAGTCTAAAGATAACCACCTCAGGTTTACACATATGATTGACAAGGACCATGCAATTTTTCTTGATCTGGACATCACCCTTACTGAGGAAGTGTTCATGACAAAGGTACATAACAAAACTACAGACAAAAATAGTTTACTCCTTTTTGAGAGCTACCACCCGAGGGCCTTGAGACAAAATCTTCCGGTGGGACAATTCCTTCAAATCCGACAATACTGTTCGAACAAAGCAACCTTCGAGCAACAGGCAGAACAATTGGAGAACAATCTCCTGGAACGTCACTATCCAAAGAAAATGATGAGAAAAGCTAGAAAGTGAGCAAGAAACAACCCGAAAGAATCACTACTACAGGACGTGATAAAAGAAGACACCAAAAGACTGGTATGTGTCACCACATACACCCCGGCCTCTAACACAGTACAAACAAGCATTGGCATAGCCAATAGGTCTCGCCTTTGGGACCTTATAAGTGTTTAACCATGCAACAGTTAATGTTGTTGCACCAAGGATATTGTGCTGGATAAGTAAACACTTATAAGGTCCCAAAGGCGAGACCTATTGGCTATGCCAATGCTTGTTTGCACTGGGACAAATCAGCAGAATGTGCTTACTTATGGTGATTTTGGGAAACAGCAGAGGTTGTGACTGTTACATGAGAGATCAGTGTACTACATGAAATGCACTCAATAACCTACCATTTGTATTGTGTGCAGAAGTTAAAGAACTGCCTGAACATTGATTTATTGACTGATAGTGCTTGGTTTATTGAGCTCTAAGTCTCTAACCCCACACAACGTCTCCGAGTAAACATTGGGGTGCTTGGCCTCGCTAGCCTGAGGGTCAAGAGTTAAAGGGGTAAACCTGATGCTCAGTTTTCGAGCTCAAATGTATGGTTAAGCGCCACAACACCAATAGTAAAAATGTCCGATGGTCACAATCTGAGCCCAGTATCCTGCGTCTGCCTTGGGACTCCTGATAAATGTCCCGCATTGAAGTAGAACAGTTAGTCCATCAATGTTTTTAGAGAACGAATTTCGGACTGCAGTGAATTACGCGTCTCATGTGAACTTCGTAAATGAAGCAACTTTCTGAATGACTCCTGGCTTCTGAGCGCACGCTGTACGCCGAGTTTAAAAGTCAGCAGGTGGCGCGAGGAGACACATTATCAACACATGAGCCAAATGGAAGCTCCGTTTCGACATTTAGATTGAACAGTGAAGCTGGGGCAGGCTGCAAAATGATCTCGCAGGGAGATGTAATGGGGCCAGCCATTAAAGCGAATCAGATGTCGAGCTCCTCCACCAGACACGGTCTAAAATGCGAATTGCTTCCTACGATGGAACGTAAGCGATTAAGAGAAGCGGCAGCGTTGCCATCTGCGCGAGCTTTTTTTTCGGTGAAACTACAAAGTCGCATCCCTGCCCGGGCGTTCAGGAGTCCTTTCTGCTATCTCTCCTGTCACTGTGGCCCATTCGCGTTTCAGTCTCTCGCCACCTTTCACCCTGGCAATTTGTTACAGTGATATTTGCCAATCCTATGAGCCAAGCAATCTGACCCCTGCTATGTAGAGTGGTTAGTTTAAAAGGCAGCATTTCGTTTTACAAAAGAACTGGCGATTGCACATGCTGGGCGCGCACTCCATTTTGGAAGCAGTGGTTCACCTTAGCAGGCGAACACAGATTGCTGTCAGCTAAGTGGGCCTGCCGGTTAATGGAGGCACGGGGTGAGTGGATGCTTACAAAAAATACACAACATTTCGTTTCGATATGTACAGGACATCCCCACTGAGACATGTCGGGTTGGGCTGGGACAGAAAATGGGACTGGGCACCAAAATGAACGTGCTCTAAATCAGATAGATAAGACAAGCTGTCTGTGAAACAAGCAGGAAGTGAGATAAGGGAGGGAAGGCAAATGGTGAGCATTTCGCGGGGGCTTTGATGTTTTCAGTGGCCGCGTGGCTCACTGAGAACATCAAAGCCGCCGCGAAATGAGCTTTTGTAAACGGGGGATTTGAAAGTGCAAACTAGTGCTTTCAGGCTGCCAAATGGTGCGCGCGCCTGGCGCACATGCACTGTATTTGGAGGCCTGAAAGCACTCGTTTGCACTTCCAGATCCCCCTTTTACAAAAGCTCTCGCGAGAGCAGCGCTAAAGCGCTGGCTCCAGCGAGACCTAAAAATCATAAGAAGGAACTGGCACATCCTAAACAGTGCAGGTAACCAGTGGAAACCACCTCTGTTCGCCTTTAGATGGAACAGGAGCCTGCGAGACGAACTGGTACATGCCAACCACGCCCGGTCGGTTATTTTTCCTGCGGAGGATGCACGTCCTGCAAACTTACGACTAACACCAAGGAGGTGGACATGGGCACCGGCAAACCCTGGCAGTTATGAGAATTCAGCAACTGTAACATGGAGAATGTCGTGTACCTCCTAAACTGCCCATGCGGCCTCAAATATGTGGGAATGACCACCAGAAAAATAAAGGTCCGCATCAATAAACACTGGAGCACTATCCGGTGTAAAAAGACCAACACCAAACTGCCACGCCACTTCACCGAGAAGAACCATAAGGACACAGACCTCAGGTGGACTGTCCTGGAAGTAAAGCCCTACATGTAAGGGAATAACGATGGGTCTACCGGCTGCGATCCTGGGAGAAGGATCTCAATGACGAGATCCTATGGCTGCAGATGGGACGCTAACAACCTTTTCCCTCCTCCCTCAGACAAACACGCGCTACCTTACACAATCCTAACACTCCGGGCAAGGCCCCGCTTCCCTTCGTCTCTGATATACACACACCAAGCCCTTCAGAATTAGCCACCCTCAAAACGCCCTCGTGATGCCACTTTCCACTTGTAAGCTCACAACACTAGGGCCGTAACCAGCTTTTTAGTGACCATCTCACTTTTGTGGGTAATTGTGTACTCCCAAGATATTCATATCCCACACAACACACAGATTTTTCCAACATTCATGTCTGCTACGAAGCTCCCCCAATTAAAAATATGCTTTGAGACATGCCCCTTCAGATACAGCCACCGTTCACACACAGGCACATAAAATCTTTTTTTTTTTTAAACCAACAGCCTAAGCGCTTTTTCTGTTGTATGCATGATTGATCTAACTATATTCGGGTTTACATCACCCATGACTCATCCTTCCCGTTGGATTCAGGTTTGGATGCATCAAACAGGATTAATATTTATTAAGTAGCGCCAAATACATGCACATTACACGCGCGCCCATACTTGGGTGGCCCCCGAACTTCACTCTAACTGGTACACAAGCGCAGCCACACCCACACACGGGCAATCCGCGGCTGCACGCTGTACCAGCTACCAACACTCAAACTTATGCAGTTTGGGCAGATCTAGCCTCAATGCGCGCCACTGAGCATGCGCGGATGTATGACGTTACAACGCATGCTTTTACACCGCATGCCGTTACAACGCATTTTTTACACCGCAAGATCTGTTACAACGCCAGCCTTTGCAACGCATGCTTTTACAACGACGTACACTAGATGGAGTGCTGACATTAGAAATGTATAATTTACTATTCTAACTCCAGTCCACGTTGCAGTAGGGAAGGTGTTTGGATAGTAAAACTACACTATTTCTAATGTTAGCACGCCATCTAGTGCATTTCGTTGTAATAGCATGCGTTGTAATGGCATGCGTTGTAACAGATTTCGCGTTGTAATAGTTTCGTTGTAATGGTAGTGCGGTGTAAAAGTTGCGTTGTAAAGGTTGTTCACCAGCATGTGCGCATGCCTGCCACTGCACAACCAGGCTTTTCTTTCTCCACACAAGGACACAGGAAGTCGTCACTCGAACGTATGCAGTTTGGGCATACTTAGCCTCAATGCGCGCCACTTAGCATGCGCGTACGCCCGCCATTGCACAACCAGGCTTTTCTTTCTCCACACAAGGACACAGGAAGTCGCGCACCTGGCAATACTCACCTTAATAGCCGAACCACTTAACATCAATCAACATAAGTAGCCACACTATATATAGCTCAATGACTCTCTCCTCCTTCCTACATGGGGGAGGAACGGGAGCAGTCACCTAGGAGCAACGCTGGAAATTTTCCTTGAGGCAGTAAGAGTTTGAATGAAAGATGACTATGTGTGTGTTTAACTGACCACCCCAGGTATAACTGTGATTGATTGTTGTTTTTCCTGTTTCTCAGACCACATTTTTCACGCCAATCGTGGTCTGTGTTTCTCTTTATAGGGTTTGACGACAGGGGTTTCCCCTCCCCTCCTCCCATGGGGCAAGTAGCTTTGGTACTTAGGGCAAGAACAGGGAGACCCTACCTCACTTTTTGCTTCTCTGAAATCATGTAAACATATAGAGTGTCACATGTCACACGAGTAGTCACTCACTTATTACTGAAACAGTGCATGTATTGTGTTCAGTCCCTCACCATGACCAAGGTTTGTTCTGATATGTTTTCTTTCAAAATTTATTTTACAGGCTTGAACTCGGAAGCCATCCAATTGTGGAGAGTGACACAGGTCACACCCACACAGTGGTATTTCCTTGCCACCAGTTGGTAAGAACAGATCCCCCCCTTTTTTTTTTATACTTTAGGTCCTGATGAATGCCCTGGACCCACCTGGACCAACACGGCAGAAACATGTTGACCGCTTACACCACGGTTAGGGGACAATAATTTCCCCACACACCGTTCATTGATTTTAATATTATATAGTTACCTATCACATTAAAATATAACTAGATAACTATAATGATTTTTAATCACACTCACTTTCTCACGGGCCCCCACTTAGTCTAGAAGTGCATCCATGTCATCAGGTGTATGCCCGCCCTCTATCAAACCAAGGTTTTAGAGGGCGAGGACTGGTCAATGATGAAGCATGACACCAGGTGGTGTGTGAGACAAGTCCGTCCCTTTTTGTGAGATGTCTTCACTCACAATATAACCCAAACCCCAGAGTGGTCACTACACTAGGAGCAGCTTATTGTGGTTAATATTTATTGTTGGAGGCTGCTAGCTCCTAGAACCCTGCGCCTCTTGTTCCCTTCTCCACACACTGTGGAGCTCACATGTAATTATTATTATGCTTTACTCTTACCTTACTGCTTTGAACTTTGACTGTTAGTTTGGTGCCACATGGTGAGGGAGTGAAAAGCTTGGTCATGGTATTGCTGTGAGCAAATGGAAACCTTGACACTAGCATCATGGTAAAAAGTGCAGATTGGTGTTGGAGGTATTATGAGAGGGAAAGCTCAAGGGAGACATCACTTTGAGGAGACAGTAAGATGGGCGCTAGTATGTTTGTGAGCAAATGTATGTAGCCAGTGTGCCATGGGCCCTGTTGCAAGGAAGAAAATGGATCTCATGGCCTCTGAACTATAAAATACAGCAATAATGAGAGTTCAGTTGACCTCTCATGCCTCTGGCCCCGGTGCCAAGGTATCAGCTTCAACAACGAAATATGTGCCCCAGTTCATGCATGAGAAATTCCTAGTGCTTGGGGTTTTGCTTTGCATTTTGGGATTTCCAGTATTTTCTTCAATGATATCAGGATTACAGTCCCCGAAAACTAAATACATAACAGTCCAGGACGAGTAACTCCCAAATGGTCACAATATTGACTCAGTACAGTTATGAATATTTGTCTATAACAATTGAATCAATTCTTGAATTCCCCAGATATATCACATCATGCCCAGACTCCATCTTCTTCTTTTATAAAAAATTCTTTCTTTATTGATAATTGTTAAAAATCATCTCCTTGTGTCAGGTCGTAGCCAACACGTTACATCCATATGGACTTCTTCAGGGCTACAAAACACACACAAAATACAAAACTTTAAAAACCATATACAGTAGATGAACTTAACACAAAATGCTAAGAAGAAATGCATAAAAACACATTAAAAACTTGTGTTGATAAAAATCACCTTCTGATCTGCTTGCCAATCAGATTCACAAAGTGTAATGTGGCTTCCAATGAACCAAATCCAAAACAAATCCTATTACACCTCCATTAAAAACTTGAATAGGTTACATATTTCGCTGGGCAATAATCAGTTCTAATTATTTGTGACATCCTTTCTATATACATTCTTATTTGCACAGTGAAGCTACTTGTTATGTCATTTGCAGTTTATTAATCACACAAGGGAGGCATTTGAAGGTCTCAGCAGGCCATTATATTGTCTTTCTACTTTTGGCATCAAAGTAATGAGATATTCTACACAATTGAACAGCCAATGACATCACATCATCCAATTTTAGGTTAACCCAGTTCCTGGTTTTAACAGATTACAACTTTGTTTCTTTCTGCCCTACAATACATATGGACAGCATCATTGTGCTACTGTGTGTATCGAAAATTAATCTTATTTAGACCCAACTAATATGTTTTTTATTACTATGAATAAATAACAAATACCTTTTGTTAGTGACACATTTTTGTGAATCACAAGACATCCTATATGCCCCAATGCTTCTAATATGCGTGGAGCAATTATTGTAGTCGTCATCAATTTCGTATTACATCATGCAGGATCCTCCTGATTATGCAAAGTGAAACATCCTGTTTTTAGAAAATACCTGTATATTCTATATTCATTTTAATAAGAAAATTTCTTTTTTAAGGTGTTGATTATGATGGCGGTCGGACAAGCATCCAATTGCCATTGTTTCAGGATCGGGTCCCCCAGACAAGTAGGTAGCAGTGCCGACCTCCGAATTACGATCCAACTGCCATGTAGGCATTCGGAAACAAGCCTTTTTGCATTGAGGCTTGTGCTGTGGCTGGGAAAAGGGCCGCAGCACAAGCTTCAATGCAAAAAGGCATCTTTGGAAACATCCCTGCACCGTGTGCCAGATACCATGTGGTGCTTGCCACAGGGTGCATTGATGTTTCAGGGGCACCACGAGTGCCCCCTGGGCTCCATAGGAAAGGTACAGGGGGGACGGGTGGCCTGCTATAGGCCCTCAAACTCACTTTCCGTCAGCCTTTTCATTGTGGACTGCCATGAAAATGCAGAGGAATCATAATCCCACCGGCGGTGCCTGTGCAACCACCACTGTTATTCAGGGAGTACCTGTCTGACCGCCACCTTGACAGGATCTCCAATCCTGTTAGAGGCAACAGTCTTTATGCCAGCCCGCAGCGCTCTGACTGCCGGCATTGTAATGCAGCAGTCAGAACACAGCCCTGGATGTCAGGTGGACCGCCATTGAAGGCTTGTTGGTGGCGGTCATATAACATCGTATTCGGGCCCCATGTTGTATAAATTTACCACCAATGGGTATCTAATTAAACTTGCATTAGTGTACAAAATGTTAAAACCTTCACATGTTTTTTGCTATGTTCTTATCACCCTATGCGTGAATGAGGGACTGAGAAAAAACTAGGGAATTCTAATAGGCTATCCATGGCCTGCGATTCCTCATGGGGGACCTTGGCTCATCTCTTGTTATGTTGATACAACGTTCCATCCAACCTTATACGTAGAATGAAACATAACTCTCCAAATGACCCGTATTCCTTAATGGTATTGTATTATCACATTCCACCCTTTGCTGAGTTATCCCTTCCTTCAAAACACTTTAAGCAGCTGAACAGTTGACAATATTACATAATAGTTCAAACAGACCATGTGCTTTCGTGAAGAAATATCAAAGGAGTATCTTAAGTCCCCCTTATCTCCATAGTCATATAATATAAAAATTACCCCATTCAAGTTAGTGCTAGTTAAACAAAAAGAAATCACTGCCCCAACATTCTAAGCATTATTTAATCCTTGAGGGCACTTACTAGTGAGCATGGTGTTTCCCGATCTCATCCCACACATCTGATTCAAACAGAGGAAAAGAGCACTACTGAGAGTTCACCATTTAAATTTCCCTGGTAATTGACGCCACCTGAGTTGTCAAGGAACTGCATTCCAACCTACCAAACTCTGACTGCCATCTTGTACTATGCAGGTCCATACGTATTATCTGCTATTTTTTCATGCCATTGTTATATTTATCTTAACCTCTTATCAATTGTTGCAAATCATCAACTCCAGAGCAAAGTGTATTACTCCTTTCCCAGATACCTAAATTTCGTGTGTGTCATAAACCTGGAAATAAACTCCTATTTACCCCTCCTGAAGTGTTCAAACTAATTAAGTAATAGGGACCGCCATCTTAAAATGGCCCTGTACATATAGGATATTTAGGAGTGTGTGGTAACCTTGTCATGATCTATATCCCATCAATTTTTTCTAAAGAGCATTCACTGACTGTTGGAGAGGCAAGATGGCGTCAGTGTGAGAGGACGCTGGAAGAGCTTGCTCCGTGGTCTGTAGCCTACATGATTCGGACTACGATATGACAGGATATGATCGGAGCTGAACGGACGGAGCTAAATCTACATTAGGTCCGTGTCAGCCAGATGATCATGCTATTTCTGGAAATTAATTAGGAAACAATAAGAGAGGATTATCAGCGGTGACGGAGGCGGTGACGGCAGTGTGTGATCTCTGTGGTGCTAGTCACCTTGTTTCAGGGCGGCGGATTCCTAAAAAAAACCACCATTTGAGCCTTCGTTGTAGCCTGAGCCGGTGCATTAAACAAAAACGAAAACAGGAAAGCAGAAACCTGATCCTGCGAAAATAAAAAGATTTCAAGTTTAATTAATGCCGGTGCCGGTGCTTATAGTAAGCAGAGGTGAGCTGAGCCGAGTTGAGGCGAGGTGAGGCGAGGAGACCGAAGCCGTGGAAAAGGAATTGAGAGCTGCGGTTGCAGTAAAGGAGCAGGTGAGGAGAAAGGAGAGATTGGGGGGTCATTTAGAACGCTAAGGACCATATACCGTGAACCGGGGATAAGAAAACGGCAATAAGTGATGTAACTGATGCAACTGGTGCAAACTGGGGTTGACACGGCAGGACATAGAAAGACTGTGAATACTGCTTTAATGATGTCTGCTGTGCGTGATGGAAGGTATAACCGTGACTTGTGACAGACTTATGATTTGACGTTGCTGGCTGAGCACTCGAAGTATGGTGTGTGATCAGAAGAATTAAAAGAATTCGCCACCCTCAAGTTCTTTAAACCCCCAGGGAAAAAAAAAAAGGGGGGAAAACAAAATGTTATAAGCCCTTGGAGATTCGAAATCGAGCAATTACAGCACAGAGCACCCGAAGCTGAGATCGGCGCTGGGGATATTAAGATAAGATTAAGATAATAATCTCGGAATCTAGCTCTAACTCCAACTCTAATTAGGACGTGACCCCTCTAATGCGTTACAATTACCTGCATCGTGCTCACGCTCACGCTCGCATTCACAGCTTGTATTCACAGCTCAAACCTGCTCTCACCTACCACAGCGAAAAAAAACTCTAGCGCGGAAGCCTTCCTCTTGCTGGCTCTGCCGATCTGCTTGCCGCCTGTCAGTCTGCCTGCCTGCTGCTTGACTGATTGATTAACATCTCATCGGTTGAACATCGTAGGACGCGTTTAAGGCAGCGCGTTTGCACAGTACTCGACAAGACAAGGCCAATGTCATTGGTTGGTTGGCTTGTCAGTCAAGATTTGGCAAAGCACTAATAGTACTGCTGGATAAGAGACTAAAAAACCCTATTGAACGAAAAGAAAAGAAAAGAGAAGGAAAAAGATAAAGAGGAGAAAAGGTAAAAAAAAAAAAAGGAGTATTAAGCCAGGAGAAAACTGAGTTGGACAATCTTGAGAAGTCTGTGGCAGGAAGATAATAAAGGAAACCGATTCGAGTTGAACTGAACTGGTCTATAATGGAGTAACACTGCTATTATACTGTTATTTTAAATACATTTATATTTATATATACCTGGACCTGATCGGAATCTGAATCTGAATCCGAAACCTGAACCTGGCTTGGCCTGATCTAGTCTCGAACCTAGCTAGAGTCTGAACTAGTAAGAGTAAGAGACGCTTGAGGGCTGCCGGGGGACCACGTTTTGGTAACGCACATGACAGACCTAATACTAGCCCAACAAGACTTTCACCTTATATACTTGAAATATCTCACAAAAAAACAAGTCCCTTCGCGACTAATAAAAGATTGATAGTCAAGATAGTCTGTGGAGCCAAAGGATCCAAAGGAGTCAAAGGAATATGTGCTAATACATCAGCAGCCGCTAATCAACTAGCATCGAAGCTAAGGCATCTAAATTCATTGACAATACTATTGCCACTCCCACAGACCTTTAGATTAGTACGGGCATCGGGTATGGCCGATATCATGAGCTCAGGGAAAGGCAAAGAGGATCTGGCAAACGATCTATTGACATTGGAAACTATCCAAGGAAAAGCTGTACTAGACATTCAGGCCCCATTAAATCTACAACCCACACAAAGTACAAGTCTTTCGTTACAAGCCATAGAAATTCTACAACTGACTCGGTCTGAGGACATGGAGGACACGGCGATGCCAAAAAGCCTGGAAAAGAAGTCGGAGAAACTAGAGCGGGCAGAAAGCCAGGGAATTATTAAAGGTACGAGAAACCAACAATGCCCGCTGATGGCAAAAGACTTGCAAAGAAGACCAGAAACTAGGGGGTCCCGGGCAAAGGAAAACCCTGAGGGGAAACAAGATGGCAAAGTAACAGCTAAAAAACAAGACATAAAAACTAAAAACAGTGACGCAGATAAGAATGTAAATAAAGACAAGGATCAAGGGAAAAGAAAAGGGAAGGAGAAAGAGCTGGGAAAGGAAACAGAAGACGCGCTACTAGAGAAAAAGGCAAAAAGGATGCAAACTATCAAAAACTTGAAGGCCGCGGCCAAATCATCTGGTCAATCAATAGACTCACAGCCTAGGATAGACAATTTATTTAGCCCTCTCACTAAGGACGGGCTAAGTATTGGTTCTAATAATGAGAAATTACAGAACTTAAAGCCTTATCTAGACAAGCTAGAGGGAGTCTATGACGGTGTAGACTTGGCTGCGCACTTGGAATCGCGAGTTGCAGGGGACAAATTCACTACGGGTCCTAGTCAAAATCCAAATGTGGATACATGCCCCGATGCTGAAGGTTTTAGAGCTGGCACAAGCACATTGGATCATAACGAGAGACGCCTTAAACGCAAGGCAGATAGAGAGAATCACGCCTATGCTCCCTTAGAGCTACAAATACACTCCTCTGGAGTAAATCCCACTCTAGCTAACGACGCAAGTTCCGAAGAATCAGACTCGGATTTGTACGAAACAGGTGTCTCCATTTCCAGCGAGCCAAGCGAGGAGAGTGAAGCTAGCGAGGACTCTAAATCTGAAGGACTAAGCCCGGAGGCATCAGACTTCATGGATCTAAAAAATATGAATGAATCAGGACAAGACATAACGCCCAGAAAAAAGATTGGAAAAAAAAGAATTAGAAACAAGAGGCAATCTAAACTAATTTATGAGGAAACAACTGATCCAGGAAGCAATACGGAGCATACCTCAAGTAGAGCTAAATCGACTCGCAAGAGCCCCCACTCAACATTAAAAGCCGCATCTGAACGGAAGCAGATTATCATGAGTAAACCTGAAGAAGAAGGGGGGCAAATGCGAAAGAAATATGGCAGTGGCTCGGGAACCGCAACGGAGCCCTCGCTGAGGGAAGTCCTCAACTCAATCAAAATTCTTCACAAAGATGCAAAAAAAGATAGCCATCGGAATCATCTGGCTATTCAGAAACTGGAGGGGGCTATCAACAAATGAGCTGTGCTGAAGTACGTACAGATAACTTAGAAGCTGATGTGGGCAAGCTTAAATCCCAGACAAAGGAACAAGATGACATATTAAAAGATTTAATGGTCAAGGTTGAAGATCAGGAAAATCGAGCACGGAGAAATAATTTATGCTTGTTAGGGATTCCTGAGGGCGCAGAAGGAACTGATTCTAGGGGCTACGTGGTCAATCTTCTTAAATCTGTATTTCCGGAACTCAGCTCATGGGATATGGACAGAGAAATTCAACGAGCCCATATATTTCCTCTTACTTTATCAAAACGCTCTGTCAATCCGCCTCAATATCCGAGGGCTATGTTAGTCAATTTTGGCAATTTCACACTGCGCGAAGCTATATATGATTTAGCAAGGCCTACTAGTAAAAAAGAATACAAGGGCTTTATGTTTTTTGTTAGACCAGATTTTGCACATGCAACTGTCGAACGCCGATGGCGAATGAGACAACTTTTTACCCCATTTGAACAAATTGGAGCTTCAGTATATTTGCAAAATCCGGCTCGCTTAAAAATTAACTTCAGGGGAACAACGCAAAGTTTTTCAAGTGAAATCCAGGCGGAGGCGTATCTGAGGGAAATATCGGAGAAAGTAAAACAAAACAATGACAAATAAGGGGGAAAAAAAAATGTAAAGGATTTAACATGTGGATCTTGCCAAAGCTTGGGGTCATAACAAAGAATGGGGTTGGGGATGGCAAATGAAGAACTTGGTAAACAAATATGATATTAATATTTGGTATATTTGGGATTATTCTTTAATATGTAATGAAATGGCTGAACGGATTAATGTCTTTATTTTTGCTTTGTAGTCGATATATCTAGGGTATATACAATTAGGCAACGGGGCAAGCACAGGCGCACTGATCATACCGATGCCCATACCTGGGTACTTAGGACCCAGGACGCCTCATAGGGTGGTAAGGGGGGGTGGGGGGGTGGGCAAACAGGTGGAAGGGAGGGTAGGGCTGGGATGGGGGGAAGACCAAGAGAAGATAATCAGTGAAGGGAGTACCTTTAGTATATCAAAAGAAATACATTTGTTAGTAGGATTTAAAATGCTGATCAAGGGTCAGGGAGGAAGAGTATGGTGGCTAAAAGAAACAACTATCATTCTTACACGTCGTAAGATTTATCATATAGATGGCTAGATTACAAATTGTATCCCTAAATATTTGCGGGCTCAATGACCTAAAAAAGAGACAAATTGTAGCAGAAGGTCTCCAAGCCATGGAAGCTAATATAGTTTGCTTACAAGAGACCCATATAGAGAGAGGCCAACAACATCTGTTGAAATCCTTGGGGTTTCAACTTATAGTTGCATCCACCCAGGGAACTCGTACGAAGGGTGTGGCCATTCTAGCTAAAGGAGGGGGCTTACAATTTAGTCGATCACTTGCAGACAAGCTTGGGAGATGGGCCATTACTGAGTGCTGCTATAATAGTGGTCAGAATACGGTTACCCTTTGTACAGCTTATGGGAATTTAGGAGATGACCCTGATACCCTTCTAAGCATTTCTAAAGAATTAGTATATTGGCCCTTGCCTCTTATTGTGTGTGGTGATCTAAACCTTCACCTACCTGGAGATTAGACCACTGATCCTTTATTTAACCATCAAGGGAGAAAACCTAAAGTCTTTACAGCATTCAAAGACTTGTGCGAACGACATGGCCTGCTGGATGGATGGCAATTGGGTCATCCTAGTGACCAAGGATATACTTTCTCTTCCCATCCCCATTCTCCTCATGCCCGTCTAGATTATATCCTTTTGTCGAATTCCATCAGGGATGGTTGCACTATGAGGAAGCATCCAAGGGTACTATCCGACCATAACCCTCTAGAACTGAATATTGCATGTAGTAATATTATTCGTACTAGAAACCTTTGGACATTTGAAAGAGCCTTTTTAAAAAAGGAGGAGTACCGTACTCTTATGAGAGAGTGGCTACCATCTTTTTTAGAAAAAAACATGGGTAGTGCTCCTGTCGAGGTAGTTTGGGATGCAATGAAAGCTGGCATCAGAGGGGAGACTTTGCAATTCTCAGTACTCACTAACAGGAAAGGTAAAGAACAACTAGCCTCTTTATATCAGAATCTGAATAAAGCTAAAGCAGATCGGATAATAGCTTTGCAAGCAGGTCTGGGTTCTGAAGGACTAGCGAAAGTTGCAATCACTAGAAATAAGATATCTGATATATTTACGGAAAAAGCAATCACTAAAAGCTATGATATACAAAGAAAAAACGTATGAACTTAGCGAGAAAGTAGGGCACCAGCTGGCTGTTCGTACAAGGGAGGAGATGACGGGAAATATGATAAAAGCTATTAATGATAAGAATGGTGAATTGAGATCAGAAGAGCACGATATTAGAACTGCTTTTCAAATGTTTTATCAAAATTTGCATGAGGAACTGCTAGGAGGGCAAGAGGATGCTAGAGACTATCTGGATAAAGAGCTGGCCGAACACCTCGAACAAGAAGATAAGGATTTATTGGACTATCCCATTTGTTGGGAGGAAATTTTATTATCCATGAAATCCTTGACCGCTGGCAAAGCCGCAGGTGTAGACGGAATCCCTACAGAGTTTTTCCATGAATTTGCAGAACAATTAAAAACTATCATGCTACTACTGTTTAAGTCTATAGTTCAGGGAGGAAACCCACCACCGTCTTGGTCTTTAGCAAAAATAATGATCTTCCTGAAGAAAAAAAAAAATCCGTTGGAAATGGGCTCGTACCGCCCAATAACTTTGATCAATGGTGACTCAAAAATGTATTCCAAACTCCTTGCAGGGCGATTAGCACCTATAATCCACAAAATTGTATCAGTGCGACAACACAGATTTATCCCCGGCAGATCAACAAGCGATCATATACAGAGAGTTATCTCTTTGTTTGAGTATGCAGAAACTACAGGAGACCCTATGGCCCTCATTCTTCTGGATGCAGAAAAGGCGTTCGATAGGGTCTCCTGGAAGTTTTTATGGGCAGCAATGTCAGATCGGGGATTAACGAAGGGATTTATCAAAGCTATCCAAGGACTATATGTTAATCCAAGGGCCAACGTCGTGATAAACGGAAATATGTCCGAGAATTTCATGATTACGAGGGGAACTAGACAGGGGTGTCCCTGCTCGCCCCTCTTATTCGCAATATATATTGACCAATTTATACTTAAACTTGATAAACATCCTTATGTGCCATCTATTACGATTAACAAGTATGAAACCAGAGTCCTAGCTTACGCTGACGATATTGCTCTAGTTACCACCAATCCCAAGGTGGCAATCAATATGGTTGAGAAGGAAGTAACACGTTTCGGCAAAACATCTGGTTATAAACTTAATACGGGGAAAACTCAAATAATCATTAATGACAAAGTGGAGATGGAAGACGATAGAGTTGTGGAACACGCTATTTATTTAGGTGTCAATATAAGCACCAAGGTAGATAAAATTGTACAGATAAATCTTGACCCACTAATAGTGCGCACTAGAGAAGACTTAATTAGATTGCATAATCTACACTTAACTATTGGTGGCAGATGCAATTTGATTAAAATGCTGATTCTACCTAAATTTTTATATTTCTTCAGAACAATTTGTCTTGAGTTCTCCCCGTATTACTTTAAAAACATCGAATCTTTGTTTGCCAGATTTATTTGGGGATTTAAGAAACCACGAAGGGCACTAAAATGGATTATGTTACCAAAAGAAAGAGGTGGGTTAGCGCTGCCTAACTTTAGGATCTATTACTGGGCAACAATGGCCAAATATTGTATAAACCTGATAGCTATTGAGCCGATTCATTGTGAGATCCCGACTCCACAGGAAATGGTATTAGGAAATAGAAGCAAAGGGTGTTTATGGAGACATATGAATGATCATTTTTTTAAGAAAACTAAACTCAAGACTATCCAGGGAATTTGGAAAGCTTGGAGCAATATCCGTAAATTCCTAGGGCTGGAACGCTTCTCATGTTATACTCCAATTAGTGGCAACTTTGATCTTTCTGAGATATTTCATGATGGCTATATGTCTAGGTGGGTTAGGGTAGGGATTACCCAACTTGGTTGCTTCTATATTGAAAACCGATTGAAAAGCTTTTCAGAACTCCGCAATGATTATAACGTTAGCAATAGGGATTTTTTTAAGTACTTACAAGTCAGGGATTTCTTGTCAAAGAAAATGGGGGGGCTGTGTAATTTTCAAAATATCATATTAATAGATAAATTATACTTGGAAACTACTCCTAGAATCGGGGAAATATATAAGGACCTTATTAGTGGTTTTCCGGATGATCTTGATAAACATCTTACTAGATGGCAGACTTACCTATTCGTACAGCGAGTAATACCGGAGCGAGCGTTAGAGCTTGTACAAATATTGCTAATGTCAATCAAATTACAAGCACAATTTTATAAAACATTTTTTGCTTTGTACTACACTCCATATAAAATGGGCAAATGGGCAATTGGCTCGGGAACCGCTTGTCCACGCTATTTATTGGCGGCAGCTAACGATATTCACATGTTCGCCACATGCCAATCACTTACTAATCTTAGGAAAGAAATATCTAATTTCATTTCCGATTTATTTTAGGAAGAAATTACTATCACTAGTGAAGAAATGATCTTAGGAGTGGCTGCTATCGAGCGCCCATTACAACAACAGGGGCTGATATTTGTAGCGATGGCGGTTCTTAGATTGTGTATAGCTACCGCATGGCTTGATCCCCAACCGCCATCTTCCACACAATGGAGGGCTAGATTACTTGCCATATGTGGTGTGGAGGTGGCAATTTACAAGAACAAGGGATGTAAGAAAAAACAAAGATGATTTGGGAACCTTTGTTACTCTGGATAGAAGAACACAGACAAGGGTAATATATTTAATGGATTAACCCTAAGGTGAATGTGGATGTAAAATTTTTGTTGCTCTGTTGCTTAGTTTTCTTTTTTTTCTTTGTCTTTTTTGGGCCACCAAATCTATACGTTGCGAGATACTACTTCTTTAATGAATATACTAAAGGTGATTTATTCAAAGGTGCTTCTTGACCTTGGTCTCTGTGGGGGGAGGGGGGGTATTGAAATGTATTGTATTGAAATGGCAAATGGCAATAAAAACTATTAAAAAAAAAAAAAAAGATCTATATCCCATCAGGGTTTTCATGATTACGAAGTATACATGGTTCATCAATTACATCCCAAACGTGGAGTCAGTCATAATTTCATGTATTAGGCGTAACATAATTTATAGCTGCGACATGTAACTTCACTACGGATGCAACTGACCACGTTCTATCCCTGAGAAAATGTTATATGCCCAGTTTCTCCACATTAGTTAATGGATTCCTCCAATTTTAATCAGTCCCCACAAAACCAGGCGAAAAACCCACAAGTGAGAAAAGTTGACAATTGTTTTTGGTTCAGTGCCTGTGAATGATAAAGCTATTATGCGGTGGCCATCTTTGAATGTCTCAAACACTGAGACACCATGTTCATCGGATGAAACTTGTGCCTTATTTGCCAAGAACTACGCTTATACATTACATACAATTTATTTGGCCAACATCAATTGGCCACTACCAATAATCAAAAATGTCATGATGAAGCACCGTCACTCACCAAGAATCAAATCTCTTATATTCTTTACAAGTATTGTCCCAAGCCACAAGTGAATTTAAGTTTGTTGGCATGAGGATTCTAAACACTAAACATCTGCAAAATTGAAGACAACTGAACCAGCTGTTCCTGTCCACTCAGACCTGGTCAGTGTAGAAGTGCTGGATGCTGTCCCTATCACCATAAATACCATTCACATCAACATTCCACATATGCCTATGCCTTGGAAATAAACTTAAGTCCTACATCAATATTCTCATAAGAATTAATGAAATTCACAATCAGTGTTCAGGCCTTTTATAACTGATCTCAATCAACATATTGATCTGGCTTCAGCCTGCCTTAGTAACAACTCCCTGTCACCACCTCTCTCACCATTGGTTACATGTTCAAGTGCATGGAACCAGATGTGTGTGCTTGTGGGGTGGACAAGATGTATGTATGTGACTATGGGATATCTGTCATATTTTTGTTTAAAAGCCCTGACATGTTCTTGAATTAGAGTTTTCAAGCACCTGATGCTACTTCTCACATAAATGTTGCCACATGCACAGCCAATCACATATACAGTAAAAAATGAATTACAGTTTACAAACAAGTCAATGGTGTATTCGGTGATAGTTAAACTTGGTAGTTATGTTTCGTCCCAACTGGCACATTGAACACGCTCCACACGCATAAACAAAATAGGGTTTTGTGGGCAGCCAATTTTTAAGGGGATCTGTTTTCACTGTCTCCTTCACATAAGTGGGCCAAGGAGCTTGTTTAAAGGTGGTACCCCTACTATAAATCACTTTAGGTTTCCGTGATAGACCCCTTTTGGAAGACTTTTAGAATCTAAGACGTTCCAGTTATTTTTTTTAATGTAAAAAATAAGATTACTGTGGATATTATATTTTGTAATAAAGGCAACCTCTCGATCTCCATTACTGCCTCATTTTTTTGGGAATTGGCAGCTAGGGTATTTTTTATCCAGTTGCATGGCCCTAGTCTCTGCTTTAACTAGGCAATCATTGTTGTAACATTTCTCCTTGAAATACGTTTTGATTCTTTCCACTCTCTTTTTGAGATCAGATTCTTGTCTGCAATTTCTCCTTGCCCTAACCATTTCCCCATAGGGGATTGCTTATATGGTCATCTTTGTGTGGGCGCTAGTGTCAAGAAGCACACTGTTGTACGCTGTTTGTTTCTTAAAAATATCCTATAGACTTGCCTTCTATAAGCAGTTGCTGGTCAAGAAAATCATATCGTCAATTTCACATTAAACCTATTATCATTCAGGTAAGCATGATAGGAGAGAAGATCACCCACAGAACCATTCCAAATGATTAAAATATCATCAATGAAATGTCCATAGAAAATGATGTTGTTACACCAGTTTCTGGACCGTGGACTCAGGCATGGTCCACCTCAAACAACCCCATGAAAAGATTTGCATGACGAGGCACACCTGGAGCCCAAAGCAGTGCCCTGTTTCTGAAGAAACCACTCACCATTGTGAAGAAAATCATTTTTTGTGAGTATGAACCTGGACATTTCTAATAGCATAAGTGTATGCTCCAGATGACTTGCATTTCATTTGTACAAGCGATGTTTTAGAGCATCCAAATCACATTCACTCTTTAGATATGTATACAAGCTCTCAAGATCCCGTTGAAAATATGTTAACTTACAAGACACATCCTTGCTATCTTAGATACAAGGGAAAAATATTTGCAAGCGTTTGCAAAAATCCATCTGCATATTCTGCTATTCATTCAGTTGGCGACCCATTGCTAGATATAACTGATCTTCCTGGTGGAAAAGGGGCCTCTTAGTGGATCCAAAGTAATACATATAAATGTAAATCTGGAGAAGGAACTCACAGGTATTTGTAATCTAGATCGGAAAACAAACAGGACTCATGCCAGTCTGCAAGTCTGGAATTGACATACTGTTCAATACTGACCATGGGATTGTCTTTTAATCTCTCATAATATGCAATGTCTTGAAGTTGTCTATCTACCTCCCTCAAATAGTCACTCTGATTTATGAGGATGATGTTCCCACTCTTGTTGGCCTCTCGTATTTAGGGAGTTATGTTTCATTCTACGTATGCTTACTATACGTTTCATTCTAAGTTTCAATCTCCATATACGTAATGTTGTCTACTGTTTAGCTGTTTGAAGTGTTTTGCATGAAGGGAAACTCACCAAAGGATGAAATTTGATAATACAATATGATTAAGGAATACAGGTCATTTGGGGAGTTATGTTTCATTCTACATATAAGCTTGTATGGATCATTGTATTTACTTAACAACAGGACATTCGAAGAGTTGCCCCATGAGGAATCACGGGCCATGGATAGCCTGTTAGAATTCCCTAGTTTCTTATTAGTCCTTAGGGTTTGAGTGTTCTCCCGTATGAAAGAGTAAGAGGTTTGGCCTTTCTGAGTCGTGCACCTCAAGAACCTTTTTTTACATATTACCCACTTGTGGAATAGGTGCTTAGTATCTTGCCCCAAAGCATCTTTTTGTTACCTCTTAAATAGTCTTTGGAAAATCAACAGCTCTCCTGACATCATTTTGAAGCAAAGAGATTAAAGGTAAGCTATTGTAGAAAGTGGGTAGGAAGCCCGATGAAAAAGCCCTGGTGAGCAGACACAGCTCGTGCTTTTAAATGCTGCGTGGTACAGCCAGAACAGACAGAACGCTTGACAGTAAAGGCAGTATATGGACAGAAACATGAAATTGCCTCTGCTTCAGCTTTATCCTTCCATTTGCCCTGTTGAAGCATTTAACAATCAAAGACTTGTCAGCTGAAACTACTCCGTCTAACCGTGGCACAGCATTTTATAATGTACTGCCTCCGACCCAGTGTCAGAAACAACATTCAGGAAGAGGGAGAAAAGGGAGGAAGACTAAAAGCAAGAAGAATCTTGAAAGACCTTCAAGAGGCTGCCACTAAACACCACACAGAAGAACTGTCATGCAACCATTCATCATAAGCGGGCTCAACTACGGCAATACACTCTACTGCAAAGATGCCAAGCAGCTCCTACAAAGGATCCAGATCTTCCAGAATATCACGGCCAGACTCACACTTGACCTCCCACACTGAACTCACATTGCATCACGCCTCAAGGACATTTACAAGTGCAGCCAATTCAAACTTCTCACACACACTTACAAAGCCTTACACAACACTGGGCCAGTATACCTAAACAGCCGCATACACTTTCACCAGCCTGCCAGACGCCTACACTCTCACTCACAAACACTCCCCACATTCACACAAGCCCGAGCAGGCATTCACTCATTCTCCTACATCACACCCAAAACATGGAAAGACCTCCCACAACTCATCAGGGCCTCCACCTTACTTCTTGAATTCCGTACGAGGCCGAACACTCCCTGGGGACCACACCCCCATGCACATGCTTAAGCACCTGGATAACCTCATGGGTGATTAGTGTGCTCTACATATCAACATGACATACATAACACATAACAGAACAGAACATAGAATAACATAACAAGAAAAGGTGAAAAAGGAGAGAGGAAAATAGTGAGGCACAATGGAGAAAGGAAATATCACTAAAGAATGGAAAGGCATAAAATGTAGAAAAGAAGATAGCTAGAGAGACGGAAAGTGGAAGGTTGTATGAAAGGAAGAAAAATAATTGAGAAAGAGGATGGAGAAATTGAGGGAATGAGCCTCAGGCATTTGAGGGGTCTACTGCAAAAAACATTTTGCGATGCAGCGCGCGCTACGAAATTCGTTTTATTTATTTAATGGTTTACTTACCTGCAATTATCCATATTCCGGTTTTTAGAACCCCCCCACCCTTCCTCTCCCCCGCCCCGCCTTACCGCCCCACGGAACTCCCTCCACGGGCCGCGGCTGAGTACAAAGCAATTGGGCCAGCGTGTGGTTCAATTTATAGCAGGGCCTCACCCGAAATCATGGCCGTCCCACTAAGCCTTCTGCGGCGCCCGTGTTTGGTCGGTAAAGGAAATTTCCTTTATAAAGACTAGTATTATTCTGATGAGCTAGCCTCATTCTTCCATGCGGAATCTACTAATTCGGGCTGTTTAATTGGAACCTCAGTACAGCCACAAACCGTATCTTTTTATTTCTCCACTTCCTTCCTTCTTGTTTCTCCACTTTCTTTCCATTAGCATCAGGCTTCTGAACTCCAGTGCCTTCATACATTTGCTGCAGCACCATTATTTTATTCTTTGTAGTTGTAAGAGTATGCAAATGTTACAGATTTACACACTGAAAGCCTCAAATCTTGTTTGTACTTCAACCCCCTTATCTCTCGATACTGCTCTGAATACGCCAATCATCATTGTGCACACTCATGTTATCAATTGTTTTCAAATGTTTCCAACACCTGCAACAATTGTCTAATTCTTTTTCAATCAGTTATCAATGTTTTTCCTTTTTGAAAGGTTTTGTTCTTGTTAATTGCCTCTCAATTTACCAATTCCATTGAACGCTGCCATACATTAGTTTAGTTTCACAGTGTGCAAAGATTACCAATCACTTAGAAAAGATCAATTGTGTGAAATATTTTTGGAATGTATTTGCTTTTTGTTTTCTTGGGCATTTGGGCTGGATTTACAAATACATTCTGAATTTAAGGTAATAGGAATATGCCTAAACCTGTCATGCATTCTCACTTTTCTGAGTATTCAAGAAAGTAAAACAGGGTGGACCTGGGCAACCACAATCTTTGTAGTTTTCAAGGCTTAACTGTCTCCTTTCTACAATGACATTTTTCACTAAAACTGACGTTTTCCACTAAATGAAAATCCCCCAAGTTCAGGGTTAGTGAAAAGTCTGATTCCCACTCTATTTTTGCACCACTGAGAGCATGTCCTTTCATGTGGTGAAACCCTTTCTTCCGCATTTCAATATTGTTTTAGATGTTTGCATAAACATACAAGGCTTTCGTGTACTTTCTGCTGCCTCTCTTCTTGCCCCCTTCAGTTGTCCGTATTCCCTTTGCTCCCATCCACGTTGTCCGTGTTGTCTTTCTTCCCGCCCCTCCCATTGTCACTATTTCCTTTGCTTCTGCCCCCCATTGTTCGTGTTGCCTTTCTTCCCGCCCCCCCTCCTGTGCTCATCCATAATTGCCTGGGGAAGAGGTGTGGCATCTGCGCTGGACAGGTAAGGGAGGGTTGTTTCTATTCTATTTGCCCCTATTTCTCATTTTTAGGTCTCGCGAGCCAAAGGCTCGAAGAGACATTTTATATGTGGGATTTTCAAAGTGCTACCCACTGTCTTTTGGCTGGCCTAAACCTTGAGTGCAGGATCACATGCACGTGCACAGCTGCTCCCACTCCCCCCTCCCTTCTCAAAAGCTTTGGCTCCTTTGTTTTTTATTACACCCTCCCTTCTCTCCCCGCTGTTTTCACACTACCCCCTCCCTTCTAATCAGTTTCCTTTCTGCTTTAACTACAGCGCTCGCGCCCCTGCTCTCACTTTTGCCGTGTCTGCGATCACTTTAATGAAATGCAGCGCTCGCTCCCCTTCTTTCACTTTTGCCGTCTTTATTAAAGGTCGAGCTTAAAAATAAACATGGTTGGAGACTCCTGCTCTACATCGTCTATCAATTTTTAATCACCCATTTTATTCTGTTTACCTTTTTGGTTAATATATAATTTAAAGCCTTTCTCCAAAAAGAAGGGGAAACAGGACAACTGTTCATCTGCTTTTAACAAATCTCTGGTGAGAGCTTTTCCCTTACGTTTACTGTATGCAAATGTATCTTGTG
This sequence comes from Triturus cristatus, assembly GCF_964204655.1. Lineage (NCBI taxonomy): Eukaryota > Metazoa > Chordata > Amphibia > Caudata > Salamandridae > Triturus > Triturus cristatus. The sequence goes on from NC_140593.1 coordinate 904,606,609, forward strand.
TAGCTCTACTGCGTGTCTGCCATGAACCAGGTCCTAACGGCGGAACTGCATTAGACAGTCTTAAATTGTGGATTAAATAACGGCCCGGTCTTGGGATAACATTTGGAACAAAATAAGGAAATCGTCTAGAGCGGCAAATACAACCCAAACCCTATTTTTTATATACAATCGACTTTTAATTACCCCATCCAAACTACACCACATTGACCCCTCTATCCCGTCCATCTGTTGGTCCTGTTCGGCTTTAGTGGCTGATCTTAAACACATGTTGTTTACTTGCCCTGCTGTTCATCTTTTTTGGGGCAAAGTTTGGCAACAAATTAATTCCATTTTTTCTATCAATTTCCCCTTTTCTTTTTCTCATATTTTTCTTGGGAGTCTCTCACAAATGTGGTCCTCCTCCAACACTGATACCTCTATTGTTGATCTCCTTCTTGCTGTGGCGTTTCAGCAAATCACGAAAGCTTGGAAAGATACTTCCCTTATTTCCTACCAAGCATGGTGGTATGGGGTTTGTTATAACCATAGGCTAGATAGAGCATATGTCCACCCTATTTCCCTTGCGATTAAAAGGGACTTATGGCTACCCATTACTTCTTTTCTAAATTTGTCTGCCCAATCCATTCCCTTACATAACCCCTGCAGGGAGGAAGTACCTAAACCTCCTTGATGTTCTTGTTTTTATTAATAATTCTGATAGTATTAATGTATGTAACTTTGCCAATTTGTTCTATCTCTTGTTAAATACTAATTCCTGTATTATGAAATCATATTTGTTCCTTATACTGCCACTTATTTAATACATTGTTGTAATATGTTTTTGATGATATCCCTTTTTCTTTCCTTCTTTCTCTTTCTCGCTCTACTTCTTCTATTGTTCTGAATTGTTTTATAGTGTATTTTTTATCACAAGTGTATATTATTATTGTATTGCAACTTCTTTCGTTCTTCAATAAAATCCTCTTTAAACTGAAAATAACGGCCCGGCACATCATTTCCTTGCCCTGTGACTGATAGGCGCATGAGAAGCATATTTAATTGCGCGTTGCTCAAAACAATTCAAGTTGGATTGCAGAACTACGTGGAGCTGACTGGGTACAACACACAGGACTGAGCTCTCTTCTGTTTAAATCAGCCATTGTTCACAGGAAAATGGAAATGCGATTTGCAGTTTCAATCAGTGTTTGAACAGTGGCACATTATTTTAACAACAGGGCTGTGCATTCTGTGTCACACCAAGCAAAGAACGCAAAAGACATATTTAAATGTTCGGTTCTGCTCTTGCACAATAGTAACTGCGCAGCTAAACTTCTTCCGATTATAGGTATTCAATCTGCTCCTAGCCTGTGATGTCGGGGCCCTAGGCCCTCATGCTATCGTAAATGAGTGACACGGCACACGTAGTTGGGTAGTGGGTTAACTGGCCACGAGCACGTGCGCTCGGCCCTTTTATTATCCTAGTCACCTGACCCAGTGACGTAGGTGGTGGGTGGGTGTAAAGAGTAATACACACATGTGAACACTAGAACGTGTCCATGCTAGGACACTACATTCCTCCCAATTTTTAATAACAAAAACCCAGAGTCAATGTTCAACCTAGGGGAGAAAGAAATATATATACAGATGTAATACAGTGACCAAACTTCTGCAGAGTCGCTCACGCTTCAGCAGCCTGGAGTCACAGACGATGTTCTTCCTGTCGCGGACGATGTTCTTCCTGTCACGGACGATCACCAGTTCACTGTGGCACCAGCCTGGGTGCTCGATGGATCCAGTCTGTTTGACGGCTCTGCCTTGAAGTTGTTCTCACAGTCTTTTCTTCGCTTTACTTTCTTGGCGACAAACGCAGTAGAGTTCTTGTGGTTCACCGCTAGATGTTGCCGTTCATCTTTTAGTCCAGTCCTTTTCTTTATCTGTGGCGTGTGTTGTTTTGCAAAAAGATGGGTCACTCGCAAGACACCCCTCTCACCAGGGTGCCCCTCTCACAGGTGTTCCCCTGCCACGGGATATCCTTGAGGCCCTCTTCCTCAGATCGGGCCTGGGTTAAGTGTCCTGTATCGTGTTACTCCCATGCCGATAAGTGCGGGTGCGGAGGAGACGACAGGTCTCACCTCAGATTCCCCAGTCAGACCTGGAGGGTAGCCGTTGGCTCCTGTCTTTAGCGCGCGATGTCTTCATCCTCCCGGGACCTTTGCTGAAGGGCGGCTGATGACCATCTCTCGTCGCGGGGACACTCTCTCTCACTGGCATCCCTGAGGCCTTTGCCCCTGAGTCACAACGGCTGGCATTGACCAGTGTCTGTGTAACCCCAAAGGTGGGTGTTCCGAATGGTCCAGCCTGCTCACCTCTGCAGATTCCGGGTGTGCTGAAAGCATCGTCAAACAGATGGTCTTTTCTCCGTGCCACGGGTGTTCACAGGACATGCTCTCCATGTTCTGGCACTTGTCGCCTTCCTTATCTTCAGGGTGTGAGTTGTCTTGCCACACTCCTCTCTCTTTCCTCGATTCTTTTCTCCGTGAGGGTGTCGAGTCACTCTGACTTCTTCTTCTTCTTGCAGTGGCAGACGTGCCACTCTGATGTCATCTTCCTTCTTTTCTTGTAGTGGCAAACGTGCCACTCCGATATCTTCTTCCCTTCGCTTCACGACCCACTCGACCATTTCTGTTCTCCTCTTGGTCTGGCCAGGCTTCTCCATGCAGCGCGCGCACTCTGCACGTGTTCCCCCTGGTCTTGTCCTCGTCCGAGAACACTCTCTCCATCTTCCTCAGCATTCCGAGTTAGGGTCGTGACCTTCTCCTCATCTTCTCCTTTTCACCAGTTACTTTGGTTGAAGTTCGTGGGGCCTTACTCTTGGTCCGCTTCGTTCTTCTCCTTTTCACCAGTTACTTTGGTTCTTCTTGAGCTTCTTGGACCACTTGACGGTCCGCGCTGCCGATCACTGGCAGGATATCTTCGGTCTTGTCGTCAGACCTCTTGCTTTGTAGCTTCAGTGACCCGTGCGTCAGTCACCTCCTTGTGCAACTCCTGGCGAGTCGGCTTCTGTGGTGCGACCATTTGGCTGGTCGGCTTGACCTTTGTGGTGCGACCATTTGGCTGGTCGGCTTGACCTTTGTGGTGCGACCGTTTGGCAGGTCGGCTTGGCCTTTGTGGTGCGACCATTTGGCTGGTCGGCTTGACCTTTGTGGTGCGACCGTTTGGCAGGTCGGCTTGGCCTTTGTGGTGCGACCATTTGGCTGGTCGGCTTCACGAGGTGCATCACGTCGTGTGACTACCTGTGTCCGCTGCCTTGTCAGGCGCTGGTGCGTGCTACTCTTCGTACCGTCGTGGTACATCTTCAGTGTAGCGTTGCTCCTTGTACCATGATCTCTTGATGTGGTGGCTTCTTGGCGCCACTGGGTGTGCCTCTGCATCCTTGCCCGCCAGTGTCGGATACTTGCTGCGCCCATCCTCTTCAGTGGGTTCCTCTCCAGTAGGCGCTGCAGTGTACCTTCCGCGTCCGGGGTACAACTGCGCTGAGTCCTTTAGTTCGCTCGAGGGTTCGCTCCACTTGATGCGGCGACAGCGCAGTCCTTGCTGGGGTGGATGTGGCTTGACACCATTTCCTTTTCTTCCTCCTTGTCGCTGCGGGATGGCGCTGCATCCCTGCGGCACACTGTCTCTTCCTCCTTGCGCTTCTGTCGCGTTCCTGCGCTTCTGGCGCATTCCTGTGCGCCTCCGTTGCGTTCCCGTGCGCTCACCTTTGCGCATCAGTCAGGCCTTGCAGTACGTGCCTTGCTGCCTCTTCTTCCATGCGCTGCGATCCGTCGGTCTCCTGTGGCTGCTGGATTCCCTTGGTTTGCTGCATGCTTGTTTGTCTCTTTGTTGCTGCAGTACCACCAGTGGCCACTCGGTGGCAGTGTTGCTTTTCTCTTGCTTCAGCAGCAACCTTCTTTGCTGCCAGAACTCTATGCCCTGTCTTCTTTTCCTCTCTTCCAGGCTTCATTCGTGAGCAGGAGAGCTGGAGGGGAGCCGGAGCCAGGCAGACCAGTGAAGTGCAGGACAGGGGCTGGGCAGCAGGTAAGTCATTTCTTCCTTTGTTTATTGAGGTGCAGGGGGCCCAGGCATTGCCAGAGAGCTGCAGGACGGATGAGGCATCACTCGTGTGCGTGAATTTTGGGGATCATGCTCCTGTGTCACGCTGAGACACTAGGAACTGTTGTGGGGCATGGTGGCAGTCAGTGCCAGTCGCGCACACACACAGTTGAAGTTTCTTTCGGCGGCGCTGGCCGCTTATTTACATTCCTTAATGCCGCCGGGGTCCTGTTAGGTGGGGCATACGCCTGTGGCCGCCGGCGGCCATTCTGCACACTTACGATCGCCCTCCCTGCCCGCGGCAGTTTCCTACAGTCCTCGCGCGGCAGGGTGGGGTGGGGGCCACTCGCAGAGCCCTTCGCTGCTCCCTCATGTACGCCTCGCGCCGTCTCTCCAGCTGGCCGGGAGTGTTCCCTGGGTGCCGGCGCTGTTCTCCCGAAGCTCATCCCGCCCGCGACAGCCTCCCTCGGCTCACCTGCTGCGCGGGCGGTGAGCGGAGGGGTCGTGGGTTGCTGCTCGGTTCTCTCAAGCTGCAGGTGGGCTCCGCACTTGCCTTTGTGTTGCTTCTGCCCCCTCCCCGCAGCCGGTCTCCTTACTTCGTGGGTCGCGCGGGAGGGGGTGCTGACGCCGCTCTACTTTCACTGCGGGCCGGGAGCTTCCTTCGTGCCTGAGGGCACACCAGGTTCTTCAGCGCGGGGTGGGCACCCGCTGCGACCTCCTCACTTCTCGGGGCTCTTTCACGCGGCCATGCGGGTGGGCTCCGCCTTAGATTCCGCTACCTCCGCCTCGATGTACCCACGGGCATGTAGCGCTTCGCCAACCAGGACAGAGGAACGGGGTGGGCACCCGCTTTCACTTTCTGTTCTTCCCGCCCCCGCAGCCGGTCTCCTAGCTTCACGGACCGCGCGGGGGGGGGGGGGCGCTGGTGCCGCTTCACTCGGGGGTGTGCCTCGCCTATCTCCTACGCGGGGTGGGTACCCGTGTGGGCGGCGCCACTTGCCTGGTCACGGCCGATGCGGGTGGGCTCCGCTCGGGTCGCTCTTCTGACGGAGGGGTGGCCTCCCTGGGGGCAGTCCTCACTCCCTCTACGTTTTCAGTCCTTCGGTGCGCCGATCGGAGCGTGCACACGCGGGTGGAAGTATCCCATCCTCGTCGCCAGTGTGATGTCGGGGCCCTAGGCCCTCATGCTATCGTAAATGAGTGACACGGCACACGTAGTTGGGTAGTGGGTTAACTGGCCACGAGCACGTGCGCTCGGCCCTTTTATTATCCTAGTCACCTGACCCAGTGACGTAGGTGGTGGGTGGGTGTAAAGAGTAATACACACATGTGAACACTAGAACGTGTCCATGCTAGGACACTACACTAGCCGAGCATTGTTTACGGCCCACAGAAGCGTGAGCCGAGCCCTTGGCTAATTGTTTAAAACAAAAGGCTCATGACGTAGCAGAAAACACCAGCAAAGTACAATTACTGATAAGTGAAGCTAGTTTCCTTCCATTGTGAGTGGGGAACAGCTGTACGGTGTGAGGCTGGCGCGTGAACGTGTCGGCGGCAGGCGTTGATATGCAAACAGCGCTGCGGGGGGGGGGCTCAGTTATATTCACTTTGAGTCGTGTGAGCTCTGAAAGGGGAGGGAGGTTAGCTGCAGCCGTGCGAATTGCTGTTTTATGTGTGTGTCGGTTCAATGCGTTGTTTGTTGAGATGCTACTGCACAGTCAGTTTCGAGGCACTGCATGCAGTAAGTAAGGGGTGTCACAATACTGTAGAGTGAGTGGCACAGGGAAATCATAGGGATCTATTCACATAGGGTGACCACCTGGCAGGGGAGCACATTCTGGAAAGTGAGTGTTAGAAAAACCCACTCCCACACCGGAAGGGTGGTGGTGGTGTTCTCCCAGACACGCTGTGGTAGCTTGGCTCGAGCGGTAAGGAAGGCACCGTGTTAAGCATACGCCATACCCATACAATAACCATGCGTGCATCCGTTCCAAAAACGACACTACACCTTAAAAATTATACTGAAAATATATCTCTTTATCTTCTTTTCTCTTAGTTGCTGATTAAATAAATAATAATACAATCACAGTACACAAGGCTTTTTCTGTGGAAGGGTACGTCAAATGAATAATACTTCAACGATTCAATAAATAAGGTAGATCATAAATAATCAAGGCATAAATATAAGTGCATTACATAACAGGCAATTAAATATTATGAGGCAATAAATACTGCGAGACCATAAATATTGTGCGACAATAAATACTGTGAAACAATAAATACTGTGAGGCAATAAATAGGATAAATACAATAAATACAGTGCTCTCAATAAATAATAAAAGCCAACAGTGACACTTGTAAATCAGTTCACATTCCTGAGGTACTATGGGATGATTTGACCCAATCCCAGCTTGTAGAGATTTGGATGGCCTGAGGGGTATACTCCCTGGCTTGGACAAGGCTGAGGCCTAAACTGAGGTAGATCAAGGGGGAATCTAGAGATCTAGCTCTCCCACACTACACAACCCCTCTGTATTAGTCTCAGCTCACCCCTGGCACAATCAAGCTGGTTCCAGCACCTCTCTAGCCCCTAGGATAGTCTCTCAGGGCTCCACAGTGCCTTAGGCGCCCTCTATTCCACTTACTGCCCTTTTTATGAAGCTCCAACGCCGCTGGAGTCGGGTCGACGCCGTGAGGCGGTTCCGGTTCGATGTCGGCGGCCTCGGCGCGTTGTCAGTTCTTGATGACGTCGATAGGCGGCTCCGGTTCGATGTCGGCGGCCTCGGCTCGATGTCGACCTCCGACGGCTCCGGTTCGATGTCGGCGGCCTCGGCTCGATGTCGACCTCCGGTTCGATGACGTCGGGCTATCTTGGCTCGATGTCGACTTCCGACGGCTCCGGAGTGCGATCTCCACTCCCGACCTCCGGTACGATTCTCTTCAGGTTCCGGCGACTCCGGAGTGCGACCTCCACTCCCGACCTCCGGTGCTCCTTTCCTCAGGTTCCGGCGACTCCGGAGTGCGACCTCCACTCCCGACCTCCGGCACACTTCACCTCGGTCTCCGGCGACTCCGGAGGGCGGACTTCACTCCCCCGTCGACGCCGCACACTCGACCTCAGGTGTCTTCCTCCACGACCTCTGGTACTCTCCACGACCTCCGTCGGCGCCCTCTCTCGACCTCTGGCAGCTCCGGGTACGACGTCTGCTTTCCAGTCAGCGCCGCTTCTCCACCTCGGGCTCCAGGTCTCTAGGCTTCTCGACGTCGGTCTTCAGGTAGTTACCAGTAACCAGGTCAGGAACTTGCTGTTCTTTACTTTTAAGGCCTGTTCCTGCTGTCCAGGTCCTTAAGATGGTTTTTCTTGCTTTCTCCCACACAGGGCTCCAGGCTGGGCTCAGTCAGTAGGGACTAGTATCAAGGGTGGGTTTATGGACCCCACTCCAGGCACAAGTTTCCACCCCTGCTGCCTCACTCCTTCCTCCTTCAGGTTTCTGCTGCTCTCTCTTCACCAGTCAGGTGCCAACTGCCAGCTCCAACTGTCAACTCTGGCTTAGCTTCGCAACATTCCAAACCGCCTCCAACTGTCACAGGGTTCCAGAATGTTGCAGAAGGTTCTAGTAGGTTCCAGTGAGGTCACAGGTGACAATGGGTGGCCACCATTTTGTGCTCCAGGCCCTCAGACAGAAGTTCCAGGGGTAGGTAAAATGGCTCCCTGAATCTGCATCAATACGAAAAAGTCTGGTGGTTCCCAAAAAGGAAAAATACTAACAGGGTTTGAGGCAAAAGTGGGACAAAATAAATAATGATGAGGAGGGACCACCCAAAGGGCTGACAGGTCTAACACGCGTCCCCCCCAGCTGAAAGTGGGGAGAGCTACCCAACCCCTTGGGAGTTCTCATCACTAAGGCGGAAATACCTTGAGAGACCGTCTGCATTGGCGTGGTCCACTCCAGGCCGATGTTCCACCTGAAAGTCCATTCCCTGTAGGGAAATAGACCACCTCAACAACTTGGGATTCTCCCCCTTCATCTGCATCAGCCAATGAAGGGGTCGGTGGTCGGTCTGAACTAGGAAGTGCGAGCCAAACAGGTATGGCCGCAACTTCTTCAGAGCCCATACCACTGCAAAGGCTTCACGCTCTATTGCACTCCACTTCTGTTCCCTGGGAAGTAGTCTCCGGGATAGGAAGACCACGGGTTGATCCAGACCCTCTTCATTGAGTTGCGATAATACTGCCCCAATGCCATGTTCTGATGCATCCGTCTGGACAATGAACTCCTTGGAAAAGTCTGGGGCCCTTAAGACCGGGGCCTCGCACATGGCTTTCTTCAGTCTCACAAAGGCCTGCTGACAAGCCTCCATCCAGACTACCCGTCAAGGTTGTTTCTTGGACGTGAGCTCCGTGAGGGGGGCCACAATGGTACCGTACCCCTTCACGAAGCGGCGGTAATATCCCGTGAGGCCCAGAAAAGCTCGGACCTCAGTCTGTGTCTTGGGGGGTTCCCAGGCCATGATGGCCTCGATCTTCGCCTGAAGGGGTTGCACCGCTCCCCTACCCACCAAGTGTCCAAGGTACACTACCGACCCCTGCCCGATCTGGCACTTGCTGGCCTTGATCGTCAATCCAGCTTGTCCCAGGGCCTGGAGAACAGCTTGCAGGTGACGCAAGTGATCCTCCCAGCTGTTACTGAAGACGGCTATGTCATCCAGATAAGCAGCAGAGAAACTCTCCATTCCGGTGAGGATCTGGTTTACCAGGCGCTGAAACGTGGCAGGTGCGTTCTTGAGCCCAAAGGGCATCACACAGAACTGGTAGTGGCCATTGGGTGTGGAGAAGGCTGACCTTTCCCTTGCTCCATCAGTCAAAGAGATCTGCCAGTACCCAGAAGTAAGGTCAAAGGTACTTAGATATTGGGCAGCTCCCAGCCGGTCAATCAATTCATCCGCCCTAGGGATCGGATGAGCATCAGTTTTGGTTACTGAATTCAGTCCCCGGTAGTCCACACAGAACCTCAGTTCCGGTTGGGCACCCGGTGGTGCAGCTTTTGGTACTAGTACCACCGGACTGGACCAGGGGCTGCTAGAAGGTTCGATCACTCCTAGCTCCAGCATCTTAGTGACTTCACTGTGAATGCTGGCCTTCACCTTGTCTGACATCCGGTAGATCGTGGACTTCACAAGTGGGCTGTCTCCTGTGTCCACATCATGGACGCACAGGTGAGTCCTACCCGGGACAAGGGAGAACAACGAAGAGTACTGCCCCAGGACCTGGCGGCAGTCCTCCTGTTGTTCAGGAGTTAGAGATGGGGAGAGAATCACTCCATCCTTCTCTTGAGACGCAAACAAATCGGGGAGAGGCTCGCTGTCCACGTCCTCTGCTCCGTCAGTCACCATCATCAAGATGACTTCGGGCCTCTCGTGGTGGGGTTTGAGGCGGTTGGCGTGCAGCACCCGTAGGGGCTGACGAGGGGTTTTAAGATCCACCAAGTAGGTAGCCTTACCCTTCTTCTCCAACACCTCAAAGGGTCCTGACCAGCGATCCTGGAGGGCGCTAAGCTCTCCTGGTTCGATCACCCACACCTTCTGGCCAGGCTCCAACTCCACCGGGTGAGCATTGTGGTCATACCACGCCTTCATTACTGCTTGGCTGGCTTCCAAGTTGTCAGAAGCTTGCTTCCACAACTTAGCCATTTGGCTCCGGAAGGCCAGCATGTAGCTCACCACGTCCTGGGGAAGCTTTCTGGGAGTTCTTTCCCATCCGTCTCTCACCAGGCTGAGAGGTCCACGTACAGGGTGCCCATACAAAAGCTCGAAGGGGCTGAAGCCCACTCCCTTCTGTGGCACTTCCCTGTAAGAAAAGAGTAGACAGGGTAGGAGGACGTCCCATTTTCTCCGCAGGCTTTCAGGCAGACTTCTGATCATGCCTTTCAAGGTTTTGTTAAACCTCTCCACCAGACCATTGGTCTGGGGGTGGTAAGGAGTTGTGAACCGGTAGGTCACTCCACACTCCTTCCACATGGCCCGCATGTACGCTGACATGAAGTTGGTCCCCCTGTCGGACACAACTTCCTTGGGAAAACCCACTCGGGTAAAGATTCCCATCAGGGCCCTAGCCACAACAGGTGCTGTTATGGTCCTCAGAGGTATTGCCTCTGGGTACCGTGTGGCATGATCCACCAGGACCAGGATAAACCTGTGACCAGCTGACGTTGGCGGATCTAACGGACCCACAATGTCGATGCCCACCCTTTCAAAGGGGGTGCTAACGACAGGAAGTGGTTCCAGGGGAGCTTTCAGCTTCACCCCTGTTTTCCCACTGGCTTGGCAAGACACACATGTCCGGCAGTAGGTATCGGACGACACTTTCATTTGAGGCCAATAAAAGTGTGGGATAAGACGGGCGAAGGTCTTGTCTTGCCCCAGGTGTCCTGCCAATGGGATCTCGTGAGCCAACTCCAGAAGGAAGGCTCGATAACGTTGAGGGACTACCAAGGCTCGTGACGATCCATGTAGGGGTGCCTTGGGTTCACTGTAGAGGAGGCCATCCTCCCAGTAAACACTGTAGTTCCCTTCAACGTTCCCTGCTGCCTGGGCTTTGGCCTGACGCCTCAGCCCCTCAAGGGTAGGGCACTCCCTCTGGCCCTGGCAGAATTCCTCCCTGGACGGGCCTCCCTCCACGTGCCACTCGGCCGGGATGGGTAGGTCCTCCAGATTGGTGACATCCCCCACCGCAGACTCCTGGTCCACCACCTCCGGTGGCCTATCCGTCCTACGGGGTGTGGACGCCGAGGCAGGCTCCTCCTGTCCTCGGTTCTTCCCTTGACTGGCAGCTGGCTGGGCCTTTGTTCCAGGCTCCAGCCGAAACGAACTCCCTCTCCGGGTAGTCGCGGACCTTGTGCTGACACAGGCCCAGTCAGGTGTACCCAGCATCTCAGTATGAGTCCGGTATTCCACCTCCTTCCAAGCATTGTGCTCCATGTCATTCCCCAGCAGACAATCAACTGGCACGGCAGGGCTTACGGCAACTCGAAGTGAACCTGCAACCCCCTCCCATTCAAAGGAAACCTCGGCCACCGGATAGTGGCCTGTTCTGCCGTCAGCCATCGCGGCTGGGTGGAGTACATTGGGAATTACCTGCTCTGGAGACACCAGTTGGCTACGTACCATAGTCATACTGGCTCCTGTGTCTCTCAGAGCCGTCCCTCTTTGGCCATTGATGGTGACCCACTGCCCATACTTTACGGTATTTGCGGGCACCTGGATCTTAGGAACCATCTCCCGTTCTCCCAGGGACACTAAAGTGACACCCGCCCACTCCCTTCCCTTAATTAAGGGCATCTCCTCCCCGAGCACTGCACTAGCTACTCCGGGGGTCTTTCCTCCAATGGGAGGGGGTGGTCGTTTCGGGCACTTCGCATCTCCCTTATAGTGTCCAATGCCACCGCACTCGAAGCAATGGACAACCCTTGGCTGCTGACTCTGGCCAGGATTAGGGTTTCTGGGTGGGTTAGCCCTAGGGGTGAATCCTGTTCCCTTTCCTTGGAAATTATTTTGGGGGCCTTTGGAGAACTCCTTTTTCTTTTCCCCTCCCTCTTTCTTCTGGGGGGCGCCCTGTCCGGCCTTTTGAGTATCCCCTGCAGTCCCCCTTGTGGACACCCGAGTACTAGCCCAAATGTCCGCCTCCTCAGCAAGCTTCCGGGGATTGGTCAGCTTGCTATCCACCAGGTGTTGACACAGTTCAGGGAAACATTTCTCGAGCAGGTGTTCCTTCAGTACTAAATCAAACAACCCCTCGTAGTTCCTCACTTCACTGCCCTGAATCCAACCCTCTAGTGCCTTCTTTGCATAGTCCAGGAAGTCCACCCAATTCTGTGTGCCCAGTTTGTGACTACCCCGGAACTTCTGTCTGTACTTTTCGGGTGTTAGTCCAAACTTTCTTATGAGCGCCAGTTTCATGGTGGGGTAGTGGGTCTGCTCATCCTCCTCGAGGGCCAATAATGCATCCCTACCAGCTGGAGGCATGTACTTGTACAATCCCGCTCCCCAGTACTTCTCTGGAACCCCATGGGCCCTTAACGAGACCTCATAGGCCGCTAGCCACTTGGCGATATCGTCACCCGCCCCATAGCTAGCTACTATGTCCTTCGGCAAGTAGGGTTTGGGTTCCCTGGTGATTTCTTGGTCTTTGCTGCCACCATTAGGAACAGGGTGTGCCCTAGCTCTTAGGATCTGAAGATCTATCTCTTTCAGCCTTAACTCATGAACCATCCTCTGTTCCTCCTTCTCTTTCTCCAGCCTTGCTAAGTCCCATGTGAGCTGTCTTTTCTCCCTCCGGTCTGTTAACTCCACTTCAGACAAGCCACCGCTAGAGGCACTGCTGCCCTTCCTGGAAAGTGTCCTGGGCCCCGCTGACAGGTTCCCCACCTCAGGTTGGTACAAACCAGCTCCCTCACTGTCGGGCTCTCTATCCCTGTCCTCCTCCTCAGCCTTGCTTTCTCGTCGTGCCTCCCCCAAGCCCTCAAGCTGGTTTGGAGTGCACCCTTCTTTGCTCCTGGGGGACAATACACCCCCTCCCGCTGACAAAACTCCCTGAGTTGGGCCACAGTGTAATTTTCCACATTTTCTAAGACAAATTCCATTTTGCCCACTCAGAACAGAAGACAGGTTTTTACAGAAGCTATGCAGGGGGGTACCTTTGATAATACCTCCTCCCACCACCAGAGTAAATTTGGAAAAACAAAAACTCACAATTAGGAAGGCCGCTTTGAGAAAACTCCCGGTGTAGGCCTATGGACTACCCACAGTTATTGTCGAGTATACGTAGGCACAGCTCAATCCCGCCGCTGAACACCAATCATGTTAGAAAAACCCACTCCCACACCGGAAGGGTGGTGGTGGTGTTCTCCCAGACACGCTGTGGTAGCTTGGCTCGAGCGGTAAGGAAGGCACCGTGTTAAGCATACGCCATACCCATACAATAACCATGCGTGCATCCGTTCCAAAAACGACACTACACCTTAAAAATTATACTGAAAATATATCTCTTTATCTTCTTTTCTCTTAGTTGCTGATTAAATAAATAATAATACATAAATAATAATACAATCACAGTACACAAGGCTTTTTCTGTGGAAGGGTACGTCAAATGAATAATACTTCAACGATTCAATAAATAAGGTAGATCATAAATAATCAAGGCATAAATATAAGTGCATTACATAACAGGCAATTAAATATTATGAGGCAATAAATACTGCGAGACCATAAATATTGTGCGACAATAAATACTGTGAAACAATAAATACTGTGAGGCAATAAATAGGATAAATACAATAAATACAGTGCTCTCAATAAATAATAAAAGCCAACAGTGACACTTGTACATCAGTTCACATTCCTGAGGTACTATGGGATGATTTGACCCAATCCCAGCTTGTAGAGATTTGGATGGCCTGAGGGGTATACTCCCTGGCTTGGACAAGGCTGAGGCCTAAACTGAGGTAGATCAAGGGGGATTCTAGAGATCTGGCTCTCCCACACTACACAACCCCTCTGTATTAGTCTCAGCTCACCCCTGGCACAATCAAGCTGGTTCCAGCACCTCTCTAGCCCCTAGGATAGTCTCTCAGGGCTCCACAGGGCCTTAGGCGCCCTCTATTCCACTTACTGCCCTTTTTATGAAGCTCCGACGCCGCTGGAGTCGTGTCGACGCCGTGAGGCGGTTCCGGTTCGATGTCGGCGGCCTCGGCGCGATGTCAGTTCTTGACGACGTCGATAGGCGGCTCCGGTTCGATGTTGGCGGCCTCGGCTCGATGTCGACCTCCGACGGCTCCGGTTCGATGTCGGCGGCCTCGGCTCGATGTCGACCTCCGGTTCGATGACGTCGGGCTATCTTGGCTCGATGTCGACTTCCGACGGCTCCGGAGTGCGATCTCCACTCCCGACCTCCGGTACGATTCTCTTCAGGTTCCGGCGACTCCGGAGTGCGACCTCCACTCCTGACCTCCGGTGCTCCTTTCCTCAGGTTCCGGCAACTCCGGAGTGCGACCTCCACTCCCGACCTCCGGAACACTTCACCTCGGTCTCCGGCGACTCCGGAGGGCGGACTTCACTCCCCCGTCGACGCCGCACACTCGACCTCAGGTGTCTTCCTCCACGACCTCTGGTACTCTCCACGACCTCCGTCGGCGCCCTCTCTCGACCTCTGGCGGCTCCGGGTACGACATCTGCTTTCCAGTCAGCGCCGCTTCTCCACCTCGGGCTCCAGGTCTCTAGGCTTCTCGACGTCGGTCTTCAGGTAGTTACCAGTAACCAGGTCAGGAACTTGCTGTTCTTTACTTTTAAGGCCTGTTCCTGCTGTCCAGGTCCTTAAGATGGTTTTTCTTGCTTTCTCCCACACAGGGCTCCAGGCTGGGCTCAGTCAGTAGGGACTAGTATCAAGGGTGGGTTTATGGACCCCACTCCAGGCACAAGTTTCCACCCCTGCTGCCTCACTCCTTCCTCCTTCAGGTTTCTGCTGCTCTCTCTTCACCAGTCAGGTGCCAACTGCCAGCTCCAACTGTCAACTCTGGCTTAGCTTCCCAACATTCCAAACCGCCTCCAACTGTCACAGGGTTCCAGAATGTTGCAGAAGGTTCTAGTAGGTTCCAGTGATGTCACAGGTGACAATGGGTGGCCACCATTTTGTGCTCCAGGCCCTCAGACAGAAGTTCCAGGGGTAGGTAAAATGGCTCCCTGAATCTGAATCAATACGAAAAAGTCTGGTGGTTCCCAAAAAGGAAAAATACTAACAGGGTTTGAGGCAAAAGTGGGACAAAATAAATAATGATGAGGAGGGACCACCCAAAGGGCTGACAGGTCTAACAGTGAGTGTAAAACCTTTTTACAGACACATTAAAGTAGGTCAGGTCAGAGTAGGTTCAATAACGTGAAAGACAGCTGACACAAGTAAAAGTCAAAATAGCTTTATAGTCATTGACAGTATGTCCATTGAGGTGTAAGCATATGCAGTTTCAGCTGTCTGAAACGTCATGTCATCGGCTACTCAGAAAAACTGTAATAAGTACAGAGAGAGTGGACTTCGGGTTAGCCCCCCGTGGCCATGACTTTCATGTGCTTTCATTGAACTTGTCACTTCTTGGATAGGCTGCTCATCAGAAGCATGCCATTTAATGTGTTTTACCTTCCTATCATAATAACGTTGAATTTACGTTTTTTGTACATACAGTTAAGACATGCACAAACATAGGCCGTCGTAGATACGACAAATATACTGACCACTCATTAAAGTATCTGCAATCCAATATTGTGCTCTTTATACCTTTTAAGTTCACCATTTATAGTGCAAACTTTAGACAATAATTAATAACAGTGTTCGTTGTAGGAACAGGTTAACTCCAATGCAGTCTATTCAGCAAAGGAATCTTACTTCTAGCTTCTAGATTGTTGTAGCTACGGTGTTGCTTAACTATGACATTTTCTTTCTATGACTACTGGGGCAGCAGCCATACACATACCCGACTAATACCAAACACTGTCCCCTTTGTAAGTGCTTGTTTATTTTTAACCCCTCTGTCGACTGCGCACCCTGCTACTTAATCCTCTAAGCTGCTGCTGCAAGAAGTCCCTCCTTGTGCACTTTAGCCTACATTTGATATATTAAATGCTGTAGTGAATACTGTCCTCTCAAGTGGGCGATGATTAACCCTTCCATTCAGTAGCAGCATAATGCAAAAAAATGGCAAACCATCAAAAGTTGGTGTGGAGCCCCTAAACTTTCACTGAACTTGGCTACCTCAATGGTACACTAAGGATTTGAGCTGTGACTTGAAACTACAAATTATGCAAGTTAGGACAAAAGTGCAGGGATGTTCAACCTAAGTTCAACAGACCTACCTGGTACCTTCCTAGATTTCCAAAATATCCATATAAATTAAATCTACATACAATGGTCCCAATTCAAACAAGCATTTGCAATGCAATAGGAGTTTCAGCTATTGACATTGTAAATGCAATGCGTTTTATTTATGTTTCAAAAACCAAAACATAAATAAAAGGCATTGTCATTTACAATGCCAATAGCTCAAACTCATGTAAATGCGAGACCTGTTGCATTGAAAATGCTAGTTTTTTAAATGTGTGAGTTGATTCGCCAAGCCGCAGCCGGCAGGTGGGGTGAAGAGGGAGGGGGCGATTGCCGCAGTCGTGCCGGTGGCTGCTCCTGACCTGGGCAGAAGAGCACACAATCGTGTAGCGGTCTGTCGGTGCACACTTTAATATCCAACCTGTCGCTTCCTTTATTCCTTCAGGGTAAACAGACCATCAGCATGTACGGGCTGTTGCATTCATGAATTTGTTTTTCTCTTGTGTAGCGGCACATACAACTCACTTTATGACCAATACACTTTAGAGACATTTGCACTTTCCTTACATTTAAATTATGAAATTTTAAAATTCTGACCGTATTTGCCTGCATTTTCTTTCAACAGCAATGGTTCTATACACTTTTAGTAGCAGATCTCAGTGAACTACCGTTCACAGAATGTCTGGAATGTGAAAATTCGGCTTCTAGTGCCCTGTGGACCACAGTTCCGAGAATCCCGAGTGCAGAAACCCTCCGCCTCCAGTGTTAAAGAGCTTATAAATTCACAGGCTCGGAGATTGTTTTTGGTACAATTAACATCCTTTTTGTGCTATGGCAGCTGTTCTAAACCATCATGCAATGCACCCCCTCCTTGGAAAAAAACCTACAGAAAGGTGCGCTTTATAAAGAAACAACCTGATGCGTGCTTGTTAGTGAGTGAAACCATCTTTGATGGGGAACTGGGGCTGGTATCACAGAACGGTCTTCTAACCCACGCTTCAAAGTTAGTGTTACTTAAGCATTGCGATTGACATCTTTGCTCTCTCTCTCTCTCTCTCTCTCTTTGAACCACCACGGACTGCCTGATTTTCACTCGTAGAAGCCAGTGTATCTGTCCATTTACCCTCTTCTTGCCAGTTTATCTGCAGATGTCCAGATCCTGGCTTGACTAAAACCATTAGACTAAATGCAGCTATTATTAGTCTGTCTTGGGGAATAGCTATTGGCTATTTCTGAGGCAATGTGCCTCTGTTCTTAAAAATTGTTCTCTTGGCTTCGGTTTGCTTTGTTTGCCATTCCAGAATCCCGATGTTTTCTGTTGTGGTTGGTTCTGTTTCAGTTACTTTGGTTAAATACTGTCTAATGCAAAGTAAATGTAGCCTCACTGTTGTAATTGGACTCTGAATTCCCACACTTCCTGTTTAGTAAGCAATACCTCCTTTTATTCTAGCACTTCTTTACATTTTATGTCTGAGCATACTTATTAGACTGTAATGTAACACTTTTTGTTTAAATAGGCTTTACTCAGTCAGTCAAAATCTTTATTCAGCCATGTACCAGCCAGAACACATAAAAGAACAATGTTTCAGAGCAATTAACACGATACAATTGAAATTTAGCTGGAAAAAGGAAAAAGAAAATCATTTTCCGACAATGTTACAAAGCCGTACTGCAGCGGAGATGTACTCATTAATCATTAAACAGGTGTTGGACCCGGCCTCGTAGAATGGCCCTACGTGCCCCCGCACCACCGAAACCTGGTACCTGCAGCCCAAGCACACGGCCCAGCCGACCCTCCCCACCAGGACACACGCACCCGACCCGGACATCCCCGTCCATGGCCTCTCTCCTTTCGGCCACCCCGGGCCCGCGTGCCCACTTCATGCACCAAGATGGCCGCCCGGCCCCAGCGCGACCCGGGCCTAGAGGTGCCACTCCGGCTGGAGGACATCACGCTTCCAGGGGATGAGAGAGGGAGGAGCAGTTTCTATCGCACCTCTGAACTCCCCTGGGACGATGGGTTTCGATCGGCCCTCCGGCCTCCCTGAGGGCTGGCTCCATGCCTGCTGGGTGTCTGGGACTCCTCCCGACCCGGCCCTGAAAGGATCAAAAGACAATGGCAGGAAATCCCGACAAGCGACCCCCAGGTGACAAGACCCCTGCCTGCACAGACTCCGGACATCAAAGAGGGATCGACCTATAACAAGGGGTGCTCTGGGTCTGTCCGGCAGATTCGACGCTGGAACAACGAGAGCCTGCCGACGTGGTCGCGGCTCCTGGAACTTGGACCCTCCTGAGCCCTGCTGAGTGACTCGCGGCTCCCTGAAGATCGTAAGACCTCCGAACTTGTACCTGAGCCTGCTGAGTGACTCGCGGCTCCCTGAAGATCGTAAGACCTCCGAACTTGTACCTGAGCCTGCTGAGTGACTCGCGGCTCCCTGAAGATCGTAAGACCCCCGAACTTGTACCTGAGCCTGCTGAGTGACTCGCGGCTCCTTGAAGATCGTAAGACCTCCGAACCTGTACCTGAGCCCGCTGAGTGACTCGCGGCTCCAACAGACTCTCACGGTCCCGCCGGACCCCGACTACAACAACGTATCCCCCAGCTCGAGGATTGTGAGCTGTGCGCCGGATACGTCCCTGCCTTGAACCGTTACCAGAGACTGTCCCGCTACCCCCTACCCCTTCCGAGACTCATTAAGCCCGTGCTCACCTTGTACATATTTGCAGTGATAACCTACTTGATAAAGATTGATTTCTAAGAATACCCGGTGTGGTCACTCTGTGTCGTGTGGTGCCAGAAGTACGATCCTAGATACGAGATTCCTCCCCCTGGGGAGTCTCCCGCCAGTGCCCGGCTACGATACTTCGAGGGTGGGTCTCAGGGTAGTCAGGACCCCTTCCTGGCTCCTCTGAGGTCGCCGTCTAACATTGGTGGCAAGCGACGGGATTCGGGCCCATCACCTAGAGATCGTACCGTGAGCGACGGAAGCACTACCGACAAAGATGGCAGAAGGAAGCGCCGTGAGCCCCGCAGAAACCAACGCCAACAGGGTGTTCCAGGTGGAGCATCTAGAAGAATACACACACAAAGAGCTAAAGCAATTTTGCAAAGTACTTAAAATCGCTACCACCGGTCTCAACACTAAAGAAGATTTGCAGAAAGCACTGAAAACTTGGGTGGATACCGGGGCCTCCCGCCCGGAAGGCACGGGGGAGCGCCCCGACGAAGCCGAACCCCCCCCAAAGTGAAAGCAGCAGCAATCAGGTGCGAGGCATCGTACCAGACGGGGGCCTATCCCCGGAAGAACTCGCGGGCAGAGAGAGAAGTCGCAATCATGAACTCGAGTTAGCCAAACTCAAAATCGAAGGCGAATTGAAGTTAGCGGAAAAAAAGCTAGCAGTAGAGCAAATGCGTGTACAAGGCGAACTGGAAGAAAAGAAGCTCCAACGGGAGCACGAAGGAAGGAAGCTCCAACTGGAGCACGAACGCAGCTTGAAGGAACTCGAGCTCAAGGCCAGAAACGAGGAAGGGAGGCCCCCGGGAAACCGAGAGACGGCCTCCCCAGCGGAACAGAAGGTCCACATCCCCAAGGACGTGGTCAAAGAATATTATAAAAACGATGACATTCAACAATGGTTCAGGGCCTACGAGGTCGCCATGACCTCCCATCGGGTCCCGCAGAAGGACTGGGGGGCGGGGTTGTGGGGGCGGTTTCTGGGCGAAGGAAGGGACACCCTGCTCGACCTACCCCTCTCCCTGCAGACCTCCTACAGCCACATGAAAGAGGCTCTACTCACAAGATACGGCCTCACCCCAGAAATATACCGTCAGCGATTCCGGGACTGCAGGAAGATCCCGGGCACCACCTGGGTGGAGTATGTAAACTTTTTCAGTCGGGCCTTCGATGGGTGGATCAAGGGCAGCAAAGTCACCACCCTTGCCGAACTCACCGACCTCATGTTGTGGGAACACCTGGCTGCGAACTGCTTCATAGAACTACGTCAGCATCTGCTTGACAGCAAGCTCACAGATCCCCGGAAGCTGGCTGTGGAGGCCGACCGCTGGACCAACACCCGGGTCTCCCGGGGCATGGTAGGAGAGTACCCCCGAGCCAGTCAGGGACCACCCTGCCAGAGAGGGGGAGGGAACCAGGGAGGGCCGAGAGAGTCCCAGCCTAGCCCCCCGAAAACACAACCTCCACCTTTCCCGGCGCCCCCCCCCCACCAGTGACAGGGCCCCCTGGGAGACGGGGACACCGGGTGACCGTCACATGTTTCCGTTGCCAGAAACCCGGGCACTACGCCAATGACCCAGAGTGCCCCATGGCCACCCAAGTCTCCCCTACCACCCCTGCGAGACAGATAGCCAACGTAGCCCTGGGGGAGGAGGTTGAGGAAACCGAGGAGTGGGAACCCGCAGCGATGGCCCTAGTATCCCTGGGAGATAGGGAGATGATCCCTGGTAGCCTCCTACCCTCCAACACACAGAAATACGGGCAGCTCGTCAAGATCAATGGCCACCAAGTAGAGGCCCTGCGGGACACCGGGGCCAGTATCACCGGTGTCCTCAGGCACCTAGTCCCCGAGGAGCAGATCCTCCCCAACGTCTTTTGCCCCGTAATATCCGCAGACAATATAGAAAGTATGTGTCAGGTAGCCCTGGTGCCGTTTGAGTGGGGAGGGGTGATAGGTAAACTCAAGGTTGCCGTAAGAACCTCCCAGCCGGTCGACTGCCTCTTAGGGAACGACCTGGAGAGTTCTCCCTGGAAGCACGTCGAGCGCAAGGCCCACCTAGGAATGATGGGACTCCCCGAGTGGGTGTGCGCCACCACCCGATCTATGTCAGCCCGACTCACTCCCCGGAGAGAAGTTGAAAGCACCCCGATCGAAGAGACCAGAACTGTCCCCGCCGAGGGTCCTCCCGTCCCCCCATCAGAAGGGTCCGTCGCCAGCGACGAACCCGCACCATCCGACCCCGCCCCGGTCCCCGAGTTGGGAGATCTACCCGAATTGGCCCATTGGCGCCACGCGGGCGGGCCCACCCGGGAAGAATTTTGCCGGGAGCAAGCCACTTGTCCTTCCCTGGTCGGGCTGCGGCGCCAGGCCGAGGGCCAAGCCGCAGGTGACCAGACCGGGACGCACCGAATCTATTGGGAAAATACCATCTTGTACAGTGAGCAGAAGTCGGTGGAGCTGGGATCCGGACGGGTACTGGTGGTACCCCTCCGCTTCCGAGACTTCCTCCTGGGCTTAGCCCACGACGTCCCCCTCGCCGGCCACCTGGGTCAGGACAAGACCTACAGCCGTCTCGTGACCCATTTTTACTGGCCTAGAATGAGAGCAGCGGTAGAAGCCCACTGCAAGTCCTGCCCCACGTGCCAGGCTAGTGGGAAGAGTGGGGGAAGCGCAAGGCTCCCCTCCAACCCTTCCCGGTCGTCAGTACCCCTTTCGAACGAGTCGGAATCGACGTCGTGGGACCACTGGACCCCCCCACCTCCCAAGGTCACCGTTTCATCTTGGTCCTAGTGGATCACGCCACCCGCTATCCTGAGGCTATTCCCCTACGCACCATCACGGCCCCCGTGA
The DNA here is from genome assembly GCF_964204655.1 of Triturus cristatus. Lineage (NCBI taxonomy): Eukaryota > Metazoa > Chordata > Amphibia > Caudata > Salamandridae > Triturus > Triturus cristatus. Next base: position 904,628,132 of record NC_140593.1, read on the forward strand.
TGGGCCGGGCCCTGATGGGGATCTTTTCCAGGGTGGGTTTTCCCCGCGAGGTCGTGAGCGATCGCGGCACTAATTTTATCTCGAAATATATGACGTCCCTGTGGCAACAATGTGGGGTGTCCTATAAGTTCACCACCCCGTACCATCCCCAAGGGAACGGCCTACCCGGTGTGGTCACTCTGTGTCGTGTGGTGCCAGAAGTACGATCCTAGATACGAGATTCCTCCCCCTGGGGAGTCTCCCGCCAGTGCCCGGCTACGATACTTCGAGGGTGGGTCTCAGGGTAGTCAGGACCCCTTCCGGGCTCCTCTGAGGTCGCCGTCTAACAGGTAAATTCATCATTTAAAAGAAGCAAATAGTTTAATGCGGGCCAACACTTTCTTATATTTAAAAATCTTAACAATGGGTTTAAAAAAGCAAGTCTTGGTTTAAGATAAAGTTTGCAGAAAAACATAAAATGCAAAGTGCTCTGTGTAGACGCCGAATCACATGGACACAATTCTAGTTTGGCGTTGCAGTATGTATCACGTGGATATGAGACTAGCAGCCTCATGCATCAAGCCAAAATCCAGTCGGTAAAATACCGAATCGTTAATAACACCCATTAGCGAATAAAAAAACCCGAATCCCAATGCATCAACCAAAACTGTGACCAAATAACGAATCGCTAATTGAAATCCGGTAAAATACCGAATCGCAATTAACCAACATGCAAATATACCGATTCGCTAAATACCGAATTAGCAATCACCGAAATCACTAATAGCTCCCGGCAAGTGCCAATGGCTAATAACGAATCGCTACCCAATGCAACAACAGTCGCAAATACCGAAAATCCCAAAAATCGCAATTTAGCATGAGCTAAATAAGGGGAATCAGAACCTGGAGGTAAAGTTAAAAAAAAAAATTAGTGAATAAAAAAAAAATGATTCTACAGGTGCAACTGATTGTGGTAATCACCAACCCCTTAAATGTGGCCAAGGAGACCCTGTTGGCTACCACAAAATGGCAGCCCTCTACGTGCTTGCAAGGAGGATGCGTATCAATGCGGCAGGACAGTGCAGGAGAAGGGTCCAGGAGAGAGTTTTCAGACTGCGCATCACCTTGCTCGGCCAGAATGAGGACGAGGTGTACGAGAAGTATCGACTCAATCGTGCCATGATCATGCGCCTCATTGCAGACCTGGAACCATTACTGCAGCACCAGACACACCGGACCAATTCAATCCCTGCGCACGTCCAGGTCCTATGCAGCCTGCACCTACTGGCCTCAGGAAGTTTCCAGGGGGTAACTGCGGTAGCCGGAGGCGTATCGCAAAGCGCACTCTCACGCTTCTTCCAGAAATTCCTAGATGCCATGCTGACAATGCTACACTCCCACATCAGCTTCCCCACAACCCCACAGCAGTTGGACCGCAACAAACAGGCATTCTACCAGGTGGCACAATTCCCTCATGTAATTGGATGCATCGACTGTACGCATATCACCATATGTCCACAGGCAGCAAACGAGTACATATTCCGTAACCGCAAGTCATACTACTCAATCAACGTGCAGGTTGTGTGCGATGCCAATCACATCATAACGGACCTAGTGGGACAATTCCCAGGGAGCACACACGACTCCTACATATTCCGCAACAGTGGAATCCACAGGCGTCTACTCAACGGAGAATTTGGAGAGGGACTCCTGCTTGGTACGTACAAATCCCGCTTCCCAACATGAACACCACACATGTATGAACTTCACCATTGCTAAGTCTTTGCTTCTATCTTCTAGGTGACAGTGCTTACGCCCTGCGTGATTTCATACTCACCCCATACATCAATCCAGCAACCCCACAGGAGCAACGCTACAACGCAGCACACATTAGCACCAGGAATGTAATAGAGAGGACATTTGGGATTCTGAAGAGTCGCTTTCGAATCCTACACAAGACTGGCGGCGCCATGCTATACAAACCTGAAACCTGCTGCCGGATTATTGCCGTATGTGCAATGCTGCACAACATTGCGACCAGAAGGAGGATACCCATAGAGGTGGACAGGAATGGCAACCACCGGGATGACCAACCACCCGCCCAACACCGACAGGCACAAGTCCCTAACACAGCAGAGGGCCATAGGAGGCGGACATACATCATGCAACATCATTTCTGAATCAGGTGAGAATGATACATAACTAATTTGTTGGGGGTGCAACTGTTTAATGCACAGTAGCACCGCGGTATGTGCAACAAAACAAGCAACGGAAATATTGCACCACATGTAAGAAGTTAAAACAAATGTGCGTTAAAGTCACAGCTGTGCAGACTCAGGAAGGGGAGGACCATGGTTGCCCCACCACGGTCAGGTAGGCCTGTAATTCTGTCTAGTGGCGCTTGCCACGTACACCAAGCCTCTGCTCAGGTGTCTCCGACGCCTCACCACACCCTGTACCCGTAGAGGCACGCGAACTGCGGCGCCTGGTGCTGGCCTCTGCCACGGACACACTGCTGACACTCGAGGCAGCCTCACTGCCATCTTCCCCTCCCAATGCACCAGAACTGAATATGCCGCTCTGTAGGTGTTCGACAGCAGCGGTCATCTGCCCTAGTGCCTTTGCTACATCCCCGCAAAAGTGCCCAAGGTCCACCTGCAAGGACACAGAGCGGCGTGCCAACACTGCGGTGCTGTTGCTGAGCCGTGTGATGGCCTTTGTAGAGGCCGCGGACCGCAACAACTGCTGACGGTGCCTCCTCCTCTCGCACTCATGGCCCTCCCTCATGGCACGGGTGAGCTCTTGGATGTCCTCCCTGAGGTGCCCATTGCCCTCTGCCACCACAGTGGACATGTCCCTAACCGCCGCACTCATGACACGCATTTCCCGAGCAAGGCGCACGATATTGGAGCTAATTGTTGCCATGTGTCGTCCCTGCAGGCGCTGTACACGTAGCATCCTCTCCTCGATGGCAGAAGTGTGTGGGAGATCAAGGTCGCCTGAGGAGACAGAACTTGGCCGAGCCCTGCGCCGCTGTTGGAGTCTGGCGCGTCCAGGTGGTGCAGCAGGCGGTGTGATGGTGCGCAGACTTTGTCTCAGGCACCTTGAGGGACAGCTTACCGAAGAGGCGATCGTGCTTGCTGCTGACTCCCTCTATAAGGTACTCCAGCTCCCTGTCAGAGAACTTGCGCTTGCGTGCTGACTCAGCGCTGGATGGCACTTCCTTCTCCATGATGAATAGGTTTAGCGAATTTCACAGTCAGTGTGGCTTCACTCTGCACAGGCAGTGTTCACTCACAGCTCCTGTTTGCTCCTCTGTCGAGGCAATGAGGGTGGGGCTGCAGTATTTCCTGGTTGGTGATGTCATCTGCACGTTCCCGGTGCGACGCGGTCAATTGCGATTTCGCTAATACCGAATTCGCTAATAGCTAATTCGGTATTACCGAACTCGCTATTAGCTAATTCGGTATTACCGAACTGGCAAATAGCTATTCGGAGTTTGCATGCCCCGCTATTGATTATTCGGTAAATATAGCGATTTTTAAGGAATCGCTAAAATTTACCAAATCTGTTGATGCATGCTCAAAAGCGATTCCTTAATTACGATTCCTTATTTCTCGCTATTAAGGAATCGCTTTTGGTTTGGTTGATGCATGTACCCCTTGGAGATGAGAAATGCCCATCCTAAACCGAATCAGTTAAAACAGTTTGGCGTGGTTAAAATAAAAAGATAAGTAGGATTCAATTCCTGGTGAGCTTACTAACAAGGAGTGCTCTACGACCCTTTTGTTTACCATCTCTTCTCTATCTCTGGTAATCTTTAAATGGGAATGAAAATCTCTTTTCAGCTTGGCTCTTGGGATTGTGTATATATTTCCAGGGGTGTCAAAACAATCCTTCATTCCAAGCTTCTCCAATTGTTCTTGTATATAAGACAACCAGGGTATTTCTTTTACATGATTCAGATTCAAGCAATCTGTAATTATATCTCGATTTAAAACTGGTTCCTCTTTTACCCAGATGTTATGTCATAACAGCAAGGGTGCTAGTTGAATACGAAAGGATAATGGTGTTAGACCCAAATTATTGTGACAGATAATAGCAGGAGTGCTTTTGAGTACTGTCAACACACGTTTTAAAATCATGTTTTCTACTTACTGAAGACCTAAAGTGCTGCAACAACCCCAGGCTCCGGCACCGTACAAGGTGACAGCACACGTACGTGCTATGTAAATATCTATAATGGCTTTTATGGGGCGAGAGCCTAGTTTTTTTATAAATCTAAAAATGGCCTCTATGTTTTTATTAAAACCTCCAATCCTTGTGTCAACTAGGTGAGACCAGGTATTTTTTTATCAAAAAGAATACCTAGATAAGGTAAGGTTGGCACCTGAAGAAATGTTTCGTTCTTTATATAAAAGGTTTTTGTTTTTGAGGGAAGTTTGCCCACCACCATTACATGTGATTTTACAACATTAGTTTTTAACCCAAGGTCACTCATAAAATTATTAAAACTGATTAAAAGCCTTTGCAGTCTCACCCCTGTTCTCGACATTAAAACACAATCATCAGCGTATAATAATGCCAGAAGGGACCTATGGCCTATCAAAAGTGCATCTGTGTTTTCAGTTCTGATGTGGCCATCTAAATCATTTATATATAAACAAAATAAAAAAGACGCAAGTACACATCCCTGGCGGACCTCACAGTCGATCTTAATTGGAGAGGTGAGTTCGCCATCAGCTCCATATCTCACTCTCCCTGTGACTCCCTGGTGCATTGCTGCTAAGAAGTGGACTATTGGTGGTTCAATACCCATAAGCAGCATGGTCTTCCAGAGCCTCCCCCTCTGCACCCAGTCAAAGGCAGAGGTCAAGTCCATAAACCCAAGGCATAAGGGCCCTGACTTGGCCATGGTATATTTGCCAATGACCAGGAGAAGATTAAGGCACTGTTCTACAGTGCCCAAGCCTTACCTAAAGCCATAATGAACATTGGAGAATTTCCCATTTTCTGCTATCCAGGTCTCCAACCTCTCTAATATTACTCGTCCCATAATCTTGCAAGAACAGTCGATTAAAGATATCGGTCGGTAACATTTAGGGTCTGACCTGTCTCCGTTTTTAAATATAGGGACTTTTATAACTGATCTCCACAAGTCCGGGGAACCCTGGGCCGCATAGCATCTCAAGATATTAGTGAGCAACGGAAGCCACAGGGTGGTGTTGGCTAAACACTGATCCACGGGTATCCCATCCGGCTCGGTGCTTTGTTCTTTACAGTCTGAGTTAGCGCCCTATGTACCTCATCTAGAGTCGGGGGTTCCAAAGTAGATGCCACATATTGGAGGTCAGCACTGCCATGTGAGTCAGTACTAGTCCCGTAAAGACCAGCATAATGTATCACCCAGGTCTCAGGCAAGATTGTTACATCAATACTACCATTTTTTGTATCACTAAAGTAGTCATGGTTTACAGTCTGCCAAACGAGTCTGGAGTCTTTACTCTGGCATGCGACATGTAGTTGACGCCATGCTTCTTGCCTGATTTCCATCTTACGTGCCTTCAACGCACGCTTATAATCCATGTGTGTCTGTCTCACTTCCGCCTTGTTTGTCTCAATTATTGCCATGAATGATTTGATCTTGACTAGTACATTTATATTATCTTCCAGACAATCCATAACTTGCCTAATGTTATTTTTTATAATCTCCCCCAGAACAAAATCGGGGTTAAGCGTGGACCATTTCCGTGTCAACCCCTTATTTTTGGCTTAAGTCAAAGGAGGTATTCTGAGTTGTTTGAATGAATCATTGGATGGGACCACCAGTTCTTAAGTTAGTGGATAATGATCACTGAAGTGAATTTTAGGGATGTTAAAAATCACGGAATGTAAGTTAAAATAATCAGACAGAGCAATAAAATCGATCAAAGTGCCTTGACCTCTACCAACATATTTTACCACATCAGAATTTAACAATTCTATAAAATCTAGAGTTAAAAATAAAGAGAGCTTCGATAATTAAGAATGAAAAATGTGCCCACATAAACTATGTTTAAAATGATAATCACCCATCATGTCTCCGGGTAATTGATGGCATTCAGCATTTGGAGAGGGGACATAATTTCCAATTAAAATCACCCCCCAAAGCACTATAAAATCCATTTTTATCTCATCTATGTGTCTCATTAATGCGATTTCCAATTCTTTTTTTTCTAACAAATTTTATTTGTCAAATGGCACATAAACAGCAGGGCCCTGTAACCCAGAGGCGTCTGCACAATCAGAGCATGTAATACTGACTTTAACATTTTTCATAGTGGTACCCAAGGTAAAAAATTAAAAACAATACAATGAAAATCTAACTCCCCCCCCCTCCTGTCCCCTCCCCCCGATCGCACTATACACTCACTCTAGACAAAACCATTTGAATATTGCAGTATAGCTATCCACAGGAGTTCCATATCCCACCCCACTCCCTGGATCCTCCCTGAGGAGCCCTAATCTCTATAAATGCGGGTCCCATGCCACTGGAACCGGCTCTAGGAGCAATCCCCGATACTCTGCCCACCTTTTCCATACTTTAAAATGTTTTTGGGGACACCCCCTGGCAATGAAGATGGGTTTTTCTAGGCCCATGCAAAAGTCCAGACCATTCTGCCATGCGGCTACTGCAGGGGGCCTCGGTGCTTTCCACGCCCTCGCTATGTCCCATTTTGCTAATGTAAGACCCAACAGTAGTAAATGGCGTTTGTAGATGTTGCCGCCTATCCCCTCCATCACGTGTAATAGGGCAAATTTTGGCGAGCAGGAAAGGTCCCAACCCAGGACCTCTGATAAACAAGTGTGAACCCCCCTCCAAAAACGATCCAGGGAGAGACAGTGCCAAACCGTGTGCAACAGTGTACCTTCCTCCCGGTTACATCTAAGGCACACAGGAGAGGCAATCAACCCTGCCTTTCACAAACACTTTCGTGTGTAGTAAGCCCTATGTAGGTATTTAAGCCCTATGTAGGTATTTAAACTGGACCAGGCGCAGACGCACCGCTATGGCCGCCCCACGCGGAGCAGCCAGGGCCTCCGCCCAGTCCTCCTCTTCCAAGGGACCTATATCCCCCTCCCAATCCTCCCGGAGTTTCTGTAGTGTGGAGGAGCAATGGATAACAAGGGTTTGGTATATCCTGGAGATCTTACGATCCTGGAGTTCTCCCATAAAGACTTTGGCCCCCAGGGGGCTGAACTCAGCTACGGACTCCAAGCCCTCCAGACTGGGGACAGGGCGTGCTGGAATTGAAAATACTTGAAGAATTGGGACTTTGGCATATGAAATTCCATCTGCTGGTCCTGGAAGGATTTCAAGACTGGACCCCTCATAACATCCCCCAAGACCGATATCCCTAAATGATCCCAACCTCGGAATCCCTGCATGGCAGCTAGTTGCGGCAAACACCCGTTGTCCCAGAGAGGAGTCTCCCACGTCAGCGTGTTCCACCACCCCATCCTACGCAATGCTGGCCTCCAGACCTGGAACACAACCTTTGTTGCCGAAGGCAACGATCCCCGCAGCGGTGCCAAGGATAATACCCTGTGCAGCGAGTGATCTTCCATGAGCCGCCACTCTACTGCGTAAGCCGGATCCTCCCTATTGCCATACCACCATACGTTCAATACTCGCAGGTGGGATGCTTGATAATATGACAGAATGTCCGACGATGCTATTTCCCCCCACAATAGGTAGATAAGAAGCACATCCGCAGGGCCACAGGCACCTTGCCCCCTTCCCACAAGAACTGCCCAAGAGCCGCATTTACTTGCCGGAACCATCGGGGGGATCAGATATGGGTGGTTCTGCAACTGATAGAGAAGACAGGGAAGCGCAACCATCTTACATATAGCCGATCTTCCATAGATGGTCAGGAGCATACGGGACCAGGTCTTAATATCTTCACGTACTTGCTCCCACACTGGTACCAGATTGCGCTCCCAGGAAACCGCGGGCACGTTCGTTATAAATACACCTAGATATTTCAGTCCTCCTGCTGCCAACTGAATCGACGATGCCCAGGCGCCCAATCCCTCCAGTCCTCCGAGCATCCACAACATAGATTTACGGGGGTTCATATACAATCCAGAGGTCTCCCCAAAGATTTGCATACTGCGCAGGAGCTGAGACCCCGTTCTATCCACATTCGTGAGGAAGAATAGGACATCATCTGTGTATAATGCAATCCTATCTGACAATCCCTAAGCCCATTCAAATCCGTGTACCTGCGCGTCCATTCGCACCTACGCAGCCAGCCTTCCATTGGAAGGGCAAATAAATATGGGGACAGGGGGCAACCCTGTCTCGTTCCCCGACCAATAGAGAACACAGATGAGGCTGCACCAGCTACCCACACCAACGCTGTGAGGTCTGTATGTAGAAGAGTCAAATAGGACTTAAACCTTGGTTCGAAGTTCAGCCTATGTAATAAGACAAAGAGGTACACCCAGCTAAGGGAGTCAAATGCCCTATCCAGGTCTGCTAACAACAGCGCCGCCGGTGTACCCAGTCGCTGGATGGCCGCCACTGCTATATGCGCCCGCCTAATGTTGTGCCTCGTCGCCCTTTGAGGCATAAAACCAGCCTGGTCGGGGTGGACCAGAGCAGCAATATGGGGCGGTAGGCGATTCACCAGGGCCTTAGCCAAGATTTTGGCCTCCACGTTTAAAAGGGATATGGGTGTATCTGATGCGTGTCCATTTGGTGGCCTACCCGGTTTGTGAAAGAGAACCACCTCCGCTTGCCTCCAGTCCGGGGGGAGAGAGTCACGGTCTCGCACCTCCTCTACCACCGCACGATAATGAGGTCGCAACTGCAAAAAATACCGCTTGAAAAATTCACTAGGAAACCCATTGGGCCCCATAAGTTCCCCTAGTGCGGCTCCCAACTCCTCGTCTGCCGGCAAGAGCTCCAGCTCCTCTCTCACCGCATCCGATAGAGCCCTGGTCTGGAGGTCAGCCAGGAAACGATCGATCATGACAGCTGGCAATCATTCTTTGGGGGCGTATAGGTCTTCATAGTAGGCAGCGAAGCTCTCCGCGAGGGCCCATGGATCAGTGAGTGGCTCGCCTGCCGAGCCCAATATGCCTGGCAGGGCCTTGAAATGATACACCCCCGGCAGAGTCGGTGGAGCATCTTGCTAGATTAGTCCCCCTACTGGTATACTCTGCTGCACATCGCCAGCCAGGCTTGCCGGGCCTCATCCAGCAGTAGCGCGCATATTTTTGTTGGGCAAACAGCAATTGCTGCCTGGCTTGGCTGCCTCCGGCCTCTCGACCCCAATGCTCAATATCTTCAATGCCCACCTCCGCCTGTAGTAGCGCCTCCCTGCGTGTTTTGTGAGCCGCCGCGCAACAGGATATGTCTGTTCCCCTCAAGGTAGGCTTCATCGCCTCCCACACGGAAGCGGCCCCGGAGACTGACCCCACATTTACTCTCAGGCGTCGCACATGGGTTCTCTATAGTCATCATTTTGCAAGTGCCACACGGACAGGTGCCACTGAAACGGTTGCCTCCTCTGCCCTATCTGTATGGTGAGGGCCACTGGGGAATGGTCTGACAGACCCCTTGGAAGAATCTCTACCGCCTTCACTCTGCTCGCAGTGAATCTGGGGACAAAGAGATAGTCAATTCTGGAATAGAAGTTGTGAACAGCCGAGAGATACAACAACTCTCGGCCATCCATCCACCCAGTCATGCCTTGTCAATAATTAATACAGCTTCGTGGTACAGCCACCCTCAGGAGCTCCCCTTTCCCTCCAATGATTTGTGGCCGTATCCATCACATAGTTCTAGTCCCCGCCAACCACAGACACCCAAAGAGTCATGAGACGCTCCACCAGGTTCCACTGTAATGGAGAAGGGGCATATATGCTGCCTAGTACCAGGGATTCCTCCCCCACCTTTCCCTGCAGGAATATGTAGCGCCCCTGAGTATCGGTCCATTGCTTAATGTGTGTATGGGGGACTCTACGGTGAATCAATATAGCCACCCCTCATGACCCACTCACAAAGCCTGAATGAAACACCTGCTGAAAGTCATACAGTTGAAAGCAGAGGGCCTTTGTCCCCAGTAGGTGTGTCTCCTGTAGCATGAGGACCTCAGCCCCTGCCTGTTTGGCCTGTTGGAGTATGGCCCCACACTTAATCTTATCAAGGGCACCCCTCGCGTTCCAGCTAATGAAGCGAAGTGTACCCGGGGATATTCGATCCCTATGGTGGGATTCTGCCATGTGGGACTGTGTCCGCAAATGCGAGGATGCAGGATCTAACCCGGTATGTGTACAAGCCTACTGTCGGTGAGATAATGTGCGATCAGCAAACAAGACAACCCCCACCCAACAAACCCCCCACCCAATACCTCAAAATCGATGAAGCATCTGTCGTGGTGGGAGAGGCCCGCGCCCCCCAATGAGAGGACCTGGCCTGTCCTGACCAATGGATCCCCAACTTACAACCCATCTATCGTTGGCACTCTCTCTGTTAGAGCAGGTCCACTAGCAGACCAGGCCCATAATTGAGCCTCTCCGATCAGGTTAATGTAGACTGCTCCACCACTGTCCCTCGCAGATGTATCAGTCAGGGCACCAATGGCTGCCGGCCCGAGGCCAAGCCAGTCTGGGATGGTGTGTCGCAGGACACAGAGCGATGCCTGGAGCGTGATCTTCTGGCACCCTTCGGTTTCAACGAGGGCCCCCTCCGAGCTACCTCTGACGAGGAGGAATCAGACTCCCTTTCAGGTGGTGTATGCGCACGCACCCACACCGTTTCATCAGACCATTTAAACACCTCTACTAGCGAGTCAAAGAAATGGGTGCAGGGTATAATAATGCATAGGGAGCTTTAGATCCCTCAAGCGGGCCTTGGCCGCCAGGAACGATTGCAGCTGCTGCTGAACTAGCCTCGTGTAATCTGGGAAAATTAGGATGCGAGCATTATTGTACTGTAGGGGTTCCTTGATCTGCGCTTGCTTTAGGATGGCATCCCGGTCATGATAGTTTAAGAGCTTTGCGATGACTGGCCACGGGCGGGCCCCAGGCGGGGGTTTTTGCATGAGTGCTCGATAGGCTCGCTCAACCACAGAGCAGCGGGACATAGATTCAGGTGGAAGCCAACTCTCCAGCCACTGCGTGAGGAACTGCTCCATGTTGCCCCCCTCGCAGCTCTCCGGAAATCCAACAAAGCGAAGGTTATTGCGTCTTGCCCTTCCTTCCACGCCTTCCAACCGCAGCGCAAGGCCCCGCTGGGTGGTCTCCATGGCGGCCACCCGTTTCTTCAGCGTGGTGACATCGTCCTCCACTCCCAATATGCGAGTCTCAGTCTCGGTGATACGGGATACGGAGTTCCGCAGATCCTGCCGCAACATCATAATGTCGGACCCGACATCCCCGATTTTAGCGTCCAACACATCCCTGGACTGTGTGATGGCGGCCTGAGCGCTGCATTGTCGGGCATCGTTCCCTGTGGCCCCCCAGAGAATCCCGCAGCAGCCTCCGGCCTGTTAAGCTGTGGATAGGGAACTGTTTAGACGATCCACCACCTCCCTTATCTCTTGTCATGGCTGACTCCGGGTTCGTTAGCACCATCCGGGCAGACGTCCGATGGTCCCAGTATAGGACGTAGGGTGGGAGGTGCAACAAAGGGTGCCCCCACACTGGACTCCCACATCCCGACTTAGCCACCGAGCGGGAGTAGGTAATAGCAGGCTGAGGAATGGAAAGGAAGGCAGTGCCCAGTGGCCCCCACACAGGAACCTCCGTCCGACACTGGCCACATAACTCCCCCCGCTACAAATGGATCTCGACGGGGCACCAGAGATCAGGCCAAAACACTATGGGCCAGGGCCACAGCCAGGAGACCTGAGGGAAGCCTGCAGAGACCGATTGGCCGCCGACGCACGTTCTCCTGGATCGAGAGAAAAGGTCCGTTCCACTCTAGGTAGCAGGCTGCAGCGATGGTCACCTCCAACGGCCCCTGAATCAGCACACACACTGCCCAGCACCCCCACTAGGCTCACCCCCGCGGCCCGACAAGACCGCTGAGCACCTCACAGAGAGGGGGGGAAGGAACAAGAGCAGCTGCCACGTCAATCATGGTGGGTGGGCCGCACCCCAACATCTGGTGCTGGTCCCCGCCGATAATGCCCGTGCAGCCCGGTTCTGCCGCCAATGCGAGAACGCCCCTGGGCCTGCAGTGAGCCGGACACTGCCCAGTACCCTTTCTTCACTAAGGGCAGGGCAGCCAAGACACTCCGATACCAGCAGTATCTCATCGACCGGCTGCCGACTCACACCCCCAAGGATCGATGGAGGGGGGTGGAAAGGGGGAACAGACCACGGCTCGGCAATCCCTTCGTGCCCAGCAAAGCCACCGGTGTATTGCGTCTTCCCCTGTCTGCAAACCGCTACTGTGCCACCTGTCAAGAATTCCTGTCATGCGAGGGGAGGAAAACGGTAACCAGCGAAAACGGACTACATCTCCCAGGATGCTTAGCGGTTGAGAGGTTATGTAAACAGGAGAGCTGTTACATAACTCAAGGAAAACACGCCCTTATGTAAACAGGAGAGCTGTTACATCACTCAAGGAAAACACGCCCTTATGTAAACAGGAGAGCTGTTACATAACTCAAGGAAGACACGCCCTTATGTAAACAGGAGAGCTGTTACATAACTCAAGGAAAACACGCCCTTATGTAAACAGGAGAGCTGTTACATAACTCAAGGAAAACACGTCCTATAAAGGGAGGAACCGGTAGGTACAACGCTGTCGGATATTGTGTTTACACCGACGTACCTGCTTAGTGTAGAGCAGTGTTCTGGAGTGGTGCTCCAGTAAGGCAAGAACGGAGGTAGGTCGAGTCGTTACTCCCTGGGCCGTGTCTTGCCCCATCGTCACCTGTGAAGGACCCGGAAGCTCTACCGGATAACCATTGAGCTTCGCTTTTTGACTCGGCTGAGTCCAAGCGCAGTGGCGCTTTTGCTGGTTGGAGTCGTAACTCCCAGCCCGACCAGAGATACAGGGACTGCCAGCTGTAACGCACACCAGGAGGTGTTTGCCGCGTTACAGACTCGGAAGTCCACGGGATCGATCGAGCGGCTGCTCTCGGTTCAGTCTTCTTTGCTTGTGATTGGGGTATCGGTGACGCATCACCAGGAGGTGACTCCGCGTCCCGGTGCAGTCTGAGGAAGAGGTTGAGCGGCTGCTCCCTTCAGGTAGAGACCCCGGCTGGGTGTTTCCCTGACTCCTCGATTCTCCCCAACACTCTTCGTGCCCCTCACAGCCTACCGATTGGCATTGTCGGCCATTTCATTTCTGCCCTCTGTTGGCATACGCCGGGATCGGCGTATATGCAGAGGACGGTTAGGACCATCCGTGCTGTGGGCTGGTAACGTACTTAGCCTGGAGGATTCCAGTGACTATAACCTTTGTTTATTCCTTGTATTCTTTTTGCCTTCATTAAAATAACTAAACCTTCACAAGTGGTTGCGTTCTCATTATCGTGTCTGTTAAACGATCCTGAGACGTTCAGGGCGTTACACACCACTACTCACCCCCTCGCGGTCCGATACAACCGCTGATGTCCCCCGGAAGGCCGTGCAGGGGGGAGGAGGGGAGAGGCTCCGGGGTGTCCAGGCAATGAATTAAGCGTTTGCCGTGAGCTGGCCCCCACTCTTGGAAGGCGCCGATGCATGTAAGCTCCCTGGCCCGCCACTGAGCCAAGGAAGGTGTCGGGGGGGAAGGATACACCCTCGCAGTCACTGCCCATTCTGAACACCAGCCTCCGGAGCAATGATGGCGGCGGCCAGGCCTTCGCCGCTTCCACCGCAGCCCGACACGGCCACCAAGCCGCATCGCAGCCCCCTCTGGGATCTGCCACTGGGATGGTCTGTCCGCCCCCGGGGGGAATTTCAGCCCGGGGGCACTCAGCAGCATTGAAGTCGCCTCGGCCCCGCAGCACGGTAAGTCCGCTGCTGTAGCGGTGCCACCTCCGGTCGGCAGGGAATCCAGGCAACGCCCCCAGCCTCACACGAGGTTGCATCCTCCACAGGCCTCGCCGACTCTCCACCTGTGCACAGCCGTCCCCAGCTGCATCCATGGAGCCAAAATCGTCACAGGTGGGGCCGCCGGTATAACTCAGCAGCAGGGTAGCTTTGGGTCTCAGGATATCAACGGAGAGGCAGGATATTTAAGGATATATAGTTGGGCTGGATGGAGTGCTCTCAGCCCATGTCCGCCATGTCAGCTTGCCAAGCCACACCCCCGCGATTTCCAATTCTTGAGCAATGATGATATTTGTATTATCAAAATTATTGTGATAAAAGTTAACGCCCACCAAAGTCAGGTTTTTCCTAAATGAGATATTAATAATCTGGAAATGCGGTAACTCTAAATACATCTTCCTTACTCTGCCATTTAATGTAGTTGAGACAAGAGTTAGTAGTCCTCCTTTGTCGTGGCCACCTTCAGACGCTCTGGCTGGTGTGTGAATAGAATGAAAACCATTTATATGAGCTAATAACGCATCCAGGTTTCCTGCAAACACATTATACTATACTTCCCAATAAAAGCCACACAGTTTTTCATTTCTAATTTATTTGACAGTCCTTCAATATTCCAGAAGAGACTGCCATATGTTGTTTTACTGTTCTGGCTAATATGCACACTCTCTAGGCAGTAAATAGCTGTGACACCACCTTCTTCTATCACCGTATCTATTAATACATTGGGATCTAACATCCCCAGAGAAGGTTCACCCAGCAATGCTGGCAAAGGCTCTGATATTAGATCAGAGATAGAACTATCTAAGTTGGACACTGTAGGATGCACTAGATTCTGCAAATCACCCGAATTGGCCGGGGTGATTTCTCTTAACAAGTTAGTATTGAAAGATGATGAAGGGGTCCCTATTGGTGCGTGATGATTAATTCTATCTGTTTCAAAGAGAAAGTATGGTAAAGTTGAGTTTTCAACACCAAGCGCCCTCGGGGGCTGATTACTCAGTCATTCCACCTGATCTAAAGGTGAGAAATAATTAAAAGTTGGAACGGTAAACTGAGAGAGCGCTTTGGTGTTTAAAGGGGCAGGACCAATGCCTTTGTTTCTCAAGGGCTTGTTAAAGTTTCCTAGTGGTACCACTTCAATAAGGCTCCCGCACTCTTACTCCAGGTGAGTCTGTCCATAAGTCAATGCACTAAAGTCCTGTCCCTAAAGTTTTTTTGGATAAACACATTTTTGTGTTTATTGATTGACAAAATAAAGAACTTACACCAGTCTTACAATCCAACATCACATAAGTCCAGGACATAGAAAAGGAAAGCAGCACCACAAGATTTGCAGGTAATAACAAAACAAAAAAAAAACACATAGGAGTATAAAGTTAGGCATTCCCTTCATGACTACTCCACCACCCCCACCCATTTCCCCCAAACCCTACGGTATTTCATAGGACACCCACGAGCCTCGTACATGACCTTCTCCTGTGTGGCACACCAATCCACCCCAGTCCTCCAGCGTCCAACGCACGGAGGTTCGGAGAGCTTCCAGGAGGCCGCAATGTCTCTTTTTGCAACCACCATTATCGTTGTGTAAAACACTTTTCGTTCCGTGTCCCATCCAGCACATCAGTGATACCCAGTAGCGCATGTTTTGGGTCATGGGGGACCTCCCATCCCAAAACCTCAGTGAGTTCCTCCTCAATCTCCCACCAGAACCGCTTCAAGCGGGGACATTCCCATAACCATGTGGAAAAAATCAGCGGGGTCATAACTGCCCCTGACACAAGCGGAGGTTGGGCTAAGTCCAGCCCGGTGAAGGCGTGTCGGAGTGAAATATGCAGCATGTAAGTAGTACAATTGCACTAAGCGCAGTGTAGCGGAGGACGTGACCATCCTAGAAGCCATAAGGGTGTCGCGCGAGTCCTCTTCGTCTAAGATGCCTCTCCAACCCTCCCATTGAGTCCGTAATCAATCCAAGGAAGTGGGAGCATTATTGATCAGTGTACGTGGACTGTTATCAGGAAGGCGCGTGCCAGTCACGAGGTGGGTGTGAAGAGCATGACGTAGCTGCAAGTACCTATAGAATTGTGACCAGTGTAAGGAGTACCTGCCTTGAAGGTCCTCAAAGGTCCGCATGTGATCCCCCACCCATACATCGCCTAGCTGCGAAATGCCTATCAAATCCCAGGCTCTAAACCCCTGTAGTGCGTTGATGTCTCTGAGACAGGTCCCCTGCCACAAGGGTGTACATTGGGTTAACGTGTGCGTCCATTTGGTATGGCGCAGAGCAGCCCACCAGGCCAGCAGCACAGAGCGTGTCACCTCTGGCAAGCGGGAGGGAATAGGGATCCCGTATAGCATAGCCTGGATCTTGGCAAAACCCAATTCTCCGGCTTTGAGCCTGTATGCCGGGTCTGACCAACCCCCATTGAACCAATCATGTATGGAGAGAAGCCGCGTTGCCAAATAATATAGGTAGAGGTGAGTCATCCCCAGTCCCCCATTGAATGAGGGGATCCTACACACGTTGTGTCAACCGGGCCCTACCTTTTCCCCATAAGAACTTACTGGCTATGCTGTCAAGCTCACGGAACCAGGCTCTGGGAAAGTCGATGGGGGTATTTCGTAGTACGTAGAGGAAATGGGGGAGCACCATCATTTTAAATAGGGCGACTTTCCCCTCATAGGGTTCAGGGGCAATGTCTGCCACTTCTGGAGATCTGCTTTAACCTGCCTTACCAGTGGGCCCACGTTGAGAGCCCAGCTGAGCTCCGGAAGCAAGGTCATCCATATCCCCAAGTATTTGAATGATTGACGGCGAAGAGGAATGTTGGATTGCCAGTCGAAACATTCACGGGACAAGTGTAGGGGAACCAAGGCCGACTTATCTGGGTTAAGCCTTAGGCCCGAAGCCCGTTCAAAGAGGTGTAGAATACGGAGGCAATGTGGGCCTGACCCGGAGGGATCTGCCAAATAGATGAGGACGTCATCTGCATAGAGTGCAATTTTATCCGGTTCAGGGTTGGGCCACTCCAATCCCCGCACACTCTTGCACGACCGCATCATGGACGCCAGGGGCTCCATCACCAAGGCGAAAAGCAGGGGGGACAGAGGACAACCCTGTCTCGTTCCTCTACAAACCGGGAAAGGCTCCGATAGAACCCCATTCACTAAGACGCGGGCGCGAGGGGGAGGCGTAAAGAACTTTAAGCATTGCACGAAAACGGGGACCGAGTCCCATCATAGCAAGGACGGCATATAAGAACCCCTAGTCCACCAAATCGAAGGCCTTTTCAAAGTCCACCAGAAGAATTGCAAGGTAGGGAGTGAGGAGATGACGGTGCGCCAGGGCGACTTGCTGTCTGCGAAGACAATGCCTAGTGCCACGTGAGGTCATAAATCCGCATTGGTCGGGATGAACCAGCGTGGACAAATGGGGTTTGAGTCGCTGGGCAAGGATCGTGGCGAACAGCTTAATCTCAGTGTTGATGAGGGAGATGGGACGGTGGTCCGCACACCGTGGCGAGGGTGGTTGAGACTTGGGGAGAACCACAATGGTAGCCAGATCAGTCTCTTGCGGAAAGGAGCCCTTTTCAACCGCCTCCCGAAACAGCCCCGCCAAATGTGGAGTGAGACTGTCTCGATAGTACATATAGTACTCTTGAGGGAAGCCGTTAGTTTGGGCCGGGTGTCTTACCAGAGGAAACAAGGGCAATCGCTCCCTCTAGCTCTTTGGGATTGATGGGGCGCTCAAGGTCTTTTTGGCTAATGGGGTCTAAGCTGGAAAGGGGGCCGCCCTCGACCTCCAACATGGTAGCGAGTGATAGGGACGGGTATCTGGCCGTGTATATTTGCTGGTAATAGGAGGCGAAGGCACAGGCCATCCCGTCTGGGGAGCGGCACAGCGAGCCATCCTGAGCCATGACCTCGGGAATTATGCGGTTCACCTTGGGATATGTGGGAAGGCGATGGAGGAACAAACCATTCTTGTCACCCCAGCCATACACCCTGGCCACGGATGAACGCCAGAGGAGTTTGGCCGCCTCTAGCGACAACTGCTTGATTTCTGACCGAACCCAGGCAAGGAGTCTGGTGTCAGGGGCGTCTGGAGACTGAGCAGAGGCTCGCTCAAGGCGCAAGGCTTGAGCCTCACGACTGGTAATTTGTTATGTTTGGGCCTGGAGCTGACGTATAAGCTGGCCCTTGGCGAACCCTCTGATCGTGTCTTTGCCCGCCTCCCACAGAACGCTCGGGGAGGAGACGGATCCGTCATTGGAAAGGAAATATTGTTTTAGTTCCTGACCCACTGCCTTCCGGAACTCCTTGTCTTGGAGAAACCAAGCATTAAGTCTCCATGTCTGCCTCATGATGGCTGGAGGAGGACCTGTGCGAATCACCACCCGGGAGTGGTCCGAGATACCTCGTGGGAGGATGGCAATCTGTTGATGGGACGAAAATGGCGTCAATACGTGCTTGCGTGTGGTGTGCTGCCGAAGTGTGTGTGAACTGCTTAGAATGCGGGTGCCATGTACGCCACGCATCACATAGGCCCAGGGACTCAGACCAGGTCCCCAATTGCTTAGCTAGTGTAATTCTACTGGAGGAAGGGGAACCGGTCGTGTCGTGATCCAGTGAAGAGACCGCATTGAAATCCCCCCCGAGTTAAGCAGGGCCCAGTGGTAAGGACGCCAAGAGATCTGTAGATTTAGCTCAAGTCGTCGCCAACATGGAAGGAGGAGAATAAAGCGATACGAGGTTGATGGGGCTCCCGTGCAGTTTACCGCTGTTGGCCTCAAATATACCCTGGGCATCGAGGGTTGTCCGTACAATGACAAAACGTGCCACGCAGGGGTGCGCCAGGCAAAATGGTGAATATAACAGTGAAATTGTGGGTCCTGTGGGGGACATGGCTGCCCAGTCGGATATTAGCGGGCCCATCGAGGTGTCCGAAAGGAGGTCTGCATGTCTCCCGGGGTGCAAATCAGGGTGTTGTGTAAAAGCTGATGCGGCGAAACTAAAAATTACAACCAAACATAAAACCAAAACACAGGACAACGGTCCCACCCTCCCAACCCCTCTCCCACCGCCCACCCTACACTTCGAGAACTGAAGCATCTGTCGCCCTAACAGTAACCAATGAATAAACAGCCAAACTAAAACGCTTGGGAATGGGGAAGCGTGGAGGACCCCTCCTCATGTCCGGATGTGTGCTAATGAGTCCATCAGGAAGGAAAGAAGTGTTCTGAGCTAAAACACAGTCTCCGGTTGCGGAGCCAGGCCCTGCGGGCAGAGACCAGAGCAAGCAGGGCCCTTCAGGAGCAACGGGCAACGGGACAGGTCTGATTCTGGGAGATCAATCGCCGAGGACCCAGGCGAAGCACCACCACCATCCAGATGGCCGGAGGAGCCAGAGGGCCTCCCAGTTGAAGGTCCCTCAGAAAGTGATATTGGCTGTTGCGAGTGGCCCGGCGGGGAATCCGAGCGGGCCCTGCTCTGTCCACGGAGCCTGCGGGAGCAATTACGCTGAGGTCAAGGACCAAAGGGAGCGAGGCGGCCAGGTCTGCCTTCTGTTCCATCCATGCCCGAGGACCGGTCCTTGGACCGCAGAGAGCGCTCCTCCGTTGCCCATGTCCAGGCCTCCGTCGGGTTGTTGAAGAACAGTGTCTTGTTCGCGAACACCACTCACAGGCAGGCGGGAAGAGGAGCCGATACTGGATGTTAAGTGCCCTCAGTTTTTGCTTGACCTCCCCAAAGGAGCGGCGCTGACCCTGGACCTCACGGGTATAGTCCGGAAAGATCAGGATTGCACCATTCTCATAGCTTAGCCGCTGTTGTTTGCGAGCTTCGGACAGGATGGCGTTGCGATCCTTGAAGTTAAGAACCCGCATTATGAATGGGCGGGGAGGCGCACCCGGCACCGGCCAGGGGACAAAGACATGTGGGCCCGCACCATCGCGAATCAGGCGGAGAGAGAGCCTTCCGGGATCCACGACCGCAGCCATCTCTCCAGGAAATCCACTGCGCGGCCCTGCTCAGCCCCCTCCGGAAAGCCCACCAGGCGGAGGTTGTTGCATCGGGATCTGTTTTTGGCATCCTCCGCCCGGCGGTGTAACGCCTGAGTGTGTGACTGGAGATGGGCCACCTGACCCTTGAGTTGTTGGACGTCATCCTCCACAGTGGAGATACGGGTCTCAGTCTCTTTAATCTGAGCAGTGGCGTTTCGGAGATCTTGTCGAATGAGAGTCATGCCTACTCACACTTCTGCGATCTTGCCTTCCACCGAGGTCTGTGAGGTATGAATAGCCTGAGGATGGTGGCCAAATACGCGGACGGAGGAGCCCTCTGTTCAATCGCACCTCCGGTTGCCCCTGCCTTCAAGGTGGTGAAGCGGTCCATTTTCATCTGGGTGGCAGGTGCTTTCGCTGATCTGTCCGTTCTGCCCATGGCAACCCTCAGGAACACACAGGCACAGAGTCCCCACTAATAGACCTCGCAGTGGGAAGTTGACAAGTCAGCACAGACGGGCCAGGGGTCAGCAGGGACAAACAGCAGACGTCAAGACTCGGCACGGATCAGACTGCCGCCGCCCGAAAGGTACGGCCGAGTAGAGGAAGAAGAAAGGAGCAGGGCAGCGATCCAGGGCCGCGCGCAGGTCCCCCCCCCCCCCCTCCAGGGCCACCAGGCAGTCAGCCGGAGCAGCAACACATAGTGGTCTGAGGCCACAGCGGGTCCAGGACTAAAGGACCGGTGTGGGCAGATGATCCCTCGAATGCAGCGATGACCAATGATAAGCCCAAGGGAAGGATTAGGAGGCCATGCAAGCGCCACCACACAAAGTTATGGTCGCGGTCCCCCGGGAGCCATCAGACCACCATGCTTGGTTCAGGCCGTCCCCTAGGGGGTCACCGCCGCCCGAAGTGGCGGCCGAGTAATTCCGGTTACACCCAAGGCCCAAAGAGGGGAGGCCCAGCAGGCCTCTCCGCTGCAACCACTTCACAGGATGAGTACACCTCCGCCACAGGTCACAGGAGGGACGTCGGGAGCAGGGGGAGGAGGAGGGGGAGGGAAGAGGAGCCGTGCTAACCTAGGGCCTGCCGCCCGATCGACGGCCGAATCCTCACCCCAACCCAGATGCCTCAGCGCCCCCACTTCTTACCTCCAGGCCAGATCACGGGAGCATTCCTTCCACTGGCAGCCAATGGCACCCGTAGCAGCGACCCGGGCCTCGGGTCAACAGGGGTGATCAGATCGTGTGCTGGCCTCTTCCACGCACTCCCAGAGGGCCTCAAAGTTGATGAAGGCCCATGAGTTCAATAATGGCAGGTGGGGCCCAGTGTGTGACCAGGGACGCCGCCCTCGGCAGGCCGCCTAATAGGGGGCAGCCCGCAACCCAGATGATGTCAGCCTGGGTCTCAGGGGCAACTCGAAGCCACAGCCCCAGGGAGGAGGGGGCAGACAGTTCCAAGGAGTAGGGAACAGGAGGTCCGATCTGCAGCCGAGAAGGCAGAAGGGAGCAGCAGGCCAAAACGCATGCAGCACTGCCCAGGGCCCAAGTCACATAGGTAGGCCAGGCGCACGGGGGTCCCTTTCAACAATCCTAGGACCTCCCCCATTGCCCGGACTCACCGCCCTCAAATTCAGCCAGCTCCAGGTCTCCACCTCGCGTAGGCCACCAAGCAGTGTCCAGGGTCTGGTCCCCAGCCCCCCTGCCGCCCAATGTGGCGGCCTGTAGCATGGCAATGCCTTGGGGGAGCTGGGGTGTAGCTGCAGGGTCTGCTGCACAGGGAGATGCAGGGACAACGCCGCACTTCAGGCGGGTAGACTCGGTGGCAGGGAACCGATCCTCCAGGCAAGGAAGGAGGAGGGGGCAAACCGCCTCACACCTCCCCACAGATTATCGCTTTGTGTCCAGGTCTCAGCGCCGCCGGTCCCCAAACCCCACCTCCAAGTTCTCGCCGTCCGGTGAAACGGCCGATAGAGCGGCAGCGCTGCAGGGGGAGCCAGGCGCAGCCGTGGGTGTCTCTGCCGTGGGCAGAGGTCCGGAGGCAATTCCAAGCCTGTGGCGCCAATCACGGCAGCAGTGGGCCGGAGTCAGCCGGAGGCCGCGCGGGAGCCCAGCCCGGGACAGAAGAGGAGGAGGCAAGCGGCGTTTAAATCATTCCAGCACCTACGAGGCCGCGCGCTTCCTAGGGCCTCTCAAGCCGGCACTGACATCGCAGCAGGGGCCCAGGCAGCTCACACCCAGGCTGTAGGTAGCAGATGGCAGTAGGAGGAGGCTGCCATTATGGAGGCGAGCGCCGACCGGACAATCAGATGATCGTGATGAGGCGCTGGTATCCTGGGTCCCCACAGCCAGGGCCACCGTCAGGTATGTGGCAGGAGTGAGTGGCACCAGATTTCAGGGCCGGGTGGCTGTTATGACGGGCGGATAGCAGAGGGGTCGGGGAGCACACTCAAGGTACGACCTCCATCTTAGCTCGCTAGGCCACGCCCCTCCCCCCTGTCCCTAAAGTTTACAACAATACTGTCACCTGTTTCAGTTTTTGCCTGTGGGCCCACCCATGACACCCGTTCAATATTATTTATATTATCATGCAAAGCATCGCTTCCCAAGCAATCCATAGTCTTTGCCAACCAGTGCACTGTTTTATTTTCAAGCTGTATACAGTCTTCTTCTTTGTTTGTTGACAGAGAGGGGACATTTTGAAGGACAATACATAAGGAGTGGCTTCTGGGGGAAGATGGTGTGTTCTATGGTTGTTTTTACAGATACCAACTAAATGTTTACTAATTTATCTACCAGTGTGATTAAACCCACTATTTTCCCCCCGATACAGGTGTAAAACCCAACCGTCCTTGTCCTGGCTGATTCACTGATTGTAAAACAATCTGGGTGTTATTAGTGATACAGTCCACAGCTGGTAGAATCGGGGGAGAGGGTGGTACCTGGGGAAAATCCAAATTTATACTGTGAATAGAGTTAGTCGTGGTTTCTGTACCGGAGGATAGCTTTGAAACACTGGAGCTAATTAGTATCTTTAGTGACACATCAATGCTGCTTAACACCCCTAAAAGGGGATCAATAATTGGCTTAAGGATAACCTCCATTGAACCTGTGAGATGTTTAATTAATGCACTGTCCCCCAGTGGCTCAATACTCATAGTGTCCGTAGTAACGTCCAAAGTTCTGGTCTTTATTGGTGGTTTTGGAGGGGGGCCATGATTTTTTTGTGTGTTGCTATAGGCAAAGTATCTTTCTTAGCTTTCTCACAAGCCTTAGATTTTTTAGGTGGTGGTGGGCAAGGAGTGTCAATGAACCTTCCCCCCTCGTGATTGGTGCCAATATTAGCTTAATCTCTGCTTGGGTCCAAACTAGTAGATACAATATGTTCGAGTGCATTCTCCTGCTCATGTGCGGTCTACACTGAGGTGCCATTTTGTAGTGCCCTTTGGGTTTCCCTCAGTCTCTCTTCCACAGACTCTATTTCACTTGTAATGGCCCCCATTGCTGTTGTTAAAAAGTTGGTGATCGATGAGGTTAATGGCCGGTCCTTCACAGAACTCATGATTGTTTTTCTTTTTCCCATCTCCTTACCTTAGATTGCCTTTAGATGTAACGCTCGCCAGCACGGTGACTTTGCCAATGTGCTATTCCAGGCTCTCCTTGTCACTATTATCCAGCCAAAGGACCAGGCCCAGCCCGGCCTTGTCCGGACGCAGATGGGCCCGCCCTTGACCCAGGCTTAGCCCGGGCGTGGCCCGGGAACACCCGCGCACGTCCCGCGCCATGGGAGCCCTGGGTCTGCTTTATGCGCCTCCAGGCGCAGAGGTGTGATGCAGGCGCCTCTATTGGTGCTAGGCCTTGTGGGTATTGAAGTCCTCCCCAATGGCTGTAACAGGGGCGTGTTGATTTTGCGGCAAAAACTTAGGCCCCTACGAGGGAAGGTGCAACGTGCCTTGGGCCTCTCCTATGGGGCTAAAGTGCGGCGTGCCTTTGTCTCAAAGGAAAGTGCTCTGTGATGTAAGGGCTTTACTCCTGTTATGCTTCATTCCCCACCTGCACCCTTCATGTTGCTTCTTCCCAGGTGAGTCCTCTCTGTTACCACCACCTAAAAAATGTTTTTATGAGACATTTTTTAATTTTCCAATCCAACTCGGATCGGTAAATAATAATTTTTAAAAAAGCAAAGCCATTCCAAGATTTATTGGCTTTGCCAATGCTTATTCTATTCTTAACAGCGCACAGCTGCGGGGCTGATTGTGGGCCTTTTAGTTAGTATTCATGTTAATTGCAGCGCACACAGGCACTGCAATCAGCCCTGCCAAGTACTACGCATCAGGCGTTGAAAAAAAAGTATTTTAATGTGGTGGTCCGCATCACCGCATTAAAATGCGGCCCCCGGGGGAAGAAAGGTCGGCAGACTCGTCTTCCCCCGGGGATTTCGCGCAAGGGAGGGACAGGGAAGGAAGGGGTGGGATAAGGGGTGGGGTCGGTAGGTGAGGATAAAGGGGGCTGGGAGAGGAAGACCTTCCTCTTCCTTCCCCCAGCGCCTCAGGGTGGGTTAGTTAGCTTTGTTTGGTGAAGTTTTATCGGGGCCTTTGTGGGGCGGAGCGGCTTAATTGAGGCGGCCCAGTCTGGCGACGGGTGCAGCCTGGAGATGCAGAGACAGTAAAATAACCGAGAGAGGCGGGTCTGCAGTCGGCACGGAGGCGGTCGAACGAGTATGGAGGTAGGCCCTGGGCAGAAACCAGATGATGCTGCAGTGCGCGCAGCGCTGCAGCTCCTCGGCCGCGCGGGGAGATCGGATCTCCTGCGGCCGGGGGTCCTGGAGCAGGTGTGGGTCGGAATGACCCGGACGCCGCGCTCGGCTTCCGCGGGAGTGGCGGCGGCGGAGGCAGCATGTTTGGAGGAGCCGCCTCCAAAGAAGCACGTGGTGAACACGCGGGGGGGCAAGAGAGCAGGCTCAGGGGGGAAGCGTGGGGATCGGCGTATGAGCCTCCCAGCGCTGGGGGCCACAGGCGTTAGTGAGGTGGGGGAGGGAGGACTGGCGATTCAGTGGCAGGGGGCACCCCGGGTGCGGCCATGGGAGGAGTACGAGAGGGCCAGGGGGGGGAAGTGGCACTTGGGCGAGGGAGGGGCTTGGGCCTGGTGGAGTACAGTGAGGACAGCGACCAGGGGGGGAGAGTGAGGAGCAGGTCGGGGAGGATTTTGCACTGTACCTCTCTGGCAGTGAGTCGGCAGGGGGGATGGGGGAGGGTGGGGGGGCCAGCCCCCGGAGGTCCTGGGTGGGGGCAAGGGGAAGGTTGGGGGGCGGGGGGGCAGAGGCAAGGGCCCGGCGAAGGTGGCGGGGGGGGTCGGGAGGCCCCCGGCCGCTCCTGGGGTGCGGGGCACGGCCGCGGGGCAAGAGAAGAGGGCAGGGTGAGGCCAGGTGGAAAGACAGGTGGGAGGGGATGTCGTTGGAGGAGCGCATCCGGGAACAGCGCAGGTTAATTGACGAGACGGAGTGCAAGTGGAGGGAGATGTGCGCGGCCAGGGAGGGGACGTCGGGGGGGTGTTGCCGGGGGATGCGCGGTCGGAGGACAGGGCGTCGGCGCACGGGAAGAGTGAAGGTCAGGTGGAGGGGCATGGGCGGTGGGTGTGGGTAGATGAGTCAGGGACTGACTTGATGTCTCAGAGACCCGGTGGCGCTGGGGCCCCCTCAGACTATGTCGGTCCCGGGGGGGGGGGGAATCCAAGCCAGCGACGTTTGCTGGTAGAGGCCAGGGTGGGCCGGTGGGGCGCAAGACGACCTCCAAACGCCGGGGCGAAGCAGCAGGGGGGTCCGCGGTGGTCTGCCCTCCATCGCGGGAGTGGGCATTGTCGGCGCCTGAGTATAAGTTTGTGCAGGGTGCGGAAGGCAAGGGTGTGAAACGAGTGGTGCATGAGGTGCGGAAGGGACGGTGTGAGGATGAATATGAAGAGGAGCTGGATTATGAGTCTGATAGTGAGGAGTTGGAGGAAGGTGAACTGCGTGAAGTGCATGAGGTGAAGGGGAAGGCGGCAACCCAGAAGTTTGGTGTCTTGCAGGCACCAAAGGCCAGCTGTAGCGGGACACAAGTGGAGAGGAAGAAAGCCCCAGTGTCCGGAGGACGGGTGCAGGAGGCGCCAGTCAACATTGCAGGTGAGGGTGCTTGGTGGGGGGTGTGGGAGGGGGGGACAAGGTGGGGCAGAAGAAGACATGTAGGTCAGTGGGGGTAGGTGATGGATCGGTGTGGGAGGCGGGAGCGCCAGCAAAGAAGACGGACCTGGGGGGGAAAGGGAAGTGGCTCGTGGGGGCCGGCGTTCAGACGGACAAGGTGGGGGAGACAGATGGGAAGGATGAAGGGGGGAGAAGCACAAAAAGAAGCTGCCTTACATGGGCCTGGCGATGCCTTTGGGGTCGCATTTATCGGAAAAGACGAGGACGAGGATTTGGAAGCATGAATATGTCGATGTGTTCAAGTTGTTGCACAGGGAAATACAGGCTAAGGAGGGTTCGAAGGAGGAGGAGTGGGAATTGACAAGACGACCGCGGGTGCCAGTGAATATGGAAAATTGGACGTCGGCCTTTTTGATTTATGCGAGCATCTATTGCGAAAAGCATCAGGACAGGGCTATCGCGTTATTGAAATACATGGATATTATCCGCAAAGCGCAGATGCACTTTGGAGGTTTCGCTTGGCTTAGCTATGACGAGGAGTTTAGGGCCCGGATCAGTGTTAATCCTGATAAGCCCTGGGGAGAGGTAGACCAGGAGTTGTGGGTACAGTGGATATCTTCGACGCAATCGTCCGCGTCCATGCATACGGCCAGTGGGCTTCCGGTGACGTATCGGCCTTTTCAGTCACGTCCCGCCCAAACTGGGGCAGGGGGAGGACAAAGTGGCGTCGGGGGTGCCGGAGGTCAGGCTTCCGCTGCAGGCGCAGCTGGACAGTCGTCCAAGAGCGGGGGAGCCAACACAGGGGCCTGTTGGAACTTTAACAAGGGCTTCTGCACCTGCCACCCGTGTAAGTTCAAACACAAGTGTTCTAAGTGTGGAGGGCGGCACCCGGTCACACAATCTTTTACACTGGCCACTCCCTCCGAACAGTGGCGGATGACCAAAGGTAGGGGACAGGCTGGGCCAAAGGGCTCCTACGCCGGTTAAGGTGGAGACCATGGGATCATGTCTCTCCCGTTATCCTGACAGGGAAGCGGCGCTGAAGCTTTACTGGGGGTTCACAGAAGGGTTTCGGGTAGGGTATCAGGGACCGCGGGAGCGCAGATGGGCAGAGAATTTGAGGTCAGCGAAGGATTTGCCGGGGGTGGTGGAGGCCAAGTTGCAGAAGGAAGTACTGGAGGGGAGGATTGCCGGCCCGTTTGACACGTGGCCGATGCCCGAGCTCATCATATCCCCTCGTGGTACCGGAAAAGGAACAAGGGGAGTTTCGCCTGATTCACCACTTGTCGTGGCCGGAGGGGTTGTCGGTGAATGATTTCATCGCGGAGGAGGATTCCAGGGTACTGTATGCGTCGGTGGACGATGCGATTGAGCTGGTGAGGGCTTGTGGGAAGGGGGCGGAGTTGGCTAAGTGGGACATCAAGTCTTCGTTTCGCCTCCTGCCCATTCACCCGGCGGACTTTCCATTGCTGGGGATGCAGTTTGGGGGGGGGGCATCTTTGTGGACAAGGTTTTGCCCATGGGTTGTGCGGTATCCTGTGCTTTGTTCGAAACTTTCCGTTCATTCCTGCAGTGGGCCTTCACAGACAGATCGGGGCACCGGCTGGTGTCCCACTATTTGGATGACTTTTTGTTTATTGGGCGTGGGCAGTCGGGCGAGTGCGGGGAAGCTTGGAGGCAATTTCAGCGACTGGCTGGTGATTTTGGGGTTCCCTTGGCGCCGGAAAAGACGGCTGGGCCTAGCTGTTGTCTGTCGTTTTTGGGGATTGAATTGACTCTGTTGCGAGGGTGGCGCACTTGCCCCAGCAAAAGGCGGAGGAATGCAGGAATTTTTGCTGCAGGTGGTGGCGCAGCGGAAGATTGACTTGAGGTCCGTGCACCGGTTGTTGGGTTTGCTGAATTTCGCGTGTCGCGTGGTGCGGGCTGGCAGGACGTTTTGCAGACGGTTGGGTCTGGCCATGTCAGGGGCGGTGCTTCCCCATCACAGAGTGCGGATTTCTATGGGCGTGCGGGCGGATCTGCGGATCTGGAACGTGTTCCTGAGCGAATTCAACTGGGTATCGTTGGATTTTGCGGATGGCAACATGGTGTGG
This sequence comes from Triturus cristatus, assembly GCF_964204655.1. Taxonomy (NCBI): domain Eukaryota; kingdom Metazoa; phylum Chordata; class Amphibia; order Caudata; family Salamandridae; genus Triturus; species Triturus cristatus. The sequence goes on from NC_140593.1 coordinate 904,656,420, forward strand.
CAGGTGCAAATCAATTCAGATGCGGCTGGGGCACAAGGTTTTGGCATTTGCTGGGACGGGAGGTGGTGTGCAGAGCAGTGGCCGGCGCACTGGTTGACACAGGGCAGGAGTATTGCATTTTTGGAGTTCTTTCCGCTCGTGGTTGCGCTGCAGGTGTGGGGACCGGAATTTCAGAACTTATCGGTGTTGTTCCATGTGGACAACCGGACGGTGGTTGACCTGGTGAATAATCAGAGGGCAAGGGATCTGCGGGTGCTGCGAAGTTTTATGCTGCTGTGTCTGCATTTCAATGTGCTGTTTCGCGCGAAGCATGTGCCGGGCGCTAGCAATGACATTGCGGATGCATTGTCTCGTTCGCAGTGCCAGCGTTTCAGAAGGTTGGCACCAGGAGCAGAGGTTTTCAAGACCAAGGTGCCGGAGTGTATCTGGAGCTGGGGGGAGTGAGAGTGGTGGAGCTGGTTGAGAAGACTGTTGCTGATTCCACAAGGCGTGCGTATCGTTTGGCTTGGGCTGAGTTGGGTGCCTTTTTGAAATGGTCAAAGGATGCTTGGCGTATGTCGCAGGAGGATTGTGAGGAGGGTGTGATGAGGTACGTTTTGAACTGTATGGACAGGGGTTTGTCACAAGTTACGATTGCAGGGAAGTTAGTGGGGATTTCCTTCTATGGCATGGTTTATTTGGGGTTCGATCCAGCACGGAGTGAGTTGCTGAGTAAGATGTTGAAGGGTTGGGTAGGGTGCGGGGGGGTTAGGGAGGCAGCTTTGCGTGAAGCTATTACGTTTGAATTGCTGTTTGACATATTGGCGGAATTGAGTTTCTGTTGTTATGATGTGGTTGAGTTGGCGCTGTTTCGGTTGTGCATGACGTGGATGTTCTTTGGGGCATTCCGGGTTTCGGAGTTGTTGGGAGCTAGAGGTGCTCCGGGTAGGGGGTTTGAGGACGTTCGAATGGATGGGGCGCGCCTGGGTATCTGGCTGGGGCGGTCCAAAACAGACCAGGCTGGAAGAGGGAAATGGGTGTGGTTGTGCAAGTCGGGAGGAGCAGGAGCTTGTCCGGTGCAAGAATGGAGAACTTTTTGCAGGCAGGTGGGCAGGAGAGTAGGAGAGATTTTTTGTCATGCTTCCGGGAAGAGGGTCACGGCGTTTCAGCTGCTGGCAGTGTTGCGGATGGCAGTGAGGCGCCTAGGTAGGGACCCGGCGGGGTATGGGACGCACTCTTTCCAGATTGGCGCAGCGACGGCGGCAGCTCGGCTGGGGTGGTCCTGGGACAAGATCAGACGGATTGGTAGGTGGAGGTCGCGCTGTTGCGAGCGGTACGTGAGGAAGTAGAGCGGCAAAGCGCGTAGGGTCGCGAAGGCTGCTGGAGCGGTTCTGTTCTGTTTCGTGTTCTAATTTCTTTTCTCTCCGTAGGTTGCGTGGGGGTTCCGGGAGCCAAGACGGTTACCTGGATTGTTGGACATTCATTTGTGCATTGGGCCTCCAAGTATTCCGACAGGCAGGTGTACGGTCGTAGCCTGGGCCTGCGAAGCAGCCATCACGAGGTACATTGGTGGGGCAAGAGTGGGATGCGCTGGGGTGAGCTATTGCTCTGGCTGACAAAGAAAATTTCACAGAGGGGCTGTCCGGATTTGCTCGTCATCCATCTGGGGGAGAATGACCTGGTGAAACAATCAGGGGTGTCATTGCTTTACTTGATGCAAAGGGATTTGGAGGCTATGAAACGCAATCTGGCTGGTGCCTGCATTGTATGGACTGAGTTCATCCCTCGTCGGATTTGGAGGGGGGCATTGAAGCCCGCAGCGGTGGAACGAGCCCGAAGGAAATTGAATAGGGCAATGCGGGTGTTTTGTGAGAACATTGGGATCAAAGTGCTGGCGCACACTGGACTGCGGCTCGAGGAGCCCCTGCTTTTTAGAGACGATGGAGTGCACCTTTCGCACATGGGCAATGCGTACTACATGATGGAGTTGAGAGATGTCATCAGTGGTTTATGGAACGAGCCTATTTGGTGTCGGAGAGAGTGAGGGCGAAAGGTGCACTGGAGTGGGGTGGGGAGGGTAACCGCCCTCCGGGGGTTCCCTGGTTGGCAGATTTGGGAGGGGGAAGGAGTCCATGACGGGCATAATCACCCTTCCGGGGAGGGGGATACTGGTGAAAGGTGGGGGTGCGTCATACCAGTTTACAACGGATGGAGATGATGGAGGAGGTTGGAAGAGAAGTGAGGAAGCGAATGGGATAAGTGAGGAGGTTGCTGTGTGAAGTGGGATGGAGTAGTTGGAGTATGGGAGAGAATGGAAGAATGAGAAGTTATGTTGTTGGGGATTGTTGGGGGGTATGTGTGATGTTTGATTATGGTTGTCCAACCCTGTCCTAATAAATGGCCTTTTACGCTAAATACCTTGCGTGGAGTGATTATTGCGCGTTGGATTATCACGCATTTTAGCGCCTGTTGTCCACCTGCACGCGCGCCGCTGAGCCAGTAGAACTTAGCAAGTGGGGACCACGACCGCTGGTTACAGCAGCGCTGCATGGGAGAACTAGGACAGTTATCTGTTTCTCCGCATGTGTACTGCAATAATTAATTCAGAACTCTGCTTGCGACACCACCACTAGGTGGGAAAAATGAAACATAACCCATCAAAAAAAAAAAGAGATGTTTAAACGCATACTGTGACTTTACAGTGTCACTGCTGGTGCTGTAGTCAGTTGTGTGCCATTGAAAGTGCAGCCAGAATGCCATTTTAAAGTTATTTAGCAGCTGAGTAAGCTCTCTGAGCTGCATGCAGCCCGACTCGCTACTCAGTGCTTCCTGACAAAAAGCAAAGCATAGACATTAAAACAGAGGAACTAAGGGGCCAGAGGTGAGGCCTGATGATCTCTCATCCCACGGCTTCCCAAGAAGGAGCACTTTACAGCTTGCCTGTTCCACTAACTCTCTGATGCGCTTCTGTGGTGTGTATTAAATCAGTACCTGAAGCGGCATGTAAGTCTGTGTTAAATAACTGCTGAGACCCGCCACTGCTGCCCGTCTGTCTTGTGGCATGTAGTTTCTTCAGTGATCGTCAGTAGACTACGTGATTTTTCCAGGGTGGCACCTTCCCGATTGCGGTTATTCCAGCAAAAGGTGCCACCCTCATGCCACTGACACAGACCTTTCCTTTTGGCAGTTTATTCCGGCATGATTCCGAATGCCGTCGAAGTATCATGAGCGCCAGCATGATGATCACCACTTTAATACTGTACGTATAGTGCTTTTCTGTCTTCTACGCCCGAAGGCAGACTGGAGACACTAGCGTCTCTTAAGTCGGTCGGCTCCACACTGAAACTATTCAAGGAAGGATTACAAGGCATTAAAAAACAATACCGGCTAAAAACATTTGTTTATGTCCACATAAAGCCAGTATTACAAAACTGTTTTCGTTATTTTACGTTATCAGTCCGGGATCATCAAGTGCTTTCTTCATTATACTTTGAGTTTGTAGTATGTTTTAATGAGGGAGAACATACTGGCTTTTTGTGTTCTTTTTTTCTAATTTTCTACTGGCTGGTATAGTAAAATGCGAGTTTCTGGTTCCTCAAATAGGTGTTATTTATGATATTTACATGTTTGCCTGGTCTTCATTGCTTGATTTGCTCACAAGAAAGTGTCACTAATAGTTGCAGAATGTCACTCATAAGTAGAGTGAAAAAATTTAAATGTCACACATAAGCAATCTAAAACCTTGGCAGCTATGAGCAATTAACATGAATACTAACTCCAAGGGTCACAATCAGCCCTGTAGCTGTGTGCATTAAAGAAAATTAGAGTCTCAAACATTTGTGAACTCTGTGTAAAAATCAACAAAAAATTTTACAATGGTAATTTGTTCTAGTTAAAAATATAGTTTATTGCCGTTTTAAAATCAATTCATAACACAAATCATGCTATACTATGTATCTAATTAACATGTAAATACATATATTCAATTATATAAAAACAAACAATTCTTCCTTAACCAATCACATAAAATACACAGACTTAAACCGTGGCAGAAAAGGTTTTTGTCTTCGACGCACGTTTCAACGCAATCTGCGTCTTCATCAGGAAATACCACACATTTGCCTAAAACATAATTTTTGAGAGTTTACACTACAGTTTATGATACATTGCAAAGTAGATTGACCATCACCTAAAAGTGTGTATTTTTTAGAAAACAGTGAAAACTTATAAATAAATATCTATCGTGTCTTCTCCAGTGGGGGTGAGAAGGAGGGATAGAGCGTGACTGATTTATATAAAATAGGGTTGCTAGAAAGCCACAATTCACCCAGATTTCTATTTCAAATAAAAAAAGGATTTAGGTAGACCCAATCAGGAACGCTTACTTAATGTTTCAAGCTTAGTATATGATTTTTTTGTTCCTTCATTTAGTTTTCCGCGTATCAGTAGATTTACAAACTCTAGAAGAATAGATAAAAGTAGTACTTAATTATTTGTTAGTTCTACTTTACAATTTATGAGTCAAAAATAGAGGGCATCATAATTACCCTAATTCAGATCCTTTAGGACTCTGATATGTCCTTCATACAGATAGTCGCGTATTACTAATTATTTGAAACAAAATGTATTCCTTTGGAATCTAAATGAAAATCAATGAATCGCTATTAATATTATGATGAAACAAGTTTACTAAAAACTGGAGAATTACTTATTTTAAAAAAACCCTATTAATGGTTATCTGTACCTGAGATTTTCACAACTTCTTATCAATTTCTTCCAACAGTTCCCATTGTATTCAAACGGTTTTCATTGAAATTCGTAAATGGTTTTCCCTTTTAATGTGACTGTGAACGGTATATCAGAACGTGGTGATTAGATAACTATTTTATCTATTTGAAAGACAAACACATGGACATATTCAGCTGTCCGGGGTATAATATTCTTGGTAAGCAAATCGCAATACGTAAAGGGAGAGATAATTAAATTGATTTTTAATGGTTGTTTATTGAAAATAAAAACCAACTCACGAATCTGGTTTCATATTCAGTAATGAACAACTAGATAGCGAAGAGATGGATACTCTAACGGTTCTAGTTGTGATACGTAGCCTATCAGTGTAGCTTCTTACATTAATGTTCTCTATATATATATACAATTATAATTTTAATATTTATTAACCCCTTTACTAAAACTATTGAGCTAGGTAGTAAGATATCACTAATTCCTTGTTTGTTAACAGACTTACTTGTGCGGGAGAGTTTAATAAACTGATAACGGCTCCGTCGGCGTGGATACGTCCTAACTGGCCGCGTCTGTATGCTGAGAGGTTTAGACTTCACCTCTACAACCTCTTTTTAAACATTTATCTTCCCGTCTATTGTGCCTCCGGATTGGTCTCTGCATAGTAACGTAATTGACGTGTCTATGTGCATAGCATAGAAGGGTCATGTGGCGAGGACTAATCACATGATTTACTCGTTATTTTCATGGTCAGTAAGAGCGCTCTAGTCATGTGATCGGCTCTTCTGTCCTTTTGAAGAAGGGGATTGTATGCTAGAGCGCTAACTATTAAAACACTGGTTTCTCCACTTCCTGTTATCATAACGCTTGCAAATCTGTCTGATATACCTCTTAATATTATTTACTATCTTTGGTAACATTTCTGATGTGTTTATTTATTTAATTAGAAATTAAAAATAGAACTACACTCACGACTGGGTAAATTTTAACTATCTAATGAATTCATACGACAGCTATATCTGAGGGGCACATAAGATTCCTTATGTTGGATGTGACAGATGTCTACTCTAAATTGCATTTTCCCATGATAACTCATTATTTTATCCACAGTTCGAAGTGTTAAGGCAAAAGATCCAATATACTTCCTTTTTTTTTACAAATTCCTGTGCCTCCATTCTCTTCAGAATTTTTTATCTTATCTAACACTCGCCATTGCATGTCTTCTGGTTTGTGTTTTAAGTTCAGATAATGTTTAATTAGTGGTGCAGTTATTCTGGCAGTGCGGATGGCAGAACGATGTTCTGTCATTCTTGTATTTACTGCTCGTGAGGTCTCCCCTACGTAACCTAATCCGCAGGGATATATAATGAGATAGATTACATTTTGGGTTTTGCAGTTCCACATCAGATGTGCACGAATAGTGTAGCCATTAAAAACTAGGGTTTCCCCTTTCATCACTGTGTAGCATGATTTGCATGATTGACATTTGAAAATTCCTTTGATCGGGGTACTTCCATCTATGGTTTTTTTAATGAAGTTTTTGGCAGCATTAAAACGCGAATGTGCAATCATGTCTCTAATGTTTTTGTTGCGCCTATATGCAAATAGAGGTTTGTCCAGTTTTGTTTTTTGTTCTGGGTCACTATTTAGAATATGCCAATTGGAATTGATTATTTGTTCTACTTTGGCATTTAGTATGGAATGTTTTGTGACACATACAAGTTGGTCTGATTTTTTTTGTGTAGTCCCAGTCAGGAGGTGGTCTCTGTCACAAAATCTGGCTCTTTTGTAGGATTCTCTCACCAGCCGGTGAAGATATCCTCTTGCTATAAACTTCTTTTTCGTGGCACTTGCTTGTATGTCAAAATATGCCAGTTTAGTGCAATTACGTCGTAGTCCTAAAAATTGTGAAAAAGGAATACTTTGTTTTTGGATGCGGGGTGGTAACTGTTAAAAATGAAGAAGTGTGTTTCTAGCCGTTGGCTTAACAAATAAATCTACTTCCAACGTACCCATATTATGTCTAACTATGATATCTAAAAACTCAACATCCTGTGTACTAATGTGTGCTGTGAATGTAAGGTTATTATCTGCTAGGTTCGGCCATGATAGAAATTCCTGGAGACTCTGTTCTTCATCGGTCCAAATGAAAAAATATCGTCTATGTATCTTGACCAATGGGAAATTGACTCAAAGAATGGGGCGATTTAATTAAATATGAACTTTGTTTTGAAAAGGGCCATATAGATGTTAGCTACCGAAGGTGCTGCTGCGGCCCCCATGCTTACGCCCTTAGTTTGTTTAAAAAGGTTATTTCCAAATTCAAAATTGTTTTCATTTAAAACAATGTGAAGACATTCTATTATGAAAGATTGTGGACATGGAATCTCAAATTTGTTCATGACCCATTCAACAGCCTCTAAGGCTTCTTTTTGTGGGATATTACTATAAAGTGACTCTATATCTAGAGTCACTAAAATATTCCTTTCTGGATTAAATTGAAGGTTTTCAAACTTGTTGATTATATCCCTCGTGTCTTGCACGTATGACTGAATTTTCGAGATGACAGGTCTAATTTTATTGTCTATATATTTGGACAGCGGTTCTGTAACTGATCCAATGGTGGATACAATAGGGCGATATGGTGGATCTTTTTCATTTTTCTGTATCTTACGGATACCATTGATACAGGGCATCTTACCTTGCAAGCTGTTCAAATATTCATACTCCTTATTACTTATATCTCCTGCATGTAACGCTAGGTCTGTAAGTGATTTAATTTTTGTGCTATCCGATGGGTGGGGTTTGATGTAATTTTAGAGTAGAAGGTTTGGTCCCTAAGCATGGTTCATATGTAGTTGTATTGATTACTATGATACCTCCGCCTTTATCACAGTTTTTTACCGTTACAGCTTGGTTCTGACCTAAAGATTTTAAAGTTAGAGATTCTTCTTTATTTAGATTATAAATTGGTTTAGGGATGTAGCAGCAGGCTTGGTCAAGACGTTTTAACACATACTTCAGGCCCAATTTGGTCTAATATGGGTGTGAAGTTAGAAGGGACACATAGTTCATTCCTATTTGGTAATTCTATTTAAGTACCTTCCTCATAAAAGAATATTTTTAAATCTGATTTTGCAAAAAAATGAGATATTATCTCGATATAGCTCAAATTTATTCATCTGTGTATGGGGTACATATGGCAAACCTTTAGAAAGAAGGGTCAAGCTGTTAATTAGATACATAGTATAGCATGATATGTGTTATGAATTGATTTTAAAACTGCAATAAACTATATTTTTAACTAGAACAAATTACCATTGTCATATTTTTTGTTACACTGAGTTCACAAATAATATGTACTTAAAAGGCGTATATATCTAGAGATTTACAACATTAATAACCTTATAATTGCCTAGGGATTTACATTACACTGCATTAGTGCCCTGCCCTAGGAATTGCTGTATCAATTCGACAGGGGCTTATTGTTATTTTCAGTAGATTTACCCACTCTCTTACGATATATCTTCATCTGATTAACCTTTCTTATCCACACTGAGGGGTGAGGTGAGTTATTATTTCATCAATCAACATCAATTAACAGTGCAGTCCATTGAGGTACACAATGAGGACCAGGAATCAGTAGCTAAGGTTAAGAAGGTTTATTTCAAATTCAAAATCAAGTTAAGATACACAACTCTTTAAACCATTCTATAAAGGTAATAACAACTGGCAGGTCCAACCTAAGAAATGAATTGAGGTTGACCAATATTAGACAAACAAGAAATTCAGTCACAACAATACAAAAGATCAGGAGAAGTATCTGATGCTCAGAGAAGAGTTGCACGTTTTGTTTTCTTTACATGGATAAACCTAAAGTAGAGTTCTAGCTAAACAAATGGTTCTAAAAATCAAAAGAATCTCACAAATCAGGCATTTCCATAAAGGAAATAATAACAAGGCAAGAAAAAGATAGTAGGAAAAGTCTCAGCATTTCAGAAGCTCGGTCAAGAGTCTTATTGGGTCATGCAAGTGAATGTTAGCCACAGCCATACTCAGCAAAGAATCAAGGAAACATAGAGACTCAAAGTCCAGGTAAACTGCTCTAAGTGTTCAAGGGAAAGTCTCTGAAGGGATCTAAAGGGATGTCAAAAAGGATTTAATCCCCATCGTGTGAACACTAAGAGGTCCATTAGGATGTAGGGCGGAAAAACACCCCGACCGCCATGGAAGCGGAAAACAACCGCCCGCCGGCCCCATGGGAAAACCGGCGGCCAAATTAGCATTAACTGGCAAAAAAATCAGACAGCGGCAGTACGAGGCCCAGAATAACCACTCGTGAAGGGTGGAGATGGCCAAAATCTGTCCGCGGCGGTCGGAATCGCGGCGGCAAAATAACAACCCGCCGCAAGTATAGCGGAGACACCGCCCCGGAAATTAGTATATCCCCGACGGTCCCACGGTACGTACCGCCGTCTCCGACCGCCGCAGTCGCACAATGGGATGAATGGGAGAGCCAGCGGAAGAGCTGAAGCACAGCCACTGCGGCGGACGAACCGTCAAAAATATGGCAGACGATGCCAAAACCCCACAAGAAGGCCAAAAAGTGCACAAAGAAAACTAGACATGCCTCCCAAATACACAAAACACACCCCAATGACACAACCACATTGCAAAACAAAAAATACAAATCCCAGGACAACACACCTGTCAGCAACACCCCAATTGGACACACCCACATAGCTGAGTGTAAATCCAGCCCCTTCACTGACCACAATCCCTTGCAAAACTCCAGGCGAGAAGGGACACATATCCCAGCTGACTGGAGAGGCAAAGGAGACCATGAAGCGGTGGCATGATCTGAAGAGGGTGGTCAAGGAGAGGAGGAGCAAGACCTGCGAGCTGGCTCAGAGGACTGGCGGTGGCCCTCCCATTCCACAAAAAAACATTCACACAATGGGAGGAGAAGGTGCTTGCCATACTGCATCCAGAGAGTCTCACAGGAGTAGCTGGGGGAGTGGAGGCTGGTAAGAACAAACAAATGACTACCACCACTCTGCAATGTACTGCCTTGCACAACCACAAAGCTACACCACCTAGGACACATACCATCCATCTGCACCACACACCCACAAAAACATGGCTCACAGATCCAACATTCAACCACTCCCAATCACCCCAAATATAGCTAACAACATAACCATGGGGGCATGTGTACAGGCACTACAACAACCACCAGGACCCCTGGCCCACAGCTGAGCAGGATGGATCCCTCCCCACCCAGGAGCAGTTGGAAGCCATTGCAGTACACGAAACAAACTTACAGGTAGGTAGCCATCTTCACAACGAGGGTGTCTGGGGTGGGGGGCCTGCACCACTACTCCCACCATGCCCCCTGTCCCATACCTGAGCAGGATGGATCCCTCCCCCACCCCACCCAGGTGCACTTGGAAGTTATTGCAGTACACGAAACCAACTTACAGGTAGGTAGCCATCTTCACAACGAGGGTGTCTGGGGTGGGGGGCCTGCACCACTACTCCCACCATGCCCCCTGTCCCACACCTGAGCAGGATGGATCCCTCCCCCAGCCCACCCAGGAGCAGTTGGAAGCCATTGTAGTACACCAAACAAACTTACAGGTAGGTAGCCTTAAATGCACCCCCCCTTTTTCCCCAAATTAAATGGTGCGATATGACAACACCAACCCTCACATTGCACAAAGAGGCATACCTACCCCATTGCCAAGCACAGTGTGCACACAGGTAAGCCAAGGAAACTGTCACAACCACCAAAGTGTGACAGACCAATGCACAAGTAGAAGAAAGCCTGGGCACATTCATGCACAGCAACTAGTTACATGTGCATCACCATGGGTCAATGCAACAAGGACGATTCTCAAAATATGAAAGCATGTGTGGTGGCACAAATCAAGATCTGCACATGACAGGACAAAGGGATGTAGGAGATGACAATGGCCAGTCCATGGCCAGATGTGACGTCTGCTAGGTCAGACAACCAAACCATGAGTCCACAATTAAACACATGTTGTGCCAGGCCCTAGATGGCAACAAGTCCCAGTAAACCTCAATTGGACACGGTTCGCATGGTATGCCTTGACACCTCGCACCATGGACAAGTATTGCTTGTACCACTGTATCATGTCAGGGAGCACAGTACTGCACACAGTCAACAATGTGATGATATGTCAATTGTGCAGTGTACAAAAAGTGAATGACACACAGCTAACCCAAAGCTTGCCGGGTGCACTGCAATGACCATTTCCGATCTGACCCACAGTTGACCAAGAACTCACTGCCGAGGACAACACCAGCAACCTGTAGAGCCAGTCTCCACCCCCGGTACAAGGACTCTCGGATGTTGACTCCCAGGATTCCGTGGACGATGAGCTCAAGGCCGGCCCATCTGGTGTGCCAGGGAGCAACAGGTCCCCAGCGTCCCCCCCACCACATCTGCGGCAACAACAACTCCACAGCAGACCCCTGCTGTCATTGCCTGTGTGGCCATGGCAACCACCACCAGTGCTGCCTGCAACACCCTCTCAGTCCCAGAGGATACCCCTCACACACCACCCATGGAGGAGGGCAGGGAGAGGATGCGGGTGCCCACAGTGGTGAGGCAACAGGTCCGTGGCAGTAGGGCAGGTGGGAGGGGCAGGGTCACCCAGGGACACCAGGAGGCTGGGACCCACTCCCTGGAACACATCACCAGAGTCCTAGGCGCATACAAACAGGCCCAGGGACCAATGGGCCGGTCGGACGATCTGTTGCACGAGCTCATCGTGCTGAAGGGGTCCATCCACAGACGCATGGGTCAAATCATGGACCTCTTGGGACAGCAAGTGGCGGTACTGTGGGACAGGCATGCGCCCCAGACAACACCTCCGCCTCCCTCTGGTGGGCTGCACCACGACAGTTCACCATCCTCCCCTGTACCCACAGAGAGGGGTGAGTCCTCAGACCCCACTGGCCCTGCAGCAGGTCCCCCCCTGCCAAACGACGAAGGGGCCGTCCCAAGAAGACCATGGGAGTATCTAGAGGCCAAGCACCTGCCAAACGCCAGTCACGGAGCCAGCCATGATGGCAACCCTCTCCACCACTGCATTGACTCTTTGGACTGTCCTTCCCCACATTGCCTTGTGAATGGCATCTGCCTGTTGGACTGGGTCACCACAGCAATGTGGTGACTACTCGGACATCTCATCTACCACGAATGTCAACTCACTTCCCCCCAATGGAAATGTACACCCCCTTGCATCTCACCATAGTAAATAAAATATCCTCACACACATGTTGTTGTGTCTGCTCCGTCTTTATTGCAGGGTGTACAGTCTTCAACATGATCACAATGTACCAGGACCATGGGCTGTATGTAGGCAAGGAGAAGTCGACTGTCACTGGTCTGGGTGTGGCATCACAGACATCACACAAGCCCTAACACCAGGATAACCCAACATGCACATGTCTCAATGGCCCCCAAGTGTCAACATACACGTCCCGTTGATGATCCCAAATGACTTGTCCTAGAAACATTTACAACCACCACTGAGTCTACAACTGGCTGATGCTACAATTCTCACATGCCCCTTCACAACACCAGCAATATCATCAGACAATGGGTATGTTGCACATTGACACCCACCGCCAAGTGAAGTAGCGGGTGATGAGCTGTTCACACAGGTCAACACCTTCCTCCTCTCCAATGTCCTCATCACTGGACACGGCTTGGTTTGGAGGCTGGGGCCTTGGGTCCTCACCATCATCCAGGAGCAGGGGAATCTCCCTTCGAATGGCTAGGTTGTGGAGCATGCAGCATGCAACAACAATCTGACACACCTTCCCTGGCGAATATGCCAGTGCACCTCTGGTCTTGTCCAGGCACGGAAACGTGACTTGAACAGGCCAAAAGTACGCTCCACCACACAACGTGTCCTCCCATGGGCCTCATCGTAGTGGACTTCGGCCGGGGACCTGGGATCACGGAGTGGGCTCAGCAACCAGGGACGGTTGAGATATACAGAGTCACCTAGATATGACAAACACAAATAGACATTGCGGGGTCTCAGGGGAGCAGGTCAAATGCACAGCATGCCACACGACTAGGCATACTAACCCACAATCCATGCACGCTCTGGAAGAAGATTAGCCATCAGCTGGGGCACTATGCTGTTCCTCAGGATGTAGGAGTCGTGGAACGAGCCGGGGAATTTGGCACACACCTGCGAGATGGTCATATCTGCCAGCCCCACCACCTGTACATTGATGGAGTGGTAATGCTTGCGATAGCGGTAAATGTGCTCACTTGCCTGTGGTGGTACAAGAGCAACATGGGATGCAATCAATGGCCCCAACAACATTGGGGATGTGTCCAAGGGGATAGAAGTCTCCCTTCACAGCTGGCAATTCAGCACCCCTGGGGAAATGGACGTATCTGTCCTTGTATAGCGGACAGTACATTATGCAGCACCATGCTGAACATCGGTTGTGACATCCACCAGCGCTGGCCACAGTCTCCTGGAACGATCCTGTGGCAAAAAAATGCAGGGCTGCCATCACCTTATAAGTAGGGGTGAAAGCTGTTGGATATGTCCTGCGAGGCTGCAGGTGGGGCTCCAACAGATCACAAAGGGTTTTCAGGGTGGCTCTGTCCAGGCGGCATTTGCGTATGATCGCAACATCCTCCATGTCCTCCAGCACCGTCAAGTGACAAATCAAATTTGGCCTCCTCCTATTGGAGATGATAGTGGACACATGTCAATTCAATACACCAAGAGATGTGCACAGCATATCACGTTCTGGATGACACAACAACAACAATGACTGACATCTATAGTGACTAACAGACCAGCTTACATGGAGGGACACCTTCAGCTACACAAACCGCACACGTGTCAACTTACACAAGACAAGTATCTCAAACACCACCTTTGGCTATGTGAATGCACATAGGGATATGGCCACAGTACATATGTGCACGCCTGGGAGTCTAGCATCCAGCATATGTGTAACTAATCAAAACCACTGTCTCCTACCTAGCTGCTGTACTAGTCACACCTTGATGCGTCATTACAACCTGGCACACATCCACCACACAATGGCCACAGTCGGTGCTGGAATGATGAATGTGTTCATGAGCAGACATGTGAGGCAATGCTAAATAGATCAACATTCATCGAGACAAGCATTGCTGTGATTGTCGCTGGACCTCAACACATTGACATGTGTACACATTGTACAGTCCAGGACTACACTGTCCTGCCTACACCAACATCAAATCCTCAAGTGACATGTGAGTGGGTACAGACAAATGTACGTTACACACACAAACATGGCATGTGTAGCCATCATTGGAGTCAATCGAACATTGGCATCGTGTGCACAATGATGTGCCATTGAACATGTTGGCACTATGCACTGTTGATGTTTGATAGATGGCCATCGCCATTTCATGGCACCCATATCGCAGTAGCTACCGCCTGTCACTGGCGGTGTGTCACCAGCACCCCCATTCATACCAGTGCAGTAGTCATAGGCATGGAGACATGTGGAAATGGTGGTTGGCATGCTCCGCCGCAAGAATGGCGGTGCCTCGTGTCAATGCATGGCACCCATATTGCGGAAGCTACCGCCTGGCACCGGCGGTGTGTCACCAGCACCCCCATTCACACCAGTGCAGTAGTCATAAGCATGGAGACATGTGGAAATGGTGGTTGGCATGCTCCGCCGCAAGAATGGCGGTGCCTCGTGGCAATGCATGGCACCCATATCACGGTAGCTACCGACTGGCACCGGCGGTGTGTCACCAGCACCCCCATTCACACCAGTGCAGTACTCATAGGCATGGAGACATGTGGAAATGGCAGTTGGCATGCTCCGTCACCAGAATGGCGGTGCCTCGTGTCAATGCATGGCACCCATATCGCGGTAGCTACCACCTGGCACCAGCGGTGTGTCACCAGCACCCCCATTCACACCAGTGCAGTAGTCATAGGCATCGAGACATGTGGAAATGGCGGTTGGCATGCTCCGCCACCAGAATGGCGGTGCCTCGTGTCAATGCATGGCACCCATATCGCGGTAGCTACCGCCTGGCACCAGCGGTGTGTCACCAGCACCCCCATTCACACCAGAGCAGTAGTCATAGGCATGGAGACATGTGGAAATGGCGGTTGGCATGCTCCACCACTAAAATTGCGGTAGCGCACACGGGGCCCCTGCGGTGTTACACCGCCATGGAGCTCGCCCTAGAGCCAATGCGAAGCTCGATAGCGGTGGCATGATGCAATTTTGAAGATCGCGGTAGGTGTGCTCCGTCACTGCGGAGGCAGTCATTGGCTGCATTTGAAAGGGGCTGACATGGACCACCAATTGCTGTACCTTGGCACCTTTGAAACGACCCCAGGGGGCTATATATGTGGGAGTGAGCCTCACATTGCCGCTGCTCACAGAGCCTGCTGCCTGAGACCCCTCACCTGCTGCTGCCTCCAGGGACTGCTGCCTGAGACCCCTCACCTGCTGCTGCCTCCAGGAACTGCTGCCTGGGGACCCTCGCCACCTAAATCCCCTGCTGTTGTCTCATGTCCACAGTGATGGTGCTCTAGCGTGGAGTGCAAACTCCCTCCCTTCCTCACAGACCAAAGATCTCACATACACACACTATCCATACATTCGCTGGTGGGGCCCAAAACACCAATATTCACTCACCATTAATCCGTGTTTCTTGGGAGGCGATTATCTTCCAAACGCTGGCATGAGAAGGAAATACCACTTTACCCTAATGAGTGACAAATCTACACAACCTTCTGATACTCATTAGGCCCTGAACTTCACCTTTAGTATTCTTCTCATAAATCGGGATGGATCAGTTAGTTGCTGATTTAGTTCAATTTCTAATTCTCTAATTAACCTTTTCGTTAACACATTTCAATGAATAAACAACCCAACTCATTTCTGTAAATATTCAATTTCAATCTTTATATTAATATTGCAAATTAAATCATTCATTTGATCAAGTTGCCATTCATATTTACTTATTCTGGCTAAATGTCGTCCTCTATGTCAAATCTGGCAGTCTCGCAAATCTATGCCCATCAAATTTAGTAAGTTCAGTTCATCAGGAGTTTGGGCATTAATTCAGTCCGTCAAAGATTCAGGCAAACAGCTGTCCTGCAGTGTCACCGTCCTCTCCGTCAGCATAACGTCAGGAAATCGAGAAAGGCCAGAAACGAACCCGCACCAACCTCTCTATTCTACCATAATTTATAGTAAAAATCATTGACAATTTGTATTGAAAACGGGTCTTCAAATGTTCTGATTGGTCAATTGAAATCGTCTGACAGGCTTCCCACCAAAATAAAGTCTCTGAGGTCATTATACTTGATTGTTCCGGTTCTTAGTAGCACATTATTGTTCATTCAGAAAAGCTGGCTTGTGTCCCAGGGTAACCTTGAAGGGTACAGTCTGGTTAGGGTCATGACGAGGCCACTGTAGCTGTCGTCAGCGCAGGCGCACTTCACCCAAGCCTTGTTCGGCGTCGGCAGTCAGGTTAGGCACCAAAGGCAGCCATTATACGACAGGCCCAAATGGTCAACTTAAGCAAAAGAAACACAAAACGTAATTAATACATAGAAATGACTAAATGAATGTTATTCCCTCAATAATACCCATATGTGTGTGTATTTATCTAGCAATAAGCAACACTTAAGCAGGTTTATACTTACAAAGTAAAGCACAAATCTCAAATACATCACAAAAGCGACATTTATCATGCAATATTCTAATTGTCTATCATTAGTATGCGTACATATTTTTAGTTTACAAATTAATAAAGTCATGCAAAGCAATCCCACGTGTTTTTCAGTCATTAATAAGGTTGATTAGTTAATTCCACTTCAATCCATTAATTCGATTACAATTAATTAATTAATCTAATTAGTAAACATGCAAAGTGGGGTGGGTATACAAAATTTTTGTATTACCCGCTCCAGTATTCCCCCCTTTGGTGATTTTATCACCAAACCACCCAAAAATGTTGTTCTGTCTTACGGAATCTTTCAAATGTTTTCTTGCTCGTGATCATAATTCAGTTTCACCTACGTCTTCTCTTTTTGCTGATTCGTACATACTCTCCTTCCACTCCTCCAATTCTATCTCCTCAATTTCCCTTTCTTGTTTCTTATCTTTTCCTTTTGATTTTTCACTTTTTACTCTTTTCTTGTTTTTACTATTTTTACAACAAATACAACATAATCTTATCTCTAAAATTATGCAAATTACACATGTTAATGGGAACAATATTTTGCCTACAAATGTACTACCAAGCTTTACTATGAGATTTTTAATAGCAGCTATTTTCTTTCCAATCTTTTCCCAAACACCTTCAACCTCCAGTGGTACTATTTCATCATGCAATTCAGTAATATTCTTAATATAAATTTTCAGATCTTTGCTTTCATCAGGAATGTAAGTACAACAATGTTGAACCTTCAGCATTCCACAGACTCCACCCTCTTTTGCCAATAATACATCAAGGGCAAGTCGATTTTGCATTACCATAGCACGCATGGCAACCATTTCAGTGTTTACCAATAAAAATCCACCAGCGGTGCTTGTTGACAAGCGATCCACTACTGTTGATAATTTTCTAATTTTTTTGGCATTCAGAGTTATTCCCACTGCTGGTATCAATGCTTCAAAAATGTCACCTACAATTTCTGCCCAAGATTCTCTCTTACTCCTCGCTAAATGATTACTTAAACTATGTACACCATTTTCTCCTCTATCCATATGAATTTTTTTCGGAAAGACCAGGCCTACATAAAATGTGCCATACCAATGGTCTGGCAAACGATAATATGCCCTGTTCCCACAAATAAAATATAATCCAGGAAAGACTGGATCTTTACCACCTTTAAATCCCCATCCACCCATGATTCGATATGTATCATAGCACTCACTATTACCTAGAAAATAATTATCATACACAGTTTGATTCCTTCGAATGCAAAATATCCCTTTCTGAGGCCAATCTAAAGCTATAGTTTTACTAGCTTCTCCTTTCAAATGTTTTTCTTTCTCTATATCCCAGACTGTTTTCTCCACTTTCCGTTCTGCTGCCTTTCTTTGCATTTTCAATCTCCTTTCTTCAACCATGTCTAAGAATGTATTTTCCTCCTTCTTCAAACTGCATGTCAAATTGTTTCTAAAAATATACTCTAATGTTAGTTCTTTAGTTTCTAAGAAAAATTCACCTAATACCCTAGCAGGTTTTACTTTGTTTAATTTATTATAAGAAGGCACTTGCGCAAAAATGATATCTACATCTGAAAAATAATATTCTAATTTCCCTCTCTGATAAAATAAACTAGCTATCACACTACATGTTATTCCATACTTTGCTGGAATATGATGATAAGTCACTCCTTCAGAAACAGATGCAGGTAACTGCATACATACGTAGCAGTCCCGTACGTCCATTGTCTTTACATATTCATACAATAATTTTGAAAACACGTTATTAGAAAAATCTGTTATTGACCTATCTTTATGCAAATAATTATTATCTATTCTAGTTAGAACTACCTTTTGGAATCTTCCCTATATTGGTTTTATTCTCACTATGTCCTTCAAATGTATCTATAGTAACCTTACAAGAAATGACAAGAGCAAGGATGCTCCATAAAAGCATTAATAATCCTGTACAACAACAACACATTTTACACCATCTTTTCATGAATGTACATCTACCTTTGCTACTTTCTATGTTAGCCATGTTTTTTTAAATGGACCGTGTCTTTTGACTTAGCCTCTTTCACTTCACAACTAGTTTTTTAACCTAAGGCTCTAACACCTATTTGGTTCTACCAGCCTCTATCTTCTGATTTAATTTCTTGTTTTCTTCATCAACGGTTTTCCCGGTTTATTCAGTTTGGCATCTCATCATTCTTCACTTTCCTCTCGTCATCCAAACATAGAATTTCCTTAACTTCCGTGTCTTCTTCTCCAATGTCGGACAAGAGAACTCTCAGGATTTCCGATTCTACTTCTTCTTCAACCACTTTCAGTACAGCCTCCTCTGGATTTCCTTGACTATCTGCCTCTTCTCCCTTTTCAGGCAGAGCCACGTACGTCCATTCCGGTGACTTATACTTCTGGTTAGGTTTCCTTGTTCTTTTACTCTCTTTATCCTCAGTTATTTCGTCTTCTTTTGATTTTTCTTGACTTGTCACTTCATTCACCTGTTCAGCTCTTGGTGAATTCACTTGTGTCAGTCGATATCTCAGTTTCCTTATTTTATTGGGCCAAACGTCATCTCTTGCAACTCTTTTTACTTTACTTCCTTTGTCATTCTTTTCATTCCTCCAAGCTCTCTTTCTTAGAACTCGACCTTCAGGTATTTCATTTTCACTCTCTTCAGACTCTGTCTCAACTTGCTTTGTCTTTTCAACGACTTCTTCTTCCACCGCTTGTTTTGTTTTCCCTACTTCTGTCCCTCCTCGGATCTCCGACACGCAATCTTCCTGCTGGCTACTTGTCCCTTCACCTAACTGGATGTTGCAGTTCCCTACACCTCCTCGGGGGTCTTCTGCAGAAATCTGTCCCTCTCTCTCTGTACCTGTCCCTTGTTCACTTTAATTTGTTATTTCAGGTGGAATTTCTCTCAGTCTCTCGTCTGGTACTTCCTTTTCACGAATTTCTCTTATTGTATCTTCAGTACTCTTTCCTTTTTTCTTTCTGTGTTCTTTTGTAGAACCCTGCGCTTCTTGCTCGTTTCCAGAATCGCTGGATTCAGAAATCTGCAATCTTCATCTCAGAGAGCTACTTCTGGGGACCAAAGCTGGACTTGGTTCTGTTTCCCCCCTTTCAGAGTTTTCTCGTGTCTTTGACCCTTCGTCATCTGACTCAGTACTTGATTCTGATTCATCAAAGTATTCTTTTCCCGTGCTGTCCACCGGATTCGGAATTCTCAATGTCTGACTTGCATGGATCCAGTTTTTCAGTCCAGCACACTTCACAGCTGTTGTCGTGGTCAGAATGACTTGTCGTGGTTTTCCCCACCTTGGAACCAAACAATTTCTTCTTCTGTGGACCTGTATCCTTACCCAGTCACCTGGGCTCAGATCATGGGCTGGCTTCTTTTCAAGTGTGGTGGCGTCTGCTCCAACCTGATGAAACACATAATGAACTGCGTCAGCCAGGCCTTTACAGTATTCCAACACCATGTCATCAGTTATAGTCATCAGCTTGTTGACTGGTATAAACACATGCCTCATCGCACGTCCCATGATTATTTCATGAGGACTCAATCCTGTAGTTCTGTCTGGAATTGACCTAATTGTCATGAGTACTAGAGGCAATACATCAGGCCATTTCATAACTGTGGCCAAACACATTTTCCCTATTCTATTTTTGATAATACCATTCATCTGTTCAACCACACCAGAAGCCTCTGGTCGGTAGGCACAATGTAGTTTTTGTTGTACATTCAATGCTTCACAAATTAATCCTACAATCTCATTATGGAAATGTCCTCCTCGGTCTGACTCAATTGTCACTGGGAACCCGAACCTTGGGATGAACTCTCTCAGCAGTAGCTTGGCTACTGTCAACCCATCATTTCTTCTTGTTGGGAATGCTTCCACCCACCTAGAGAATAGGCAGACCACAACCAAAACATACCTCAGTCTGTTACAGGGAGGCATCTCAATGAAATCTACTTGCATTCTGGTGAAAGGCCCTCCTTCTCGACCTATCGTTCCCAGACTTACTACTGTCTTCCTTCCCGGATTGTATTGTTGACATATTAGGCACCTTTGACAAAGACTTTCTGCTACAAGTCTGAATTTTGCATTGTACCAGGTCTGCTTAAATGACCTGATCATGGCATCTCTCCCTATATGTCCCTGGCCATGATACATCCGTGCCATGGTAGACATCATGCTATCAGGCATAACTGGTCTTCCATCTCGATAGACCCACACATGATCCTTTTCCCTTGGGGTGCATCCTGCTTTTACCCACTGTCTCATTTCCTCATCTTCTGCCTCTTCTTGCAACTGCCTTACCTCTTCCCAAGTCCCTACAATGTTAGTAAACATCAATGAGCAAGAAGACATTTCTCTTTCCTTAGCCCAATTGACCGAATTCTGATTTCATGCACAAAACTGTGCAATGTCATTGGCGTACCTGTTCCCTGTGGCGATATAATCACCACCTTGACTATGAGCAGCACATTTTACAACAGCCAATTGTCTAGGCAGCTGTATCGCCTCAAGCAACTTTCCAACCACTTCTGCATTCTTAATAGGAGTTCCACTCGAGGTCAGGAAACCTCTTTGTAGCCATAGTTGGCCGAAGTCAGGGACCACTCCAAAGCCATACTGGCTGTCAGTTATCACAGTCACTCTCACACTCTTCCCAATCTTGCATGCTCTGGTCAAAGCCACAAGTTCTGCTACTTGGGCTGATTTCACTCCTTTCAGATATGATGCTTCTATTACTGCTGCAACTGTGCATACTGCATACGCTGCACTCAGCATTCCTTCATCTGTTCTCAAACATGACACATCAACAAACATCACAAAATCACTTTCTGGTAAAGGTACATCTTTTATATCGGGTCAGGGTTTTGTACAACAATCAAGTACATCCAAACAATCATGATCTACTTCATCTCTTACTTCCACAATCTCAGCATCAGGCAACAAAGTTGCAGGATCCACATTCAAACATCTTGCAAGACTCACATTAGTTGCACCCAATATGACCTTCTCATATATAGTCAGCCGACTGTGTGTCATATACTGAGTATGACTCCTTGTCAACAGAATCGCTACATCATGAGGTACAAACACTTTCAATGGATATCCCTTCACAATTCCTTCACTCTGCTCCAAACTTCGACATGTTGCAGCCACCGCTTTCAAACATCCAGGTAAAGCTACAGCTACTGGATCAAGCATTGATGAAAAATATGCAATTGGTGTTCTCAGTTTTCCATGCTTCTGGATCAACACAGAAAGTGCACATCCATTTCTTTCACTGCAATACAATTCGAATTCTTTCTCATAGTCAGGCATACCCAATGCAGGTGCTTCACACAAACCATCTCTCAATTTTCTGAATGCTGCCAATTCCTCCTTGTTTAATTCAATGGGATCTCTCACATCACTTCTCGTTAATCGCACCAAAGGTTTTGCGATCAAAGAAAAGTTGCTTATCCACTGACAACAGTGTCCAACCATTCCCAAAAACATCCTCACTTCTCTTTGAGTTGTGGGAGCTCTCATTCCTTTTATTATTCTGATTCTGTCTATGGTTATTTTCCTTAGTCCTTTCTCAATGTTATGTCCCAAATACTGTACTTCCTTCTTACAAAACTGTAGTTTCAATGGGACACTTTAAGTCCTCCATCTGCCAAATGATTCAGCAAGGCTATCGTGTCTACCTCACAAGCTTCACGTGTTTTTGACGCCACCAAAAGGTCGTCAATGTATTGGACTAATACAGAGCTTTCAGGCATTTCTAGACTCTCCAAAGACTTCTTTAATAGCTGATTGAATATTGAGGGGCTTTCTGTATACCCCTGTGGGATTCGGCACCATGCCAAAATACGCTCACCAAAACGAAATGCAAAAATTTGCTGACTGTCGTGGTGCAATGGGATGGAAAAGAAGGCATGACACAGATCTATCACTGTATACCATTCTGCATCATGGGGAATCTGATATAAAATCACTGATGGATTTGGTACAATGGGACAACATGATACCACAATTTTATTCACCTTTCTCAGATCTTGCACTATCCTGAATTTCCCATTAGGCTTTTTCATTCCCATTATCAGTGAATTACATGGACTACTCATTATTTCTCTTAAAATTCCTTGCCTCATCATTTTCTCTATTATAGGAGTTACACCTTCAATTATTTCAGGTGTCAATTTGTATTGGGGAACATTTGAATATGTTACTCCTTCCTTTACGGTTATTTTAATTGGATCTACATTTCTCATTAACCCTACATCTTCTCCAGTGAAATCCCAAACTTCTGCTTTTACAGATTGTCTCAATTCTTTAGGTAATTCATCAGGGTTGAATATAGCTTATGTTTCAGTAACTTCATTTTCTCTGTTAGCTATGGTCATCTTGTACAATACATCATCATCTGGTGTTTCAAAAGCTATTCCATCCGGAGTACAAAATATAGTGCAATTCATTTTGCACAACAGGTCCCTACCTAATAAATTCACAGGACTGGTGTCACACACCACAAAGCGGTGCATTTCTGAAAATTTCCCTATACTAACTTTCACTGGATCTGTAAGATATGTTTTAATCTGTCTGTTGGACACACCACCTACTTGGATCGTTTCATCCGAGAGAGGAAGACTCTTAACGTCAGCTGATCTAACAGTTGATCGAGTAGCACCAGTATCCACTAGGAAAGTAATATTTTCATCATTAACCTTCCCATCTAAAAATGGTCCTGTCTGGTCTACTTCTAGAGTTGCGCCAAGTACGCACTCTCCTTCCTCCCTTCGGCACCATCAATAGCTTTCTTCTGAGTCACTTTCATCGCGTTGCAGCCAATACTGCGAGACAGCGCTAGCGCGCGGCGGCTTATTTACCTGTTCTTCATTGTAGAATCCCGATTCACTACTATACTTCTGTGTGTTTCTGCTCTGTGGAAAAGGCGGTTTTGGCACCTGATTCTGTGAGGGAACAACTTGCTGCTGTTGCTGCAGTTGACCACTCACCTCATGCTGCACCTGTGGGTTCAATGATGGATTTTCATTGTTAGTACTCAGGGGAAACTTACACTCCGATTTCCAATGCCCTATCCTTCCGCAATTATGACACAGAAATTTCTTTTTAGCTTCTTCAATATTCCCTTTATACTTCCCAGGATTACATTTCGGCTTTGACCCTGCTTGTTCCACTAATTGTGCTTCTTGTCTTTCCGCTACCTTTACGTGTGCCCACATTGCCTTCTCTTTTAGCTTCTGCTGTTTTGCTTCAATTTCATCACTGAAGTATTTAGCATGTCTCAGTACTTCATCTATTTTCTTGTTTTGCCAATCTACCGTATGCTGTTTAATCATCTCACCAATTTCTGGACGTAAACCATATCCAAATCTGTACACAAAATGACTCAAATCCTTTTCACTCAGATTCTCATCTCCGCTAAACTGCTTAAAAGCTAGTATTAGCCTCTCATAGTATGCATATACTGGATCTTTACTTTCCTGGTGTGTTCGATCAATTTTTACCCAATCTGTCTCTTTAGGAGGCACTTTATTTTTCAAAAATACCATATCCTGCTCATATTTCTTCATTACCTCGGGGTCTGGAGCTCCTGTTTTAGGATCCCTAGGATATTCCTCGGTTGGCCAATTAATCATTAGTTTGCACTCTGTCCATAGATCTGCTGGTACAATTATGTCAAACAGACTATTCAAATCAAACCATAATACTTTAGACAATTTCACAAATCTGTCCACCTGCCTGTACCACTCAACAGGCTTTTCACGTAGTCGAGGGAAATCATTCGTAAAAGACAAAATATCCTGTCTTGTCCATGGGACATGTACATATCCTCCTCCTGGAATCTCTCTCATAGGGCATTCTGTCACTACCTTCTCCTTTTCTCTTACAGGAAAGGCTGAAAATGTCTTATCTGAGGCATCATCGCGTTTTCTATACCACCTGCTTCTCCATTTATCCACGTCTCCCCATTTTCTCAGCAAAATGATTATGTCCTTAATTTGACCTATTCGTCCTGTGGTGTTCATATTCTCAATGTCCTTTTCAGTGAAATCTACTCGATATGGTTTCTGT
Source organism: Triturus cristatus (assembly GCF_964204655.1). NCBI lineage: Eukaryota > Metazoa > Chordata > Amphibia > Caudata > Salamandridae > Triturus > Triturus cristatus. The sequence continues at coordinate 904,680,995 of NC_140593.1, forward strand.
AAGGCTTTTACTTTTTCAATATCAATGCCCATCTCATTTGCTACTTCTTCTAACCTTTCATGTAAGTTTTTTGCTCTCCAGGTCACACTTTTACACAAAAATAATAATTCTTCATCCTGATAGGTTTTCAATTTTTCTGTTGGGATAGTCCCTACTATTATTTCTTGCAATACCATTCGTAACTTGGCCACATCAATTGATTGGGATTCTTTGTCTTTCCTCTGCAAGCTTCTTAACCATTCACTTAACTCTTCTGTTGATGGTCCTACTGGTTTTTCTGTACTTCAGTGTCCAAAATCTTTTTGTGTTTCTGACACTGTCTCTATCATTGTCATACGTCTCTCTGCACAATTATGATCTACAAATGGATTATTTGTAAAATTCGGTTCCATTACACTCATAGTCTGCCTCCATGGATTCTCATTCTGACTCACTCTTGGTTGTTCTACTGGTTTATTACTTCTGTAAGGGACTGTCAATTAATGCTCACTGTCCTTCTGTTTGTCAAAAATAGGCATTACTGGACCTATCGTTACTGGAACAGTTACCGCTTCTAGATTCTTAGTCAATTCTCTTATTTTCTCAGTTAATTCCAGGGTTGTTTTTGCTAATTCTACAGAATTTTCTCCATCTGTTTTTTCTTCCGACCTCTTTTCTATTTCCCTAGTAGCACTGCTTTTACTCAAACTTAGGGATTCTGGTTTTATAATTTGCATCGTTTCTCTCATTGGGGCACTTGGAGGTATTATCAAGATCAAGATCAAGAACATCATCCTCGGACTCATTCACTCCATACCCTCTCGACTCCACATTATGCCTCTTTTCTACACACTTTCGTCCTTCATTCTCTCCAACATTTCTTACAGTGAACACACCCTCAGTCATACTCGCATCCCGCCATCTTTTCATTCGATCATTATGTGTTTCATGTCCGTATGGTCTTCCAAACAGGTACCTATATCCTCTACCATTTCTTTGTCTCTCTCGTTCATGCATTTCGTCTTCCCATTCCGTCAAAGCCTCAAACTGCGTCGGTCTAGGTCTTGGTTCTAAATTCATCATTTTCTCTCTCAAGTTTCTCAAAACAGCCCAATTAAATTAACCATGCTCTGGAAAAGCTAATACTCCGTCTTCCTTCGTATATCTCACCCAGTTATCTAACCAAATACAAGTATGATACCCATATTTCGCAATCATAAAAGATGCAGGGGTTTTCGGTGGAGGAAGTAACTGTCCTTCTTAAACCACTTCTTGATTTTTCCTAACCATGTTCTTTTCTCTTTTTCTGGTGGATCGTAATACATTTTACTGCCTTTCACGTATCGCTAGTCTCTCTTTACAACTGTACCGCTAGTCTATCCAATCACAGCGCGACTCACACTAACGCACCAATTCAGAGCGGCTACGTCACTGTCACAATCCTCAAATCCCAGCGCGACTTACACTAACGCACCAATAAGGAGTGTCCACGTCACCCTGTATTTCTCCACTCCTAGCGCGGCGTACATTAACGCACCAATCCGGAGCGTTTCAAGTTCTGACCGACTGTCCAATGCCAGCGCGGTCGTTCTGACATCAGCAGCCACTGCGGCCGCTCCTGCTCCTGCTTCTGTCTACCCCTCCTTTACAAATCCACTCAATAAGTTTTTGTTTCAATTTCTACACTTCTGTTAGTAACAACATAGAAACATCTCCATTGTCCGCTTCGCTAACCAAAGAACAGCAAAAGACCTTTCTCACGAGAATTCCGTCTTTCCCGAGAGCAGCGCTTACCTCTGCCCTACTACGGAATCATTACTTCTGTTGATAAAGTAGCACATCGCTCTACTTCACCCTTCTATCAAGCATTAGCTAATTGTTTCTCTAGTATTTAAGACACATAGTTGGAGACCCAATGCTCCTGACTAATAAACCTAGAGTTTCGCAATCAACCCGAATGCCTTTACATTCACGCTCGTTCACACAAGAAAATGTAGTACATCCACACAGAATCCTGTCTTTCCCGAGAACAGCGAACAGTCTGTTCTACTACAGAATTATGACATACGTTAACAAAGCAGCGCTTACCTCTCCTTTGTCCTTCTTACAAGCTCAGAGAGTACCTATTACCTTTCCAGTGCTAAGCGTTATCGAAATGCCAGTTGGATCCCTGGTACCTAAGACCAGAACTTCACAGGTAACCTTCGCTTTCATACACTCTTCCCTCACACTATAAATGTCTCTAATGGCAACACACGACGATGCTACCGAATCGAACCCAGACAATGCGTCGTGCAACTTCAATTGTCACACGTTTCCCCTGTGTACCTACAGGGCAACAACAATTCCGTCTTTCCCGAGAGCAGCGCTTACCTCTGCTCTACTACGGAACCGTTACAAACATCCGACTTCCTACATCCCAGAAGTCGTGCATACAACATATAACTCAACATAACTCAACATAGAGTGTTAGTACATAAATCAATACCAATCAATAACCAAAATCAATAAGCAATGTACAAGCAATAATCACTAAACCAAAACAATAACAACCTGTTAGGGTCTGCCTTCAGAATCAGGCTGAACCCCATGTGACTCTGTAGATCCTTGTTTCATAATATTGCATTCTGTATGACTCTGTAATATCCTTGTGTTTTACAGTTGTTTTGTTTCATATGGTAGTCTGTATTTTTAAACAACGTTCATCAGATCGTTTTTGGTCACTAATGAGCAATCAGGCGCTTCTTGGTGTAATTGTGTTCACATGTTTTCTTGAACATTGTTTTTGCCTCGTTTCAAGTGAGCATACGCCCTTGAGTCACGTTGCTCACAGCAGTTGACACGTTTCCAAGCACCTGCGGCTCGCTGCGCAGAAAACTATTAACGACACGTGTTATCCCCGGTGCGTGTTCTGGCAGCCCCACCCTCTCCCAAGCCTATTTAAACCCCATGCGAGCTCGAGGCTTTGCTTGCGCTCGTCATTTTCCCCGCTTACCTGGAGTTCTTCATCGTCTTCCGGATCCGTCCAGTGTGTCAAGTCGTCTTCCTGCTTCCGGACGCTTGGATCGGGCTTCCTGTCCCCTTCGGTCCTTCTTCCCCAGCAACAGCAAGCGGAGAACTTGTTTCTTCGTTCCCAGGGCAGCTCTTAAAGGAGCCAGGACCTGAAAAAGAATCAAAGCAGAGTGAGTTAGCGATCGCGCTCAGAACCATACAAGGATGCAAGTAAGTTCTGGGCTTTCTTTTTTCAAAACGGAAGGAAAAGACATTATGCAGAGACAAAGAGAATAACGCTAAGGAATAAAACTTATCTGTTAGTAACTCTTCGTCAGTTTTGGCATCCAGTTTACAGAAAGGAGAACAGCATCTTTTCTTCACAGGACTGAAAGAAAAGAAAAAGGAGAATTTATATTTTCAAGGAGAAAGACATTCATTCAATGTAATTAGACAGGTTTATTTAGTAAGTTTGAGATGAGAAATCATAATAATGTGCAACAGCATATCAGTTAGGTTTATTAAGAAGTTTGTTACAATGTAACCTTTCTTTTGCAGCTTGTAGTACGTGTTTATACAAGTGTAAAACAGTATATAGACCATAACCAGTTCTGGTGGAGAAAAGACCAGAATTAAGAGGTATGATGGTTTTTAGGTGAAATAAGTAGACTAAAGTGGTACTCTATAGCATTGCTTGATCTGTAGGAATAATCCTTGCTTTGTATGTTCTTTTTTTTTTGGTATTTAGAGATACATCCCCACAGATAACCTAAGAATCACGATTGAATAGAAGACTGGAGTGTTTCTCTCTCTTTATTATTTTGTCCCACTTCCCCCTTCCCTTAAGTTTTTGCGTCTAGTAAACTGTCTTCATATTCAGTTTGCTGGAGGTAAGTTCTTGGGGGCAGCTGAGAAAAATCTTCACGTCTCTCAAGGTGAACTCCCAGGACTTCAGGTGAGCGAAGGTTTGACAGAAGCGCAAGCCTTTACAATAGAGTTCCCCTTGAGAGACATGGATTTGGAAGACGAAGGAATCGATGGATCGGAACTTAGTGTATGTTCTGATCGATTTGCACTCAGATACAAGAGCCAACGTCCGCTACTCACAAGATTTGAAGGTGTCAGGGGACATCAGAATTAATAGGGGCGTCCGTCAAGGATGTATTTTAGCACCATTTCTCTTCAATTTGTACATAAATGAGCTGGAGGACTGTTTGTTGAGAACAGGTGCAGATTACCCCTATGTAGGCAAAAAAGGTATCCCAGTCTTACTGTATGCGGATGATGCTGTCCTTATTTCAAGGACCGCAATTGGTCTCCAGAAACTTCTAAATTCTTTTTATGAATTTATGGAGTCCAGAGGCTTAAGTATCAATAATTCAAAGTCCTACACTATGAAAATAGGCCAGGGGTCGCGTAAACCCAACTCTTTTCACACAAATGGGGAAAGAATTCCAAATTCCAAAACCTTCTCATACCTCGGGGTCCTCCTCGACGACCATCTAGAGTGGGGCCCAGCTATTGCCAAAAAAAAGGGCGAAGTAATACGTGTCAATGCAGCAATACTTGGCTTTGCTAGAAAAATGGGCAACAGTCCGGTGGCCGCCTTGCTCAAACTATATCAAGCCAAAAGTGTCGCCATCGCCTGCTATGGCAGTGAGATATGGGGCTACTGCCAGACACAAGCCCTGGAGGTTACAGAAAATAACTTCTTAAAGAAGGTATTGAGGCTGCCAAGGGGCACCGGAAATTTCTCGGTACATGAGGAATTAGGTGTACCATTCCTGAGTGACAGAATAGCAGCAAATCCCCTGTTATGTTGGTTGAACTCCTGGCTAAATGATGATATACCTCTCACTCATGCTATACTAGAAGAAGCTTTAACCTGGGACGGTAGGTTTAAGGTTCCGTGGCTGAGGTACATTAACGACCGCCTCACTGAAATGGGACGGCCGGATTTGTTCTCATCCCCAAATTGTATAACTAAAGCTGATGTAATTTTTGTGAAAAAGACATTTATGTCTACTAGGTATCTTGCCCGGGAGGAGGGCGAGTTGACGAAAGATAGTGTAAGGAAGCACGCCCTACTTAAAACATGTTCACATATGGAACCATACCTATCCTGGCCTATGTCAGGGTATGAACGCTATCTCTTGACAAGGTTCCGTTTTGATTTATTTCATCTCCTGTTGGCAACACCAAAAGGAGCACACCGAGGCCAAGTGTTACCTGCTTGCGGCTGCGACGGGAAGTCTCCGCAAGATTTGGCACACTTTTTATTTGTTTGTCCATATTATCTAGTACCTCGGAAGTTGTATTTGAAGCCTTGTTTAAAGGATTTACAATTTACCCAAATCAAACCAGCACTTTATTACCTCCAACTCCTGAAATGTGACTATACTCTGTTTATATGCAGCTTTTTGAAACTTGCTATCACCTTCAGGAAAAGTATGGAGGGTTAATTATGCTGCTACTATCGTTGTATTTTTATCTCTTTTTAGCTTTGTATAATTATTTATATTTTTAACTTGTTGCATTTTATGTGTTATCCTGGTTTCACAAAACTATTGCACATCATTTTGTGTCTTATTGTTGAAATGGATGATTTTTCTTTATAGGAAAGGAATATGTTATGTCTGTACGTTTAAAATGTACTTTTATGGATGTATTGTATTACATTCGAATAAAGATATTTGAATTGAATTGAATTGAATCGATGGTCGAGCAATGGCTCAGGCTTTAGATGAAGATGTAGAAAAGGATAAAACCATCACAAATTTGATGCATAATATGCAATTGGAAATAAATAAGTTAAAGCAAGAAAATTTGGTTTTGCGACAAGAAGTAGTCCGATATAGGCCTAGAGAGTCATTATGGGATCTTCCTTTTTCCCCTTCTGTCTCGGGGCCTTCTGAGTATGACACGAAATCTAAACCATCCAGGGGTTTTTTAGATTCAGACACCAAAACATCTCCAGTACAAGTCACAGTGTCGGTACCAAATGTAGTTCCACTATCTGCTCCAGAGCGTTTTTTTGGAGATAGTAATAAGTTCAGTGTATTTATCAGTCAATGCCAATTACATTTTCTCTGTAAGCCCCAGCTATTTCCTACTGATGCAACAAAGGTGGCATTTGTACTTTCTTACTTAGGAGGTACAGCCGCCAATTGGTCTATACCTTATATCGACAGAAATGACCCAATTCTGCATAACTGGCCTCAGTTCAAGGGAACAATGACTAAATTGTTCGCACGACATACATACACTCAGGCTAGTGATAATGAACTACTCGGTTTAAAACAAGGCAAACAAGATTTGCTCACCTATGTCACAACTTTTAATAGGCTGTTGACCGAGACTCAGTGGCCAGAAGAAAAGCGCACCTCCTTATTCTATAGAGGTTTGCGTGACGAGTTGAAAGATGCATTAGCGCACATCGTAGATCTCCCTAATGATTATTCAGAGTTTGTGGATTTAGTGGTAAAACTAGATCATCGTTTGAGTGAGCGAAAAGGTGATAAGCCACGATATGAGGCTAGGTTTACAGTGTTTAAACAAGACAAGAAAGACTCTGAATCTAAGTCAGCGGATGTTGAACCTATGCAAATAGGAACCATCAAAGGGCCGCTGTCCCTAGAGGAAAAGGATAGGAGAAGGAAATTGAATTTATGTTTGTATTGTGCTCGGTCTGGACATTTTGCAAAAGAGTGTCCAATTAAACCTAAGGGCCCTAAAAAGGCGAATGCCATCACACAGAGTACGTTGGAACAGGAAAACTAAAAAACTCGTCAAGAAGGGAGGTCACTTGCACGAGTGGGAAGGATTTACAGATCTCCAACATGACCAATATGGTACCAAGAATACCTAGACATTTTGTTATTCAAGTAGTGTTGATACTTAGCACTCATATGCGTCATTCCATCCCAGTCTTGTTAGATTGTGGAGCCACCGGTAATTTCATAGATATAAAGTTGGCTCAAGACTTACACATACCCACAGAGTGGAAAACCCACCCTGAATTTGTGTGTGCAGTTGATGGATCTGCACTATCTTCTGGTATGATAACCAAAAGAACAACTCCTCTTGTCATGGTTTGTCAAAATGGTCACACTGAAAAGATATCTTTTGATTTAATCGATACACCTACCTTTGGCCTTATTTTAGGAGTGCCTTGGTTGTCTTTACATAATCCTAAAATAAATTGGTCTTCCAGAACAGTAACCTTAGATTCCTCAAGATGTCGAGAATTATGTTATCAGGAAGCATCAAATGACTTCATGACTATTTTGCATTGTGCACAGACGGTAACTTCTGTTCCTACTATCCCAATAGAATATCAGGACTTTAAGGATGTTTTCGATCCTGTGAAAGCATCCTTTTTACCTCCACACAGATCATATGACTGCCGCATAGATTTAATACCTGGAGCGCCCCTGCCTAGTAGTAGAGTGTATGCTCTTACTGAGGAAGAAACTAAATATTTAAGAACGTATTTGGACGAGCTCTTGGCGTCAGGTTTCATAAGGCATTCAACATCACCTGTGTCTTCGCCACTGTTTTTCATTCCAAAACCTGACGGTAGTCTTCGCGCCTGTATAGACTATCGCGGATTAAACAAAGCTACGATTAAAAATAAATATCCTTTGCCTCTTATACCTGTCTTGTTAGATCAGCTGCGTCACTCAACCATTTACACGAAGTTAGATCTGAGAGGGGCATATCACCTTGTTAGAGTAAAGGAAAATGATGAATGGAAAACAGCTTTTAAAACTAAATTTGGTTTGTTTGAATACACAGTGATGCCTTTTGGTTTGTGTAATGCGCCTGCAGCATTTCAATATTTTATTAATGAAGTGTTGCATGAGTTCCTTGATGTGTGTGTAATCGTATATATTGACGACATCTTGATTTATTCAAAAGATAAGGAACAACATGTTCATCATGTTAGAGCTGTCTTAAACAAATTGTTGGAAAATCACTTATTTGCAAAGTTGGAAAAATGTATTTTTAATGCTGATACAGTTGACTTTCTTGGATATTGTTTGTCACCTAATGGAATTATGATGGATCCAAAAAAGGTGAGCGCCATAAGAGAGTGGCCAGAACCCACGACTGTGAAAGAAGTACAGAAAGTTTTGGGGTTTGCTAATTTTTATAGGCGCTTTATTCCACAATTTGCTGAAACAGTCTTGCCTCTTACTAAGTTATTGCACAAGGGGCAGGTATTTTCTTGGTCTAAACAAGCAGCTTTAGCATTTGAGTCCCTTAAACAAAAGTTTACTACTGCTCCTCTGTTAAAACATCCAGATCCAGAATGTCCATTTTTTGTAGAGGCAGATGCTTCACAGATGGCTGTAGGAGGGGTGCTTTCTCAAAGGGATGCTCATGATGGGCAGTTGCATCCTGTAGCTTTTTATTCTAAGAAATTGCTTCCTGCAGAGCAGAATTATACAGTAGCTGAAAGGGAGCTTTTGGCTATTAAGTTGGCATTCACAGAATGGAGACACCACCTGATGGGGACACGATTTCCAGTCACTATTTTTAGTGATCATAAAAATTTACAGTTTTTTAGTTCTGTAAAAGCATTAACACCACGACAAATGCGATGGTTAAACTTTTTTAGTGCTTTTGATTTTGTGATCACTTATAGACCAGGAACTCAACAGGTACAGTCGGATGTCTTATCAAGGTATGGTTATACACAGGACTCTAAGAAAGAATTGTCAGGACCTCCCATAATCCCTCCACAAAAAATAGTAGCACCATTAGTTCATCAAGAGTTTATGACAAAACTAAGGGTCGAACATTTACAAATTAATGTACAAAAATGGCTGAAAGATCCTAACCATTCCATACAGGATGGGTTATTTTATCACAAAACAATGTTGTTGGTGCCTACTAAAGAGTTACAAGAAAAGGTTATGGAATGGCATCATGATTCTATGTTGGCAGGTCACCCAGGGTATAAAAAAACCCTAGATAATTGTAAAAAGCATTTTTGGTGGTCTTCTATGATGGCAGATATTAAAGAGTATGTGAGTGCTTGTCCCATTTGTGCTAGAAACAAATCATTGCATAGGGCTCCTATGGGTTTGTTACAGCCGTTATCTACTCCACCACATCCTTGGCATACTGTTAGTTTAGATTTTATAACCAATTTGCCAGAAACTCATTCCTACACAACCATTTTGGTAGTAGTGGATTATTTATCAAAAATGGCACATTTTGTACCGTTAAAGAAACTTCCAACTGCAGTAGAATTGACAGACATCTTTCTTGAAAACATAGTAAAATTGCATGGCTTGCCCTCGAAAATTGTTACGGACAGAGGGAGTCAATTTACTTCTAAGTTTTGGACACATTTATGTAAAACTCTAAAAATGGAAATCGCCCTGTCTACTGCCTTCCACCCAGAGACCGATGGCCAAACGGAAAGGGTGATTCAAACTTTGTTACAAACTTTACGATGCTTAATGGCAGACTTTACCTCTGAATGGGATAAAGCATTACCTATCGCTGAATTTATTTATAATAATAATGTACATTCAGCAACACAGTGCTCTCCATTTTACTTCTTGAATGGTTATCATCCTAGAATTTTACCAATCACACTCAGTCCTTCTTCACCCCCAGAAGTCACAGAAAGACTCTCTTCTTTATTAAGAATTCAAGAAAAAGCAACAAAGCATCTTAATAAATACAAAGAGGTAATGAAGAAGCAAGCAGACAAACATAGAACTGATGTTCAGGAGTACCTAATAGGACAAAAAGTATGGCTCTCGACTAGGAATTTAAAACTACTGGGAACTAGGAAGTTATTACCTAAATATATAGGGCCATTTTCTGTAAACAAGGTAATAAATCCTGTGACTGTGCAATTGGACTTACCTGCAGAGTATTCAATCCATCCTACCTTTCATGTCTCCTTGTTGAAACCATATAACCCAGAAACTAGATCAGAACCCCCACCACCACCACTTTCTATTGATGGGCATGTAGAGTATGAAGTCCGAAAGATATTGGATGCCAAACGAATACAGAGGAAACTGTATTATTTAATAGCTTGGAAAGGTTATGATGCTTCAGAGAACTCTTGGGAACCAGCATCTTTTGTACATGCCCCTAGGTTATTAAGACAATTTTATATCAGATTCCCACACAAACCACGTCCAGTAGGGGGGCCTTTGAGGGGAGCGACTGTTAGGGTCTGCCTTCAGAATCAGGCTGAACCCCATGTGACTCTGTAGATCCTTGTTTCATAATATTGCATTCTGTATGACTCTGTAATATCCTTGTGTTTTACAGTTGTTTTGTTTCATATGGTAGTCTGTATTTTTAAACAACGTTCATCAGATCGTTTTTGGTCACTAATGAGCAGTCAGGCGCTTCTTGGTGTAATTGTGTTCACATGTTTTCTTGAACATTGTTTTTGCCTCGTTTCAAGTGAGCATACGCCCTTGAGTCACGTTGCTCACAGCAGTTGACACGTTTCCAAGCACCTGCGGCTCGCTGCGCAGAAAACTATTAACGACACGTGTTATCCCCGGTGCGTGTTCTGGCAGCCCCACCCTCTCCCAAGCCTATTTAAACCCCATGCGAGCTCGAGGCTTTGCTTGCGCTCGTCATTTTCCCCGCTTACCTGGAGTTCTTCATCGTCTTCCGGATCCGTCCAGTGTGTCAAGTCGTCTTCCTGCTTCCGGACGCTTGGATCGGGCTTCCTGTCCCCTTCGGTCCTTCTTCCCCAGCAACAGCAAGCGGAGAACTTGTTTCTTCGTTCCCAGGGCAGCTCTTAAAGGAGCCAGGACCTGAAAAAGAATCAAAGCAGAGTGAGTTAGCGATCGCGCTCAGAACCATACAAGGATGCAAGTAAGTTCTGGGCTTTCTTTTTTCAAAACGGAAGGAAGAGACATTATGCAGAGACAAAGAGAATAACGCTAAGGAATAAAACTTATCTGTTAGTAACTCTTCGTCAGTTTTGGCATCCAGTTTACAGAAAGGAGAACAGCATCTTTTCTTCACAGGACTGAAAGAAAAGAAAAAGGAGAATTTATATTTTCAAGGAGAAAGACATTCATTCAATGTAATTAGACAGGTTTATTTAGTAAGTTTGAGATGAGAAATCATAATAATGTGCAACAGCATATCAGTTAGGTTTATTAAGAAGTTTGTTACAATGTAACCTTTCTTTTGCAGCTTGTAGTACGTGTTTATACAAGTGTAAAACAGTATATAGACCATAACCAGTTCTGGTGGAGAAAAGACCAGAATTAAGAGGTATGATGGTTTTTAGGTGAAATAAGTAGACTAAAGTGGTACTCTATAGCATTGCTTGATCTGTAGGAATAATCCTTGCTTTGTATGTTCTTTTTTTTTTGGTATTTAGAGATACATCACCACAGATGACCTAAGAATCACGATTGAATAGAAGACTGGAGTGTTTCTCTCTCTTTATTATTTTGTCCCACTTCCCCCTTCCCTTAAGTTTTTGCGTCTAGTAAACTGTCTTCATATTCAGTTTGCTGGAGGTAAGTTCTTGGGGGCAGCTGAGAAAAATCTTCACGTCTCTCAAGGTGAACTCCCAGGACTTCAGGTGAGCGAAGGTTTGACACAACCATCATCTTGCTACCAGAAAAACTGCTCCAGCGTGGAGTGCAAAATCCCTCCCTTCGTCACAGACCAAAGATCTCACATACACACGCTATCCATACATTCGTGGGTGGGGCCCATAACACCAACATTCACTCATCATTAATCCGTGTTTCTTGGGAGGCGATTATCTTCCAAACGCTGGCATGAGAAGGAAATACCACTTTACCCTAATGAGTGACAAATCTACACAACCTTCTGATACTCATTAGGCCCTGAACTTCACCTTTAGTATTCTTCTCATAAATCGGGATGGATCAGTTAGTTGCTGATTTAGCTCAATTTCTAATTCACTAATTAACCTTTTCGTTAACACATTTCAATGAATAAACAACCAAACTCATTTCTGTAAATATTCAATTTCAATCTTTATATTAATATTGCAAATTATATCATTCATTTGATCAAGTTGCCATTCATATTTACCTATTCTGGCTAAATGTCGTCCTCTATGTCAAATCTGGCAGTCTCGCAAATCTATGACCATCAAATTTAGTAAGTTTAGTTCATCAGGAGTTTGGGCATTAATTCAGTCCGTCAAAGATTCAGGCAAACAGCTGTCCTGCAGTGTCACCGTCCTCTCCGTCAGCATAACGTCAGGAAATCGAGAAAGGTCAGAAATGAACCCACACTAACCTCTCTATTCTACCATAATTTATAGTAAAAATCATTGACAATTTGTATCGAAAACGGGTCTTCAAATGTTCTGATTGGTCAATTGAAATCGTCTGACAGGCTTCCCACCAAAATAAAGTCTCTGAGGTCATTATACTTGATTGTTCCGGTCCTTAGTAGCACATTATTGTTCATTCAGAAAAGCTGGCTTGTGCCCCAAGGTAACCTTCAAGGGTACAGTCTGGTTAGGGTCATAACGAGGCCACTGTAGCTGTCGTCAGCGCAAGCGCACTTCACCCAAGCCTTGTTCGGCGTCGGCAGTCGGGTTAGGCACCAAAGGCAGCCATTATACGACAGGCCCAAATGGTCAACTTAAGCAAAAGAAACACAAAACTTAATTAATACATAGAAATGACTAAATAAATGTTATTCCCTCACTAATACCCATATGTGTGTGTATTTATCTAGCAATAAGCAACACTTAAGCGGGTTTATACTTACAAAGTAAAGCACAAGCCACAAATACATCACAAAGGCGATATCTATCATGCAATATTCTAATTGTCTATCATTAGTATGCGTACATATTTTTAGTTTACAAATTAATAAAGTCAGGCAAAGCAATCCCACGTGTATTTCAGTCATTAATAAGGTTGATTAGTTAATTCCACTTCAATGCAATAATTCGATTACAATTAATTAATTAATCTAATTAGTAACCATGCAAAGTGGGGTGGGTATACAAAATTTTTGAATTACCCGCTCCAGCAATGGCAAGGACAGAGAAGATCCATACCAGTCCCTTCACGAGCGAGGAGCTGGAGGTCCTGGTGGACGAGGTCTCACATAGTACCCAAGGCTATATGGTGCCCCAAATGTCGTGGTGAGTCTTAAACAGTGGTGTGGTAGGGCAGGGGGGCCACACATGTAGTGGACTGATGCAGTATGTGCCTGGGAGTGTGGGGTAGTGTTATGCACTGCCTGACATGCTGTCTCCAGTGGGAGGGTGTGTGTACCCAATGCCACAGCTTTCCCTCCCTGCATATGTAAGTATGAGTGACCTGTGTTGCGTTGTCAGCCATACAGTGACACAGAAGGTTGTTAATGCTGTAGTCAGGACAGTGATTGCTTGGCTGGATGGCTGTGTGTGCCCCTGCAGTCCATCTCAGTATGAGCCCAGCTGGACAGCACAGTTCCCGTCTACAAAGACAAGGACACATCACTTCACTTCCAGAGTATGACATCAATCTTTTCACATTGCACTCCAGCTGTGGGCCATCTCAGCACTGTAGACTGCACACAACCGCCCTTGTGAAGAGCATTTTGTATTTGTGAGATCATGTCCCTCAATGTGACATCCATGACACAGTTAGCTATTCACAGGGCAAGGACATTGAGGGATGCGCAGTCTTGGACACAGTGGGTCACCCCCCAAACACACGTTGATATGTGATGTATGTGTTGCTCAACCCAACAATTGACTGGAGATGTGGGCAGGCAGGTTTCAGTGCTGGCATCCTGCATGTGTGTGAGTTGTGCAGGGACTGTGTTCCCCCTCACACCTGCATGCTTTGACATCAGCTTTTCTCATGCAGGGGTCCCATGTGGGCTGTACTGTAGTCTCTGGTTAACCTATCGTTAGATATGTGATGATGTTGTATCTTGCTGCCACACTGATAGATGTCGGTACATGGCACTGTGTCCCTGATCATTTCTCCCTCTTGTCTCCCATGCCTGCAGCTCAAGGTACACCAGCGTAAGGCCGTGTGGAGGTCCATTGCAGCAAAGGTGCGAGCCCTGGGGGTCTCAAACCGACGGCGCACCCACTGCCACAAGAGATGGGATGACATCAGCTGGCTGGCAAAGAATGTGGCGGAGATGACCCTGGGGCTGCTTCCTCGCACTAGGCGTCTGGCACGGCGCTAATAGGGCGCATCTTGGTGGTTACACAGTCTGAGCTGAATGCACGTTTGAAGGAGCATCAGCAGCAAGCCAGGGGTGAGCATTTGGGGGGTCTGACTTTGGATGGGATTGGCTGCATGTGTACAGAGCCTGTGCCAGTGCTGGCCTCTGTGATGTTGGTAGTGTGATGCTGTGGCATGTCAGTGGCTGCTGGCCTGGGTGCCTGTGGCATGCATTTGCCCTACCAGTACTTGCAAAGTAGATTTGGATACTGTGCCTTCACATTACATTCTAAGTTGTGCTCTTCAGGTTTCTTCTGCATTGGTGTAGTCTTGGGAATCCCATGGGAGGGAACGGCAGTGTGCCCAATCTGACTGTGCGTACATCAATGCGTCCATTGCATGCACCCATATTGGCGAGGGCTAGACATCTTACAGCAATGTGCAACATTCTATTGTCCCCAAGGTGCGACATGGTGGGTAGCATGGGCTAATGTCCATTGTGGACTGTCATGTTGTAGTCTGGGTCTGTGTTGTCCCCTCCTGTTCCATCCAGTTCTGTCATTGGCAACAAGTACTGTGCCTCCATCATGTCCCTAGATGTGCTCAGAACTAGTTGTGTGTCTGTTTGAACAGAGACACAAGCAGGGTGTTGTGCTGTGTGGTCATCACATTGCTCACTCATGCCTGAATTTCCAGTTTCCACGCACTGCTTGAGTCTATGTAGTGAGTTGGTAAAATGTATTTACACAAAAAGCAAAGGACAGTTGGATTTAAAGCACTAATGCAGCACCAATATGGAAGGTAATACCAACAGTATTTTTACGCAGATATCTAAAATGTGTGCTTATTCTGAAAACACCCTCTGTCCAAAGGTGCAACCTACAAGAGGAAACAAACAACTTTCTGCTAAGTCAGAACCGCACCACCATGCAAAATTTAAATGTCCATAAATTCTCATCAAATCAAGTAAATGTAAGAGAGGCCACTTGATCCAATCGATGACTTATTATCCAAACAATCCTTCAGCCAAAGCGTTTCGTCCTACTCTCCTAGGACTTCTTCAGGGCAAAATGAAAAGTTCATCCAGTATAGTAGCCAGACAAAAGATGAAACAGGATCAAAATCGTATTACTGCAGTCCTTTGGTTAACATGATAGTGGGTTCTCCCCACCGCGGGAGAGTCCGATATAAAGAATCCTCCTATCCTCGTCCGGTATTCCCGAAACGAATGCATTCGTTTCGGGAAAACCGGGCGAGGACAGGAGGATTCCTTATATACGATTTTGGACCTGTTTCACATTTTGTCTGGCTACTATACTGGATGAACTTTTCATTTTGTGGGACTGGAATGAAACCACCCATGCACAATTGATAGTATCATCGATGATTATCTTCAATATGGTAACAAGTGGAATAGTTGAGAAGCACAATTTTGTTGAAGTCCTTTGATCACGTCGTATGGGATTTTTCCTGTTATTATTCAGACCCGTCGCATAGATCATTTGTTTGCCCTGAAGAAGTCCTAGGAGAGTAGGACGAAACACATTGGCTGAAGGATTGTTTGGATAATAAAAGTCATCAATTGGATCAAGTGGCCTCTCTTACATTTACTTGATTTGATGAGAATTTATGGACATTTAAATTTTGCATGGTGGTGCGGTTCTGATTTAGCTGAAAGTTGGCACAATGTGATTGCACAGGGTGCTGGGCAACATGTAGATTTGCTCTAATTTTGTCATGCTTTGCTTGCATATGTTTGTTCTGTTTTTGCGATTGAGCTAACCATACATCTCTCTCTCCCATGGAGCATCACCTGTAGTTACGGAGGGACAGGAGACGGACACCAGTGGGGGTGAAACTAGCAGGAGCCCAGTGACACAGATGTCACCAGCGCATCGGAGGGGGACAGGAGTCTGCTGGAGGAGTCCCAGCCTGAGACGCAAAGCACCACTTCATCCGATGCCAGTGGGTAGGCGTCCATGTTGGAGGGCACAGAGAAGAGGGACTCTACATCGACTTCCACCACACAGCAGCCATTGCCCACCCTCCTAGCCACTTCCTCTGGTGCTGCCCATGTCTGCCTCAGTAAGAGGGGAAGAGTGTCCTTCACCCCTGGCACCGCTGCCCCTGTCCCCCCTGCTGCCATCAGTGCTGAGTCTGTGGACCTTTTGCGCCAGCTGTGTGTAGGCCAGACAGCTCTCCTCAATGCCTTCATTGACCATGACAAGAAATTGGCCCAGGTGGTTGCTTTCATGGAGGGCATACATTCCGACGTGGGTGGGCTGCACCGGACAGTCCAGGCTTTGTCGTCAACAGTGACGTCTGCCCTGCAGCAGGCACATTCTCACAGTCCAGCTCCAGTCCCTTTGTCCACCCCCCCAGGCAGTGGCCACGTCTGACGATAGTGACCACGGTCCACATACATCAAAGTCACGATACAGTACACGGAGCACACAGCAGCAGCAAGCCAAGCAGTCCCGTGCACAGACACCATCCCCACAGAAGACCAAAGGCACCCCAGAGTGCAGGGAGAAAAGCCCATCAGGTGACACCAGTGGACAATTAGCAGAGCAGCAGACCTCAGGCACACATGCCTCAGTGGCATCCCCATCCAAGGACTCTCCTGCCCCTAAAGCATCGCGCAAAGATAATCATACAGGTGTCTGTGCCCACCAAGGAGGTGGTGCATGCCAAGGGTACACCTAGGAATGGCTCCAAGGCAGTATCACCAACCACCTCGACTCCCATTCCAAGCCCAGTGAAGCAGGGGCCGGAGGGCACTGTAGGGGTAACACCTAGTAAACAGGGGAAGGGGGGGGCAGAGGCGAAGCAAGGCAAAGAGTTCCGCTGGGTCCAGCACATCACCAGAGGGGCTGCCAGTGCCTGCACCTGCTGCAGCAGTGGTGGTGTGTGTGCCTGTCCCATTGATACCTAGTCAGTCAAGCCATTTAGGATCCCCAAGAAGTGGAAGGGCACCTCTCCACAATCTCCCAGGCCCACAGTGACTCCAGTCTGCATGACTCCACCTCCACGTGCCACTACACCACCTGGTCCAAACAACCCTCCAGCTTGCCAAGCCACTGATAGCTCTACCTTAGCTGTTCCGCTCTCTCCCCTTTTAAGTGCCCCAACAGTCCCCGAGACACAGCCAGCTCCAAGTCCGCCTGACAGCCAAGTCTGAGTGTTAGTTACCCTTACACACCTGTGTCTCACACAGGTGGCCTGTACTGCACATTGTTGCCCCCTGACTGTGTTGCTGACCATGGAAAGGTACAGTCACACACATTCCCTGTGCAGCTTCTCATGGACTCAGTCTGCAGTTTGTCATGCCCACTGGTCTTGTTGTTCACTGCTGTTTTGCCCTTGCCTGTGCAGCTTCTTATGGACATGCTCTGCACTCTGCCCAGGCCACTGGCCTTGTTGTTCACTTCTGTTTTGGACCCTTGCCTGTGCAGCTTCTCATGGACATGCTCTGCACTCTGCCCTGGCCACTGGCCTTGTTGTTCACTGCTGTTTTGGACCCTTGCCTGTTTAGCTTCTCATGGACATGCTCTGCACTCTGCCCCGGCCACTGGCCTTGTTGTTCACTGCTGTTTTGCCCTTGCCTGTGCAGCTTCTCATGGACATGCTCTGCACTCTGCCCTGGCCACTGGCCTTGTTGTTCACTGCTGTTTTGCCCTTTCCTGTGCAGCTTCTCGTGGACATGCTCTGCACTCTGCCCTGGCCACTGGCCTTGGTGTTCACTGCTGTTTTGCCCTTGCCTGTGCAGCTTCTCGAAGACATGCTCTGCACTCTGCCCTGGCCACTGGCCTTGTTGTTCACTGCTGTTTTGGACCCTTGCCTGTGCAGCTTCTCATGGACATGCTCTGCACTCTGCCCTGGCCACTGGCCTTGTTGTTCACTGCTGTTTTGGACCCTTGCCTGTGCAGCTTCTCATGGACATGCACTGCACTCTGCCCTGGACACTGGCCTCGTTGTTCACTGCTGTTTTGCTCTTGCCTGTGCAGCTTCTCATGGACATGCTCTGCACTCTGCCCTGGCCACTGCCCTTGTTGTTCACTGCTGTTTTGCCCTTGCCTGTGCAGCTTCTCATGGACATGCTCTGCACTCTGCCCTGGCCACTGGCCTTGTTGTTCACTGCTGTTTTGCCCTTGCCTGTGCAGCTTCTCATGGACATGCTCTGCACTCTGCCCTGGCCACTGGCCTTATTGTTCACTGCTGTTTTGCCCTTGCCTGTGCAACTTCTCATGGACCTACTCTGCATTTTGTGCCTTACTCTTCTCGTCTCATGGTGACTATTTGTGCAATTTGTGAATAAAGACAGTTGCTCCAGTTGTCTATTTTGTCAGTGTCCTTACTGAATAAAGTTATTTTGCTGTGTGTAAATGGTTTACTGTGCCACTTGGTCTGTGTGGCACTTCAACATAGTCAATGTTTGGGCTCACTTGCTCTCTTTTTTTCAGAGGTGACAGGGTCTTCAGTTCTTCTTGGCACAGATGCTTGTGGTGGCAACGGTGGCAATTTCAAAGGGTTTGCAGTTGTCATTTACTTGATTAGTTCATGTTGGCTCTATTGTACACATGTCAGGTTGGGGGGCACTGTCAGCACAGGGTGGGTTTCTGCACACAGTATTGTAGGCAGGCTGTCCAGGGTCATCGTGTGTGTGTTCTTCCTATATGTGTGCCCAGTGGTGTATGTGTGTGGTCATCTTGTGATGGCCAGTCACCCTATTCCCATGGCTTACTTTCCATGTGTGCTCTTGGATGGCCAGGTAGTGTGCAGTGCGAAGAGGGTGAGTTTGTTGGGAGTGTTGATGTGTGCATGCCTATGCAATGTCAACTACACACGTCACCCAGGAGTTGTGTGCCTGTTGTTTTGATTGTTCATCCCTGTGGATGTGGTTGTATCCCCATGTGTGAGTTGTATGTTGTGCACTTTGCAGTGTGTTGGTGTGTCCTTGCAGTTCTGTCTGACTCCTACTTGTTGTTTTTGTCACTTGTGAGTATGCAGAGGGTGTTACTGGCAATTCAGTGTTGTGTATTGTTGCACATTCATGTGTCTGATGGCTGTTTGTGGGGTCTGCGCAGACCTGCTGCTCCACACTGCCATTGTGGTTGTGTTTTCTCATGCCTTGCTGTCCCATGGTGCCTTCTTGCCTCCAGTGTGGCATGTTGTTTGTGTTGTCATGCCATCCCCTAACTGTGCTTCAGCTGCCTACCCATTGTGGGTCTGCACTCCCTTTCTTTGTGTATGGTACACTCCTGCCATGTCCCCTACTGACATGCAGTGCACTTCACTTTGGTGTGAGCTGTCCTCTTGATTTGTATGTGTGTGTGCCTCCCCATTACTTCATTTGTGACACTGTGCTTTGTGGTGCAGTTCTTTGTCCGGGGTCAATGTGTCACTCAGTGCATTTCCCCAATGGGTCATGTGTGATGTTCTGGTGCTGTTTGTCAGTCTTGGTTGCTAATCTGCAGTTCAACTGTGTGTGCTGCCCAGTCCTGTGGGCAAGTTGTTTCCACCTGTGTGTCCCAGACTTGTGCATCTATGGGGTGTTGTGTTGGATGTATGTGTGTTGTTTGTGTTATTACTTCACTTCCTGGGTGTGCTGTTGTCTTTGTGCTGTGCTGTATGGTGTTGTGTGGGTTGCTGTTCTGTCACTGATGTCTGTGTGTGTCTGGTATGTTTGGTGTGCACACACAGCATGTGTGCATGCAGTGCTGTGTGTGTATGTTGCCTTGTGATTGTCTGATGTGCATCCCCTGATGTTGTGCTATGTTTGCTATGTGATTGTTCTGCCTGTACATCTGCTGTTTGTTTGCTGTGGCTGTGTTGTTCTGTGATGGTGCACTTCTTGTGTGTGTTGTGGAATGTTGTCTGTGCATTGTTCCTGAGTGATGAGGTTGTGCACTCCTGCTGTGTCTGTGCTCCCATTGCCTTTCCCCAGTTTAGCTGTACAGGGCATGTCTGTTGTTGTTGTTGTGGCTCTGTGTGTGCTTCTGTTGTGTTATGTGTTTGTCTGTTGTATTTGTTTCCACATTTGTGGTGGCATCCCTGCGTGTGTGTGTGTGTGATGTTTGTGGCTGGGCCCAGGGTGTGTGGGTGTTTGTGTGTGTATTGCCTGTCAAGTATTGCCAGCCTTCATTGTGTTTGGCACTGGTGTTGTGTGCTGCTGGTGTGAGGGGGGTATGTGTGTAGGCTCTTACTGGTGTTTATCAGTCCTGAGGTGTGTAGATGGTCCCTGTGTGTAGTGCTGTTGGTGTACTCCTGTGATGTAGTTGTATGGATGTGTGGCTGTTCCCAGTTTTACTTCAGGGCCTTCCTTTCATCATTTCATCCTTGTGCCTATACATGGGTTCCCTTGCTGTCTCCCTGTGTTGTTGCACTGAGCTGTCTGTGGTTTGGTTTTACTGACTGTGCCAGCCATGTGTGCTTTGATGGTGTGAGGGTGTTGTGCTCTGTTCCTTGTGTTGATGTGATGTACACATGCTTGTTGTGTGTCTCCATGGCCTTCCATTTGTGTGCAGGCCAATTTTGTTTCCCTATTTGTTGTGCGCCATTGCTGTTGGCATGTGGGGTTTGTATGTGTGTGTGTGTCAGTCTGTGATATGTATGTGTGATTGTACAGGCTGTGTGTCCATTTGGATGTTGATTCCTTGTGTGTGTTCATTTGTTGCTTGTCCTCATTGCTTTTTCCCTGAGTGCGGTGTTGTGTGTGTTTCCCTGGCCCTGTGCTACTGTGCTGTGTGTTGTGTCTTCCTGTGCAGCCACTCCTGCATTGTGTGTCTCCATGATTGTTTGTTGTGTGGTGCATGGAATGTATTGCCCTGGCTTGTTGTTGTGCATGGGGTGCACAGGGGGGACACATGGCATGTGCCTTCATGGGGTGTGCTAGTGTGTGGTGGGAGTGGGTGTGTCCCTGTGGTCTTTGTGCCCTGCCCATGCCTGGCACTGGCCCTGCCTTCTGCATTGTGCGCATGTATTTGCTTGTGTTCGCCGCTGCGGTGACGTGACTGGGACATTGCTGCATGGTGGCAGTAGCTGTGTGTCCAGGATGCAGAGGGGTGACTTTGTGGCAGGTGGGTGATGTGTGGGTGCCCTTGTGGATGTGTCCCTGTCCCCCCTAGGGTGTCTGATGTGGATTTGGACCCTGTGTCAGGCCGTGGGTTGTGTGTTGTGTGTTGTGTTATTGCGTACCTGCGGCGGCCGCCGCGGTGGTCCATGAGTTCCTGGTGATGTAGCAGGTACAGCACCAGAAAGACGTGTAGAGCTGGGTCCCTTGTGGTCGTGTCCGGGTGGTGTGGACCGGGACTCTGGTTTCGCGCTCCACTGTCGAGTTTCCGCCGTCTCTGGTTGGGCGGTGTCTCCGCTGCGGTGCGTCTACTTGCTTGAGTCATCCTAATTTGTGGACCGGGGCGGACATCATTTTGCACAGCGGAGGGTCTCCATTGGCTCCCACCGCCGCAATGGCGGGCGCACTTTGATGGCGGTGCGCGTCGCACCGCGGCTGTCAGAAATTGGCCTATGTTTGACCATACTAATATGGCGGGCGTGATGTCCGCTGCTAGCGGGCGGAAAAAAGCATTTTTCCACACTGCCGGCGCAGCGGTGGTCCCACCGCCCTACATCCTAATGGACCTCTAAGTTACATCAGACAAGAATCTTCTTGGGTAACACCCCTTTGCACACATCATAAGAGGTGTATTGTCTTCATGCACTTCTCACATTGTATACCGCAACAATTTCCAAATATCCCACACCAACATGGGAACAACATAATCTTCTTACACACATACCAGGTTGAAGCATTGCTGAATAGGCCTTTCAGTTAATACTCTGGTTCACCATGTTCTTTCATCAAGGGCTGCTTTTCAGGCTCTATCTCTAGTACAGTAATGTATCTATTCTACAACTAACAATGCATGTGAATACCTGCAAGAAATGTCACATTAGCAGAAAATGAAAAACAGCATTTATTCAGTGTGAAGAATTATAGGCCTAAATTGTCAACTTAAATTACTAGCAAGAATGCACTTTTAACCCCTTCCCTGCTCATGACGGAACCGTTCCGTCATGAGCCACGGTTGCCGTGTGCTCATGACGGAACGGTTCCGTCATGACAATCTTGTCGGCAGCCGCTCCGCCTGCGCGGCGCTGTTTCCCCGCCTGTGCGGGGCGACAATGCAAATGGGCGGAGTCATGACGGAACCGTTCCGTCATGAGCACAGCTCAACTGTGGCTCATGACGGAGCGGCTCCGTCATGAGCACAGGCCCGCCGCGCTGCCCCCCTGCCCCCCCCAGCGCTGCAGCGGAATGTCCGCAGCAGCGAAGGGGCGTGTGTACATTCAAACAACAATGAATATGAAGGATCAATGCATTCGGTTCATGATACATGAAGCATACAGAAATTCTTTTGAATAATCATGTGTAAGTATGGCTAGGAACTACATTCATGTCATCATGAAATATTAATGCACACATTACATAACTTATTATTGTTTCCAGTATAATCACATTCTACATATAGAAGGATGGTTTATATTTGATTATCTAAGCAGTGAATGTTATTCAATGTATTAAGAAGCACATTATAAAAGTCAAATGTCATCTTTATAGTGAGTACATGTCTACTAAGTACGAATGGTTTATACATTTTTCATGTAATACTGTTAAACACATAGTTTGAGTAAATTCACTAGCCCTACAAAAAATGCACTCCAGAAATACTGTCAAATGGAACACTTATTTTAATATCATTAGACCATATAAGAATCAAGTGGTACATGCATATTCATGTGATGTATCTGTTATGAAGTTGTGACATCTTTGTGATGTGTAAAGGATGGGCAAAGTTTGCCCTGCAGCAATCCACCTATGATGGCAAATCAAGCCATCACATCAATGTCTCATCAGATGGACAAATTGCAATCGGAATGTTTTCATCATCTTTCCTCTGGAATGCTAAAGAACTTTCATTGCATCATAATATTTACTCCATCTTATTTCTAGTTCTATCTCTGCTCTTTTTCTCTTCCCTCCTTTCTTCACTTGCGCACGTTTGTATCCCTTACAGATTACAAACTAGAATAATCCACAAAGAGCAATTATCGCTAAGGATTTCAAAATGCTTCTGACAATTCCATTATCTAGGTTTCCAAACCATCTACCTATAGCAAAAAATCTATTCCCTATTGCTACCCAAGCACCTGTTGCTGTCAACCCTTTCAAATCTTTCTTTAAGTCGGTAATGTTCTGTATGTATTTCTGCAAATACTTACTCTCGTCTTGAATGCAAGTGCAACATTGTTGAACATTTAATATGAGGCAGACTCCTCGCTCTTTTGTGAGAAGGACATTGAATTCATGTTGATTCAGTCACTGCCGTTTATAGGCGGCATATTTCACAACTGCAATCTGAGATGGCAACTGTAAAGCCTGCAAGAGGTTAGGAACACCATGCCATTGCAAAGTGGTGACCCCCAGAGAGGTCATAAATCCACTGTGGGACCATAACTGTCCAAAGTCAATAACAACATCAAAGCCATACTATCATTGAAAATTGTCACTCTCAGCTAGTCTGAAACACAGCATGCTTTGGTAAGAGCAATTAATTTGGCCACTTGTGCTAAAAATACTCCTTAAATCCAGGAGGCTTTGACCACACCTCAGACAGTACAGGCAGCGTAGTCAGCTCTCAGGTTTCCATCCTGGTCTTATAAGCAGGAGCCATCAACAAACATCACATAATCTGATTCAGGTAGTGGCACATCTTGTATGTCAAGTCTTGGCTTGGTGTATAGTTAAGTAACATCAAGACAGTCATGCTCAACTTAACTTTCAACATTTTCATTGCCAGGGATGGGCAATAAGGAAACATGATTCAGTACAGTACATCTCCTCAACATAACACTGTCCACATCAAGCATGACTTGTTTATACTTGGTGAGACAACTATTAGTTAGATATTGAGTTTCGGTATGAGTTAAAAGGACTTCTACAGCACAAGGGATGAAAACCGTCAGTGGATGTCCCATGACAATGTTCTTGCAGTGCTTGATGCTGGGACCTGTTGAGGCCACAGCTTTGGGAAGCGGGGCAAAGCAGCAGCAGCTACGGGATCAAGTGTGGCAGACAAATATGCAATGGGTCTGTGAGTATTCCCGTGCATCTGGGTTAACACTGAGAGAGCACAGCCCTCTCTCTCACTGCAAAACAATGAAAAACATTTATTATAATTTGCATTCCCAGTGCCGTGGCACAGCAGGGACATTCTATCAACTCTGAGAAGGCAGTGTCTTTGTGGGTCAGCCTCTGTAAAGGCTTGGCCATGAGGGAAACATTGAGAATCTACTGTTGACTGTAGTCCACCATTCCCAAGAGCATTCTAACTTCTTTCTGGGTTTTTGGTGAATTCATTTTCAGAATCACCAAGATTTTCCTTTGAGACACCGTCCTTGCTCCTTTCTTAATGTGATGTCCTAGATACAGGACTTATTTTCTTCTTTCTTACAGTACTGCAATTTGGTCGGGGACACTTTAAGTCCATTCTCAGCTAAAGGGTTCAACAAGGCAATTGTGTCTCTCTTGCAAGTCTTCTGCATATTTGATGACACCAATAGGTCATCAATGTACTGAACTAGAACTGAGCGATATGGCATCCCCAGAGACTACAGAATCTTTTTGAATATTTAATTAAAAGTCTACGGGCTCTCCGTATAGCTTTTTGGGACCCAGCCCCATGCCAAAACACGGCTGCCAAAAGCAGAAAGTGAAAATAAACTGCCTATCTTCATGCAATGGTACAGAGAAAAAGGTTTGATCAAATCAGTGATAGAGAACCATTCTGCCTCACCTGGCATCTGAAACAAAATCACAGCTGGATTCAGTACCACAGGTCAACAAGAAACAACAATGGAGTTAACCTGTTGCAGGTGTTATATACCCCAACCTACGCATAAGTAGCAAAATGACCTTTCACCACATTTGTCCTACCTTGCTGTGCATAACGGTTCTAGCACTGACCTTTTACCCAGTTATGTGCTGAATCAATATTGATTGGTTTCCTTGAAACTAGCCTAATTTATTATGCATGATGTTTCTTAGAAAAGTCCTGTGCCCATGAAGTACATACCAGGATTAACATACTCTGTATAAAGGTCATGGTCATCTTCATCCTAGGGCAATAGAACTACTTTCCATAATTGCAGGTATTGATTTCAGCTCATTTTCAGGAACACGGAGGCTATCTTTATAGTATAAAAGAACCAGACCTTCACTAGATAAGCAGAGGAGACGCTTCCATGCTATCATTGGGGTCCTGCATGCTGAAGCTTCAACACAAAGCGGTCTGACATCCCTTGCGGTGTGTCGAACTCAAGACCAAGACGGGGTCCTTCATTCTCTCCCATAAGGTAATGGTGTTAGCTCTTTCCTAGGGGATTCTAGGCTTTAGACCCACATACATGCTAAGTACACTTAGGTAGGGTTTAAATAGTAGGAGTACACTTGACTACTGTCATGTTTATATGCCTGCATATATTCACTGCTTTAGCACCATAGTATAATTCTACCTTTTATTTACTCTGTTGGTGCTTGTAATCTTTTAAATTTGCTTCTGTCTAATGATTGTCACAGCAAACAGGTTTCACACTGGTATGACGCTGGCTCAATATATGCTTATTGAAAATTTACCCAACGTTTATTCTGTGGATCTCTCTGAGATTAAGTGAGTACGATTAACTGAGTGAAAAGTACTGTACCGTTCCCACAATCCCTGAAGGATCAAGGGTTGTCATGTTCGATGGTTGCCAGAAATGATTTGCTCCTTGATAAGGTTAGGGAGCTTATGGTGGCACTGTGAACTAGCTGGTCTATAGACTGACATATCCTCTGGGGCTGTCTGGAATCAGTCTAGACACCAATCCATTGGTTTATGTTACCTACAAACGCACAGATTCTATGTATTTTTAGGAACTACACAGCATGGCGCCCAACATTGGTTTGGTTCTAATTTAACTGTCAAATCTGAGTAGTTCAGGTGTGCCTTCTCAGGGACCCCTACTCATATTTACCCAGAGACGTCTGGAGTGGGAAGTGAAAATCCGCCGCTGCTGAGCAGGTATCTCCTATGTATTGGTTGTAGGTATGTTCAAGCTTGAAGGATTATAGTTCCCCACATTGTGTAAAACCTTATCTCTTTTCCTTACTATTTCCTCCCACAATGTCTGTCCCTGAAAATAGCATTACAAATGCAGGGGAAGAAGAGCTTGAAGGTGCTATGAACATTACATAAAATTGCAAACATGCAGTTACTATGAAATTAGAGGAATACGGCCTCCCAGCAATGGTAGGTAGTGAAATGAGGCACACAAGGCCTTCAGAACAGAGGTATTCTATTCTTGGGTCAGATTCCTGCCTGCAAATGCATGCACACAGTTGGCTCACACTTACATTAAAGATGAGACATCTGAAGAATACTCTCCATACGTGGATGTATAAGTCCAGTTAACTTACCGAGAGCATATTAATTGATGTAAAGGTGCTCTCCCTCACACCACAGAAAATGTGAGACTCGAATGCTCAGCAGAGAAGGAGCGACCTGGCCAGTCCTAGCTGCTTACACACCTCATCCAGAGATTGATACTTTGCAAGCAGCAGAATTATGTACACTTTACAGAGATGTAGTAAAACTATACCCAAACCTTACACATTTGCTAATGCAAACACTCACAATTCAAACAACAAGGGATACTCAAGCTGGTCAGCCTCAAATGACTATGACAAGTAGCAGCCCACAAATGCTGAATGAGATTATGGAAAGAATGTCCACTAAACGTGAGCAAATGCCGTTCTGGATTGCAAAGAAAATAGCACAGACTTGAAGCAGTATTTCCGTATGCTGACCAGCTGGAAAAACATAGAATACCAATATTGTGCTTGCCTATGGGGATAGCTCCCCCGATAGAGGATGTACCACTTGGGGTACAGTTTTTGCAGCCATTTATACCTGACCTCATGGTACCCTGTCAATAGACGTTATTCCAGATGTATTGAAACAAATACAGAATGAGTACGGGGCAGAACCTGCTCTGGATTTATGGATGAAACTGATAGGCAATTTTGCCCAGGTATCAACAATTATAGAAGGTAACATAAAAGGGGAGGCAGCAGTGGTGGCTATATGCCAACACCTAAGGGAAATCACTCATGCACAACAGGAGCAAGAACCACCTAAGATTATCAAAGAAACCTATGCTTCACTGGGTACAGATAACTTGGGAGCTAGACCTGGGAAACCACAAATAATGAGCAATCCTGAAAAGGATAACTCAAAGCAAGCACCTGATTCTTCAATCAAACAACAATAAGCAGAATGCATCATGATCACGGGGTGGGTCTCCTCAATAGGAGCTCTCTGAGAGAAAATGCAATCTTAGGAACTGTGATAATATTGTCATGTAGTTCCTAAAATTACATAGGATCTGTGCTTATGTAGGTAACATAAACTAAGGGATTGGTTTCCAGACTGATTCCGAGCACCCCTAAAGGATATGTCAGCGTATAGACAAGCTAGCTCACAGTGCCACCAGAAGCCCCCTAACCTTCCCAAGGCACGAATAGTTTCTGGCAAACATCGAACATGATAACCTTTGATCCTTCAGGGATCGTGGAAACAGTACACGACTTTTCGCTAAGTCAATCATACTCACTTAGTCTCTGAGAAATACACAGAATAAACATTGGGGACGTTTTCAATAAGCATTTATTGAGCCAGCGTCATTCTAGTGTAAAACGTGTTTGCTGTGACAATCATTAGACAGAAGCAAATGTAAAAGATTACAAGCACCAACAGAGTAAATAAACTGTAGAATTCTACCATGGTGCTAAAACAGTGAATATATGTAGGTATGACAATAATCAAGCGTACTCCTACTATGCAAACTCTACCTAAGTGTACCTAAGTGTACTTGGCATGTATGTGGGTTTAAAGCAAAGAATCCCCTAGGAAAAACAGCCCCATTACCTGATGGGAGAGAATGTAGGGACCCGTCTTGGTCTTGAGTTGGACACCCCGCCAGGGATGTCAGACCACTGCGTGTTGAAGCTTCAGCATGCGGGACCCCAGTGTCAGCATGGAAGCATCTCCTCTGCTTATCTAGTGAAGGTATGGTTCTTTTATACCATAAATATAGCCTCGGGTTCCTACCACAATCGATATGTTGTGAGTATGATTATGTGTATGAGCCTTAATCAGTACTTGCAATTATGCAAAGTAGTTCTATCACCCTATGGTGGAGATGACCATGACTTTTATACAGAGTATGTGAATCCTGTTAAACACGTTCTATGCAGGGGACTTTTGTAAGAAACCTCAAGCATAATTAATAAGGCTAGTTTCAAGGCAACCAATTGACATTTATTCAGCATATAACTGGGCAAAAGGTCAGTGCTACAACCATTATGCAGAGCAAGGTAGGACAAACATAGGTGAAACACCTTTGATGAGACCTATGTCCTCCCCTGAAAAGTCCTAGACTTCAGGGAACACTGAGTCTCTCAGCTCTTGGGGCAGATGGTCTTTTAACATTGGGCATAGTCCTATTTCTGATCTCTCTCTAACAAGTCGAAAGGCAATGTCCTCATCATGATCAAATTTGTCTAATTCACTTTGTTTTTGAATATAGGCAATTCATTCCTTGATCTGTAATTTCTTTCCTGATGGTATCATATCTGTAAGATCCCTGCCACTAAAACTTAACCTGTAACTTCTTTGCAAGGCTTTAGATTTCTGCAAATCCGTTCCATATCTGTGAGCCTATTCAGATAATCTTTCATGAGCCTGTCCTGCACATCTGGTAATATCTTTATGCAGAAAAAATAGCTCATCATCCTGCTACACATTCAATTGTGACATGTCAAAGGTTCCAATTCTAATGTCTTCTAATTCTAGTTTCAGTGTCCATTACCCTTTCTCTCTCTGGGACCTGAATATTCCCTCTACGATTTCCAGGATTTCTACTTTCAGTCGGAGTGTTCATGCCTCCGAGCCAATCATCACATTCTCGGCAGTAAGACCTGGTTGTTTGGCTAGGTATTAAAAATCATCACTCCACTACAGGTACCATTATTTGAATTTGATGGTGAAATCAAAGAGAGATGTCAGAAACTGGTGTTCCCATAGGTATCTCCGTCCTAGGGGTACTGTAATTCACATTTGGAAGTTCCTTCGTTCTAGGAAGGAAAAAGGTGACAGCCCCTGAGGGAATGTTCTAGTTGGATCAAGCCCTGTCAGACTCAATGTAGTGTCTGCACTTGCAGCACATTGGGTATTCCCTTGTGTCGGAAACAGAGGAGTCTAAGAAATTGGTCGCATTGTCAAGCCCACTTAATTACTAGCCATAGTGTTCATTCCAGTAGGAGCAGCCACATTTTGTGTAGTATTTCCTACTGATCCAAACTTATACTACAGGACCAATAGTGACAGAAACGGTCAAAGCAACTGGGGCATTTAGAGCATGTGAAGTCAAAGAGGCTGTAATTCCCAAATTCTGCCCTATTGGTTATAGATTCATATTTACTGGTACTGTAGGCGCATCAAACCTCTCGCTCATGGGTGCATCACTCGCTCCACCAGTCTGTATTACATTTTATGGAGGTGGAGGGTTAATAATAATTTGGTTATAAAATTCTCATTTGAATCACTGTCACTGTCCTCAGCTATATTCTCTGTGTCTTCTGTCTGTTTCTTCTTTTTCTTATCCTTACGACTACATTAACCTTCTTCCTCACTTGTTAGTGCAAGATATAATGTATCCTCCTCAATCACCTCCATTCTCCAGGATTTCTGCTCTGCTTCTCATCTAGCATCTGCACATGTGAGTATGGCTTACTTGACTCTTCCTTGAAATCTCTCTCTTTGTCTCAACGGCTATATGTTCCCAAGCATCAAGTGCTTTGTATTGTGCTGGTCTAGGAGGCGGTTTCATTTTTTACAGCGACCTCCTTAAATGCTCAATGAGTCTCAAATTAAATGTCCCATAGTGAGGAAATGTGAATGCACCATCTTTCTCAGTGATGTTATGCATTTGTGCGAGGCAAACATGTCTGAAGTCCAACGTCTATCACCATGATATGGCCTACCAAACTTTTGGGTGGTGCCTCTTCCCCCTTTCTAACAGGCACAGTCACATCTCCCTTCATTAGGCTTTGGAATGCTTTAAAGAATTTCATTTTCAATGAACAATATGCAGTATTCACAAATGACTTTTCATGGAAACCAGGAAATCATTTTCACACACAATTCTTTATTCTGTGGCAACAACCAGTCCCAGCATGGCTCTCTATGATGTATTCAACCAATACCAGTGCAGCTCCACACCAACTGACCTATACCAGCATGACACACTGTGATGTCACTCTCACTCCTCACAGCAGCTCACCCTCCTTTACAATTTTCCTCGAGTGCATTCTCTCAGCAACGTACACAAACCAAACCGAAGCAATTTCGACAAATACATTTGTCTGCTCCTCTAAAGTGATTTAAGATTTTCACACACACAAGAATCAGTTCGGAGCCACACTTTCCGACCAATCACTTTCCGACCTGACATTCACTTCAAGTGAAACCTAGGCCAGTGGGATCTCACTCAAATCTCTCTTTCTTGTACACTGAGATCAACTACACCAACCACAATTCACAACAATCACACAAAGATATAGTCCCTATCTCAATAATACTGTTAACAACGTCTCACGACAAGCAACACAAATACAGCAGACAACTACCCCCAGTGTCTTCTATACTGAAACTCCTACCACATAGGTATATATCCAAGGATCTTACTCCACAATGGACCCAATAATCATTTCAAATTTTCTGCATTAAGCGCCAAGTAAAGATACTTACCAAGTGAAAAGCATTTACATACATGCCTTGTCTTTTTTTTTGTAAAGTAATGGTGCATTGATTTGCAAAAAATGTGTACGTGTGTTAGCCGAGTAGATAAAGGTTCTAGAAAGAATAAGACACCATCATTGGCTAATATTGATACAAACTAATTCACATAATCTATGACAAATCCTAAAAGAATCTATGATATAGGGGTATATACATTTTCAATATACAGGATCAGGCATAGCATGAAGAGGGTGAGTGTTGGGTATGTAGCTTGTTTCTGGCATATTTCAGACATCAGAGGTTCAAGATCAATGGCCTAATTTAAAGTTGACTGGTAATGCAAAGACCACTGATTTCTGGAAGAAGTGAAAAATGTAAAGGAGCTTCAACTGGAGGAAATTCTGCTGATGGATTTTCCTTTTGATCTAGCATTTCCAGAGAGATTAACTGTGAATCTCACACAACTCTAAATCAAGCAGTAACACTCCTCTCTCCCAGAGCTTGTGAGTGAAAATGTGCAGAGTGAAGTAAAATAAAAAAATCCAGGAACAAACAACTGGTTACTAGTCTAGTGACTAAAGTAGACACTTAAGGGAGCTTCTACAAAGCTGCTATGAGCAAATGGGATAATGACTAGGCTCTGGGAAAATGTTGGCTAAGTTGAAGTAATCTTTCAGACATTTCCCATTCTGCTTCTTACCCAAAATGCCCTAAATTAAACCATCATGCCACATTATGCAATTGAGCTTCTGTTTGGATAAAAATCCTACAGCAGGAGCACAAGAAAACACGAAGGACCTGAACTTGAGTGGCTGTTGTTCATATCACGCCGGATTTTGGGGTATTTCTTAAGTGCAAAAAATATACCCTCATACGAAATGAACACAAGGGTACAGTTTATGCTAAAAGAAAAACTGTTGAATAGCCATTTCCCATATTTATTTATGATTTTTACATAATTTCCTTATTGAAAATTATGCAAATTTCACACCCCTAAGATAAAACACAATCCATTATAGTGGAAGTTGAAACTGCACACCATTGATTTAAAAATACATGTTAGAATCACTCTATCAGCTGAATGCCATAGGAAATTCTTTGTTTTCAGTGTATGGCGTCTTCAAGCGTGGGGCTTGGAGAAAACTTACCCTGCTGCTGTTTTACCCCTTGTGGTGGTCTGGTGCAGCACTGCATCCTTGATGACATGGAGTTATCAGGGTATCCAAATACAAAGATCACCCACAGTTATATGGATGAAAAGAGTATAGTAAAACGAGTGGCCACTGGATGCGCATGCTGGGTAATAGCATACTAGCCAGCCCACGCACTACTGCGATGCTGCTTTTAATACCAAGCAGCATAAAAGCAGTGCCAAGATTGGCTGGGTCAGGGAAGCACAACGCTATGTCTGAGATTGATGGGGCTGTGTATAGCTCTTCCACCTCCCACGTAGCATTGACTATGAAAGCCAGAAGTGCACATGTCAGTCTGCCCACAGCAAAAACACGGCCAATCTAACATGCGCAGTTCATTAACACAGCCTCAGTCAATCATTGCCACATTGCTCCGTAGCCCCGCCCCTACAGTATAGAACATAATGCATCAGAATTTGGAGTCTGTCGGGGTGTAGCGGCTTGCAGTAGGGGGTCAATGCCCCATGCTCCTATGGATAAGCCACCCCTGTGCATGTGTCCTTTGTTGTCCATGCCTTTGTCCTAGGTGTCCTGGGGATGTGCCAGAGAGGCTATTTGTGTAGCCAGGGTGCTTTTTCAATAGGCCTCCATGTGTTCATTGTTGTCCATGCCTTCTTGCTTGTTGTTGTAAACATGTTGCCGTGGCCTTTTTATGTACAAAGTGTGTGAAATCCTTTTCTTTCAGTTTTAAAAGCCATTTTCTGGGGCCATTGATAGAAGAAGCCTATGCTTTTTTATTTCTCGTTATTTTTTTCTTTTTTCCCTGATATAAGTTTAATGTCTTTGCGGATCATTGTTGTACAGTTTGGTGAGAAAGTGAGTTACTGGCTGAGGAGGTATGAAACCCTACTCAAGCAGCAACCACAATCCTTATCAGTGTGAGGCACAAGCAACCCCCAAATGAACCTGTGCTCAATCCTAGTTTGGCACAGAGCAGTCAGGCTTAACTTAGAGGCAATATGTAAAGTATTTATGCAGCACTTCAAACAGTAATAAAGTGGAAACACACAACAAGAAAAAACCTACTCCAATTTAGTAAAATAGAACAAGTTGCAATAAGTAAAACAAGACCAAAAGGACAAAAATCGAATCAGTAGAACTGGAGATACGCAATTTTAACTATTTAAGTGAAAATAGCACCAAAAAGCACAAAGTACCAGCTATAGTTATATGATCTCGCCGGACCAGGACAGAGTCACAAGTCTGGGTTTACCATGATGGAACATGTGCTAGCTACAGTGACCCACTTAGGTCCGCTGAACACAATACCTTAACTACTGGAGTGTAGTTTCTGCAGCATTGCTTTGCAAGGCTTTGCGCCGTCTGGCTTTGGAACTGATGAAGCTGTGTGGCGAGGCTTTGTGGGGTGGGGCTTTGTGTGTATTCTGGTGAGCTGTGCAACATTGCTTGGCGGGGCTTTGTATTGGTTTCGATGAGGCTGGAAGATGTGCAGTGAGCATTTGCATCGCTCAGTGTTGATTCAGTTGAGGCTGGCAGCTGTGCGCCAAGGCTTTGTGGGGCACCACATCACGTTGTGTCAGTTCTGATGGGGACCACACCTGGGCTGGCAGAAGCACCTTCAGGCCCCCTCCCAAGCATCCAGGACTAGGGTGGTAGGGCAGGCCTCACAGATGGCAGAGTCCAGTTGCTGGGTTCAAGGCCTTTGGAAGACTATTATGGGGCATATTATCAACGGGCATCGATAATTATCACTGGCCGCTCTTAGCGTTAAAATGTTTAACGCCGGCTATCGCAGATAATTATCGACATGCTAGCGCTGTATTAACAACGCTCAGCGCAATGGCAATAATTATCCTAGCGATAGCGATGTTTTCCATGGAACATCGCTGGTTTTCCAGCGATGTTCCATGGAAAACGGTGATACCCTTGATGATAGGGGCCTGTGGTCTTAGCCACACAATCCACCTCCCATGTTAAGTATGCCTTAGTCAGGGATGTAACAGACGTTAAATTCCTGCATTAAGGCATACTTGACGCGATTTAAAAAATTGCTACCCTTCCTTGATAATATCGCGAAGCTGCCTTCGCAATATTATCCCTGGTTGGTTTCACAGACACGCCTACTTTGCATCTCATTAGCGATGCAAAGTTAGGCGTGCTGGAAACGGGGGCTAAGTCAGCAAAACACGCGATAGCGTGTCTTTGCTGTTAAGGTGATGAAATTATCGCCGCTTTTCGCCCGAAAACAGACGCAAAAGCGGCGATAATTTCATAGCGCAGCCTTGATGATATGCCCCTATGTCTCTAAGGCTTGCAGTCACTCTTGAGTCCTGGGTTCAGAAATGCAGGTCCAGTCCATTTAACTCAGGGAAGAGGGCAGCACTGCAGGGCAGCAGTGCTTCAGCAGTCTAGCAGAGTCAGCACAGCAGTCCTTCTTACTGATAGAGTCCAGAATTGTACTGAAGAGTTTAGTCTAAGAGTCCAATATTTACACCTGGTGCCCACTTTCATTTAGATGAAGCTTCTAGAGATTTCCAGCCACCCTGAGCTGTCAGGCATCCCTTCCTCCCTGTCCTGGTTCCAGCTTGTCTGGGGTCACAAAAGAGTAGTGACAAACCCTTTGTGAGAGTGCTCAGGCAGAGCCTTTGTAATGTGCAAGTGTGGTAGGTGACAGCTCCTCTCGTAATTCAAAGTGGCCCATCCTGCCAACAACTATCTTCCCTTTTCCTTAGTGTCTGGGAGCAATGCTCAAAGACCAACTGCCTGCTACACCTAGTCATGTGAGCCAGGAATAGGCTGCAGGCACCAAAGGGCTAGGACAAGAAAATGGCAACATTCTAAAAGGGGATTTTTTAGAATTGTGAATAAGAATCTGACTTTACCATTAAAGAGGATTTTTCATTACAATTTCATAGATACCAAAGAGACATTCTTATCTGTCTACAATCAAATGTTAGCACTTATGTGAGGGGTGGGCTTGACGGTAATGAAAAACAAATTTAGGATTTTTCACTACCAGGAAATGTATAACTTGAAAGTACATGTCCAACCTTTTATTTACAATACATCCTGTCTAATAGGCTACATAGGGCCTACAGTAGGATTTCTCATATTTATTCAAAGGGGAGTTTAAGGCTTGGCGAGGAGGTTATATTGCCAAGTTGGATTAGCAGTTTAAAGCTGCATTTAGACTGCAATGGCGGGCCTGGGACATGTTTTAAGGGGCTATGTAATTGTGTGGCACAATAAGTGTGGCGGCCCCACAAGTAGAATTTAATTTACAGGCCCTGGGTATATGGTCTACCAATCTACAAGGGGCCTATAAGTAAATTAAATATGCCATTCAGGTGTAAGCCAATTGACCAATGTTTAAGGAAGTGACCACAAGCACTTTAGCTCTAGTTTACAGTAGTAAAGAGCACAGAGTCCAAACACCAACAAAATGGTGCAGCAAAAAGTGGAGGGGGAAAAGGTAATAAAAGGTTTGGGGTGACCCTGCAGAGAGAGCCAGGTCCAACATGTGTTTTTGTATGCATTTTTTCAATTTTCCTCTGCGCCTCCTTGCCTCCCATATGATTTATCATAGTCCCTGGGGAAACAACAGCAATTATTTTTTTCAATGATTCCACTTTCCCCTGCACCCATGCCTGCCAAAGGTGTTTCATAGGTGCACACCAGCAATAATGTTTTGGGGGATTATTCAATTTTTCCCCTGCACCTCCTGCTTGCCATAGATGTCTCATAGGCTATAGGCTCACATCAGCAATAATTTGTTTTGAAGATTATTCCATTTTCCCCTGCACACCCCATCTACCATACATGTTTCACATGCGCACACCAGCAATAATTTTTTTAAAGTATTAGTAATCCATTTTCCCCCACGCCCCGTGAATACCATAGGTGTCCCATAGGCGCTTACCAGAAATACATTTTAAAATTATTACTTTATTTTCCCCTGCACCCCTTACTTTCCATAGGTGTTTCATAGGCACACACCAGCAATGATTATTTTAAGAATTATTCCATTTTACTTTTGACTCCCTGCCTGCCACAGGGATTTCATACGCTTTAAAGGCACAGAAAGCAACAGTTTCAATGTGTGTTTGTTAATATTATGTTTATGCATGGTTTGGAATGGATACACTATTGTTAATTATTTGTGATGATCGCGCTAAATTCTATTGTCTGTAGATTCAAACTGCAAATGTTTGAATGAATTTCTTCTTGCTTTGCTTTCAGGTGTACAAGAAGAAACATCACACACAGTACTTCCAGACAGAAGACTGGCACTAAGTGACACCACCTGAGTCCTCCTCTGCTTCCGCTTGTGCAGCGATGTAGTAACTGCCAGAGCTAAGAACTTAAAGATGGCCCCAAAGAAGGGTGTTCCTGCCAAGAAAATGGTAAGTGAGCAGGAGAGGAAGAAGGTGATTGCCACCCCTGGCATGCCATCACCACCTTTTTCGAGAAACCTGGTGAATCCTCTGGGCAGCAAAAGGCTGGGCGCAGCCCTCCCACATCAATGGCACCACCCCAACCTAAGCCCAAGCCCATGTCTCCTAATGATGTAGCCACTGCAGTCATGGCTACATGCAGTGAGTCTAAACTGGATTTGTCTCCGCCACGAAGTACGCAATTGTCACAGAAAAATAAGGGAAATGGACAACAGGAGCCGCATCCAACAATAGTTCTTCCTGAACTAGGAGCAGGACAGAAAGTTGAGCTACTTGCTGGGCAAGATATTGCTCTTCAACCATTAGCTTCATGATCTTCTGCACACAAATAAATGGTACTCTATCATGATACTTTTTTAGATGGGACGTTTGGCCTCCAATATCTTAGGGTGAACCTGGCTTACCTCGACTAACACTAGCATGGAAAATTTAGCATATTGTAATGTTGTGGTGTGGTGGATATTTCAGGGTCCTGTTTTTGGTGCACTTCATCATCCTGAGTTTGCAGGACTATCTCAAGAAAGAATATATGTTCCGCAACATACTGGTCACCTTCTAAAAACTCTGCCATCAATTAAGTCATTCTTTTATAGCGTGGAAGAGGTTGAAGATCATTCAGTATGCTAATAGAGTATCTGTTAAAGCCCTCATACAGGAGGTACCAACACTTTGGAACTTGACCTACTTGATGCTGCAATGTCTGTTTGAGTAGTACAGACTAATCACCGACAATGTCCTTTAAAGAGGAGGAGATGCAACTAGGGAAAGCATGACAATGGAGGTGAACAAATGGGGGCTAGTCAAGTGCCTGACAGAAATACAACTTCCTTATGAATTTTTCACACATGAAGTCAGCAAGGAGGACTGTACAATGAGCCAAGCAATCAAGTTGTTGCATCTGCTACAGAACCAATTGAAAAAGGTGGAACAACGTTTAGCCAGTGTGAATGAAGAAGCATGTGAGCTAGTTCAGAGCTAAATCCTTTGCTTGGCTGTTAATTCAAGGGTGCAAAGACAGTTTATGTCCTTCAGAGAGTGCATATGTGCCACAATACTTGTTCCACAGTACAAAAAATGCTGGCTACTTTCATTTCATTTTTAGAAGGGGATGTTTCAGATTACAAAACTTGGATTGTCGGTGAAGTGAGAAACCTGGAAGAAGAATGGCTGGAAGTTACAAGCTAGGGAGGATGTACTGCTTTGCAGTCTTCAACACCTAGACAGGGCAGTGCTGTTGTCTCATAGCCAACACCATCATCATCAGCAACACTAGCAACAGAAGAATCCGGCCTAAACTCTGAAATGGCTTAGTTTCAAGTGGCAGGGCTTAAGTCAAGTGCAGAGGCAAAGGCAACGGAGTTTGAGCAATTGACAGCACCAATGACCAGTCAAAGAATGCTCCAAGACTATCTGGATAACCCAAAAGAGGTCTACCTGGATCAAAACCCATGGACTATTGGTACGGTAAGAAGTGACAGTGGCCAGAGCTCAGCACGTTGCCAATAAAGTAGCTGGCTTGTCTGGTAGTGAGTGTGTCGACTCAGCATGCTTTCAGTGCAGCCAGCATAGTTG
Source organism: Triturus cristatus (assembly GCF_964204655.1). Taxonomy (NCBI): domain Eukaryota; kingdom Metazoa; phylum Chordata; class Amphibia; order Caudata; family Salamandridae; genus Triturus; species Triturus cristatus. The sequence goes on from NC_140593.1 coordinate 904,719,208, forward strand.
TTACAGTCAGAAGGATGAGTCTCTCACCTCAAAATGTAGAGAAATTGACCATGATTAAAATAAACCAACACTTCATACCACAAGATTATACTCTCCTGAAACAACACAGGAGGAGGGCAACTAGTCTGACTCAAGTTTGTTGCCTGATTAACATTTTGAACAACCCCCTGAGTTTGAGGATGAACTCTACTTCCCTGACTTAGTTTCAAGTGACAAAACTTGCATATGTATCATCAAAATACTTGGGGAAAAAATATAGAGAAGAACATATATATATTTGATGTCAGGCTTACACTGCACCATTTAATATCACATGGATAGAGTGGAACGGTGTGCACACAAGAAGCCTTCATTCTCTTGAAAGACAAGAAGACAACAATGCCTTCCGTCCCTAGTCTTCTTTTCTTCGATTCCTAACTGGTATGCCACTGAAGATCCTCATTAATTATACAAGACTGCCCTTGTTTATCTCTTCCATGGGAAAAGAGATACAATAGACAAATATGCACCACGCCTGGAACAGGTAACTATTGCTCCAATGAGTAACATATCAATGGTTGATGATTCATATGGTAGTTGGGAATGTGTTGTAGCAAATTGTTAAACCTGATTTATAATGTCTTGGGCCTGGAGGATGATTGTGCCTGAATGTTTGCCTTGCTTTCCCATTTCGCAATAATTACTTACGTGGTCCATTCGTGCACTTATTTTTCTTCAGGCTGTTCCGAGACCAGTCAGTTTAGTTACTAAAACTACAAAAAATGCTCAATTTATTTTGCTTTTCTTGTACATCAGGACTACACGTCAGGCTCAGGATGGGACTTCCACAACAGCTGAAAGAAGGAAGTTAGTAACAGTGACTATCTACTTCAATGGGAAACAATGTAACCCAAAAACTAAGAAGCCTACTCTTGTGGACTTGAGAAAGGTGCATTGATTAGGAAAGTTTTGAGTGGCTCGAGTGTCAAACTCTATTAGCTGGATGTGTTCTGGCAGAACTAGCACTTGTCACATGTCATCACATGTGGGACACACACAGCTAAATGGTATTGATATTTATGGGATTGAGCAGCCAGTTATAGGCAGTTACTAGTCTGGGATTTGTGGTAAGAGATTTTTCTAATTTCTCAGTTAATCTCAAAGGACTGCACCAGTCTATGCTCTTACCGCTTGATCCTCATCCACCATGAAGCTTCCCAGTCCTTGACTCCACAATATTTACTTTTACTTTTTTGAATTTCATAGGACTTGCCTTCTTCTGCGTGAAAGCTCCATAACACTCCTGCTCTGACTGGTTCAGCTCTACACCGAAGATGGACATTCCGAAAAGCAAAATGTAGATGCATCATTAATTTTGCAATTTTTTTATACAATATCATTTTTCTTTCCTAAACAATAACAATTTTAGAACTGTGTGGGTGCACCCTATTTTCTCATTGTCAACCATAGGGAACATGAACTGTCTTCTTCCTTCCCCAACAGATGTGATGTTGATGTGCTGCTCTTTGACTTGATGATTTTTGTGTTTGTTTTTGCTTCACCTTTCTCCAACTCCCCCTTTCTGATTCATTCATGAAACCCCCTAACTCTCTTTCCCCAGATTACATAATCTACTGAGTTTTGACATCATAATTTACAAAATGAATGGATCACACACTTGGTGGGGCGGATGTGGTTTAAGCGATACCAACTTTTACACGATCTTCTTAACTAAACAATAGCCCACGCCAGCCCTGTAGTGTAGTTCCTATTTCCCTCATAGCCTCTGCGCATTGAAATAATATACACTATAGTTGTGGCATAGGACTGAGGTCAGTATGCCTCTATCAAGTACATTAAACTTAATTACTTGGTGTGCCAGCTAACTCAGAGGCCACTAGAAACTCTTTGAATAAACAAGAAGGGAGTAGTTTCTGGCAACCGCATAAACATGACAACTTTGTTTCCCTTAGAATCGGAACATGTCTCAGAATCGTGGAAACAACAGAGAACAGTTTCACTCAGTCAATCGTGCATGCTTAGTTTCTTCAGAGTCACACAGAAATAGATAGATGGGCATTTCAATAAAAAGGGTTTATTGAACAGTCTTGTTTCTCGTGTAAGAGATATGCGCTGTTACAATCGCAAGACAGTATGCAAGATATAATACGTACAGCGTAAGCAGTAAGAAGAAATAATACTGCAATAGCATTGTCTTCTAGCCATGACATATATTCATATATACATACAAAAATAACATAGGCTAAAAAGTGGATACTCGTGTGATGCTTCTAAATAGTTCTACCCCAGTGTACCTAACCTAAGTGTAGTACAAGGTAAGAAGTAGGTGCTGTATTCTATAGTATGGTAAGCTATAGTTTTGCATATGTCAAGAGTCCCTCTAGGTTCGAGTCAGCTCCATACCTTAGAATGAGAAAGGTTGGAATCTCTTTCCGAGTCTCAAACTCTAACACCCCGCGAAGGGAGTCAGAACACTGGAAGCTGGATTCTCTGCGAGCAGGGATGACAGCGTCTGGTCAGTGCGTCAGGCGGGGACTCGAATTCCTTCCGAACTTGCCGTGGCGAGCCGTATCGAGCTGTGAAGCCGAGCCACGGTTTGCCATGGTAAGGGAAGGTATATTTATACCTGGAAGGTGCTTAGGAATGTTAGCATTGACGTAAAGTCGGGCAGAGGAAGACGTCATGAATGAACACCTAAGGCAGGGGTACTCACAAACTTTCTCTTGGGGGCCAAATTTACAGTGTGGTTTGTGGCCGAGGGCCGCACCTTGAGGGCGGGGTCATTGGGTGAAGGGGCGGGGCTAGAGCAACAACAAAAAACTGTGACCATGAGGTGGAACACAGGTCCCTGCAGCGGACGCCTTCGTCCACTGAGCCACCAGAACCAGCATACACATATCTCTCTCTCTCCCTCTCTCTATCTCCCTCCCTCCCTCCTCCATCTCCCTCCCTCCTACGTCTCCCTCCATCCTCTGTCTCCCTCCCTCTCCCTCCGTCTCTCTCCCTCTCCCTCCATCCTCCGTCTCCCTCCCTCCTCCGTCTCCCTCCCTCTCTCTGTCTCTCTCCCTCCCTCCCTCTCTGTCTCTCTCCCTCCCTCTGTCTCTCTCCCTCCCTCTCCGTCTCCCTCCCTCTCTGTCTCCCTCTGTCTCCCCCTCTCTGTCTCCCTCCCCACTCTGTCTCCCTCCCCCTCTGTCTCCCTCCCCCTCTGTCTCCCTCCCTCCCTGTCTGCCTCCTTCTCTCTCCCCCTCTCTTTCTACCTCTCTCCCCCCTCTCTCTCTCCCTCTCTCCCTCTCCCTCCCTCTCTGTCTCCCCCTCTCTGTCTCCCCCCTCTGTCTCACTCCCTGTCTCCCTCCCTCTCTCTCTCCCTCCCTCTCTCTCTCCATCTCTCCCCCTCTCTCTCTCTCCCTCTCCATCTCCCTCCCTCTCCCTCCCTCCCTCCCTCCCTCCCCCTCTCCCCCTCTTCACCTCTCTCCCTCCCTCTCCATCTCCCTCCCTCTCCCCGTCTCCCTCCCTCTCAGTCTCCTCCCTCTCAGTCACCCTCCCTCTGTCTCCCTCCCTCTGTCTCCCTCCCTCTCCGTCTCCCTCCCTCTCCCTGTCTCCCTCCCTCTCCCCGTCTCCCTCTCTCTCTCCCCGTCTCCCTCTCTCTCCCCGTCTCCCTCTCTCTCTCCATCTCCCTCTCTCTCTGTCGCCCTCCCTCTCCGTCTCCCTCTCGGTCTCCTTCTCCGTCTGTCTCTTTGCCTCTCTGTCTGTCTCTGCCTCTATCTGTCTGTCCCTGTCTCTGCCTATCTGTCTCTGTCTGTCCCTGTCTCTGTTAGTCTCTACCTCTATCTGTCTCTGTCTGTTTCTGTCTCTCCCTACTGCCCTCTGTCACCCTCTGTCCCCTTACCCAACTCTCACACCCTGTTTTCTTGTCATTCTTTGTAACCCCCCCCCCTCCGCTTGTGTGGCAGCTGAGGCAGCTTCCCTTCCAGGGCACACACACAGCCCCACCCGAGTACTTCACAGGTCTTTAAGAGACCATTTGCATGATAACGAGGCTTTGTTGCATTTCACCTCTTAGCGCCCCAGCAGCTCCACTCGGACTATCCCTTGAATCCCCGGGCCCCCACAGAGCAGAGTCTGTGTTTGCTGACACTGTTAAAAAAACAAAAAACACCGGTACGATGTCTGCAAGGTCCGTGGGCCGCCAAGAAAGGCTTGCCGGGCCGCTGGCGGCCCGCGGGCCGTACTATGAGTACCCCTGCCCTAAGGAATAGTAGTGCATGCATAATAGATGAGTTCTGGAAGAAATCAATAATCCTGGCTAGGGAAAGTCCCGAAGGCTTAAGGGTCTGGTTTCTAAGAACTCGTTGTGACGTTGGGATGGACGGATGTAGGTGACCCTGCCTGTATTTGGATAGCATGGCTAATGCCTAAATAGGGACTGGGATTCTATGCCTAAATAAGGGCAATGCGAATTGTGCCTATAAAAGGACATGATTTAGGAAAACCTATATGCAGGCATCTAAATCGAAACACAACACCCACTCCACTAACGAATGATAGATAGTACTAAATGCTAAACATAAAAATGCTAACATAGAAAACTGAGTACCACATGTTGCTAAAAATATTTGTAAAAGCATACTAAAAACTTTGCTGGACATATTAGCCATGTTTCATTCTAAGCATATATTTACAGTGGAAGTTAAATGAATGAACAGAAATATATACCCATATAATGAAATGGTTCACAATTACAGAAGAAAAGATCAAAGCCATTTCATGTCATGTTACATAAATGAAATTGTTGTGAATAAAAGGTGACAATGTGTCCCTGGAAGTGTTCAAAGAAGTCTGTTCTCTATGAATAGTTCTACTTTAAGCATATTACTTTGCCATAAAAAGAAAAATTCAAATGTAGAAAGAAAAAAAAATTCATTGTATGAAAAAAGGTCCAAGGTTTGTCTTTGTTTTGAAAAAATGAATGCCAAATTCATAGCTTTCCAGGTACACTGTGAGCCGATTCAAAAGTCAGTGTAAGGGGCTGGAGAAAACATGAAATCCTCTATTCCTGTAGACAAAGGATCATCTACCGATGTCGGTGATAGTTGGAATACTTCGTTTAGATGATTAACTGCACATAGATGTGAAGCATCGCCAGTAGCAATGTTCCTTTCCGATATTACCTGTGTGCCCGTTGATCCATCTCGTACCTCAGCAGTAGCATGTTGCGTCTGTGAGATCTCAACGAATGCCGTCATCAGGATTGATAGCCTCTGGGGACAACACAGAGCATGGGCCGTTCTCAGGTCCAGCAGAGTATCGATATCCGTTGGCATCACTGATGGGAGTGTTACACAGATGTCTAGCATGCATTCTTCACCGCAAAGCAGGCAGCGTAGAGCAGGTAAGATGCAATCTTGCCAGATTGGTCTGAATGACGGAAACCATGTGGTATTTAATTCTAGTAGACGAGGTAAGCCCAAAAGTTGTACTATGCGCTCACGACACTTCCTTTCCAGGAGAACTTTCTCCAAGGTGCTGGGAGTGACGCTGGTAGATTGGCTTGCCATAGCGTAGTAGTAGGAATGAAAACAGGATTCCTGCAACAAGTGCTAGAATTAGCGGCAGACCACCAAACACCGAGTGCACAAACTTTGGAATGATTCCGAGGACTGCTTGAAAAGGTGTTAACAGTCCTGAACATATGGTCTTAAATACATGCACAATACCGCTCGTATCAGACATGTTTAAGATACGTCCTAACATTTCTGTGAAATGTGTAGGGCAGTTTGTACGTAACAGAGCTTGTATCTCAGCCGAAGTCCTTGCAATTTGTAGATCATAGGTTTCTTTGGCCGAGGTCAAAGGCACGGTTTGTTGTAAAAGAATGGCTTTCATTCTGCTTAAAGTATCAATGCGAATAGAAGAGATGTTCAGTGAAGGCCATAAAGGCGACTCCCTGACTTTGTCTATTTGGGGGAACAAAGCTTGCATACAGCAAGTGACCCTGGACCCAACCGTCAACATGCCACAACAGCTCTGATCATTCAACATTAGGTAACTCCCATTTGAAAGTTGGCCAAATGTTGGATTAATCACAGCGGCTGGTGAACCTTGCAGGTGGCAGGATAAATTTGCAGTAGAACTGCTACAGGCCCCGTGCAAACTAATATCCCGACATATGAGTGAACCGCTTAGTGCATTTTCACAGTGTGTACTGCTAAAAAAACACTTCACGCCCCCCACTCCAACATCTGTGTGTGTAAGGTAAATCCCAGGATGTCTTGATGTATTCTTCACCCAACCTTTCATATTTACCTGCTTGCATTTGTTTGAGGCAATACTGAAAATGGAAAGTTGTAACAGGCAGAGTTATTTTGCCATGAATGATCCATTCTGTAGCTGGTTTTTCCACTACCATAAATGGCAATTTCTCCAGTTTTTTAATGCTCAGCACTGTATACTTTGCTCCCCTTTGTGCCAGTTCGATCTATTTATAAGTGAGATTGTATTCTGAAAACAGAGAAGACGTGTTGATGAAACGCCAAGGCACATAGCCTGCATGCAAGTTTTGTAGCGTCCAGCCTAAGAACAGAATAGAACGTCATTGAGATTGGCCTTGTCGCAGCAGGACCACATCTTGTTCCACAATGTCTATAGCAGAGGATACAATGTTGCCCAATGAATATATCCTGGATGAGAGAGTTGTTAACCCATTGTCGAACACAGCGAGAGATTTCTCTAAATTATTACGATCAATTTCTCGTATTCTTTCTGCGGCTTCTGCTTGGGTAATGTTCCATATATCATTATAAGCAGCATAGATGTCGGCATATATGAAACGGATCTCTGACATATTATCGACAGACACATTATCGAACTACACAAATATCGCATCAAATATATCGACATCAAAAATATCGACATTGTATACTTATTTAAAAAACTACACTAATATCGACACTACAATATCGTAATACAATTATATCGATCACACAAATATCGCACACATTAATATCGCAATACTAAATATCGACATGAGTAAATAAATATGACACATGTCACAAATATCGATAACCAAAATATAGACATCAAGAATATCGTTTTTATAAAAAATATCGACTATTCTAACACTAATAAAACCAATATTTTAAACAACATAAAGACAATATTTTCCCAAAACATACATTTTTCAAATGAGATTCTACTTAAACATAAACATAACATTTATAGCGATCTCAATATTTAACAACATAATAAAAAAACACTGAAATAATTATCACATTGGCATTTCGAACACATTTAAAAAACATTCACTACACATTATAAACAATCTTTTTATATATAATGATTTAAAACTCTCCTCCTTTAAAACTAAATATACTCTTACTTAGCATTTTCTATAAAAGGAAACCAATTAACAAAAAAAAAATCAAACCATCCAATAGAAAGGCAACATACAGAAAACAACCAATAACATGGACATTACAAACGTTAAAGGCAGGGAAGGTCCCCTGGGACTATTTTAATACAACATCTTTATTGCTTCCCTTTAACCTTACTGAAAAACAGCAATTAATGTCCATGAAAGATGCTACATATTCATTGTTACATATTGAAAAATTTGAACCTTTACCTTTCTCTGTAGCGGAATTGGATACAGGCGTGTGGTTATTACATGGGTTGATCACTCTCCCATTCGCGCTTTTCAAGTTTACGTCCTGTATAAAAAACTATGCTCTGGGTAGATATGAACAGCTGGGCACCGCTTTCATACATGATGTTTGGTCCCTCCCTTTTATGTATAGATGTACAAGGGACGGTACTGAGGTTTCTCTGACAGGTGAAGAATGTACAACGACACCTGATCATTCTGTAGTATATAGACACATTCAATTACACAGTGCATACAATGTACAAACTCCAAATTTGGCCTGCGTCATGAAAGGTATCCCAGTACCAGTGATTAAGCCATCTTTCACGCTGCTTGCAAACGGTAGTTAATTAATTCTGAACAATGAAGCTTGCTGCGGGATGTTAGTGGGAATCCCTTACATAGTGACTGTATCGCAGACAGTTGTCTGCTGCAATAATGTTCTATTTCCACCCCCGCATGGGCTGCTGGATGTTTCCATCTGGCCTTAGATTCCAACCTTGAAGGCAGAGTTCAACAAAATGAGCAGAATAAAGGCGCTATTGTCCAAAAAGGAGGTGCCATTGACTTCCTCCGGTGAAACATTTGTCCTTCACGTTGCAAATACGCGTACTGAGGTACAGGCGCTTTTGAATACTGACCTCCCCCTACATTTTGGTGCTTTGATCCAAACAATTTTCAATTCCTCGTCCACGACTGGCCTAGCTCATTTTTTTAAGCTTGTGGGCTCGGGCCTCGTGACCTCTTTCCTAACTATTTTTGGTGTGATTCCGGCATTTTTTCACTATATTTTCTCGAGCATCTTTGGAGGTGTCCCGCTGATTCTGGCGCTTGTGGCAGGAGTGCTGCTTTTACTTTTCATACTGCGAAATGGCTGCTCTTTCTGTGCCACACGACAACCTGTCCCGTCTGCATCTTCTCCGTGACAGGATGCTTGAATATTATGGTACGCTACCATTGGCGACTTTGAGCCTGGCGTATGGATTATCCTTCCGGTATTCCTACTTCACCTGCGTACAGCCAGTCTTTCACTGCCTAGATTGTCCCTTTGAATGGCCTTTGGATTTGTGCTTAACCAACATGGTGTCTCCGGTGCCGGATTATGATCGACTGATGAGGCCCTTAGTGTCTCACGAGTTTGCCTGTTCTGGTGTTCGGATTATGGCCTGTGGTGCGGCGCATGGTATCCTGGGTAATTGGGACATCGCAAGAGCAGCCTATAATTTCTTGAATATGAGCTATCTGGAGGAACAATTGGGTTGCCCTCTGATTGTGCTAGAGGCTCCGCTCATTGAAGAACATATATGTTCCTTTTCTTTGATTAATTGGATGGCTGAAACTTTTCATGGCTCTGCAAACGATTTCTTGTTGGAAGCAGTGGCCACGTATGCTGCATATACGTTCATGGATTGAGTAAACTGTGGTCCTCTATGTTTTTTCTCCCGTGCCTTTGGACTGCTGTCCACATAAACAATTTTTAATTTTTCCCATCACATGTTTGTGGTTTTTTTCTCCCCTTTTCGATTTTCATGTTTTCGGCTTTTGCCTGAACTATAAATTGTTTATTAATTGAATACGCCTTGTTCTGCTCTGTCGAAACTTAACTTTGCATTCTCTTTTTTCTTGCCTACTGTATAGTGCTTCGATCAAGGGGGCATGTAGTGAGGACTCCCTTAATACGTACATACATTGTTAAGTTAGCATAACCGCGTTAGATGTTAGAAATCCATCTTGCCGCTTTTGCGCACGACACTGCGTTTACATGTTATTGCTTAAACAAACTGCTGACTCGAGCTTTGCCTCACACGGAAGCAATCTGTTGTTACCATCCCGAGCTCTGCGCAGGGACCTTGGTCTGTACATGGCGTGACAAAACAGTCTGGGTAGTTAGACAAAGCATATTTTCCACTCCAGGTTGATCGACCCACTATTTAGCCATAACACACAGGCAGCTGCGAATACCTGAAAGTTGGTGCTTTTAATAATGCAGACATCATGTTTAATATTCAGACCGAAGACGAGCCTTCCTGCGAGAAGACTCCTGATGCTCCTGTGATGTGATTTCACTAAGCTGATCTTTGAGGTATGGGGTCCCCTATTGAAGCCTAAGAGACCTTCTATTAGCATAATAATAATATTAGCTTCTTAGTAAAGGGAAGGTGATATTATCCACTGTCATTATAATATGATCACCCCTTTTATATTCTATGGTATTGTAACGAAGCTGATGGTTTTGATTTTAATCATTTGTCTGCTTGTATTAGCCAACCTACTGCATTTTAGGACACGTGGTCTATAAAAATAAACTCTTTTTATTTTCACCGTGTCTCTGTTGATTCTTCTTGTGGACTGATGTGAGAATAATATACGGACAGGTATTTCGGATTCCCACCATTCCTGAGAGTATACTGAGTCGCCTGTTCTGGGTTGTCTTTTCATAGTGATTTCTGAGCCTAATCTCGGATAACGAATGGGACACTAATACTAGCCAGAGACTGGGTTCTGGGTTCTGAGGTGAGTTTCTGGTACACCACAATTCAATGAGTTGGCAGTATGTGCTGGACACAGAACTTAATTAATTTACTATTCCCACTCCAATCTATATTTAATTAAGATAATTGCTGAACACTGAACTTAATTATTTACTATTCTCACTCCAATCTATATTTAATTAGAATACATGCTGGACACTGAACTTAATTAATTTACTATTCTCACTCCAAACTATATTAAATTACAGTAGGTGCTGGACAATGAACTTAATTAATTTACTATTCCCACTCCACTCTATATTTAATTAAGATAAGTGCTGGACACTGAACTTAATTAATTTACTATACTCACTCCAACCTATATTAAATTAGGGTAGGTGCTGGACACTGAACTAAATTAATTTACTATTCCCACTCCAGTCTATATTAAATTAAAATAAGTGCTGGACACTGAACTTAATTAATTTACTATTCTCACTCCAACCTATATTTAATTAGAGTATGTGCTGGACACTGAACTGAATTCATTTACTATTCCCACTCTAATCTATATTTAATTAAGATAAGTGCTGGACACTGAACTTAATTAATTTACTATTCTCACTCCAAACTATATTAAATTACAGTAGGTGCTGGACAAAGAAATTAATTAATTTACTATTCCCACTCCACTCTATATTTAATTAAGATAAGTGCTGGACACTGAACTTAATTAATTTACTATTCCCACTCCAATCTATATTTAATTAAGATAAGTGCTGGACACTGAACTTAATTAATTTACTATTCTCACTCCAACCTATATTTAATTAGAGTATGTGCTGGACACTGAACTGAATTCATTTACTATTCCCACTCCAATCTATATTTAATTAAGATAAGTGCTGGACACTGAACTTAATTAATTTACTATTCTCACTCCAATCTATATTAAATTAGAGTAGGTGCTGGAGACTGAACTAAATTAATTTACTATTCCCACTCCACTCTATATTTAATTAAGATAAGTGCTGCACACTGAACTTAATTAATTTACTATTCTCACTCCAACCTATATTAAATTAGGGTAGGTGCTGGACACTGAACTAAATTAATTTATTATTCCCACTCCAGTCTATATTAAATTAAAATAAGTGCTGGACACTGAACTTAATTAATTTACTATTCTCACTCCAACCTATATTTAATTAGAGTATTTGCTGGACACTGAACTGAATTAATTTACTATTCCCACTCCAATCTATATTTTAGTAAGATAAGTGCTGGACACTGAACTTAATTAATTTACTATTCTCACTCCCAACTATATTAAATTACAGTAGGTGCTGGACAATGAACTTAATTAATTTACTATTCCCACTCCACTCTATATTTAATTAAGATAAGTGCTGGACACTGAACTTAATTAATTTACTATTCTCACTCCAACCTATATTAAATTAGGGTAGGTGCTGGACACTGAACTAAATTAATTTACTATTCCCACTCCAGTCTATATTAAATTAAAATAAGTGCTGGACACTGAACTTAATTAATTTACTATTCTCACTCCAACCTATATTTAATTAGAGTATGTGCTGGACACTGAACTAAATTAATATAATATTCCCACTCCAATCTATATTTAATTAAGATAAGTGCTGGACACTGAACTTATTAATTTACTATTCTCAATCCAAACTATATTAAATTACAGTAGGTGCTGGACAATGAACTGAATTCATTTACTATTCCCACTCCAATCTATATTTAATTAAGATAAGTGCTGGACACTGAACTTAATTAATTTACTATTCTCACTCCAATCTATATTAAATTAGAGTAGGTGCTGGAGACTGAACTAAATTAATTTACTATTCCCACTCCACTCTATATTTAATTAAGATAAGTGCTACACACTGAACTTAATTAATTTACTATTCTCACTCCAACCTATATTAAATTAGGGTAGGTGCTGGACACTGAACTAAATTAATTTACTATTCCCACTCCAGTCTATATTAAATTAAAATAAGTGCTGGACACTGAACTTAATTAATTTACTATTCTCACTCCAACCTATATTTAATTAGACTATGTGCTGGACACTGAACTGAATTAATTTACTATTCCCACTCCAATCTATATTTTAGTAAGATAAGTGCTGGACACTGAACTTAATTAATTTACTATTCTCACTCCCAACTATATTAAATTACAGTAGGTGCTGGACAATGAACTTAATTAATTTACTATTCCCACTCCACTCTATATTTAATTAAGATAAGTGCTGGACACTGAACTTAATTAATTTACTATTCTCACTCCAACCTATATTAAATTAGGGTAGGTGCTGGACACTGAACTAAATTAATTTACTATTCCCACTCCAGTCTATATTAAATTAAAATAAGTGCTGGACACTGAACTTAATTAATTTACTATTCTCACTCCAACCTATATTTAATTAGAGTATGTGCCGGACACTGAACTAAATTAATATAATATTCCCACTCCAATCTATATTTAATTAAGATAAGTGCTGGACACTGAACTTATTAATTTACTATTCTCAATCCAAACTATATTAAATTACAGTAGGTGCTGGACAATGAACTTAATTAATTTACTATTCCCACTCCACTCTATATTTAATTAAGATAAGTGCTGGACACTGAACTTAATTAATTTACTATTCTCACTCCAACCTATATTAAATTAGGGTAGGTGCTGGACACTGAACAAATTAATTTACTATTCCCACTCCAGTCTATATTAAATTCAAATAAGTGCTGGACACTTAACTTAATGAATTTCCTATTCTCACTCCAACCTATATTTAATTACAGTATGTGCTGGACACTGAACTAAATTAATTTACTATTCCCACTCCATTCTATATTAAATTAAAATAAGTGCTGGACAGTGAACTTAATTAATTTAATACTCTGACTAAAATCTATATTTAATTATGGGATTAGTTAAATTCAAAAATAAATTTAAATTTTCTAAATATTAATATTTTTTAAATTAACAATATATAAATATGTTAAATTAACTTCCCACCCTTATCCCCTATAACCCAACATTCCGCTCCTAAAATTATTTGTAACATTCTAAAAAAAAATTACAATTTCTAAATTAATTTGTTTAAAAATTAACAGATATATAAACATTTTTACAACACTTCCCACCCTTATCCCCTATCAACCAACATCCCGCAGCGAAATATATTTGTCAAAATCGAAAATTTATTTCCTATTTATAAATATTTTTTTTTTTTTTGGAAAACCTTTATTTCAAAAATCAGGACACAGCTATTCAGCCGACAGCCCGAAGGTTCGGCAGCATGGAAAGTCAGATACAGTGATGTGTCCCCAGTACAGTACAAAGATTAGTGCAAAGGTCCAATTTTAAATAAACACAGAAAAACTCACAACAAACCCCAGCAAGGCAGAAACATTGAAAGCCCATGGTGAAAGCCCCCAGGGGAGGCCGGACCCCACTCATCTACTAATTACAAGACAATGTACGGAGGAAGAAGGGGGACAGCAGAGGCCCAAAACGGTACCTAAAACCAAACTATGCTGGAAAGAGGGTCAGGGGGAAAGCTGTTCCTCGGGAGGTTCCAGATCAGGGGCAAGACATATTCCCCCCCTGTATTGGTTCCACCGCCCCCAGATGGCGTGCCATTTCCGGGGGCGACCTCTGGAGCAATAGACCGTCTTCTCCCTAAACATGCTCCAGTCCATGTTCTCTTTCCACGCGGTCAGTGTAGGGGGCCCCGAGGAGCCCCACAGACGCGCAATATCCCTTTTAGCGACCATGTTACCCAGGGTCACCCATTGGGTCTGCGCCTCATCAAGGTCAGTGGGCCCCCAGACGTTCAGGAGGCAACACCGCGCCTCCGGCTGCACAGCAAGGCCCGTCACCTCCCCCATAACTGCTTGGACTCTCCTCCAGAACTCCACAATGACACCACATTCCCAAATGATGTGAAGGAAAGTACCCACCATACCACATCCCCTCCTGCACAGGCCGTCCTCCGAGAATCCCATGTGGACCAGCCGTGGCCCCGTCACATAGACCCGGTGCAGTATTTTAAGCTGCACCAGCCTAAGACGCGACGGGATCGCAACTTCCTTAGGAGAAGAAACCGCTGACTGCCAGTCCTCATTATCCAACTCAAGGCCATCCCTAGTCCACTGTTCTCTCAGCCCCAAAAGCATGTCTGCCCGGACGTTAATCAATTTCTTGTATATGAGCGAGATCGTGCTCTCGGGCATATGACCATCAAGGACCCGGTCCTCAAGGGGAGAGGACTCCGGCACCTTCTCACCCTCCACGAGGACTGATCGGAGGGCGTGGCGCAGCTGGATATACCTGAAATACTCGGAGGGCCCCAGCTCATACTCAGTCTGCAACTCCTCGAAGGACTTCACCCTCCCCTTATGCAGCACATCTCCCACTTTGGATATACCTATCAGGTCCCACTTGTCAAATCCCTTCGTGTGCCAGAGCCTTCCCAACCTCTCCGATTCAAACAATGGGGTAGCGAGGGTGAGCCTGTCCTTCCAGACCAACGAGTCAGTTGCCATCTTCCACACACGCACCGCCACACCCGTGGGCCCCGTGAGGGACAATTCCAGGGACCGCGAATACAACGCCCTGTAGTAGTTGCCACCACGTAGCAACCACCTGTCCATGGCATATCCAGGGCTGAGGGCGGGGCCATAAAACCCATGGTTGATCGCGCTCAGCTGCGTGGCCCAGTAGTACCGTCGGATGTCTGGGAGCGCAATGCCCCCATCATACCATGGGAGCGTCAACTTTGCAATAGCTATTCGCGGCCGCCCATCCCACAGCAACGTCCGTTGGAGGCCTTCGACCTCCCGAAAGTATTTGGCCGGTACCCAGTCCAAGGTGTTCTGGAGGGCGTAGAGGAAGCGGGGAAGAGACATCCTTTTGAACAGGGCCGCACGCCCAACAAGGGAGAGCGGCAGCCTCCGCCAACCTTCAACATCGCGCCTCAAGCGTGCCAGGGGGGGGAGCAGATTCTTCTCATAGCGCACAGCAGGGTCCATGGATATAAAGATCCCCAAGTACACGAAACCCTGCTGGGCGACCTGTATCGCACACGTTCTAGGGATCGGTGGGACCTCGCCACTAAGAACGTACAAGTACGATTTGCCCCAATTGATTACGAGCCCCGAGTTCCTTCCGAATGATGCAAGTACGTCACAGACCACAATAAGCGACTTCTTAGGTGAGGCAAGATACAACAGGATATCATCGGCGTAGAGCGAGATACGGTCCTCGTGATCAGGCGACCACCGGAGGCCCCGTATTTCCGGGTGCCAACGTATCCACGCAGCCAACGGTTCAAGGGCGAGGGCGAACAACAGAGGCGACAGAGGGCAACCCTGCCGAGTACCCCTACCAAGCTGAAACGGAGTAGATGCCCGACCATTCACCACCACATTCGCTAGCGGCCCCTCGTACAGCAACCTAACCCAACTCACAAAACCGCGACCAAAACCAAACTTGGCCAGCACGGCCCATAAGTATGCCCATTCCACCGTGTCGAAGGCCATCGTGGCATCAAGAGATGCCACAATCGCCGGTTCCTGCAGCGTGTCCGCCCTGGCGATGACGCCATGAAGACGCCTAAGGTTTAGTGCCGTGTTTCGGTGCGGGATGAAGCCGGATTGATCCGGGTGGACCAAGTCGCCAAGTACCCTAATCAAACGGGTCGCCAGGAGTTTAGCCAGAATTTTCGGCTCAGCGTTGAGGAGTGAAATGGGCCGATAGGAGGCGCACCTATCTCGAGGCTTACCCTCTTTATGTATGACCACGATCGACGCCAGCCGCTGATCCAACGGAAGGATCCCATCCCCCCGCGCCTCCAAAAACATGGCGCGCAGGTGAGGGGCGACCCTATCCGGGAACAGCTTATACAGATCTATCGGCAATCCGTTCGGTCCAGAGGCCTTACCCGAGTGTAACGCGCGAATAGCCCCCGCCACCTCGTCGACCGTTATATCACCATCCAAATCGTCCCTATCTATGTCAGAGAGGCAGGGCAACTCGATATCACGGAGGAGATCAGCCGAGTCCTCGGGCGGCCTGTCCGACACAGAGGAATAAACCCCACGAAAGTACTCCGCGAAACACTTCACAATCCCCTCAGGTTCCACAATCGCCTCCCCCTTCTCACCCATCAACTCCGGCACCACTCTATTGACCCGTTCTTTCCTGTCCAACCACGCCAGGAGTTTCCCTGCCTTATCACCAACGTCATACAGGCGGCCCTGTTGTTCCCTACTGAGGGTCTTAGCGGCGTCCGTCACCAGGTCCCTATACTCCGTCTGCTTCAGGCAAAGCTCATGCAGCGAGGACTCTGTAACCCCCTCCTCCATAGCCCCTTCAAGGGCCGCGATCTCCTCCTCTACCTGCCGTACCTCGCCATCCCTCCGACTCTTGGCAGCCACCACCAGGGAGAGGGCTTCCCCCCGAAGCACGGTCTTAAAAGCTTCCCACAGCGACACCGCCGAGTCCACGGTACCCAGATTTTCCTTGAAGTAACTATCTACCTTCTTTACCAGGGCGCTGCGCATCTTGGGGTCTCGGAAGTACCATGGGTTAATGGGGGCCACCCTCCCTCCTCCCTCCCGACCTAGATCCAGCCGGATCCACACTGGTGAGTGGTCAGAGATACCGCGTGCCATGTGCCTCGCCTCGGACACCAACGAGGCATGTGCGGTCAGAGTGAGCAGGTAGTCAATCCTGGAGAGGCTACCATGCGCACCGGAGTGAAATGTGTATTGACTCTGTGTGGGGTGCCGGAGCCTCCAGCAGTCTATAAGACCAAGCGTGTCCAGGAAATCTGGAAGCCATTTCTGAGCCCCCCCTGTATCCCTGGGCGGGTATCTATCCAACAGTCCGGAGCCCACAGCGTTGAAATCCCCTCCCACTACCAGCATACCCCCCGGGAGAGTCAGCAAAGCCCTGCCCAGATCAGCAAATGTGGAGGCCTGCAGGGCCGGCGGGACATAGACCGAAACCAAAACCAAAATTCTTCCTTCCCACCGCCCCGCCACCGCCACAAACCTCCCCCTATCGTCAACAATGGTGGAGTCCACCTCAAAAGGCAACGATGCTCTAACCAGGATACCCACACCCCTGGACCCAGAAGAGAATCCCGAGTGTGCAATGAATTTATACCCCTTCCTATTCAAGGCATAGCACGTATTACCTATGAGATGCGTCTCCTGCAGCAGGGCAACATCAGGCATTGAGCGTTTCAAAAATTGCAAAACAATCCCCCTCTTGATGCGATCCCCCAAACCATTAACATTCCAGCTTATAACACTTAAGCCTCTACCCCCCATCCTCAAACGGAAAGAGGCCCACCCCACACCCGAGGAGCCACCATGGAACAGCCCTGAGGATAATCATCATGCCTTGCAGAAATAAACCCCCCAACAACAAACTCCAAATCCCCGCAACTCCCCCCACCCTGCACCCCTGCTGCAGCTTACAAAGCCCCCCCAACTTGCAGTGTGCCTGTCGCCCCACAAAACCAAAAAATCTACAAAAAGTACCCTAAGGGAGGAAAAGAGCACCCCTCGTCCTCCCGCAACCCTCCACAGTTACTGCACTCATTTCAAGTTCCCAAGTGTAGCCAAAACAAGTCAGGTCGGCACTGAGATATCAGCCCTGTCCATCCCGGCCACTGTCTCCATGCTCGGCCGTGTCGTCACCCTTCCTTCGCCGGGGCAAAGCGTCCAGCCATTCGTCGGCCATAACAGGAGAGTCAAAGAAGAATGTCCGATCTTCGTGCACCACCCGTAGTCTGGCAGGGAAAAGCATGGCATACTTCAGATCCAGTTCCCGAAGCCTCCGCTTCACCCCCAGGAAGCTCTGTCTCTGTCTCTGCACCTGCTGGGTGAAGTCCGGATAAAAATTAACCGACGCATTCTGGAAGGGAACTGGGCCCGTCACCCTCGATGCTTGCAGGATAGCGTCCCGATCTCGGAAATGGAAGAGCCGGGCGACAATCGGCCGTGGTGGGGCACCCGCCTTGGGCCGCCCACCCGGCACCCTATGGGCCCTTTCCACAGCAAAGAACTTTCCAAGGCCCCTCGGCTTTAGATGATTAAGGACCAAATCCTCAACAAGCAGGTCCACCGAAGCCTCATCCGAGGACTCCGGGACCCCGATGACGCGTACGTTGTTGCGCCTGGCCCGGCTCTCGAAATCCTCCAGCCGGCGGGCGACGAGGTCACTCTCGGTCCTTAGCTTACGGACCTCGGTCTGCAGCTCCGCAACATCGTCAGTGAGGCCCGTGGTCTTAAGGTCCAGGCTCTTAACGCGCTCGTTCGTCTTGCCCAGGTCCGAGCGGATCAGGTTGACATCCACCAGGATGGCATCCACCTTGTGCGCCAGGGCCTCGAACTGTCTCCCCATCGAGGTCTGCATCCCGTCGAGCGCGCCCATGACATCCTGAAGGGAGAGCTCCGGTGCCACAGGCGAGTCCTCCTTCTGGGCCTCCGGCGCCTGGCTCGATCCACTCGGTGATGCTTTCTGGAGAGCGTAGCGGTCCATGCTGTTGGCTTGGGTATACGTTCCCCGCCTGGTAGACTTAGTCTTCAGCCGATCCCCTTCTGCCTTGCCCGACATAATGGGCTCCGGGCAGTCCCGTGCAGTTAAGACTGATCCCTCTCTGAGAGAGGAAGAAGGAGTGTGCAGTTCTGCCTTATGCTGCCAGAGTAGCCCGCCGAGCGTCCTTGGGGTAATAAAGCCACCCAGAGCTCTCCAGTGTCCGGGCAGACAAAGGAAACGAAATCGAAAGTGAAAGAGCGGGGACCTCCGTCCGACCGTTCACGCCTCGCCTGGCCGTTGTTGATCAACTAGGAGCCGGGCTTCCTGCCAACTCTGGCCCCTGGCATCCCCGGGAGACAGGCCGCAATCTTCCGCCAGGTGTAAGTCCGGTTCCCGATGGGCGATCCGACCACGGGTGGCATCAATCGCCTCCCTGCCAACTCAGCAACACGATGCCATGCATACCATCAGGATTAGAGACAGGATAGTCGACGGAGGGCGCGAGGGTCTCGGGAGCTCTAAGCTCACGCGGCCATCTTGGTCAAGCGCTAGGCTCCTCCCCCTATAAATATTTTTTTTTTAAAAATTAACAAATATATAAAAAAAAATAAAAAAAATTCCCACCCTTATCCCCTATAAACCAACATCCCGCTCCTAAAATTTTATTTAAAATTCAAATTTTAATTTACAATTTCTAAATTAATGTTTTTTTTTAAATTAAATAATATATAAACATTTGTAAAACACTTCCCACCCTTATCCCCTATAAACCAACATCCCGCTCCTAAAATTATTTCTAAAATTCTAAATTTAATTTACAATTTCTAAATAAATTCCAAAAAAATTCTAACAATATATAAACATTTTTAATACACTTCCCACCCTTATCCCCTATAAACCAACATCCCGCTCCTAAATTTTTTTTAAAAATTCTAAATTTAATTTAGAATTTCTAGAAATTTATTTTTAAAAATTTACAAATATATAAAATATTTTAAAACACTTCCCACCCTTATCCCCTATAAACCAACATCCCGCTCCTAAAATTATTTTTAAAATTCTAAATTTAATTTACAATTTCTAAATAATTTTTCAAAAAATTCAAACAATATATAAACATTTTTAATACACTTCCCACCCTTATCCCCTATAAACCAACATCCCGCTCCTAAAATTAAATATACATTTCACATTTTAAATTAAATTTAATAATTAAATTTTACAATATATTTAAAAAATAAATTAACTTTTTTAAAACACTCCCCACCCTTATCCCCTATAACCCAACATCCCGCCCCTAAAACAATATAAATATTTCTCATATTATATACATTTTAAATATTTATACAAACAACTTCAAAATATTTACTAAACACACAATAACGATATTTTCACATGTCGATATTATTACGAACGATATTACTTACATCGACATATAAGTAAAAAAAAAATAACGATATTTTTCACATCGATATTAGCTATTTCGATATTTTGGACATTTGATATTTTTGACTCGATATTTATGTCCCTCGATATTAAAAAGTCGATATATAGACTGCTCACCATATGAAACGTTTTTGACGCGGTTTTCTTGGACCTAGCAAGAAATCCCTAAGGTCTGTGTCTTCTTGAAGTAAAAATAAGTGTTGTTTCACATCCTCTAGTGTAGATTTATGTAGCCAATCAAGGCATAATTTTCCTATACTGTATGTTGTTACTACCCCTGGATGCTGTCTTTGAACATAACGTGGGTCTGGCCTATTGATTGTAAAATCCTGTATTCTGTTCAGGAATCTTTCTTGACAGATGTTTGTGTCTGTGGGGCAGAGCAACCATTTTTCCCATTCATGATCCGATCTGTTGTTTTGTAAAATAGTATGTACATCGACCTCCCCCTGTGTAGTGCTATTACTTGCAGGTGTAGGTATGGACGGTGTGTTCATGTCTTTAATCTTGGCTAACCCAAGGCAAGACGTTTGTTGGACGGTGTCATTCAAAAACATTATTTGCTGTGGGATGATGCAGGCTCTAAACAAAGCTTCTATCCCCTGCACTTGCCAATCTTTTGTACCCCAGCCAGATTTTGTGTCAATTGTGTCTTTCCAAAAGTCAAAACCCTGTCTAGACAGTTGGGCAATAAAGGCTGCAGAATAAAACTGTTTTGTATTAGTTAACATATTTATCATTCCTGTCTTGTTCACATATTTAAAGTAAAACGTTTCCGGATAGGATGTATTGTACCCTGAAAAATATGGAAACTTCATTGCAGAAATTTTTGAGCTACCCCATGGTGGTGTAGGACAATGTTCCCATTGGTTATACATAAATACATTTCTAGGTGTTGCAGATCTATGCAAGAAATGATAACCATAGTGGTTGTAACAATAACGCTGTTCATAGTCTGTTGAACCCTTTAAGTGTTCATGGTTAGAGAATGCAGCAGACCTTTCTAGATCAGACATCATGTTATTAACAGTCTCAAAGTCCCAATCATCAGAATAGGTACTGGAGGTAATAAAGTCACTTAATGAAATTTTAAATAAGTGTGGAATCTTCCAAAGTTCCCATGGGCCGAATATATCATAATCCGTTTTGTCCCAAACTATACCATCTTGTATAGGAACGGCTGTGATGTTCACTGCTAACAAGTCTCTTGCTTCACGATGGGATGATTTGTGTGGTTTCAAAAGTAAGTTCACATTTTTACTTTCTGTGTCCAAGTGAATATATCTTCCATTTATCAGCATGCTCAGAGTCATTACTAAAGCTAGCTAAAGCAGAAAGAAAAGTGTTCCAGAAATAATCCATAGTTCAATCCATGGGGAAACCAGATACGTCTTTTTCAGGAGATGAAAAAAGTCTTGTGCTCGTTCTTTGAAAGTTCTTTTGGCAGGCGTCGTTTCCGGTTCGCTGGGATCCTCAGAAAACGTATCAAAGTTAATGAAATAGCCAGAGGCAGTTCTGTCAATGCTTGAAATTGCATCAGGATTCGTTGAAATCACTGCCACCAGTTGCTCACGTGCTACGTTGGTGTAGACAGGTGTATCAGGACAAACTGTTATTTGGGTTTCAAGATTAATGAGTTCCATAGCATTGTTGCTTAGTGCTTCATTTCTTACTGCTGAATTCTCGATGGTGATAAGTCTTTCAGTTTGAACCTCTTGGATAGTAGCTAGAGGAGTGTGTCTGCTACTTGGTCGGAGTCCACAAGGCCCACTGCTTAGTATTGGCCACATAGTGTGGTTTGATGAGGTTGATCGACACAAATTTTTTCTTCTTTTTTCAAGCAAGGAGCGGCAAAAGTACTGTTCATGTTCCGTGGATGGCTAGGACAGGTACTGGTTGTCTGTAAGAAGGCCCAAATTCCTTCTTGTCCGCGATCTTCTCTCTGACTAGATCCCCAAGCTTTGGGATCCAGACTGGCTCTGCTGGGATGGCTGGAATTTCCCCAGTGGTGGTTGGCTTCAGGAACACGTTGCTTTGTTTCGATCTTAGTTCATTTAAGGCCTGTAAAACAGCCAAACGATCTTTGATATCAAATGGTTTATTTTCCACCACTGTGCCTTTACAGTCGAGATCAGGAACCTGCATTCTTGTCCCAAATAGGACTTCATATAGAGTGACACCCCCTTTAGAACTTCTTGACAAATTGTTTAATGAGCGTTGGACCCCATAAAGATGTTTGACCCACCCATCACCCAAACCTAATACCCTAGCTGTTATAGACTGCTTTATGTTCCGTTTTTTTCCTTTCCACAACAGAATTTCCCTCAGGATGAAATGGAGAGGAGTACCGCAATGCAACGCCCAAACTGGCCATGGCTTTTCTTAGCCTGAGAGCTAAACACAGGGCCCTGGTCAGAGTGTAGTGTGCCTATTGCGTAAGTGCCGATAAAGACTTGCAAATCTTTTATAACAGTTCGAGTGTCAGCTGAGCGCTGAAGCCCCATCCATAGGAACCTTGAGCACGAATCCACTGCGACCATGATATATTCATAGTTATCATCCCTTTGCAAGGGACCGCAGTGATCTAGGTAAACACAAGCTAATGGTTTATCTGAAATTAACAGGGGTGACTGCGCAGGACGTTTCACTATAGAGACTTTCATCTGTTGGCATATTTCACATTCCAAAACATAGTTTTTGATCTGTTTCCTAATGCCGGGCCACCAATATCTCTGTTTTAATAACGATAATGTGGCAGAAACACCTGCATGGGCAGAGGCTATCCCTTCATGTGCTGCTAGGATCAGTCCTAATCTACGTTCCATGTTTGTGATTACCCTATCCCCGACTCCAGGCATTCGAGCAAACAGAACGTTGTTCGCATCAATTACATACGAGTATTTGAGTGGAAATGTTTTAGGTAACGCTGCACCACTGCCTTTGCTTGATGCATTGACAGCCAACAATATCTCACTGTCTATTCTCGTTTTTGAACGAGTGATCGCAGCTACGGAGGCCGTTTGCACAGCCCCCTTTGCGGCTTCATCAGCCAATGAATTCCCTGCAACGTGAACGCCATCACGTGTGTATCATGTGAGTGTTTTGTAGTTCGTTTCGCAACTGAACTACTTGTTCCCAAAGCTTTTTATGCTTGATTGTGCCTCCCTTTGAAGCCAATTCTAGAACCGTCCAAAAATAAGATGGTGGGGTGCTGTTTCGGCCTTATGAGAGCTTTAAGAAAGATCTTTCCATTGCTTCCAGTCTCAGCCAGAGCCTTGATTGTTTAAGGCGTTATCTTAAGTAGACTTGACTACTGCAACGCCTACTGTTGGAGTCCCCCAAATATTTAATCCAGAGACTGCAACGTGTTCAGAACACAGCAGCTAAACTAGCCCTGTTCCGACCACGAGGTTCTTCTGCCTCAACGTGCCTAGCCGAGCTACACTGGCTCCCTGTGCAGCAAAGAATATATTTTAAATCCCTTTGCATTGGGTTTAGGGCACTGCATGGACTTGGTCCCAAGCCCCTACAGAAGAAACTGGTTTGGTACACTCCTACCCGAAGTCTCCGTTCCTCTTCTGCCTATCTGGCAAAGGTATCCAGATTCTACAGGGCCAGACTGGGAGGAAGATCCTTTAGTTTTGCTGCCCCAAACTCTGGAATGAACTTCCACTTGAAATCTGACAATGTAGTACTTTGTCCCTGTTCAGGAAAAGGATCAAAATGTGGCTGTTCCCTAGAAACTGATTCTGTTGTCTCTGAGTAATGTTCATCTTAGGCTCTATCTTTCTTACTCCCTGCTGCTCTGTGTTCACGTATCTTCAGCACCAGGGTACCCGTAGGGTGTTTGTCACGCTCTACAAATATTATATACAATACAAAACAATACAATTCTGTAAATATTCATTGTATGATTGAACACAGTAAAAAGAATCGCACACTATAAGTGTGGGGAATTTGCGATCCATATTTTCAAGTGCCAATTTGAATGCTTGTAGTTCAGCTCGCTGAGCTGTACAATCTCCCAGAGATTGGGTTTTAGTGACCATTGGTCGGAATTTACCATCGTGCATGCTACCTTTACCGATTGCTCACACTGCACTGTAAGCTTGCTTACTTTCCGTAGCGGGTTGTGCTGATCTGTCAGTATAAATTATAAATTCATACTGATCAAGAGGCAGAATCTCAGTAGGCAGAGGACATTCATGTTCATATTGACTGACTGACTGACTGAGATATTTATTAAGCGCACTTATACCGAGGCGTCTTGGCGCTTATTGCAGGAATGCTTGTGTTTTTAAATAAGGATCAAAAATATGTTCAACATCTGTTGCAGCAAGAGAATTAACCCATTGTATCCATCTTGGATGTAAAGCTTTTGTATTTGGAATGCTCGCTTTTGTAACTGCCTCTAAGGCTGGTACTGGAGTCATGACAATAATCCGTTTCCCCTGAGCTAGAGCTCTTTCTTTTGCTACAGCGGTTTGAACTGCTGTTAAACTTTTTTCTTTTGAAGTGAAGCACATTTCCGCTTGTGTATACAAATGTGATTTTTATGCAATTAGTACTTTTTCACCTTCATTAAAAGTTAAGTAGGTGAATCCGCATTGACCCAAAATTATCCGGATCACTAAATTGCGTGTATTTACGCGTGTTTATAAGTGATTTGTTGCTAACATATCAGCTTGAAGTGCTCGCAGGATATCTGTGTGTCCCTGTGTCCAATTTTTGAAATCAGGTTTGAGTAATTCGTAGAGAGGTTTAACCCTTTCCGCGTAATTTAGAATGTAAGTTCTTCCATAATTCAGGAAACCTAGAATTGACTGTAAGTTTTTCAGCATTTTTGGAGGTTGGAGCAGCGCACAGTTTTCTAAAAAGTTAGCTGCCAGGCTTTGGCCTTTACTTGAAAGCTCATATCCTAGGAAAAGGACACTGAGATGGGCAATTCTGGATTTTTTAAAGTTGAATTTATAGCCCTCAGAGGCGAAGCCCAGTATAATGGTATTCACCCTGTTCAAGTGCCTATCCAGGTCATTGTCTGTCAGATAGATGTCATTGACATATGACAATGCCTCATCATCATAAATTTGTAGTAACTCTATTACTCTTGCTGAGAATAACCCCAGGCTGTTCTTGAACCCTTAAGGGAGTCGACAAAAGTGACGCTGAGTCCTCATTATTGAGAAAGCTGTCAAGTACCTACTTTCAGGTGCTATGTTTTGACAAAAGAAACCATTTGAAATGTCTAATGTGGTTTTATATTTTTTACGCACAATGTTATTCATTAATGCTGTAATGGGTGCATTTTGCACTGCAAATGTCTTAGAACAAGTGTTCAGGAGTCTGTAATCCAAAACTAGGTGATATGTATTGTCTGGTTTGGAAACAGGACACAAAGGATTGTTCATTGATGAGGTGCATGTTTTAATCACCCCTTGGTATTCAAGTTGATCTACGATCTACCTGACCTGTTTTTTAGCTTCATGCTTAATTGGGTACTGCCTTTGTGCAGTAGGTTGATTTTTTAACTGTATCTTGTGGTGAGGTGAGTTCTCATCCCATCCTACATGATTTTTGTATAATGCTGGAGCCTTTGGCAACTGCCCATTTCCTGGCAAATGTATTGAAACATAGTTGGCAAAGGCTGGCATAATGATGTCTTCGCCATGTGGGCACTCCCTGTCAAATTCTGGTGGCCAGTCCTGTTCTGCTAGAAGTATATCATAACCCCTTATAAGTTTCTCCCAAAAGAGTGCTCTCACTGTTCTTGGTATGTCTCCCTCCATCCGGAGAGTTATTTCATATAAACTTTGTGGAGTACTAACCCTGGTGTCTACAGTCTCAACTGTGATGTACTCATTCAAGTCCACTATCTCCAGAAGATCCTTCAGGTTCTGGCACGCTATTATTACTTCTGTTGTGCTGTCCAGCATTGTCTGAGCCCATTCTCCGTTCTTGAGTTGTGTTCTGAGAATTCTCGGCATGTCTGATCTTCAGACCTGCTACCTTCTTTTTAGTGAATTAAGGTTTTGGTTTGTTTTTCTGAACGTGTTGTTCGTCTTTGGACTTTACGCGTTCTTCTTTGTAATCTGACCGTCCTCTTCTTTCGTATCTCTGTGACGATATCTGAAAGGTACGAGAGGAACGTGTATCAGTATCTTGATACCTGTCAGGTTTTCTCAAATTATGCCTATTCCTGAGGTTATACCTCCTTTCAGAGGACTCCTTTTGAGGAGACCTACCTTGGGATTGAGAATGTTTCTCTTTTGAATGTTGTTTGTTATTTTCCCACTTCTTTTTAGAAGATGTAGGATTGTGTTTAATAGAGTCCTTCTCAGGACCTTCAGACAGTTGTGGTTTAACTGGTTTTCCACCCAAACTCTCTCTGCCTAATTCTTCATAGGATTTTTCTATTATTCTGGGTAGTTCTTGTTGATGTTCTGTTGCATCAAACTCCCTTAAGTGTTGGCGGATCACCACTGATGCTGCCTCCCCTTTAATATTAGATAATGTTATTGTTGTGACTTGGTCGAAGTTTTTTTGTAATTTCATACCTAAATTCAGAGCAGGCTCTGCCCCGTATTTATTTTGAATTTGTTTCAGGACATCCTGTAATACCGCACTAGACGGAACACCATGTGTTTTAGTATAGATGGCAGCAAAGACTGTGCCCCAAGTGGTGCATTCTTCCCGGAGGTGGTGTGATCTCCATTGGTAAACAGATTGTTAGGATTCTGTGTTTCTCATAAGGACTAGTATTAGGAAATACTGCTTCGATTTATGGTATTTTTGAGCTATCCAAAATGGAATTTGTTCACGTTTTGTGGGCATTTTACCCATGACTGCATGTTAAGTCTGTGGAGTAATTTTTAGTGTATTCCCCTGGTGAGGGGTTTGATTTGGAATGGTTAATGGTGGTTGGACTGTGAAAGTCCGTATGACATATTGGACAAACTGTCTGTAAATTTTTATTAACTCTTTGAGTTCAGTGAGTAATTAATCGCCTGACATCTCTTCCATGTTAAGATGTTAGGATGAGGTGTGTAGCCGGCTAAAATCGGCCATGTTGCTCCTGGTCTACCTAGTGGACCAAGCCTGGTAATGTGATTGTAATGTTTTAGGGCGCCTTTAAACCAGAGACTATGCTCCTGGTATGTGAGTGGAATTTCAAAATCCTCAAAAGGAATATATTCCTCAGGTGGTTCATCTTATTTATAGAACTGAAACACTTTTGTTACTGGATTTGATTCTGGGAATATTATCCATAAATAGAATACCTCTGTCTGAAAAGATTCATGTGCCTCTATCACGAAAACTGCTCTACCACCTCTTGGTGTTAGGCCATGTTTTATAAGTTTTAGAGTGATGGCTCTCCTTCAATTTGGATGGATGTTTAAACACCCTCATCGGTTTCATTTAAACCTGTCAGATTAAAAGCTGTTATGACTTGGTCAGTCGCAGCCTCACCGGTCACTGTATTATTATCATCGTTTTGGGACATTGTTTCTGAAAAATGTAGAACAAGTTTCAAGGAAACAAAGATAAGGTGCACAATATTTTGGAACACTGTATCCTTCAACATTGAACAAACCAAACAGCTATTACTCAGCAATGGCGGATATTAACCTTACCCACTCCAGAAGTCTTATGGAGTATTATGAGTAGGGGTCTCTGAGAAAAGCACGACTGAGTTACTTCAGTATCTAGCGTTAAATTAGTGCCTTATCAAACACGTTGGGCGCCATGTAGTGTAGTTCCTATTTCCCTTATAGGCTCTGCGCATTGGAATAACAAACACTACAGTTGTGGCATAGGACTGAGGTCAGTAGGCCTCTATCGAGTACATTAAACTTAATTACTTTGTGTGCCAGCTAACTCAGAGGCCACTAGAAACTCCTTGAATAAACAAGAAGGGAGTAGTTTTCTGGCAACCGCATAAACATGACAACTTTGTTTCCCTTAGAGTCTGAACATGTCTCAGAATCGTGGAAACAAGAGATAACAGTTTCACTCAGTCAATCGTGCATGCTTAGTTTCTTTAGAGTTATACAGAAATAGATAGACGGACGTTTCAATAAAAAGGATTTCTTGAACAGTCTTGTTTCTTGTGTAAGAGATATGAGCTGTTACAATCGCAAGACAGTATGTGAGATATAATAGGTACAACGTAAGCAGTAAGAAAAAATTATACTGCAATAGCATTGACTTCTAGCTATAACATATATTCATATACACATACATAAATAACATAGGTAGTACAAGATAAGAAGTAGGTGCTGTATTCTATAGTATGGTAAGCTATAGTTTTGCATATGCCAAGAGTCCCTCTAGGTTCTAGTCAGCTCCATACCTTAGAATGAGAGAGGTGGGAATCTCTTTCCGGGTCTCAAACTCTAACACCCAGCGAAGGGAGTCAGAACACTGGAAGCTGGATTCTCTGTGAGCAGGGATGACAGCGTCTGGTCAGTGCATCAGACGGGGACTCGAATTCCTTCCAAACTTGCCGTGGCGAGCCGTATCGAGCTGTGCAGCCGAGCCGTGGTTTGCCATGGTAAGGGAAGGTATATTTATACCTGGAAGGTGCTTAGGAATGTTAACATTGACGTAAAGTCGGGCAGAGGAAGACTTCATGAATGAACCCCTAAGGAACAGTAGTTCATGCATAATAGATGAGTTCTTGGAGAAATCAATAATCCTGGCTAGGGTAAGTCCCAAAGGCTTAAGGGTCTGGTTTCTAAGAACTCGTTGTGACGTTGGGATGGACGGATGTAGGTGACCATTCCCGTATTTGGATAGCATGGCTAATGCCTAAATAAGGACTGGGAATCTATGCCTAAATAAGGGCAATGCGAATTGTGCCTATGTAAGGACATGATTCAGGAAAACCTACATACGGACATCTAAATCGAAACACAACAGCCCTACTACACACCAGGCATGAAAGAGACATCAGCATAGGGCAGAGTCTTAGAACAATGTCTGTACAAGGATAGGTAGTAGTAGTGTACACTATGGGCTGATTCACAAAGGAAAAGTTACACTTTTCTTGTAAGTTTAGTCTTGCAGTATAACTGTACTCCCAGTTACTTTAAGAGTAGTAACTTACTAGTAGTAACACTTTTTAAAATAATAGGAGTTACTTACTATTCACAAATTTACTGCTCATAAAGTTATTGATGGAAGAGTTACTAGTTTCACAAAGTTACAACCCAAGAGTATAGTAACATCAAAAGTGTAACTTTATAATTGTGAATCTTACCTTGTGTCTCTTGCACAATCTATGCAAAATGGAGTAAGCTCATCCTGAGTTCTGGCTTGAGGTTTCTGTAAGTTTAATTCTAATCATTTAAATAAATGCAATACAAGCTCTGCAGATTGCTTGCTAGTTGTTGATTGTTGGATCTTTTTGTCTTGGTGGTCACAGTCTTGGAGTATCCACGAACTCTGTGTTTTCTTTCCCTCTAGTTGCCGGTGACCCCATCCCCTGGGACCAATAATTGAAACTTAAAGGACGGGAGCACAAAACCCACTCCCCGGGCACATTTCAGACCCGGGGCCCAGTGAATTTTTGGGAGGGAGAGGCATACGCCCCCCCCCCAATTTTATTAATTTTATATATTTCAACAACCCGATTAATTAGTATCCAAAACTTTAAAATAAGATATTTTTGATCTATTTTTGTCTAAACATATTGCACTACTCTCTGGGCCTAAGTGATTCAATAGACCATTGAGCAAAGTGAAACCGCACCAGAATATCTTAAGGTGAGAAGTCATTCTGAATGCAGCCCCCAAAAAGAATATTTGAAGGGATAATATGTATGGTCTTTCGAACAACCAAACAATTTACATACCTTTTTTTCTCTCTCAATAAATAATAGATATACATCATTACTGCGATTTCGGTCGCCTCAATATCCAGCTGGTCGTGGACATTTTTTCAATCACGACATGATCAAAGGTACTATTATACTATATGGATAAGGGTGTAGTAGTTTATACGGACTGATGGATTTCTGATTATCAGTGGGTTTTCCATCATGATCTGAGATAAACATTTACTATGTTGCAGGTTTGAATGTGATTTTGTAAAGAATGAGGACTCATTATTTTTGAGTCAGACACGCTCCTGATGGGATGTTGGAAATGTTATGCTTTATGTTTAAACAATGGGAGTTACATTGATGCATTGTGAATACTAAAACTGTGTGTTCTTTATCCTGATTTGAATTTTACCATTTATTTCCAAAATCTTTTTGAATTTTAAGATAGACTGCACATACAAGATATTGGCATTGTATGTGTATTGTTTGTGGTTTTAATTTTCATTTTATGTCTTATGTTAGGAATGATCACTAACTTTGATTAATGGAGGAAAAGCATTGCCAGTCCTGAAGAAGGTGGTTTTATGACTTCATACCACCGAAACGCGTCGACTTATAAGCATATGGTTTAATTTGTTCTGGGACAAAGACTTTTGTAATTTAGGTGAATTATTCCCAGTTCTTCTCTTGTCCACAATAACTACAAATCAACATCGCTAAGACACAATCTGTGTGTCAGTTTTTGTCTTTTCTTCCACATGTTGTCTCATTGTTTTTTATGTATGAGATTTTGAATACTCTTTTTTATTGTTTTAATGATGCATTTGTCTTGTGTACATTGATATGTTTTTTCTGTAAATTTAATTTATGATATTACTCTTTTGCACTACTCATTGTTGCAATAGGAGTTTTATGTGTTAATAAACTTAATGTGAGATTTTTAACAAGTAAGACTCTCCCTAGTGTAGTTTTTCTCACATCTCATCTGGAGTGGTTTGTAGTGAATGATAGTTTGGAGTTGATGAATCAGACTGAATGACGCAAGTGGGTGATTGAAGCTAAACCGTGCTTAACTAGTCCAAAGGGAAAAATCTTTTTAACTATACTATTCAGTTTCAACTTACAGCTGGTCATCCAGTTTGCAACTTTCTCCATACAAGGAAGAACTTGGTTGTAATTTGACTTGGAACCCTCTGGCACTGGAACTCTTGTTGGGTACCATCGGCATAGGATACGATTGATAGGCCAAATTCCTTGACGATCTTGGCCAGAGGTTGCATGTATAGACTGATTAGAGTGGGACTAAGGGCGGAGCCCTGTGCTACTCTGCATGCAATATCTAGAACATGTGAGTAATGTCCACATTCCGTTATCTGGATCTGTCTTTTAGGAATGACACTATCCAACTTAGGGCGCTATCCCGGATCCCTGTTTTCTCCAGCCAGTGAATCAGTGTCTTGTGGTCCACCGTATCAAAGGCTGAACTAAGGTCAAGCAGCAACTTCCATGGTCAATGATCCCCTTGAGCTCCTCCGTGACCAACAGCAATTCTGACTCGGTGCTGTGCCGTGGTCTAAACCCCATTTGGGTCCGGTGTAGCACCTTGTTCCTCTCTAGGAATTGGTACAGTGCCTGGTTGGCATGTTTTTCTGAAATGTTTTCTAGAATAGGTAGGAGTGAGATAGGATGGTAATTCCC
This sequence comes from Triturus cristatus, assembly GCF_964204655.1. Classification (NCBI taxonomy): domain Eukaryota; kingdom Metazoa; phylum Chordata; class Amphibia; order Caudata; family Salamandridae; genus Triturus; species Triturus cristatus. The sequence goes on from NC_140593.1 coordinate 904,750,889, forward strand.
TAGGTCTGTTTGGTCTAGGTAGTTTTTTTTCAGAAAGGGTCGGACTATGGTATGCTTCGAAGCTTTTGGAACTCTCCTTGGGTCAGGGATAGTGTTAACAAATCTGTGGCACTGGTCAGAGTGGCATTCCCACCCTGTAATAAGAGGCGTGGGGGAATTGGATCTTGGGAGAGCCTGATTTAATGTTTTGTAGGATCAGGCTTGTGGTTTCCTTACTTAACACGGGAAAGTGTATTAGTGCTGGTCCTGCAGCCTTATCCGAGGGGTTCATGATGCCAATGGGTAGTTCTGCGTTGTCTTTATTTCCTTGCATGGAGTTGTAGATATTTTCTACTTTATTTTTTAAGAAGACTGCGAGGTTGTTACATCTATCCTTTGACGAGGTTTGTGGAGATACTTCTTGTTCTATGCATGTGAGGGATCTGACCATTTTGAAGAGTTCTCTAGAGGAATGGGTGGCAGAGATTATTTTTTCCTGGAAATGCCTGGCTTGGGCTAATTTAATTTCATTGTGGTAAAGTCTGACTGCTTTCTTGTGGCCCTTGATGATTGAGTCATATGCTTTCCGCCAGTTCCTTTTAATTTTTTTTGCATGTTTTTTTCAGAGATGTAAAATGGTTGTTAAACCATGCTGCTTTTCCATGTGTGTGTTTGGTCCCTGTCCTCTCTTTCTGACTCCATTTTTCTATAGCTTCGTTGAACCATTTAGCCCCCCGCTTGACTGCGTCTTCTACATCCCCTGTCAGGATCGGGATATTCCCTTCTAGGGATTTGATCATGCTGTCTGGTCTGATTCTAGGCCACTTCTTACTTGGCTTTGGGTCATTTATTCTTATATTTTCTGTTTGTATGTTGGCCAGAGTGAAAGGAATAAGGAATAAGGGATTGCCACAGGCACCAGCTGAATCAGCAACACTGCTGGAACTGTTGAAATTGGGGCAATGCAGGAGGACAATTTCCCATATTTATAAGGCTCTGTTGCACTTCAGACAAGGGAAACTGCTGGCAGATAGGCAACAGTGGGATGCAGATATGCGCACCGCTAAAGGATGCTGAGTGGGGAATAGTGTGGGCACAGATACCGGAGGTGTCCAGAAATGCACTGTTCAAAATAATACATTTTAATTGGCTGCACCCTACATATTTGACGCTAGTTAAACTGAGCAAGATATATACTGATTGGACCCTGAGGTATCCATGGTGCCAGAGCAAGAAGCGAGATTTCTGAATATAATTTGGTCATGTCCTGAATTGTCATTGTACTGGAAGGTTATAATAGATGGGTTTAAAAGGATCATAAACTTGAACCACCAACGTACAGTAAAGCAATGTGTCTGGGTATCATACCCAGGTCCATGATAAAAAAAACACAGCACAAGTTTTCAAGTTTGAGAGTGCTCTTGGCGAGAAGACACATAGTGAGCATGTGGCTGCATCATTAACCTCCATTAATGGTCCAGTGGGAAAGGGATATGATTGGATGGTACTTAACTGAGGAACCTAGAATGGATAAAGTTTGAATGGATGAGAGGGCTGCAGAACACCTGGCCATATGGGCTGAGATGATACATGCACTGGTAAGGGGAGAGAATGGCTTAGTTAGGTGGTGTTTCTTTTGTGTCGGTGGGGCCCTTCATGAGCCCAGCTGGGACTTTGGCCCAATGAACAGGTCGATAGGCATTCAGCAACATTATTGGAGTGGTAGAAACTAAACAATAATTGTACTGCTGCACCTGTGCTACTTAAATCAAAAAGTGTAAAGGATATGCATCTAATGGTTGTATATACTGAAAGAAATTTGAATATTGTTACTTACTGCCTTAGTAGCTCAATGATCAATGCAAATATGAAATATGTATGAAGAGAACCAGGAACAATTAATGTTGAAAACTAATAAAAACATTATGAAAAGAAAAGACCTGAAATGCATTTTCGAGCCAGCAGTCCATCTCATTATGGGTCTATGGACGTTTAAGAGTATCACACTGTCTCTTCAACAACTCCACTCACTCCCCCTGTCAACCAATATAACCTTCAAGACATGTTACATTACAGTATTAGCTTGATGAAGTATGACTTCTGGTTGATTGCCATATGAATTCTATGATTGCCTTGCTAAGCTGTCTTAGAGTACTCTTTTGTTTCCTAAGATTGTTCCCCTTTGCTCTGAACATCTCTGTTTGGCACATGACAGAGAGTGATCATGTTGTGGATCTACCAATTTGAGAGTTGGAAGGATTTTCTTCGCCCCAAGGGTGTCTAGCTTATCACACAGTCTTTGAAGAAAAGGAATAGGCTAGGTCTCTCTCACTCTTCTCTATGATGAGTTAGTCTTATTTAGATCTAGAGTGTTATGAGTCTGACAACCCTGCCATGGAAACTCCTATCTGCAGTGGTTATATGTAGATGCATGAACCCCCACCATTACCATTGGAAACAGTAGACACACACAGATTCTGGTGTTTTAATCTTAAATAGTTATTCATTATATACAATCAGCATATAAACCTTGATTATCAGAATGCTGGAAATTATTACTGAAATCTTAGCAGTCAGAATAAAATGAACATTAGAAAATTCCAAAGCAGTTTACATCACACATCCCTACTAGATGTAATGTGTTAGTCTAAGAATCCTACCTAATGCCTTTGTATGTTATAATATCAGTATCTTTTTCACTGCATTAGTTGAGTGATTAGCATTTTCCATACCTATCAGACAATCCATGTACTTATCCCGCATGCCTTAGACAATTGTCAGGCTCGTAGTTGGATAAATGTGCTCCGACATCAGTCAATCAGTCCTCATGTCCTGTCCTTTCCAAATATCAGGTCACTTTATACCCTTTTCCTTAAAGATTATCTATGAAGAGGGGAGGTGGAGCTGTTGTGCAGCCTTCTGTATCTCAAAGGGACAGAATTAACACTGTCTGTCAGAGACACATCAGAGACAAATTTGAAAGGCAAGTAAATGTATTGAACCCATCAGCATCCTTTTTGTTTCACAATAGGAATAAATATTGGCTATCTGACCATGTAAACCTATGCTGGTTCTATCCAGCAAAACCTTGTCAACCGCATCATGTACCATTTGTGTCAATTGTACTTCAAACTTCCAGAACCACTAGTGAGTGATCAGAAAAAAAGGCTAAAGTGTAATGTTAGTATGTAATAACCCTATAATAAGAGGAAAAATAATCCACCCACTATATGAGTCATGTGGGGGCTGGTCTAACACGGTTATATCTGCACACTTATTTTTCATCATAGCTACCTGTCTTGAAGGCACAGTGGACAAGGAGAAACAGACAGGATGCTACCCTGAGCCTTTGAGGCAATGTGTCTTTCTACGCAGTAAATTAATTTCTTGCAGTACAACTGCAATAGAATTTAGGGTGTTTGCAACTTTTACTGAGACCACTGACAGGAAGGCTAAAATTGTATCTGTGATTGCTTATCCTATCTCAAACATAAGAACCCCATCAACTTCACATACATAACCATTTTTGTACCCTTGTGAGGGATTACCCACCTTGCCAGCGGGGGGAGCACACATCCATGACCCTAAGTCTCTCCTCCTAACCACCCTAAACCTTGTCACCCACCCCTGATGCATTGTAATTGCGGTAGTAGTTACACCTCCAATACATAAACAACAATAGGTGACATAATATTGCACCTTTTCCTGGTTTGGGTCTCCACTGGTCATAGTTACATAGACAAATAAAGTGGGCAAAAACAGAAAAAGAAAAAAAAATCAACACTGTTGCAATTTCCTTAGTAAATCACTGTAAATGAGACGTCATCTTACCATTCTGCACCTCGGCGAGCAAGGCTTTGCTCAGTGGAAGTTAGACAAAACATGAAATCGGTTGGCCTATAACACTGAAGCTTTTCAGGTTTACTGGTTGAACAAGATGTGCCAATACACCGTATTCCTGAACTGGCTCATCACCTGTTTAAATCTCCACCCTTTTGAGGTTACACAGATAGCAGGATAGTGGAAGAGAAACGTGGTATTTATTTGAGAGAAGCATTGTATTTTACTGACACAAATGCTGAGTTAGGAGACGTGCCTAATGGAACACTCCCGACATATCCAGGCTTTCGGAATTGCCTTAATTTATTGGTTCATCAAATGATAGCTGGAGAGTAGATACATTTATCACAGAAAAAGGTATCATAGCCCAATTGAAGGCCAAGATACAGGAATTCTTGGTTCTTAATCAGAACTTTGCCAATCAGGCCATTTTTTGAGGAGTGTTTAATGTCACAATTAGAGGCACTGTATCAAACTATATAGATGTAAAATTCCAAAATCCCCAAAATGCAACAGCTAATAGCCAACCCAACAAGGGATTTTGTAGAGACTCTGTCAGCCACAAATCTGGCTCATTTAGACTCTTTAAAAAAAAGAAATACAGGATTATTTTTAAAAAAAAATTAATGACAAGACTGTAGAACCCCAGGTTTATAAAGGAGATAAAACAGGTAAATTATTGGCATTTTCTGTTAAAGAGAAGGTCAATTGGAATTAAGTCACAGCAATCAAAGATCCTTCAGATAATTTGGTTATGAAGAAGCAAGAGACCATTTTATCTTTACTTTTAACTCACTACAAAACCATTTATGAAGAGGAAATCTCATTCATCATCCTAAACAAGGTTTATTTTTGGCAATTCTGCGTTTACCTAACAGTTTACTTTTTGTCTTTTGAAAATTAGCATATTTATTATCTGAACTGAAGTAAAGGAAGGAATATCTCAAAAAGCCAGTGGAAAACCCCCGGAGAAGACCATTTTGTTTCTGAATTTTAGAAGATCTTTTGTTCTCAATTGATTTCCTACCAACTAGTCTCCTTGATCAGGTACTGTGATGTGGAAGTTTACCACTTTCATTTGATTAGGGTATGTTTGCCAATTTCCTCAAGCAAACATCCTTTAGAATTTGGTTCATAGCCCCTATTATCCTTTAAAACTCAGACAAATCAAAGTTTTATGACTTACAAATGTGAAGGTATGTAATTTTGCATTCTGAATATGTTGTCATATTTTTAAACACATTTACTTTGCAATGTTTATAATATGAGCAATGCTAAACATCCTTCTATGTTGTGTAATTGTCCGAATTTTTGCCTGTTAGGCCTTGGAATGGTTTCTGTCACTTTTCTCCTCTCTACTGTGTTGTGTTGAATCCTTGGTATATCCAATGTATAATTAAAGAAACTAAATTTCAGAACATCTTTTTACCTGCTTTTTAAAAATTGTTTAGTGTGTAATTTATACTATTCTGTAATGTATCATATTACCGCTGATATTAATTTTCCTTTTCCTTTTATTCTTGTTCATTCTTAGCTTTAAACTCATTTTAGGTATAATCCAGACTTCTACAACTTATTTTTTTTTTTTACATTCATTATAGGTCTAACATTCAGAGTATGTGGACAACAGACTGCCACTGAGGTGACCACCACTCAAGACCAGGAACTTAAGTGAGGACTCCACTCATGAAAGTCTAGATGGGCTGGTCCATCTGGTCTGGTTGTGTGAGGGAGACAGTGGGCCTGTAAAGTGAGGCCTCTGGGTTCACTGTCACCTAGGCCATCATCAACCAAGTCTTTGGATCCCTCCTTCAGTCCCAAAATATGATGTGCAAGGTCCTTACAGAGCTCTGGGATATGAAGCTGGTGCAGAGGGAACACAATGTACAGATGGAGAATCTCAACTCCAATTTGGGCTCCGTGACTGGGGTGTTGCACTACATTTACACTCATATGTACAGGGCTTTTCGAGCACCCTCTTCCCCTTTCCTGTGGTCCAAAAACATCTGGTCCACCTACATATACCTCAGTCACAGAAAGGGAGGTCCCTACAGAAGAGGCAACACCTGCAGTTACCTCAGTCCCAACAACTGTGAATTCACCAGCCTCCCCGCAGAAGCACAGGTTCATCCGGACCACCAGAAGATGATGGCAAGACCCCCCCCCCCCCACCACCAAGAGACACATAACCTAATTTCCTCCACTGTGTGACTACCATTCACTCTGTGGACTATTTTCTCTACACATTTATCTGTCTGATGCCAGTTTGGCTTTTCAAAATTAGTTTAATTCACCAAGAGTGACTTTCATAATGTTTTGTTAATTTTTTTGTTTACATCCTGTTTCAGTTTATTTGGTTTTTATGAATAAAAACAACACTAACAGTCACAGACTGCTGCTGTATTTCTTTTGTCAATTTATTTATCATTTATTCCATCCATCATGCATATTAAAATGTAAACAATAAAATGATTGTTTATCCATAAATAAAATGACATGTATCTAATGTTTCTCACATTTTCCCAAAATGACAAAAAATAACAAATAGCGCAAACCCAACAGATGTACGTTATTAAATTGTAGGAAATAAATGTTTGTCATAGTTAACAAAAAATATTGCAACCCATGCGTAATCCAAATCATCAGTGCCATTTTAACAATTACAGTTTCAGAAATCCCAAAAAATCAGATTCAATAGGCAAACTATCATTGATTTTTGCAATCAGCTGGAGCCTGATCTAATGGTTCGGAATAGTAATCGCACATCAAATTACACTAATAGTAAAAATCCTGGCTTTACTTCGTTTTGTGGCCACAGAATCATTCCAAGACATTGTTGCAGTATCTGGTGTAATGTCACAACCAACTTTAAGTGGTGTGATACTAGAGGTTATTTCTGCAATTATGAGACACAACTGCAGCTTCATACACCAAACACAAAATGAGGATTTAGCTAATGTGAAGGGAGATTAGTATGTTTTCAGTCGAATTACACATGTGGTTAGAGAAATCTAAGCAGCAAATATTGGCTTGGTGGCAACATCCAACAGAAAATAAGTCTACAGCAATCTAATAACTTTAAATAACAATACTGGGAATGTTGTCTTTGTACACAATATGTATTCCCAAAATGTGTGTGTGTCTTTCACAGGATCAGACCATGTTCCCTTTCTACTTTGCAACAGCAGCATATGACTGCAAATGTCAGAACTTTGAAATGTCTGAATGAAGATGACATGGTGAAGGGTCCTAAAACAGATAAAAACAAAAAGAGTAATTGAATTACATTACAAAATGAATACCTTACAAATGAATAATTTTGAGGACACATTTTCCAAGAACAATAAAAGATAAACAATGTGAATGAGCCCAGTAGTCAATGTGTCAAAATTTTGAACAACAAACATCTTTGGCCTGGATTTCATCAACCGATTCTAAAAAGATGTCCAGCACAGATTGTTATCCTCATTACATTAAAAGTTGGTTTAACCTTAGTGTCATAATATGTTAATTTATACTTATACTCAGGTGAAGAAGTCAATAACATATTGACATAAGTCAATCCCTTCCTCTAAACCATTATCATCTTTATTTGACATTTAAACATCCTCTCCCGGTGGCTCTTCATGGTCGCCATACTTTGCGATATAAGGAATGTCCAGTCACAGGGCTATGTTGTGCAACATGCAACTGGCCCTGCTGATGTGGCACACCTTATTGGGTGAGTAGAGGAGAGTTCCACCAGTATTACCCAGACAGCGAAATCTGGCCATTAGGAGCCCAAAAGCCTGCTCCACTGGCCTCGTGTTCTTCCATGGGCCTCATTGAAGCGGACTTCCCCTGGTGTTGTTGGATTCCTCTGGTGTGCAAACAAACACGATCAGTTAGGATAAGCTGAGTCTCCTATACGGAGGGGAAAAAAGCCAATATATGTAACACAATTTTAGATTATTCATATTGAATTTACCCACACCATACAATTACTGATTGTACTTACCAAAAAGCCAGGTCCGCTCAGGTCCAAGTTGTGACATTTTCAGTGATATGCTGCTGTTTCTTATCTGGGGAAACAGGCACACACATGTTGGATGTACAAATCAGGTAAGCAGACAACTTGCACACTGATTGAATAGAAATTCTGCAGATTATGGTAGACTTGTTCTCTGCCGTGTTGTGGCGCTATGGCAATATGTGTGCCATCAATTGCTCCTGCTCCAGCGCTGAATACCAAAAATCCCCTTTCTACGTCACAGACCACAGATCTCTCCAAGCACATTCATTCACTCATTCACTGGTGGGGCCCTTAACACCAATCATTCATTCTACTTTAGATCAATGGTCCTCGAGAGAGAGGGGAATTCCTTTCTCTATTCCATGCGCTGGAAAATGGGAGGTAAATGTACAAATTCCCCGATGAGTAACCAGTTCACCTATTCCTCCCTACCTCACCAGGGTCTCAATACTTTATAACCTAGCATTTCCTCCCATGAATAGGCCATGGATCAGCTGAGTTGCTGGGAAAAGCGACACCTCATTCTTCTAAACAATATACATCAATACACTTCAAATAATAGCCCGACACAGTTCTTAAATGAATTGAAATGTTTATCTAAATAAAGCATAGGAAAATCATAAAGCATTCAATATTTTGGTTCGCATATTTACCTAATCTGGCTAAATGCGTCCTCTATGTCAAATTCAGATCTATCATCTATATATGCCCATAAATCAATCAATCAGTTCGTAAATTATTTGAGCATCTGATCAGTCCATCAGAGTCTCTGGCAAGCAGCTGTCCAGCAGTGTCACCGTCAACTCCGTCAGCATAACGTCAGGAAATCAAGTAAAGCAAAAACCTCTTGACCCTCTCTAGTCTACTTCTTTTATAGTAAAATCCACAACAAAATGTTACAATCCATGTTTTAAACAAATCCGATTGGTTGAACCAGGATCATTCTTCCCTGATTCTCATGCGTTCAATGTTTCATTAGATGTAATTCTCAATTTATTAATAATTTGCAACTGTTACTAGTCCATTCAGGGTATGTTGATTCCCATAATTAATACATGGAAGTGACTATTAAAATGTTATTCCCTCACTAAACCCTCTATGTTTGTGTATTTATCTAGCAAAAGCAACACGCATTGTGGTTTATACTCACAATTTAAAGCACGATTCACAAATCACATCACAAAAGCAACGTATAACATGCAAATTCTAAATATCTCACATTAGTATGCGTACAATAATTAGTTTACGTATCAATTAGGCCATGCAAATGTGATTCCCACGTGTATTTTCTAATTAATAATGTTGATTATTTAAACACAGCAAACCATTAATATTATTAATATTAATCAGTTATTCGTTTTAATTCAAAATGATAAAATGGAGGAGGTATACGAATCTTAGGTAAAACCTCACTCCAGCAATCCCCTCTTTGGTGATTTTATCACCACTAAACACCCAAATTTAGTACCCTTTTACGGAAATTTGAAATTACTTCTTACTCATAGCTCAAAATTCAGTTTCTCCATAATCATCTCTTTTTGCCTTTTTATACATACTTTCTTTCCACTCATCTAATTCTACTTCTTCTAAATCCTTTTCTGGATCTTTTCCTTTTCTCTTAAGTTTATCTCTTTTTATTTTATTATTTGATTTCTTATTTCTACAACACATATACCCTAATCTTATCACTAATAATGCAACTATCACGCATGTTAATGGAAACAAAATTTTACCTATAACAGTACTACGTATTTTAGCTAAGAAATTTTTAATAACAGCTGTTTTCTTTCCCATTCTTGTCCATACATCTTCAACCTCCAGTGGTACAAGTTCATCATGCAATTCAGTAATATTTTTAACGTAAACCTTTAGATCTTTACTTTCGTCTGGAATGTAAGTGCAACAATGTTGAACTTTCAGCATTCCACAGACTCCACCCTCTTTTGCCAATAGAATGTCAAGGGCAAGTCGATTTTGCATTCCCATAGCACGCATGGCAACCATTTCAGTATTAACCAATAAGAATCCATTAGCAGTGCTTGTTGACAAGCGATCCACTACTGTAGATAATCTTCTAATTTTATTTGCATTCAGAGGTATTCCCACTGCTGGTATCAATGCACAAAAGATATCACCTACAATTTCTGGCCAAGATTTTCTTTTTCTACGCACTACATGACTATTTAAACTATTTACACCCTCTTCTCTGTCCATGTGAAAAATGTTGGGAAATACCAGGCCTACATAACATGTGCCATACCAATGGTCTGGCAAACGATAATATGCCCTGTTCCCACAGATAATATATATTCCAGGAAATACTGGATCTCTTCCACCTTTGAATCCCCATCCACCTATGATTCGGTATGTATCATGGCACTCACTATTACCTACAAAAAGATTATCATATGCAGTTTTATTCCTTCTTATACAAAATTTTCCTTTCTGAGGCCTATCTAAAGCTATCGTTGGTATTGACTCTCCTTTTGTCAGGTGTTTCTCCATTTCTATGTCCCAATCCGTTTTCTCAACCTTTCCTTCCGATGCCTTCTTGTGCATCTTATGCCTTCTTTCCTCAACCATATTCAAAAATGTCTTTTCCTCTTTCTGCAAACTGCATGTCAAATTATATTTAAACACAACTTCTAATGTTAGTTCACTAGTCTCTTGGAAAAATTCACCTAAGACTTTAGCAGGTCTTACCCTATTTAACTTATTATTAGCAGGCACTAATGCAAAAATGTTATCTACATCTGAAAAATAATACTCTAATTTCCCTAACTCATAAAATAAGCTAGCTATTACACTACATATTATTCCATAAGTGGCTGGAAGGTGATGATAAGTCACTCCCTCTGCCACAGAAGCAGGTAACTGCATGCAGACGTAGCAGTCCCTTACATCCATAGTTTTTACATATTCATACAATAATTTTGAAAATACATTATTAGAGAAATCGTTAATAGACCTATCTTTATGCAAATTAATGTATGTTTCTACAGTCGGTACTACCTTTGAAACTTTACCTATGTTAGTTTTGTTTTGACCATGTCCTTGTATTGTATCTATTGTGACTTTAAATGATATTACAAGAGCTAGTATGCTCCATAAAATCATTAATAATCCTGTACAACAGCAACATGTTTTACACCATCTTTTCATGAATGTACATCTACTTTTACCACCATCTGTGTTAGCCATTTTACTAAAATAGACCGTGTCTTTTGACTTAGCCTCTTCTACTTTCTGACCAGTTTCTAACCCAAAGCTTCTAAGCTTCTACTTGGTTCCACTAGTTTTCTACTTCTTCTCTTTTATTATTGTTTTCCACATCAACAGCTTCTTTGTTTAATCAGTTTGGCATCTCGTCGTCCTTTGCCTCCTTCTCCCAATCAGGATACAGAATTTCCTGAATCTCCGTTTCTTCTTCTCCAATGTCGGACAAGAGAACTCTCAGGATTTCTGATTCTTCTTCTTCTTTAACCACTTTTAGTAAAGCCTCCTCTGGATTTCCTTGACTGTCTGCCTCTCGGGATTCCTCAGGCAGGGCTACATACGTCCATTCTGGCGACTTATACTTCTGATTAGGCTTTCTTGTCCTTTCGGACTCTTTAGTTACAACTGCGTCTTCCTCCTTTGATTTTTCCTGACTCGTGACTTCATTCACCTGTTCAGCTCTTGGTGATTTCACTCGAGCCAATCGATACCTTAGTCTCTTTATTTTGTTCGGCCAAACTTCTGGTTTAACAGTTCTTTTCAATTTACTTTCTTTGACATTCTTTTCATTCTTTTCTTCTCTCCAAGCTCTCTTTCTCAGAACTCGACCTTCAGGTATTTCGTTCTCACTCTCTTCTGACTCTGTCCCAACTTGCTTCTCCTTTTCACCAGTCTCTTTATCCACCACTTGTTCTGGTTTCCCTACTACTTTCCCTCCTCGGGTCTCCGACACGCAATCTTCCTGCTGACTACTTGTCCCTTCACCTAGCTGGATGTTGCAGTTCCCTACACCTCCTCGGGGGTCTTCCGCAATCTGTCCCTCTCTCTCTGTATCTGTCCCTTCTTCATTCAAATCTATTATTTCAGGTGGAATTTCTCTTAGTATTTCATCTGGGACTTGCTTTCTTTGAATTTCTTTTACTGCTTCCTCTTTGTCTTTTCCTTCCTTCTTTTTAGGTTCTTTTCTAGGACCTTTCTTTCTTTGCTCGTCTTCAGAGTCTGAGCTGTCAGAAATCTGCAATTTTCTTCTCAGAGAGACACTTCTGGGGACTAAAATCTGTTTTGGTTCGTTTTCCCCCCTTTCAGGATTTTCTCGTGTTTTTGGTTCTTCTTTGTCTGATTCAGTACTTGACTCTGATTCGTCATAGTACTCTTTCTCCTTGCAATCCACTGGATTTGGTATTCTCAGGGTATGGCTGGCATGAATCCAGTTTTTCAGTCCAGCACACTTCACAGCTGTTGTCGTGGTCAGAATGACTTGTCTTGGTTTTCCCCACCTGGGAATTAAACAGTTTCTTCTTCTGTGGACCTTTATCCTCACCCAATCTCCTGGGCTTCGATCATGGGCTGGCTTCTTTTCAAGGGTGGTGGCATCCGCTCCAACCTGATGAAACACAGAATGAACTGCGTCAACCAGGCCTTTACAGTACTCCAACACCATGTCATCAGAAATCGTCATCAGTTTGTTGACTGGTATGTAAGCATGCCTCATTGCACGTCCCATGATTATTTCATGAGGACTTAACCCTGTAGTTTTATCTGGGGTTGCACGTATGGTCATCAAAACTAGAAGCAAGACATCAGGCCATTTCATTCCTGTGGCTAAACACATTTTCCCAATTCTGTTTTTGATTGGACTATTCATTTGCTCAACCACACCAGAAGCTTCTGGTCGGTAGGCACAGTGCAGTTTCTGTTGTACATTCAATGCTTCACTGACCAATTTTACAATCTCATTATAGAAATGCCCTCCTCTGTCTGATTCAAGGGTCACTGGGAACCCGAACCTGGGGATGAATTCTCTCAAAAGCAGCTTTGCTACTGTCAATCCATCATTTCTCCTTGTCGGGTATGCTTCTACCCACCTGGAGAATAGGCAGACTATGACCAGAACGTACCTCAATCTGTTACATGTTGGCATCTCAATGAAGTCTATCTGCATTCTGGTAAAAGGCCCTCCTTCTCGGCCTATGGTTCCTAGGCTCACCACTGTCTTTCTTCCAGGATTGTATTGCTTACAAATTAGACATCTCTGACATAGACTCTCTGATATAATTCTGAATTTTGGGTTGTACCAGGTCTGCTTAAACGACCTGATCATAGCATCCCTCCCTATGTGTCCCTGGCCATGATACATCCGTGCCATAGTAGACAACATGCTATCAGGCATGACTGGTCTTCCATCTCAATAGACCCACACATGATCCTTTTCCCTTGGTGCACATCCTGCTTTTACCCACTGCCTTGTTTCCTCATCTCCTGCTTCCTCCTGCAATTGTCTCACTTCTTCCCATGTCCCTACAACGTTAGTAAACATTAAGGAATAGGAAGTCATTTCTTTCTCCTTTGCCCGCTTGACTGAATACTGATTTCTGGCACAGTACTGTGCCATGTCATTGGCGTATCTGTTGCCGACAGTAACGTAATCTTCACCTTGGTTATGGGCAGCACATTTCACCACAGCCAATTGTTTAGGCAGCTGTATCGCCTCAATCAATTTTCCAACCACTTCAGCATTCTTTATAGGAGTTCCACTTGAGGTTGGGAAACCTCTTTGTAGCCACAACTGGCCAAAATCGTGGACAACTCCGAAGCCATACTGGCTATCAGTTATCACAGTCACTCTCACACCTTTCCCAATTTTGCATGCTCGAGTCAGAGCCACTAATTCTGCTACTTGAGCAGATTTTACTCCTTTTAGATAGGATGCTTCCATCACTGCTGCAACCGTGCACACTGCATATGCTGCACTCAGCACCCCTTCTTCTGTTCTCAAACATGACCCATCAACAAACATTACATAATAATTTTCTGCCAAAGGTACATCTTTTATGTCTGGTCGTGGTTTCGTACAATATTCAAGTATATCCAAACAATCATGATCTGCTTCATCTCTCACTTCCACATTCTCAGCATCTGGTAACAACGTTGCAGGATTCACATTCACACATCTTGCAAGGCTCACATTCGTTGCACCTAATATGACTTTCTCATACTTAGTCAGCCGACTATGTGCCATATACTGAGTACGACTCCTTGTTAAAAGAATCGCCACATCATGAGGTACAAACACTTTCAAAGGATATCCCATCACTATTCCTTCACTCTGCTCCAAACTTCGACATGTTGCAGCTACTGCTTTCAGACAACCAGGTAAGCCTACGGCTACTGGATCAAGCATCGATGAATAATATGCAATTGGTCTCCTCAATCTTCCATGCTTCTGGATTAACACAGAAAGTGCACATCCATTTCTTTCACTGCAATATAACTCAAATTCTTTTTCATAATCAGGCATACCCAATGCTGGGGCTTCACACAATCCATCTTTCAATCGTTTGAATGCTGCTAATTCTTCCTTGTTCAATTAAAGGGGATCCTTTACATCACTCCTTGTTAGCCGTACCAGAGGTTTTGCAATCAGCGAAAAGTTGCTGATCCACTGGCGGCAGTACCCTACCATTCCCAGAAACATTCCCACTTCTCGTTGAGTCATGGGGTCTCTCATTCCTTTTATGATTCTGATTCTGTCTATTGTTATTTTCCTCAATCCTTTTTCAATGTTATGTCACAAATACTGTACTTCTTTCTTACAATACTGCAGCTTGGCTGGGGACACCTTTAGTCCTCCATCTGCCAGGTGATTTAGTAAGGCTATAGTGTCTATTTCACAAGCTTCACGAGTTTTCGACGCCACAAGGAGGTCGTCGATATACTGTACTAGCACTAAACTCTCGGGCATTTGCAGACTTTCCAATGACTTTTTCAATAATTGATTAAATATTGAGGGGCTTTCTGTATACCCCTGTGGGATTCGGCACCATGCCAAAATACGGTCTCCAAACCGAAATGCTAAAAATTGCTGACTGTTGTGATGCAATGGGATGGAAAAGAATGCATGGCACAGATCAATCACTGTATACCATTCTGCATCATGGGGAACCTGATACAAAATCACTGATGGATTTGGTACAATAGGACAACATGGTACAACGATTTTGTTTACCTTTCTCAGGTCTTGCACTATTCTGAACTTCCCATTTGGCTTTTTCAGGCCCATTATGGGTGAGTTACATGGACTGCTCAATATTTCTCTCAGAATTCCTTGCTTGATCATTTTCTCAATTATTGGAGTTACTCCTTCAATTATTTCAGGTGTCAATCTATACTGAGGACTGTTCGGATAACTTACTCCATCTTTCACAGTAATTTTTACTGGGTCTACATTTCTCATTAGCCCTACATCTTCTCTGGTGAAATCCCAAACCTCTGCTTTTACAGACAGCTTCAATTCTTTAGGCAGTTCATCTGGATTAAATACTGCATATGTTCCAATATTCTCACATTCTCTTTTAGCTATGGTCATTTTATACAATACATCCTCATCTGGTGTTTCAAAAGCTATTCCATCCGGAGTACAAAATATAGTGCAATTCATCTTGCACAACAGGTTTCTACCTAGCAAGTTTACAGGACTAGTGTCACACACCACAAATCGGTGCATTTCAGAAAATTTCCCTATACTAACTTTTACGGGTTCTGTAAGGAATGTTTTTAACTGTTGGTTAGATACACCAACTACTTGGATCGTTTCATCCGAAAGAGGAAGATTCTTAACGTCAGCTGATCTAACAGTAGATCGAGTAGCACCAGTGTCCACTAGGAAAGTAATGTTATCATCATAAATTTTTCCACCCACAAATGGTCCTGTCTGGTCCACTTCTAGAGTTGCGCCAAGTACGCACTCTTCTTCCTCCCTTCGGAACCGTCAATAACCCATTTCTGAATCACTCTCATCATGTTGCATCCAATACTGCGAAACAGTGCGAGCGCGTCATGGTTTATTTACCTGTTCTTCATTGTAGAATCCCGATTTCTTACTATACTTCTGTGAGTTTCTGTTCTGTGGAAAAGGTGGTTTTGGCACCTGATTCTGGGAGGTAGCCACCTGCTACTGTTGCTGCAGTTGACCACCCAACTCTTTCTGCACCTGTGGATTTAACAATGGATTTTCATTATTAGTATTTGGAGGGTTCTTACACTCGGATTTCCAATGCCCTAACTCACCGCAATTGGGCCACCTGCTACTGTTGCTGCAGTTGACCACCCAACTCTTTCTGCACCTGTGGATTTAACGATGGATTTTCATTATTAGTATTTGGAGGGTTCTTACACTCGGATTTCCAATGCCCTAACTCACCGCAATTGTGACATGGGAATTTCTTTTTAGCTTCTTCTATATTACCTTTCCCTCTCCCTGAACTAAATCTTGGTCTTACTCCTGGATTGTTTGCTTGTTCTGCCAACTGAGCTTCCTGTCGTTCGGCTACCTTTACCTGTGCCCACATTGCCTTTTCTTTTAGTTTCCGCTGTTTTGCCTCAATATCATCGCTGAAATATTTTGCATGTCTCAAAACTTCATCTATTTTTTTATTTTGCCAATCAACTGTATGCTGCTTTATCATATCACCGATTTCTGGGCATAAACCATATACAAATCTGTATACGAAATGACTCAAATCTTTATCACTCAGGTTCTCATCTCCACTGAACTGTTTAAAAGCCTGTATTAGCCTCTCATAATATGTGTGTACTGACTCCTTGCTTTCCTGTTGGGTTCTGTCAATTTCTACCCAATCGGTCTCTTTAGGGGGTACCTTATTTTTCAGAAATGCCATAACCTGCTCATATTTCTTCATTACTTCTGGGTCGGGAGCTCCCGTCTTAGGGTCACTAGGATACTCCTGAGTAGGCCAATTTATCATCAGCTTACATTCTGTCCACAAATCTGCTGGTACTATTATATCGAATAGACTATTCAAATCTATCCATAATACCTTCGCCAATTTTACAAATCTGTCTACCTGCCGGTACCACTCAACGGGCTTTTCGCGTAGTCGAGGGAAATCATTTGTGAAAGACAAAATGTCCTGTCTTGTCCATGGAACATGTACATACCTTCCTTCTGGAATCTCTCTCATGGGGTACTCTGTCATTACCTTTTCTTTCTCTCTAACGGGAAATGCTGAAACTGCCTTTTCTGTAATATTATCGCGTCTTCTACACCACTTACTTCTCCATCTGTCTACATCTCCCCATTTTCTCAACAAACCAATTATATCCTTAATTTGACCTATCCTTCCTGTAGTATTCATGTTCTCTATATCCTTCTCAGTGAAATCAACTCGATAGGATTTTTGCAATGCTTTTACTCTGTCAAAATCTATTCCCATTTCGCTTGCAATTTCCAATAATCTTTCATGTAAGTTTTTCGCTCTCCACGTTGCACTCTTGCAGAGAAATAATAATTCCTCCTCCTGATAGTTTTTCAATTTCTCAGTAGGGATAGTTCCTACTATTAGTTCTTCTAATACCATTCGTAATTTGGCCCCATCTATTGACTGGGATTCTTGATCCTTTTTCTGTAGCTCTCTAAGCCATTCGCTTAATTCTTCTACAGAAGGCCCTACTGGGTTGTCTACATTATTTTGTTCTGGGGACTTTTGTGGTTCTAATAATGTTTCCACTGTCATTCTACTCTTTTCAGCCTAAATTTGATTTACAAATGGATTATTTGAAACACCCGGTTCAAACATATTTATTGTCGGTCCCCACGGATTCTCAATTTGACTCCGTTCAGCATTTTCAATTAGATTTTGGCTTCTGTACGGTACTGTCAAACAATGTTCAGTATCTTTTTGTTTCTCAAATATGGGCATTACTGGACCTATCGTTACTGGAACTGTTACGGCTTCTAGATTTTTGGTCAATTCTCTTATTTTCTCGGTTAATTCTAGGGTAGATTTGGCCAGTTCTACTGAATTCTCACCATTTACCCTACTTTCTGTCTGTTTTTCTATCTCTCTTGCAGAGTTACTTTTCCCTAATTCTGGTGACATAGTCTCTATTTAATTATTCGTAATGTTTCTCTAATTGGGGAACTTGGTGACAATGCTTCTGGTTCTGGTCGATACGATGGTGGGTTTTTGTAAAACACCTCATCAAGAACATCATCTTCTGATTCATTCACTTCATACCCACTCAAATCCACATTATGCCTTTTCTCGGTGCTTTTTCTCCCTTCATTCTCTCCTACCATTCTCACAGGATACATACCCTCAGTCATACTTGCATTCCGCCACCTTTTCATCCGGTCATCATGTGTCTCATGTCGGAATGATCTACCAAACATGTATCAATAACCCCTACCATTTATCTGCTTTTCTCGTTTATGCATTTCGTCTTCCCATTCTGTCAATGCCTCAAACTGTGCCAGTCTAGGTCTTGGTTCTAAGTCCATCATTTTGTCTCAGAGGTTTCTCAAAACAGCCAAATTAAAGGAACCATGTTCTGGGAACGCCAGGACTCCATCGTCCTTGGTGTATTTTACCCAATTATCTAACCAAATACGAGTATGATACCCATATTTTGCAATCATTGTAGATACAGGTGTTTTCGGTGGAGGAAGTAATTGTCCTTCCCTAGTCTCAACTACTTTATCTTTCTTGAACCACCTTTTAATTTTCCCAAACCACGATTTCTTTTTTTCTGGTGGTTGGTAATACATTTTCTCGGTTTCCGTGTACCGTTTAGTCTTCTTACAATGGTACTGCTATTCTGTCCACTCACAGCATGACCCTTACTACGTCACTATCACAATCCTCTAATCTCAGCGCGACTCACACTAACGCACCAATCAGGGAGCGTCTACGTCACTCTGTATTCCTCCACTCCTAGCGCGGCTTTACACTAACGCACCAATCCGGAACATTTTACGCCTCCATTCTACTGTCCAATCCCAGCGCGGTCATTCTGACGTCAGCAGCCACTGCGGCAGCTCTGCTCTGCTCTCGTCTACCCCTCCTTTACAAGACCGCTCCGTGAACTCTTACTGCAACTTTTACGATTCGATTAGTAACAACACTAAAACATCTCCATTGTCTGATTCGCTAACCAAAGAACAGCAAAAGACCTTTCTCACGAGAATTCCGTCTTTCCCTGAGAGCGGCACTTACCTCTGCCCTACTACGGAATCATTACTTCCGTTGATAAAGTAGCACATCCCTCTACTTCACCCTTCTATCAAGCATCAACTAACCGCTTCTCTAGAATTAAATAACACTAGAGTTTTGCCATTTATTAGAATGCCTTTTTCATACACACACTGTCATACAGGGAAAATGTAGAACTTTCACGTAGACTTCTGTCTTTCTCGAGAGCAGCGCTTACCTCTGCCCTACACGTTTCTTTCCCTTCCCGTGTACCTACGGGCAACCACAATCCCGTCTTTCCCGAGAGCAGCGCTTACCTCTGCTCTACTACGGAACTGTTACATCTTCCAACTTCCTACATCCCAGAAGCCGTGCAAACAACATATAACTCGACGCGACTCAACATAGAGTGTTAGTACTTAAACCAATACCAATCACTAATCAATAAGCTATTTACAAGCAATCGTCACTAAACCCAAAACAATAGCTAACCATCATTCTGCTACCAGAAAAACTGCTCCAGCGCTGAATACCAAAAATCCCCTTTCTATGTCACAGACCACAGATCTCTCCAACCACATTCATTTACTCATTTACTGGTGGGGCCCTTAACACCAATCATTGATTCTACTTTAGATCAATGTCCTCGAGCGAGAGAGAGAGGGGAATTCCTTTCTCTATTCCATGGGCTGGAAAATGGGAGGTAAATGTACAAATTCCCCGATGAATAACCAGTTCACCTATTCCTCCCTACCTCACCAGGGTCTCAATACTTTATAACCTAGCATTTCCTCCCATGAATAGGCCATGGATCAGCTGAGTTGCTGGGAAAAGCGACACCTAATTCTTCTAAACAATATGCATCAATACACTTCAAATAATAGCCCGACACAGTTCTTAAATGAATTGAAATGTTTATCTAAATAAAGCATAGGAAAATCATAAAGCATTCAATATTTTGGTTCGCATATTTACCTAATCTGGCTAAATGGCGTCCTCTATGTCAAATTCAGATCTTTCGTCTCTATGCCCATAAATCGATCAATCTGTTCGTAAATTATTTGGGCATCTGATCAGTCCATCAGAGTCTCTGGCAAGCAGCTGTCCAGCAGTGTCACCGTCCTCTCCGTCAGCATAACGTCAGGAAATCAAGTGAAGCAAAAGCCTCTTGACCCTCTCTAGTCTACTTCTTTTATAGTAAAATCAACAACAAAATGTTACAATACATGTTTTAAACACATCCGATTGGTTGAACCAGGATTATTCTTCCCTGATTCTCATGCGTTCAATGCTTCATTAGATGTAATTCTCAATTTATTAATAATTTGCAACTGTTACTAGTCCATTCAGGGCATGTTGATTCCCATACGGGTTTGTGTCCATGGTGTCATCCATTATAAAAGTTCTTAGTTTAAGGAAGTTCTTTGTTTGAGGATTGTCACTCCTCCCGGTGCGACCTTCACGAGTACAGTCTGCCTGGGGTCAGGACGAGGTTATTGTTGCTCATCTTTTAGCGCAGGCGCACTTCACTCAGTGACTCCTGTATCTCGTCTGTCCGTCAAAATAGGGATGGCAGACATTTTGTGGCCACTCCAGATAGGTCAACTTAAGCAAGGAAACACAAAACATAATTAATACATGGAAGTGACTATTAAAATGTTATTTCCTCACTAAAACCCTCTATGTGTGTGTATTTATCTAGCAAAAGCAACACGCATTGCGGTTTATACTCACAATTTAAAGCACGATTCACAAATCACATCACAAAAGCAACGTATAACATGCAAATTCTAAATATCTCACATTAGTATGCGTACAATAATTAGTTTACGTATCAATTAGGCCATGCAAATGCGATTCCCACATGTATTTTCTAATTAGTAATGTTGATTATTTAAACACAGCAAACCATTAATATTATTAATATTAATCAGTTATTAGTTTTAATTCAAAATGATAAAATGGAGGAGATTTACGAATCTTAGGGAAAACCTCACTCCAGCACTCCAACCACATGTGGTAGGTGACCCAAACCATAGAAATTGCCCTTCTCATTGGCAAAATACCCACGTAGTGGAAACTGGATGAAGCTGTTGATGTGTCTCATATTTGAATAAAGAACTTCTTATAGTGCACCACTGAAAGTTGGTTGTGACATTCCACCAGATACAGCCGCAGTGTATTGAAATCCTGGGGCCACAAAATGAAGTACCGGCTTGATTTTGACAACTGGTGTAATAGATGTGGGATTTCTGTTGTGAGGCAGAAGATCTGGCTCCAGCTGATGACATAAATCCCGTATTGTTTGCCTATTCAATCTGAATTGTTTGATAATATCCTGTTCTTCCATGGCGTCAAGGTGTGGAAATGGTCGTAACACTTTAGGCTGTCATCTCCTCAACCTTCCAGGTTTCATCTGTCCGCAGTGGAACATTTTCAACATTCTAAAACATTTACAAATGTCTTTTTGATAAATAACACAAATGATATGTTTTGTGAAAAATGTGTTTGGTTTCTTAATTAAACACAACATGTAATAGAGACATTTTTTCTTAACAAATAACATTTTATACCAGTCTATTTTTTTAAACGAAGAATGTGTAAATAATACATGTTAAATGTGTTATTTACACATTCTTTTTTGTAAAGAAATTTTAACCGAAATGCAGTCAACAGAAGTGTAAACAACTCCAAGCAACTATCACATTTAACTACAGTAATGCACTGCAGATAACTGTTTATTTTCAATTAATGAGTGACATTAGCATTTTTTATATGGAAACAAAATAACCACCATTTGAGCGGTGGTGCCAAATTAAACATTCACAAACACACTATTTGACTATCTAATGTGGTGGGTGCCTGACCTCGCCATCAGGACATTTGTAATTAGACGGCCGTAGCGGAAGGTCGCCCAACTCGTGGGTGGGAAACTTCACAATGGACACAGCCAAAGGCTAACATGCGTGAAATCAACATACGAAAGCTATGGCTGTGTCCATCTCCATTGAAGATCTCGTACATCATGTATATATGTACCGCGTTTCGATAAAAGCTCACTTCCTCCTAACTCTGCAGCCAATAAGACCTCCTCAACTTTTGCTGCTGTTTTCGACCTCTGGGAGCCACGATGCCAGGAAGAGCAGTTGACAGACCTTCAGCTTTCTTGCCAGAGGAGCTGAGTTGCTGCAAACTGAGGCTCTGTCCCTGTACAACCAGCTCTATGGCTCACCAGAGGAACAGGTATGTTTAAAATATATTTGTAAATCTGTCTGTTTTTTTAAAACACAGACTAGAATGTCCCTTTGAGTTCCTGATTAAAGTGTAGTGATTGAAGTGAAGTGTCATTTATTTTCTACATTACATAGAACAATGATGGTGTGATTTTTAAGCACTTTCTGAATAGAGAAAACAACATTAGTATGTGGTGTGTGTTTTAAGCCCTACAATTTATTTGGTGTATTTTTAAATATATCTATGTATATGTATAAATTTCATGTGAGAGTAGAAATTTCACATCATGAAAATTTAGACAACACATCATATTTTCTTTACAACTATGCATATATATGTAATTTTTTACATGCCAAATACAAATTATTTTAGTTGTGTGTGTATTATCCCACAAATCAATCAGCCTAGATCAGGTGTCTCCAACCCTTCAGAGTAGCTCACATCCTTGAGCTCTATTTCAAGTGAGCACAAGATCATATTTTTATTTCAAAATTAAGGGAAGGCTGTGTTCATGTGACATCATGATCATCAGGCTGCAGATAGCAGGGCCTAACAATGAGAAGTGCTCAGTCAGATTTGTGGGCCATGCTGTGGCTGAGAGGTAAACAACTGAAGCACTGAGGTTTTTGACTCTTGAAAATAATTATTTATTAACTCAAAAATGAAGCTGTGAACAAAATGATTCTTCTGAATGCTTTTAAAGAGAATAAAGTGAAATGGAGAGCTACCTTAAATATTGAGTTAACACTTCATTTCTTTTTTCTCCTGTTTCAAAGAGTTTCATTTACATACAGCAGGCCCCTTACTCCTGGGGGAGGGGGGGGGGCAGTATACACCTTGCCATAGGAATATAGAAAAAAAATTACAGCGCTGCTTTTACATGAGAGAATTTTTAAGTGCAGAAAAATGATCCATGAGATTAAATGTGAATTGTGTTCTATAAATTGAGACATGGAGACAAATAATAAATCACAAAACAGTCCTTATTTCTTTTATTTCTTCTATCCATACAGGCCAACGCCCATCAGAAAGAAATCATTTGGAAGGCCATCGCCAAGAAGGTGTGGACCCTTGAGGTCTACAAGCGGCAAAACATTCATTGTTGGAACAGGTGGGAGGACCTACAATGCTGTACCAAGAAGTCATCAGAAGTTCAGCTCATCCAGTCTCCGCAATGTACGAAGCACATGTGACGCACCCTGACCCCCTCCAATGGCCAGCATGCTTGTGTGTGCTCATTCGGATGCAGAAGGGCAGTTGAAAGCGAAACAGCAGCATCAAGGGGGTACCTTCTAGTTTGATTTTAACATATTAACTCACTAATTTTTGTAACAGTAACTCATTTTGCCATTAACATTAAGGTTAACACATGCCCAATGCACAAGAAGAGATCTTAAAGGTGTACGTTTTGCACAAGGTGTATGATGATGTGTTTTGTATATGACTTTGTGGGTAAGGATATCCCATGATTTCTGTTCACTTCTAAAGGACTGGTTTCAGCAGACAGGTGCCTGCCTAAACAACAGATATTCATCAGGTTGCTTGATGTTATAAGGGACAGTTGTACCAAACAGAACACTTGTCTTTACAATGTCAGGTGTCATGCTCCTTCTCCATTGAGAATGATGTAAGATTAGCTCTATTGGAGGTGACATAGCATATAATGAACTTTAGAGACAGTGGATGTTCCAAACGTCACATTGGTAAGTGGTTTTTTACACAAACAAGAGTGAGCAAGTGAGCAGAAATTACTGGTAACAGGAGATTAAATGGCTACATTTTAGATTCAAAACATATCCCAAATATGTTTTGATTACAAAATACTGTTTCATTAATGTTAAAAGTGACTGATTTGCATGATGTCTCACTACTTCACAAATGTGCATGTAGTCAGTCTTTTTTTGGGGAAAATAATTGTGATAGGCATAACATTTTTGGGAAAAAGCAAGCAGGAATGTGCACAAATTGATGACAGAGTAAAACATACCCAAAATCATTTCTCAATGTCCTTTGTTATGTCCAGATGATAAATCTATGTGGAGAAAAATGGGAAACGTAAAAGGACTTTTGCAGATGGCATGTTCCATCAGATATATGTTCGAATATCCCATCTGTAGAACTCGAAACCAGGTCCAACTCATGACTCATTAGGAAAACGTAGAACTGCATCAATGTGTAATCTATGCATATTGTTATCTGCATGTGAATGTTTGATGTAAAAATTATATATGAATCTGTGAATGTAATATTTACTGTGATACTGTGATTTTGTACCAATTTTTGCCTAAAGTGAAAGACAGCATATTTTGTACAACATTTTCACAATGGAAAACCAAACTTGAAATTACTTGCAATATTTAGGAGTCAAATGTGAATTTATTTTTGCTCTGTACTGAAGTGGATAAGAAATGTATTGAGCCCTATATATTTACTTATGTTGTAGAAGTCATTTGTCAATCAACTTTGCAAACATTGCAGTATTTGTTGACACACACTGATTTATATTTTACTTTTTGTTAATTAAAATAATATTGCTTTTTTGGACTTGTTCACAAACGGTATAAAGGTGTTTTTGGTTTATATACTTTTTGGTGACATAAGTTCACAATTCTAAATAACAAAGCCCAACCATTTGCAGGTGTTGAACAGTTCCTGGAAAGAATTAAGAATAGATTAGAGACAAGATCATAAATGATATAGGAGCTATCATGAGAAATTACAAAACTGTGACCAAATTGTTTCTGAAGATGTTCCCTACTTGTATGAGATATTGATGATAAAGAAGCAAAGTTTTAGAGCCTTGAAGCAGGTGAAATCTGAAAACATGTACAATGTTTTGAGATCACAGTTGATAATCAGTTCTATTTACATTGGTACAATAAAACTATTGAATACGTCTTTTCAGCATCATCAGAAACAGGCAAAGGAGAAATTGGCCAAGTATGCGGTGAAGCACTTGGCCACTGTGTTTTGACTGGTGATGGCGAGACCACCTACACTGATGGACACAGTGGAGCAGAGGGTGAGGGGACTGGCACAGAGGACACCAGCACTACTTCATCTTCAGAGACCTGCACAATAGACTAGTCCTTAGTGGTGGCAGACCCTAAGACAACTGTTCCACCTGCATCCTTGTTTGCTACACAGAGAACCATCTCCACCCTGCTATCTTGCTCCCCTATTGACCAAACCCATCCCCCTAAAAGATCTGGGATCTCCTTTGCTGCAGACACCTCACACCATGCTCTTGTCCCTGAGTGAGGAGGCTATTGACCTCCTACACAGGATCTCTGTAGGCCAGACTGTGCTCCTGAATGCTATCAGGGGCTTTAGTTGCCATATGCAACAAATTGTAGCATACTTGGTAGGCATTCATAGTGCTATGTCTGGCCTGCAGAGATCATTTACAGGACTAGCTTCCTCACTGACTGCAGCCTCCCAAGCAACCAAACCTTGTCCCCCATCTCAGGCTCCTTCCCCATCCCAATTCCCAGTTCCCAGCTCTGTCCCAAGTATGTGCACTCCTTTGCACAGAACCACTCCAGCAGATGCAAGCAGGACACCCACACGTAAACATAAATAAACCAAGAGACAAGAGCATGCACACAATCAACATACAGACCCAACACTCACCTCAAACAACCACACTCACAACCACCACAACCACTACCACACCCGGCACACCCACAATCACCACACCCAACACCACACCCATAACCACCATGACACCCACACCTACCACAACTACCACCACACCTACAACCACCACCATCACCACAACCACCATCACACCCACATCAACACTCACCACTGCTACTACTATCACTATAACCACAACCAGCAGACCCACCACTACACCCACATGTACCACCACATCCACCAGCATACCCACAAGCACCACACCCACATGCACTACCACATCCACAAAGACAACTACAAGCACCACACCCATCAACACATCTACAAGCACCCCCACATCCACATACACCATAACCACACCAACCACCTCAACAGCACACTCATCCAAACACATGCCTATATGTAAAACCAATCTACCAAACACACACACTCTACTGATCAACATATATCTTCCAAGAAACACACACTCAACCATAAACAACATACATCAGACTCACATGCAACTGAAAAACCAACAGACACCATTATTCACACGTTATTATTTGGTATGGCCTTGACCCCTTCCAAACCCAAAGTCGCCACCCCCAAATCCAAAATCTAAACCCAATCCTCCCAAACTCAAACCCACTCCTCCCAAACCTACCCCTCCCAAGAAATACCAGTGAGATGCCTCCTCTGTGCCCACTAGATTCCACTTCCTGAGGAGTTTCCCCTTGGCAGTTACATGGGAGACAAGTTTCCACCAAGGGCACAACAATCAGAGACTATTGGTTCTCTTCCTATTTATTATATTAAAGTTCATTGTTGAGAGAAGTATCTCATGTGGATATTAAAACACTATTTTTTTTTCAATATTTTTGTACTGATATTAATTTTCATTTGCAACTGTTTGATTCCAAGAAATGTTTATGATTAAAATGTGAAGTACATATTTATATTTAACATTATCAAAGGAAATACATCAGATTTTTTAATGTCTACTTTTTAAGTACATACACTGATTAAAATTGCATTTGATGGTAATTTGAATTTAGGTGCAAGGATTCATCATGATAATGGACACTTGCCCCAACAAATAAATGTTAAAAAAAATGTTTTTGTGTTTATGCAAGTGTGTTTATTTCAACTTGATAACTAATAAGAATGAACACATATGCATTACACCTTAAAAACTAATGTGACAATTGAAATTGATTAAATACATGAATTTCACTAGACAAGGGAAAATGTTAAATGGATTAATATGTTAACTGATTCAAGCTTGTGACTCAAAATTGATTTTACAGGTGTTTAAAAAAGAAATGTTACACCTTATTTACTGCAATTTCTAGATTATGTTTTTCATCCCAATGATGTGCAATGCATATATTTTTAATATGACAATTTGTGCTATGTATTTAAACACGCCTGTATGGTCACTTTTAGATTGTCCTTTTTAGGTCTCGCCTACGCTTCTCGCATGCACTGCTTAGGAGGACCTTTAGCCGTCGTTCAGCTCTTTTTGGAAGCACACACTCGTGCTTGTGGCGGCATCCACCTTGCGGGAGCGCGCAGGGGCGCGCCAGAAGAACGAGCGCAGTACTTCCAAAAAGAGCCGACTGCCCTCCCAAGCATGCACGTGGGCACCACTCACGGGCTCACCTCCTGCTCCCCCTCTCTCTCAGATGTGCACCACTCGTACTTGTCCTAAGCTTTTATATCCTCCTCTTCAGTCCTTCCCAATGTATTTTGCTCATTGCCCCGTCCTTTCTTACAGCTCCCCCTTTCTAGCCCCCGTCTTTGCGTTCTTATTTAACTTTAGTCCTGATTTATTTTACCTTGCTCCTTCACATTCTCATTTCTTTTGCTTTGACAGCCATTGTTTCATTTGTTTCTCTCTCCCAGTTATAGTTTTGGCACTTGCCCCACCTTTCCAAATCCATGTTTTCTCGCTACTTTCTCCTCTGACTCTTCTTTTCCCTCTTTATTATTTCCAATTTCCCTCTCAGCCTTCCCCCTACTTTTATTTATTTCCTAACCCTACTTTCCCCCCAAAAAATTCTCGCATGGCTCACTTAGTTTCCTTCCCGCCATTCCTGCCTTCTTCCTTCATCCATTCTTTTGGAGTTCTTGTACACCCTTTTCTTTCTCAGTTTCTCCCTCCTTCTGTTTTCTTGTGAGCTCATTCACATCCCACTCGGCCCTCCACCCTCCATTTCCCCTTCTTTGCCTCCTTTCCTCCTTCAGATCTCGCACTAAAGGTAGCCGCCTTTCCCCTGTTATATGTCCCCCATTGAGTCTGAACTGGACTGAGGGTGGGCCAGAGTGTAAGGGGGCCATGGAGTGCTGGAGCACGCATGGGGTGATAGACGAAGACTACAACAGGAACCTACAGCTGGACAACGCGCTGGAGGAATGTAAGGCGAGCACAGTACTGAGAACTTCCCTGGAGACCGGGCTTCGCGCAGAATGGCACTGTATCACTTTAAATGATGAGATAACTCAGCAGGTGGAGTGCTAGCTGCTGATTTGTTTCTGTCCTTATAGGGGCATCACAGGCATTCATCCTTCCAAGGTTGACAAACTAACCTCTAAGGAATTTCAGTGAGAATATTACTATAGTTGAAGGATGCTCATAGACTAAAACAGTTTTATATAAAACACTTATAGTTGTTTGGAAGTGTGGGAATCTGCCCCTACTTTTCAGTTTTAGTGTTTTTTTCTTTGTGTTTGGATGTGTGTGTGTGTTTAGTTCTTTAATTTCATCTTGTGGGTGGGGTCACAGCGCTGTTTCCTGATTATGCTTTGTAATGCGATTGTGGGCTGTTGGTTGCACCGGTGGAGGTGACGGCTGTGTCTGGGTTTTCTTTTTTTGTTGCCTTGTGTGTATGTTTTTTACAGGCAAAATATTTTTCTTCGTGGAGAAGAAACTCCTTCCCTGTCACCTTTTGGGGTGCACTATTCCCCTTCACACCATGGTAACAGGTTTAATCCTGCCTGTGTCAGCAGTAATTATTTAACCATTTCCAGGGTGTTAACGGAATGGGGGAGTTTGTGAATGAGCGCAAACTAATGGCTGTGTGATTAGGGTTCAAGAATGTTGTTGCAGCTCCGACATTTTATTGCCCCGACCATCATCAAACCACTATCCTGGCTTCCTGTCAATGTCCCAAATCACTAGGAAGACCCTCTGCCCTACCCACAAATGCATCCCATGTGGGGTCCCACAAAGACTCCACTAACAGTATACGTCACTGGCACTCGCTGCACCTCCTCGCCTGCGCAGGAAGTTAGAGTCTATAAACTGTATCATGTACCACCATCAGGTAATTACAGCGTACGTGTGCTCCTGTTGTACTGGATGGTTCTCGTTTCTTAAGTGTGCTCGAATTCCCATCTTCAGTGTGCTGAAGTCCCATCTCTTCTTGCCTCGTGTTGCTTGGGCCTTGTCCACGTGCACAAGGATGACCATCCCTTAATGTTAATTAGCAAGGAAAATATCTCCCACTCCATTTTTGCTATTAAGACAGACAAAATTGTGATGAGGTGGCTCCTCACAGTCTTCGCACAAATGCCACTCCATCTGGTGCACTAATGGCCCTTTAAGAAAAAAAAAGAGCCCCATTATCTCCACACGATCCTCAAGGCATCTCTCACAGGACGTTGTATCTGTCATTTGTAAACTGAACAAGCATTGGCATAGCCAATAGGTCTTGCCTCTGGGACCTTATAAGTGTAATAGTTGATGTTGATGTTGTTGCACCAAGGATATTGTGCTGGATAACCAAACACTTATACTTACACTTATTGGCTATGCCAATGCTTGTTTGTGCAAGTGTCTATTTTTTTCAAGGCAGATGGCACCTCATTTAGAAATACAATGTAATCATACAGGTGTGTTTCTTTCAATTTCTTCAACTCCAACATTACACACATATGTATTGCACATTGGTATGCTATTGCTTGTAAGAGATATTTAAAAGTGCATGAGTCCAGAGCAAATGTTAACAGACGAGTCAAAAGTAAACAGGTGAAAAAGGAGCGTACCTTTGATTCCGGTCACAACGGGGTTGATTAGCTTTGTGGTCAAGCAGCAGTAGCAGAGGAAGCAATCAATCCAGAGTTTGTTAAGTGCAGCTACTCACCCGAAAGGGTCTCAAGGGGCTGTGGGGGGGGAAGAAGGGCACTTGGAAGATTGGGTCCATGGCAGAGAAGGAAGTGTGAAAGTGAGAAAAGGTGTCTCTGCCTATTAGCCATCCAATTTGCCAACTCAGGTATGTAGGTTGTACCACCACAGTGGCTTCAGCTGTTACGGACATTGTGATTGGCCCGGCGGACAAACTGGCTCCACTCCCTCTGACAACTGCTTTTGCCTATGGTACCATTGACAAGGTGAACATACATGGTGTAGTCTGCAGCACCCTGGTGGTCTTTCGTCCATAGACTCACCAGCATCTAAATAGATCAGGAGGACAGCCCAGTAGGAAGATGGGGAATCCGAGAGAAAAGCGACAGCGGAACCATTACTGCCAAGATCTAAATCAGGCCCTTTGTGATTAACAATAACTCCTTCAATAACAGTATTATAAAATGGATGTTAAGAGAAAATGGCATTCTAGAGCCTCCCATTTTCGTTAAGCTTCTTAATTCCACAAAGAATGCTGTTATAAGTCCCTGGATATATTATTATAGAACAGAGCTAGGCTTTTTAAAGAATCAAGTGTTTCATCAATTCACTATAAGAGCACTCTAACTTAACTAAATGTGTTTTTCCCAGCTCTAACAGCATGCTGGGTCACTCATTGGACTTCACAGGCATAATAAAAATTGCGACTTATTTTGCGGTGACAAGCTAAAAGATAGCTTTTGTCATTTCCTGCCACAAGGTCATATTGCTTTGGCTGGTTTTACTTGGCTTGAAGCCAGTTAACTCAAATGATTAAACACCAGCCTACACCTGAGATCACGCAAACGAAAGGCATTATGGACCTATTACTTACACCAAATCCTGCTAATATATGTTGCAGTGTCTTGTAAGTTTTATGACAGATCCCTTGTGACTCCTAACGGAGCCCGTAGAGCCATTACAAAGGTGTCAGAGCAGGATGTATGACGTTACAACGCATGCTTTTACACCGCATGCCGTTACAACGCATTTTTTACACCGCAAGATCTGTTACAACGCCAGCCTTTACAACGCATGCTTTTACAACGACGTACACTAGATGGAGTGCTGACATTAGAAATGTATAATTTACTATTCTAACTCCAGTCCACGTTGCAGTAGGGAAGGTGTTTGGATAGTAAAACTACACTATTTCTAATGTTAGCACGCCATCTAGTGCATTTCGTTGTAATAGCATGCGTTGTAATGGCATGCGTTGTAACAGATTTCGCGTTGTAATAGTTTCGTTGTAATGGTAGTGCGGTGTAAAAGTTGCGTTGTAAAGGTTGTTCACCGTCAGAGCAGAATGCAATAAATGCTTGTTTTAGAATGTTGAGTTTGACGGTACACACAGACGAATAAAGAAGTGAGATATTAAGCTCCATGTGTGGCATAGTCATTGGTGGATGCCCAGGCTGTGGAGGCGATAGGGTACAAGTAACCCCAAGAATGACCGTGCTCTCCCAGAGAGTTTGCCGTGGTCCAAGCAAGCTGCTTGTGCTGAGGAAATTCGATTTTTGATCTTGCTTGTATTTAGCCACCATTTTGTGTCCCACCGCCATTTTGTGTTGCCCTCACTCAGGCAGCACAATGAACGAAGTTTTTCTGCTGATCTCACTGCGACGTGTCAAATAACCTCCTGCCTCTGTTTACGAAACTGATGTCAGGGACTGGCTGAGTCCACTAATCCTCGTCTGGTTTGACTAAACCCTGTCTCGACTGTCTGTTGGGTCGCACCATTCTTTCCTGATTTTATCTTATCTTCTGGCCTTCGCTATTCTCTACTTGTATTCTCTCATTTCACAACTGTCCTCCAAAGCATACAAATGTGTCCTGCCACCTGCAAGTTGAGTTGTAGACACTACCACTGATTAACTTGAACATAACGAGTGTACTTCTGGGACAACTGTACTAAGCTGCAGCTAATAAACCTGATCTTCTACGCTCAACAGAGTGTCCTGTGTCTCTGTTCAACAAAGCAGGTGAACTCAGGAGATTAAGGCTTGCCCTGCACCGCCAGGCCCATAAGGCCCTGGTTCTTCAATTGGTGCCCTCTGTGAGGCGGCTTCAGAGGTAGCGGTTTTGCTTGAGGGTCGTGAGGAGCCCCGCAAGAAAATTCTGGAGGAATCGCGAACCACGTCAAGCGACCCCTGCATGTCGAAGTGTTCCGAAGGTCTTTGTCAGCACGGTTTCTCCTTCCTGACGGCTGCTGACGACTGCTGCCCTGACTGCCGCCTTGCTTTGGCCCCCTTTTGGTGATGTATGGTATCGCGAGACGATAGACGGGCCTCTGTTGGCGTAAGAAGACACTTATTTAAGTATTGGTGGGTAGCTCCCACTATTTTGTTTTGTCTTTGGGCCTTTGATTCGGCTATTGCAAAAGCCGAAGCCGAGGGGTGAGTACATTTGTGCTGTGTTATTTAATTTA
Organism: Triturus cristatus; assembly: GCF_964204655.1. NCBI lineage: Eukaryota > Metazoa > Chordata > Amphibia > Caudata > Salamandridae > Triturus > Triturus cristatus. Next base: position 904,783,372 of record NC_140593.1, read on the forward strand.
ACCCCTTGATGTTTGTGAACAGTCCAGTGAAATAACGATGCCTGGTCTGAGTAAGTTTAGAAAGTTTTGTTGTTTTGGTTGTGATAGGGATTCCCGGCTGGAGGACTCTTGTCCAATTCCTCTGGTTGGAACTCCCACTTATGAGCTTTATTCTAAACATGGTGTTGGCCCCATTGCCTTTAATGAGGCATGGATCTGATACACGAAGAACGATGGTGTTTTGCACTGGCCACAGAATGGTAGCTTTGAGCCTAACATATTAAATAATTTGGAAGCAATTTTGTTTAAAAGAAAAGCCCGGCCGGCAATGTTTGACTCTTTCTGCCTTTGGCGTAAGGAAGCCAAACAGAGAGAAATTAAGCAGGCAAAACTAGATAAGAAAACACAAGATATGATGATTATACAGGCTGCCCAGCAGTTTAAAGATAATAAGATTAATCAAGAAATGGAAATTTCAGAGAGACAGCATCGTATGGCGATAGATAAATGCTATCCAGTGTTGTCTATTTCCCCTTCTGATAAAAGTAAGGATCTAGAGGAAGACCCTTTGATATCTCACCTATTAAGATTGCCTCCTCCCTATGTACAAGGTGCTAGTGCACCCCCGTTGTTACAACCTGCTCAGCCGTTAGTCGCGCCTCCGCCTGCTACGGTTCTTCCGCACTCCCACCTCCTGTGCCACCGATTATTTTGCCTCTGTCTCCTGAACATCAATCTCCTTTGCCTTCGGCTCCCCTTATAACTGTTAATTCTTCTCCTGTTAGTTCACCTAATACCTTCTCCCCTGTCCTTATGTCCAATTCTCCTACTGTGCGCAAACGAATCACAGATACTGTCTCTGGTTTTCTGTCTCCTTTCTTTGAGACTCTTAATATGTCTCCGTCTTTTTCCCGAAGACAGTCTTGTAGTCAGCTTCCAGCTTCTGACGAAGGGGTAATGTTGGACTCTCTCGCTCATAGTTGGATCGAGAAGGGTCCCCAGTATAGTGTGAAAGATATCATGATCACCTTTCATCAGTGGGATGCGCCCACGCAGAGATATGTATTTAATGTTATGTGTGACACTCTTGCTAAAGAATGGGAGGATATGGATTTGGGCTTACTTCCCCAGGGTTTGTTTGATGTTCAGGCTAATTTCGATAAAGGACTCATTGTGGGTTCTAAGGTTGAGGACGCCGTAAAGACACTTGTCACTTTTAGGTCCCTATTTTCCTCGCAGACTTTCCTCGATTCCGATCCTGCTGTTAGACTGACATCAAAACATTATCCAATGAGAGAGGTTCCTCCAGTGTGGAGAGAAGAGGTTGCGCAAGTAGGTAATATTCCAGCTATTCCCGCTCATTTCCAGCGTATATGGGTACATGTTCCCTGGAAAAGATCTGAAGTTTTAGCTCTTAAACAGTCTCTACCGGATCCCCGTAAAAACCCTGCTGGTTATTATAAAGAGTTGTCCCAGACTGTTGATGCCTGTATTATGAATTTAGCCGATATTGATATGTTGATGGGAAATGTAGTCCCACAAGCATTATGGGCTCGGATTCGTAGAGAGGACCAAGCCCAAGCATTAGGTGGTGATTGGGCTGCTATAACTGCCGCGGATAGAGCCCAAGTGGGTGGTGTTAAGCCTGATGTTTTGATTTCAGAACTCCCTGGTAGGATTATTACTTTAATGAAAACGATGATGCCCGCCTTGCGAGTTACTTGGGATAAACTAGCTGCGTGTAAGCAGAAGAAAGATGAGAGTGTATCTGATTTCTTCACTCGTTTTGAGGAGACGTTTATTGATCACAGTGGTCAGGATATGACTACGGAGGGTGGACAGCGATTATTTGTAGATAAATTCGTATTTAATTTGCTTCCCGAGCTTGCACATAAGTTGAAAGACTCTGAAAGTTCATGGGCTGTTTCTTCTTCTGCTCAGATATTGGCTACTGCTCAATATTATGAGAACAGGGATAAAGAGGAAAAAGACAAGCAAGAGAAAAAGACGAAAGAATTAAAAACGAAGGGTCTTCTGCAGCAGGCTTATCCTCCTCGTCTTGCTCAGCGCCAGTTTCAACAGCTTCCACAGTTTCAGAGGGTGTATCAAAAGCCTGAGCGGTAAGGGGAGGACAGTGGCAGTGTCTCCCGACCCCGCTTGGTGTCAGGTAACGTTTCCCAGAGCGGAGCACTCTGAGCAGCTAGCATATGAAGTGTGTCATTGTGGATTAGAATCGAAGATTTTAAAGTCACCTGCGGCGTAATTATTATTATCTTTTTATTTGCCTATCCAATTACAACCATCCTCATCGTGTGTTGTATTATATTATAATTGACTGCCTATCTGTTACACAATTATTGATAGCGCATTGACGATCGTACCTGTACTGTAAGGGGCTTTAGGGGCCAGATTCTGTCTCTGCTCGGTGTTCCAGCCTACCCGCCCTGGTCCGACTCGGTATCCAATACCGTTGAGCGGAGGGCGGGTAGACAAGAGCAAGACACGCCCAGTAACCCCGGAACAGTCGAGCGGTTAGCGCTCTAACAGCACTCCACACAGGGCTATTTAGGCGGCGAGGAGGCCTGGCCATTTGCGGTAAGGGGAGGACAGTGGCAGTGTCTCCCGACCCCGCTTGGTGTCAGGTAACGTTTCCCAGAGCGGAGCACTCTGAGCAGCTTGCATATGAAGTGTGTCATTGTGGATTAGAATCGAAGATTTTAAAGTCACCTGCGGCGTAATTATTATTATCTTTTTATTTGCCTATCCAATTACAACCATCCTCATTGTGTGTTGTATTATATTATAATTGACTGCCTATCTGTTACACAATTATAGATAGCGCATTGACGATCGTACCTGTACTGTAAGGGGCTTTAGGGGCCAGATTCTGTCTCTGCTCGGTGTTCCAGCCTACCCGCCCTGGTCCGACTCTGTATCCAATACCGTTGAGCGGAGGGCGGGTAGACAAGAGCAAGACACGCCCAGTAACCCCGGAACAGTCGAGCGGTTAGCGCTCTAACATCACTCCACACAGGACTATTTAGCCCCTCGTCGGCCAAAGCGCGCAGCGGTTGCGCGCAGAGGGGCGCCATTGACGGCACCGAAGACAAGCCAAAGACCTGCCCGTCTGCGCCCGTCCACGACAGGACGGGGCCAGGGGCTATGGGCTATGGGCACTGCTACAACCAACACGCAAGGACCTCCACGTATGAGGTTTACCTACAATTCTCAGGTATTGCGGGGATGTAACCCAAAACCACTAAAGGGCTGCAGGGGAGGTGAATACCCTGAGGTAGAAGGGCCTTTTTCTTGCCTATATTGCCACACTCAGTGCACTATATATATCCGGGATACGAACAGCATTGACCGCCATATATTAATCGATCCCGCTATCAGTACGGTTCCCGGAAGTAATCATACCCTATTAGGGAGGAAGAACATCTTGTGTAATATTAGGTCACTATCTAAACACAGTGCAGAAGTTTGGGACCTAATTTCCTCTAAACAGCCCGACCTGTGTTACCTCACGGAAACATGGTTAAAACCACATTCCACTCCTGCTATAACCTTGGGAGTCCCAAGTGACTACAAAATAGTTAGATTGGATCGCCCTACTAAGATAGGTGGTGGGGTCGCTATTGTGCATAAACAAGAAATCAGCATATCAATATTAGAAGAAATAAGCACCCCGGAAATTGAATTATTAATTTTTAAAATAACACTGTCCCCCAAAGAAAATCAAAAAGGCGCCCTAGTATATCGACCTCCTGGACCATGTAATAACTTTTCTAGTTTGCTGATGGAGCTACTTGCCCCACATGTAAACAATGATAGAGAGTTTATTTTAGTAGGAGATTTTAATGTACACAGCGATAAGTCGGACTGTAGTGAGGCTCAATCCTTACTACTTGACCTGTCCTCACTAGGCATTATAAAACGTAACTCTGGGCCCACACATCAGGCAGGTCATACCCTTGACTTGATCCTTTCCAATTTTTCGTTGGTCTCCTGTCCACCTGCAAGACAGGTTAATTGGACAGATCATTATATTGTTGAATTTTTTACTCCTTACCCTAAGTGCACTTCCTCACGTCCCATTTTATTACCGAGTATACGTAGACAGTGGCACAAAATCACCGACACCATTTTTAAAAATAATTTTTATTTTTCCCCTTTCTCTTCTCAAGAAAATATTGATACGGCTATCAAAAACTTTGAAAAAGCCACCAATGAAACTATAGACAAGATTGCCCCTCTCAAACAATTTAAACCTAGACCGGCCAAGAAACAAGAAATTTGGTTTTCTGATCACCTAAGGACACTAAAACTAAATGCCAGGAAATTAGAAAAGAGGTGGAGAACTTCTCATTTGGTAGAGGATAAGAATAAATATTGGGACTCACTATCCACATACCATAAAGCCATTCGCATTGCCCGTAAAACTCACATCGCAGCACAAATCACAGCTGCAGGGAACTCTCCAAGGGTCCTTTATCAAGTTTTACAAACCTTCATTAAACCGGTAGCATGTGAATCCTCCGAATTAGCCTCTCAACAGCTATGTGATGATATTTCATGCTTCTTTACTAACAAAATAGACACAATCTATGATAAAATAGTTTGCGCCAATAGAAGTTCGTCCACAGATACGGCACTCCTGAAATTAGATTCTGAATCCAAGCAGGACAAATATATGCTCCACTCTTTTCCACCTATCTCCTTACAAGAAACATCTTCACTAATATCACAGATTAAAAGTGGCAGTCCAGATGATATCATCCCAGCTAGGATTATGCCTGTCCTGACTGAACAACTCTGCCCCACGATCGAAAGGTTGGTGAATCTCTCTCTTGGCTCAGGTACTGTCCCAAGAGAGTGGAAACAAGCTCTTGTTAGACCTATTAGGAAAAATACTACTATCCCATGGTCCGAATTAGCCAATCTTAGGCCCATATCCCTATTACCATTTCTAGGGAAACTGATTGAAAAGCATGTAAATCGCCATCTGTCCAACTACATAGAACTTGCTGGCGGCCTGGACTACTCTCAGTCAGGGTTCAGGCCGAAACACAGCACAGAGTCCACCCTTCTGTCTGTCATGGATGATCTTCATATGTACCAGGACAAGGGCTTCTCAGTGATCCTGGTCCTTTTAGATCTATCAGCAGCGTTCGGCACCGTGTCACATTCCATTCTTATTGACCGGTTGTCGAACGCTGGCATCAAGGATAAAGCCATTGACTGGCTAAAGAGCTTTTTATCCGATCGTTCCCAGAGAGTCATCATGGACACGTATCGCTCAGCGGAGGTTGAGTTCTCAAAAGGGGTGCCACAGGGCTCTTGCTTAAGCCCAACACTTTTTAACATCTATGTGACACCCCTGGCAAGAGTGATGCGTAGCTACGGTTTCATCCCAGTATCATATGCTGATGATACTCAGCTCCTCTTCCCTTTTAAGACTCTCTCCGCTGAAGTAAAAAGCTCTTTCTCTGCAGGCATGAAGGCGGTGGCATATTGGATGTCCTCCAATTATCTTCAGTGTAATGTCAGCAAAACTGAAGTAATGCTATTTGGAGAAGCCAAAATATCATGGACCCCTGATTGGTGGCCACCCGATCTGGGAGTAGTTCCTGAACCCAAACAGGTCGTGAAGAATTTAGGGATCCGCCTAGATCAGGATCTATTGTTTGGACAGCATGTCAACTATATTTCAGGAATATGTTTTCATACTATTAGCCTGTTACGCAAAGTTTTTCCTTGACTACCTGACTCCTTTATGAGAACTCTGGTTCAAACATTGGTTTTAAGTCGCATTGACTACTGTAATGGCCTGTTGCTCTCTGCCAACGAAGGCGTGTTGGCTAAGCTTCAGGTCATTCAGAATACGGCGGCTCGTCTTGTCCTTAACGCTCCTCCGAGAACTGCTTCCAAACCTCTTCTGGAGCAATTACACTGGCTCTCAATCCGCCAGAGATCAAAATTCAAGATATGCTGCTTGATTCATAAATGTCTGAATGGACAAGGGCCAATCTACCTTCAAAATAAATTTGTTCCCTATGTTCCCATTCGTCCGCTCAGGTCCAGCAACAGTCTTCTTTTGGTGATTCCCCGTTTAAAAAAATCTAGACATGGGAGTAAAACACTATCAATCATGGGTCCTACACTGTGGAATAGACTTCCCTTCTCTCTGAGACAGTGTAAAGAATACTTCACTTTCAGGAAACGCCTGAAAACTGTACTGTTTAAAAATAAGATCTAGCTCCTTTTTATTCCTCTGTTTTACCGGCTCCATAAAGCGCAGAGATACTCCAACCGGAGTCGATTCCAGCGCTATATTCCAGCGCTATATAAACCTGCAAATAAATAAATATTCCGCGACCTTTGTTAGATCCTAACCAATGTGCCTATTGTAGGGAGGAGGGTCATTTTAAGAATAGTTGCCCGGTTTTATTACAGCGTAATGGAGGACTATCTGCTCCACGAGGTCGTGGTATTTATCAATTAGCGCCCAGGGGTAGAGGTCGAGGTGTGTTGACCCAAGAACAGCGTTCCCTTCCCCCTCCAAATTCCACTAACTACTTTGATCAGCAAAATACTCAGTCTACACAGTATTACAATGATGACTACTATGTTGAAGGTGAGAATGAAAGCCTTCACACTAACTAGGACAGCCATAGACAAAGTGAGGGAGTTGTATCGATTCCAGTAGGTCAGAGTGGACCTTATGTTAATGTCACTACAATGGGTGCTTCAGAGCCATTTCTTTTAGATACTGGTGCGATGAGAAGTTCTATCATTCACTCTAAACTCCCTGGGGCACCTTTGTCTGGCTCAACGAATGTATCAGTAGGATTTTCTGGCGCCCCAGTTCGTAATCCGGTCTCTAGCCCTCTGCCTATTTCAATTGGCCCTTATGATTTGGAAGCTCCTCTTCTTTTAACAACTGGTTGCGGCGAGAATCTGTTGGGTTTGGATTTATTGAAAAGATTGCATGCAACGATATATTGTTCTCCTTCTGGTGTGCATCTTACTTTGGGGCAGAAATTGACTTCTTCAATGTATTTGTCTAAAGATCAATTTCCACCTGAATTGCTCTCTCTCCCTGGAACGCTTTGGGCTACGGGTCCAAATGATGTTGGTTGTCTTGAGATGCCACCTTATGTTGTTACTCTCAAGCCCAATGCTAAATTGCCACGTATTCCTCAATACAGAATTTCCAATGAAGGTGAAAGAGCGCTTTTGGATATTGTTTATGATTTGGTTCAGAAGGGTGTGATTGAGGAAACGAGAGGAAATGTATGCATTAGTCCTATTCTTCCTGTTCTTAAACGCACTGATCCTTCTCAGCCTCCTGTTTATCGTTTTGTGATTGATCTTCGGGAGGTCAATAAAATTGTTGTAACACAGTTTCCTGTTGTACCAGATATTACTGCCTTGTTAACTATGATACCTGCCTCAGCGGCTTGGTTTTCTGTTATTGATCTGAAAAATGCTTTCTTCAGCATTCCCATTGCCGAAGAGAGTAGGGATATTTTTGGTTTCTCTCTAGGAGGCCGAAGTTTCCGGTTCAAGCGCGCACCCCAAGGCTATTGTGAAAGCCCCTCCATTTATAGTCAAGCTCTGAAATTTCAGCTTGATGCTTTTCCTTTGCCCCCAGGTACTACTCTTATTCAATATATGGATGATTTGTTGATTGCTGCTGATTCAGAGGATGTCTGCAAGAATGTGACTGTTGCACTGTTACGTCACTTGTCTGATCTTAATCATAAGGTTTCGCCTTCTAAACTACAATATGTCTGTCGAGAGGTTACCTATTTGGGTCATCTCTTATCAAAGGAAGGAAAGCAATTAACCCCAGAACGAATTCAAGCAATTGCGCAAATGTCTGTGCCATCCACAGAAAGAGAGGTGGGTGCCTTTCTGGGCATTACCTCTTATTGTAGACAGTGGATTCCGAATTTTTCTTTGTTGGCCAAACCTTTGTTAGCACTCACTTTGAAAGACACACCCCAACCCGTTCCTTGGACTGACGAATGTCAGAAGAGTTTTACTGATTTACGTGCTGCTTTGTGTTCTGCTCCTGTTTTGGGTACTCCGGATTACAGTAAGCCCTTCACGTTCTATGTCCATGAAAGAGAGGGTTGTGCATAGTCAGTCTTAACACAACGATTTGGAGACAAACAGCGGCCATGAGCCTATTTTTCAGCTACATTAGACCCAGTAGCCAAGGCATTGCCTAGTTGTCTTAAAGCTACAGCAGCAGCAGCGATTTCTATTCGTCAGTCTGCTGGAGTGGTGCTAGATAATACTCTCATTGTTATGGTACCACATGCAGTGGATACCTTGCTAAATAGGACGAAAACACAACATCTTACAAGTGCTCAATTGTCTTGATATGAGCTAACGTTCTTGGCTAGTCATGTGTACATCAAACGATGTAACATTTTAAACCCAGCCACACTGTTACCTCTTCCAGAAGAGAAAGATATTCAGGAACAACATGATTGTTTTCTCCGTACTGAGGAGGAGACAAAAGGTAGGATTGAGTTGAAAGATACGCCGCTAGTGGATCCAGATGGAATCCTATGGGTGGATGGGTCTTGTTTCAAACTCCCAAATGGCGAGACAACTTCAGCTTATGCTGTTGCCACCTTGTATACAATCGTGGAGACAGCACGCATCAGACATAATTCAGCTCAAGCGGCTGAACTGATAGCTTTGACCAGAGCGTGTGTGTTATCTAAAGGAAAGAGAGTGAATGTGTATACCGACAGCCAGTATGCGTTCGGTGTGGCGCATAGCTTCGGTCGTTTGTGGAAGGAAAGAGGATTCCTTACCTCCCACGGTACTAAAATACAGCATGGTCAATTGGTAACTGATCTTCTTGAGTCACTTGCTTTGCCTACCCAGATAGCAATTGTGAAGTGTAGTGCGCATAAGAAGATTACTGATGATATTGGTCGCGGAAATGCTTTTGCGGACGAGGTAGCAAAAAGGACAGCCAGAGATGCTACAAGTCGCATGTATGTTGCGGGCCCTGCGAATTGGGTCAGGGAAAGAGGGATGTGTGAGGACACAATAGAAAGTGTGAGATCGATTCAAGGAGATGCTACAGAGAAAGAGTTGAGAAAGTGGAAAGAGAGTACAGGAATGTTAGACGCAACAGGATGTTGGATAGAATTGTCAGAACATCAGCGTTGGCTGTTACCAGATGCTTATGTACTGCCTGTAGTTACTATGGCGCATGGTCCAGCCCATATCAGTGCGAAAGGAATATGTAAGCTTCTGGCTCCAGTGTGGCTGAATGAAGGGATTCCAAAATTTGCAGATAATGTGGTGAAGCATTGTATCATTTGCTTGATGTACAATCCGGGAAAGGGAACCCCAACTCCGGCCGGTCATTTTGTTCCCCCAACATATCCTTTTGAGGTGTTGCAAATCGACTATATTCACATGGAGCGATGCAACAATCTCAAATATGTCCTGGTGGTGGTGTGCGCCTTTTCCAGATGGGTAGAAGCTTACCCCCTGAAGGACAACACTGCTTTGTTCACTGCTAAAGTTCTTTTGAAAGAATTCTTCCCTAGGTTTGGTTTGCCGCGCATTGTCTGGAGTGACAATGGAAGTGAATTTGTAGGCCAAATTATGCAAAAGGTGTGTAACGGTCTTGGTATAAGACAGAAGTTTCACGCGGCAAATCATCCTCAGTCAGCAGGTTTGGTAGAGTGCTATAACGGCACTCTCAAACTTAAGCTTGCAAAAGTACAAGCCAGCACAGGTCTTAGTTGTACATTCTCGTTTGGGACTCAGCCCATACGAGGTTGTTTTCGGGCGCCCAGCTAATATATGGGGAGTCCCTTGCCCTAAAAAGTACTCTGACATACAGTATCCAATGCTGATTGATTACTTACATGACCTCACCACTAAATTACGTGTTCTTCATCAACAGGTTCAAAACACTTTGCCAGAGGCCTCCACAGACCCAGGTCATTCTATCCAACCCGAGGACTGGGTCTGTGTGAAAAATTTTCAGAGGACGAAGAATTCTGAACCTCGTTGGAGGGCGCCAGCACCAGGCGAGGAGACCCAAGAAGAAGCATGAGGGTTGTGCTAACTAAACTATCCAATACCTGAAGTGCGACACCACCAAAGCTGCCAGTCGACAGCTCAGAACAACTCCAGAGGTCTCCAATAACTGAAGCGGATCCAATGGAGACCAAGGAGGAGGTCACAGTTTACTCAATTGTCCATGACGACTCTTAGGCCATGCCCATTGCAAAGCCTCAGAAACAGAGCAAATGATGCAGGCTCAAATGGACAGCCAAACACAGCAGAAAGAGCTCCACCCTCAATGTCAGCCACTACCAAAACTAATTACCATGCTGCCGCCTTCCTGAAAGCACCACCACCTTTATATACAGCCAAAATGCCACATTTTGGTGATAGATGGACTGCTTGGATATAGACATTTGATGATTTTATTGATGCACTTGAAGAGATTGATAACAAAAGGATTATCAAGTATCTCAAAATTCTTGCGGGTGATGGTGTAAAGGAAGTCATAAAGAAATTCCCATGACCTGATGAAGAAATTACATGCTGTCAGATTAAAGAAACGCTAAATCTGAAGTTCAATCCAATACTAAATGGTGATACAAAAGACAATATTTCAGTTCATGAATGCCAAAAAGGTGGTAAAACCACTAATGAAAATGACACATCAAATGCTAGAAGTTCAATCAATTTAACGATGAAGAAGCTTTTTGTCTTAGAGTTATTGATGGATGCTTGTCAGGCTCATTCAGATGATGAATGCTGAGAGAAACTCTTAGCTCTGGCAGCCTTGGACACTTGCTCCAGGAGCATGCTGAAAGACAAGCTACTGACTATGAGGCAGAAGGGGCCCAGAGTGAATCAGTCATGAGTAAAAATATCAAAAGACTGAAGGACGCAAAGTGTTATTTAAATGTAAAAAGAATTTATGTTTTAGATGTGGATTTTGATTTGAAGGTAAATGTCCCGCCATTGGACAGATATGTAAAGACTGTGGAAAAGAGAAACATGTTGTGATGATTTGTAAAGTGAAGGAAAAAGTGAGTGTGTCACAGCGCAAAAAACTAAATGACCACTATAAAATGACATAGGCAATACTTGACACAAACCCACAAGGCTAAGCAGTGACATTAATGAAGGCAAATTGACACTAAATGAAGTCAATCGTCATCTAAATCATCATCAAATAGTTATTCTGCCTCAACATCAAGTGAAAGTGGGGAAGATGATTGTGATTGTGACATGTCGATTTTCACCTCAGAGAAATGTGCCCTTGTCGGCTGCATGTGAGGAAAAATGTCAGTCAAAGAAAAGTTGACATGCCAAAGCACCAAAGTCATACAAACATTGTCCGAAGATTGCATTGAAAATGATTGGCTGCTCGATACATTTTATCATCGGGTACAGTGTCAAGTTCCTGTCTCCTCAGTTTCAGTACAGCTGCTGAAAGGGGACTGATTTCTGCGAATTGCAACATGAATGCTCACCACAAAATAGTAAGTCAATTCCCTTTGATGTTTCATTGTTTATGAAAGTCTAAGACTATGAAAGTAAAGATACTACCTTAAACCGTACCCTCTTGTAATAATTAGGGTCGGTAGTTTTATATAACAAAAACCCCGTGTCTAACCTGCAAGCCAGGTGATATGATAACCAAACCGTACCAATATCAGTTCCCTTAAGTAACCTTTAAATTCTGCTGACAAATGCGGCCCAAAAATATCATTTGAAATCTGGAAGCTTAAAGCTGCCTTGTTTATATGGCAGCTTAATGTACTGGAGGGCTCACCTTGCACGCCAATAGCTCCAAATAAAGCTACCTATAGCACCGTCTAAACGTTTAACAAAAGACAACAGCACCCTTTATGGAATTGTACGATATAAATATAGAAACTTCATGAGTATATTCATTTCAATAATATTGCACCTTCCAAATATAGTGAGGGGCAGCCTGTGCCAGCTACGCAATTTTGCCACTACCCTCTTTAGCAATGGCTCATAGTTTTGCGCAATCATCTCATCTATTTGACTACTAATACAGACACGTAGATATGTTGCTGTTCTTGTAATCCCCAATGCAATTGGGGCCGTATCATGTTGGTAATTTATGATTGTCTGCATCTTATTTAAATTTAATTTATAGCCTGAAAAGGACCCAAAACGCTGGGCTTCTAATGTAATCTCAGCAATAGCGTCTTCTGGTCTAATAGAAAAGACAGCTATATCGTCTGCGTATGCAGTTACCTTAAGCTCTAAACCACTGAGAAGCACTGGAGGAATCCTGACGCTAAGTAGCAGATGTTTTATAAAAGGATCAATGTATAGAGCAAACAGTAACGGGGATAGGGGACACCCCTGTCGTGTACCCCTTTGAACCGCAAAATAAGATGAGGAGAGGCCATTGACAGAAGCAATCGAATTGCTATAAAGTTTCTGGACTGCTGAGATAAACCTTTGAGCAAGACCAAACGCTGTCATTATTGACCATAAAGATCCCCAAACAACCTGGTCAAAGGCCTTCTCGGCGTCCAGCATCAGCATCCCAATATGTTGATTTAGGTGACTGGAGACATCAAATGCGGCAATAGCTGTATTAATATGACCCACTGTGTCTCTACCAGGGACGAAACCATGCTGGTGCTCTGAGACTAATACATGGATAACTGGAGCCAGCCGAGAGGCTACAATCTTTGACATTTTTTTAGCATCAGCATTTATCAATGATATAGGCTGATATGAGCTCATCTCCTCTACCGGTTCCCCTTTTAAGGAAACACTATGATGCTGGTAGTGTTCCAAGATGGCGGGGCTTTCTCCCCCTGCATAATTTCATTACACAATGCAAGAAAAACTGGCGCTAACACGTCTTTGAAAATCTTCTGAGGATATGGCATGATATTTGTAAAGCATATTCAATACCAAAGCTGCATGTATACACCATTCTATGGACGAACCCCTCATTACCCAATATATTTCACGACTCGGTTGGGAGAGGGTGGCAAGCAAGGGCATTGCACGGCTGGGTCAGCTGTATGATAGACAAGGGTTCCGGTCGTTTGTTGCTCTGAAGGAAGCGTACGGGCTGTCACAAAACACATTTTTTAAGTATTTGCAAATAAGGGATTATTATATTCGGGGTTTGGGCTTAATACAAATGCCTAATCCATCTGTGGTGTTATCCACAATTTTCCTGATTTCAGGACGAGGGCTTATTGGTGAACTATATCAGAAACTTTTAGCAACTGCAAGCGATGACGGCATACAGATTGCACTAAAGTTAAGCCGGATTTTTGAAATTGTTATAACCAGAGAGGAAGTGCAGGAATCTCTGGAAACTATAGAAACTGTGGTAACATCAGTGAATTTGAAATTGCAGCAGTATAGGTTTATATTCATGCTGTACTACACTCCAGTGCAAAATCAACAGTTGATGGACAGAATGCAGAACAATGTCATACATTCACCCTAGTACAGAGATCTGGGCCTAAATCCATCGTTTTTTTTGCTCACCATGCAGTTCCAGTTTGAACCCAGCCATATGCAAATCAGTCTTGACCCTGGGCCTCATGGGTACAGTCCAGCCCGAACTGCCAAGCCAGGTCCTCCCTGGACTGCAAACAAGCATCCTAGGACCGGTTTCGGGGCTTCACCCCTCTTCAGCCAGGATAGCTTTATTCCAGCGTCATGGAGGGCACGGGACCCAAGTCTGGGCATACCCTTCCCACTCTGGGTGACAAATACAAAAACAACAGTTGATGGACAGAATGCCGAACAATGTCATACATTCATCCCAGTACAGAGATCTGGGCCTAAATCCATCGTTTTTTTGCTCACCTTGCCGTTCCAGTTTGAACCCAGCCATATGCAAATCAGTCTTTACCCTGTGCATCATGGGTACAGTCCAGCCCGAACTGCCAAGCCAGGTCCTCCCTGGACTGCAAACAAGCATTCTAGTGTCAAGAATCAGTATCTGAGACTTGCGGTTCCACAGGAGCTGAATGGCTGAAGACCAACTCAAGTGTCAAGGTCCCAATGCCCCGTCACCCCTGAGCCAGAATACTCTCTGATCTCAGGAACAAGGGGGAAAGGGAATGGAAAATAAACAAGAGAGACTGCCACTCTGGTGCCTTCACTGCAATTATTCAGGAGGAATAACCTGCACCTGTAACGATAAGCAGAGGATTACTAAGTTCTGGAATTCTAAGGGAACACAATTATTTACAATTGCATTTTACTTCACATTTACCTGATTCTTAGTGGTTTTAGCCTCTCTCTTATACTGTTGGATTATTTTGATGTACTGTCTTCAATTCAAAAGTAGGCAAAAAGTAAGTTCTGAGTTAACATCCATAAAGTAAGCTCATACAGTCGTTCTTCTTCTTTTCAGAGATCCTTTCGAAGTGAAATTGAAGTTATTGTCGGTAAGTATGAATATATATATATATATATATATATATCAACACACAGAGAGAGGCCCAATACTTGCAAAACTCTCGTTTATTCAGCGTTCAGCACGGCAGTATCCTTCCAGTACCTAACGTTTCAGCCACACTGGCCTTGCTCACAGGTGGAAGGAGGACAAACTTTCAAATGCTCATTGCGCTCTGCTGCGTGCTTTTAAGTTCTTTTTAAACTCACGTGACCTGGTCTGAAATACTGGTCCCAGAGTGCACCACAAATGTCATTGCAATAACAGCTGGAAGTCCGCATTAATATTCATCCTGCGTATGATTAATGTCTTAATTGTGGTGCCACTCATCCACGGAAAATACTTTAAAGGACAGGTGAGTAAATATTCATTTGCACATTGCTGTAAAATGCTCCCATGACGTGAAATCACAAAAGTTCAGCAAGCACGATCGTTAGTGAAGGTCATTCACCTCGAATCCCTTCCAAAACGCGTTCCCTTTTACCACATTGGCATCTCCTTAGTAGGCTGGGGCGCGCTTCGTGGGTCATGCTCCTCGATTGAAATCACAAAAAACATCTCCTGTTACTGGAGCCTCCGACCCTTCAGGGTGGCCTCTGTAAAATGGGCACGGAGCAGCCCATCAATTTAACATCAACACACAGAGAGAGGCCCAATACTTGCAAAACTCTCGTTTATTCAGCGTTCAGCACGGCAGTATCCTTCCAGTACCTAACGTTTCAGCCACACTGGCCTTGCTCACAGGTGGAAGGAGGACAAACTTTCAAATGCTCATTGCGCTCTGCTGCATGCTTTTAAGTTCTTTTTAAACTCACGTGACCTGGTCTGAAATACTGGTCCCAGAGTGCACCACAAATGTCATTGCAATAACAGCTGGAAGTCCGCATTAATATTCATCCTGCGTATGATTAATGTCTTAATTGTGGTGCCACTCATCCACGGAAAATACTTCAAAGGACAGGTGAGTAAATATTCATTTGCACATTGCTGTAAAATGCTCCCATGACGTGAAATCACAAAAGTTCAGCAAGCACGATCGTTAGTGAAGGTCATTCACCTCGAATCCCTTCCAAAACGCGTTCCCTTTTACCACATTGGCATCTCCTTAGTAGGCTGGGGCGCGCTTCGTGGGTCATGCTCCTCGATTGAAATCACAAAAAACATCTCCTGTTACTGGAGCCTCCGACCCTTCAGGGTGGCCTCTGTAAAATGGGCACGGAGCAGCCCATCAATTTAACATCAACACACAGAGAGAGGCCCAATACTTGCAAAACTCTCGTTTATTCAGCGTTCAGCACGGCAGTATCCTTCCAGTACCTAACGTTTCAGCCACACTGGCCTTGCTCACAGGTGGAAGGAGGACAAACTTTCAAATGCTCATTGCGCTCTGCTGCGTGCTTTTAAGTTCTTTTTAAACTCACGTGACCTGGTCTGAAATACTGGTCCCAGAGTGCACCACAAATGTCATTGCAATAACAGCTGGAAGTCCGCATTAATATTCATCCTGCGTATGATTAATGTCTTAATTGTGGTGCCACTCATCCACGGAAAATACTTCAAAGGACAGGTGAGTAAATATTCATTTGCACATTGCTGTAAAATGCTCCCATGACGTGAAATCACAAAAGTTCAGCAAGCACGATCGTTAGTGAAGGTCATTCACCTCGAATCCCTTCCAAAACGCGTTCCCTTTTACCACATTGGCATCTCCTTAGTAGGCTGGGGCGCGCTTCGTGGGTCATGCTCCTCGATTGAAATCACAAAAAACATCTCCTGTTACTGGAGCCTCCGACCCTTCAGGGTGGCCTCTGTAAAATGGGCACGGAGCAGCCCATCAATTTAACATCAACACACAGAGAGAGGCCCAATACTTGCAAAACTCTCGTTTATTCAGCGTTCAGCACGGCAGTATCCTTCCAGTACCTAACGTTTCAGCCACACTGGCCTTGCTCACAGGTGGAAGGAGGACAAACTTTCAAATGCTCATTGCGCTCTGCTGCGTGCTTTTAAGTTCTTTTTAAACTCACGTGACCTGGTCTGAAATACTGGTCCCAGAGTGCACCACAAATGTCATTGCAATAACAGCTGGAAGTCCGCATTAATATTCATCCTGCGTATGATTAATGTCTTAATTGTGGTGCCACTCATCCACGGAAAATACTTCAAAGGACAGGTGAGTAAATATTCATTTGCACATTGCTGTAAAATGCTCCCATGACGTGAAATCACAAAAGTTCAGCAAGCACGATCGTTAGTGAAGGTCATTCACCTCGAATCCCTTCCAAAACGCGTTCCCTTTTACCACATTGGCATCTCCTTAGTAGGCTGGGGCGCGCTTCGTGGGTCATGCTCCTCGATTGAAATCACAAAAAACATCTCCTGTTACTGGAGCCTCCGACCCTTCAGGGTGGCCTCTGTAAAATGGGCACGGAGCAGCCCATCAATTTAACATCAACACACAGAGAGAGGCCCAATACTTGCAAAACTCTCGTTTATTCAGCGTTCAGCACGGCAGTATCCTTCCAGTACCTAACGTTTCAGCCACACTGGCCTTGCTCACAGGTGGAAGGAGGACAAACTTTCAAATGCTCATTGCGCTCTGCTGCGTGCTTTTAAGTTCTTTTTAAACTCACGTGACCTGGTCTGAAATACTGGTCCCAGAGTGCACCACAAATGTCATTGCAATAACAGCTGGAAGTCCGCATTAATATTCATCCTGAGTATGATTAATGTCTTAATTGTGGTGCCACTCATCCACGGAAAATACTTCAAAGGACAGGTGAGTAAATATTCATTTGCACATTGCTGTAAAATGCTCCCATGACGTGAAATCACAAAAGTTCAGCAAGCACGATCGTTAGTGAAGGTCATTCACCTCGAATCCCTTCCAAAACGCGTTCCCTTTTACCACATTGGCATCTCCTTAGTAGGCTGGGGCGCGCTTCGTGGGTCATGCTCCTCGATTGAAATCACAAAAAACATCTCCTGTTACTGGAGCCTCCGACCCTTCAGGGTGGCCTCTGTAAAATGGGCACGGAGCAGCCCATCAATTTAACATCAACACACAGAGAGAGGCCCAATACTTGCAAAACTCTCGTTTATTCAGCGTTCAGCACGGCAGTATCCTTCCAGTACCTAACGTTTCAGCCACACTGGCCTTGCTCACAGGTGGAAGGAGGACAAACTTTCAAATGCTCATTGCGCTCTGCTGCGTGCTTTTAAGTTCTTTTTAAACTCATGTGACCTGGTCTGAAATACTGGTCCCAGAGTGCACCACAAATGTCATTGCAATAACAGCTGGAAGTCCGCATTAATATTCATCCTGCGTATGATTAATGTCTTAATTGTGGTGCCACTCATCCACGGAAAATACTTCAAAGGACAGGTGAGTAAATATTCATTTGCACATTGCTGTAAAATGCTCCCATGACGTGAAATCACAAAAGTTCAGCAAGCACGATCGTTAGTGAAGGTCATTCACCTCGAATCCCTTCCAAAACGCGTTCCCTTTTACCACATTGGCATCTCCTTAGTAGGCTGGGGCGCGCTTCGTGGGTCATGCTCCTCGATTGAAATCACAAAAAACATCTCCTGTTACTGGAGCCTCCGACCCTTCAGGGTGGCCTCTGTAAAATGGGCACGGAGCAGCCCATCAATTTAACATCAACACACAGAGAGAGGCCCAATACTTGCAAAACTCTCGTTTATTCAGCGTTCAGCACGGCAGTATCCTTCCAGTACCTAACGTTTCAGCCACACTGGCCTTGCTCACAGGTGGAAGGAGGACAAACTTTCAAATGCTCATTGCGCTCTGCTGCGTGCTTTTAAGTTCTTTTTAAACTCACGTGACCTGGTCTGAAATACTGGTCCCAGAGTGCACCACAAATGTCATTGCAATAACAGCTGGAAGTCCGCATTAATATTCATCCTGCGTATGATTAATGTCTTAATTGTGGTGCCACTCATCCACGGAAAATACTTCAAAGGACAGGTGAGTAAATATTCATTTGCACATTGCTGTAAAATGCTCCCATGACGTGAAATCACAAAAGTTCAGCAAGCACGATCGTTAGTGAAGGTCATTCACCTCGAATCCCTTCCAAAACGCGTTCCCTTTTACCACATTGGCATCTCCTTAGTAGGCTGGGGCGCGCTTCGTGGGTCATGCTCCTCGATTGAAATCACAAAAAACATCTCCTGTTACTGGAGCCTCCGACCCTTCAGGGTGGCCTCTGTAAAATGGGCACGGAGCAGCCCATCAATTTAACATCAACACACAGAGAGAGGCCCAATACTTGCAAAACTCTCGTTTATTCAGCGTTCAGCACGGCAGTATCCTTCCAGTACCTAACGTTTCAGCCACACTGGCCTTGCTCACAGGTGGAAGGAGGACAAACTTTCAAATGCTCATTGCGCTCTGCTGCGTGCTTTTAAGTTCTTTTTAAACTCACGTGACCTGGTCTGAAATACTGGTCCCAGAGTGCACCACAAATGTCATTGCAATAACAGCTGGAAGTCCGCATTAATATTCATCCTGCGTATGATTAATGTCTTAATTGTGGTGCCACTCATCCACGGAAAATACTTCAAAGGACAGGTGAGTAAATATTCATTTGCACATTGCTGTAAAATGCTCCCATGACGTGAAATCACAAAAGTTCAGCAAGCACGATCGTTAGTGAAGGTCATTCACCTCGAATCCCTTCCAAAACGCGTTCCCTTTTACCACATTGGCATCTCCTTAGTAGGCTGGGGCGCGCTTCGTGGGTCATGCTCCTCGATTGAAATCACAAAAAACATCTCCTGTTACTGGAGCCTCCGACCCTTCAGGGTGGCCTCTGTAAAATGGGCACGGAGCAGCCCATCAATTTAACATCAACACACAGAGAGAGGCCCAATACTTGCAAAACTCTCGTTTATTCAGCGTTCAGCACGGCAGTATCCTTCCAGTACCTAACGTTTCAGCCACACTGGGCTTGCTCACAGGTGGAAGGAGGACAAACTTTCAAATGCTCATTGCGCTCTGCTGCGTGCTTTTAAGTTCTTTTTAAACTCACGTGACCTGGTCTGAAATACTGGTCCCAGAGTGCACCACAAATGTCATTGCAATAACAGCTGGAAGTCCGCATTAATATTCATCCTGCGTATGATTAATGTCTTAATTGTGGTGCCACTCATCCACGGAAAATACTTCAAAGGACAGGTGAGTAAATATTCATTTGCACATTGCTGTAAAATGCTCCCATGACGTGAAATCACAAAAGTTCAGCAAGCACGATCGTTAGTGAAGGTCATTCACCTCGAATCCCTTCCAAAACGCGTTCCCTTTTACCACATTGGCATCTCCTTAGTAGGCTGGGGCGCGCTTCGTGGGTCATGCTCCTCGATTGAAATCACAAAAAACATCTCCTGTTACTGGAGCCTCCGACCCTTCAGGGTGGCCTCTGTAAAATGGGCACGGAGCAGCCCATCAATTTAACATCAACACACAGAGAGAGGCCCAATACTTGCAAAACTCTCGTTTATTCAGCGTTCAGCACGGCAGTATCCTTCCAGTACCTAACGTTTCAGCCACACTGGCCTTGCTCACAGGTGGAAGGAGGACAAACTTTCAAATGCTCATTGCGCTCTGCTGCGTGCTTTTAAGTTCTTTTTAAACTCACGTGACCTGGTCTGAAATACTGGTCCCAGAGTGCACCACAAATGTCATTGCAATAACAGCTGGAAGTCCGCATTAATATTCATCCTGCGTATGATTAATGTCTTAATTGTGGTGCCACTCATCCACGGAAAATACTTCAAAGGACAGGTGAGTAAATATTCATTTGCACATTGCTGTAAAATGCTCCCATGACGTGAAATCACAAAAGTTCAGCAAGCACGATCGTTAGTGAAGGTCATTCACCTCGAATCCCTTCCAAAACGCGTTCCCTTTTACCACATTGGCATCTCCTTAGTAGGCTGGGGCGCGCTTCGTGGGTCATGCTCCTCGATTGAAATCACAAAAAACATCTCCTGTTACTGGAGCCTCCGACCCTTCAGGGTGGCCTCTGTAAAATGGGCACGGAGCAGCCCATCAATTTAACATCAACACACAGAGAGAGGCCCAATACTTGCAAAACTCTCGTTTATTCAGCGTTCAGCACGGCAGTATCCTTCCAGTACCTAACGTTTCAGCCACACTGGCCTTGCTCACAGGTGGAAGGAGGACAAACTTTCAAATGCTCATTGCGCTCTGCTGCGTGCTTTTAAGTTCTTTTTAAACTCACGTGACCTGGTCTGAAATACTGGTCCCAGAGTGCACCACAAATGTCATTGCAATAACAGCTGGAAGTCCGCATTAATATTCATCCTGCGTATGATTAATGTCTTAATTGTGGTGCCACTCATCCACGGAAAATACTTCAAAGGACAGGTGAGTAAATATTCATTTGCACATTGCTGTAAAATGCTCCCATGACGTGAAATCACAAAAGTTCAGCAAGCACGATCGTTAGTGAAGGTCATTCACCTCGAATCCCTTCCAAAACGCGTTCCCTTTTACCACATTGGCATCTCCTTAGTAGGCTGGGGCGCGCTTCGTGGGTCATGCTCCTCGATTGAAATCACAAAAAACATCTCCTGTTACTGGAGCCTCCGACCCTTCAGGGTGGCCTCTGTAAAATGGGCACGGAGCAGCCCATCAATTTAACATCAACACACAGAGAGAGGCCCAATACTTGCAAAACTCTCGTTTATTCAGCGTTCAGCACGGCAGTATCCTTCCAGTACCTAACGTTTCAGCCACACTGGGCTTGCTCACAGGTGGAAGGAGGACAAACTTTCAAATGCTCATTGCGCTCTGCTGCGTGCTTTTAAGTTCTTTTTAAACTCACGTGACCTGGTCTGAAATACTGGTCCCAGAGTGCACCACAAATGTCATTGCAATAACAGCTGGAAGTCCGCATTAATATTCATCCTGCGTATGATTAATGTCTTAATTGTGGTGCCACTCATCCACGGAAAATACTTCAAAGGACAGGTGAGTAAATATTCATTTGCACATTGCTGTAAAATGCTCCCATGACGTGAAATCACAAAAGTTCAGCAAGCACGATCGTTAGTGAAGGTCATTCACCTCGAATCCCTTCCAAAACGCGTTCCCTTTTACCACATTGGCATCTCCTTAGTAGGCTGGGGCGCGCTTCGTGGGTCATGCTCCTCGATTGAAATCACAAAAAACATCTCCTGTTACTGGAGCCTCCGACCCTTCAGGGTGGCCTCTGTAAAATGGGCACGGAGCAGCCCATCAATTTAACATCAACACACAGAGAGAGGCCCAATACTTGCAAAACTCTCGTTTATTCAGCGTTCAGCACGGCAGTATCCTTCCAGTACCTAACGTTTCAGCCACACTGGCCTTGCTCACAGGTGGAAGGAGGACAAACTTTCAAATGCTCATTGCGCTCTGCTGCGTGCTTTTAAGTTCTTTTTAAACTCACGTGACCTGGTCTGAAATACTGGTCCCAGAGTGCACCACAAATGTCATTGCAATAACAGCTGGAAGTCCGCATTAATATTCATCCTGCGTATGATTAATGTCTTAATTGTGGTGCCACTCATCCACGGAAAATACTTCAAAGGACAGGTGAGTAAATATTCATTTGCACATTGCTGTAAAATGCTCCCATGACGTGAAATCACAAAAGTTCAGCAAGCACGATCGTTAGTGAAGGTCATTCACCTCGAATCCCTTCCAAAACGCGTTCCCTTTTACCACATTGGCATCTCCTTAGTAGGCTGGGGCGCGCTTCGTGGGTCATGCTCCTCGATTGAAATCACAAAACACATCTCCTGTTACTGGAGCCTCCGACCCTTCAGGGTGGCCTCTGTAAAATGGGCACGGAGCAGCCCATCAATTTAACATCAACACACAGAGAGAGGCCCAATACTTGCAAAACTCTCGTTTATTCAGCGTTCAGCACGGCAGTATCCTTCCAGTACCTAACGTTTCAGCCACACTGGCCTTGCTCACAGGTGGAAGGAGGACAAACTTTCAAATGCTCATTGCGCTCTGCTGCGTGCTTTTAAGTTCTTTTTAAACTCACGTGACCTGGTCTGAAATACTGGTCCCAGAGTGCACCACAAATGTCATTGCAATAACAGCTGGAAGTCCGCATTAATATTCATCCTGCGTATGATTAATGTCTTAGTTGTTTGTGAGGGACACCACATGCCCATATAGGGCTATATTTATGAAGTTTTTAACTTTACTTCTAATTTGGATTTGATTTTGAAAGCCGATACACGGCGAAATTAGTATTATTGTCTAATTGTTTTGACATTCCAAAATGGCGATGAATTACCAACTGTGATTCTTTTAATGTGTTTGTCCTTCTATGATGTCTATGAATAATGAGGTCATGTGATCCACGTAACGTTGCATTGAAATGTGCTGCTTCTTTGGCGCGAAATTTGTAAAACATCAGACTAAGGCATAGCCGAAACGCGTCATGTTTTCCATGCTCGCTATGCAATAAACGGCCTGAGAACTGCTAAAGTGTCCCGTGAGTGCTTCCCCGAGTTCTTGATGTGACTGGGATTGAGCGTGTATATATATATATATATATATATATTACCTACTGGCGGTCGCCAGTAGGTAGTTATAGTTAGGACCCCTTTTCCATAGGAAATCCGCAACATTCTATTTTGAATAACTTTGGCGCCGGTCGATGAATCCTCGCGAATTTCTCAAAATAGGTGGGGCGCTACGCTCCGCTCCTACCCTGAAAGTCTCGGGGGGATTCGTCAAGCGGGGGCTGAGATAAAAGGGGGGTCCCAAAACGCGTTTTTCCCATGCATTTTTCCATAGGACCTTTAGAACGAGCTACAGCCCGAACGGCTGAACAGAATTACTAGAAATTTGGCAGAGAGGTAGTCCCTAGGTCAAGGAAGTGCCTTTTGTAGGTTTGGTGTAAATCTGTTCAGTAGATTCTGAGAAAATAGCCTTTAAATCAATATATATATCTGAGCCCGCTTACGGTACGCTTTCCGTATGCTTACCGTAAGCGTACGGCGGCGTGCGCGAGCGCGATTCTGATTGGCTCTTAGATCTTAGTAAACATTCGAATCGGCCGAAACCAGGAAGCGGCGTCCGCCATTTTGTCTCTCGCACTGAGTATTATTTATCAAACATGATGGCCAAAAACATGTTACGGGGCTGTTTTGACAACTCCCTCCCACATAGTCATGTTGAGGGAGTCCCCAAACATCCCCCAAGATCAAAAACGGTATTATTTTTTTTTCGGCAATTTCGCCGATTACGCTTACCGTACGCTTACCGTGAGCGTACGGTAAAAAAATAAAAATAAAAAAAACACTATCCACACTTACCCCACCCCCTGTGCTTTTGGTGGCCGCAGGCCACCAAATGTGCAGGGCTTATTAATAGAGAAAAAAAACATAATTTTGGCAACATGAAATTATAAAATCGAAATAAAAAAAACACTATCCACATTGACACCACCCCCTGTGCTTTTGGTGGCCAAAGGCCACCAAATGTACAGGGCTTATTAAAGTTGATAAAAACCGTGCACGGAACGAACTGCGTTAAGTGGGCGCGCACGCCTCGAATGGCGTAAAGTAACTTAGCATTTAAAAAACCGTACAAATTCACTGAAAAAACCATAGGTTTCACACACGTTATAGTTAGGAATTAGCATTTAAAAAACCTTGCAAATTCACTGAAAAAACCATAGGTTTCACACATGTTATAGTTAGCGGAAATTTTACTGATAAAAAACCAGTGAAATTGCCCCGTTATAGTTAGTGCTGGCAACTATAACTCACGCGACCGCAATCTTCTGCTGATGACATATGTGTCTTTATGAAAAAAAAATATTTGTGATATATGTATAGCTAAAAATGTATGGAAGAAGACATGGGCAAATAAGTGTCTAAATACAGTATTAGCATCAGCAGAGGATTGCGGTCGCGGGAGTTATAGTTGCCAGCACTAACTATAACGGGGCAATTTCACTGGTTTTTTATCAGTAAAATTTCCGCTAACTATAACATGTGTGAAACCTATGGTTTTTTCAGTGAATATATATATATATATTACCTACTGGTGGTCGCCAGTAGGTAGTTATAGTTAGGACCACGTTTCCATAGGAAATCCGCAACATTCTATTTTGAATAACTTTGGCGCCGGTTGACGAATCCTCGCGAATTTTTCAAAATAGGTGGGGCGCTACGCTCCGCTCCTACCCTGAAAGTCTCGGGGGGATTTGTCAAGCGGGGGCTGAGATAAAAGGGGGGTCCCAAAACGCGTTTTTCCCATGCATTTTTCCATAGGACCTTTAGACACAGCTACAGCCCGAACGGCTGAACAGAATTACTTGAAATTTGGCAGAGAGGTAGTCCTCAGGTCAAGGAAGTGCCTTTTGTAGGTTTGGTGTAAATCTGTTCAGTAGATTCTGAGAAAATAGCCTTTAAATCAATATATATATCTGTGGCAGCTTACGGTGCGCTTACGGTGCGCTTACGGTGCGCTTACCGTACGCGTACGGTGACGTGCGCAAGCGCGATTCTGATTGGCCCTTAGATCTTAGTAAACATTCGAATCGGTCGAAACCAGGAAGCGGCGGCCGCCATTTTCTCTCTCGCACTCTGACTGGGGGTTAAAAAACAAAGGGCAAAAACATGTAAAGGGGCTGTTTACACAGCTCCCAAGCACCTAGCCATGTCGAGGGAGTCCCCAACGATCCCCCAAGTGAAAAAAGGCAATTTTAATTTTTTTGAAAATTTCGCCGATTACGCTTACCGTACGCGTACGATAATAAATAATAAAAAAAAAAAAACAATATCCACATTCTCCCCACCCAGTGTGCAAAAGGTGCCCGAAGGGCACCTTTTGTGCATGGCTTACGCGAACTAAACCAAACATATATTTTACCTGTCACAACGATGCTCATCATATGTCCTCCATGTGCGCACGGTGCGCGAAGCGCATCGTGCGTTCATGGCCCATCTAGCGTAACGTGGGCACGCGGTGCGCGAAGCGCACCGCGTGCTCACTGTGCGCGCACGGTGCCCGAAGCGCACCGTGCGCGCACGGAACGAACTGCGTTAAGTGGGCGCGCACGCCACAAATGGCGTAAAGTAACTTAGCATTTAAAAAACCGTACAAATTCACTGAAAAAACCATAGGTTTCACACACGTTATAGTTAGGAATTAGCATTTAAAAAACCTTGCAAATTCACTGAAAAAACCATAGGTTTCACACATGTTATAGTTAGCTGGACATTTTACTGATAAAAAACCAATGAAATTCCCCCGTTATAGTTACTGTAGGCAACTATAACTCACGCGACCGTAATCCTCTGCTGATGACATATGTGTCTTTATGAAAAAAAAATATTTGTAATATATGTATAGCTAAAATTTAATGGAAGAAGACATGGGCAAATAAGTGTCTAAATACAGTATTAGCATCAGCAGAGGATTGCGGTCGCGTGAGTTATAGTTGCCTACAGTAACTATAACGGGGGAATTTCATTGGTTTTTTATCAGTAAAATGTCCAGCTAACTATAACATGTGTGAAACCTATGGTTTTTTCAGTGAATATATATATATATATATATATGGGCATCCACTAGGGGGCGAAGACCTTAAAATGTGTAGAAAAACTTGCCGGTTTCACTGTCCTCAACAATGTCAGCGGCGCACCTTTGAAAAAGTTCAAGGCGAACAAAACATGTCAGGATTGCCGAGTGGATTAGAAATAAAATGGATACATCTATCATTGTGGAGTGCGGCTGATTCTCTGTAAAAGGAGCTTGTGTTAATATGTTATGGCTTGGTTCTGCCACAGCGACGCACCACCAGCAAGAGTGTCACCGTTTGCCCGCAAGAGAACCGTCTTTGTTTGAACGCGAAAGCGACAAGGGTAAACAGACACCGCCAAAGACCAACTTTGGTATGGATCACGGAAGCCTTGAAAATGGCCTGTTTCTGAGACGCAATGAATCCATGCAGATAAATGAAGTAAATCTCCTGACATCACCCACTGGAGGGAAAAAATTAGGGGAACTTTGAACCGCAAGGACCACAATGCACCAGACTCACTATGGGCATCCACTAGGGGGCGAAGACCTTAACATGTGTGGAAAAACTTGCCGGTTTCACTGTCCTCAACGATGTCAGCGGCGCACCTTTGAAAAAGTTCAAGGCGAACGAAACATGTCAGGATTGCCGACTGCATTAGAAATAAAATGGATACATCTATCAATGTGGAGTGCGGCTGATTCTCTGTAAAAGGAGCTTGTGTTAATATATATATATATATATATATTATCTACTGGCGGTCGCCAGTAGATAGTTATAGTTAGTACCGTGTTTCCATAGGAAATCCGCAACATTCTATTTGGAATAACTTTGGCACCGGTTGACGAATAAATTTTCAAAATAGGTGGGGCGCTCCGCTCCGCTCCTACACTGAAAGTCTTGGGGGGATTCGTCAAGCGGGGGCTGAGAAAAAAGGGGGGTCCCAAAACGCGTTTTCCCCATGCAATTTTCCATAGGGACCTTTAGTCCAAGGTACAGCCCGAACGGCTGAACAGAATTACTTGAAATTTGGCAGAGAGGTAGTCCTCAGCTCAGGGAAGTGCCTTTTGCAGGTCTGGTGTCAATCTGTTCAGTAGTTCCTGAGAAAATCAAAAGTAAAATCATATATATATGTGGGCGGAGCCTAACCACACATCTCATCCTGAGATCTGATTGGCTGTCAGCACTTCATCCAAGAAGTGTTGGCAGCCATCTTGGGACCAATATACATGATAGCACCTCATTAAAAAGCATTGCAGTTTATAGAAGGTTTTAAGACTTTAGTTACATTATAAATCATTTGTTGTTGGTACCATACTCATTTTAGGAATTGTGGTATGTTCTAAGGTGATTTCACCATGTGAAAAAGCCTTCTGCTGGGATATCATGATTGAGAGAAAAATATTTTCTCATGCTTTTCCCACAGAGGTTTGGAAGGTGATCTATAAGCTAAACTGAGAGCTTATTTTCTGTAAATTCACATTATCTTTCTCAGTCATGTGAGAATGAAGTCTGACATTCTCAGTAAAACATGTACATCAAACAAGGGCAGAGACTGTCAGTTGATTCCTTTGTGTTCTACTGCAGCTTCCCAGAGTGTTCCAAAGAACAACTAGAGCGCTAACAGTCCTACTTATGATAAACGTATGGCACACCTGAAGCCATCTTGCTTGGATTAAAGTGGTAACTCTTAAAACATTTAATTTAAAAAGGAACAAAATGAGGGGGTTCATTTTTCCATAACAAGTATGATTAGTGCTGCAGAAAGAAAAACTAGGGCACATTTTGACTTCTGAAATCCTCTTTTATTTCATTAAAAAATTCTGACATGCAGACTGAAACATGCACTTTCAATACATACCAGCAGCAGTTTTCCCTGGTGAGCAGTAGCTTTACTACAGTGATCTAATGAGCAAAAAGAGTGCTAACATTCTGAATTTATGGCAAATGTGTGACACATCTGAATGCCTTCTTGATGGAATCAAAGTAAAAAACTGAAAGTATTTCCTACTGCGGAGACTGCAGGAAATGAGGAAATTAGGAAACTTCATAACAAATAAGTCTCCCAAGATGGCCACCAGAGACAAAAGAGCCCAAATGTAGCCCAAATATCACCCAGATGTAGCCCAAGTATAGCCCAATGACAGAATGTCCCAGAGTGTTCTTAAAAACAACTAGAGCGCTTACTGTCTTCATTATGACAAACGTATGGCACACCTGAAGCCATCTTGATTGGAATAAACTGGTAACACTTAAAACATTTAATTTAAAAAGGAACACAATGAGGGGGTTCATTTTGCCATAGAAATTATGATTAATGCTGAAGAAAGAAAATGAGGGCACATTTTGAGTGACTTCTCAAATCCTCTTCTATTTCATTAAAAAATTCTGACATGCAGACTGAAACATGCACTTTTAATACCAGGAGCAGACTTCCATGGTGAACAGTAGTTTTACTACTGTGATCTAATGAGCAACTAGAGTGCTAACTTTCAGAATTTATGGCAAATGTGTGACATATCTGAATACCTTCATGATGGAATCAAAGTAAAAAACTGAAAGCATTTACTACTGAGGAGACTGCAGTACATGAGGAAATTAGGAAACTTCATAACAAATAAATCTCCCAAGATGGCCACCGGAGACAAAAGAGCCCAAATGTAGCCCAAAATCACCCAGATGTAGCCCAAATATAGCCCAATGACAGAAGTGTGCAAAACACTTATTATTTTGTGTTTTTGCAGTGTTTTATAGTGCAGACTTGTCAGGTATTGGAGTGCTTTACATGCGCATTGGTTACATCACACAAGAACAAATTCATTTTGGTTGTAGACATGGGGAGACTAAGTGATTTGACCAGAATCACAGAATGTCGAGATGAAGCAGAAACTCCAACCTGGTTCCCCAGTTGCAAAGTCTGCAGTTCTGGAAGTAACACCACATCCTCTCCCCTAAGTGCAACATTTAATCAAGTGGTCAACTGGATAAAAAAACATAGGGATAACAAATAATTTAAAGTGCTTTGTCGCTATTTGAAAACTCAGAAAAA
Source organism: Triturus cristatus (assembly GCF_964204655.1). NCBI lineage: Eukaryota > Metazoa > Chordata > Amphibia > Caudata > Salamandridae > Triturus > Triturus cristatus. Next base: position 904,812,470 of record NC_140593.1, read on the forward strand.
AGTCCTTATTTTAGTCTTTTAGAGCACTAACCATAATTTTGATGCCAATAAGACCCTCTCATATATGTAATTTCTAAAGGAAATGCTCTAGGTATTACAGTTTTGATTACATCAAGATGACGTCAGGCGTTCCACACTTTTGTAATAAATATAGAATGTTAGCAATCTAGTTGTTCATTAGGATACTGTTGAGAGGCAGAGGCCAGGGGCACGGACTCTGAAAATTGAAGGCAGGTAGGAGGGTGCAAAGGCAACAATTTAACCACACTGAGCAGGCAGGAAGGGCCGTGGCAGCACAACAGACTATGGAGGGCAGTGGAAAGGGGGGTAGGGGCAACAAACCAACAATACAGGACTTGCAAGAGAGGCTGTGGCAATGACCATTGTGGGCAGAAGGAAGAGGCAATGGTAGTACAACCATACATGCCAACAGACCCGATTCAGCCAGGAAACGTCCAATGTTTTTAAGCTCAAATGGGCTTTATTTGATCTGTCTCCTGTCTACAATCTCCTCTTTTTCAATGTAACTCAAAGGGGAAAATCAATACCCCAGTTTTTTTTCAAAATCTCCCTCTTACCAAGTTCAAAATGTTCGCAAGTATGGTACATTGGATCATGGAAGGAAATGGGGTAGGGACATGGACTTGGATAACAGAGGACAGGAGGGACATGGAGAGGTGCACCAAACTGACCCTGCAGGGCAGGCATCAGGGTTTGCAGCAGCACAATACACCACACAGGGCATGCGGGACGGGAGTGCAGCACAACAATCCATAGAAAGCAAGAGGGAGGGGACAGGACCATGCACATGGACAACAGAGAACAGAGGGGCAAGAGGCAATGGTCGCTAGCTGACCATAATGGACAGACAGGAGAGAAAGCTGCAGCATAACAGACCATAAAGGGCAGGAGGGACGGATCAGGGGCATTACAATGGAACAGACAAGCCAGGAGGGAGGGAGTAGGGGTCTGCACATGTAAACAGAGGGCTGGGGGCAAGGGGGCAAGGGGGCAGGGCAGGAGCAGCAAGATAGCCATGGAGGTCAGGCAGGATGGGCACTAGAAGCAAGACACACCATGAAGAGCAACAGTGAGACTGTGATGGCATACACACAGACCATGGAGGGAAGGTGGGAGGGGGTCAGGGGCAGCTAACTGACCACACAGGGAAGGTGGGAGGGGCCATGGCAGCACAGAAGACCATGCACGGCAAGTGGCAGCAAAATGGCTATGATGGGCAAGAAGGAGGGTGCAGGGGCATGCACAAAGGACGATGGAGGATAGAAGGGAGGGTCAGGACCTGTGCACAGACAAGAAAGTTCAGGGGAAGGGGCCTCACAACAGACCGCACGGGGCAGGCAGGAGGAGCAGTTGCAGCACAACAGACCAGGGAGGGCAGAAGGGTGTGGCAGTACAATGAACCATGTAGGACAGGAGGAAGAGGATAGGGGCATGGCATGTGGACAGGCAGGGTGGAGGTGGCAGGGACAGGTTACAGTCACCTGACAATGCTAGGCAGGTGGGAGGGGAGTGGCAGCTCAACAGAACACTCACAGTAGATAGGAGTGGCAGGTCCATGGAACATGGTGGGCAAAAATGATGGAGCAGGGGCATGCACAAAGACATCGGAGGGCAGGGGGAAGGAGAATAGGGGCAGCAAGCTAAGCACAGAGTTTAAGCAGGAGGTCAATGATGGGGCATAGAATTGGGCAATGGAGGGCAGGAGGAAGGGACTGGTACATCATACTAAATTGAGGGCAGTGGCAGCACGTCAGACCATGCATGGCAGGAGGGAGGAGGCTAGTCCATGGATTCACACAACAGAGGATAGGGAGGAGGGGGATGGGGCAGCAAGCTAACTGTTCAGAGAAGGCGGGTATTAGGAACTTTATTGTTTTTAAAACGTGTGTCTGTGCGAACTACTTAAAATATGAACAAGTATGCAGCATAATCTCACTTTTAGTCAGGAAGAAGAGGACGTTTGTGACTGTGACTCCGGGCTCACTTGGCAGAAACACCCCCTGACCCTCCACCCCCTATCGCAAAATGTAATGCCCGTGGAAAGGGTAGGTGAACACAGTGTTATATAGAACATAGTCCTGAGAGCACGATTGAAAATGAAAACTAGATATAGTGTATGGTATAAACTATGCACCAAAAAGTGTGATATAAGATGAACCGGGCGTGAAATATAATATGCAATACATTGTGCGCAATGACAGATTCATTGGAGAGCGCGAGATAGCACAGGCACTAGCGCGTGCTATGCGATGTGCGCCTTGGAGTGTAATATGCACAGGGCAGTGGTGTATATCCTAACTAGTCTCTAAAGTTGTAATATAAAATATGTGCTGGGGAGTGTAACGTTGTATATGCACTGTGACAAAGATATGGATCCCAGATTGTAATATGTATGGCATAGCACTGTGCGTTATAACATAGGCATTGAGGAAGGCACGTTAGATGGGGCAATTTAACCCGTGCAAAGACAAGTGTGGCATGACATATTCACGGGGTGGTGTTACAGTGCACATGGGCTAGAGTATGTCATAGCATATGCACTAGCTGGTGGAATACAACACAGAGGTGTGTGGCACTCGGCAGGCAATGGTGGGTGTAACACAGCATTGGGCTCTGCCAGGAGCACGCTGTGACTCTCAAGTGATGTTCGTCCCCTTTCCAGAGAGTAAAATAAAAAGTATTACACATCCGGCAGTGGATGTGTGTTTTATTAACCGTGAGGGGGGTTTCTTACATAGTTTTGGTCGAATTTTTGTTGACTCCCCTTTGAATGGCTTGGTGTGCATGTGTATTAAATGTGCCCGTCAATAGCTACCCATGTTTGTATAAATAAACGACAAGGGTGTCTACCGGGATTAGGTATGGTAGGGCATCAGACATGTCAGAGCTTCACTAGTGGTGTAAATACATTCCACGTGGATTCATTGTATGCATAGTCGCCTTTTAATGAATATCACTCAAATCATCATGGTGATAGGTACGTACGGTTTGTCCAGCATGTCCTAGGTGTGTCTGTAAATATATATTTTTTAAAAATGATAAAAAACAGTGGCCAGCCCTGGGGATTGGGGTCAAACAAATATAATTAGGAGACTGGCCCTGGGGGATGGGGTCATCAGGGCCAATAAATTAGAATAAGAAGGGGAACCACACAGCCCGCTTTCTTAAAAAATTAAAAAAAATAAAAGACTGGCATCGTGCCGGAGGCCACGCCCCCTCCTTGCAGCACTCTGCAAACGCGCCTCCTGGCCAGTTGTAAGTTGGGGAATTAATTCCTCTTCAATACTGAGGGTCCCTGAGGGCCAACTAGCCCAACACGCATCTCCAGTATGTGCCAGGGAGCTGTGCTGCAGACAGGTGTTCTAAGGCCAAGCCCCTTTTTACACCTCTCTGCAACGCAGCTCTGTGGCGCTTTCTGGAGGTACCTAGTGGTCTAGTTTGACCCTAGGGACCCTTAGGATTCAAGGGGACTTAATCTCTCAACTTAGAACAGCCACAGGGTGCGTTTACACAGTGGTGAAGGGAGGGGACGGGGCCTGAGGTGACGTGTGCAAACATGCACTATGGCACGTTTTAAATTGGGGATATAATTTCCCTTCAATACTGAGGGCCCCTGGGGGCTAACTAGCCCACCAAGTGCTTCCAGTAAGCGCCACTGAGCTGCATTGCAGAGAGGTGGTCCAGGCTGTGACACTTTTTACACCTCTCTGCAACGCAGCTCTGTGGCACTTACTGGAGGTACCTAGTGGGCTAGTTGGACCCTAGGGACCCTCAGGATTCAAATGAACTTAATCTCCCAACTAAAAACGGACACAGGGCGTGTTTACACAGTGGTGAAGGGAGGGGACGGGGCCTGAGTTAACGTGTGCAAAAACGCCCTGTGGCCTGTTTTAAGAGGTAGTTTTAATCCCCCTGCCCTATTATATACTAGGGGCTTACAGAGGAGGTCATGCTAATCACAGGGGGACCCCAATGCATAATGTTCCCTAGTGTATGTAGGTGTTTTCACTGTATTCTAAGTGTCTTTTAACATAGCACTGGCTCTAGGACTGGTTAGTCAGACTCAGTTACCACCAGTATCCGTCTGAAAAAGTTGAGGGTACAGGATGATTTTGCAACAAGGATTCTTTCTGCTCTTCTTTTTGTTCTTTCTGCACGTTATCCTTCTTCCTGCACTTTTCTTTGTCTTTGAGGACTTCTGTTGCTTCTTCACTCACTCAGTGATGTCATTTGAAATGTCATCAGTGATGTCATGATTGATTGATGTCACTGACCATGTCATGAGTGATGTAATATGTGACGTCATCAGCAGTGCATTGCGGGCGCGCGAGTTATAGTTAGCTGAACTAACTATAACGGGGGAATTTCAATGGTTTTGTACAAGTGAAAAGTCCAGCTAACTATAACACCCCTGAAACCTATGTTTTTTTCAGTGAATATATATATATATTTATATCTACTTGTTGAGGAAATAAGTTTCTTAGTGGCAAGATTGAGAAATAATGTCTCTAGCAACCACTGCTGTTGACTCAATATAGTTGCGCAAATGATAAACAAAGCGTTTTTAAGAAAAAATGTCTTTGTGCTTAAGCGCTGGCATGTAGGCTAAAAACTGAGGCAGAACTTAAGCTACATGAGAACCTAGCACCTATTAAATAAAATTTGAGTAAATAAATACCTGAAAGTTCCTTGGACCATAGGAACTAGATAGGTGAAAAAACAATAACTGAATCCCAAAAATCCGGTACCTGAAGGACGCCCAGAAACTAGAAACGATTCACCTTGCTGAATAAACTACGGAATGTGAGCTAAATTCCTTCGCTCTGTCAGGAGTCCTTGAGTCTCTGTGGAGCATGAAGCGATGCAAGTTCTCTCAGAAAAAATGACAGTTGAAGTGCACTGAGTCCTGGGGGAGCGCACACAATGCAGCTGGGCAGATGACAGGCAGCAGAGAGAAGTTATGAATGAATCGTCAGTAAAAATTTGCAAAACCCAGAAAACTTTGTATTTCCTTAACTGATCGTGAGGCTGGCCAGTCTTTAATAGCCCTCACCTTGGAATTATCCATGGATACCCCTTCAGGAGACAAAATGAACCCCAAGAACTCAACTTGCGTAGCATGGAACACACACTTCTCCAGTTTGACAAACAGTTGATTTTCAAGTAAACGTTCCAAAATGACTCGTACATGCCGAACGTGTTCTTCCATATTTTCAGAAAAAATGAGGATGTCATCAATATAGACCACGGCGAATCGATCCAGAAATTCTCGTAGAATGTCGTTAACGAAATGCTGAAAAGCCGCCGGGGCATTACACAAGCCAAAGGGCATAACCTGGTATTCAAATAGGCCTGCGCTAACTATAACGGGGGAATTTCAATGGTTTTTTACGAGGGAAATGTCCAGCTAACTATAACATGTTTGAAACCTATGGTTTTTTAAGTGAATTTGCAAGGTTTTTTAAATGCTAATTCCTAACTATAACGTGTGTGAAACCTATGGTTTTTTAAGTGAATTTGTACGTTTTTTTAAATGCTAAGTTATGTATTTATTAATATATTTTTTTTATCAGGTTTTTCACCGCGCGCGCACGGTGCGCGCACGGTGCGCATCGCGCACCTTGCGTTCTCTGTGGGCGCATGGTGCCATGGCAAACTGTCCATCCTGCCCCCTTTTCACGTTTTCCACCTTTGTTTTTCACTGCCTCAGACTGCGAGAGACAAAATGGCAGCCGACACTTCCTGATTTCGACCGATTCGAATGTTTACTGACATCTAACAACCAATCAGAATTGCGCTCGCGCACGGCACCGTGCGTGTACGGTATGCTTACCGTACGCGCACGGTGCGCGCTTATAGATATATATGTACTTTTAACTGCAATTTTCTCAGGAACTACTGAACAGATTTACACCAGACCTGCAAAAGGCACATCCCTGACCTGAGGACTACCTCTCTGCCAAATTTCAAGTAATTCTGTTCAGCCGTTTGAGCTGTACCTTGGACTAAAGGTTCCTATGGAAAATTGCATGGGAAAAATGCGTTTTGGGACCCCCCTTTTTTCTCAGCCCCCGCTTGACGAATCCTCCCGAGACTTTCAAGGTAGGATAGGAGCGGAGCGCCCCACCTATTTTGAAAATTTCGCGAGGATTTATCAATCGGCGCAAAAGTTATTCCAAATAGAATGTTGCAGATTTCCTATGGAAACACGGTCCTAACTATAACTATCTACTGGCGACCGCCAGTAGATAATATATATATATATATATATATATCGCCAAACAAAGGGACCCAAAGTTCCGGGGCACACTGGCAGCGGGTGCTCTGCATACGGGCCGGATCCAGGCCCCAAAGTCAATTGTAAATCCAAAGATGCGGCACTCAGGAAAGAGATTTTCAAAGGTTAATTTATTTTGCAACACAGCTCCACCAACGCGTTTCAGCCAACAAGGCCTTGATCACGGTCAGTGAGTCCTTTCTCTATTGCACCTTTTATACACCCACTAGGCCTCAATGTTGCATTGTGGGTAATGTAGTGCATTAAAAAACAATAATGTATTTAAATCCAAAAGGAAACTCATTTTCGGCTGTTGAATAACAGGAAAAGATACTTTAAACTGAATTAAGGTCTAGTACCAGACATTTTATATACTAATGGTTATAGATTCTTGTGCTAGTAAAGAAACATTCAGTAACAGTAATATCATGATGTCTCAAAGAGTGTAAATTTCATCCTCATGTAGCTGTATAGTACAATTGTCATACAAGCGGCATAATTGATATAGAATAAAAAGGTTTCGAATTACTCTGTTTTCATGGACGGAAGTAAAGAGAAAGAGAGAGGAACACAGACAAGAGAAGAGAACAAGAAAAGTGAGAGAAAGAGGGTCCCAATCAGGTTCATCGGAGGTCAACAAGTTCGTCATGTAACGGGACGTTATTCTAAGTGTACATAGAGTTCTTCGTCATTATTCATGCCTCTCGGGTTCTTTGTTTTGAGTTTAATTATATAGCGTGATTCAAGTTGACGTAGCTTCTTAATTCTATTGCCACCTCGTTCGTTTGCTGGGATGGTGTCAATACCATAATAGCACATTGATCTCCAGTTCCCCTTCTGGCATAGTATCATGTGTTTAGCAGTTGCATAGGCAATGTCTTTGTTTTTAACTGCTCGAATGTGCTCAAGAATACGCTTTTTTAGTGGGCAGATGGTGCTCCCCACATATTTCTGTCCACATGTGCACTCAATGACGTAGATCACAAATTTGGTGTTACAGGTTATTCTTGTCCCTATGGTTATAACATTTCCGTTAGGCTCTGTAATAGTTCTTATGTTTTTGCCAATCTTACATGCCTTACATGAATTGCATTTGGTAAATCCATTTTGTTTTTCTGTTAGCCAAGTTGTTTCTTCTCTTTGTACGAAATGGCTTTTGACAAGCATATCCCTAAGAGATTTGGTTTTTCTGTATGTGACAGTTGGTTTGGTGCCAACTAATTTCCCTATATCTGGGTCTTTCATGATTAAGTGCCAATGTTTTCTAATTTTGCCCATGATGGTACTACTTTCTTTGCTGTAGGTAGTAACAAATCTCGGGATTTGTTTTTCGTCTTCAGGTATTGGTGTCATTTTAGGTATTAAGGTCTCTGCTCGAGTTTTATTGTCGATTCTTTTTTTATTTTTCTTGAGAGTATATATATATATATATATATATATATATATATTTATATCTACTTGTTGAGGAAATAAGTTTCTTAGTGGCAAGATTGAGGAATAATGTCTCTAGCAACCACTGCTGTTGACTCAATGTAGTTGCGCAAATGATAAACAAAGAGTTTTTAAGAAAAAATGTCTTTGTGCTTAAGCGCTGGCATGTAGGCTAAAAACTGAGACAGAACTTAAGCTACATGAGAACCTAGCACCTATTAAATTCAAAAGTATCATAAGCACTTCAGAAAATTTGAGTAAATAAATACCTGAAAGTTCCTTGGACCATAGGAACTAGATAGGTGAAAAAACGATAACTGAATCCCAAATATCCGGTACCTGAAGGACACCCAGAAACTAGAAACGATTCACCTTGCTGAATAAACTACGGAATGTGAGCTAAATTCCTTCGCTCTGTCAGGAGTCCTTGAGTCTCTGTGGAGCATGAAGCGATGCAAGTTCTCTCAGAAAAAATGACAGTTGAAGTGCACTGAGTCCTGGGGGAGCGCACACAATGCAGCTGGGCTGATGACAGGCAGCAGAGAGAAGTTATGAATGAATCGTCAGTAAAAATTTGCAAAACCCAGAAAACTTTGTATTTCCTTAACTGATCGTGGGGCTGGCCAGTCTTTAATAGCCCTCACCTTGGAATTATCCATGGATAGCCCTTCAGGAGACAAAATGAACCCCAAGAACTCAACTTGCGTAGCATGGAACACACACTTCTCCAGTTTGACAAACAGTTGATTTTCAAGTAAACGTTCCAAAATGACTCGTACATGCCGAACGTGTTCTTCCATATTTTCAGAAAAAATGAGGATGTCATCAATATAAACCACGGTGAATCGATCCAGAAATTCTCGTAGAATGTCATTAACGAAATGCTGGAAAGCCGCTGGGGCATTATACAAGCCAAAGGGCATAACCTGGTATTCAAATAGGCCTGCGCTAACTATAACGGGGGAATTTCAATGGTTTTTTACGAGGGAAATGTCCAGCTAACTATAACATGTTTGAAACCTATGGTTTTTTAAGTGAATTTGCAAGGTTTTTTAAATGCTAATTCCTAACTATAACGTGTGTGAAACCTATGGTTTTTTATGTTTAAAAACGTTTTTATTGAAACTAAACAAACCATGGGGGAGGGGGATAGGAGGTTAGGATACATAGAATACAATTAAAGAAAAAGGGTGCAACTCAAGAGGGTTGGCGATGGATAGCTCAGTGGGCCAGGGGAAAAACACAGTAAATGAAAGGCTAGAAATGCAGTCTGTGGAATCCCCGCATGCATATCCGACACGCCAAATCTAAGCAATGAAAGCCAGCAACAACTCAACAAAGCACAATCCCCCCCCCCATCCCCCATCCCCCCAGTAACGAAAAAACAACACCCCACCCCCCCCGTCCTATGGTCCCGCGCCAGATTAATCCTCACCAAGAAGCCCCGCACCCCCCCCCCCCCCGGGAGGCCCCCATCTCACATGTGAACTAGTCTGCCGGGGTCTCCGGCGGCGTCAACCTGAGAAGCCTAAGATACCTCGGGCAGGTGAGCTCCCGGAATTCAGTGGACAGCAGCGCTAGAAAGGGTTGCCACAGCTCTTCAAATTGGTCTATCCCCCCGCAACCGTAAGCGTCAGCTTCTCCATTCCCAGCACATGCCAAAGCCTATGCAACCAGCCCGTGATGGAGGGGACAGTGGTGGTGCGCCAGTGGATAAGAATGTTCTGGACCGCAGACCCCAGCGCAATCGCGATCTGCCTACCCCTGCGGGACTTCAGTGGGTACATTAGGTCATTGGGGAGGCCCAGCAGGACATACGCCGGGAAGCGCGGCAGCTCTATCCCAAAGTGCTTATCCACCTCGTCTAAAACTTCCTTCCAGTAGGCGGTCAGCACGGGGCAATCCCAAAGAATGTGTGAGAGGGTACCTTCCTGCCCGCAGCCCCGCCAGCACCCCTTGTCAGTGTGTTTATGCATTTCATACAGTCTCTCCGGGGTGTAGTACCAATATGTGGACACCTTAGTAAAGGTCTCCGTAAGGCCCGTGTGGTATGCAGAGTGCCGCGCCCGATACGCAATTTTGTCCCATTCCTTGTGGCTGAGTGTCCTACCCAATTCCCTGTGCCAGCGCTCCCTCCCCGGGTTGTAATAGTGAAACGGCGGGGGTTGTAGGTACTTGTACAGATCGGTAATTAGCTTAGCGTCGGAGGTCCGAGTAGCCAGCCACCTCTCATACGGTGTAATTTGACGGGCGGCGGTGGCACGCACCTGGGGCTGGAGGGCCCAATGCCGAACCTGCATGTAGCGCAATCTGTCCAGCTCCGTCAGGCCGAACTCCTGGCGGAGTTGCTGAAAAGGAACCACTCCCTCCGGGCCATAGATCTGGAAGAGTGCCCTGCAGCCTGCCTGCACCCAGTGGGAAAAAACCCCCGGCTCCATCCCTGGGGAGAAGTCCGGGTTGCCCACTATGGGCGTGAGCGGCGAAGGGAAGGTGGTGAGGCCCCGAGCCTCACAGACTGCGTCCCACACCCGCAGGGGGACCCGCGTGACAAAGGAAGCGTAAAGATTAGGGGGGCGATGCGCGCGGCGCAAGAATGGAACCTCTTGTAGGGTGCGGCCCGCCACTGCCTGGTCTTGAAAGAGCCAGTGTTTGTCGGACTCCCACCTGCTCCACTCCACCAGATATCGCAGCTGTGCCGCCTGAAAGTACTTACGGAGGTCCGGAATACCGAGACCCCCCGCCTCCGGAGCAAGCGTGGAGAGGACCCTCTTCATTCGGGGCTTGCGGCCCTGCCAGACAAAGCGGGAGACGTCAGCCTGCATTTGACGTATCCAGCCCACCGGGGGCTGGAGAGGTAGGGCCCGGAAAAGATACAGGATCTGGGGCAACACCGTCATCTTAACCGCCGCGATTCGCCCCAGCCAGGACAGTAGGCCCTTGCTCCAGCGACCAAGCTCCTCCTTGATCTTCCTGCTGAGGGAGGCATAATTGGCCGTAACCATCTCCGGTAATGTGGGCGCCAGCAGAATCCCCAGGTATGGCACCGTGGACGAGGACCACTGCATGGGGAAGAGCCGCTGAAGGTCCCTCCTGGTATCCGCAGCCAGGGACACGTCTAACGCCATCGACTTGCTCATATTCATTTTGAAGCCGGCCACACATGCAAAGGCGTCCAGTTCCCGGAGGCAAGCAGGCAGCGACCTCCTAGGGTCGTCCAAGGTCAACAGGACATCGTCCGCGTAGAGACTGACAGTGTGGACATACTGGCCCCTCCGGACCCCAATAGCATCCGGATTATTGTGAATCCTCTGAGCAAACGGCTCCATGTAGAGGGCAAACAAGAGCGGCGAGAGGGGGCAGCCCTGCCGCGTGCCGCGTTCGATAGCAAATCCACCGGAGCTGCACCCGTTGACCCGCACCGACGCTGAAGGATGCTTATAACAGTTGAATACCATGGTGCGGAACTTATCACCGATTCCCAATTTCTTGAGGACCAGCTCGAGATACGGCCAGTGAACTCTGTCGAAGGCCTTCTCCGCATCAACGGACAGCAACATCCGCTCCCCCGGGACCCGCGAGGCCTTCTCCAGAACATGCGTCACCCGCTTGGTGTTGTCAACCGTCTGTCTGCCGGGGACAAAGCCAGCCTGGTCCGCCTCCACCAATCCGGGGAGGTGTGGACCCAGCCTGGACGCAAGAATCCCTGTATACAACTTGAGGTCGACATTTAAAAGCGAGATGGGTCGATACGAACCGCAGAGGGCCCGGTCCTTCCCAGGTTTCGGGATTACCGCGACCGTCGCCCTCAGGAGATCCGGTGGGATGGCTCCCGGCTCGGAAAAGGAATTAAATAGCCGAGTAAGGACAGGGGCCACAGCCGTGCAAAAAGTCTTGTAAAACAGAGACGTGTACCCGTCCGGGCCCGGGGCCTTACCATGCTTCAGCCGCGCGATAGCGGAAATCACTTCCTCAACATGGATATCCCGCTCCAGGCGGTCCGCCTGAACCGGATCCAGCACCGGAAGGGTCACCGACTCCAAATAGCCTTCGGCATCCCGTGGCGAGGAGGGCTCTTCAGCATACAGCGCCTCGTAGAATCCGCGGAAAGATTCCGCTACCTCCGCGTCCCCAGAGACGACCCCCCCGTCCGTGCCCACCAGTTCTCTCACAACGCTACGCTGTTGCGTGACCCGGAGCCGGTGTGCTAGGAGCTTGCCACATTTGTCCCCCCCAGTGTAGTAGGCATGTTTCAAGCGCAGGGCGGCATACTCCGCCCTGTCAAGATCCAGTGCCGACAGGAGCTTCCTCGCTGCCTTCAACTGCCTCCACACCCTTGGCGCCCCCGTACGGCGGTGGACCTGCTCAAGCTCCCGGACCTGAGCTGTCAGCTCGTCCCTCTTCCGTTGCCACTCCCTATTTTCGGCTGCGGAGATAGAGATAAATTCCCCCCGGAGGACTGCCTTCAGTGCCGCCCACTGTGTCGCCTGCGAAGTGTCGGTGTTGCTATTGTGAGTGAGGTAGTCCTGTATGACCTCCCCAATGCGCTGCACCACCGACTTTTTGTGTAAAAGGGTATCCCGGAGGCGCCACACCCCCCGAGAGGGGGAGGCCGCCGGCCACCGGAAAACGCCGGTGACTGGGGAATGGTCCGACAGGGTCAGGACCCCGATGTCCGCCGCCGTGGCAGCGGCACGCAGCGGTCCACTCACCAGAAGGTAGTCCAGCCGTGAGTAGGTTCAGTGTGCGTGCGAAAAGTAAGAGTAGTCCCTATCCGTGGGGTGCATGGAGCGCCAAAGGTCGTGCAAGTCCATTTCCGCAATCCGGGCCTTTACAGCCTGGGACAGTTCCCCCGTCTGCGGGAAGCGCTGCGCCGATCTGTCCATCACAGAATCGAAGACAATATTAAGGTCTCCCCCCAAAATAACGTGGCGGTCGGGAGAAGCAGTGACATCCACCAACACGGAATCTAGGAAGCGCTCTTGGTGGTCGTTTGGGCTATAAACGGAGCCGACCGTAAACGCTATGCCTCCTAAGCGCATGCGATACGCAAGAAGCCTCCCCTTCTGTTCAGCACACTTATACAAAACCTCCCCCCGAAAGGAGCTCGCTAGAAGAATGGCTACCCCCGCCGTCTTGTTCGCTGCCGAGGAAAAGAACTGGGTAGGGAACTTAGCAGAGCGCAGCCTATGGCAATCCCGGGGCAATAAGTGGGTCTCCTGCAAAAGGCAAATGTCCGCCTGCGTCCCCTCCAGCAAAGATAAGATCGCCCTGCGCTTCACGGGGTTATTCAGACCCTGAACATTAAGGGTCACTACCTTTAGGCCCGACATTCCTCTCGGGGATCGGGAGCGCCATGCAATGGGCAGGGGATCAGTGGGTGGGGAGCGCGGGGCAGCCGCGCAGGACAAGCCAAAACAAGGTGGGCATGGACAACATCGGACGGGACCTCCCCAACCCCAAAACAACCCCCACACCCACCCAAAACACAACCCTGGCAACTAGCCACACTCAAACTCAAACACCCCATTGTCCCAGTCAAGCCCCAAGACGGGCAAGTCCGTAGAAAAAAACGAAGTGGACGTCCAGCCACTCACCTCCATCCGCTCCCCCCGACCCCCCGCCCCGTACCAAGCATGTAAAGAAGCTAAAGGCATCTCCCCCCGGAGTGAGTGTTAGGCCGTCAAGGCCACGCCGGAGGAGCCGGCCGAGTCCCCGGCCGCCGCCCTCAGAGCGTCGGCCATGTCCGCCCTGATGGTAGGGGAGTCAGGACGCCCTGCGCTGGCCGCTGAGCGCCGCCTCGTCGACCTCCGCCGGTTCCGTCTCTCCGAAGACCTCCACGACGGTGTAGCTCCTTCCTCCTCCGCCGCCGTGAGCCCCAGGACACCACAAATGTCTTGCAAGGAGCGTAGCTGGTGTAGCATCCCGTTCCACCGAAAAATCAGGCGGAAGGGGTGACCCCAAGAGTACGGCGTCTCGTGTTCGCGTAAAAAGTCAGTGGCAATCCTAAAGGACCTGCGTTTCTGCAGCGTGATGGCGGAGAGGTCCTGGTAAAGCGCCACCGGCCGATCCTGGAAAGTCAGGGGCTGTTTCCTGCGGGCCTCAGCCATGATGCGTTGCTTCAGTGGGAAGTCGGGCAGGAAGGCCAGAATGTCCGGTGGAGGTGCCGATGACTGGCGCTGCCGGCCGACCCTATGCGCCCTATCAATGCTGATGGGGAAGTCCGCGGCTTCCCCCAGGATCTCTCGGAACAGGGCCCGCAGGTAGCCCCCCAGATCGGACCCCTCATCCGCAGTCGGCACACCACGCACTCGAATGTTGTTCCTCCGAGATCTGTTCTCAAGGTCCTCAGAATGGGCCTGGAGCTCCACACACTGCTCCCGGAGGCGGAGAACGTCCTGTTGAAGATGGACTATCTCCTCCGCTCGGTGGTGGGCCTCCGTCTCCACCGTTTCAACTCGCTCACCAAGGCCCTCCACCTCCCTACGCACTTCCCGGACCTCGCTGGCTACCTCCCGCTTCAGTGTCTGGAAGTCCTCCCTGAGGGAGCTAAACAGTTCCTCCATAAAGGTCCTCGTGACGGGTGGCTCCCCACCAGTCACATCCGCCAGGGCCCGGGAGGACCCCGGCGAGGGCTGTGTTCTGTCCCGCAGTTGCTGGGCCCTGCCAAGCATGTCCGGCAGGGTGCGGTCCCCCTTCTTCGGGCCGCCTCTTCCAGACATCGCCAGCACCGCGGTCGGTCACAGGTCCGGCCGCCCCAGGGATGCCCAGCCGCTGGCAAGCGCTCGACGTGGGTGTCCCCCCACAAGCAGAGTCGCTGCGTCACAGGTGACAAAATGGCGGCCCAGTCCGGTCACCGTCAGCCGCGGGAGCCCATTCGAGACAGCCAAGGGAGCCACAGTGGGGGGGGGTCTCATCAGCACATCCCCCAGAAAGTCAGCCCAGCAGCAGCGGGGGTCACGTACATCCAGCAGCAAGGGCTCCGGCGAAGGCCACCACCACTGCTCCCTCGGGGACAAGATGGCGGCAGGGCGGAGCAGGGCAGAACGACAAGGCCCGGCGACACCACCGGGGCCCCCAAAACGCACAACAGTCAAATAGGTTCCACCGCCGGCTTCAGTCCGTCACACACAGGGGCCCAGGTGGTCCGACCCCATCAGAGAGTCCGCCGTACCTCGGCTAAGGGTTAGGGGCCCCGCAGTGCGAAGTGTCGCCGACACAAGTCCGAGTGCCAAGGCACCCGTCCTAAGCCTTCCGCACCGTCGGGTCCCCTCCCGTAAGGCTCCTTCAACCTCCGTCGAGCGGCAGGTCAGATTCCCTCCAGATCGCAACTTTCAGCACCAGGCCCAGCCGAGGCGCCCGGACAGCACTCGATCGGACTTTTGGGGGGCTTCCCCCGAGGCGATCCGAACCAAAACGGCAACAGCGTGCGCCCAGCGTGCCGAGCCTCAGCGGGGGGAGAAAAGCATAAGAAAAGGGCTCAAGCTTGGCCGGGC
The DNA here is from genome assembly GCF_964204655.1 of Triturus cristatus. Lineage (NCBI taxonomy): Eukaryota > Metazoa > Chordata > Amphibia > Caudata > Salamandridae > Triturus > Triturus cristatus. Next base: position 904,827,692 of record NC_140593.1, read on the forward strand.
CGGAGGAGCTACGGGAGGAAGCGTCCGCTCACCCCGCCATCTTGGCCACGCCCCCCCACCTATGGTTTTTTAAGTGAATTTGTACGTTTTTTTAAATGCTAAGTTATGTATTTATTAATATATTTTTTTTTTTTATCAGGTTTTTCACCGTGCGCGCACGGTGCGCATCGCGCACCTTGCGTTCTCTGTGGGCGCATGGTGCCATGGCGAACTGTCCATCCTGCCCCCTTTTCACGTTTTCCACCTTTGTTTTTCACTGCCTCAGACTGCGAGAGACAAAATGGCAGCCGACACTTCCTGATTTCGACCGATTCGAATGTTTACTGACATCTAACAACCAATCAGAATTGCGCTCGCGCACGGCATTGTGCGTGTACGGTATGCTTACCGTACGCGCACGGTGCGCGCTTATAGATATATATGTACTTTTAACTGCAATTTTCTCAGGAACTACTGAACAGATTTACACCAGACCTGCAAAAGGCACATCCCTGACCTGAGGACTACCTCTCTGCCAAATTTCAAGTAATTCTGTTCAGCCGTTTGAGCTGTACCTTGGACTAAAGGTCCCTATGGAAAATTGCATGGGAAAAATGCGTTTTGGGACCCCCCTTTTTTCTCAGCCCCCGCTTGACGAATCCCCCCGAGACTTTCAAGGTAGGATAGGAGCGGAGCGCCCCACCTGTTTTGAAAATTTCGCGAGGATTTATCAATCGGCGCAAAAGTTATTCCAAATAGAATGTTGCGGATTTCCTATGGAAACACGGTCCTAACTATAACTATCTACTGGCGACCGCCAGTAGATAATATATATATATATATATATATTACCTACTGGCGGTCGCCAGTAGGTAGTTATAGTTAGGACCACGTTTCCATAGGAAATCCGCAACATTCTATTTTGAATAACTTTGGCGCCGGTCGAAGAATCCTCGCGAATTTTTCAAAATAGGTGGGGCGCTACGCTCCGCTCCTACCCTGAAAGTCTCGGGGGGGATTCGTCAAACGGGGGCTGAGATAAAAGGGGGGTCCCAAAACGCATTTTTCCCATGCATTTTTCCATAGGACCTTTAGACAGGGCTACAGCCCGAACGGCTGAACAGAATTACTAGAAATTTGGCAGAGAGGTAGTCCTCAGGTCAAGGAAGTGCCTTTTGTAGGTTTGGTGTAAATCTGTTCAGTAGATTCTGAGAAAATAGCCTTTAAATCAATATATATATCTGAGCCAGCTTACGGTGCGCTTACGGTACGCTTACCGTACGCGTACGGTGGCGTGCGCGAGCGCGATTCTGATTGGCTCTTAGATCTTAGTAAACATTCGAATCGGCCGAAACCAGGAAGCGGCGGCCGCCATTTTCTCTCTCGCACTGAGAGTGATGTTTAAAATATAAAGGACAAAAACATGTAAAGGGGCTGTTTAGACAGCTCCCACACACATAGCCATGTTGAGGGAGTCCCCAAAGATCCCTCAAGGGCAAAAACAGAATTTTAATTTTTTCGCTAATTTCGCCGATTACGCTTACCGTACGCGTACGGTAATAAATTATACAAAAAAAAAAATTATCCACACTCTCCCCACCCCGTGTGCAATCGGTGGCCGAAGTCCACCAATTGTGCATGGCTTATTACAGATGAGATAAACTATAATATTTAAAAAACAAAAATTAAAAAAAAAAATTCTCCACACTATCTCCCCCCGTGTGCAAATGGTGCCCGAAGTGCACCATTTGTGCATGGCTTATAAAAATTACGAAAAATTAAAATATTACCTTTCAAAACGAAGTGCATCATATGTCCTCCATGTGCGCACGGTGCGCGAAGCGCATCGTGCGTACATGGCCCATCTAGCGTAACGTGGGCACGCGGTGCGCGTAGCGCACCGCGTACCCACCGTGCGTGCACGGCACTAACTGCGTAAAGTGGCCGCGCGGTGCGCGAAGCGCACCGCGTGCTTACTGTGCGCGCACGGTGCGCGAAGCGCACCGTGCGCGCACGGAACGAACTGCGTTAAGTGGGCGCGCACGCCACGAATGGCGTAAAGTAACTTAGCATTTAAAAAACCGTACAAATTCACTGAAAAAACCATAGGTTTCACACACGTTATAGTTAGGAATTAGCATTTAAAAAACCTTGCAAATTCACTGAAAAAACCATAGGTTTCACACATGTTATAGTTAGCGGAAATTTTACTGATAAAAAACCAATGAAATTCCCCCGTTATAGTTACTGTAGGCAACTATAACTCACGCGACCGCAATCTTCTGCTGATGACATATGTGTCTTTATGAAAAAAAAATATTTGTAATATATGTATAGCTAAAAATGTATGGAAGAAGACATGGGCAAATAAGTGTCTAAATACAGTATTAGCATCAGCAGAGGATTGCGGTCGCGTGAGTTATAGTTGCCTACAGTAACTATAACGGGGGAATTTCATTGGTTTTTTATCAGTAAAATTTCCGCTAACTATAACATGTGTGAAACCTATGGTTTTTTCAGTGAATTTGCAAGGTTTTTTAAATGCTAATTCCTAACTATAACGTGTGTGAAACCTATGGTTTTTTCAGTGAATATATATATTTTTATATCTACTTGTTGAGGAAATAAGTTTCTTAGTGGCAAGATTGAGGAATAATGTCTCTAGCAACCACTGCTGTTGACTCAATGTAGTTGTGCAAATGATAAACAAAGAGTTTTTAAGAAAAAATGTCTTTGTGCTTAAGCGCTGGCATGTAGGCCAAAAACTGAGACAGAACTTGAGCTACATGAGAACCTAGCGCCTATTAAATTCAAAAGTATCATAAGCACTTCAGAAAATTCGAGGAGATAAATACCTGAAAGTTCCTTGGACCATAGGAACTAGATAGGTGAAAAAAAGATAACTGAATCCCAAAAATCCGGTACCTGAAGGACACCCAGAAACTAGAAACGATTCTCCTTGCTGAATAAACTACAGAATGTGAGCAAAATTCCTTCTCTCTGTCAGGAGTCCTTGAGTCTCTGTGGAGCATGAAGCGATGCGAGTTCTCGCAGAAAAAATGACATGTGAAGTGCACTAAGTCCTGGGGGAGCGCGCACAATGCAGCTGGGCTGATGACAGGCAGCAGAGAGAAACACTAGAACGCTAACTCCCTGCTATGTCCTCCATGTTGGGTGTCCCTGACTGAGCAAAGCTCATTGCTACCAAATCACGCCATCCAATAGGTGAATGCAAGAGCGTGTAACCCTGCCTACACTTAAAAACGGGACCCCTGTGTACTGACCTAGAGTAAAACTGCTCAGTCCTGACACCTATGACCGGTTTTGTGGTTTCACCCCTCCTTACCCAGGATAGCTTGATTCCAGTGGCATGGAGGGCACGGGACCCACGTCTGGGCATACCCTTCCCACTCGGGGTGACAAATGCAAAAATAACAGTTAATGGACAGAATGCAGAACAATGTCATACATTCACCCCAGTACAGAGATCTGGGCCTAAATCCATCGTTTTTTTGCTCACCATGCCGTTCCAGTTTGAACCCAGCCATATGCAAATCAGTTTTGACCCTGTGCCTCATGGGTACAGTCCAGCCCGAACTGCCAAGCCAGGTCCTCCCTGGACTGCAAACAAGCATCCTAGGACCGGTTTTGGGGTTTCACCCCTCTTCAGCCAGGGTAGCTTGATTCCAGTGGCATGGAGAGCACGGGACCCACGTCTGGGCATACCCTTCCCACTCGGAGTGACAAATGCAAAAACAACAGTTGATGGACAGAATGCAGAACAATGTCATACATTCACACCAGTACAGATATCTGGGCCTAAATCCATAGTTTTCTTGCTCACCATGCCGTTCCAGTTTGAACCCAGCCATATGCAAATCAGTCTTGACCCTGTGCCTCATGGGTACAGTCCAGCCCGAACTGCCAAGACAGGTCCTCCCTGGACTGAAAACAAGCATAATAGGATTGGTTTCGGGGTTTCACCCCTCTTCAGCCAGGAGAGCTTGATTCCAGTGGCATGGAGAGCATGGGACCCACGTCTGGGCATACCCTTCCCGCATACCCTTCCCACTCGCGGTGACAAATGCAAAAACAACAGTTGATGGACAGAATGCAGAACAATGTCACCCCTCTTCAGCCAGGATAGCTTGATTCCAGTGGCATGGAGAGCACGGGACCCACGTCTGGGCATTCCCTTCCCACTCGGGATGACAAATGCAAAAACAACAGTTGACGGACAGAACGCAGAACAATGTCATACATTCACCCCAGTACAGAGATCTGGGCCTAAATCCATCGTTTTTTTGCTCACCATGCCGTTCCAGTTTGAACCCAGCCATATGCAAATCAGTCTTGACCCTGTGCCTCATGGGCACAGTCCAGCCCGAACTTCCAAGCCAGGTCCTCCCTGGACTGTAAACAAGCATCCTAGGACCGGTTTCGGGGTTTCACCCCTCTTCAGCCAGGATAGCTTGATTCCAGGGGCATGGAGAGCACGGGACCCACGTCTGGGCATACCCTTCCCACTCAGGGTGACAAATGCAAAAACAACAGTTGATGGATAGAATGCAGAACAATGTCATACATTCACCCCAGTACAGAGACCTGGGCCTAAATCTATAGTTTTTTACTACACTCCAGAGCTCATCTCTAAATGGGCTCTGGACCAATCATCATTTAGGGAATGAAGGAGCTGTACAAATATGCAATGACATGCATTAGGAAAACAAGGCAATTGAGCGAGAACGACATCCAGGTCCACATATTGCTGACATGACAAAGCAATTAAATAGTGCAAAGACCTTCTCTCGCTGTGATTTAAATAAAGGTTGTCATCAGTTGGAACTTGCTGAAGAATGCAGGTACATTGCCAGATTTTCTACAGATGTTGGCCTGTTTTGATACAAGAGACTCTGTTTTGGCATGCCATTTGCTGTCCAACTTTTCCAAGGCATCAATCGCTGTGTCACAGAGCCTGTTGAATGCACTTAATTATAGCTATGAGATATTGATTTTTGGAGCTACACAGAAGAAGCATGATAAAGCTCTCATACAAGTACGTCAATTAGTTACTTGACTTTGAATACCGTCAAGTGTGAGTTCCACACGACAAAATTAAAGTTCTTTGTCCTTAACTTTTCAGATGGTGGTATTACACCTGATCCTGCAAAAGTACAAGCAGTGTCAAATGCAGTTCCCCCAAAAGATGTTTCTATGATGAGTTTATTTCTTGGCATGGCTTTTACTGTTCAAGATACATACAAGACGTTGCTACCATAAGTACTCCATTAGAAGAGTTAACAAAGAAAAATGGTTCATTTGAGTGGTCACAAGAATGTGAGAGAAGTTTCATGAAAATTAAACAAGCTTTAAAACTGCTGCTGAATTGGCCTATTTCAATCCAAAGCTTCATATGGAGGTTGTCGTTGTTGATAGTCCAGTTAGGTTAGGCACTATCGTTGCACAGCACAGTGGACACCCAAATGCACTAAGGCATATTGTGGCATATCAGTTTTATCAATGGTGGACGAACCCAACGGTGTGTGGTACGATCACTGTAAGACAGTGTTTGGGAACCCACTAGGTAAGTTAAAAGACCCCTCACACACCAACCTGGTTGGTGTCACGCTTCATCATTGGGGTCCCAACCGGGTGGCCGAATGCCCCCCGGTTGTGCTACGACGCCTGGCTACAGCGGAGCTGGTGTGGTGCAAGAGTGTGATGTCGTGAAGATTAAAAATATATCTCTGAGAGTCCTTGCCGTTGGGAGTTTATTGCTGGCGGCTCAGGATATAATAAAAACAAGATATGTGATGCAACTACGAAAGAAATTATTATCTAATAGTTGTTAGTGTTGTAGGTCTACATGTTTCAGCTCTCATGGAGAAGTATGGAGCTTTCATCAGGACCAGTGAGATGAGTGAGTTTCAAAGTGAAAAGTGCCACGTGATAAGTGAAAAAGTTAAAAAGGTTGTTTACCTACACATTCGCTAAGGTGTGTGGACCCATTGTCTGCGAACTTGCGGACACCGCAGCGAAAAAGACCTGTGGGAGGAAAAAGACAGCACAAGAACATGTATAAAACTGACACATGGGTGCCGAATATATCAGCAACTATAAAATGCAATCTTAGGTGCTGTGATGGAACAAACCTATCTGTAAGAGGATCGTACCTGTGGCAACACACAAACTGTGATAGTGTTGCATGCTGCTAAGCGTATGGTTTGTCGGAGGCAAATCAATTAAAGGTGCTAGGAAGACGCAAGCCTCTCTGTTAACTTTAGAAACCAAGTGGTTGCAATCAAGACAAGACAAACAGTGAAAACAGATGGTGGTGCAATCTTTGCACGTAAGATGCCTAGTGAGTAAGAGGCATCAGTCGAGTAGGTAGTAGTACCGTGAGGCCTCAGAGTGATAATAATCGAGGTGTGTCACAGTGAAAAACCCAGTGAGCGCATTAAGGACAGACCTGGCTGGGGCCGTGAGGCAGAGCGCGTTGCTAACTAAGTCTGGGTTTGTGATATTAAAAGAAAGGGAAGGGGGTTGCTATGCCCTTGTGTGCAGCGCTAAGGAAGAGGAGAGAGTAAAATAATTACACTATGGCTGAGTGATATCGCTGCTCAGGATGCGGGAGGAGTGCGCTCCTCACGCAAATTCTGTGAGGAGAAAAGAAACGAGCATGAGAGGCACAGCGTGGAAAGCCTGTGCAATCCACAGAAAAAGGCGCGCGACACCTTACTTGATCGAAGAGCTGCACCCGCCTGGCACCTAATAGGGGTCTCCCGTGGTCCCGGATAGTGTGGGACCCGTTGTGGAGGGAGGTTAAGTAGTACTGAGCTCCATAAGGTACGTGCAGGCTGGCCAGTGGGCGTGGGCGGGGAAGTGGAGACCGCGCATGTGCAGAGGAGAAGTGTTGGCCTTTCGCGCATGCGTGAATAAGTCACGTGCGCATTAGAGATGGAAGAGTGTGCCGCGCATGTGTGGGAGGTAGAGTGTCCACCCTACACCCGCGCGTGCGCAGTGAGATATGCAGAGCAAAAATGGCAAGTGGCCAATAAAATGTGCGAATCGGACCGCTGGGCATAAGGAGGACCAGTGGAGGACCGGTGCAGATGCGTGTGTAGAGACCAATGGTTAAGGACTGCAAATAAGCCAGATAAATAAATAAAGGGCAAAATTAGGATTTTCTGAGACTATTCCAGGGGATATTATCGTTTAAGCCGGTGATATGGCTGGACAGACGATATATCCACCTCTGTTCTTGTTCTAAGAGGCGGTTCTGGATGTTGGGGAGGTTGTGGTCTAAAGCTTTCAGTACGACCCATCTCATGTCATTGGTCGTATGGCCTTTTTCCAGAAAGTGGTTAGTCATTTTTGTGGTGTTTTTCTTGCAGCGTATCGTGCTGCGGTGTTCACAGATCCTGGTTTTAATTTTGCGGGTAGTCATACCGATGTAGATGAGGTTACATGGGCAAATGATCCGGTACACAACATGTTCTGTGTTACAGTTGGTGTGCTTGCATAGTTCCCATGTTTTTCCAGGTTCTACGTTGAGGTGTTTGGTCGTCTCATATTGTGGCATATATCAGAAAAGGTGTGTCCCAGACAGAACATTCTTACTCACACCCTCAGAAAGAAAGGTTAGTCGTGCTATGGGCTTGTGTACATTTCCATGTATTCCTGAACAGAAAGCCTTTTATGCTGGTACCTGATCATCAAACATTACTGACTATCTTTGGCAATCCAAAACCCAAGATGCCTCCTCACATTGAATTGTCGGGACTATGATGACAAGAGTACAATTAAACTATTATGCATCGTTCAAGGAAGGATCAGTACTGGCATGGGTCTGTGAATGGGTGTGTGCGGGGTTGTATGAATTGGCATACGAGAGGTTGTACGGGGTGTTAGTGTGTGTGTGTGAATGGTTCTGTGGATAATGTCATCAGTGATGTCATTTGAGATGTCATGAGTGATGTCATAAGTGATGTCACTGACCATGTCATGGGCGATTCAGTATGTGAGGTATTAAGCAGTGCATTGCGGGGGCGTAAGTTATAGTTTGCTCAGGTAACTATAACTGCTGAATTTATCTGGTTTTGTATGAGTGAAATCTGAGTCAAGCTAAAACGTTCTTGTGACCTTTAATTTTTTCAGTGAATTGTAACATTTTTTCAAATTCTAGTTCCTAACTATAATGTTGCTGTAATCTTTGGTTTTTTAAGTCAATTTCTAATGTTTTCCAACTTCTATTTCCTAACTATAACATCCCTGTAACCTTTGTTTTTTAAGTGAATTTCAATGGTTTTTAAAATAGTAGTTGCGTTTGCAGAGTTGTGGTGAAAGACAGCGGGATCTCCATCCAACTCCCAAGAAACCTGCTGTGTTGGACTTACTGGAGGTAAAAGGAGGGCCTCTGGGCCCCCAAGAACCCTCAACATCCAAAAAGACTTTATCTCCCAAACAACAGTGTGCCAATGGGCTCGTTTGCAGAGTGTTGGAGAAAGGGGGCATGGCCTCTGAACACCTCTCAGAAATGTTTACTGCAGTCAATAGGAGGGATTGTTGGCACCGAGGGACACACCAGAGCCAAGGGGACTTCATCCCACAACCAGCAGTGCTTCAGGAGGCATGTTTGCAAAGTGGTGGAGAAAAGGGGCGTGGCCTCTGAAGTCTTCTCAGCAATCGTGCTCTGTGGGACTTCCTGGAGGTAACAGGAGGGCTTGTTGGCCCCAAAGGACTCTCTGGAGCCAAGGGGACTTCCTCCCCAAACAGCATTGCACCAGGTAGTGTGTGTTTGCAGAGTGGAGGGGAAAGGGGCCGTGGCCTCCAAAGTTCTCTCAACAATTGCGCTCTGTAGGACTTATTGGAGTTAACAGGAGGGCTTGTTGGCCCCGAAGCACCCTCTAGAGACAAGGGGACTTCATCCCCCAACCAGCAGTGCACCAAGAGGTACGTTTGCTGAGTGGTGGAGAAAGGGGGCATTGCCTCCAAAGTTCTCTCAACAATCACCCTCTTGCCAGTCACTTTAAAAAATGTGTTTTATTATGGCCCCCCTTCCCTGGGCTGATTTTGGCACTGCAGACCCCATTCCCCAGGGATAGGCCTTTTCTGAATTAGGGAGGGGGCTGCGCAGCTCTCTTCCCCAGACTGATTTTGGCCCCGGGGACCCCATCCCTCAGGGCCTGACTTTTTCATTTTATTAAAGGGATGGGGGCCAAGCAGCACCCCTCCTAGACTGAATTGGCCCTGGGAATCCCATCACCCGGTGCACGGCCTCTTGTGTGGGTGCCCTGGATCCACCCAGGGCATCCATATTGTAGTGTTTTTAGACCGTGGGGGGACCCTCAAGACCTCTGCGGTCCCTGCCTGCTCTCTGCCTCCTGGGGGAGCTGGCATTTCTTTGAAAGAGAGGGAGCTGCTGAACATGAAGCTCCCTCTCTGTCAACGCAATTGTGCTCTCTTTCAGCAAGCCAGAGCATTTCCAATGCTCTCGCTTGCTGAAAGTAAGCACAGTTTGCTTTGGCTTGGCTGGAGCGGTAAAACTCCAGCCAAGCCATAGCAAACAGCTGTGTCCCAGGGATGGTAATCCCGGGACATAGCAGAAGCTCACCCTGGGTGGATGGTGGACCCCAGGGCCTTCTATGGCTCCTGGAGGTGGGCCACATGGCCCGCCTCCATTGCAGGACACAGTCCCGGGAAGGTGGTGGTCCCCGGGGCTGCGGTGGGCCGCCATCCCACATTAATATTATATTTAGGCCAGAGGAAGGGGCGATCCCCCTGCATTCATACAATATTTGCCCTGGGGAGGTGGTGGTCCCCAGGGCACAGTGGTTTCCCAGAATCCACATAAATGATTAAGAATGCCCTGGGTAGGTGACTGTCCCTGGGGCTTTAGAGCTCCTAAGAGGGGGGCCAGTGTGCCCCCTTCCTACATATTTTGGACATCCCCTTGGGACCTTGCCCTCCTGGGGGCCGACTAGAAACAAAGCATGGGTACCTCCATTTTTTAAAAATTTAAGGTGAGATTTGGTGATCCAGTGCGACTCCTGCTGGAAATTTCAAAATAAAAAATGCTTTTTTGGCCCTGGATACCCCCCCCCCCCCCCCGAAGGCGTAGGGCACCAGGGTGTTTCTACCCTGCTCCCTTTTCTTTTTTTAATGATTGTTTTGTTGTGACTCGGTGCAATCGAGTCACAAGATGGCCGCTAACACTTCCTGGTTTGAGGTGTTGGCAGTCAATCAGATCTCAGCACGGAGTCAGAAGGGGTCATGGATCTTCTGCTTCTCCATATATACAACTGTAAATGTCTTTACATTACTTCACAACTACTAAATGGGTTTACACCAAATCACAAAAAGATCCAACAGCTACCTTTCTGCCAAATTTGGTGTAATTCCGTTCAGCAGTTTGGGTTGTAGCCTTCTCTAAAAATCCTACAGATATTAACATTGGGAAAAACATGTTTTTTGACCCCCCTTTTGTCTCAGCCCCCTCATCACCCTGAAACTTTTAAGATAGCAGCTGAAGAGAGCGTCAAACTAGTTTCGACAACTTTGTGAGGATTTGTCAAACAATTCCAAAGTTATTGGCAAATAAAAAAAACACTCTTACAATGGAAACTTCATCCTAACTATAACTCCCTACTGGACACTGCCAGTAGGTAATATATATACTGATTTGTGAAAAAATTTACTTTTCTATTTAACAGAGGTGGAGATGTAGTGTCTAGCATGTTTTATGATGGAAATCCTTTTGGCTCCTATCAGACGCCGTAGAGCTGTGACGTAGATGTCAGAGCTGAATGCAATGAAACCTTGTTTTATAATGTTGATTTCATAGTTACACGCTAATGAATACAGACATGTAATATTAAGCTCCATGTGTGTCATAGTAATTTGTGGGTGCCTAGGCTGGTGAGGTGGCTTCACATGTTCGGGTTTCTGCTATACGAAAATGCTCAGAGAGCCTATTGCAGAACTAGCTTTGATTAAATAAAAAAAGGCTAATTCTACAGGAGCAATACTTGAAGATGGGGATTGGTCTACAATTAATTATATTACCTTTTCCGGCACTGCCCAGCACCATTTCCACTGTATGATGTTCTTGAACAAATTTTTGCTTTAATATACACTTTCTTAACTCTATAAATTCTACTTCAATATATCTTCTAAATATCCGAAATGTAGCTATCATACAGTTGGGATCTGCAGCATATGTTTATCCTGGCCACAGCATGCGCAGTGTTGGGCAGATATTTTTTCCTTTCTCTGCACAAAGTTTAAGGTCCATCTAATGCCAACCCCTAAAGGCATATCTTTCGGCTTGTTTGAGGATCCTTTACTGCTGAATTTTAATTTCTTTACTAATTGCCTACTCTTTACTGGATCAAAGTTTGACCAATAATTCCACAAGGTGCAAAACATAGGTTGTCAGGAATGATTGCTTTGCCAATATATAACTAAAGAGTCATATTACAATTTGGGGTTATTTGTTAGGATAATAACATATTTTAGAGTAGAACGTTTGTGTGTCTGAGAGTGGGCAGGCGTGTACAAATTATATATTAAAAAAGCGAGCAAATTTACTTACTGTGCACGAACAGGACATCCTCCAGGCCTCATCTCTTCTTTGGAACTGGAACAGGAAGCAGCAACTCCCTTGGCCTATCCTAGGGCTGCTCTCACCAGCATGAGAGCAGCCCTAGGATTGGTGAGAACTGTCTCACTCGGCACATCACATTGTTCTGGAGGCTTTGGCTTGCTCTAACCTAGCTGTTTTAAGACAGCTGGGTTAGAGCTGTTTAAATTGCGTATGTGCGGATTCCAAAAAGACATGCGCACTTTGAACAGTGCTTTGCCAGCTCACCCTCCGCCCTGCTGAGTGACATGCTGCTGTCCCTCTGCAGCGGCCCTGCCCCCGTCCTGACAACCTGTTCGGGATGGGGCATGAAAAATAAAATGGTAAAAAACTTACCATCTCTAGGGCTTTGGGGGGGGGGGGGGGTTAAGTGGGGCGACACGAACTGCCCCTGTAATTAGAAGGGCACAACATGTTGAACGAATCAATACACCCCCTCACTATATCAGCCACATAGAGATTGAATAGCAGATTCCCAAGCATAATTACCTTGTTGATTCTCTTATTTGTGTTAATCTATGCCAATCATTCATTGTATAATGACGAATTTGCTCACAGTAAGACAGGGTAGAGACCCCCAAGTATTTGTCTCGCTGCACAATAAACTGCTATCTATTAATGCATTTATGAAGTCAATAAATCTGTTATATAACTAATCCCAAAATCAGCCAGTCGTTTTAAAGTGCGTGGATAGTGCAACCTGCTTGAAAATAAATTAAAAGCTATGGGTCATATTTGTGGCAAAGTCGTGCAGCACGTAAGTCTCCTTGCTGTGCTACACTGTGTAAGACGGAAAGGGTAGGAATGTGTCATATTTAAAAGAATACAACGCATTCCTGCAGTTTGTCCCTGCGCTGGTGCTGTTTTACCAACCTAGCGCCAACTTCCTGCACAAAAACAATCTGCTGAGGCATTTTCCTCTGTCTAATTGAACTACAGAATGCAACACATAGAAAGAGGACGTAATGAGGAGAAATAAAGATACTTCTCCTTATTATACCTCACCTGGGAAGGCGTAGCATTTTTATATATTCCTAGGTCTACCACGTTTTGTAAAACTGAAAGTGCATCAAAATCCATAGATGTTGCTTTGGAACACCCAGGCAACACCCATGGAATGCCTCCCTGGCACAGAGTAACACAACGCGGTTTGCGCTGCATTGCGTTACTCCAGATTTATCAGGCCGCTCAGGTCAGCGCACGGTGGCCTTGCGTGGCTTGATAAATCACATTTTGGGCTTGCGACGTACATGCCCCACTTTGCGTGATGCAAGATCGATGCAACCTCAGTCATAAATATGCCCCTTACTTTCAAGACCCCAGTTGTCAATTCATCTAATAGAATCATGGTATAAAGTTTCACCTCTATATCAAACAGAACAATTATCATGTACCCACCAGGTTCCCCTGAAGAACCCTATTGTACAACATATGAAGTACAGAACCTCCCCAGGAGTTTGGGATCATGCTTTTCTGAAAACAGGTTTGGTATGGTGGGAAAATTCATCTAACCAAAACATGTACATCATATTTGCCATATGTAGGGCGACTTGGAAGAGATTGAGGTCTGAAGCCCCATCTATCCTGGAGGCCTTTATCACCTTTATTATACCTTCTTCCCCTACAGGAAGCCATACAAAATTCCATACAAATTTCATGTGAGGAACTAGTACCTATAGGTGTTGATGTAAAATTCACATTCTGCAAGGGTCACTATGCATTCAATGACTTTGTGAGAAAATCCCAGAAACTACTGGGATTTACAGTAATACTTATTTCATGGATTCATACTCATTGAGTGAGTTTCAACACATTACCCACTGCTTTCCAGACTGAGAAATTGACCTTTCCCATAGTGGAGATGTCGCCTTGATTTCTGTGAGCTTGATTGATTTCTTTGTTTAATGCGCTCTTTTTAAACCTTAGGATCTTTGAGAAACAGCTAGGATAATTGAGGTGAGGTGCTAGTACATATTAACTATTCTGCTAACAAGAGGGAAATTAACACGGTGAGCAAGGGCTGAATTCTTCCTTTTGTCGAAACAACTGCTGATTGTTTTACACCCTCGAACTTGTTCCTCCCGCTGCAATCCATTGTTATGCCTACTTACTCTATGAACTGTTCTCTTTTCAGTCGTATAAGTAATTGAAAACATATAGGGAAAGTGACTGATGTAAGTCGCAGGGCTTTCCTGATAACACATTCATGCTACACACAAATCAGGCCTGACCTACGTGTAAGATAAACTTTAGAGTATTCACTCTTTAGAGTCCCAGGGTCTAGTGAAACTATGGGGCAGATTTACATGCCCCTTGCGCCACCGGTGCGTCACTTTTTGCGACGCACCGGTGGCGCATTTTACTGCCCCATATTTACAAGGACAGGAAAAGCCACCCTGCAAGTGGCTTTTCCTGTCCTTGTAAATATGGCCCCTTTACACGCAGCACTTTGTGTGAAAGCGGTGTTCCAAGGGTTTTGCTGTGCGTGTCCCCACGCAACACCCATGGAACCTGACACATTTCTAGATTTATGAGAAATCGCGACTCTGGAAATGCGTCTGAATACTACGCCTCCCCAGGCGTAGCGAGGCACAACGAGGAGACATTTATTCATTTCTCCTTGTTTTTTCCTATTTCTATGCATGCTGCATTCTGCAGCACACATAGAAAGAGGAGATCGCCTTTGGTGATTGTTTCTGTACAGGAAGGTGTCCCTTTCTCCACATGAACAATCCTTTAAAAAAAGATGTTTTACAAGTTCCATGTGTGCTAATGCAGCACTCATAGAAGTTGGAAAACACCATTCTGGGAAGGGAAGCCTTCCTGCAGATAAACAACCATCTCCGTGACGCAGACAACCTTGAACCATGATGGCACATGGCAACAGTGTGTGCACCAGCGCAGGGGGAAGCACAGAGATGCGACGTTTTGTTGTAAATATGTTGCATCCCTGTGCTTTGAAACTAACGCAGCGAGGCGCAGCAAAATGATGTGCTGCACCCCGCTGTGTTAGTTTATTGTAAATCTGCCACAATGTTTTCAATAGGGTTACTAGCAAGATCACCTTACTATTTTGACAGCAGGTTGGCATTAGTCATAATAACAAAAACAACAAAAATGCATCAAGAGGAATCTTTCCTTCTGTTGTCTGGAGAGCTATGTGTAGTGAAAAACGTTACAAGACAATGTGGCCTTGCTTAGGGCAAATGTGGAAGGGAGGAGAAGATTGACTTTAGGCCCGTTTCCCTACATGTATCTGTTCAAACCAATTGCATTTGTAATGGCTTGCAAATGCACCAACCACCCAGAACCCACAAGTTAAGATACAAGTTGCTTGGAGAATCCATACAGCCTTTATTTTTTAGCCATGTTACGTATAAATAGATCTCTGTCGAATTGACTATACAATGCAGCCTGGTAAAAATACGCAGCTTCTCACTATTCCTATGAAACTGAAAGACAATAAGCTTGAAATAGAGTTAAAAGGCATATAAAAAAAAATCTACATAGAAAAAAATTACATTAGATTTCTCTAATTGGCTCCTGGGATGTGACCATAGCCGAAGGGCATCTGAGTTGCTTAATTGTCGGCACGAAGACTGCTGCCTCCTCAGAATGAATCAAAGAACCAAATCCACCAGGGCGGCGCCACAGTTTCTTTTTTGTTGCACTAATATTACATTTGTACAAAACAATGGCTTCTCCCACTGGAACTCCAACTCTATTTGTTATGCGGTTTCCATAAGGTACCTAGGTACAAAATAAGAGTTTAAGTGTCAGAGGTAATGTTCATTTTCATCATTTGCTTAAAGATTTGATTGATTGTGTCTTTTTAGGCCTTCATTGTTGGAGATACAGGGAGCAGTACAGCAATCTAGCACCCGAAAAAAGTGCAATAAAAGCACCTTCTGTACTTCCGATGCAGGCATAAATACGTGTTAATTCCCATAATGGAACTAGAATTTAGCCATATATAAGAGCCAATGAAGGCTTGTTCCCTAAAGTCTAGGGACGTCTGAAGTTGCTACATTGCAACTGTGTATCTTTGGATGAAACTTGACAACCTTGAGAAGTGCAAACTTAAGAAAGTGGGCAGTTTTAGTTTGCAGTAGCATGAAACCATACCCGTTTCTGCTAGTCTTTGAGTAGAAGCAGGTGGAACAATGATGCTTGGCGGTAACACCAGTGGCGGCTCCTCCGCTATGGTGGAGGAGCGTCGCCCCACGGCTTTCAAGCAGTGCAAGAAGCAAAAACATAAAAGGATAATAACTTTTAGTTATTATCATTTTATGTTTCTGCTGCTTTGTGGGCGGGCAGGTGGGTGAGGCTGCTCTGTGAGCAGGGAAGTGGAGGAGTGGTGTGCCCACTCCTAAGGGCACAATGACTGTTTGGTTAGCCCTCTCAGGCCGCCCAAACCAGTCATGCACACTTTCACACTTCTCCATGCAGGGTAAATTACAGCCTGCATGGAGAACTTGCCCACCCCTCCAGCCCCTGGCTGAGTGTCATGTCATAGCTCTCAGACCAATCTGATTGGCTAAGGGGAGGGTGCCTGGCTGCCTGCTTTATGTTCTTGAAGTCAGAGGCAGGAGAGCAGAGACAAGGGACCCGGCGGCGGCAAGGTAGGTTATTTGTTTATTTAAAAAAAAAAGAAATTCACTCCCTACTGCAATTGCGACCCCCGTGTCTGCCCCCCCCCCCCCCCCGCAAGCCATGCCAACCTCCACTGTGTAACACATTTGCTTTCAGGCCCTCAATGTATGGCTACAGTTGCCTACCAAACAATTTGCTGTAATTGGATTAAAGGAAGAAGTGGTGGCATGTGTAGACGAGTTTTAATTTGCTAGAAAATAATGATTAATTTTGGCATGCTTCAGTTTCCATAACTGGCCGCACATTTTCCATTTGCAAGCTACACGTTTACCATGTGCATGTGTCTTTCTCTATTTCAGAAATTCAATGAAAATATCACCTCAGCAATGGCCTCTGTTTATAAAATGTATCATCTGTTCTGCTTTCCGGAAGGAAGGATGTTAATACTATAACAATATCAATGACACCTTACTGAACTCTGCTGGTAGTTTAAGAAACCATTGCATTCTTATGTTTCATAACAATTGATTTTATTTTCTTAATTAATTGCTTGCAGCTTTAACCAATAGCATGCTTTAGGAAGTATTTATCTGGAGGCAGACCTTATTTCGGTTTGCTTAATGTATTAATTAACTACCTTTTCTTTCTGTAATGGTACCACATTTATGAATAAATCAACATGGTTATTAACTTTAGAATCTTGTCATGTTCAGGTATTCTTAATAGCCTTGGATTAACTCTATGAAAGAATCGGATAGTCCCATACCTGTCTAATGACCCTTACACCTCTTAATTAAAGAGTCAACATATGCAACAAAGAGCCAACTGCACTGGGCATCCTACACTCCACCTTGGAAGGGCTTCAGTAAAAAGCCCCTAAAAGCAAAGGAAAACAGAATCCTAAAACAAAAGAAAATAAGCTGATTCTGACTACCTACCAGTGGCCTGCCTAGGGAAAAGGTATTCTGTGCAGTACAACTGTAGGGCAAGCTAGTGGTAGCCAAGCCAGAGCCAAGAAAATGAAAGACTAAAGCGACTCTGCCAGTTGAAGTACTCATCATAGAGTAGACACTTTGTGGAACAGGTGAGAGACTGTTTACCCCAGCTAACCAAAGACATCCTTGCCTTGCCTTCAGGGGCTGAACATAGATGGGGTGAGTACTTTCCTCAAATGTACTCAGCATTGGTGGCATTACGGACCAATGGGCAGAAAAAGGGTCAGGTGACAGGACCAGGGTTCAGGGGTCATCTCTTCCTTGACTCCGTTAGCAAGAAAAAATACACATGAGCAAACATACACATCCACGCACACACACACACACAAACAAACTCACACACAAACACAGACACATGCTACACTAACACACACATGTTCCCACATCCAATGTGAAGGTTCCCCCAAAAAGAAAGACTAATTACTGAGGCCAACTCAGGGAAGCAAATGATGAGTGTTTCACAACACACACACACACCTAAAGGATCCCTTAAAAAAAAACAGACTATCTACCTTATCATGCCAAGTGAAAGGGTTTCCTTATTTGAGCCAGGCGAGCCCACTGTACCATCAGCAGCAGGGTTCAACGATTTAATATTTTTGATTAGCCTGAAATGGTATTGAACCTTGGCCTGGTCAGGGATGGAAAGATCAAATCTGAACTCACTAGCTTGGGTGGAGCGGAGAGGTAGGGCACACTTTACAAGCTTAAGGGCGATGCCCAGCGTGGTAATTGAGGTCAGACAATTTTGAATTATGAGCCAATCAGAATAATCTGTGTCTTCACAGGATTCAGACTGAGGAAGTGTTGAGCTATTGATAACTCTGTTTTTTCCAGTATGATGGGAATTTGAAGTCACAGTCAATGTGTATTGTTGGGACTCAATGCTAAGGTCATCCATTATGAAACGTAGAGGTTCCGCACATAGATTAAAAGGTGAGGGAGCAAGGACTGCTGCTTGCAGAATACCACAACAAACATGGGAGGGACGAGAAAGGGGCCCATTACATGTCAATTATTGGCTGCAGCCCTTAAGAAAAGAAGAAAACTACCTCAAGACATCATCTTTGGTGCTTAAGCGCTGTTCAGGGATGTTAACAAGTTATGATCTGCAGTGGTGGATGAAAGTAAGGAATTTAAGGAGTGAAAGAGGAAGGAAGGAATCAAGGAGAAATGGAAGGGAAAAGGGGGTAACATACCAGGAAACGAGCAGGGAAGGCAGGAAGGAAGAAAGGGATGCAGGTGTACTTTTCTTAAACATGACACACTACACTAACATTAGCAGGGCACCCTACATTTTGAGAACCACCTTGTAGTCACCTGCAAAGAAGCATTGAAAGTTCAAAGCAGTTCAAAAAAAATTCTTAGGAACCACCAATGGTGCAACAATATTTAGAGGTTACTAAACCCCAAGGCTGACGATTCTTGGTTTCACTACTTGTCTCATTCTCCCACCAGCCTACACTTACTGTCTTTTTATCTCATTCCTAGAGTAATTTTATTCTCAAATGTATTTCTCTTTGTCCTTCTTTTGTCTTATCTTTCTATTTCTCGTTTTCCCCCCTTTTTGACTTTCTCTCTATTCCTCTAGGTCACAGTCTGATTATAGAAAATAAGCCCCAATCCTCAAAAAATGAGTGCCGGTTACCACTTTCTGCAACTACGCAAAAACGAATCACTGAATACACATTATAATGACATGGAGGGTTCCACTGTAACAAACCTTAAAGATAGCTACACTCAGCAGGAAAAGATGCGAGAGGCACCATCGTCCACTCTGAGGAGGAATGTGTCCTGCACAACAGATCTGTTTCTTCACCCCGGGTAAACCAGAAAATAGACTGCAGGTCTCGCAAAATATATTTTTCTTCAACAGACAGCTGCGGCTACAAGTATGCTGCGTGAAACTGTGCCAACACTACTGTAGTGTCGCGGTCTAGTTGACGCGCACTATGGATTCACGCAATTACGTGGAGCAGCCATTTTGGACACTACTGCGCATGCGTGAAAACGCGCGCGGAGATCCGAGCGATCGGAGCAGTCTGCCCGGCGCTCTCTTGGTGTAATAATTATCTGGCAAATAAATATAACCCTACAACAGCGGCCAGACTACCTCTCTTCATTGGGGGGATGCAGAGAAACATTTCAGTGGCGACGAGGGTGGGATCAGTCAACCCTGAAGGACACACCCAGAAAAGGAGAGACCCCCACCAGCAGGAAAACCGGAGGTGGCGGCTAGGCACAGCCCTACTGTAGTAAGTGCACCAGAAGGCCACAAGAGGGGCACTAGGGACACCACGAGAGAGCGCGGCAGCGACAGACGGAAGCTAGAGGGAGGCACGAGGAAAGCAAATGTGCCGGCCAGTCGCACGGAAGCATAAGGAAGCAGACCGGAGCGAGACATAGTGGAGGCCCTGGCGGAATCAGGGAGGAACAGCGCAGAGGGCACGGAAGAGGCCCGGACGACCTGAAGAGGAGAAGAAGGGACGGAAGCGCCAGGCAGTCCTAGGAACCAGGCAGGAGAGAACAGGGAGCACGCCGAAATGTGCGCACAGGCGTCAGCGCTCACGACACCGATCCCGTTCCTGCCAAGACCCGGGGAGCCTCAAATGAAATGGGAGGACTGGAGAGAATATTTAAAAAATTACCTCGAAGCATTGGAGGACGAGAATGAGGAGGCGTTTTCCAGCAGCCGGAGGAAGAGGATACTCTTACATAAGCTAGGACCAGAAGGCATACGAGTATTCCAAAATTTAGTACCGGCCACCCGACCACCAGCAGACGATGATGTGTTCAAACACGCCATTGAAGACTTGGACAACCACTACCGCCCCGCCGTGTGCACGTCCATCGACCGCTACAATTTCCAGCAGAGGAAACAAGAAGCGGGGGAAACGATAGACGACTGCGTCGCGGCATTAAGGAAGCTAGCGATAACGTGTAAATTCGGAGCCCTGCACGACGAATTTATAAAAGACCAAATAGTAATGCACACAACAAACAAGACGGTGCAGGATAAATTGTGGGCAAATGGAGATGCGACGCTAAAAGAAGTGATAGCCATGGTGAAAAGGGCTGAACTGTCCAAGCGATGCGCAGACACAGCGAAGAGAGAACAAGTCCCGAGACCAACGATAAACAAAGTATAAGACGCCGACCAATATGGAAGAGGAAAACCGGCGCCAGGAGAGTACAAGGGAACGCAAAAAGTGAAAGGAAAATCAGGACAAACGTGGAAACAAGACAAAGAAGGCACGTCAAAGTGCTACCGGTGTGGTAGCCCGAACCATGCAGAACAGGACAAACGATGTCCCGCTTTCAGAGCAAAGTGTGCGTTCTGCGGCCTGATAGGTCACTACGAGAAGGTTTGCCGAAGGAAGTGGAAACATCGCACCGTGAAGTACGTGGCACAAGACCAAGGAGAGGAAGAAGAAGATCAAGAGGAAGACGACGACGTCCTTTGCGTGGAAGACCAAGTGCTAGGCATTGACTGCGGACGGTCTCGCAAACCCCAGTGCGACATGCGCATAGGAGGAGTGGAAATCACGATAGTGTCGGATTCAGGGTCCCCATACACAATTGTCCAAAGGTCCGTGTGGAATACGAAATTTGAACCTATAGTAGGCCCACATCTGGAACCTCCCGACATACGACCGGTCACATACACAGGGGAATCTATCCCAATGGTAGGGTTCCGAAGACTGCTCTTTCAATTCAAAGAACGCAGCGCCCAGTGCAAATTGTACGTCGCAGAGAAAGGACCCTCGGTCCTAGGGTGGATGGACCAAGGAGAATTGGGAATGCAACTGAATCCGGGAGGAGACACCCAAGTGTTAGCAACGTCGGAAGGAAAATGGTTTGAGTCAGAAGGAATGCGAAGCGAACACCTGAAAATATTTGGAGATAAGATAGGGAAATTGGGAAAATTCACCCACAAAATTGTGCTCAAGGAGAATGCCCACCCGGTGACACACAAAGTGAGAAACATACCGATCGCAGTGAGAAAGGCGGTGCAACAGGAGCTACACCGACTGGAGGAAGAAGGGATTATTGAACCCATCGACAGCGCGGAATGGTTGGCGCCATTGGTGGTGGCCATGAAACCGACGGGCAAGGTGCGCTTATGTGTGGACCTCAGAGAACTTAATAAATGATTTGTGGTGGAGAAGTTCCCTCTACCGCGCATAGAGGAAATGCTGGCACGGACAAAAGGAGTGAAGTGGTTCTCCACCATTGATCTCAAGTCGGCGTATCACCAGGTAGTCCTGCACCCCACGAGTAAGAAACTGATGTCCTTCATAACACCATTCGGATGCTATCAGTTCTGTCGCATGCCCTTTGGTCTGGCCTCAGCAGCAGCAGTTTTTCAAAAACTAATGGCCCGTCTGTTCCGAGACATAGAGGGAGTACAATACTTCCAAGATGACATCCTAGTGATGGGCAAGGAACAGGAAGACCACGACGAGAAGCTGAATGAGGTACTTAGGATATTGGAGAAGAACGGACTAACAGCTGAGTGGGAGAAATGCCGCTTTGGCATGTCATCAGTCACCTACCTGGGGCATGAGATCGGAGAACAGGGAATAACACCAAAAAAGGCGAACGTAACAGCCATCTGTGATGCTCCTCCACCCGCCACCAAGGAAGAAGTGAGATCCTTCCTAGGGATGGCAGAATACTACAGTAAGTTCGTCCAGCACTTTGCTATGAAAACGCACCACATGAGGCAGCTCACGAGAGAGAAAACAGCATTCATATGGACGGAAGAGACACAAGAAGAGTTCGACACCGTAAAAAGAGAAATCAGCCAAGCTATCCCGCTACAAGGGTTCGACCCCCTAGGAAAATCGATACTGATGACGGACTCCAGCGAAAAAGGGCTAGGAGCAGTGCTTATGCAAGAGAGACAAGATGGCATGAAGGAGACGATTAGTTTTGCGTCCAGGTCACTAACGAATTTCGAACAAAAGTTCAGCGTGATAGAGAAAGAAATGTTGGCTGTAGTTTGGGCCATGGGGAAGTATCGCCAGTTCTTGTGGGGCACGAGATTCCTACTGAAAACGGACCACAAACCATTAGTGAAGGTACTAACGTCAAGTGGACATGCCAGCGCGACACCCTGCATAGCGAAAATGACACTGAAACTCTTGGAATATCGTTATGATGTGGAATACATACTGGGCTCACGAAACAAGATAGCAGACTATCTCAGCAGAGCATCGGCAATGGAAAGTGCCACCAACAGCACGGAAGAAGACGATGTGATGGTAGCCTTGACAGAAGATCCAGAACGGTCAATAAGTATACAAGAATGGAGGGATGCATATGAGGCAGATAGAGACCTGGTAGAACTCAAGAAATGCGTAGTTCAATGGTGGCCCGAGAAGAAACAACAGATGAGTTGTCGGTGGGAGATGACGGAGTGTTTGTGTACAGGGGGGACAGAGTGGTCCCACCAGCGAAAGTAATACCATATCTATTGACAATATTACATGAAGGGCACCTGAGAATCGTGAAGACTAAAGCGAGAACCAAACAAACGTATTGGTGGCCAGGAATAGATCTACAAGTGGAGAGACACGTAAGAGACTGTGAGCAATGCCAAGGAGCAGACAAAATTCTGAAACCTATGAGACCCTCTCTAGGGAAGTTCACGAACCCCAATAATCCCTGGGAAGAAGTGGCGGTGGACATCCTTGGACCAGTACTAGACAACCAGGGAATTCCAAAGTACATGTGTGTTATAGTGGACAAATACTCAAAGTGGCCAGAGGTACACATTCAAGAGGAGATGGACACTGACACAATACTTCGATTTCTCACAACAGTCTTTCTCAGAGAAGGCATCCCCAGAGCCATAATTAGTGATAACGGACCCAATTTACTTCAGACAAATGGGTCAGATTTGCAGAGAGAAATGGCATTATGCTCAAACACACGTCGGTATATCACCCTGCCAGCAACGGTCAAGTAGAAAGGTTCAACAGGGTGATAATGGGCTCTATACAGGCAGCCATCTCCAGGGGCGAAGACTGGGAAAAGGAAATACAAAACACGGTGTGGGCCTACCGCATCACTCCTACTAGCACGGGGTACAGTCCGTTTCAAATTCTACGAGGAAGACAACCCTTCACCAAGGACAATGTCGCATGGAAAGAGAAGACAATCACGAGCAAATGGTCTCCAGCAGTGGTGCAACACAACCTGGAGAAAGCACAGAGGATCTACACAGAACATTAAAACCGCAGGAAAAACGTGAGAGCTACAGCCTTCGAAAAAGGAGAGTGGGTCAGAGTCAAGTTAGCAGTACCCAAGAGAAAGGGAGATAGCAAATATTCTCCACCCCTAAGAGTGGAAGAGGTGTACGACCGAGCGGCATTGCTCAGTGATGGCAATGTGTGGTCCCAAGACCGAATGGGCAAATGCAACAAAATCCTACAGTGGCCCCGCGAAGACAACGAAGGAATGACGCAACCAGAGGACACGAAAGACGAAGGAGAAGCTCCTCAAGGGGAGAAGGGAGAGAGTGATCCTGACGACCGTAACAGTGAGAGGAAGGTACGAGAAGGACCAACAACGGAGGAAAGGACAAGGGAAGTGGGCGAGAATGGAGACAGAGAAAGAAAAGGTACCCAAGAGGAAAGAAGGGGGAGCCCAGTCGAAGAAAGAGGTCGAGAAGGATACTCCACCCCGGTAAGATGCATCCGAGCTGGCAGAGCGGTGGTGAGACCATCCAAGTTTAAAGACTATGAACTGGAGTGAACTTTAAGTGAAATGTACATAGTTTTTGTGTGTTATAAAAGGGGGAGATATGTAGTGCCGCGGTCTAGTTGACGCGCACTACGGATTCACGCAATTGCGTGGAGCGGCCATTTTGGACGCTACTGCGCATGCGCGAAAATGCGCGCGGAGATCCGAGCGATCGGAGCAGTCTGCCCGGCGCTCTCTTGGTGTAATAATTATCTGGCAAATAAATATAACCCTACAACAGCGGCCACACTACCTCTTTTCATTAGGGGGACGCAGAGAAACATTTCAACTACGTAATGCTTTTTTCCAAGACATCCAACCTACTTTGCAAGGAATTTCCGATTTTATATTACAAAAAAAAAACCTGTGCTTTGCCCGTAGGGCACTTTGCTTGACTTGTTCTTTCCTGCCTGTGTCTTAATTCGAAGTATTTAAAACACGTTAACTCTAGGTTTTCTGAACGGCACGTGGTCTTTGACGTGAGGCCTCCAGGGGACATTGCGAGGGGAGCTGAAACAGCTGGCTATATAAGGGGCTTTCTGCACGGCGGAGGCGCATATCCAGTCCAGTCCAGTGGTCGAAGTGGGCGGGAACGGAGGGGCACGGCGTGCCCCTACTTATTTAATTTAACGAAGTCCGTTCCCCTACTTCTTCGTTTCAAAAATGCGTCCCGGGACGGCAGGAATGCTCTGAGCTTACAAGAAATACTACAGCATCATCCAGGCCGGTGTGCTGCATAGCGAGGAAGGCCTCTGCAGTTGACAGGACCCCCTCCCCCTTCCCCACTGTATCTGTGGGCAGGGACCTGTCCAGCAACACTGTAGGAGCCGTGGTGCACTGGAGGAGCAATCAATCGGCACAAAAACCCAGCTACCTCTGATGGGCCCGGCTGTGCGGTGATTTACACCTCATTTAGTGAGGAGGCCACCCACCTGCCCCCACTGTGACCAATACAATGGACACATTAGGACGCATTGGCGGCCCCGCCCTTGACCTCATCTGCCCTTTATTTTCGAGCTCACCCAGACAGGGCCGGTTTTAGGGCGGTGCGATCCACTCACTGGGTGCTGGCTTCCTGGGGGCACCGTGTTTGAAAGTTGTGCTTTTGAAGCACCTGCTGCAGCGTTTCTTTCCTCCACAATTACCAGGCCTTGCATAAATGTCAATAAAACTCGTGTGATTAATTATCTTCCTGGAGAGAGATGAGCATTTTGTATAGTTGAGGTTTTGACTTCGGTGAAGTTAGTGCAGAGGGTTAATATGCCTGCTGCAAAGAACGTGTACCAAGTAGATTACAGAGTGGGTATGATGTAAACAGATCAGCAGGTTACTGCTTTCAAAAGAGACATCTTTTTTGTTACTTGCAATTTATAACTTAAAGTCCTAATATAGAATAGTGAGCTACTAACTTTCATCCTAGAACTGCACTGCATACACACTGCAAAGTATACATTATTAGAACATTGATTAATGTTGCAAAAAGATGGCTAGAAATCGATTGTTATTAAAGAAAACTCCCAACTATGCTGTTTCTTGTTCGACTCCGAGTTTGTGCTTCTCCACACCAAGAACTCTTAAACTATACTAGTATGGATGACATGTGACTCCTACACTTTTAGTCCTTTGGGTTATGTAACATTTCCTATACACTGATTTACACACGTATGATTGATTGTCTCTGTGTAATGTGTGTGTGATGCAAAGTGCTTGGACACCCTACACTGGTATGATTGGCGCTATATAACTAATTCAATGCATCTGAGAGACTGTGGTTATGGAGACTTGGTCACTGTTAAAGGGTGCTAGTGAGAGAATCCGTGGTGGAGGTGGTCATTGGGGGGGCGCCAACAAACATTGTCGCACAGGGCGCCACCAGCTCTAAAGCCGGCCCTGCACCCAGACTGACAATACCACACGGAAAGGAAGAGGACTGGAATTCGTGGCAGACTGTGCTCAAACCTTGGCGCGTTTTAAAAATAAATGTGGAAAATGTTTAATGTCTTATCTGCTGTTTTCCGTATTATATTTTATAAAATGTGTACTGCTTCTCTGTCTATGTTCAGGGATGTGGTCTTTTTGAAAATACTGTTTACCCTTTTCCAAGGATATAACATAAAAGCAGCCCGAGGTGTCCATTTCTGTGACACCCGAGCACCAGAGCCCCTTGTGAGCCCCATCCAGGGTCTGACTGTGAAAACAAATAAGCCCTGGCTCCAAGGCCGGGCTGGTGTACTGGGCATCTGGTTTTATTACTGGAGGCTGCAAAATCGACCCCCAGTAACAAAACCCGCAGGGCTGTCCAGCACAATGACTCACTTCTCACTCTCAAAAACGCAAAAATCACTGCAGGATTCCTTGTAAGCCCAGCAGATTTCAGGCAACAATAAAAGAGTCAAGATTTATATCTCTGGTGGTTGATCTTCCTGTTGGAGAGAGATTGGAGTATTGTCTATTGCCAGTTTTGACCCATCCATTGTAGCAAAGAGGGTTAAAATGCCCGCTGCAAAGAACCTGTACCATACAAATCACAGAACTGTATTTAATGGGCAAAGCTCAGTGGGTTACTGCTTTTGTCACAGAGAGCTACATGCACACTGCATGGTGAGGGTTTGGAAGTTATGTTTTTCCCCAGTCATTCATTATCCTAATACTGCTAAAATTGGTTTGTTTGGGAAGAAATACATTCTTTTTAGAAAATCCAACTACTGTGTTACATTTTGAAACCTCGGGTTGTGTTCCAGATCTTAAAAAAATGCCAACCAGAATTGATGGCATGTGAATCCTAACACCTTGTAGCCCTTTTTGTGTTGTAAACATTTTCTAAACATTGATTTACACACGTATGATTAATTGTCTCTGTATGTGTGCATGATGTAAAGTGCTCCAAGTCCCTCACTGGTATGAGAGGCACTATCAAACAATTTAAATACATGTGAGAGAAGGGCAGTGGAGAGATGAGGGGCGCTGTTGGAGGGTGATAGTGAGGGAATCCTTGAAGGGCCCCAACAAGATTGTCGTATCCTGGTGCACCGTAAGGTCATCATTTACTGTTCTCTAAAAGCTAATACAATGGAATACATAATACAATGTGTTGTAGAATGCACCATTTATGTAATTTTTTCCAAAATTTTCTAGGGGAGAGAACACCCTCTCCCCGTGTCCCTTGTGCAGTCATCAGGCTTGCTTGCTGCGTTCACATGCATCACACTGTGCAGGGGATGGACACAAATTTCCCAGGGCTGCTTTGGGTTCCCAGTTTGGCCCTGTCTGGCACCAAAGTAAAAGTGCCCCATTTAGTAAATGAGATATCTAAACAAGCATTGGCAAAGCCAATAGGTCTTGCCCTTGGGACCTCTTAGGTTTGTGATTTTGTTTTAGCAATGCATTACAGCCTAACTAATGTACGATTGTGTCACCACAAAAAATAAAGTTGGATGTATCCTTCACTTCCCGAATGAAAATATAATTTTGCCTTTTACCCTCAAGAGCTCTTTCAAGTTTTTTGTGGGTAGGAGAGTTAGCAAGCCAGACAGTTCAAAAGGTATAGTTAGCAGGACACTTGAATACATAATGTCGATGTTTGAGCAGCTTGCTGGCTGACATGAATGTGGAGGAGCCCTGTGGGTTTCTGTGAGTCAGATCAGATTTTCCTCAAGAATCCCTTAATCTTCTGAGCCCTGCTTATGCCCTTCCTTGCTGTCCACGAGTACACCAAAGGCTTACCTGTGTACACTAAGAGCACCGTTTTCATGTCCTCAACGTTTGAGGCTAAAAACACTCATTGATTTCTAAACAAGGAGTGTAAAAACTAAAGTAGCCATGTTGTTCCTGCTTATTTCGCACGCTTTACATAATCTTCCTGTGCCTATGAGTGTTTGCTTTTTCCAGGATGTTGTTACTTTTTTCAGGCAGTGCGTAATTTGAATTGAGTCACAGCCAGGTGTTTATAATGGGGCAGAATTGGGTTGTAGCTGAAGGCAGTGCAAGTATCTCTCAGTGGGACAGAAGGGTGCTCAGGGAGGATAGGATGTGGCACTACGGCCAGAGCTACCAAATCTGGAACTGGGGAATCGGGCTTCATGACCAGTCCACCAGACCACTCTCCTGAGGGAGCACATTCCCCTACTAGACCTTAGAAGGCCATACTAGACCATAGAAGCCCTGGTCTCTAAGCACCAGCAAGTGGACCCTACCGGTGGCCAGTGTGGGTTAACCTTGAAGGCCTGTCCATCACAATCCATACTGAAGTTCACCTACAGTCTTGCGAGTAGGCCTACGAAGCAGCACACCCTAGAACAGCAGTGACTTTGTCACTGAGGTCACAGGACCCTTGAGGCCAGTCCGCCTCACACATAGGTGCCTCCATTGGCCTTGTTCCAGCAGTATTAATGCAACTCACCAGGGATTGGCAATGCAGGATTTGCATGCACACCAGACTAAGGGGCATGTTTACAAGGGCCTTGCGTCATGCTTGCACCATGGAACGTGGTAAATGCACGTCACAAATCTGCAAGTCATATTTATGAAGCCACGCAAAGCCACTTTGCCTGGCTTTGAATGGTTTCATAAATATGGAGTAATGCAACACAGCGCAAATTGCTGCTTTGACTTACTCTGCACAAGGGAGGCGTTGCAGTGGGTGTTCCCACTCAACTCTCAAGTTTTTTATGCATTCCCAGATTTACAAGGACTTGTAAACCTGGGACTGATTCAAAATCTTACGCCTCCCCAAGGGAGGCACAACAAGGAGAGAAATCTTTATTTCTCCCTGTTTTCCTCTTTCTATATGTGCAGCACACATACAAAGAGGAAAAAGCCTCTCAGGTTTGCTTTTGTGCACAAAAACAATGCTGCATGCAATGGAGGCACCCTTGCACCATGGTGCAAGGGTGCCTGCGTTGGCGCTAGGCTGACGAAACGGCACCAGCACACTTGGAAAGGGCAGGAATGCACCGTATTGGATAAAGACGGTGCATTTCTGCCCTCTCCCGGAGAGCCAGGGCAGCACAGCAAAGTAACTTGATGCGTTGCACCACCATTCCCGTAAATATGTCCCTAAGTTCTCAAACTTCACGATGTCTCTTTGCTTCAAGCAGCCAGCACTTTTAACATGTGCTGCCTGCTTTTGGGCCGCTGCAATTACGCAGTAATGGAGGGCAAAATTATGTTGCAGTGTTGACTAAATTATGCAGCAATGAAAGACTGCAGGTTAATGTGGTACATTTTCTGATACTTTGTCATTTTGAAATTTTACACATACTAACAGTCTCTGCAAAGCTTTCGCCTCATTAATAGCAGCCCTGAGAACATGACCAGTCAACCTTTGTAAAGGGCCCTCCACTTCACAGCAACACAAGTCACGTTGTTTTGATCCATTTGAGATACAAACAAATTTTTAGGTAAAACCATCAGCTTATGAAGCAGATGGTGCTTTATGTGGCAAACACGGCAGAGTTATAATTATGTGGAAAACATTTGCAAACTAGGATATTTTGCCATTCATGTTTGAACTTCTCTCATGCAGTCTCTGGTGGGTGGTATTCCTAGACACCTACAGTGCTAATGGAGAGACAAAGGAGGAAGGTGTCTAATAGTGATTGCAGAGGATAGTAGTCTGTAGGGGAGAAAATTACTGATTGAAATAATCGGAGGACCACTACCTATTTTTGACTCTACCAATGTCTGAGTCTCATAATTTCAGAATTGATGCATTTGCAATTCTGATTGCTATCTAACTTGAGTGGTAAATACACAAACTACTCATAAAATAGTTGTATCTCGTTCATCTGATACTGCTAAAAACATCTGCAAAACCAACAGGTCTGGGTTGTTTTATAGTGCTAGGTCTAGATACAATAACAGGAAACTAAGAGGCATCTAATGCTGGCTTCATGGCATGTTGCTTGAAGCATGTAAAAACACATGAATACAATTTTGCATTGACCGTGGGGCACAGAATGATGTCATCAACAGTGCTCCCCAACACGTGGGGCTTCCTGTCATCGAATCTAAAGCCAAATGTTATGTTCAGAATTGGTTAGAAAAAGGGAGAAGTGCTAATGAAAGAAACTGCATGGCTCGGACACAAATGGCTTATGATTCCACCTATATGCGTTTGGGACATTCTGTGATTGAATACGTATCCCAAATTGTAAATGTATTTTAATGTCAATAACTCATCTATTAAACCTCAAATAAACGTGTATCTATTGGTTGCATTAAATAACATTATAAGCTGTAACTCGTCAGTGAAATGCCAAACATACTAAAAATTGGGATGTTTTGCTCTTTCTAGCCACACCTCTGACTCCGCCCACTGACCCAATCCTCGGAATATTCCCGCCCCCTGATGCTCCGCCCACAGTTCCCCTACTTTTTTTTCCCCACTTCGACCACTGGTCCAGTCGCGTATCTCGCTGCAGCCACCAGGATGGAGCTGTGCCTCATACTCACGCTGGTCCTCGGCGGGACTTCGATAGCCACCTCGGCGTCCCTCCAGAACATTCCTGCAAGTAGCCGAGATGCCTTAATCGTAGGCAAGGCTCTCGAAATCTACAACCGAGAGCCCGGTGTGGCTTATTTCAAACTCGTCGAGTCTGAGCCTGACGCAGGTCTGGTGAGTACTATTTACTAAATTCAATTAAAGGCTACTTACTAACTACTGGCGCATTGGCTACTAAATAGAGGCGGTCCTGTGGCTTGTTTCCCTGCTTACCTATCCGAGCAGAAAAGGGGGTAGATTGTTTAAATATGAATCCCAAGCCAATACATATTTATTAAAAATAGGCAAGCGAAAGCTTTGTGCTGTGATATTTCATGCACTCGTCTCAACTTCAGAATTAGACTCGAAGTAAACGCTGGTCGAAAGAAGAGCGCGCGCAGTGGTGTTTCAGTAAGTTAGCTCAGAGGGTTAAAGCAGGTTGTGTCGTAGTTCCAAGTGCATGTTGAAAACTGTTTTTTCAATCTATACAAGCAGACTTTACAACTTGCACGTTGCCATCGTGTGCCAGACGATGCCGGCTCTCATCTCGTCCCTGTGTAAGAGAG
Source organism: Triturus cristatus (assembly GCF_964204655.1). Classification (NCBI taxonomy): domain Eukaryota; kingdom Metazoa; phylum Chordata; class Amphibia; order Caudata; family Salamandridae; genus Triturus; species Triturus cristatus. The sequence continues at coordinate 904,858,697 of NC_140593.1, forward strand.
CCGATACCACACGGTGAACACACGATCAACCACACGGCCTGTCCTACGGGGTGTGAAACTTCCAAAGCAAATCGGCGACAGCCTCAGAATGCTTTGTTCTGTTGTTGTGGGGTGGGTGGGTGGGGGGGAGGGGGCGGTGAATTTAAAGTGGCTAAACCTGTGTGATCTGCACAACACCCATCAACCAAGAACCGCTTGTTCAAGACCCCACCCTCCCCCCCCCAAACGGTGAAAATCGTTCCTTAATTGGCAGGTCTGGCACAGGCATACATTATGCACACAGAGCAACACGCCTTTGGGCACTCAATTTCACAGATTCCAACAGACAAACAGCCATGCACGCCGAATGCATGCAGGCATCCATGCATACAGACCAGCAGCCCCACATAAAAAAAGTTAAGCAGGCACAGGGTGACGTAACGTCAGCGGTGTATTTTCACCACAGTAGCACGAGCATAGCTGCCATGATATGCTGCTTCAGTCCATGATTTTTCTTTGCATTCTGGGACTTGTGGTCCAGTTTTATAATGGAATAAACAAGATTAAAGCTCCCAGAATTCAAAGAAAAACCTGGAATGGAGCAGCACATTCCTCATGGACCAGTATAACTTTATTGGATTGCACCAGTAATGCTCCTCAGAGAAGAACTGTGCATTACACTTCAGGGATACACTGGGCGAGACGCTTTAGGGGAACAGTGGGCGATGTACATCTCTAAAGAAAGGAGTGATGTCCAGTTCAGGACCACAAGATTCTATGCATTATGAGGGAATCGGGTGCGAAGCATCAGGGCTCTTAGGGCCATGATCTATGGTGTACGTGGCGATGGACAGCAAGGCGCGCACACCGGTGTTTAGTGGGTGAGCTGACTCAGGGTGATGTGAGGTACAAGTGTTTTTAGCAGCAGCAAGACCAGATACGCTCTTCATGTCTAATGTTGGGGAACACAAACTAGGACATGTTCAGCTTTCCTTTCTAATGTTTCTGAGATATTTGTTTTGCAGGTCAGAATCTATTGTGGGTAGATATAATTTCGTCTTTTTTGTGGGTAGCCGTAGACAGTTTACATTGGGCACGCATCCACTGACAGCTCATATATAAGTTCACAAACGTATACATTGCAGCAGGAGTGCTTATGTCCTGTGCGATTGCTCTTCCCAGTACGGCAGTTTGGTTAAAGTCTCTAACCTGTACTCCGTTAAAACAAGCATTGGCATAGCCAATAGGTCTCGCCTTTAGGACCTTATAAGTGTTTAGCCATGCAGCCAATTATCCTGGGTGCTACAACATCTACTGTTACTTCTCATAGGCTAAAATAACCCCACCTGATCAACAAGCTGAAAAAAAGGAGTAATTTCCAGGCAAGCGCATCAGCGCCCCACATAGGGGTATAAATGTGGCAATACAAAGTCAAAATAAGATATAATATGGTGCGTGAGAATTCAACTCTCCCCCACACCTTCCTTCCATGTATAAGCACAGCGACACATTTACCACAAAATTGTTGAATAGAACGTAACTCCTAACTTCACAGGCGACATCAAATTTCTTCCCTCAATACGAAACACACACTTTAACAACCATGTATAAGAGGGTGGCAGCTTACAGGCCCACCCAGAAAGCGTTTGAGGTCTAAGTAATGGTAAAAATGAACTATATAAAACGCTATGACATAACATATTACCTCCAGCCATACGGTGTATTGTATGAAATGTCAATGAGCACTTGCTAGATAGCCTCGAGTCCTGACTTTCAAAACCATTATTTTAGCAAAGCTGTATTATTAAACATGACCTAATGCTGACATGCAATTCAGACATGCCTCTATGTTAAGGTGAACATGTATTCTATACTTGCAAGGCGCGTCCATGAGCTCCAGCCTAACATCCACGGCCAGTTGTTGATATTCTCTTCTATGGTAGGAGTAAAGTAATAAATAATTATGTCCCTGTGCCTTAGCTGCGTGGTCGTGAAACGACAGTGCCTATATATTCCCTCTCGTGGAAGGAAAGTAAGTTTAAACATTTAAGTCCCCACAATGTGCATTGACGTTGAATCACAGTGGAATGTCCGAGGTGTGTATTTGTCATCGGGCGGGATGGTGTCCCCAATAACTACAGACTACATTCTAGTGTGGAAAAGGCTGCCTTAATGAAATAGGTGCACAACATGGCCCCCATCAACCTGCCTCTACGCCATGCATGCTAATCATAACATTGGCCTTGCTATACATTTTATTAACTATCCACAAACCCCTCTCCCCTTAGCAACCCTTCCAAACCAATCAAAATCCAATCACATACTCATCACTGGTAAATCCCCGCATCCATCCATCGTGCTTCCATCACTGTTGTCCTCTCATTCCATAACTCCTCTCCCCCCCCCCCCCCCCCAAATTCAACTGGATCTCAACATTGGCTAATGCTTTCTTTTATAAACCTTTTCAACTCTAGGAACCTACCCTAGAAAATCCCAGAATTTTTCTGTCCCCTCCCCCCGCCCCCCAACTAGGAAAACAAAAAAAACCTTCATTCCCACAGGCAAATGCAGCATCTCAGATCGAACATTCTTTATTTGCATCCGACAGCTCCACCTTATAAACCAATAAATTAATCCCGTCTTCTCTGAAAAACTTTACTGCCTCGTACGTAATGTAGGTGTGGTTCAAAACCCCATGCACCGTACAAAATTTCCAAATCTGTTTCCTTTTTGACTTGCTCTGTCTATGGTCCCTGGTTTGTTGGCTCTCCTACATACTCTGTGGCATAAACTCATTGAATACTATATTCGTGCCTGACCATGCTTTCTTAATCTCCAATAAGTCCTCTTTTATAGCATTTACTGATGCCAAACCTTTCATCTTGACTAAGTCATTTTCTCCTAATCACAACAACAAAATGTGTGGGCCAGGGGTTCCCCATATCAAATCATTCAATTTTGGCAACCGCTCGTGCCATCGCATGCTTCCTTTGCCAAACCACTTCAACTGTACTGCCGTATCCGGCAGACCCAGTTGACTTCCTCCTTCTCTTGACACTGCATGCCATACTGCCCACTTCACAAAAGAGTGCCTGCAGATCCAAACCTCTTTATGGCCTGTTTGAGGGCCCACAATGCAACCCAGGAGAAAATAAACTCATGCTAGTGAATGTTCTGCAACATCCACCCAAATTGCAAATAGCGCTGATAGCAACCAGATTGCAACCCCAACTGTATAATCTCCCCTGCTGTCCAACCCCTGCCTTCAGCCTCCATCGCTATTCCAATCTGTAATGAATGCATCACAAAATCCCTTGAACCATAGCCCACCAAACCCAAAGCCCTCCACAAAACCCACAACTCCTACGAAGCTGAAAAATGCACACCATTCTTGGGCGGAAAAATCTCTTCTTTTCCGCCACCTTGCTTTCGCAACATCACCCACCAAGCATATGGACAAACTGTCACACACATGCCCCTGCCTGACTGATAGTCTTGGACTTTGGTATCCAGACCTGCACCCCCCCCTTCCAGCATACGGACTTCACACCAACATATCCCTTTGTGTGCCGCAGATCCAACAACTTCTGTAAAGCAAAAAGCTCCAGAAACAGCCACACCATGATGACCGTAAAACGAAGCATCTACCATGCAACCCAACACACCCTTGAGAGCATTGCAACCACTTGCTTCAAAATGCGCAGTGTGATGGCACGCCTCAACCTGTCTTCCACACCCCCATCTCGTGACCACCCTTCAAGGATGTGCTCCCCATTTCTCCCACAGATGGCTCATATCCCCACTTCAGCTTTCCAAAAAAGGCTATGGTCCCCAACTTACTGGCTATCGTGACCACCAACAAACTCTTGTCAATCAAAGACATGATAACATTTACCACATCATCCCTGCAAGCTGGACCTCCATCCGGACTCCCCTGGGGCACTGCCCCCGACTGCTAAATATCCTTACACACCAGTCGATAAGCTTTACGCATTGAGTCCGATAGTGAACCCAGGATCAGCTGCGTCACATGATCTCGCCTACTGGCCAAAAGTGAGCTGGCATTGCAGTCTTCTCTCGTCCACCCCTGGGGGCACCCACGGAACCTCATCCACTGAAATTGAGAGAGAGAGCATCAGCAATTTAATTGTGTATTCCTGGAATGCTTTGTACCCTGTAAGTACCGTTTGCCCGCAAACACTCCAACACAAAAACTCTCAACTGCCACACCTTGGGTTCTTTTGCATATTAGAAAATCTGCTGTCCAATTTTCAGTGTTGACTAGTACCCTGGGCCTACAGGACAACTCATAATCCTTCTCCTTATAGCCCTCTATAGCCTGTATCTCCCGATGTAGCAACTCAAATAGCTCTACATATTCCCCTTTCTAAATACGCTCATTAGTCACAGCCATTAAGTGCGCCCCCAGTGGTTTGGTAATCCCCATGTATGCCATTCACTACCTCTTTACTCTCTCGTATTTGTCCCCATCCTCAACCTCCAAACCTTCATTGGTCCCTGTGACTTGTGACCTTATAAGCAGTTCTGCCGTCGCCTCCTCCTTGTCCCCCACTACGTCCATACCCATACGTTGGTCCTGGAGATACTTATCCCGCCGTAGCCTGGTACCCCCCCTGTGCTTGTGCATCTTACCTCGCAGCCTAAACCTCGACCTATACAACCCCCCACTGTTACCATGTATTCTGCCTTACCTGGCTTTAAGACCAAGACCCATGCCAAAACCGTCCGTCCTAACGCTGCAGTTCTTTCCTTTAGAGCAGCCGTTGAGCGTGTTGCTACTTCCTCTAAACCACCAATACTACCCCTCAAATTAGTCAAAACCCACCCCTTATGACCTCTGGGAGGAGCCTTCCGGCATTCTTGCCAGGCAGACATCTGTCTGGCCTTTGCTCGCTTGACTGTGGTCCATCGCCGTCCCAGAGCCGCCTGTAGGACAGATGCCCTGTCCTTGGGCCGGAGTGGACAGGCTGTACCAGACCTTCCTGATTGACCAGCATGTACCCAATCCTCCGCATCTACCTCTGGCCCCTGGTTGGCACTAAACTGTCCCTGGCCTACCTGCCCTGGAAACCCAGGGGGAGGCATATGACACCACATTCATCACCCTGTGCCCCCATCTTGAAAAACCTCTGCCCCTATCAAAACCATGGAGGAAGTTGGGGAGTGGGGGTCAGGAGCCACGACCCTCACAGCCTGGGACTCATGCCGGTGTTCGACCTGCACTAGAGCTTCATGCTCCTCCACCCACAAGGGAAAGGACCTGCCCTTCCCCCTTAAGTCCCACCCAGCACCAGAAAGCACCCTCCTTCCCCTTGTCCGGATGCCCCCCACTATGTCACCATGTCCCCTGGGGACCGATGTACCAGCCTTGGCGCTCAAAGCCTGCCCTGTACTTGTCTTAAAGGAGGAGAATGGCACCCCCTGAGTGGGCTACCCTGCTCCTGCCCAGTCCCCACCTTCACTTGCCTGAACAGGGCCTGCCTTTGAGGAAACAGGCCCTGCAGTTGCCTCGCCTCCGTGATGTCATGGTATGCAGTCTAGGCCTGGGCAAAAATTTCGTTCCGTTCGCGGAAATTGCGATAATTTGACATTTTTGCGTTCCGCGGAGAGCGCGAAAATGTCAAAAATTCCGGTTTCCGCAGCTTGGCGATAATTTGTTTCTTGCTCGCGCTGTAAAATGATACATTCTCGCGCGCGCGCGATCGCCTTACCTGAATCCCTGCGTTCGCCGACAAGTTTTCTTGATCCGGTCGCGTTCTCCATGAGATGTTGTATTGTTTTTAGCCATTTGCGCTGTCTCGCGACAGTTCGCGCCCGCAGTGACGTCATGCGTCGCGCGATCACGTCTTTCTTCTCGCGATCATGCACCGCGAGAACAACTCAAAACAAGATGGCCGCGCCCGCAAGCAACCACATGGGTAAGTTGGCGACCCGCAACCATGCAGAAAATCTCGCGAACATGCCGGAAAAAACCTTCCGCATCTTCGCGATATTTCTGCTTGTTTGCGATAATTTTAAACATTCTCGCGATAATTTGCGAAGGTTAATTCCGCAAATTCCGCCCACCCCTAATGCAGTCCACTCACGGTCCAATGGTGTCACCCCACCCTCTGGTGGCACACTTCCAGACAGGCCCAGGCTCTGGGGAACAGCTGCATCATGGGCTGGGCCTGCAGCCTCCTTCCCTCTGTGTGCTCCGACTGGCCCGGACACAAAAGGTAAGGGCCTAAAATGGAGATGCGCCCCGCCTCCCGACCCACTTCCCCTGCCACCTCTGCTGCCAGTTGCACTCGCTGCATTACGGATGATGCAACCTTTTTTACTCGCATTTCCGCTCCGTGGCACTCAAAGCGCGCAACGTGCTGAGCCCGCTGCCGACGGCCCCCACACCTGTATCTCCCATTGAGCTCAACGCGGAGCCTCATCCCTGGACCCACGGGCAGTCCCTTTTGCCATGCCAGAAGTCGACCCACCTTTTTGTACCTTGAGGGAAGTTTACCCACAAGCCATGGCGGCGGCCACCACCCCCCCCCCCCCCCCCCCTTTGGACCTGCGCTCCTGGGCAGTTAACGCGTCCTCCGAAAGCCGGTCGACTCTGCCTGCTTATTGTAAAATGAGCAGCACCTGCTTGATATCATTTTGGACTTCCATGACTCCACCACAAAACTATTGCCTGATGCTATTTCTGACCCTGCCAACCGGGACGTACTCAATAAAATGGGACCTAACCCTGGTAACTAACGCATAAAAAAACCTAAGAACCATGCCCAGCATCCAGTGGACCAAACACTATGCCCTTCGACCTTGGACCCTACCACCTGCCTAAAAATTCTGGAAATTTAAGGCCTTTTGCCCACTCCCAAAACCATCATTGGCATATGCACAATGTATTATTTGAGTCGGTTCTTTGTAGGTGTAATCTTGAACAATCACTTTTTGCATGTGCAGATTTATAAGAGAAAAATGATGCCCACTGCATAATGAATGTGTGTGTGGTCAAATGTGCCTGCTGATTAGGCTCACTGACAGCAGGCCCACTGTAACTGTACAATTGTGATGCCACAGTTTTTTCCCCTCATAATTGTAGATTTGCCAAATAATCCATCATCTGCCACGTACTCAGTAGTTTTTAGCAAAAAAAGATTAGTTTCAAGCTCAAACAGGTTCAAAAGTTACTAAAAATGCGACCACGTGTTGCAGCGAAGTGGAAGGCCCTTTACAAAACTGTGCTGGTCACCTTTCTTTTGCAGATTGTTATGTTTGGATGTCAAACTGGTACTAATGGGGCGCAGCCAATGCCAAGAGTGTTACCAAGTTTTAAAGAAATGATGAAATAATTAAGTGTTACTATAACAAAATGTGCTGCATTCTGCTGCATAATTTGCCTTTTCTTACCGCATAATTTACCCATCCCTGTCATATAAATTGGCCCTTTCCTGCCGCATAATTCCAGTGGCTCTGGCTATCGCCGAATATGCTTTGTGATTTATTCAGTGGCCCTCATATCTGAAATCCAGAAACAAAGTAGGTGTGGTACGCTGACGTATGTCTGTTCCACCACTAAGAAGGATGATGGGATAACTGAAGCCAGAAAGAGATGGAACATTGGAACTGAAGCCTTTCAGAAGTTGTGAGGATATTTAATTGGTCTAATTGCAGAGCTGGGCATTGTGGGAAAGGTCAGACTGGGCGGCTCTCATTTCCATTTCACTCACGGTACATGGCTACACCTCAGTGAAGCCTCAGACTGAACAGAGGCCTGGTTGCAGGGGCAGCGGGTGCACGTATCGAAGGGCGATTAAAGAAAGAGCTGTCAGCAGATTAAACTTCCTGCCAGTCGTTTGCAGAACAATTGGGCCTGTTTTGAGGCTGGCATCTTGATAAGAGAGGCTGGAGTGGGAGGCGGGGTCTGATGGGTAGATGGATGGGTATCTCAGGATTGATGAGGGTAATTAGCACTCGCTCTCCCTTTGTTCAGGCTCCCCACAGGGTTGCAGCTTGCCTCCAATTATGGCCAATGATTACGCAAAAGGCCGGAGCGGGGTGGGGCATGGATTGAGAGTGACAGTCTGCATTCCAGCATTCAAGTCCTGGCTCGGATCCCTCGAAATGTAGTGGATGGGGATCAAAATTAAGTCCTGGTGTATAGCAGGCGAACTAGGAGCTTTGTGGAATCGGGGCTCCGTGAAACAGAGGTGGGCAGTTCTTTTTCTGCTACATGTCTCGTCATGGTGTGGGTGGCAGCTTACAAAGCCTTCTTCCCCAGTAGAAGTACGAGTTTCATGGCCATTTACACTAAAACAAGCACTGGCATAGCCAATAGGTCTCGCCTTTGGGGCCTTATAAGTGTTTAGGCAGAGCTATTGACTTTGCCAATGTGTTTAAGCTGTGCTGTAGAGAAGTGCGGCTGCTGTGCAGCGTGCTGAAAAGTTGTAATAAAAAAGTGCCAGAAGCATTTTTGTTACTTTAAATATGACCAAGAAGGCATTATGTCCAACAGAACGACCATATTAAAAAATGTATGTACAATAAAAAAAATTCCTCATTTTTCTTTTGTTCTTGCAATGCTGGCAACTTGTTTTTGCCTATTTCACTGGTTGTTTGGTAAAGTTTTGTTTTTTTGAGGGGCATAAACAATTGGAGGCTGAAGGTTGTGAACTAGTAACTGTATTATAACACTAGCAGTGGCCAGACGCAAGGGGAGAATCCACAGATGGCAGATTCCGAGAGCAGGGTGAGGAGGTGTTGAGGTGGTGATGGTGGTGACTGGTGCTGAGATGATGCTGAGGTGATGCTCAATGATACTTAGGTCTTGCTGAGTGATACTGATGTGGTGTTGAGTGATGCTGTGGTGGTGGCGCTGAGTGATGCTGTGGGGGTGGCGCTGAGTGATGCTGTGGGGGTGGCGCTGAGTGATGCTGTGGTGATGGCGCTGAGTGATGCTGTGGTGGTGGCGCTGAGTGATGCTGTGGTGGTGCTGAGTGATGGTGGGGAGTGAAAAAGAGATTGAAATAAGGTGATAGAGAGAGTAAATGAAGGGAAGAGCAAGAGAGAGAAAGGGGGGGAGAGAGAGAGAGAGAATGAAGGAGGAAAAAAGAGAGAGAAGATGCAGTAAAAAATGAATACATTAAAACATTGCTAAATGCCTCTGCTTATGTCACCTTGCCCTGTATCGGCTGCTTGCTTCTGGAAAAAAAAAACTGTGCACGAGGGAATAACAAATGCTATCATTTCAAAAAACATCCATGTAACATAGATTGTGTCACAACAGAAAGCTAATAATAATATTTTAAAGCACACGCAAAATAAAAGGAGTGATTAACTAATGCTGATGTGCGATGTGCTCACGCAGTAAGGGTGCCCTAGAGCGATGCACTTAATTAGGAAAACAGAGGAAAGCTAGATGGCGCCTCTGCGCGTAACTGTGTGCGTGACCGCACGCTCTGGGCCACACAAAGCATGTGGTCGGATTTTTCAATGCCCACTTACTAAAAGCCTCGCCAGATCAGCGCATGCGCTGGCTCAGGCAAGACCTAAACAGGAAGGGGTTAAACAAGTCGAGCATAGCGATGTCGGATACATCTTACTATGAACTGCTATCTGGCCCAAAATAGCTGCAAACTGCATAGCACCGTTTTACGTAGGCCATCTGGAATAAATGCATCTGCTGCGTGCGTTTCATATTCAGCTGTGCCGGGCATTTGGCCTTCTTCAATTTCCATTGTAAAAGCATTATGTTATTGGATGTAACCCTAAAAGTGGATGCACTAACATAAATAACACGTTTTTTCAAAGCAGAACTTTAAGCAGCACTTCTGCCGTTTTAGCTCATCTCACGAGAAGTTAGCTTTTCTTAGTTGTTTTAACATCAATTGTTCTACTCACTGAGCCACCCTGCTAACTCCGAGTGTTTCGACAGCAAAACAGTGCTTTGTGATAAGTGGTAGAAATACTGCAGCTGCTACTACTTCTCCTAAGAACAACACCAACAACAATAATATTGTTGATAAAGTAGACTACCCCAACTTTATCCAATGCGTACTACAAAGCTAAAGATTCACTGTAGATGCACACAGACGTAACACGATTAAAACCAATGTTCACTAAATGCTCACACACATTCTTTATTGATCAGTATCATTTAATGTTGAGTGTGTGCAGTGAGCTCATTAACTTCTAGGCACCTGGTCTTTAGTATTCACGAAAAACGATTGAGGCAACTGAAGGAGGCATCCTCCAGTGAAAAGGAAGACCACTCACCCCTCCCAAACTGTCCAACCACTGGAAAATAATTACTTTATAAAGAGTTTGTACTAGTTTGCATCAATTTGCGTGACTTTATGGTACAATGCCCCGAGTTCTGGCCCTATGACTTTAATACCAAGCATTGGCAGAGCCGATAGGTCTCGCCTATAGGACCTTATAAGCATTTAGCCATGAAGTACATACGTACACATGAGGAAGGACACTAAAAAAAAAAAAATGCAAATATGAAGAAAAAACATACCTAGACATCTCTACTCGCAAAGACCAACAGACTTGCAGCCAAGAACACAAACTCACCACCTAATATGCAGGGACGTTGTTTTTGTTGGTTGAGCATGAAACCGCTTTCATGTCAGTCTTCGAGAAAGCTTCATATAATACCTGTCTGGAATGCCAAACTACAACATCTTCCTAATTGCAGGCAAGTCTTGAACGCTTGGCTTGCCCCTGGCGGGTAAACGTCCACGATACTGGACCCATCAAACCCTTGGATCTTAAAATTGGCAGCTCTCACCTCCACCTCAGAGGAGGCAAGAGGCTCTTCTATAAAGTTTATGACGGAATACTCTAATAGACTTTAGGAACAAAATAATATTCTGCATCACCTGAAAGTAATTTTTTTGAACCGACAGTCCAGATTCATATGTACTGTGTCTCATAACCCCGGTGACGGACGGCTGATGGAGTATAAACAGTCTACTCTTTATAAAGCATCGCAGGCACACTGGTCTGCCAGTGGGGCTCAACCAAAGCGTGGCATTATCCTAAACTTTCGATCCTGGTACTCTGCCCAAAAACCCACTTCTTACATGTAGCACTTTACCAAGATCTTCGTGCTGCAACCATCTTTGCTGGCACACCTCAATACGAAACCACTGCGCAGTCGTGCACTTTGTTGGGAATGTGTATAATCTTAGCCAGCAATGCCCAAACTGTGCAAATCCTTTACCCAACATATAGCATCATCCTTCAACATTCAAGATGGTCAGAGTCACTTTTGACAATTAATTGTACACAACGTGAAAATAGGTCTGTGACGTTTTAAAGACAATCACTTTGAAGTACAAACAAATTGGCACATTAAAGCATACAATTTAATATTGTGACTGGACTAATGGGTGCTTTGGAAGCAGGGTGTTAACACAAGGCAGAGATATGGCCTCTTGGGCACAGTGTTGACAGCAGAGGTAATCTTAGTTTCATAAAAACCACTCTGGCACCTATTACGTGTTTTTGGAGGAGCGGTTGCGCGGCGGTGCAACCCGGCGCACTACCGCTCCACCAAAGGTCACGCTGCGTGTTCGCCAGATTTTGTCTTTTTAGTAGTCTGGCAAGTGGGTGGCATGGTGGTCCCATGGCGGTGCCTTTTAAAGGTGGCGGTGCCATTAAAAAAGGCGTAGCAATGGGACCTCACTACAAGGTTCCTGAGATGCGCGGACTCGAAAGTCCATGCCGTGCAAGAACCTATGTGCATGCACACAGGGGGGCACATTTTATACCCACATGTGTGCATCTGCATATGTTTAAGGCATAGGGGGTCCCTCTCTGTTTTCCTCTCCTCCAGGGTTTTCATGGCGGTGGAACCACCATGAAAATCCTGGCTGAGAGAACTCTTAATATGGTTGGCAGGACCGTGGCTGTCCTGCCAAGCATATTGTGGCCTCTGACCGCCACTCCTATGCTGGGGAATAGCAGTTCCCGGGCGGAGCTGACCATCTCAGGACAATCCGGTTCCTCAAGTCGTAATCGGGCAGTCAGACCGCCAGTACGGTGGTGGCTGCATCTGCCACCGCCATGCCACCAATAATTGAGTCCTCAGTGTTGTAATGGGAACAATTTTTATGTACCTCATTTGTCAGCCGCTTATCTGCAAAACGGAAGTTGCTCAGACCTGGGCTGCTAAAACCAACTATTTGGACTCCGATGAGGCCTATCCCTGTAAATATTTCTGCTTTGGTTCAAATGTCTAAGGGATTGGGTTGCGCAGTTTTTCATCTGTATTACCTGTCTCGATAGAACCACTTCATTGTCTTTGAGAGGAGGAAAAGTTAGTTAAGTAGACACTCTTCGATTCTAAGACATGGCACGCACATTAGTCACATTTCAGCGCAGTTCATTTAAAACCCTAAAACATCCTTCGGAAATTGAAGCTTGTAATCTGCACGTTACTCATAAATCTTGACAGCTGACATGAAACTCTTGAGCACCTGCAATCTGCCAATTACAGTTTGCTGCAGTGTGCACCCAACCTGCTGTGCTATCTTATCGGTTCTTTAATTGTGTTTACTAGAATTTGAACACAAAGCAAATGAAACCAAAACATATTTACTTTGAGACATGCATTGCTTCCTATTAAATCTTCGAAGTTATGCATTACTGTAAAATAGGCCCACAGCCTTGGGTAGCATTGAAGTCGAATGCCTCTACTTTGCAAGCAATTATGAGCATTGTAAAAAAATGCAGGAACCCGAGAAGAGAAGCAATTCAAATTTGATATATACACACACAATGTCGGCGTTGCAGAAATCCTTACAATGAAAGGGAAAAGTGTGAAGAACCAAGAGCTCCTGCAATTATTCCAGATGTGCCCTCCCAGTGCATAAAATATTCATCTCCTCGTTAAATAACCCTTTCCAGTCCCAAAAGCCTGTGCTGTGCTGTGGGATCAAAGCGTCCGTGTGGTGGTGCCGAGTTGAGGAATAGTATGGTGGGGAACAGTCCCTGTGCCCAAACAGTCTCTTTTGGAGGCCAATGAGATGAAGATCGCCCCAGTGACTCGAGTAAAGATGCACTTGTGTTATTTAAGGTCTTAAAAATAGTATGGAAAAAGGGAAACAATGTCCCTGTATAACTAAATGGAGTGGCGGGAAAGTGATGGCCCTGGCAACCGGGAGATGGATATGCTTGCAGTATGAACTGCAGCGGTGATTTCGGTGCTGCCCCTGCGTGCCCAGAACAAGAGACAAGAGGCCCAGGAATTTACAACTTGGAATTGAAACATATGATTATAAATATGGGGCAGCGTGGGGGAGAATAAAAACTAAAGATTACCTACCTGCTGCCAGCCACCACCTCAGTACTCTTCTCCTGTCCAGTCAGTCTATGGGGGTGCACAGGCTCCCAAACTCCCCCACCCTAATCCAGACACTGTTCTCATGCTGGTAATACTATATTCCAGCATGAGAGAAGCGTTGGGATTGGTCTGAGCGGACTGGTATTGATCTCACACAGGGACTTTGAGCCTGTGCCTGTTCTCCCCAGCTCTGTAGCACAGCTCAGGTTGGAGAAATCTAAGTGCGCATGTCAGTTTGGCCATCCAAAGGCAGCAGGCCAAACCGGCATGCGCATTTCCTCTGCAGTTGGCAGATACTGTCAGGATGGTCTGCCCATCCCTAACTGGCTCACGCTCAGTAGGCCAGGCTGGAAGCCTGCAAGATGGAAAAATAAAATAATAAAATTGTTTTTTTATCATTTTTATTTTTCATGCTTGAATTTGCTGGCTCTCAGCAGTGGGGCGACACTCGCCCTCCCTAATGAAGGGGCTGCCACTGAAAATAGTATGGACATAGGGAAATAATGTCCCTACATAAAAAAAAAAAATGGAATAGCGGGGAGGTGATGGTGTTGGCAACCGGGATGAGGTTGCGCTTGAAGCATGGATTGCAGCGGGGATTTGGATGCCTCCTCTGTGTGCAACATACGAGAGACCGCAAGAGGACCAGGAATTTACAACTTAGAATTAGAACATATGATCATGGGACAGCACGGTGGAGAATAAAAATGTAAGACTACCTAATTGCTGGCAGACGCCACCTCAGTGCTCTTCTTCTATCAAGGCAGTACTTGGGGGTGCACAGGCTCCCAGATTTCACCAATCCAAAAGCTCCTTTTATGCTGGTAATGCTGTTATCCAACATGAGAGAAGTGCCAGGTTTGGTCTGCATGTGCTGGTTTTGAACTCACACAGGGACTGGGAGCCTGTGCCTGTTCACCACCTGGCTGTGCAGCACAGCTCTGGTTTGAGAGAGCTATGTGCGCATGTCAGTTTAGCTGTCTTAAGACAATCAGCCAAACCGGCATGAGCACTTCTGCTGCAGCTGCTGTCTGCCAGGATGGCCCGCTCCTCCCTAAATGGCTCAGATGCTCAGTAGGCCCGGCTGGCAGCCTGCAAAAATAAAATGATAATAATATTTTTTATTATCATTTTATTTTCCATGCTTGAATTTGCTGGCTCTCAGGAGTGGGGCAATGCTCCTCTGCCTAACGGAGGAGTCGTCGCTGGTAACTTCGTGAACGGCTGCCATGGAAATGGTGACCGGCATTGATGGAAAGGGAATTATGGTGTCCGAATCATGCTGGGAAGGCCTCCCCCAAGGTTACATTTGGCAGACGAAATGTAGCACTGACTGTGAACCCCCAAATGGAGTTATATTTTCAGGACACTTTACTATTATTGCATGCCACTAGTTAATTTTCCACCCAATGATTCCCAGGGAAAGTGGCCTTTCCCAATTAGGATTAAGACACTTTTGCGGATAAATCTGTTTCTATAATGGATTACTTAATATGACAAATCCTCCAACTTTGGCAAAGAAGTTGAAACCTCCACAACAGTGGATGGAAAACGAATTTGATAAATTGTAAATAAGGTCTATTTTGTAAAAGTGGAAACGTTATGTCTCTTACTCAAGTTCTCACATTCAATGTGTTCTTGCAGGAAATGCTTGTTAGTCCTGAGCAGCTGCGGTTCACCATTAAAGAGACGGTGTGTGTCAATCCGATGGACAACCAACACATGGACAAATGTGACTTCAAGGACTCGGGAGTAAGTAGCCGCTCTTGAAAACTGATGTACAAAATGGGGTTGTGTGGGAGGCAATGTAATTGTTTTCTACATTAATTTGTTTTTGTTAAGGGCAAGCAAGCTTCACCAAAGATTTTCCTCTAGGGTTTGAGACGCTAAAGGTTATGCACATATGCATATAAAAAGCTTACTGCTTTAGCAACATGGTTTTGGTAATTTCCTGGGGCATATTGTCCTTATGGAGTGATCATAGAAATATTATGCAATAGGGAATCATTAAAAAAAAAAGTCAAATTTCCCATCAGCATCACCAGCAAAGAAACGGTACTACCAAGAGTAGTCCAAACTATGGACTCTTCTATCTTTGTAAAGGCTTGAACTTTCCTCTGACATAAGAAGATGATCAGCTACCTGAGGTATACTGACTGACAGACTACCATGTCCGGCACAGTTAGCTTTGTGAATGGCAGTCATGGAAGTGGTGGTGGACACTCCTGAACAGGGAAGTATGACATCCCCCAACTGGAAGGGAAATGGGATGTGTGGGCACTGACAACATACCCCACTTTGGTGGCACATTTGCAACGCCCCAATTTTGTGACAGCGATTTCAGCGACAGTAATATGGTGGATTTGCAGCCGTAGTTTTTTTCACAAACATGTTTCTCTCACAGAGAATACGTCTATTTTGATGGCGAAACCTTTGTCTCCCAGGGAGAACCCTCAAACCGTGGTGTATTTTCCACTGCTACCTTAGTGGAGGTAAACATTTCCTGGTATTGGGAGGTGATCACTGAATTGTCTAAGCTCTAAATCATGACCTGAGAGTATCCAATAGAGAACTGTTTCTTGAACATTGCAAACATTAGCAACGGAGCATTAGAGGAATGCAGCACCGTGACTTGGCTATGGCAGTATGACTGGAGTTTCCATCGAAAAATGGAGGCGGAAACCGTAGTATTCTTGTTTAACCACACATCGAGCCTGTGTAGGAAATTGTCAGCACACGCAAAAGGTGGAATGGGGTGGAAGAGAAGTACAAAAAGGAGGGAATGATTTCTGGTGATGCCTATTGAATCATCTTGAGCTTCAATAAGGCATATTTTATATTGATGTGATATGTGCTGCTGTGGCAGTCAAATCAAGATATCACCACTGCTGCAATAAAGGGCATAGTTGATACTGAATGTTGTTCCTGGACTGCAGATGAAAAAGTTTCTTTAATTTTTACTGCTCATATCGGTCCTTCTCAGGGTACCCAAGAAAATGGAAGAAATAATGGTATTGCCCAAGCCAACATTGGCTGCAGGAGCAGAAAGTTACATAGTAAAAGTGCTGGATGTGCAATAAAGTTGAAGGGTACGAGTAGGGAACCAGACCTCGTGCTCACAAAGAAAGTGGGGAAGAGAAAAAAGGAGAATAGTCGAAATTTCCTGCTTAAAAATGCAAATAAAATCTAAAACGTAAAACATCCAAAAATCAAATTTAGATCTAAAACAATTATAACACATTGTGTTGGCATTTTTATTGCAAATGTGCAACAAAGATCTGGTCAAAGCAATGGTGGAGTTCAAACAGTTCCAAGCTTTGGAGCCATTGCATCTCAAACTTGGCTTCTTCTTGGAACCGGTGCATCACCATTGTAGCAATGAGAAAATCAACGTATCGCCTCAACTGCGTAATCGACACAACGCTCGGCTGCACCACGCATCTTCCCTGTTGCTACCAAGATCAAGGTACTTTTGTTGAGGCGAGCCTTGCGGTTTCCCTGTATCCGACCTGTGCTCTATTACAGTCGGCCTGAACTTTTGACTTTGTCCCGGTCCTGCGCAACCAAATATACTAAATAGGCTCTTATTGCTTCTAAGCACTATTTTCACTTTTAATCTTCAAACTACTTCATATCTCGACTTCTACTTATTGGAATTCTGGCATTTTATCAAAGTTTTGGGTCGACCTTGCACCATGCAAGGGGACTTGTGAGCCATGCAAAAGCTAAATGAGATTTATCAAGCCACTTAAGGCCCCCTTGCTTTGCCCTGAGGGGCTTGATAAATCTATAGTAACACAAGGCAGTGCAAATCGCTGCCTTGCCTTAATCAGCGGTAGGGAGGCATGTCATAGGGGAAGCTTGGATTCTGACATATTCTCAGATTTATCAACATTGTTAAACCTGGAAATGCGTTAGAATTGTACACCTCCCCACCAGAGGAGAAATATATATATATATATATATATTGTTTCTTCTTTGTACATGTGCTGCATTCTACAGCATACTTAGAAAGAGGAAAACGTCTGAGTATTGTTTTTGTGTAGGAAGGTGTCCCTTTGTGTACAAAGTGAATCCTGCCTGCGTTGGCGCTACACAGCCAAAAATGTGCCAGCTCTAGGAAAGGACAGGAATGCGCCTTACAATGGTGAATACTTTATGTGCATTCCTGTGGTGTTATGTGATTTTTTTTTTTTTTTTTATTTGTTAGCTTTTATTAATAAATATGACCCTTAGTTTGGAAGAAAGGGAGGGTGAGACTTAAAATTAAGCCATGGAAATTCCTAAAACAATGCCATTATGTCACATTTCTCAATTATAGCATGAAAGCACATGAACAACCTAAACGACCAGAAAGCAAGCGGCTGTTTTTGCAGCACTTTGTTTTGCGCAAAATGCATCTCCGCATCCTAAATAGACCTGAGGAAGCACTTTATGCTAAAATATAGCACCAAAGGCTGGTTTTGAGCTTGCATAGTTTTACTTAAAATGCATATTTTTATGAAATTTCACATTATTAAGAAAAAGTAAATTGTGCAAATTTTCACACTCCCAAAGACCAGATTTTGAGAGGCAAAGAATGGGGCTCGTGATTTGCGTGCCAGAAGATAACTTAACATTGTGGCTGGAGGAGGAGGAGAACTAAAAAGACCAGGGCAGAGGTTGTTACCAGTTGCAGCTGGCATCTATAAGGAGTTGTGGGGTGAGCACATGGGTGGTGGATTAAAAAAAAAAATCATTTACCTGGAACACGGCCTCGTCCACTGCATGTCCTCCTCCTGCTGCAGTCCGGCACGGGTCCCTGCCAACTGCCTCAACCAATCCTTTCACTGCTCTCACCATCATGAGAGAAGTTCCAGGATTGGAGGGAGGGGCCTCTTGTGCCACTCCCGAGCACACTGGAATCCTGCACTCGCTCTAACCCAGCTGGCTTGAGAGCTTTCAAAATGTGCATGTCTGACTGACCATCACAAGACCGCTGGCCAAAGGGACATGAACACTTTGAAAAGTGCCCAGGCAGCCCACCCTCCTCCCTGCTGCTGACTCAGCAACCCCTACAAAGTCCTGACCCTCGGTTCAGGACTGGGATGAAAAATACAATGGTAATCACTTTATTACCATTTTATTTTTCATCTGTGGGGCTTTTGGGGGGCAATTAGGTGGCAATGCTCCTCTGCTCTCACAGTTGTTACTTAATAAGGAATATTTGAAAAGGCTTGTTGTGAGCTCCCCTTCACCACATTTTCAACAAATTAGATCTAAAAAATTCATTTTGTTGAATATGGAGGAATGATACCTAATGCCCTCCTGGAAGGAGGGGGGAGAAAGGCCTACTTACTCTTGGGGAGAGGAGTTGGCCTAACGGCTAGGGCGGTCGACCTCGAATCTGGGGAACTGGGTTTGAGTCTCGGCAATGACGCTGAACATCCTGTGATTCTGGCCAAATCACTTAATCTCCCCGTGCCTAACAAAAATGAATGTGTGTCCTCCTGTAATGGAACTGGTGCTATGTAAAGTGCTCTGATACCCGATTCGGGTCAAGTTCGCGCTATATAAAACTCTGTAAACAATTTTTTTTAAATCTTTTTCACACTAGTGCTTTCAGACATGTAAACTGTCTTCTCAGCTCATGATTTCGTGTTGTAACATTTTGTTTTTCCCTTGCAGACAGTGAAAGACTGCAGAGCAACTGTCTCCTCTGTGCTCGGAGATGACGTAGTCATGGTGATTTGTGATACAGTAACAGCAAAGGTAGGTCGTGGTTCAGGGTTCACCTTTGGCGGAAACAACATCCTGTGGATATGCATGACTGGAAGTTCCAGGCTGCTGCATGGCTCCATGGTTCTGAGCGTTACTTAGTCCAAGTACTCCAGCTCTACAAACGCCTACAATTGCCTTTCTTCACTTAATGCTTCACCATCTCGGGCTATTTACTAGTTAATAGCCTCTCCATCTACATTTCCAGGCAAGGCCATACATTGTAAGAGGATATTTTATTGATGGACAGGATGAATATCGATTGGGTGGAGGGGCAGTGGTCCTACAGTGCTGTTACAAATATGGAGGTGTTAAAATACTTTCAGATTTTGCATTTGAGCTCTAAGACAATTTTATTTCAGGATATACAAAGATAACGCAATGCAACAGACAACATTGGGACTTAAAAAAATATATATATATATTTGGGCTGTATTCCATTTGAACTTTTTCCATATTCTGCAGATAGTCGCAGTGTTAAAAAAATAGGTCACGTTATCAAATGATCAAGTTGTGTGGAAAAATGAGTCGCATACAATAACTTGAAGAACCATAACATAACAGGTCATAATGGAGGCTCTTTGTCTTTGCATGGTGGCCATGTAATCTGGGAATTTGAAGACTTATGTGTTCGTCACCTGAAAGGGGCCCATCATGCGGACCTGTAGCAGCAAATAGTCACGGTCCAGGAAATGAGGGATGTGGGCCACCACTGGTTGTGGGAGATCCTGGGGGACAGAGGCGAAGCAGGCACCCAGTTATCCCTTTCAAGTGCATAGAATTCTGGGGCAACTGCTTTCTAGAGCCAGCCCTCAAGAAAGGTGAGAATCTATGTCCCCTCAATGTTTTCAAGGAGTCCAATCACTCGAATATTGTTGAATCTGGTTCTGCCTTCTTGATCTTAAATCTAGGAATCATGAGCCATGTCACTGAGTTATGATGCATGGGCCATTGTGGTGGTCATTAGCTCCGGCACTGTGATCTCGACGGAGTGGACCCTATCCGCAATTTTGCAATGATGACACACAATTAAAGAAACGATTTTTGACCCGAGGATTTAACTTGCAGAGCTAATAGCTGCTGGTATCATATCCAGTCTATCCCCCGGAACATGGGTCACCTCTAGTGGGGCATTGGAGGAATGCAGGTGGTAGTGGTTATGGCCCTCAACCACCACTAACGGCAGGGAACCCTCCTTCGCAAGGAGTAACTGCCCCATAGTCTTCAGAGGTTTAGATGTTGCTGCTCATAGTAGGTAGGGAGCAGTATAGAGCAAGTGCACCCATGAAGGAGAAGTAGCACAGGTGTCCCTGCAGGGGTGACAAAGTCTAGTGTGGTGCACCAGAGGCAAAGCAGCACTCACAAAGTCCACACAACAGAAGGAGGTGAAATATGCCCTGGCCCATGAGCTCCTCAAGCCACAGGATGCATCAGGTATATGAGATGCTGCCAACCAGGTGCGATTGCCACCACCAGGGACTCTTGTAAAAAGCAGGGCCTATGTGGTCTCCCAGGACTATAGGGTCTCGGACCACTCCAAGGCCTCATAGGATTCACGCGCACTAGTCAGTAGAACAAGAGGCCCAAAGGGCCAGGGAGCACGTTCCCCAAGGCAGCATTGTGTGCAGAGTGGGGGACAGCAAGGCAGTGGACTCCATGGCCGTTAACAGCGTGAGCAGGTTAGTTCTACAATGTACAGTACAATCCAACAGCCACAGACCAACATAACTAAAAGGTGGGCCACTCTCACCAGGGTAAGTACATCAGGCAATCTCTTTGGTACAGGGCTCCTGTGTAGTGTTTGTGCCAAGGCGGGACAGGGATTACACCTCACAGGGCAAGGATCAGTATCATTGCACCAGGGCCCAAGTGTGAGCCACCAATATGTATCCGGCAGAATCCTTCATCCGCATCTGCAGCCTCCAATCTCAGTGGACTTGTGGGGACAGCTGCACACTCATACCAAGCGGGAGGAACCAATGACACAGTTCATCCAATGATCTCTCATCCATGCAGGCCCATAGCCAGCCAACCAGCATGCTCTAGGCCAGGGACAAGGTCGGCCTCTGCCTCTCCTCTGTAGCATAGCCTGGCTATGAGTCTCTCTGCTGCAACAGCAGGGGTGGGTCCTCACCAGATTTCCCAGCAGCAGCACTGGCCAGAATGGAAGGTGAAGGGAGCAGCTCATATGCTGCTTCTCAGCTCTCATCCATTTCGCTCATCTGGTAGTACTGAGAAGTGCATCTCCCTCGCGGCTGCCGTCTTGCCGGCTCACTTGGTCGCACCTCTCCCTGTTTATTAATGGTCCTTGCTCAGTAGGGACCCCTCACAGCACCAGCATCCATTCCTGAATGCCTCACCACAGGATCCAACCCCCTCTGACTCTGGGGGTTGGGTCTTAACAGAGGAACAGGGCAAGGAACCTGGTAGCAGACGAGATGCTCTGAGGAAAGTGCTCCTCGTGGCATGTTGGCTAACTCTGTCCCCCAGTTTGGACAGCATTCCTTAACAGCTAATATACGCTCTCTTTTTAAAACTAGTATAAAAGCAATTTGGCTGCTGTGCTGCTCTGGCCTGCTCAGTGGTCCAGAGACTGGTGGGTGTCCCAACTTTGCATGTGAATATGGTCTTTTTATTGAGATTTCCAGATACTTGGTCATCAGATTGGTCCTAAATTATTGCATATTTCGATTTTACTTGTTCTGTGAAAGGAAAGATGCTTTATGTAGTTAAATATCAGATTCCTGATGCATCCTCTGGATTTGCTAATGAGGCATTCACAAGAGAGATGTACACAAGATGACCTAAAGTCTGCAGTGCAAGTGTTTATGATTGGAAGATGCAACACACTCTTCATATGGAGGGAGACTTTACTATGACTTTTATAGTCTGAAGAACACAAGGAGGAAAGGATGGATAATGGAAATATTTAAAGGCATCAGTATTATAAATACCTTGTAAGAGGGAGTATGAGAACTAACTGATAAGGCCAAGAATGTCATTTAGGGTTGAACAGGGATAGCATATTCACCCCTTGCTAACACTGACACTGCTCTTACAACCCCAGCATATTGGTCCCAGCAGCATCCTGGGGAAAAGAAGCTAACACTGATTTTTAAGAGCAGTGCTCAGATTCTACCTTTTTTAAGGTAGATCAAGTGTACATGTACAAGAGTAGCCGGGAGAACCTTAATCATACTAACAAAGGTGAGCAAACTGGAGGGGGAAAACTGGAGAGTGATTTAGAGGGGCGGATATAAAAAAACGGATGAGGGACTGCAGTGGGAGTCTCAGTAGTTAGTGTGATATTTCATACACTAATCAAGAGATGTCCGTGTGGAGGTTGGATTAACCCTTTATTTCACAATGGGAGCTTTTGCACTACAGACCAGCCTTATTTTAGTTTTGCTGTTTAAGTAAACCTTAACGAATATATGTTAAACCTGTTCCAAATAACTCAGTGAGCCTATTATCTGCTTTGCACATCTTAGGGCAGCATGTAGTTGCTGATTAAGTCCCAGCATTGCTCTGACGCATGTTATGTGCATTTGTAAAGTGTACTCCCGCGAGGGTATCCCCGGTGCTGAGCAGGTGTGTGTTCCTAACCTTGCCTATGGTAAGTTGATTAATTGACAAGCCAGGTCTTCAACTCTAAAAGAGAGGATGAGGCCGTTCCACAGTTTAAGAGTGATGTAAGAGTGTCTTTGATCTGGTTCTGTGCACACATACATGGGATGTGTGCAAATAGGAGTTCTGCAGAGCAGAGGCGTCTGAGTGGTTGGTGGAAGGAAATGCAACTGTTCAGGTGCTATTTATCAAAGACATATATGTTATTGGGTGCAAAGATCCAGGTGACTTCACTTCTTGGAACGCTAACAGGGTGATCGATCATGTGATATCACCTCCTGTGATGTCATCATAGGATTGAAGGGCAGGTGAGGTCATTTCCACTATCCCAGGCATTTTGGTGAATCAGCGTTCATGAAAGAGGCATTTAAATATGCCAACTGTGTAAATAAAGTGGAAGTGGCAGTAGGGAGTAATAATCAAGACATTTAAATACCTCCTGGGCATACATGAAATATAAAAGTTAAAGAGCAGATTTTAGAGAATCATTGGTACTCCTCAGTGGTAAGAACACAGTGCGGGACAATATGATAAAGATAGCTAAATAATCTCAATGTATTAGAGCAGAGAAGGTATCATTTTATAGGGGAGCCATAGTGAAAGGACAAAGGTTAATGAAGTAAGAATTATTGTGGGTGAAACCTTCCTGAAAGGAACTTCAATGAAAGAGAAATGCTAAATCGACTTTCTATTAACAGGACTTTTGCCCACTGACGAAGTTGTGAAGTGTTCACAATTTCAACTGCGGAATTTGAACTTCACAAACCCACTTATTTAAAATGGAGTTTGAGTGTTATTCAGTGCCAACAAACCTTACTTGCCCGGGAATCATGGGTAGTTACAATACTAATTTGCTGATCCCTTTATCATAAAAAAAGATAATTATTTCAGGGCTTTGTGAATATCATTACTCCAGATTGGCTTGTGCGTCCTAAAAGATGTCATTTTGTTAAACCAAATTCTTCCATAAATCCCATAATTCGTATTCTGTGGCCATCTCACAGACACTGTATACATGTATTTGAGATTCAAGATTATCTTGATTTTGCAGCAGTGCTTAATTTGTAACAAATATAAGTGCAGGGAATCCACGATCTTCTTATGAGCTCACAAGCTGTGATTGTAAATGCTGTGACTGCTGAATCTGTAAACTGCTTAGTCCTAATTCCACCTCATGCCTACTTCTTCCACCACACAACCTTTCCTTTCTCGTCTTCATTTTGCAAGTTCTTATTTAACCATGCCATTTCTCTTTGTCACTGATGTCCTGTCTTTCGTGGAGTGGTTTTTTCTCACTCCCAGAGTTTGTAACACCAGTAGGACTGGTAACGTATGTAATGGGGAAAATTTGTCCCAGTATAAAATGGAACCTGAGGGTGTTTTTAAGAAATGGGAAGTTACCAGAATCAATAACAAGTCAAATTCCCCTTGAGGTACCTAATTTCTCCAAGACTTTTACCTGCAGATTTCGGCTTCTTTCAACAAGCTGAAATCTTCTGGTGAAAATGATCACACCTGAAATGATCCAGTGGATCTCATAATTCTGCTGGGGCTGATAACGGCTATTAGCCGACCCAATGGAATTAAGTACCCACTTGTAAAGAGGGTCACAGTGTGGGAAAATTGTCATTTGAATCGACAGGCTCACATACAACTTGGAGGACGACACGTGTGAACTCTGTTCAGTGAGATTCTCCCGATCATAGTTTCCTCCATGTGACCTAGCTCTCTTATCATGCTGCCATTAGGCTGACTGAAAATGGTAAAGCTCCTTCTAGCCAAACATAAAATCAAGAGAGAGGCTTAACCTTTCCTGTATCCGAAGCTGTGCACTGGTTTTACATCAGTGCATTCCAATACTCAACAAAGTCTCAAAAAATAGGAAATAAACAGTAGCTGCTGATGGTTTGGCTGTACAAAAAATGTAGGACCTATATATAGAATTGATACTTTGTTACCTATCTGTGGTCCCAGCTTACTGAACATCTTGTCCTTTTAGTATCCAGTAAGAAGACCAAGGCAAACAAGACGATGTTTCTGGCAGAAGAACAAACGCGTGTGCGAAGAAAAGACCAAACCTGGTTCGTTGTCTGCTCTAAGTCATCATGAAAACATTCGGGTGATCTGATGTTCTCACTTTCTGGGTAGGTATGTTTAGCCCCACAAAAAGCAGGAGCTCATTCATTCGAATGAATATATTCATTGTTGTTATATCAAACCCAAAAAATTCGGATAGACAAAAATTTACCATTTGAAGGCAATGCACATAATAGTAAAACAAGACATCGAAATGCAATCCTGTACACCAAATAAGGGACAGATTTATGTCATGGGGGGGTGTCCCTCCGTTTCACCATCGTGATGGAGTAAATAACTCTGTCCCCTTGGTGAAGAAGCCACCCGCCTCATTTATAAAAGCAGCTATGTCAGCACAACGCAGCCCTGCAGCACAGTAATAATAATCTTTTTGTTACAAAAAAGAAAATCCCAAAATGAGTCTTCTTCCATGGCGGGGAGAGTATTATAATGTTTTTAATGTTCCCTACTGGTGGTAGAAACAGTAAAAAAATGACAATGTCAGCCCATCTAAATAGACGGAGTAGTGTCCGCGGTGGCCAAACATAAGGTGTGCCCACTATTACATTTCACAGGCGGCCCACTATATTGACAGGGAGAGAACTGTGGACGGATCACTGACATAATATTGTGCTAACAATACTATTGACAAAAGTATTTTGTAAAAAGATGTGGTTTACCACAATTTTGTGCTTCTATACTTATAATTTTAAGTAGACAAATGTCTGAAAAGAAAATGTATTTGACAATATCGACCAAAATGGGGAAGAAAAAAAAATATATATATATTTTAAATATAGAGTTTGAAATAGTAAATATTTGAAAATAAAAATTTAATATAATGTAAATTGAATATATTCCACTGATATTCAATACTATGGCCCTGATTTTGACTTGCGGTTGGAGGCTTTCGGATCGACATCTTCGGTTTCAATTCCGACCACCGTATTATGAATACGGCGGTTAGAATTGAAACCGGATGGTCATTCGGGCTGGCTTCTGACGAGCTGTTGGCCAGTCGGAGCTGGCATGTAATTCCTTAAAAACTGAG
The DNA here is from genome assembly GCF_964204655.1 of Triturus cristatus. Classification (NCBI taxonomy): domain Eukaryota; kingdom Metazoa; phylum Chordata; class Amphibia; order Caudata; family Salamandridae; genus Triturus; species Triturus cristatus. The sequence goes on from NC_140593.1 coordinate 904,884,547, forward strand.
TTTCCGCCATCTGCATTACAATGTCTGTTTCTCACAGGCTTTTTATGTTGGGCTTTCCGACATGAAAAGCCTGCCGGAAAGCAAATTTGTGAGCCCCTAGCAGGGCCACCTAGCAACAGCGGCCTCTGGTTGTGGGCCTCGGGGGGCACATATGGTGCCCCCCAGTCAGTCCCTGCACCACGTGGCAGGCACCGTGTGACGCCTGCATGCAGTGCATGGATTAATAACACCTCCCATTTCTCTATGGGAGGTTGTGCTGCGGCCAGTTTCTGACCGCAACACAAGCTCCCATAGCGAAATGGGAGTGTGCGACGGCACCATGTGCGGTGGCATCCTATTACTGAGGATGTGAGTACGCCCGACATCGTGATGAGGCACTATAGACAAATATATACTTATGTAAACATACAAATCTATATGTATGTAAATTGTGTGTGTGTGTGTATATATATATATATATATATATATATACATAGTGTAACATAATTACTAAAATATTTAATTTAACATTATATTCTTTTCTATTTTAAACTAATTACTGTAAAAATGTATATTATTTGTAAAATATTTGTTTACTTTATTTTAAATGTATTAATGTTATATATTAAATTTAAAAAAATTAAAGTATCCTAATAAATATTTTACAAATTATATACATTTTCATAGTAATTAGTTTAAAATAGAAAATAATGTATATAATGCTAAATAAATATTTGTATTAATTATGTTACATATATACCAAACTAACACAAATATATATTTATATAGAGGGGCCTAATTATGATGTTGGTGGGTCCGACATCGGCGCCACGTCGGTGTCTGATCAACCAACATCTGTCCCTGCGGTCTGCCCGCCGCATTACAATATGGTGGGTGGAGGCATCTGGCGGAGTGACCATCGGAGGTGTGTCAAACAAAACAAAATCCCTTAATGACGGCGGCTCTGCCGTCGAGATTATGATGCAAAAAAAACTATTGATGGACAGAATGCAGAACAATGGCAACTCCAGTACATAGATCTGGGCCTAAATCCATCGTTTTTCTGCTCCCCATGCCATTTCTGTGTGAACCCAGCCATCTGCAGATCAGTCTTGACCCTGTGCCCAATGGGATTATGATGTTGGTTTCTGACAGCCATTCCAGGTCGGCCTTTCCATCAAATGACACATATGAGTAACCCCATGAATATATAAAAAATGATTAACATTATATATATATATATATATATATATATATATATATATATATTCACTGAAAAAACCATAGGTTTCACACATGTTATAGTTAGCTGTACATTTCACTCGTAAAAAACCAATGAAATTCCACGTTATAGTTAGTGCAGGCAACTATAACTCACGCGACCGCAATCCTCTGCTGATGATGTCAGATATTACATCACTGATGACATATGTGTCTTTATGAAAAATAAATATTTGTAATATATGTATAGCTAAAGATGCAGTATTAGCATCAACAGAGGATTGTGGTCGCGTGAGTTATAGTTGCCTGCACTAACTATAACGTGGAATTTCATTGGTTTTTTACGAGTGAAATGTACAGCTAACCATAACATGTGTGAAACCTATGGTTTTTTCAGTGAATATGCAAGGTTTTTTAAATGCTAATTCCTAACTATAACATGTGTGAAACCTATGGTTTTTTCAGTGAATTTGTACGGTTTTTTAAATGCTAAGTTATGTATTTATTTTTAATTTTTGCGCGCACGGTACCGTGCACGCCTCGCCATTTTTTTCAAAATATCTATTGTTTTTTTCTCCCTTGGGGGTCCTTAGATTTATATATTAAATGTGATTGTTAATTTTTTTTTTTTTATTTTTTTTTACCGTACGCGTACGGTAAGCTTACCGTACGCGCACCCCGCGATTTTTTTTAAAAATTATTAAATTTATTTTTCATACTTTTTGGTCCTTCGTGAACCCCCTGACGAACGCTAGGGGGTCTGCAACTCTCTTCGTTGCCCCCTTTTCATGTTATCAACCTTTTTTTTTCAGTGCGACAGACAGAAAATGGCGGCCGATACTTCCGGGTTTCGACCGATTCGAATGTTTACTTTGATCTAACAACCAATCAGAATCGCGCTCGGCACCGTACCCGTACGGTAAGCTTACCATAAGCGCACGGTAAGCGCACGGAGCGCTGCCACAGATATATTGATTTAAATGCTATTTTCTCAGGAACTACTGAACAGATTTACACCAGACCTACAAAAGGCACTTCCTTGACCTGAGGACTACCTCTCTGCCAAATTTCAAGTAATTCTGTTCAGCCGTTCGGGCTGTAGCTGTGTCTAAAGGTCCTATGGAAAAATGCATGGGGAAAACGCGTTTTGGGACCCCCCTTTTTTCTCAGCCCCCGCTTGACGAATCCCCCCGAGACTTTCAGGGTAGGAGCGGAGCGTAGCGCCCCATTAGTTTTGAAAATTTCGCGAGGATTCGTCGACCGGCGCCAAAGTTATTCCAAATAGAATGTTGCGGATTTCCTATGGAAACACTGTCCTAACTATAACTATCTACTGGCGACCGCCAGTAGATAATATATATATATATTATGTGTGTGTGTTTGAAAACACTTAAAACAATCAATTTACATTATTACCATTTATTTAAAAATAATCAATTAAGAATTGTTATTCAATTATTATCTTCCCACTCTGTACCCAGACATACCAAACAGATTCCACCTAAAATATACCCTAACGATTCCTATTTTAGATCTTGCATATTTCAAATTAATTACCAATTAATAATTGTATTATTAATTATTACTAAATAAACTTCCCACCTTTATAACCCTACAAATCGAGCATCCTGCAACTAAAATATAAGTAAAATAAATCAGTAGTCCTTATTTTACATAATTAGAAATCAATTAAATAATTATCGATTTACAAAAGAAATGAACTATTATTTAACTAACTTCCCAACCTATACACCTACAAATATAACAGCCTGCAAACAAACGAAAATAAATCATTACATAAATTATATAATAAATAGCAATCTTATAGTTAAACAAAATATATTAAATTCTTAATTATTACGGGATGAACTTCCCACCATATTCCCCCCTACAAACCCAACAACCCGCTACACCATAAATTACTATTTAAAATTAATGAAAAATTCTAAATCACTTAAAATTACAGGCTTTGTAATAATGTAACAAATTTAAATTTTAACACATAAAATTATTATACCACCTAAAACACATGAAAATAATTATAAAACAATATTTAACCTCTATATTAGTAAATATGATTTTCAAAACATTGATAATTATGACTTGCCTCCTAAAAACAATATTCTTGTCACCAATATTTGTGCATCATGATATTTGTGTCACGATATTTAATTTTTAAATCAATATTTTGTCCAAACACAGGGAACCCTCGCCGCCACTTTATTATGCCGGTCCTAAGTGATTAAAATCCACCTCAATTTTTCAAAACCTCTCAATTATTTTACAACTTGTTTTGCACACAGCACCATGAGAACCCTGAAAGATGGTCACCCTTCCCTGTCATTGAAAAGCAATATAGGAAGTGCTACTGTACAAAGCATCTTTATAGAAAATAAACTATAGAACAATTACTGGCTTGAGGCCCTGGCGAAATGTTCGTTATGTCAACACGTCATGTCCTTTTCTGTCTTTTTGGGGAAAAAATATTTTGTAGCAGGAGCACATCAACAACAAGCAGAAGCCAGGGGCTGCAGTTTGCATCATATATAATATTTACAATTGTATGTACAAATGTTAAGAATTGGTATTCTTTGCTAATCGCAGTTAAGAAATTTAAATTTCTAATGTAGGAAACCTATTGAGTTTCATTTAGTGATTCCTAATAGGGTTACATTCGACCTACCTCATGAATATTAATGAGGTAGGTCTCAATTTGCGACCCATTATGAATCTCGGCCATTACAGGGATGTTGGCCTGCTGGGGTCAGCAGACTATCATGACTGTGATTGCTTTGAAATAAGGCAAACTTTAAAATTTAACCCATTTTCCTTAAAGAAAAACTGGATGCATTTAAAAAAGAAAAAACTGTAGGCAGTGGTCCCTGGGACTACCTGCTTTTACTAAATATTTATTTCAACATTCCAAAAGGTAAGAGGCTCCAGAGGGGACGTCTTTCTATTTGCAAATGAATACCACAACCCTTGAGGTGTCAGTAAAAAAATGAATGTTTTCAACCATTATGTGGTCACAATACATTCATAGATACTATTGCAATTTGGTAGTGTGAAAGGATGACCCTACAAACAGCCCTTCCAAATACTGAATCAGTAACCACAAATTGCGATTTGGCAATTTGTGCTCTGTTCTTATGAGAAAGCATTTTTGCTGTCAGTCGGCACGCAGCCCCCCTACTTAAGCTGTATTCGGCACAGAGGCCCAATTAAATTAATATGGGGCATCGAACACGCAGCCCTCTTCCCAGAGCCATTTTCCGCCCCAGGGTGCCCAACCTGGGGGTCCTATATATTTGAAAGGGGGAGGGGGGCTGAGTGCCACCTGCAATCCTTAGAAAGGCACGGGGTCCATCCCCCAGAGCTACTGCATAAAATTAAATGGGGGACCACACAAGCCCCTTGCCAAGCCATTATACACCCCAAGGAACCCATGCCTGGGGCTGCACTCAATAAGGGGAGAGGGCCAGTGCCCCCCTTCCCTGAGCCAGTATATGCCCTGGGGATCCTACCCCGGTTCAGAATGGAATCAAAAAAGGGAAGGGGACCACATGGCCCCCTAACAGGGCCTTTATAGGCCCTAGGGAGCCGACCCCCCTGGGCTGCATTTAATAAGGGGAGGGGGTACTGGTGCAGGCAGGGAAAATGATGTGTTCCAGGGATTGGCTGTCCGGGACTCAGTGAGTGGGCCAGCACCAGAGGATTGAGTCCCAATGGCTGATAGAGGCTCAGGGAAGGGGAGGGCTGCATGAAAACCCTCCCATTTTGTGAAGATTGCGCCATGAAGCATGGAGTTCCCAGGGCAGTGTCCCCCCCCCTTTATTTATATATATATATATATATATATATGTGTATATATATATATATTTTTTTTAGGATTTTACCCACAGGGTGGGCTCTCCAGGGTCTATATTGGCTGGGAGGGTGGGACTCGCATCCCCCTCCCGTATTAAATACAGCCCAGGTTGTGGTCCCCCTTAATGTGTGTGTGTGTATGTGTATATATATATATATATATATATATATATATATATCGCCACAACTCTCCCACAATCCGTATACTGGAAAGACGAGGCGAACCCAAATTCTGTGAATGAAGATTTATTTCGTGCCCAGCACCGCCGCCATTACGCGTTTCAGCTCCACAAGAGCCTTGATCACATGATACACCACATGATTGTCATTACACCTTTTAAAGAGACAATACACTAAAAGGGACGGCGTATTCTGCCGCGTCATAGTAATAGACATAGAAAACATCTTTGACTGATGCATCGTAATTCCCTTAATATATATATATATATATATATATATATATATATATATATATATATATAGCCGAAACGCGTCATGGTGGACTGAGTTGGTGTAAATTAACTTATCTGCACAAAACGTTGGGTCCACGCTAGTTTTCTTGAAAAGGAGCTACTGACTAGGCTTTTGGATGTGTTTGTGTATATATATATATATATTCACAGAAAAAAACATAGGTTTCAGGGGTGTTCTAGTTAGCTAGCCTTTTTACTCGTACAAAACCATAGAAATTCCTCCATTATAGTTAGTTCTGCTATCTATAACTCGCGCGCCCGCAATGCACTGTTGATGATGTCACATATTACATCATTCATGACATGGTCAGTGACCTCACTGATGACATCACTGACATCTCAAATGTCATCACTGATGACCTCACTGATGACCTCATCCAGTGAATGTGGTAGCTGTCTGTCTGTTTAAGTGAGTAATTAAAACTCTCACTTAATACATGGATTAGTAACTAAACTATGTGAATGTGTGCATCACTGTCTCTGTTGTTGTATAACATGCTGCATCAGTTGGTCACTAACTACATGAGTGTGTATATTAGTTATTTATTAGTTGGGTGAGTATTTGTATGGGACACTGAGTTTGTGTGAGGTTGGATGGTGTGTGTGTAACTCTATGCATAGATGTGTGAATGATTGATTGACTAGGTGTATAGGTTTAAGAGTGCGTGTGGAAACAGTTGTTTGGGTGAATGAGTGTATTTATTTGTGTGTTGTTGAGCGGATATGTTTTAGTTGTACATCTTCAACAAAGTAAAAAAATAAAAGGCATTGTATGTGAGAGTTGGTGTCTATAAATAAGTATGTGTAAGAGTCAGTGATTGTGAGTAACTATATGAATGAGTGTATAATTGTAATGGTGATTTTTTAACATATTAACTATGAGTTACTATGTGTTTGAATAAATGAGGTGTTGTTGGATAAGTGTGTAAGTGTGATTAATTTTTTTCATGAGTGAGTAGGATGACTGCATAACCGACTAAGATGACTGCTGATGTGTCAATGTCTATATATGTGTAGAAGTGCATTTGATAGTGTTCTATTAATTAGTGACTGCATGTATAAATGATTCTGTTGTTGAATGGGTAGTTGTGTGTGTGTGTAGACTTAGGAATCAGTGAGTCGGTATGTAGTAACTGGTATTGGTGTGTCAATGGTTTCAAATATGGAACAATGTATTTTACAGTGAGTGATGAAAGGTTATACTAGTGTATGATGAGGTGTATCACATTGTCACGTGGATGATGTCATCAGTGATGTCACTGACCATGTCATGAATGATGCAATATGTGACATCATCATCAGCAGTGCATTGCGGGCGCGCGAGTTATAGTTAGCAGAACTAACTATAACGGAGGATAACTATAACGGAGGAATTTCTATGGTTTTGCACGAGTAAAATGGCCAGCTAACTATAACACCCCTGAAACCTATGGTTTTTGCAGTGAATTTCAAAGCTTTTTTAAATGTTAATTTCTAACTATAGCGTCTCTGAAACCTATGTTTTTTTTTTCAGTGAATTTCAAAGGTTTTTTTAAATGCTAATTTTTAAGTGTGATAGTAGTTCTACCTATTTTTTGTACTGCTTTTCTACAGTTTTTTAACTGTTTGTTTATAAACTTTGTATTCATTAAATAACATTATATATTCTGAAAATTATTTTTTTTTAAAACTGAATTGATTAATTTTCTTGTTTTCATTTTTTATTTTAATATATTTATATTTTCTTTTTTTTAAAAAGGCTTTTTTTTCGGAGTCGCGCACTCAAAGTGTACACATCACGGTGGGTGCGTGCATTCTAGCCGCCATTTTAGAAAAGTCGTGAAGGATCTGCGTACGGTGTGCGACGGCTGCGTGTTTTTCAGTTACATCATATACATTTAATATTACGTGATGTGCGCGATTGGTATGCGACCAGTCCTCGACTCCTGCTCCCACGTATTCACGACACATGCGCATTACGGTACAAGATGATTGCGCGGTTGCGGGTCCCGCGTGACGTCCTATATGTGCTGGGGCGCGCTGGGTGTGCGACTCCCACAAAAAAAGTTATGTTCCAAAATGATATGTATGTGCCTTTAGTATACATATTAGGGCAAGAGATTATCTAAGATATTCATAAAAATAATATATTTGTACTCATAATAAACTTATATTATTTTTAAATATATTTTCGCGAAGTCGGGTGCGTGCATATTCAGTGCAGAGAACCAGGTCAGCAGAGCTGCTGTAGAGCCAGAGAAAGCAGGTCAGCGGAGCTGTTGTAGAGCCAGGGAAGCAGGTCAGCAGAGCTGCTTTAGAGCCAGAGAACCAGGTCAGCAGAGTTGCTTTAGAGCCAGAGAACCAGGTCAACAGAGCTGCTTTAGAGCCATAGAACCAGGTCAGCAGAGCTGCTTTAGAGCCAGAGAACCAGGTCAGCAGAGTTGCTTTAGAGCCAGAGAACCAGGTCAACAGAGCTGCTTTAGAGCCAGAGAACCAGGTCAGCAGAGCTGCTTTAGAGCCAGAGAACCAGGTCAGCAGAGTTGCTCTAGAGCCAGAGAAACAGGTCAGCAGAGCTGCTTTAGAGCGCCAGAGAACCAGGTCAGCAGAGCTGCTCTAGAGGAAGAGAACCAGGTCAGCAGAGCTGCTCTAGAGGGAGAGAACCAGGTCAGCAGAGCTGCTCTAGAGCCAGAGAACCATGTCAGCAGAACTGCTTTAGAGCCATAGAACCGGGTCAGCAGAGCTGCTTTAGAGCCAGAGAACCAGGTCAGCAGACCTTCTGTAGAGCCAGAGAAACCAGGTCAGGAGAGCTGCTTTAGAGGGAGAAAACCAGGTCAACAGAGCTGCTTTAGAGCCAGAGAACCAGGTCAGCAGAGCTGCTCTAGCTGACACTGACTGATTGACACAGACTGACACTGATTGACTGAAACTGACACTGATTGACTGAAACTGACACTGATTGACTGAAACTGACACTGATTGACTGACACTGATTGACACTGACTGAATACTCTCTACTACTCACTCTCTACTACTCTCTCTCTCTCTACTACTCTCTCTCTCTACTACTCTCTCTCTCTCTACTACTCTCTCTCTCTACTACTCTCTCTCTCTCTCTCTCTCTCTGCTTCTCTCTCGGTCTCTCTCTCTGCTTCTCTCTCTCTGCTTCTCTCTCTCTGCTTCTCTCTCTCTGCTTCTCTCTCTCTTTCTCTGCTACTCTCTCTACTACTCCCTCTCTACTACTCACTCTCTACTCACCTCTCTCTACTACTCACTCTCTACTACTCTCTACTACTCTCTACCTCTCTACCTCTCTCTCTACTAATCTCTACCTCTCCACCTCTCTCTCTACTAATCTCTACCTCTCTACACACACACATATGCACATATATATATATATGCATTTATATATATGTATGTGTATATATATATAATCTGCATATCAATATAAATGCATGCATACATGTACATATATGCATGCATATGCCTGTTATGTACATGAAAGTTTGAAAAACACTAATAAAAGCAAAGCTAAAAAGCCACCTAATTACAAACAGAATTGCTTTAACTTAAATGAGGGCGAGACCTATTGCATTTTCAATGCTTGTTTACTTTGGTTCCATCAAGAAGGCATTCAGATGTGTCACACATTTGCCATAAATTCAGAATGGTAGCACTCTAGTTGCTCATTAGATCACTGTAGGAAAGGTACTGCTCACCAGGGAAGTCTGCTGCTGGACTGGTATTCAAAGTGCATGTTTCAGTCTGCATGTCAGAATTTTTTAATGAAATAGAAGACGATTTGAGAAGTTAAAATGTGCCCTAATTTTTCTTTCTGCAGCACTAATCATACTTTCTATGGCAAAATGAACCCCCTCATTTTTTTCCTTTTTAAATTAAATGTTTTAAGAGTTACCACTTTATTCCAATCAAGATGGCTTCAGGTGTGCCATACGTTTATCATAAGTAGAACTGTTAGCGCTCTAGTTGTTGTTTTGGAACACTCTGGGAAGCTGCAGTAGAACACAAAGGAATCAACTGACAGTCTCTGCCCTTGTTGGATGTACATGTTTTACTGAGAATGTCAGACTTCATTCTCACATGACTGAGAAAGATAATGTGAATTTACAGAAAATATGCTCTCAGTTTAGCTTATAGATCACCTTCCAAACCTCTGCGGGGAAAAGCATGAGAAAATAATTTTCTCTCAAACATGATTCATGATATCCTAGAAGAAGGCTTTTTCACATGGTAAAATCACCTTAGAACACACCACAATTCCTTAAATGAGTATGGTACCATCAACAAATGATTTATAATGTATCTAAAGTCTTAAAACCTTCTATTAACTGCAATGCTTTTTAATGAGGTACTATCATGTATATTGGTCCCAAGATGGCTGCCAACACTTCTTGGATGAAGTGCTGACAGCCAATCAGATCTCACGATGAGATGTGTGGTTAGGCTCCGCCCAGATATATATATGTGATTTTACTTTTGATTTTCTCAGGAACTACTGAACGGATTGACACCATTTAAGCAAAAGGCACGAGTCTGAACTGAGCACTATCTCTCTGCCAAATTTGGTGTAATTCCGTTCAGCAGTTCGGGCTGTAGCTGCGGCTAAAGGTCCTGTGGGAAATTGCATGGGGAAAACACGTTTTGGGACCCCCCTTTTTTCTCTGCACCCGCTACACGAATCATCCCAAGACTTTCAGGATAGGAGTGGACCGGAGCTGGCCAAAAGTTTTGAAAATTTCGCGAAGATTCGTCAATCGGCGCCAAAGTTATTGGGAATAGAATGTTACGGATTTCCTATGGAAAATAGGTCCTAACTATAACTACCTACTGGCGACCGCCACTAGGTAATATATATATATATATATATATATATATATATATCTTTATATTATTCTAATCTATTTTGATGTCATAGATCATGTCATGAGTGTTTCTAATATGTGAGGTCCTAAGCAGTGCATGGGGGGGTCAAGGTATAGTCCGAAACGTTAATGGTGTCCAAGACATATTCACCCAATTATAACGTTACTTTAACCTTCCAATTTTTTTTAGTAAATTTCTATGGTTTTGCTTTTTTTTAAAAAACATGTTATTTTTCTCATACTTATCTCTAACATTATTTTTTTGTTTTTTTCTGTGCATTTCTAGGGGTCTTTTACCATAAAGTTTCATTACAATTTTTTAGGCCAAACCCCCACCATGCACAGCCTTCGGAGGGCCTGCATCCAAGCCCAGAAGCAAGCCCCCCCCCCCCACAGGACCACAACCCAACATCGCGCATGGCCTTGCACAACAGGGGGTTGGCAACAGGGCCTGGCCTGTGACCTGGTCCTGTAGCCAACCCAGCTCCAGAGTCTGCCTCCCCCTGCAGGCAGCCAACCGCATGCTGCACACAGCCATTCGGTGTGCTCTAGGTGAGGTTAGCAGAAGGCCTGGCTGCATCTAATTCCCCACAGGCAGCTCCCCAGAGGAAGCCAACGCCATGCATGGCCTTTGCTCGAGCTTGGCATGGGGTTAGCTCCAGGGCCTGGGTTGCTGCCGGACTCTGCTCCCAACTCCCCACAAAAAGCAAAGCCCACGCTGTGCACGGCCTTTGGACTTGTGGAGCAGGGTGTTGATCACAGGGCTCGGCATGCCACCACGTCCTATGGACAAAACCCCAGCAGGCTGCCAACCCCACACCAAGCACGGCATTTGGTGTGAGCAGTGTAGGGTGGCCTTCGGGCCCTGGAGACCCATCACCTGGGTCCAAAACATATATGATAATGGGAGAGGGGGTGCAGCCCCGTTCTCAACCCTTAATTGGCCCCAGGAACCACAACCCCAGGAGACAAATGCATTTAAACGGGGGAGAAGAGCAAGCAGCCACCCTCCCAAACCCTGAAGACCCCATCCCCTGAGGGCCATGTGTTTTTCTTTTTAAGGGATTGGGTGCCACACAGCCACTTTTCCTGAGCCTTCTCATGCCTCAGGAACCCCATGCACTAGGAATGTATTCTTTTAGCGGGGAGGAGGGACATGTAACCCACTTTCCTGACCCCCCATTAGGCCCTGTGGAGCCCATCCTCCAGAGCCATATTTATATTGAAACGGAAGGGGGCACACGGTTCCCTTCCCCAAACCTCAGAAGACCCTGGGGACCCCATCCCCTAGGGTCATATGTATATAAAAAGGGGATTGTGTTCCCCCCCCCAACTTGAGCCAATGATGCCCATGGGGACCGCATCTCCCTGGGCCTGTCTTTATAATACGTTGGGTGCCCCAGGGAGCACCCAGACACCCACCAAGCACACTTCGGGGCTGTGGAAGGCACCCCAATATGGCTCCAGCTGGCTCCCTGCATGTTGCAGGAGCCAGCATGGCTCTCGCCTGGAGGGAGAATCTATTTATGCTGCTCCATACACGTGAGAACAATCTGTTATTATGTTTCCCTGCTCACATCAGTGCGGGCAGGTAGACAGAACGCAGGCTGCTCCCAGCCGACTGGAGCATTTTTAAAGCTCCCACCCGCTGGGAGCAGACTTTGTGAGCGCCTGTTTCGTGGGAGAATTTGAAAGGCTCCTGCCAGATGGGGCCAAATACATGTTTCCTTGCCTGTGCCGGTAAGGGCAGTGAAACCACTGTGTCCCAGTGGGTGCATTCCCTCTGGCCACTAAAGGCAAAGGGAGGGGCATGCAGCTCCCCTCCCTTTTTTTTTTTTTTTTTAAAGTCGCAGACTTAGGGGGGGAATTAGGTCTTCAGGGCCTTTTGAATGCTAGGGGAGATGGGCCACATGCCCCCCCCCCCTGCCCTTAAAAATAACTCTGGGCCTCAGGGGACTGGGACTCTGGGTTGAATACGGCTCAGAATAATAAAACAGGGCAGGGGTTGTGTGTCCCCCTCCCTGTGACTTATTTGGCCCCAGGGATCCCATCAGCCCAGGACAAACCATTAAAAGAGGGAAGGGGTCATGGGGCCCTTTCCCCAAGCCTTTATATGCCACAGGACCCCATCCTCCAGGACAAAAGTCAATTAAAAAGGGGAGAGGGCTTGGGGCCCTCCCTCCCCAAACCTTTTCGGGCCACAAGGACTCCACCCCCCAGGGCCAAAATGTTAATAAAAAGGGAGGGAAGTGGAGTGGTCCTCTCCCCAAGCCTTATTCGGTCCTGGGGACCTCTGCCCTTGAGGCTACATCTAATAATAAAGGGCAGGGTGCCATGCAGCCCACCTCTCTGAACCTTATTAGGTCCCGGGGGCACCATCCCCTGGGGCCATATGTTGTTTTCTAAAGGGAGAGGGGCCATTTGGCTGCCCTTTCTGTGCCTTCTTATGTGCCGGGGACCCCATTCCCCCAGGCCTGTATTTTTATAGGGAGTGGAAAGGCATGTATCCTCCTTTTCTGTGCTTCATTAGGCCCTGGAGAACACATCCCCCAGAACTTTATCTATATTAAAAGGGCAGGGGATGCCTGGCCCCCTCCCTGAACCTCATTAGACCTTCAGGACACCATCACCCAGGGCTGTATGTATATGAAAAGGGGAGTGGGGTCCCCCTCCCTGAGTCTATTATGCTGGTAGGGACCCCATCTCCCTGAGCTTGTCTTCATAACAGGTGGGTGCCCACCCAGGGAACCTGCCATGCTCATTCTGGGGGACGTGGAAGGAGCCCCAGCCGGCTCCCTGCATGGTTCCAGAGCTGGCATTGCTCCTGCTATTTATGCTGCTCTATATGGATGGGAGCAATCTGTTCTGCCCCCTGACCACATCAGTGTGGGCAGGGCAACAGAACACAAGTCTGCTCTCAGCCAGTGGGAGCAATTTTAAATTTCCCACCCGCTGGGAGAAGACTTTGTGCTTGCTCCTGTTTCTAGAGACTGTGACCACTGTGTCCCGACGGATAGGTTCCCTGAGGCTATTAAGGGCTCAGTGAGGAGGAGCAATGTGCACCCTCCCCTTTTTTCAAAGTCACAGTCCTCTGGATTGGGTCCCAAGGGCCTTTTGAAGGGTAGGGGGAGACGCCTTCTGCTCATAAAATACTTGGGGTCCCCTGCACTGACTACCACTTGGGGAGAGTGTCCATGTTCCCCCCCCTCCCCAAAATAATTAAATTGGGTCCTGGTGTTGGGGTCCCTGGGCTGAAACAGGCTCAGGAAGGGGGGACACGTACCCCCCCCCCTATGAAAGACATAGGATCTCCAGATTTGGTGTCCCTAGGGCTGAAAACGGCTTTGGGAAGGGCTGCACCCCCCTCTTCTTATCTATAAAATGTGGGCCCTGGGCTGCCATTTCGTTCTTATGCCAAATTCTATTGTTTTGGTTTTGGCCCCAGGTGGGTCCCTCTAGGTCCTCTATAGGCATAGTGAGGCAGGGTATCCCTACCCAACCCCCTTACACTATTTCTTTTTAAAGTTCAGGACAGGGGACTAAATACCATAGTCCTGTAATGGCTGCCAGCAACATTTTTCTCAAGGCTGCTGGCAGCCAATGAAAGCACTCACTCCTGCTGGAGTCTGGCTTCTGCAGGAGCAAGATTGCTCAAGGGCAAAAGCTCCCTGAGTCAATCAGAATGCTCTACTTTTAAATTTGCATCCACACACCAAACTGTCCAGATATACAAATATTTTTCAACTTTAATTCCTCAAAAAATACTGAATGGATTTGCACAAAAATACCACAAACACAATCTGCAGACCAAAATGTAGATTCCTGCCAAATATGATGTAATTCCTTTGAGCAGTTTTTGCGGTAACTCTTCTCAAAGAAGTCTTTGGAAAATGCATGTGAATTGTGAGTTTTGGGTCCCCCATTTTTTCTCAGTCCGATCGCCACTGGGTAACACATAGTGTGTATGTATGTGTATATATACATTTGATATATAACATCAACTAGTCAATTTATGAAAATGTACACAATTTGTTATATATTAGAAACATAATCTCAATGCCCTCAAACAATAGCTTTTTGGTTTCAATAAATTCATATTTGGTGTGTATATATCAATGTGATATTTTCAGCTGATGCTTACATGTATGACTGTAGATGTGCATTCTGCCTTACTTGCTCATGTATCACTTAAATTCTTAAATTCTCTAGTGTACATCACATCCCATGCCCATAGATGTCCACCCTATGTCATGCTTTGTCATCATTATGCGATGGCCATCACTGTTAAATGTGAGCACCATCAAACAATAGGTGCCCGACTTATACCAAGCAGTACCACAATTATTGCATGGCCAGCAATACTGCAGGTGGTCACCACCCATCACACTAGGGGTGCACAAACATTTTTTTGTTGTTGCGGTTTTATACCCGAAGGGTTCAGATTACTCTACATGAGCACTATTTGCATTAGCGATTTACATTATTATTATTAATTTTTTTTTTAGACACGGGTTGATGAAGTGATTTGCCCAGAATCACAGGGTGCCTGAACCTCCCACCAGACCTGGTTCCCCAGCTTTAGAGTTAACTACTCTACCTGTTAAGCCACACCCTCTCAATGCCAAGAAAGATCAGCAAAATAACAGGGCTAGCGTTATGTCGGGGCTGGGCCTTATTACATCATAGATGCCCTCAATATACCACATATTCCTACCAATTTGCAACAACCAGCATTGGTCCACGTGGATACCGTTCGCACATGCGTACTCAAGAATGCTCGTATACCTAAACAAATGCAGGCAGTCTTACACAAAAACATAGACCAAACAGCATTGTAAACTTTTTTTTAACTCCACTTATTATGGCAGCTGTATGGATCCACCTAAAACAGACATCTCCAACGAGTAGATCATTAGCTACTTGAAGCTCTCCAACTACCTGGGGAGAGGAGTTGGCCTAACGGCTAGGGTGCTCGACCTCGGACCTGGGGAACTGGGTTTGAGTCTCGGTAATGACGCTAAAACATCCGGTGATTCTGGGCAAATCACTTAATCTCCCCGCGCCTAACAAAAATGAATGTGTGTCCTCATGTAACGTACCTGGTGCTATGTAAAGCGCTCTGATACCCGATTCGGGTCCAGTTCGCGCTATGTAGAACTCTGCAAAAAAACAAATAAGTAGATTCCTGTACAGCCAAGCCCACTAAATTAAAATGTTATACTTGGTTGAATTAATCTATGTATGCCAAAGTTGAAAAGTGTGGATTTAAGACCATGTGCCTTTTTTTTAGAGCTCATAAACTGATTCTTGGAGAAAAATGATAGATTTTCAAAATATATTGAAAACTGATGCTATGAGTGCTTTAAGCATGTAACGTTGGGGATTTATTACTAATATTATTACCTTGGTGCAAGAGGGATTGCAGCTATGGCTGTTATGTATTTCCCATATGGAGGAATTCCAAAGTGATAAAGCCCATTTTACATTAATGCTGGCAATCCTGCCTGTTGAACTGAGATGACTACTTCCAGCAATCTTTCATATGGCGCCACTAATACAATATTGTCTAATATGAGCATAATGACAATACTAATAGCTTGGGATGATTTTCATTGAACATCAGTAGAGGTTGGAGACCTCTGCGCAAAAGACAACAAGGCAGTTGTCTGTTGATTTGGCTGATGCTGTCTGGCCTTCTTGCAGGAGGCTTAGAGTCAAGGGCTCTGTCAGTGGTAAAGGGAAGTCTGCAGGGCGGGCACGTGGCTGATCCATCAGAAGGGTGGGCGGGCAGCATGGTCCCAGAGAAAGCATCGTTGCCAATGAGTCTGCACTGCAGGATAGCGCGTCAGCCACGTCATTAGGTAGCTGCTTGTTGTGCAAGGAGGGTAAGGCCTAGCAGATCTTCATAGAGATGAATGGAGCATGGGCTGCTTCAGGCACCAGGGCACAGACCACTAAGCCAGCCCTGACAAGATGTGCTATGTGTGCAAATGGGATGGGGAGTGCTAAGTTGGCACTCCCTATGGAAGAAATCCGATTATGGGAGATGGACTATCAATCCCAGTTTATAGGGTATGGGTGGAACCCAGGAAAGAGTGTAGAACAGCTTCTGTAGTACACCGGAAATTAACTGTTACTCTATGCAAAGGTGATGTAAAAGAGTATTTGGCATATGTATGTTTGCTGGCAGTCCAGACTGGGACCCGTGGTCACCTCTTCAGATTACTACTGTTATCCAAGGGATCACTAAAACGCAGGCTGTTCGAAATTTACACATATATGAAGCACTATATGAATTAAGGCCCAGGCCCCAAAATAAGTGCTGTCATGAACACCTTCATCCAATGGCTCAAATAAAGCACAGCGTGTGAAAGACCGAAGACAACAATTCATTCATCTAGACCTGCCTGCTCCCCCTTTCTTTGTGTCGAAGGCCACCAGAGAAGATTCAGGGAAATTACGTGAACAATTGTTGTACGGTCTAGTGTTTTATGCATCATAGAGACGCATGTCTCGTTGTCCTCTGTCACGTGACGCCCCGTCCTATCAGGACGGGCGTTTCCGTGACGCGGCGGGGGACGGGACATTGAAGGAGAGCGCGGCCGGCGAGTGGAGATCGCAGCTCCTCGTGGGCCCAGTATTTTACATGTTGTTGGAGTTATACATTTAATAAATCACCACGCTATAACTAAATCGATGCCAGTGTCCTTCCTGTACTCCTGGCACAACAAATGGCGACGAGGGTTCTTGAATCTGGGCCCACGAGTGTCTCTCCATGACCTGCTGCCTTCGCCGGTTGAAGCGGAGCCCTCCCACGTGGTGTCTGCTGCTGAAGCCCCTCCCTGCATCCTCTGGTTCCCGTGTTGCTGCCTGCCTCGTCCGTCTTCTGGCCACGTGCTCCTGTCTGCTGGTGCTGTTCCCGGGGCCTTTCTGTGCTGGCGCCCCCACCCCCCCCCCCCTCTGGCCTCGGTTGGCCTGCAACCTGCTGTCTCCAGCCCTGAGTGCCAGGTACTTTCTGTTGCTGCGGGGTCTCGCCTAGCGGTGCTTGCGCCCTCCTTGGTGCTTCCCCATCGTGCTCACGTTCTGCCAGGCCTGGGGGCTGCCGCTGCGTGGGGGTGCCTGCCTTCCGTGCCACGTCTGTGGGGAGTATACGTCGTTCACGATGGCGCACGGGGGCAACATCTGTGTCCCGCCTCTCTTCCTGGAGGTTCCCGGCAAGCCGTGCATGAAGTGGAAGAGCTGGTTGAGGGCTTTCGAGAACTATATTGTCTCCATTGATGGCGCAGGGTACACGGCGGAGCGGAAGAAAGCGCTTTTGTTCGGACTGCTGGGGAAGGCTGGGCAAGAGGTCTTCGACAGTTTGCCCGTGTACGTGAATCCGCCTGGGGTTACCACTCAGCTCCATGTGTTCCAGGAGGCGGTGAAAAGGTTAGAGCTGCAGTATGCTGAGGAGACTAGCATCATGGTGGGGCGCCACACATTTGCTCTTCGGAAGCAGGATGAAGGGGAGACCATAGAGGAATATATTGCTTGCTTGCGCGTTCTGGCCCAAGACTGTGAATTTGCGGGCATGACGGACACGTACATCAGGGATCAGGTGGTATTCTACTGTCATTCCAAGAAAGTGCAGGAAAGATTACTGACATGCCGTGATCCTACGCTGCAGGAGGTGGTGGCGATTGCGAAGGCCATCGAGAGATCACTGGTGTCCGCAAAGGAACTTGCCAATACTAGCCACGCTGCCAATGTGTTTTATGTGCAGGACAGAAGCAGGTCCGCCCAGAGGCCTCCTGAAAGAGGGGCGAGTGACAAGGGGGCGGGTAGGAAGCCGCTCGCTTGCTTCAGGTGCGGAGCGCTGGATCACTTGGCGGACAGTAAGGCCTGCCCCGCGCTTGGTAGGAAGTGTACTAAGTGCAAAAGGGTGGGTCACTTTGCTGCCGTATGCAAGACCAGGAAGTCGGCTAGCAGTGTGAAAGTGAGTTCTGTGAGCGAAAGTGATCTCGAGGCGCTTGGGGATATTGTACTCTCTATTGATGCGGAGGATGGGCGAGTGAAGGGGCCCATAGGCTCCGTTATGATCGGCTCTGTTGAGCTTCCGTTTACAGCTGATTCAGGTTCCCCTATTACCCTGATTTCCGACACCACGTTTGATGCGAAGTGGCATGATGTGCAGTTGCGTGTGACGGATGTTAATCCGAAAGCGTTTGGGGAGCAAGACATAGTGATGAAAGGGTATTTTTCCGATACCCTCACTTTCAAAGGGAGGGCCATCACTACTAAGATTTACGTGGCCGAGAAAGGGAGGAGCCTTGTGGGATGGAAGGATCTGGCGAAGTTGGGAGTGATGCTAATCCCAGGGGCAGCTGATCCCATAGTCCTCAGGGCAGACTGGGTCAACTCTATTCAGGCAGACGATGAGCCGGGTGGGTTGTCCGGAGTCCTTGAAAAATTTAATTCAGTCTTCACGAATGAAGTAGGGTGTGTGAAGGGCTTTGTGCACGACATACAGCTGAAGGAGGGGGCTATGCCGATCAAACACAAGGTCAGGACCGTGCCTCTCTCGGTCAGGGCGGAACTCAAGGCTGTGCTGGACAAGTTGGAAAATGAAGGTGTGATAGAAGGTACCGGTGCTTCGGAATGGGTGTCCGCAATTGTCGTGTCGAAGAAGAAAAGGTCCGGAGACATCCGTCTATGCGTGGATCTGCGTTCCCTCAATAACAATATCCTGGTCAATTGCCATCCCCTGCCCAACATTCAAGACATTTTGGCGTCAACATCAGGGTCCCGGTTCTTTACCCTGATTGATCTGAAGTCTGCGTACCACCAGGTCTGCCTCACCGAGGGCTCCAAGAAGCTGACCACGTTCGTCACTCCGTTCGGGGCGTACAGGTACGTCCGGCTGCCCTTCGGTCTCGCCTCTGCTTCGGGGGTGTTCCAAAAGTTGATGGATCTGCTGTTCTGTGACATGGAGGGGGTCGAAGCGTTCCAGGACGACATCTTGATTCACACCAAGGACGAAGCGGAGCACCTGGTGGTATTGGGCAAGGTGTTGGAGGTCTTGCGTGAGAAAGGGATGACTGTCTCCAAGGACAAATGTAAGTTTATGGAGACCAAGATCGAATACTTGGGGCATGTCCTGACCCCGGATGGTATTGCTCCCAAGGATGACCTGGTGAGAGCGATCAGAGAAGCTCCGTGCCCTGGCGACAAGGACGCCCTGCGGTCTTTCCTGGGGCTCAGCGAGTACTATTCAAAGTTCCTGCAGGGGTACGCGACCACGGTGGAGCCACTGAGGGCCTTGCTGAGGAAGAATGTCGAGTACGTCTGGGCAGCGGAGCAGGACGCAGCGTTCGAGGCCGTCAAGAGGGGTATCGCATTGGCTCCGGTGCTGCAACCTTACAACAAGGACTTGCGGAATGTGGTCACTGTCGATGCCAGTGAAAAGGGCATTGGGGCGGTATTCTGCCAGTTCCACGGGCAGAAAGAAAACACCATCGCCTTCATATCCCGCTCTTTGAGCGACGCCGAGAAGCACTACAGTACCATCGAGCGCGAGACGCTCGCCTGTGTCTGGGCGGTGGAGAAACTGAAGAACTACTTGTGGGGCAAGGTGTTCGAAATCGTCACGGATCATAAACCCCTGATCTACATGATGGCCGGCGAGGGCCGTGGTAATGGGAAGGCTAGTTCGCGGCTGCTGCGCCTGCTGTCCAAGCTGCAGGAATACCACTTCACGATCCGGCACATCAAGGGTGGCCTCAACTGCAGAGCGGATTGTTTGTCCCGCTTGCCGGTGGCAGGGGATGATGACATGTCCCTCGATGATGCGGAGTGTGTGGTGGCTCTGGTGGATGCCACGACGATGTGCGAAGGTTCCATCTCAGAGGAGGAATGGCTGGCTTCTCAGGAGAAGGACGTGATTCTCCGCACCGTGATGGGTCACATGACATCCCATTGGCCTCCTGTTCGGAACTTACACGGTTCGCTACGAAGCTTCCAGCAGGTGAGTGCGGAGCTCACTCTCGAGAATGGTATCTTGAAACGGCACGAGCTGTTCGTTCCCCGGAAGGCCTCAGGAGCAAACTGATAAGAATTGCCCACAAGGGTCACCCTGGCGGCACCGCGACCAAGAATCTGCTGAAAATGTACTACTGGTGGCCGGGGATGACCAGCGACGTCTGCGACTTCATAGACCGATGCGAGCAATGTCTGAAGGCGGACAAGCATTGGAAGACCATCAGAGGGGAACTGCAGAGGGTTGACATTCCGGTTGGCCCATGGAGCAAGATTGCCATCGACTTCGCGGGTCAGTTCTCGTTGCTGCCGGAGGATTGCAGATTTCTCATCGTGATCACCGACTACTACTCCAAGTGGATACAGTACAAGTTTGTCCGAGAAGTTACCACGGACCGGGTGATTCAAGTGCTACGAAAAAGTTTCGCCCAGGAAGGGCAACCGAAGGTCATGGTTTCTGATAATGGCACACAGCTCGTATCCAGGAAGATGACGGACTTTCTCGCCCACTCAGGGATCAAGCAGGAGAAAACCCCGTTGTACAGCCCGAAGAGCAATGGGCAGGTGGAGAGAATGAACAGGTTCCTTAAAGAGGGCATTCAGCTAGCCATTGCGTCCAATTTTGACGTCAAGATGTTCCTTGCGGACAAGGTGCACACTTACCATAACACCCCGAATGCTGTTACAGGCCATACGCCCTTCTATCTGATGAGGGGGAGAAGGTGCACCAGCGAGCTTACTCCCAAATACAACAAGTGGTATGATGTAAGAGAAGACACGGAGGGTGTGCAAGAGGAGTCGCTAAGAGTCAGGGAGCGTATCATGGCCAAACAAGAGTGTGCCAAACGATACGCTGATACTGTGAACAGAGCCAGGGCAAAGGACGTGGAACAGGGAGATTGGGTGCTAGTAAAGAAGCCGCATAAGGTGATGAAGGGGAAGTCAGTCTTTCAAACTCCTGTACGGGTGCAGGAGGTTAGGAAAGGGGCAGTGTGCTTGGAGGGTGGAGGATGGAGAAGCAAAGATGACATCGTCAGGCTCAAAGCAGGCCAGGAAAAAATCATCATGAGTAGAGGCCGTGCGAGTGGGTCTAGGAATGACGATAATGCACCAGAGTGGCAAGGAAATGAGGTTGCGGATAGGAGTGAGAGGGAGGATGATGGATGTTTGCACACCTCGCCTATCGATAGAGCTAGCAAAGGCGAATCTGCATGTCGTGAAGAGATGCGATTTGTGGCATGTGGTGCCGGTGTGCGGGGTGGAACGAAGTCTGTGCCAGAGTGTGAAGGCATCCAGGGTGCCCAGGACTATACCAGATGTAGTAGCACTCCAAGCGCCGAGGGGCAACCTCGGTTTGTGACTCCGAGGAGGCCTACCAGACTTGTTAGGGCGCCCAAGCGTTTTGAAGATTTTGTCATGACATAAATAATGTTTTGCTGTTTATATTGTTGAGGGGGGAGATGTTGTACGGTCTAGTGTTTTATGCATCATAGAGACGCATGTCTCGTTGTCCTCTGTGTCACGTGACGCCCCGTCCTATCAGGACGGGCGTTTCCGTGACGTGGAGGGGGACGGGACATTGAAGGAGAGCGCGGCCGGCGAGTGGAGATCGCCGCTCCTCGTGGGCCCAGTATTTTACATGTTGTTGGAGTTATACATTTAATAAATCACCACGCTATAACTAAATCGATGCCAGTGTCCTTCCTGTACTCCTGGCACAACAACAATAAACTCCCGACTCATTTGAGGGCAGTGTGGATAGTTTTATAGGTCAAATTAGAATGGTTTTAAGGGGGTGCTAATGATTGTCAATTTTGCTGGGTCTGCAAATGCGTCTTATCGGACGGATCAGTCTCTTCTGAGCTCATGAGACACCACGTGTTTATTTGTATTAAAAAGTCTTTAGTCTCTGACTGACTGCGCATTTTGTTTCTTCTTCCTGTAGATTCCAGTAAGGACACCAAGGCAAGCTACGCAATGTGTCATCGTTAATAATAAACGAAGATGCAAACCCAGGCCTGGCTTCGGTTCATCTGTTGCTCTTATCGGCAAGAACGCGGTCGCATAATTGTCCCGTTGAGTTCCCCTTCCCCCTGCGTGTAACTCACTTCTGTCTGCTATATTGGCAACCATACTGTTGGGAAGACTCACCCCCTCTGGGGAAAGCACTACTGTTTTCCAGCATTACCTGTAGAATCTCAACATTTTTCACACATTAATTCGCTAAAATTACCGATTTTAAGGTCCTGGTAATTGCAAAAACAATATGAGCAAACACATCTCTAGGGTAGGGTGAAGTGAGATGAATATTTCAAATGATAATTTTCAAAGCAGGCTCGCCTCTGTGACATTATGTGAAGATAAAGAAAACCGCATTAAATACCATATGTACAAATAGAGACAATGAAGAACAACAAGAGGCAATGCTCATTAATCAAAAAAGGCAGAATGATTACATTAGGGTTACTGTTAGGTTTGTTTTTGAGGTTTGGGTTTTTATTATGCATTAAAACAGGATCGCTGGATTTTTCTGATGTGTGTTCTTTCCGTTTTCCATCCAATTGTGGATTTACTGCAATTGAAACATATTCCACCATCTGCTGCGGAACAGATTTCAACAAAAAATGTCTCTGCCTCTAACGGATCACAAGTTACTAAAAACCCGGCAGCACAGGTGGCAGGCAGGCACCATGCAGAATGTAATTAGCTACCTTTCTGTCCTTGATTTTGGTATTCAGGTATTAACTGATGCATAAAAAGTTAAACTTAAGGTCCCCAATTGACTGACTGGGAAAATACTTTTGTTTACAACATGAACAACATCCTTAAATATTTTTTTTTTTTCTCAGTTAAATAATTTTTATTAAAGACAAAAGCGCACAAGATAAGCGATACAAAGTAAGCTAGTAGGAGTAAGTAATGTGAAAAACATGTGAGCAAGTATAGCAGTTGTCTAAAAACAAGTTAATATAATCCGACAGAGGAAACAAGATTAAACCAGTATAAAGCAGTACAAAATAACAGTTTGTTAAGAACAAGCAATAAAGGTCAAAGCATAGTATACCATAAGAAATATAAAACTCCTAAAAAGAAAATGTAACAGTGCAAATATATTATTTAAATAGCAGAGTGAAGATTTTTATAAAAGAAAAAAGGAGAAAAAGGGGAGAGAGAGAAGGAAAGGATAAGAGGAGAGAGAAAAGAGAGGTACAGAAAAGAGAGAGGACAGAGAGAAAGGAGAAAAGAGTAAGATAATGAGAAAAGATAAGGACTACGGTGGTGATGATAAGAATAATGTGAAGGGTAACCATAGTAGGTCGGACTTAATCTGTAGGTGAATGGAGGATTGAGGGATAGATGCAATTCTATGTTCGTCACATATATAATTCCACCAATGCAGAAAGGATAATTTAGAATTGTCTTTACAGCAAGTGAGAATAACCTTAAAAGCCACAGCAAGAAACAAATCTAATAATGGAGAAGCAGGGGTATCTAAAACAAAATCTGGTGAAACAGTACCTAAAAATACATTTTGAATACTAAATTGTACATTATAAGGAAAGATCTGAGTACATTTTGACCATATCTCCTTCCAAAAGGCACAAACTTTAGGACAGTAAAATAATAAATGTAATAAAGAGCCCTCAACTGTAGAGCAAGACCAGCAAGATGATGAGGTAGAGTGATTGATTTTATGTAACAAAAGCGGAGTGATGATGACTCTATTAAAAATAAAGAAGAGGGATTGTGTGAGATTTGCAGCTTTGGAAGTTTTGAATAATTTCTGCCAAAACTTATCCCAATGTGACACAGATAAAGTCAAGGAAAGGTCAAGCTCCCACTCTAGTTCCACCTTAGATTTAGCCCGTGTGCAGATAGGAGTAGACAGAAATTTATAGATATAGGAGGCGCTAGGAGTAGCATCAGCAAAAGTATGGCAAAATAAAGAATCAGAAGGAGAGGCAGGGGGAGTTGGGGAAGAGGAGAATTTCTGTAGACACTCCTGCAGAATTGGGGCTAGTGTATTATATTGCAGAATACAGGAATCAGGGAGATTGAAAGTAATTTGTAACTGATGGAAGGAGAGAATTACATTGTTGACAATTAGTTGATGTACAAAAAGAAGGCCCTTCTCTTTCCATTGTTTGTAATAGAATGACTTATGGCGAAATTTAATGTACTTGTTAAACCACAGAGATGAAGCTAGAAAGGATTCATAGTTATTCATGTTCTTAAAGAAAAGAGCGTGCAACAACATATGGGAATGTTTCAAAATGGGATATTTGGAAATAAAAGTACAGTTAGACATGCTAACAACATCTCGCATTGAAAAATCATTCAGTAAGGAACATTCAACAGTAACCCAAGAGGGTTTAGGTAAATCCTGATAATCCCTAGACAAAGCAAAAAATTGACGAATCAGGAAGGCATTGTGATACAAATTAAAATCAGGAAACCTTACACCACCTTCATTTTTAGGACGAATCAATTTAGCCAGAGCAATACGTGCATGTTTGTTATTCCATAAAAACTTTGAGCATAGCGAGTTAATCTGGGCAAAAAAATATTTAGGAATTTTGAAGGGTAACATTGACAATAGAAACAAAATTTGAGGAACAATCATCATTTTAATTGTATCAAGTCTACCCCACCAGGAGAGGAATAATGGAGACCAGAGATTCAGCAAATTAGTAATTTTAAGTTTTAAGGCAGAGAAATTTTGAGCGAGTGTATCACGAATGGTGGGGGTAAACCATGTACCAAGGCATTTTATTTTTTGGGGACACCAAGTGAAATTAGACGATGCAAACATATATCTATAGCATGAAGAGTTTAAAGGCAAAACCTCCGTTTTAGAAAAGTTCAATTTGTAACCTGAAACCTTAGCGAACGATGCAATTTCGTTCAAAAAGGGGGGCAGGGAGGATACAGGGTTAGACATATAAATAAGTACATCATCAGCATATGCGGACAGTTTAATATGTTGAGATTTAAGATGAAAACCAGTAATAAGCACATTATTTCTGATACGTTCTAGGAATGGTTCTAGACATAATAGGAAAAGTAATGGGGAGAGGGGGCAGCCCTGGCGTGTACCTCTTTGAAGGGAAAAATAAGGGGAGAAAAGACCATTGACAAAAACACAGGCTTTGGGATTGGTGTATAACAACTTAACATAAGAAATGAACTTTGGGCCAAAGCCAAACCATCTTAAGGTGTGAAGCAGAAAATCCCAGTTGACACGATCGAAGGCTTTTTCAGCGTCCAGGGATAGAGCCGCTAACGGGGAGGGATATTTTGTACTGAGAGCAAAGATATTGGAAATCATTCTGGCATTGTCAGACGCCAAACGACCTTTAACAAAACCAACTTGGTTAGGATTAATGAGATGAGGAATAATTTTCTCTAAGCGGGAAGCCAAAATTTTTGCAAAGATTTTACAATCATAATTAATGAAATAGGACGAAAATTTTTACAGTAGGAGGGATCTTTATCTGGTTTGGGGATCACAATGATAAGAGCTTCCAAAAAAGAACCACAGGCTTGGGAATTAGAAATAAATGAATTAAAAAGTTCTAATAATTTGGGTGCAAAAATTGAGGAGAAAGCAGAAAGTAGTTCAATAGAAAAACCATCCGTTCCGGGAGCTTTGGCTTTCTTCATAGATTTAAGTGCCTCAGTTAATTCTTGCAAAGACACTTCATCTTCAAGGGGTTGAAATTTATCGTGGGGAATTTGAGGCTTAGGGATATCCCTGAAAAACGTAGCAAAATCCTCTTCAGAGGGATTGGTGGATTCTGTGTATAGGAGTTTATAATATGATTGAAATGTATCAATAATATCTGAGTCAGAAGAGAGGAGAGAGTCATCAAATTCTGAATGGATTGGGCCAATCGCTTTTCGTTACGATTTAATTCTTAAATAGTTTGCTAGCATTTTCCCGGCCCTATTTTGGCCTCCATGATATTTAGACTTAACCTTGAGGAGGATATTACAGGCCTCCGTTGTGGCAATCTTATTCAGGGTGGATTTAGCTTTGATTAATTCTTGTAGAGATGATGAAGATTTGGAAGAGTAGTACTTGTGTTCTAACGCTTTTATGTGGATTAAAGTTTCTTTATATTTAGCATGCAGCAACTTTTTCTTTTTCGAGGAATAGGCAATCGTAAAAGCTCTGAAAGATGCTTTAAAAGCATCCCAATTGTTGTGTAGGGAGGTATCTAAAGAATTATTAAAAGAAAAAAATTCCTTAATAAAAGAGGTCGCTTCTGAAATAAAAGTACGATCTGATAAAAGAAAGTTATTGAAACGCCATCTACCTTGTTTGCAAGTGGTGAGAGATAAATCAATGTGGGTGGAGACAGGAGCATGGTCAGAAATAAAAATAGATCCAATTTCAGATGACTGGAGACAAGGTAGCAGTGATTTGGAAACAAGAATATAATCAATACGAGATCTAGTATGATGTACAGGGGAAAAAAAAGTAAATTCTGAGGCATCAGGGTTACAAGTTTTCCAAGAATCGAATAGCGGGCGAGAAGAAATGGCTGTTTGAAAGGATTTGTGGGACTTGTCAGGTTTGAACTTGCATTTGGATTGCCTGTCAGTGAACGGGTCCAACCAATTATTAAAATCACCACCAATCACAATACTATCATTAGGAATTGATAATAATTTCAATTTGATAGAATTCCAAAAGTCAATATCAGGTTTAACAGGTCCATAAATATTGAAAAAAAACAGTTGTCTTTTATTAATGATAACCTCAGCCAATATCCAGCGACCATTCGGATCACACTCAGATGACAGAATTTGAGCATTAATGGATTTATGAAATAAAATAGCAACACCTCCATGTCTGTCATTATCCGGAGAGAAAACAATCTGGTTGACCCATTGACGTTTAAGTTTAAGTGATTCTTTATCATTGCAGTGGGTTTCCTGTAAAAAAGCAATCTGGGTGTTAAGTTTAGCAAGATGAGACAATACCTTTTGACGCTTGACGGGATGACCCAGACCACGAACATTCCACGACACAACGTTAATCATATTTGCAGGACCAAGGGAACGTACAAACATAGGACCATAAAACTGCAGGATTGACAAGAAGAAGAAAGGAAAGACATGTTACATTCAGTAAAACATGAAGACAAGTCATATGAAATAAGCCAGACCTAGATACTAAGACTAGAAATGAGGGGAAACGAAGAGGAAGAGGGGAGTAGAAATAGATTAGAGAGAGAAAAGAATACAATGGGAGAAGCAGGTGGAGTAAAGTAGACAGATCAAGGAAAAACATCCAGATCTGTAAAAAGGGAGAAGATCTAAGAACGGGGAGCAAAGTGACACCGGAGGACACGGACCACCAGGAAAACAGTTGAAAAAGACAATGAGATGAAGCCGAACCTCACAAGTAGAAAAAGAACAAAAAAGCAAGAAGGAAGACATGCATATCAATATAACAAAGAAGCAAAACAGATAAGCGTATCAATATAATAATGAAGAAAAACATTCCGACAATAGGGAAGAAGGAAATCAAGAGCCAGTGTCCATGCCATGTGCAGAAAAATTTTGAAGAAAAAGTTTGAGTTTTTCTGGATCCTCGAAGGAGCGTGTGCGACCTTCATGCGTAATCTTGCACAGGCAGGGATGAAGAATTCCGTATTGAATGTTGAGCTGACGCAACTGAGGTCGAAGAGTAAGAAATTCTTTACGTCTGGCATTAGTAGCGTTGGAAATGTCTTGAGATATAAAAATATTATGGCCTGACCAGGTGAGGCGACGCTTGAGCCTGACAGCTTTCAAGACTTGCATAAGATCGGTGAACTCCAGGAAGAGCATTATGATTCCACGCGGTCTATTAGCAGAAGGTATAAGACGACCCAAACGGTGTGCTCTTTGTATGTTGAGAGGATTTGCTGGGGATGGAAGATCAAGAAGCTCTGGAAGGAATTTCTTTAGGAATGATACTAGGTCAGCCCCTTCAACATTCTCCGGCAAGCCAAAAAGGCGAAGGTTGTTTCTTCGGTTACGATTTTCAAGATCCTCCGTGTGGAGCTTTAGTTTAATGACTTCCTGTTCAAGAAAAGGGATCTTTGTAGATATATCCTGCAAGTCACTAACCCTCTGTTCGATATCCAGTACCTTACTCTCCATAACGATCCATCTTTCCTCAATTTGTTTAAGTTTGTCATTGGTAGCGGACATGAATGGCTGGAGGCCACGAACCTCATCTAAGATGGAGTCGAGGACAGGATTCTGCGAAGATAAAATTGGTGAAGGAGGGTCATTTTTGTGCCTCTTCGGTTTGGTACCTGAGCTTGAAGCTCTAGGGACATTAGGCTCGTTTGACATCCTGGAGCAGTAAGGAGACCGTGATACAGTAATCCACAAGCAACAGAAGCTAGCGCCACTGAAAGGCAGGAAGTAGGGAATTCAGCAGAAGCCGGAATATGCCCTAAAGGACTGTTATGCAATAAATAATAATCCTGGAGCAGCCAGACCGAATGGATACTGGAGCACAGATCAACAAGATCTCACCATGACTGGAGCTGGGACAGCGATGTCAAAAAGAAAAATGCCTCACATAATCCGCAAGAAATTAGGTAAGGATACCGCAGCTTTGAGGAGCTTCAAACCTCTTGTGGGAACATTGTAAGTAAAAGAGTCACACTTCCATATTCAATTTTTGGTTGAGGGCATGTTAGAAGATAAAAAAAGAAAAAAGAAAACTAGCACCGCAAAAGGGACAAACAAAATGGCGGTCACTCATAGCCCAGAGGTAAAAGACAGCATCAACTGTGAAAAACAAATAGAATGGTGGCAAAAACAGCTCACTGCACCGACCCCATCACAAAAAAGTATCAATAGGGAGGTCAAAGACACCAGGCACCGGGCAGCAAACAGTTGAAGGGCAAAACGCTGGAAAAATCGGAACGCGAGCGCCGCGATTCAAAATGGCGGACGCTCGCGTTGTGTGAAGGAAAATTCACCGCCGCGGCTCCTGGGGCGAAGAATAGAGTAGGAGATGCCGTTTGTAGTCAGCCGACTCACCGACCCATCATGCGCCTGGAGAAGTCTTCCGAGCAGGAAGAGGTGGTGTCCGAGGGTAAAGAATGGACACGGAAGCTCCGCATTCACACGGAGCTCACTGAAAAGCCGCCATGTCACTGCGGCGTCGAAGCCACGCCCCATCCTTAAATATTTAATTGTAATTCCAACAGAGTGGAGATTAAGATTTTCTCTGGGTTGTTAAAATGTTTTGTTTCATTATTCCTCCAAATTGATGTTGTACTACGAATACAAACCATGTTTCTAAACAAAACAATCCGATACATTATACTCCGTCTTTTCTAAAGGTGATTTCGTAAATCTCAATATCTTCTAGGGTGATACTTATATTATAAAAATCTAATTCTGGAGGCATGCTTCCTGATGATAAAAGTTGATTCTGGTAGACCCTACTGAGGACATAGAGTACCACAAAACTGAAGACTAGTTCCGAAGGGCCAATGGAACACACAGAATAAAAGAGGAACTCTTAATTTGAGATGTAGGCTCCTTTTTCTACTGGGTGGCACATTGTAAGCTTAAAACAAGGTATACTACGCATGGGATTACAAAGGGGCAGTTTCAATAAAATGGCATTCTTATGTTTTCAAGAAATGCAAAATGATTATTAGTTGGTACATGACAATTCCAATATGATCTGAATCACTATACTTTTCTTTCCTTTGAAAACTAAGTATTGTGCATACTGTTGCTATCAATCAGTATTAATGAGTCTTACAACAACAAAATGGTGAGCTAATGCTGCCATAGAAAGTTCTAAAAAATGCACACAATTTGCTTTTTCCTGCCACAGAATGTCGTTGTCTTTCCATATAATTCCAGTGGACTTGGGTAAGGTTCAGAGGTTGTATTTGGTTTAGAGTCAATGCTAGCACTGCAATTAAAGTAGCATTAGAGTTAGGTTATGAGCTAGATTTACAGGTATGACTGTGGTAAGGGTTAGTTTAAGAGTTAATTGTAGAGGAATGGGCATATTTAAGATACGTGTGATGGTAATAGGGTAGGGGTTAAGGTTGATGCTATATTGTACTCCAAATGCAGTCTTGATTATTGAAGTGTCATTGCCAAATGAAACGTTTGTCATTATGAAATTGACTTCTTGTGTTCAGCATTGTGTATTTTTACATTATAGCATTCTTTACTTTCTCTGACACACACCACTGTAGATGTATTTTGTATTGCTTACCCCTTAATCAAGAGGCGGGTGGAATAATAAACTATTTACATTTTCAATTTCTAATATTTATTTTCATTCACCAATGTTGCTGATATTGCAAATATACTATTGCTCTGATCACCT
Source organism: Triturus cristatus (assembly GCF_964204655.1). NCBI lineage: Eukaryota > Metazoa > Chordata > Amphibia > Caudata > Salamandridae > Triturus > Triturus cristatus. The sequence continues at coordinate 904,915,332 of NC_140593.1, forward strand.
TCTCTTCAGTACACAGAAACTATTGAGCTATAGTCGCTGGTGCTGCTGACTGTTTCGGTTGCAGAGCTCCAATGATGACTAGTCTTCACCCAACCTCAGGCCCCTTCTCCCGCCATCCTGCACTTGTCTCTTTATTTCCCTTCTCCAGCTTCTTTTCATCACTGCATTCTCTCTTGGTCACTGCTCTCCTATATTCTCTTCTTTCTCTTTTCTCCCTTTTCTGCCTTGATCTGAGGCTGAAGTGACAAATGAATCCCAGTACCAAAAATATGTGCTGTTGTCCATCACACGCTGGATGTGGATATTGTTAAGGTTGGGACCAATCCGAGAGATACAATAGAATAGTACTCTATTTCTTGTACTTCACTGAGGAATAAAACCCATTGGATCTATAATTATCAGTGCTTCTTGAGCTACCTGGTCTTATTCATCATGTCTGAAGAACAGTACAAATAAAGAGAGTGACTCTTCCTGATTATGGTTAAATGTGTTTTAAAGTTATTCCTTGGCTGACGTGCAAGCATCCACTATTTTGCATGCTTTTTGATATCTGCGTTTGCACCCAAACCAAATAAATGAGAGATGTGGTTCAGTCAATGGCAAATATTATATGGTTTTCTTATTACATACTTATAATGCGATGTTGCATCGCTTGATTAGCTGTTATTTTCTAAATAATTATCAAATGAGTTGTGGGTCTGTTCTATTTCTTTACCATGGCACATACACCTTTTCTGTGCATGTTTACACATGCAGGTTGCAGGAATATTAATCTTCTGACCAAGTTGTGCTCTATAGAAAAGTATTTCATTATGTCACTCTTGACATGTACTCCGCACTCCTCTAGCTTGTGTAACAATCCATGGTGCAGAAGATGCAGTGGCACCAAGGAACACAAGAGTAAGGGACCTCTGCTCCCCAGTATGCTTGCTTTTGGACTGTTGGGTTCCTTGCTGTTCTACTGCTCCTGACAGAGGCCTTCAAACACAACCAAAATGGTGAAGATCGAGCAAAACAGAGCTCCGCCATACTGGAGTACTTTGACAAGTTCTATTCCATCTTTGTGAGGGCCCTGACATGAATTGAACTTCCTTTTCAGAATGCTCCATGGAGCAATATCACAGTATATGTGGGCAGATGATACCCCAGAGTATACTGTCCAGTTCTGAAGGACAGAAATCTGGAGTGCAAGTAAAAAACTGAGGCAATCTAAAAAGATCTTCTAAAAATATTATATATCTGTGTTATTAACCCTTTGCCCGGAGACTGTGATTAGTGCCAGATATACAGTGAACCTTTATACGTTATAACAGAAAGAATACAGGCGAATGGACATAAAATATATGGAATGTAAAATTCTAAAAAGCATAAGCATCCACTCATCCTGAGATGTGCTTTTGTTTCCCAAATATCTTCCTATTAGATGTGAGCGCACCATTGGATCGAAACGTTATCCTGCTCGGATACATTTTTGAATTTTTATGGAATTTTGTGATGTTTGTGGAGCTTTCACCACCACTCACCCTTGAAATGGCAATGAAAAAGCTTTACATACCACTAACCGAAAAAATTGAATGTTTGTTGTGGCTGCAGAAAACCACAATAACAGGCAGGTGAGGAACATTTTCCGTTTCATGACTTGTAAAACAAAAAAAATACCCAAGAACTAATACATCAAATGATTTATAGCTCCTAGCTAGAGCACATGCAATACCTCACACTCCTATTCACTTGCAAGTGATGATTTGTTCTAGGTGCAGCCTCACTGTTACACACTATTACATGAACTGTAAAACGCCATTCTATTTTCAATTTGGATGCACATTATCCAACCTTAGTCTGTGCACAAAAAGTTCATTGCCGTTCATGGGTCATTTAATACCACAGTATCCTATTCAAGTTTAGTAATCCATGCAAAGAGATTCCAGAATTCAGAATTTATGTGTTCTCTATCCTTTTTTTCCTACTCCAAATCACATTTGGCAGACCAACATGTTTCATCCCCTTTTCCTGGGAATTTCTTCAGGGCTGTGATTAAATTCAATATACAAAGTCTTACTAAAATCAATGTCAATATGTATGTAACCCTTGAAAATAAATCCTTTGGCATTCGACCTAATATCTGCAATGGACATAACTATACAATTTTATCATCAACATCAAAATACATCATTTTTCTTTCTTCCTTCATATAACCCTTTGTATTAGAAAGTTAGACACTCATTTATTCATTTGAAACACATCACCTCCAATTTGGATGTGTTCAACTTCTAAATATTTTGTTTCATCACTGAGACCATTGTACATTTTTATCTTCTAAATTTTCATTTCATGCAGGACATCCTGTCATTAAGTATTTACCATCCTAAAAGTCCACCAGTGTGTCCCTGTTGATACAGTAAACTTCAAATGTTCCTGCATCATTAATAAATGTATGTAAATATAATAAGAGGATGAACTAAGATTCACAAGATACCCTCAGTTTATGTTTTTATTAGTTGATGTTTCATACAGATAAAAATATTTTCCACTATAAATGAAAGACCATGTCTTGTTCCACCTTTTATTGTATCTGAAATGTCTCCATGTTTTCGATATTTGTGTACAATTATTTCATAATTACAAGGCATATATGGCATTCACCATTCAAGGCCTGGTTTGAAAGAGGTGGTGTCAAGTTTGAGATGTATTGTAAAACATAATTATTAAAAGTGCAATAAAGATGAGAATTGCAGCCTCCGTAGCTGTAATATGAGAGGTTCATTATGCCCCTCTCTCAACAATAGCTATACAAAGCATATTACAGTCTACATACCTGCATATATGGTTTATGATGCAGTGTTTTCGTTAATTTAAAAAGAAAAAATATTTAAGTAAAACCAGGGTGCAAGGGGTTACATTCGTGCAGTGAGGTCAAATTGAGGAGGCCTCCTGACTTGTGGCAGAACTGTTTCCTCATGTAAAGTCTTGTCGCATGCATTTGGCGAGGCGAGGCAGTGAACAGCATTTTTCTTGCGTCAATTCAGCTGTGCTGTGGTAATGAACTAGAATTTGACCTATGCGTTGTACTAATACCTGACTACATGTGTGATTATTAGTACACTTGCTACAAATAGCGTGTGTGGTTGACCCACATTTCTTTTTACTGGAAGTGTGTGTGTGGGGGGTGTGTAGCTGTGTGTTGCTAAGTTGTTTCCTCCTATGAAAACCTATTTTTTTAATTTGGACCTCTGATTTTTGACATCTGGTGTGGTGTGAGACTCTCAAATGGAGTCTTCCTCACTTTAATGGCCCCGTAGGTCCCAGTGAATTTGGTCTTGAACTGCAAACTCTGATACCTACCTTTTGATATAAGGTCAGCTGCTGCAAACAGCTTTTGGCAGGTTGCAAGTGTCACATGTTAACCTGTGTGTACACACATAGACTAAGAGAGGATAACTGCTTACCGACTCAGCCTGCCATTTGCATATAGGCAGACCTGTGGAGGAGGAGACCCAGTCTACAATGTGTGTTGCCTGGCACATAGTGATACCAAGAACATATAATTCAATTGGATACTGAGAGGAAATGCTCCTTTTCTTATGGGTAAACTGTTTGATCTGTAGTGTTTCAATGTTGCTATCAGATCAGCTGGCACAGGAAGGTGGTGATCTGTGAGTTTTGTATGATTATATGATTATTAATCTTTTCTTACATATAAGGGATATATCCTAGAAGGGGTAGTGAGGATGGAACATCCCTCAAACATCTTTGTTGGGTCACATGCCCACATACGTGCTTATTCTGAAAGGCAGGTATGGGCCAGGAATGTCTGGGAGTACTCCAATTTAACATTTCCCACCTACAGGGCCCCTGGGTGTCCCTCAGTCTCATGCTGCGTGATGACACTAGTGATCTTGTTCGCATAAACGCAAACTGTGGAGATATTTGTCATCTTCGTAGTGGCACTTAGGTTTGTAGATGCTTCATTTTAGTCAGCTACAGTTGGGTAACAAGGGTCCACTCCAGCACCAACTCTACTTTCCTGCCCGCCTGTGCCAAACCAGAGACGAAATGCCTCAGACAGTAATCCAGCAGGTAATGTCCCCAAGTTGAGCCTTCATATAGCAGCTCTCCCATGTGTCTTGTCACTTGTCAGACCATGCCTTCACTTGTGATTCAAGCAGTGGACATTTGTGACAGTGGTGCAACACACTAGCATATAGGAACCCATCACATGGAGAGACATGTTTGAGCCAGGACTCAACTACATGGGTTATGTGTTTTCACATATTTCCATTTCATCCTAATATAGCTGCAAATAATTAATGTGTCTCCTGCCAGCACTCACGCTTGATAGCTCTGCTGGTTAATGGAGCTGCTGGATAGTTTTTAGTGTAATTGTATCACTGTTTAAAACACTATGAATTAGACTGGAGGTCTAACATGCCAGCTGCAAAGGATTAATGGAGTGGTGTGGCTCACTGGTTAGAGGCGGCAGACCTGGGAGCAGAAGTCGGCCCGGGACCAGGGTTCGATTCCCGACGCGGCAGGGTCTTGGGTCAAGGTCAGCGGACTCGACAATTCTCGCCTCGGTGCCTACTCTAACCATGGCCCCACTCAGCAACTCTGGGCAATAGCTTGCTTAATCTCCACTTACGGCCCCATCAGCGCCGGGGATGCTTGTCTTCACCTTGGAGATGCCCAGTAGGGACCATCTCACAGGGAAAGCCAGGATGGGTTCCCCATAGCGCTATACAGCGCCGGGACGCCCCGTTGCTGGGCAGCTGTGCGCTTTACAAGTCTACTACATTTACAACATTTACATTACAAGTAACATTAGGGATAATCTGTAATTATGGTAGAGAATTCAGTAGGTTAATGCTGTTGCACAAATCCTATTGTAACCTCGCAGCCACATTTTCAGTCATGATAAAACAGCTCCACAAACAGCGGCATGTATCGTGTAAGATATTATGGTCTATATTTATGTCCCAGTTTGCGTTGCTCTTGGACCACGCAATATGGTGCAAGAGTGACTCAAACCTTAAGTCATGCTTTTGAAGCCATGCAAAGCCACTTTGCATGTGAGAAGGAAGAGACAGAGTACATAATGAATTTCCACTCTAAGATCTCCTAAAAAAAAAAGGCACTCTGTGCTCCATCTTGATTGATTCCGTTTTTAAAATGATCAGATCGCAATTGTAAGAGTACCACAGGCTTTCAGCATTATATCTTACTCTTTCACCATAATTGGTCCTAATGTTTTATAAGAACGGTCCAACTGCTTTCGTCTGAGGAAAATACATACTTTTTGTCCCTCCATGCCACACTCAGATGGACAAGGTACTTGAACTTGAGGAAAGATGCCACACTGTGATTCAAGAGCTATTTTTTTGCACCTTCAACAATTCCCTCATCCTGATCGGAGTACTGCTAATCAGGTCCAGAAATATAGCATGTGTTCTCCCAAGACCCGGATGTCATCTTTGAACATTAGTCCCCAAAGATTGTTACATTTTTCACATGTAACTATGAAATATCCAATGAAGTGTGTTTTTGCCTTACAAATTTACACGTTGTTCTAAATTTCAAAGTTTAGTAGAGAGTTGAACCCTTCATGTTTAATGTTCACACATCTGTGCAAAGCAATCTTTCTGCATTTTCACCATTTAAAGTAGTTTATGAAATGTATCCCAAAATTTGGGTTGGGTTTTTGAATCGTATTACAACGAGATAGCCCGCTAAAGATGCATATCAAGGAACTGATATGCATTAGATCTAGATCTATGTTAAGAAAGGTAACATAAACCCTCCATCCACTTATATATTCACTTCTTTCATTGATGTTTCAGTAAAACTATTTTCCAATGTTGTTGAGGAAGCCATGGGGGATTAGGCATTAACTAATCAGCTAATTCCATTTGAGCAATCCGAGTTGTGTGCTAGTTCTTACAATGTGTACCATACATTTGTTTTACATTATTTCATTTAAAAGTGTATGCACAAGCATTTTAGAAGTGTGTTTCATGGATGTTAAATCTACTTTTGATATGGTCTCAATTTATTATGGACTAAAATATTCAAGAAAGAACTCTTGTCATGTTTTTATCACTTTTAATCGAGTACATTCTGAGACTTGGGAAAAGGTGCATGAATGGAATTAGGGAGTGAGAACTCAGAGACTGAATGGTTACTCTGTCACCAATGTAACAGATATACCATCAGCCCTACTATGTATGGGATAAAGTACCACTAGACATTCATTATAAGAATATTGCAAGTGACTGAAAAGTTACATTGCCATATATAGGAACAAAGCCAAAGGCAGTGCTCCTTTATATGGTCCTTGAACTCTGAGGTGACTTGCAATATACTTAAAATGTATGAGAGATGGCATTTTATTTCTTATACTAAGATATGAAAATGGTGAGTTTTGTGCATGCACTCCTAATTATATAACCAAATTAATCATTTATTTATCAAATGTGTCTGCTGTCAAGGTAGCTCTTGGTGTAGAGAGCTGAAGAGCTACACATTCTTATGTTCATTCAACATGTTTATACTCAAACTCCACCATATCATATACAATTGCATTTATTTCTTCATACAATCTTAATTTCTTTAATATTTTCAAACCAAATTTTTGTACATGATATTATGCTTTTTTCAGAATTTAAAATCCCTATGCTTTCCAGATAAATCATATTCTTTAGCAAATATTTTTACGATGTCATCCACTTCTTTCTGAAAATGAAAATACAAATTGGGATTTATGCTCTACACTTTATATTTTGTCAATAGCCACTCATTTTGTGGGCTCCTCATTAAACTGTATATTGGGGCAGCTCCTCTGTAGGATCTAAAGAGTGTTGCCTCACTTAAAATCCCACCAAAAGCCTTAAAAATATAATGGTAATTTATTACCAGTTTATTTTTCTTTCCTGTCCCAAACAGAGCGTCAGACAGGAGCGGGGTTGCTGCTGAGTGACAGCAGCAGGGAGGAGGGTAAGCTGTCTATGCACTAGTTTAAAGTGTGCATGTCTTTTTGGCCCACTGTTTTGTGATGGCCAGCCACACATGTGCACTTTAAACATCTCTAACTCGACTGTTTTAAGACACCTGGGTTAGAGCAAGAGAACCGTAGAGCGCTGAATGAGGCCACACCCTCCGATCAGGGTGCTGCACTCATGCTGCATGAGAGGAGCCATGATTGGTCAACGGATTTGCTGCATCTAATTCTGGTGGTGGGAAGAGGACCGGCGTGGAGGACGTCATGTTCATCTACGTTTTTATTCCTTTTTTTTTTCCTGCACAAAATCCCGCCCCCCCCAGTAGATGGCAGCCGCCACTGCTGGATATCCTCCACCAACTTAGCTTCAGTATCACTAAGTTTCTAAATGTCATTCCAGGGTTATCATTCTGAACCACCACCATGTCGAACACCTCTATCTCAATGCTATTGGTATCTAGATTTTGCTTATATGCTGTAAAGGAAAATATGTCCTCTGTGTAACTATAAAATTAGCACTTACCTTTCAGAAAAATAATGATGCATTCATGCTGGATGCAAGACTGGTGGTTCATCGGCTATTCCATGTGCATGCTACTATGCCAGGACGCAATATTATGATGAAGGTATCATGTATACCATTTGGTATTAAGTGTGAGTAAACTATTTAGGAAATTGATAACAGAGTGGACCTAAACATAAATAGACACACTATAAGACCAGAAAGGAGCAAAGTTATTTAAAAAATATATATTTTTTATTATATTTATAAGTTAGATAGTAAACAATCCTATATTTTCACAATTTTATGAAGAAGAATAAATGACATACAATTTTTAGTTATAAGGATACATCAATAATCTTGTATGCAGCTTACACATGATAAAACCAAAACTACTGTAACTGTTTAAGAGGCTAATCATACACACATATCCATACACACATGGCCTAGGTTTGTTTAACATATATCAAAGCATGATGTTGTCGATATAGTACCTGAATGTGTGTGCCAAACAGTAGATGACCTTTAACAAGGGAACAAATAAAATTTATCACACGTGAAATAAACAGACATGGTCATTGCTATCATAATTCATGTCTACGCGCGTTTCGGCTCAACACCTTCATCAGGTAGCCATGATGGTCTAGGAAAGTAATCTGTAAAAACAATATAATTGTAAGAATTGATACTGGTCATAGAAAGTACTGGTCCTACTCAAATTCAAATACATTATTAAGACGTTATACAAAAGTTAAAAAACGTGTCACCTACAAGATACTAAAATTCTCCCTTTACAATGAACAAGGAGAAAGAAAGAAAAGTAGTAATGATAATCTAATACTGAAAAAAACACTCAAAGGCTTTTTTAATATATAGTACCATAACGTTTAGGACAAACCAGTGAAAACAGGAAAGAGCCGACCCTTAAATTGAGACACCAGTGTGGTACACAAGGAAGCATCCCAAAAGGTTAATAGAACTCAAGCTATTTGATATAACAACTCATGATAGGAGTGTTATGCCTAAGCTTCCGGATATCTTTCCCCAGTTTATTGCTGCATTCTTAAGGTATTTGGCAATAATATCTTTCATTGCCTGCATTTGCCACAGTATGTCATGTGGCATAACTGTAGTAGTTTGAACCAAGGTCTGTTTTATCTATCACCAACTTTGTTTAAGGGCCTCATTGTAAAGGACATTCTCAGTCAATTCTGCAGTGTTCAGTATTTCAACACTTTGGGCTGCACCTGACATCGGGCTATGCAACGTTAGGAGCCCTGTTTTCCATATACCATCACCATACAGCCTGGTTTGGCCACTCGTGCATGTACGGATGTTGGGCCTCTGTTCAGTGACAAAATGAAAGTCATTCCACAGACTTAGGTGCCGATTCCGATCCGTTAAAAATTATCCCCGTACGACTCGTATCCGGTCTTTTTACCGTACGAATCGTACAAGTGCCGTACGAACTGCCAAGTACGATTCGCATGGGAAAAAGTCCATACGAATCGCATTGGGAATAATTCCCCACACGTCCTCGGGTCGTAAAATGTGTCCGACACGACCCCGGACGATTTACCGTACAAATGTGAAAAGTGAAGTCCGACCGCGCAAGTACGATCCGTCCCGTGCGTCCGATGTTACAACCGTATGGAAAAAACACCGTCCGCACCGAACTCCCATAGCAACCATGGAGACATGTGCCCACATACGCGCCGAACACCCCCCCAGCCCCCGTATGTACGTGCCGAACCACCCCCCCAGCCCTCGAATGTACGTGCCGAACCCCCACCCGTGTATGTATGGAGCGTACCCCCACCCCAACAGTGTATGTACGGACCGTACCCTCACCCGCGTATGTATGGAGCGTACCCCCACCCCAACAATGTATGTATGCACCGTACCCCCACCCGCGTATGTATGGAGCGTACCTCCACCCCAACAGTGTATGTATGGACTGTACCCTCACCCGCGTATGTATGGAGCGTACCCCCACCGCAACAGTGTATGTACGGACCGTACCCCCACCCGCGTATGTATGGAGCATACCCCCACCCCAACAGTGTATGTACGGGCCGTACCCTCACCCGCTTATGTATGGAGCGTAACCCCACCCCAACAGTGTATGTACGGACCGTACCCTCATCCGAGTATGTATGGAGCGTACCCCCACCCCAACAGTGTATGTACGGACCGTACCCTCACCCGCGTATGTATGGAGCGTACCCCCACCCCAACAGTGTATGTACGGACCTTACCCCCACCCGCGTATGTATGGAGCGTACCCCCACCCCAACAGTGTATGTACGGACCGTACCCCCACCCGCGTATGTATGGAGCGTACCCCCACCCCAACAGTGGTGGCCGAACTCGCTGGGCGTATGTCCTGAGCCCACCTTGTCAGCAAAAAACCTGGGAGTTATGATCGACCCCAACCTTAGTATGTGCCAACAGGTCAACAGGACTGTTTCGACCTGCTGGGGGATTATCCACATTCTGAGGAAAATCAGGCACTTTTTGTCTCCCCAGGCAAGAAAGCAACTTGCTGTCGCCCTTTTGGGTTCGCGACTGGATTACTGCAATGCGCTGTATGCAGGGCTGAACAAGAGTCTTCTACAGCGCTTGCAGGTGGTCCAGAACGCGGCAGCGAGATTTGCTCTTGACCTACCAAAACGTGCCTCTGCCACCGAAGCCCGAAAACAACTGCATTGGCTCCCCGTTGAATACCGGATCCTTTTCAAATCCATGTGCCTGGTGTATAAAGCCTTAGCTAAACCCAGCCCTACAAGCATGGGATCCATTCTTTCTCGGCATAACCCCAGTAGAAATCTTCGCTCCAGTCACAAACTTCTCCTCTCTGTACCCCGTGTCAGAAAAGCAAGATGGGGAGGTAAGGCCTTTTCCTTCCTGGCACCTAAGTGGTGGAATGCCCTCCCTTTGGAAGTAAGATCCAGTTCCTCTCTGCAAACTTTTAGATCCGCGCTTAAGACTCACCTTTTTACACGTGCATTCCCGTAGTGGTGCTTTGTATATTCTGTTTATTGTTTATTGATTTTGATAGGCGCCTTGATACCTTCGGGTTTAGTCTGCGCGTTATAAGTTGCATAATAAATAAATAAATAAATACGGACCGTACCCTCACCCGCGTATGTATGGAGCGTACCCCCACCCCACCAGTGTATGTATGGACCGTACCCACACCCGCGTATGTATGGAGCGTACCCCCACCCCAACAGTGTATGTATGGACCGTACCCTCACCCGCGTATGTATGGAGCGTACCCCCACCCCACCAGTGTATGTACGGGCCGTACCCACACCCGCGTATGTATGGAGCATACCCCCACCCCACCAGTCTAAGTACGGAGCGCACCCCAGGCCCCAACACCAGCACCCTCACCCAACATGGCGCATGTACGAGTCGTACCAAGCCAGAGACAAGGACAGCACTGTACAACAAAATGGCCGATGTACGCACCGTACAGACGCTAAAAACACACGTACACAACCAGGACAAAGCAAAACAACACAAGAAGACTCCATTCAAATCGCACAAAGCCACAAAACATGTCCAACAAGCACAAATACAACCGATTCACTGACCTGCAACTGCCAAACTTCCAAACAGAGGCCCAAAACACAACCACTCCTTATAACACTCCCACCCAAAGTTCAAACACAGCCACACCCACCAATGGACCAATAAAAAGGCCCAACACACACAAACCATGATCCTTTGCAACAGACCCACTGCTGCCAGACCACACAGAGAAACAACTGCACCATACTACAACCTCCACTACACCTTACACCTGCACACCTTCACACAACCACCTTCACAAACACCCCCTCATCACATTCACACACACACCTGCACAACCACACCCACACACCCACAACCATCCACACCCACACCCCCCACAACCATCCAGACCCACACTCCTCACCATGCCCACTAACAAGAATCCAAAGTTCACTAGCCGAGAGTTGGAGGTCCTTGTCGACGAAATCATCAGAGTCGAGCCACACCTCTTTGGAACATTGGTCAGACAGACCAGCATTTCCGAAAAATCAGCCATGTGGCAGACGATTGTCGATGCTGTGAATGCTGTTGGGTCCACCAGAAGGACCAGGCATGAATGCCAAGCCAGGTGGTACGATCTGCGGAGGAGGGTCCGAGCCAAAATGACCGAGAAACACAACCAGGCCAACACCACTGGAGGAGGGCCGCCCCGCAGACACGTACAATACCATCCCTGGGAGGAGAAGGTGATGGCCACGCTGCCGGTGGTGGGAGTGGAGGGAGTAGAAGGACTCCGAGAGCCTGGTGAGTACACAAACAACTCACATCACATGGGGGGAACGTCACCCACAACCAAACTCACAATCATGCACGCAACCACCACAAAGCTATCGCATGACTCAACCACACTCCATAAACACGCACATGCCACTAGCGCCACCATGCCCCATGCACCCAGCTAGACAATGCCAAGTCACAGGCCACAGAAAACACCAACACAAGACACGGTAACCCGGATGGCAGGAGTGTGGGCCTCAAAAATCACATAGTGCAACTCAGAAGCAGACAACTATGCCCTCAGCCCATAGGGCCTAGGTCACAGCCAGACAAACTGTGTGTCCCCACACAGGAAAGACTTGCCTCCAAATGGCGGACGCCATGCATGAAGACATGGGGGTGAAGGCACTTTTTGCACATGACAGCAGCTAATGAACAGCCAACACTGTGAAAGAGTGGCAGCACACACCACCACAGCAGCAGCGCAGACACAGACACTACACCCAATGGGTGCCTGGAGATCAGAAACAAACTCACATGAACAAGCCAAGGGCCATTCAAAGACCTGCAAACTCTGTGTGCCTAGGAAGCTGGGCTGAGGTGACAGAGGGTGACAGACAGAGGGAGGGAGAGGGGGAGAGAGAGGGAGGGAGACACAGGGAGACGGACAGAGGGAGGAGGCATACACAGGGAGGGAGGGAGAGGGGGACAGAGAGGGAGGGAGACACAGGGAGACGGACAGAGGGAGGAGGCTGACACAAGGAGGGAGGGAGAGGGGGACAGAGAGGGAGGGAGACACAGGGAGACGGACAGAGGGAGGAGGCTGACGCAGGGAGGGAGGGAGAGGGGGACAGAGAGGGAGGGAGAAAGGGAGACACAGGGAGACCAATTCACCCTTGGGTGGTGTGGGAATGTCTGCTCGTCAGCAGGTGGACTGCGTGCATGTAGACAAGGGTGGCCAGTGCCTGAATCCCCCTCTCTTCTCCATGGCAAAACACTGGGCCATGTGTCAACCTGTGCACAAGCACAACGCCAGCTACCTGCTTTATATAAGTGTGTGGAACAACTCCATTTGCCCATGTACAGTGCAACACGGAAGGCGCCAATGCATGGCACGCCAAACCTGCTCACTCCACTGCTGACTGCAGTCACAATTGACGCAGCAAGTAAGACTGTGTCACACATAGGTAAAGTCTCAAAAGCTGTGGCCAAGGGACATACCCATGCACAAGTGCACTGTGAGTGGAATGCAAGACATATCCAAATACCCAGAGGAAATGTGCCAACTTTGAAAGGAATGAAACATGGATGTTGCATGGAACAAAAATAACATTGTCACTCTCACACACAGGTCAACGTCGTGGATCACCCCCCAACACTGGGGGAGAAGACTCACAGGACCTGGCTCTGCGGGATGACGATCCCACCGGCAGCGACGACTCTCACCACTCTGTGGACGACCCTGACCAACCTGGCCCCTCTGGTGTCCAACCACCTGCAGCACCTGCGTCAGGTACAACTGGGCCAACCACCACCCCCACTCCTGCCACATCCCAGGAGACACCCAGGATCCCTGCCCCACCACCACAACGCAGCCAGACATATGAGGGGTGGGTGCCTATCACTCCCAGCAGTGCCCACACATAGGAGGGGTGGGTGCCTATCACTCCCAGCAGTGCCCAGACATATGAGGGGTGGGTGCCTATCACTCCCAGCAGTGCCCACACATAGGAGGGGTGGATGCAGAGTCCCCCCAGCAGTGCCCAGACATAGGAGGGGTGGGTGCAGAGTCCCCCCAGCAGTGCCCAGACATATGAGGGGTGGGTGCCTATCACTCCCAGCAGTGCTCACACATAGGAGGGGTGGGTGCCTATCACTCCCAGCAGTGCCCAGACATATGAGGAATGGGTGCCTATCACTCCCAGCAGTGCCCACACATAGGAGGGGTGGGTGCAGAGTCCCCCCAACAGTGCCCAGACATATGAGGGGTGGGTGCCTATCACTCCCAGCAGTGCCCAGACATAGGAGGGGTGGGTGCCTATGACTCCCAGCAGTGCCCAGACATATGAGGAATGGGTGCCTATCACTCCCAGCAGTGCACACACATAGGAGGGGTGGGTGCAGAGTCCCCCCAGCAGTGCCCAGACATATGAGGGGTGGGTGCCTATCACTCCCAGCAGTGCCCAGACATAGGAGGGGTGGGTGCAGAGTCCCCCCAGCAGTGCCCAGACATATGAGGGGTGGGTGTCTATCACCCCCAGCAGTGGACAGAGACATGGTGGTGTGTACACCATCCTACAATTAGCAAACCTCCATGGGTGCATGAAGGCATACACATAGTGGGACTAACTTGAGAGTGGCATGACAACACATTACTGACAGCAGTGTCTCACTCCCATGAGTGCGAATGTCCATCCCCCACTGCATGACAAACCACATGTGGGTGCCATGACCAATTACACATGCATACCCACCCCAGCAGCTGGCAGCACAATACACACACTCAGAGTATGCAACAAGACTGTATATTCATGTGCCAACCCACTAAACTAAGAGACCCAAGGGAACACACACTGACACGCATACTCCAGGACTCATAGGAATGTACAGGTGCTGGGGCAGCCAACAAGTAGATGTCTCCCATGGAATGAACAGGGTGTAGTACCCACAGATACAATGCCCACAATTGTCAGTCAGGTGACCTAAGACCCTGCAGAACACGTAACACATGTGTGCGAGGCTGGGAGTACACACATGCATAGTGCGTAAAAGGGTACATGTCCACATGAAGTCATGGCAATATACCCCATACACAAGTACAGTGAGCACCAAGGATGCCACAAATGATGCAGGTGGAGACATTGCTGAGCATGCATGCCCAAAGTTGAAGGGATCCGTCACACACCTAGGAAATGTAGACACAGCTCAGCACAACAAGATGGAAACACCCTGCAGGGAAGATGTCAGGGTCCACAGAGGAAGGAACACACCTTTGGACAATGGCACCATACAGTAAGAGCTCACACGACCAAAGATAATTTGCAGATACCTTGGGATGGCACACAGATACCAGGGTCCACCCCATGAGCAGCACATTACCACAGTTCCCAGACACCTAACACATTATCACCACCCCAAATCATGGAGCAGCACCACCAACAGCAACACCAGAATAACATCAGTGTGCAAAGGAAAAAAAAATGCTTTATTCAGCAGGAACAAAAGTATGATAGCAAAATTAAACTATTTACATGGCTCATAGGCCAGTCCATCATTGACATCCAGGTGGGGGACACATTGGGACGCATGTCCCCTAGCTTGCCTGCACAGTTCAGAGTTCCTGTTCATCCACAGGGGTGGGGGCATCATGTGGGGGGGTAGGACTAGGCACCGCAGGGACAGGAGGGTCAAGGGTAGGCGTTGTGGGTGCAGGGACAGAGGACTCCACCACAGGGGGTGGGGCAGCGCCAAAGGTGGTGGTCAGGATGGCACTGCACACGGTTGCAAGGTCCCCCAGCGTCTCCCCTGCACCCGAAGGAACCACAGGCCCCATGGAGGGGGGGGTCAGAGGGATGGGTTGCAGCGCTACTGGGGGAGGGTGTGGACAGGGGGGGGACTCAACTACCCTGCCCGGGGAATCCCTCAAACGCTTGCGGGGTGGTGTCACACTGGGGCTGAGGGACAGACTGGCCATGAAGGACTCCTTGTGTGACTGTTGGGCAGGAGAGCTGAGGGGAGTGGATTTGGAGGAAGTGGGACATGAGGACTGCGGACTCCCACTGTGGCTGCGTGTCTTATGTTTGCCCCCCGCCCCAGTGGGTGTGCCAACTTCACCCTGTGCGTGCGTGACAGGGGGTGTGCGCTTCGCCTTCCCTGGTGGTGTGCTGCCTGTGTCTGGTGGGGTGCATGCATGGGGACGTCTGGGTGTGCTTGGGACAGGCATGGGAGTGGGAAGTGTGGATGGGGCAGGGGTAGGGGTGGGACAGAGCGCTGCAGGAGACCCACTGCTGCAGACAGTGACAGTCTATGGACCTCAGCAAATTGCGTTGGTCAGACATCGCAGCTGACATGCCCTCCATGTACGACACCATCTGTGTCAGCAGTGTGGTGTGGCCATGGAGGACAGTCAGGATCGATGTCTGCCCAACCTGCAACTGCCGCTGAATGTCCACAGACTCAGCATTGACGGCAGCAGGTGGGACAGGGGCAGGGGGTGCGGTGCCTGGCATGAAGGAGACATGCCGTTGCCTAGCACGGACGGAAGGGACCCGAGCAAGTGGGAGGCCGGTGATGGGAATGGAGGGGGCGGGGAGAGATGGAGTGCTGCTTACAGCTGTGGGAGAAGCCTCTGCCCCCTCTGGGAGCTCAGCCTCGGACCCGTCTGCGTCATAGTCGGTGGTGGGACTGGACAGGTCCTCCGCCTCACTCCCTTCGGCCTCCGTGCCACTCGCTGAGCCAGACTCGCCAGCACTGGTGGCAGCGCTGCTGGATCCCTCCTCAAGGTCCGTGCCAGTGTCTCCCTCGGTGTCCCCCCAGTGATGCTGTGGGCAAGGTGAAGAGACAGAAAATAATCAGACACCTGTATACATATGTCACATGAACAATACTACATAGGTCACAATGCATAGCATGAAAAGCAACATGAGTAACAACTACAAAACTCTGCACATATGTAGGCCCTGCACCACTCAGTGGGTTGACCCACCATGCCACTGAAAATGAATGGAGAGCATGACACAACAACAAATAACTTGATATCACATTATACAGGGGAGCTAGTGTCTGGGGACAGTCGAGCACAGCCTCTGGACCACACACCGTTGCCAAATAAAGGATGAGCAGGAACCATGGCTTAAAACTGTTGACACATGCTGCTAAGCTAATACATGAAACCATGCACAACATGACTGGTACAATACATGTTGAGTGTCTGTTCAGACATCCATCACACACAGGCCAGACCTGGCAAGGATACATAAGGGTTGGCCATGTAGGCCTTTCCCGCACAAACCCCACCCTACCTGAGACAATGTGATTGAAACAGAGGAAGTACTTACACCTGGAACTCGGTGATCCAAAAAAATGGCCCTCCAGAAATCCGGATTGCATACAAAAAAACCCTTGTGCGCCTGACCACACATATCATTGACAAACAACCATCATCAGATAGTTGTAACAAAACTCACAGGCACTGGCCACTGTGAGTATGCACAAGCCAAATTGGGTCACCCTGTACAGTGGACACATGTAGCACACCTTACGTAAATACAAATGAGGCCAGGGTACAATGCCACAGAGCCCAACCTATACTTAACACACAGAGAATGTCCACATTGTTGGATGACACACATGATACCTAGGAAGAGCTGCCTCAGGGGACTGTAGTGGCGACACCCCTACATGGCCCTGTATGGATATGACTGCAACAGAATCGACCGTCCCTGCACTATGCATATCTCACACTCAAGAACATCATGTCTGAGGGCACAACATTGGTCATGCATGCTGTAAGGCAGCACACATGTAAGACACACTCCTATGTCGGGACTCAGCATCAGTGCCAAATAACATGGACTCCCAAGACTGAACTGGACAGGGCACAGACAAGGTGCCAAAACATGTTACACAACACCCCCACACATGATGCTGCAAGCATTGGGAACTTGGATTAACTGCCAGCATAGATAACCTTGTGCAAGAGTGACTACCCACAGTCCACGGAACACATGTCAAAGAGGGGAAGGGAGGAAGTACAGCGCAGGCTGATTTGGGGAACAGGATATGCACTGCACATATTAACCCTGGCAGTGCATCCATGCAACTGCGCACTTACAAAAGCTGGTGAGAGACAACACACACACATGTACCTACCCCCTTCCTGCTGCTGCTTCTCCTGTAGGCGCCTATCCAAGTCAGGGAAGACCACTGCCAGCACACGCTTCATGATGTGGGTCAGGCGCCGGCGCCCACGGTTCTTATGGCTCTCAGGTGAGTCCCCCAGCAGGACACGGGCGATCCTCCGGGTCCAGCACCGGATGTCCTGCCAGCGTTTCCTCACCTGGGACAGGCGCCGCTTCCGACCCTCCACCTACCTCACGGCACTGACGGCTTGCTTCCATATCTCCCCCTTGGCATAGGTGCCCACCTGTGATGATGAGAAAGTGAGACAACATCAATACACCTGCTACATGCCACAGAGACACACATTTGAACAATTTGGCTGTTTGGAACAGGGCATAGTATGCAGCAACCTCATTGCACCTTTGTCATAGGGACATTATCCTCTGGGGAAGGCCAAATGCACTACGTGGCATTGAATGTACACAGGTGGCATGAGGGGTGCAACACAATCACTAATCCCGGCTCCCACTGTGCATCAGAAGCTACACCACGATCATGTACAGCACCTCAAAGCAGTCACATGCCGCATCCCACGGACCCAAACTCAGCAGGGTACACAGACACACACAGGCACAGGACAATCACCTTCCATTGGCAACTGCGGGTACAAACCTCACTCTGCACATGTGCCACTTCACAGGTGTTGGCCTAGCACAGCACGTCAGACACACAGCACTGCTCCCTGCTCACATCCGATGGGTACAGTATATGCATCCCTCATGCATCTGGGCTGCTACACTCCACATAGACACTCACCCACATGACATGGGACTGACACACACACCAATGTCCAGGGGACGAACACATCATTTGGACACTCTCACCACAGTTACACTCAACTCACACACATCTGTGGGTACAGTCACCTGTCACACTGGGGGGGAACACATATTCACATCAGGACTGTAGAAACAACATTCCCAAGAGGTTTAGCCAGGCTGAATGTGGCATGCACCATGCACTGATTGTCACAGTAAGCACTATGCAAGTGAGGAGTGCAGACTTGCACTACAGCATGCGCTGCATGGGAGACATGAGACATTCCCCCCCTGGCACCCACTCTAACGTACATTGCATGTCTGTCACACCTGGACACATTGGCAGAGGTGACAGTCACAGAAAAGGGGCACAGTCCAAGCTAGTGGAGTCAGCACTCACCTGCTCCCCTGGTCTCCCATACAGGCTGGGATACTGTGGGAGGATCACATCCAGCAGGGCATGGTTCTCCTCCTGTGTGAATGGCTGGGCCCTCTCCACAGACCTGGACATGGTGCCAGAGGAATCACGAGCAGCAGCAGTGGTGTGGAATGAAAGGTTGTGCAGGCAAGTGCCCTCTCATGGGTCCTGGCTGCCTTATATTTGCCTTGGAGACCTGTTCAATATACAGGAGTACAGAGTGATTGGTCAATCTCATTTGCATCCTACGTTTCCTCCAATCCCTTTAAAGCTACCCCAGTGTGTGCCTTTGCATGATTTAAAAATTGAGCATGATGTCAAGTCAACAACCACATTGCAACATTGTATATGATCTCCAACCGACTTCTGGTGGCCACATGATGCAAAAATTTGAACTAGAAACTCGGTCTCCATGACAACCAGCATGCATTTAGGGCCTTATTCTTGTCCCTCGTGTGTCCCCTATGTAATTTCACTATTCACACACAGGTACGGTGCGTTCCACGGCCCTAGGGCACCACTACTTCAGTGATACGGACCGTACACGCGTGTGTATGGCCCCTATCACTGTGTGAGTGCGGGCGTAGGTGTACGCCATAGTGATACGGACCGTACATGCATGTGTACGGTCCCTATCACTGTGTGAGTGCGGGCGTAGGCGTACGCCATAGTGATACGGACCGTACACGCGTGTGTATGGTCCCTATCACTGTGTGAGTGCAGGCGTAGGCGTACGCCATAGTGATACGGACCGTACACACGTGTGTACGGTCCCTATCACTGTGTGAGTGCGGGCGTAGGCATTCGCCATAGTGATACAGACCCTCAGGGCGTGTGTACGGTGCGTTTCACACCTTACACTGGTGACAGGCGGCACACAGAAAGGATTTGAGCTGCCATACTTGGTCAAGTGGGTACATCAAGGCATTGTCAGTGCAGACCTACATGTCTAGGGCATAGGTGTGTCAGGCTGTGATGTGGCACATTTCTCCTCATGTTTGAAGCTAATAGATGTGTCATGATCTGTGTACACATGTCATGTGCAATGGTGCACCATGTGCCACACATCCCCTTCACTCCTGTGACATGTGTGCATGTAGTTCAGACTTGTTGACCAATGCGTCACTGGCATGGCACAGTCACCAACAGCCGCAACTGTCCCCTGATGGCAGGTACACAGATCATTACACCTGACATGTGAGTACCAGCGTTGCAGGATGTGACTATGTCATGTGTGTGTCATGTGTTCCCATGAGCTTGCTGTTGGTGTACCGTGAAATGCATCAGCAGTTGCTGCATCCAACATGTGTCTGTGTGTAGATGGTCATGGCACACTGTAACGCACACCAGGCCACATGTGGAATCAGACGTAAGGTGTGTATGTATGCATCGAACATGGACTTTGCTAACAAGGACATATCTGCATAGTCTCAATGTATGTGTGAACAGTCTTGACATCTACCCCTTCATGGCAAGGTGTGTGGTCTGTCCTTTTTTGTGGGACATGTGACCTGTGCCTCTAGTGTTCGGCAACCTGTCTGTAGGATTAACATTTTTGTTATGCAGATATGTGGTTGTCTGTCACTCCTGTAATGCGTCTGCCTGTTAACTTACACTGGCCCACTGCTAGTATCATGCCATGTAATGTTGAGCTGCAGAATCCACGTTTCTAACTTGCTCTTGGTAGGAGTATCACCTGGCTGGCATACGTGTCCAGGATATACTGCACAGACCTGACTCTGTATGTAGCATATGTGTATTGGCTGTTGAACATGTGCTCAGTACATTGACATTGTTGTCGTACTGTACTCACTCTTCGTTATCCCTTCCAAATTACTGCAGGGCTCCGCCTCTCCCCCGACTAATGCCAGACTTGGCTGCCCTGAGGGAACGTGACTGTATACGCCGCTACCGCTTCTCCCAACCGTTGATTGAGAACTTGACCGCAAGGCTGGCACCACACCTCCAACCGCTACACAGGTATCCTACTGCACTGACACCCAAGATGAAGGTGATGGCTGCCCTACATTTCTTTGCCACGGGTACGTTTCAAAATACCATAGCTGATGTTGGTGGCATGTCCCAGACCATGTTCAGCCATGTCCTGCATGATTTTTTAGAGGCCATGTTGGTTCACCTGGATGAGAACATTCATTTCCCAACTCGTGAGCAGTTGAGAGGTGTCAAGGGTGAGTACTATGCCCTGGGAGGGATGCCCCATGTCATTGGGTCCATTGATAGGACACATGTAGCTTTGGTACCACCACAGGCACAGGAGGTGGCCTATAGGAACCGCAAACATTACCACTCCATTAATGCCCTTGTGGTGTGTCTTGCCAACATGGTGATTTCCCATGTCTGTGCTCGTTTTCCAGGATCAGCACACGATGCCTACATCATGAGGTGTAGCAGGGTCCCTGAAATGATGCTGCAGCTGCGCAACGAACGTGCATGTATTGTGGGTGGGGATACTCTGTCAGTCCCGTTTTTAGCGTCATCTTCATGTCTTACTGCTTCTCCTTACCCACTTCTGTCCATGATGTTTCCATGTAGGGGACTCTGGCTATCCCAACATGCCATGGCTGATCACGCCTCTCCGCAACCCCAGAACGGCTGCCGATCACCGCTACAACAACGCCCATGGGCGGACCAGGCGAGTGATAGAGAGGACCTTTGGCCTCCTGAAGAGCCGATTCCGCTGCCTCCACAAGATCGGTGGCGCACTCCCATATGCACCGGTGAAGGTCTGCAAAATCTTCATCGTGTGCTGCATGCTGCACAACATGGCTGTGGAGAAAGCTGTGCCACTCATCCTGGATCCGGATGAGGAGGAACATCCACCCGTGGAGGATGAAGGGCTTGGTGACGAGGCAAGTGACGTGGAGGAGGAGGAGGAAGAGGACATTCATAGTGGGCTCATACGCAACTTCTTTGCTTAGTGGTGAGTTGCAGTGTCTGAGTGTCCACGCATTGAGCGTTGTGTGGCATGTGTTGCAATGTGTGTGTCCATCTGCATGTGTGCCAAGTGAGTCAGAGGTGTGTTTGTATGTGTCACTCGAGTGGTGTTGCAATGGAAGAATGAATTTACTGAGACATCATTTTGACATAGCATGTTGACGACCCTATACGTGTCGAGTACATGCCCATGCATGCGGATGTGCTTCTT
Source organism: Triturus cristatus (assembly GCF_964204655.1). Lineage (NCBI taxonomy): Eukaryota > Metazoa > Chordata > Amphibia > Caudata > Salamandridae > Triturus > Triturus cristatus. The sequence goes on from NC_140593.1 coordinate 904,937,367, forward strand.
TTAGCTGACTTCTTGTGTGTCTCTCATCCCCAGGTATTTGCGCATGCTGGCTGCTGGTGGCATTGTTGTGCTCCTGCTATTCCTCATGAAGACAGCAACGTGTGCAGATTTTGCGTTACATGCACGGACATGTTGAAAAATCTCCTTAGGGTAAGGGATGCAGCACGGCTTTTTGGGTGTGGGCTTTGTTTGGTATGTGTGTGCACTGCTCCTGTTAATGTTTGGTTACTTTGCATACATGTAGAATCACCATGGGGCACATGACATGGATCTGGATTCACCTGAATTGATAGTCACACTTGGTGACAGCATCTGTAATGGGATAGTGGATTGTGATGAAGGCATCAATGTGTGTAACACTGCCCTAGCAAACATACGGGATGCACCAGGTTGACATAGTGTGGGACATCCCCATCAGAGGCTCAAAGGTGAATAGCAGACTCTCCATGAGCAGCAGGGGCTCTTTAGCTCAAAGCCGTCACTTGTGTGCCAGTACAATGGATTTCTAGCATCTGTGGTGCAAAGGGGGGTGCCAGTGTAGGTCCCACATGTACATCCACATGACCTGTGCAGCTGTTGATTTGGATCCATTTGCCTTCCGGCACACATGACTAATAAAGGTGTCCCTCTGCCTCCAAGGTGCCTCATCTCTGTCAATGGCTGTCTCTTGCCACTGTGCATGCGGCAAGTCTGGCATAGTTATCAGAGATTGTGCATATGAGTCTATGTGTGGAGTAGCAAGATGCAAGGTGTTGGTCAGGGATGATAATCTGTTTAGTGCATGTTGTACATGGCTGTGTAGGTATTTTGCCATGTGAGTCTCCACGACGGCCACTGTGCTGCATGTGCATCCATTGTCTGTGTGTGTGCCATGTTGAACCAGACACTCCTTCCTTAACATACAGATGTAGCATATTTCCTTTCTGACATCCTTGTCTTTGTGTGCAACTTTTGGCATGGTTTTCTGGACATGGCGCATGCTGCTGCAGGCCCTGCAGCAAGGGCACACACAGTTTCTAGATTTAGCCTCACACACATGCCTCTAAGACGCATCCCCCTTCCTCCATCCAACCATTGTTTTTGGTGTAATGTTTTTGTGTGTGACACAGTTGCGTTGGCAAAGGCTGGACCGTCTGCACATGCTTCGTGCACATTGCACGTGCCTCATTTCCTTGCATGTGCCACATCATGCTTCACCATGATGTTGAGGCCACCCACCAGGCACTGTCCATCCAATCCATATGTTGCATGCACTCAGGCATGCACTCATCGGCCACACAACACCTTTGCATCATGAGTGTGCAACTCCAACTGCCTACACGCCACTGGCACGGCTTCCAGGCCCTGTCACACCAACCAGGTCATGTCCCTCCTACTCCCCAACGGGTCTGTACCCCAACAAGACCACGGTAGTGGTACTCCAGGCCTCTGCATGTAGTATGTTGTCATTGTGGGACACACGGCAGAGGCATCATGTGTCAGCGTGTCAATGTACAAAGTGTCCAGGATACCCCTCTACACCATGACATGCGCACTGCATCTCATCTTCATCTGGTGCCCCATTGACAGCCAGGTGCTCCTCACACTCCCCAAAGACGCAGTCCTTGCCAGTTCTCATATTGAATATAGCATGGTATACATTGGCAGATGGCTGTACATCAGCCACATGATGCTGTACTTTTACACAACTGTGGTGTTCATCTGCGGATTGTCCCCTTACAGCTGGGTCAACTGCTTGTGTCCCACCCGCAAGGGCCCTGCACAGGCACACAGTGTCCACGCTCACGAGCTGGTGTTCAACATGTATTGCTTGCTCACATGTGCTATGCTGCTCACCAGCATCTGTCCCTCAGCGTGCAGCACACTCTGCATTTTGCACACGATCCACAGTCCGAACAACGTCAAGGCAAGATATACCATCCCCCAGGCCAACTACAACATCCGTGTCTAATCCTAGCCTGCAATCTACGGACAAGTATGTTACAACTCTAAGGATAATTGTCCACATCCAGGGTGCATCTGCACAGCTCTGATTCACCATCCGGCGGCCCAGCCACATCACCGTCCAGCAGAGATAGCTGCAATGGATCACTGTCTACTGCAGGATGACCTTCACACTCCACACCCACACTCAGGAGGCAGGCCACAACCCCGACCCCAAACCAACCTTGTACCACTGCCATCCAAGACCCCATTGGGCCATCTCCGTGCATCCAACCTTGCCCTGGCCACCATTCTTCACATCCAACGAACTCCAGCATGCAGGACATAGTTCTCACACCTGGCTACACATACCTGGGACTCCCTCCCCAGGAAACTCGACATGAGCCCTGACCTCTGCGCATGAATGTTGTTCGTCAGGATAGGTCTGTCCGCACAGTTGTGCAGGCACCCCCTCAGCTGGTCGGGCCCATCACGGGTGTGTATGGTGCTCCATGTCTGTATTGGATGAATCTTTGTGAGCCATGTGTGTCCTGTGCCAGACTCAGACCCCAGGGTATGGTTGGTTGGAGTTACTTCAACACTCAGGCATGGTTTGACATTACAACACACACATGTAATGGAATAATGCTAAATGAGGGCATCATCTCGTTATTGTGATGTCTTTTTATTAGTGGTGGTGTACATGTTTGGGGGGATGAAAAGGGGTGCTCGCTGGGTGTGTGGAATCCAAAGTTCACTGGGGGAGTTGGTATCCTTGGCATTGTAAGTCATCAGAGTCCATGCCACAGTCTTTTTCAACATTGGTCAGACAGTGACCAGCAAGTCCATGTGGCAGAGAATGTCATATGATGATGTGCTGCTGTTGCGCCAGGGGCCGGGTGCCAGGCCAGGTGACCTGGGAGATGGTGATGTTACGCTGACTCTCATGGTCTCTTGCATGGACGACCCACCTTCCCCCGGGGACCCTCAGAAGCAGGCCGTGACGATGTCTGCGATGCTCCGTCGGATGAATCCTCCTCCTCCTGATCCCTCCCTGTGGCTGGTGGTGATGTTTGCCTGGTGGCACAGGGAGGGTTGCCCATGTTTTCGGCAATCCGACGGAGTGAACGGCTCATGTCCGTTTGTACCGCCACAAGCTCATCCAGTCTTGCCTCCATCCGTCCTTGGTGTCGCTGTTGACTGGCATATTGCTCGGCCTGCATGTTCTTGATGTCGTTGAGGGTCTCCACTACCTGGCTGATGCCCCTGGTGTCACGCCGGTATGTGTCCGGGATGTTGCGGACGTGAGTCATAACCGGTTCCTCAGCTGGCTGGTCAGGTTCGCGCCTCCACCATCCTCCACTCCCACCACCCCTGCCCACTTGAGCCTGGCCTGCCGTTGTGGGCACATCGGGTCTCCGGGACCCCTGAGGGATGGCATTTGCGGGTTCGCCTGCCTCCTCCTGGGTGCCCGGAGTACCTTGTCCCTCCTGGTCAGACTGGCTGAGTTGTTGTGTGCGAGCGGGGCTCCTGGCTGTATCCTGGGATGTGGCAGGAATGGGGGTGGGGGTTGGCACAGTTGTACCTGACGCAGGTGCTGCAGGTGCTTGTGCACCAGAGGGGCCAGGTTGGTCGAGGTCCTCCACAGAGTGGTGAGAGTCGTCGCTGCCGGTGGGGTCATCTTTACGCTGCTCCTGGTCCTGTGATTCTTCCCCCCCAGTGTTGGGGGAGATCGACGACGTTGCCCTGTGTGTGAGAGAGAGGCAATGTTAATGGTGTTTCATGCGACATCCATGTTTCATGCATAATCAAGTTTGCACAGTTCCTCTGGGAAGTTAGATATGTCTGGCATTCCTCTCACAGTGCACTTGTGCATGGGTATGTCCCTTGGCCACAGCTTTCAACACTTTACCTATGTGTGACACACTCTTTGTTGCTGCATCATTTTGTCACACAGTCAGCAGTGTAGCGAGCAGGCGTTTGGAGCCATGCAGAACCCCCTTACATGTAGCACCATAGGTGGGCAAATGTTGCTTTTTATTTCTATTTGAGACTGCAGGTAGGTTACTTATGCATTTGTGACTGGGTTCTAACAAACACAGTGAGTGGGTATACTGGGTGTAGGTTTTGTTTTTGGCTGCAGCAAGGATCTACTCGGGCACAGATTGACATACGGGCCAGTGATTTAACAACGTAAAAGGGGTGGTTGACACACTGCAAAACCTTGTCTACATGCACACAGTCCACCTGCAGACGAGTGTGCATGCCCACAACACTCAAGGGTGATTTGTTCTCCGTCTGTCTCCCGCTCTCTCCCTCCCTGTGTCACCCTCCTCCCTCTGTCTGTGTCCCTCTGTGGCCCTCTGTCTCCCTCTGTCTCCCTCCCTCCCTCTCTCTCCCTCTCCCTCCATCTGTCTGTGACCCTCTGTCACCTCAGCCCAGCTTCCTGGGCACACACACTTTGCTGGTCTTTCAACGGCCATTGGCTTGTTCATGTGGCTTTGTTTGTGATCTCCCGGCCCCCATTGGTCAGAGAGTGTCTGGTGTACGCTGCTGCGGCGGTGTGTGCTGGCACTCTTTCAAAGTGATGGCTCTTAATTGGCTGCTGTCATGTGCAAATTGGGCCTTCATAGCGCTGTCATCCTGCAACGCGGCCACCATTTTCAGGCGACACAGTAGTGTGTCGGGACAGACTGTTTTTATAGTTGTGCCCTAGGCCATATGGGCTGAGGGCATTGGTGTCTGCTTGTGAGTTGCACAATGTGTTTTGTGGGGCCCACCCTCCCGGCGTTGCGGCCATCCTGTGTTGTGTTGGTGTTTTGTGTGGCCTGTGACTTGGCATGGCCTTGCTTGGTGCATGGGGCATGGAGCCGTTTGTGGCATGTGCGTGTTTATTGAGTGTGGTTGTGTCCGGTGATGGCTTTGGGGTAGTTGCGTGCATTATTGTGAGTTGGGTTGTGGATGCGGTTCCCCCCATGTGATGTGAGTTGTTTGTGTACTCACCAGGTTCGGCGACTCCTTCTACTCCGTGTACTCCCACCGGCGGCAGCGTGCCCATCACCTTCTCCTCCCAGGGATGGTAGTGTACCGGTCTGCGGGGCGGGCCACCTCCAGTGATGTTCCCCTGGTCATGTTCGTCTGTCATTTTGCGGCGGACCGTCCTCCGCAGATCGTACCACCTGGCTTGGCATTCCTGCCTGGTCCTTCGGATGGGCGCAACAGCATTGACCCGATTGACGATCCTCTGCCACATGGTTGATTTGTCCGCTATGCTGGTCTGTCTGACCAATGTTCCAAAGAGCTGTGGCTCGACTCTGACAATTTCGTCGACAAGGATTTCCAGCTCCTCCCTTGTGAACTTTGGATTCTTGTTTGTGGGCATGGTGTGGGGTGTGTGTGTGGATGGTTGTGGGTGTGTGGGTGTGGTTGTGAAGGTGTGTGTGTGTATGTGATGAGGGGGTGTTTGTGAAGGTGGTTGTGTGAAGGTGTGCAGGTGTAAGGTGTTGTCAAGGTTGAGGTATGGTGCAATGGTTTGTCTGTGTGGTCTGTCAGCTGTGGATCTGTTGCAAAGGCTCTTGGTTTGTAGGTGTGGGCCCTTTTTATTGGTCCATTGGTGGGTGTGGCTGTGTTTGAATTTTGGGTGGGTGTGTAATAAGTGGTGGTTGTGGTTTGGGCCTCTGTTTGGCTGTTTGGCTGTTAAAGGTCAGTGTATTGGATGTATTTGGGCTTGTTGTACGTGTTTTGTGGTGTTGTGCGTTTCGAATGGACTCTCCTTGTGGTGTTTAGCAGTGTCCTGGTTCAGTACGAGTGTTTTTGGCATCTGTACGGTGCGTACGTCGGCCATGTTGGTGTACAGTGCTGACATTTGCTATGGCTTGTTACGACTCGTACATGCGCGATGCTGGGTGAGGACGCTGGTGTGGGGGCCTGGGGTAGGGTGCGTACAGACACGGGGAGGGTGGTGGTCCGCACCGTCCACGGATGGTCGGGGTAGCCTTCGTCCATACACGGGTGGGGGTCCGCACCGTACATACATGGGAGGGGGCTCGGTGTACGCTTCGTACATACACGGGTGGGGGTACGGCGCATACATACACGGGTGGGGTGGGGGTATGCTCCGTCCATGCACGGGTGGGGGTACGCTCCGTACATACACGGGTGGGGGTACGCACCGTACATACACGGGTGGGGGTATTGTGAGATTCTTCTTACTACCGAAGTAAATCATTAGGAGAAAGAAGTTCTTCAGATAAAAGCAGGTTTATTCATAAGATACATTGGGACCCATCCAATCCTACATCCAACTCTGACACTATCTCAGTTTGTCCTTCCAACTGCCACAGTAGTTAGAATCTTCTTACAACATGGCATTCTCTAACCTAGGCAACAGACTGAGCATTCCTACACCCTCACCATAGGCAAGAGATTACCAGGTGCTAGAGAAACATAACAATAACGCCCAAGATGCCACACACCTCCCCCCGTTAATGAAAAAACACAAAAAACAAAACATTATGTACAATAATCTCTCAAATATTCTGGCCTCCTTTGTGATCTAACAGATTTACGTGGAAGCTCAGACAAAGCAGCATCATCTGTTAACATGTTCTTTTTGTCCACCTTTACATCAGAACATACAAAAATCCTCCCCAAGTTCCAGATCTTATGATCATGAGTCCTAACTGCATTATTAAATACTTTGACAACTTGCATAGGCTCAGAAAATTTCACTTTTGAACAAGGAAGTCTTACAACCACGCTATCTCCAACATTCCCTTTCGTTTCTTTAGCAGATTTTCTCAACTCAAAATTTTCCTTCCTATCCAAACATTTTCTCTTTTCTTTTTCTCTCCACTCTTCATCATTACCCTCAAAGGAACTAGAAAAAGTTTCACCCAAACGTCGAACCCATGAAGGTTCCACACGAGTACAAGGAGCCCTCCCTCTAAAAAGAACGAAGGGAGACTGACCCGTTGAGCTGTGTGGAGTCATCCTATAGTCTTCAACTTTCCTCAAGACTTGTTCTTTCCAATTCTTCCCAGAACTCTTTGCCAAAGAAATGCTCTCCTTAATCACCCTATTGAACCTTTCAACCATTCCATTGGTTTCCGGGTGATACAGGGAACATTTTTTATGTTTTATGCCTCTATCCTTAAGAAACGTTTCCATTTCTTTCGAGACTAACTGCACCCCGTTATCCGTCAGTATAGATTCTGGAAAACCTTCTCTACTCATGAGATTTTCAAGAAACCTAATAACATGAAAAGTTTCTATCCCAGATGTAAATTGTATCTCAGGCCACCTTGAGAATAAATCCAAAAGCACAATTATAAAACTCTGTTGTCCATTGTAATGAATAGGACCCACAATATCCAGTGCTACTTCCTTCCAAGGTCCCCTTTGAAGTTCTCTGATGATCATGGGTTGAACTCGAACAAACTTCGACTTTTCACTAGCTGCACAGACACTACAATCTCTAACAACCCTTTCCACATGTAGGTCCATACCAGGCCACCAATAAGTGGCACGAAGTCGCTCTTTCGTCTTTGACATACCTGAGTGCGAATCATGCGCCATATCCACTAGAGCCTTTCTTACCTCACATGGTGGTATTAAACGTTTACCACGTACCAAGACCCCATCACACACACCCAGCTCATCCTTCACACCCCAAAACTTTGTAGCTTCCAAAGACCCAGCATTCTTCTTGTTCCAACCATTCCTCATTAAAGACATCACTTCAGATAAAACAGGATCCTGAGACAGCTTAATCCGCCACTGATCTTCACCAATGATACCTCCAGTAACCAAACATACATGCACATCACTCTCATCCCAATCATCCATGTCTTCTTCAACACTAGATTCCCCAACCAGCCTAGACAAAGTATCAGCCACAGTATTCTCAATACCTGGGATGTATTTCATCTCAAAGTCATACTCTTGAAGAGCTATGACCCATTTACTTATTCTCCCAGAAACCTGATCAATACCCTTCCTCAAAAATATCTCACATAAAGGCTTGTGATCAGATTTGACCAAGAATTTTGTACCCCACAAAAATTTCTTTAACATCCGGATTGCCCAAAACACAGCAAGAGCCTCACGCTCAATTACTGAGTAGCACGTTTCCGTATCTTTCAACCCTCTAGAAATAAAAGTTATGGTTTCCAAACCTTTCTCACCCTCCTGCTGTAACACTGCACCCAATCCTTTTACACTCGCATCTGTGGTTACCACAGAAGCCCTAGAAGGATTAAAACCTTTAAGATTAGGTGCATTCTGAAGTTTTTCCTTAAGCTTAACAAATTCTTCATCACACTCCCGAGACCAATTGAATTCTACATCTTTCCTCAACAGTGCTCTCATACTTGAACAATGTTCTGCAAAACCTTTTACAAATTTGTTATAGTATTCAGCCATCCCAAAAAACTTCATAAGTTCCTCTCTAGAAGATGGAGGTGGCATGTGAGAAATCGTGTTAACCAACTCTGGCTTTGGAGAGATCTCTGCACCTGAGATCGTGTGTCCCAAATAATGAATCGAGGAGGTTTCAAAATGACACTTCTCCAACTTTATAGTTAAATTGGCACTTTCAAGTCTCCCCAAAACATCATAAAGAATCCTCCTATGATCCTCGTGATCCTTTGCAAACACCAAAATGTCATCCTGATAGACACAAACCTCATCACTCCCATCAAGAACTCTCTCCGTTGCCCGTTGAAACACAGATGCCGCCGACACTAACCCAAACGGCATCCGAACAAATCTAAAAGTTCCAAAAGGCGTAATAAAAGAAGTTAAATCTCTCGATGACATCTCAAGCTCAATCTGGTGATACGCAGAGGCCAAATCAATCGTGCCGAAAACCTTCGCTCCACCAAGTAAAGTGAGTTGCTCTGATATGTTGGGAAGAGGATACCTATCCACAATCACCCACTTGTTTAGCTGTCTTAAATCCACACACAAACGCAAAGATCCATTGGCCTTGCGCGCAGCTACAACCGGAGCAAGCCACTCAGTGCTTGAAACCTCTTCAATTATTCCACCATCTTTGAGCTTATCTAATTCTTTCTTCATCTCCTCCCTAACCGCTAAAGGTACACTCCTTACTTTACACGTAGAAGGTTGAGCATTGGGAAGCAGAGGTATACTCAATTTGAAATCCTTAAGACACCCCAACTCCTCTCTAAACACTTCCTTTTAATGTCACTCACAACCTGTCCATCAACATCAAAATGAATCGTCTGAATTTTCTCTTTAAGAATGACTGGAGAGGGACTCCCTGGATCCAACATGACTCCCAAATCTGCCTGGTGAAACCAGCTGATGATGCTATCACCTGTTTGAGAAACATATACTTTACCCGCAACATAACGTCCACCATATTCAATCAGACCTAGAAAATACCCACACAGAGGTATAGGTTCACCCCCATATGCTAAAGGACGTATATCTGGTTTCAGTAATTTGACTTTTCCAGCAAGCTTTGTTTGAAAGAACATTTTAGACACAATGGTAATTTTAGCCCCCGAATCAAAAAGTACTTTTGTAGATTCACCCTCAACTTGTATCATATCCAAAGGACAAGTTGTTTGCTCTTCATTCATACTTTGTTGTACATCAGAAGTTACCTGTACCACAATTTGTCCACATACACAATCTTCCTCACAAGACTCTGTCTCTACAGTTTTGATAATGCTAGGAGCAAATTTTGTTTTACAAACAACAGATAAATGGCCCTTGCGCTTACACTTTGCACAAATTGCCTTTAGAGGTTGACATTTTTTATCATTGGCATAATGTCCCAGTTTGTCGCATCTAAAACATTTCGGCACAAAGGCCTTAGGCTTATTTTTGACTGTGTCATCTCCTCTCATCACAACTTTACTTATAACACCCTCCTTAACTGTCTGAACAGAAACTTTCACGTCCCGTTTCAAAGTGTCAACACACTTTACAGAATGTTCAATTCTTTTAGCCACCTGTAAAACCTCATCTAAGGAGGGTTCATCTCTTAGCCAAAGTTCTTCATGAACCTTTTCTAAGTTGCACCCCAAACTGATCTCTCAATCTCTCCTCTAATAATTGATCAAATTTGCAAGAAGATGCCAGCTTCCTTAATTGTGTAACATACACTTCTACTGACTCACCATCATTCTGTAACCTTTTAGTAAACTGATACCTTTCAAGTATCGTACTAACCTTTGGTAAGTAATGATTGTCTAACTTCTTAATACACACATCATATTCATTCAGACCCCTGGCTTCCGCCGCAGTAAGATCAGCTAGATGATCAAAGACATCCTGACCCTCAGACCCAAGACAATGTAAGAGAAGAGCAGTTTTCCGCTCTGCACCCAGATTCGCACCACAGACTTTAGCATACCGCTCAAACACCTTCTTCCACTTTTTCCATCTGATAGTTCACCAGGTTCAGACAAAAAAAATGGAGGAGCAGTCACATTCTGCATGCTTCTACAAATAAGTATGCTACTGCAGAACAAATTCCAATTTAGATGAATGAGATCGTAAAAATCACAGAGAAATGAACTGAAAATTAAATGAAAATGAAATATTATCCATATAAACCACCAAAGAATGAAATGTTAAGATCACAAGTGCCCAGGAGATGGCAGCGTTGAATCAGCAAAATTTCAAGAAACATACATAAATGTCACTGTTATTCAAAAACATAACGCCCTGAATAACGTTGTAACAATACAAGCCTCCCAAATATTAAACACAACCACTGCGGGAGTAGTCTAAATGAGAAGAAACTGACGATCGTTTTCCTCCACAGGCAAAAAGAAAGTAAAAACAAAACTGACGATCGTTTTCTCCACAAGCAGAAAAAAACAGACTTCAAATAGTGAAACTGACGATCGTTCCTGGAGGCAAAGTCACACCCCCTTGCAGAAACAGCTTAGCGCATGCGTTAGCTGAACGAACTCAGTAACAGTCACAGGACCTTGCTGAACACCACTATTGCGCATGCGTGAGCTGAACGAAATCCTAAGATGACGCACACGAAGAACAACGCCGTCAGTCACTGAATCCCCGAGTGGGATTCCATTACGTCACCAGATGCACCGCAAACTCGACGGATGAACATCTCCTCCCAAGCAGCAGCCGGATCCCGAGGAAGAATCCACTTGAACCCCAGAGCTCCAACAGGGCACACCTCCTCCACGAAACACAGCCTTGCAGCCAGGTACAGCGATGTTTTATTCATGAAGCATTTTTTCCTTCCCAAAATGAAATTTTAAAGTTATCCTCTAGGGGCGAGCCAGTGACGATTTTAGCTATGATACCACAGACATAAGCATTCACGGCGTACGCTCCCAGCCCCAGAAGTTGTGAACACAGTACTTTAGAGACGAACTCCACTTGAACCCCAGATCTCCAACAGGGCACACCTCCTCCACAAAACACAGCGTTGCAGCCATGTACAGCGATGTTTTATTCATGAAGCATTTTTTCTCTTCCCAGAATGAAATTTTAAAGTTATCCTCTAGGGGCGAGCCCGTGACGATTTTAGCTATGATACCACAAACATAAGCATTCACGGCGAACGCTCCCAGCCCCAGAAGTTGTGAACACAGTACCTTAGAGACGAAACAGAGCGTTGTGGGAGTTGGGTCCCTTTGAAGTCCAGCTGCCGACTACGCCAATGAGAGATTCTTCTTACTACCGAAGTAAATCATTAGGAGAAAGAAGTTCTTCAGATAAAAGCAGGTTTATTCATAAGATACATTGGGACCCATCCAATCCTACATCCAACTCTGACACTATCTCAGTTTGTCCTTCCAACTGCCACAGTAGTTAGAATCTTCTTACAACATGGCATTCTCTAACCTAGGCAACAGACTGAGCATTCCTACACCCTCACCATAGGCAAGAGATTACCAGGTGCTAGAGAAACATAACAATAACACCCAAGATGCCACAGGTACGCACCGTCCAAACACGGGTGGGGGTACGCTCCGTCCATACACGGGTAGGGGTATGCTCAGTACATACACGGGTGGGGGGACGCACCGTATATACACGGGTGGGGGTACGCTCTGTCCATACACGGGTGTGGATACGCACCGTCCATACACGGGTGGGGGTACGCACCATACACACACGGGTGGGGGTACGCACCGTACATACATGGGTGGGGGTACGCACCGTCCATACACGGGTGGGGGTACGCTCCGTCCATACACGGGTGGGGGTACGCACCGTCCATACACGGGTGGGGGTACGCACCGTACATAAACGGGTGTGGGTCCGCACCGTACATACACGGGAGGGGGCTGGGTGAATGCTTCGTACATACACGGGTGGGGGTATGGCACGTACATACACGGGTGGGGTGGGGGTACGCTCCATCCATACACGGGTGGGGGTACGCTCCGTCCATACACGGGTGGGGGAACGCACCGTACATACACGGGTGGGGGTACGCTCCGTCCATACACGGGTGGGGGTACTTTTCATACATTCACGGGGGTGGGGGTACGGCGCGTACGTACACGGGTGGGGGTACGGTGCGTACATACACAGGTGGTTGGGGGTATGGCGCGTACATGGGGGGCTGGGGGTACGGTGCGTACATAGGGGGGCTGGGGGTACGGCGCGTACATGGTGGGTGGCTGGGGGGGTGTTCGGTGCGTATGCGGGCACATGTTTGGACGTCTCCATGGTTGCTATTGCTGTTTGCTCCGTACGGTGTTTTTTCCATACGGTTGTACATTCGGACGAACGGGACGGATTGTACTTGCGCGCTCGGACTTCAGTTTTCTGAATCGTACGTAGAAATGTCCGGGGACGTGTCAGACACTTTTCCCGTCCCGAGGACTTATCGGGGAATTTTCCCAGTGCGATTCGTATGGACTTTTTCACATACGAATCGTACTTGCCAGTTTGTACGGGACTTGTACGATTCGTACGGAAAAAAATCCGGATACGAATCGTACGGGGAATATTTTTAACGGATCGGAATCGGCACCCTAATATACATTTTAATAAATATAACAAATAAACTTGATTAAAAAAAGTTAAACACGCATACATATTAATTACAATATATTTCTAGATTGACTTCAAAACTATTAATAAACCAATCATTTTAATTCATTTTATAATTTTAAAATGATATATAAATTTACAAATTAATAAATAGTTGCACAGCACTTTTTGAAATTAGAAACCGTGCTTTTTCTTTTCTGGGCCCACTGTAGGGCTTTAATCATATGAAAATGGAGTAGGCTTGAGCAGAACCCACTGAGGGGGGAGAAATGATTTCCAGACACTACACATCCCAGCATGCTGCAGAAAGAATTCTCACCTGCGAGGCGCTGTGGAATGAAATGAGGTCATCAGAACAACAATAGACAAGATGTGTTTGGAACTACTTGCTCAATCACAGTAAATACCTATGAGTAAGGAGCAGGGACTCCGAAAGCGCGTCAGGCCACGAGTGAATTCAGAATTTAAAATGCAGGTTTTCATTGAATAAAGTTCCTGTTGAACTGAGTGCTGTGTAGTGTGTCCTCAATTGTGGACAATTTGAGAGCATGTTTTCACGGCAGTCAAGCCATGGAGGTTCACACCACCTCTGAAAATATGGATGGGCCCATTGGGATTTGAATCAAGCGAGCCCCAGGATGGCAAAGCACGTTTTGAAATTAGAAACCGTGCAATTCCTTTTTTGAGGCCCACTGGAGGGCTTTAATCATATGGAAATGGACTGGAATTGAGCAAGACCCACAAGGAGCGAGAAATGATTTCCAGACACTACAAATCCCAGCATCCTGTGTAACGAATCCTCACCTGCGAGGCGCTGTGGAAGGAAATGAGGTCATAAGAACAAGAAAAAGGAGTGTTTGGAACTACTTGCTCAATCAAAGTAAATATCTGAGTCAGTAGCAGGGACTCCGAAACACGTTAGGTCACAAGTGAACACAGAAATTAAAATGCTGGTTTTTCTTGAATAAAGATCCCATTGAACTGAGTGCTGTGGAGTGCGTCCTCAATTGTTGATAGTTTGTGAACGTATATATATGATGACATATCTATCTATCTATCTATCTATCTATCTATCTATCTATCTATCTATCTATCTATCTATCTATCTATCTATCTATCTATCTATCTATCTATCTATCTATCTATCTATCTATCTATATATATATATATATATATATATATATATATACCATACAATCTAATAAAATACATCGTATTATTCATTAAAACAATAAACTATTTAAAAATCTTCAAACTAAAATGTAACACTCCAGTCAGTGCAACAGTAGGGAAAGTGTTGGCTAGAGGAGGGGTAAAAAGTACTATTCCCACTCAAGTGAGTGCAACAGTGGGGAATATGTTGGATAGCGGAGGGGTAAAAATTACTATTCCCACTCCAATGAGTGCAACAGTAGGGAAAGAGTTGGCGAGCGGAGTTGTAAAAATTACTATTGCCACTCTAATAAGTGCAATACTAGGGAAAGTGTCGTATATTGAACGGGCAAAAATTACTATCCCCACTCCAGTGAGTGCAACAGTAGGGAAAGTGTTTAATAGCCGAGAGTTCAAATTTACTATTCTCACTCCAGTCAGTGCAACAGTAGGGAAAGTGATGGATAGCGGACGGGTAGAAAATTCTATTCCCACTCCAGTAAGTGCAACAGTAGGGAAAGTGTTGGATAGCGGAGGAATAAAATGCATAATTCCAAATCAAGTCTGTGCAACATCAGGGAAAGTGTTGGATTGTGGCGGGGAAAAAATTACTATTCCCACTCCAATGAGTGCAACAGTAGGGAAAGTGTTGGATAGGGGTGGGGTAAAAACTACTATTCCCACTCCAGAGAGTGCAACAGTAGGGAAAGTAATGGATAGTGGGGAACTAAAATGTACTATTCCCACTCCAATCAGTGCAACAGTAGGGAAAGTGTTGAATTTCAGAGGGGTAACAATTAATATTACCACTCCAGTCAGTTCAAACTTAAAAACAAATATTGACAACAGCAAAAAAATATTATACAAAAATATATACATATAAATATGTTAAAAATTAAAATACAGATACATTTAATATTAAAAATTAGGAAAATAAAAACATATTATAATGTTAAATACATATGAAAAATACCTACAAATTTTATATTAAATATAATAAAAAACTAATTTCAAACAAATAAATATTTTTAATTAGAATTTTTTTAGAAACAAAAACATTAATTATTACATACATTTAGTTTTTTCATTTCCTACCTACACCACCACACAATTCACAACCCACATCTAAATTAAAAAAAATTTACCTCCATAGTTAACATAATGAATTACCAATTAAAGAAATATTATTAATTAAAAAACAAAATAAAACTCAAAATAATGTATTAACTTCCCACACTTTACCCCTATAATCCCCCAACCCACACCTAAAATTAAACTATAAAAAATTAATTACACAATTAAAACTTATTTTCAAATAAAAAACAGCCTTTAACAACTAATTATAAAGTAAATAAAATTAATGTACTCCCCACCCTCTACCCCTATAAAAATAAAATCCACACACAAAAAAATAAACAATTACCCTAATTCAATATTAATTATTTAATTAGTATTAATGATCAACTAATTACAACTTAATTAAACATAAATTACTGCCCACCCATTACCCCTATAAACCCCACAACCCACACCTAAAATTAATTAAACAATTTTCATATTTAATTTCAATTAATTAGTTAATATTGATTAACAACTAATTAAGAATTAATTAAACATACATTAATTTCCACCCTTTACCCCTATAAACCCCACAAACCACACCTAAAATTAATTACACAATTTCCACAATACATTTTCAATCAATTAATTAATATCAATTAACAACTAATCATTAATTAATCAAAAAGAAATTACTTCCCACCCATTACCCCCACAAACCCATAACCCACACCTAAAATTAATTACACAATTTCTATATTTTTTTTGCAATTAATTAATTCATACAAATGAACAACCTATTATTAATTAAAAATAAATTACTTGCCACCCTTTACCCCTATAAACCCCAAAACCTAAAATAATTACACAATTACTGTAATTAATTACTAATTAATTAACTAATATTAATTAACAACAATTAATAATTAATAGATAATAAATTACTTTCCACAATTAACACTATAAAATCCTAATTAAATAAATATTACTAAATAAAAAATAATCATTAATTTATTATGATTGATTTACTTCCCACCCTTTTCCCCTAAACCCACAACCTGCTACAGAACTAAAAAACGCAAAATATAATTAAAATAAAATTAATAAGTACTAAACATTTAACACATATTAAAAAACATAAACAATTCTTATACAAAAAAATACATCACACACATTTTAACTATATACTAAAATACATAACACTAATTAAAAAATAGATATTTTAAACAACTATATTTTTCCAAACGATATTATTGACTTCTATGAGGTCCATTAGGATGGCGGCCGGAAAAGCACCCCGACCGCCATGGAAGCGGAAAACAGCCGCCCGCCGGCACCGTGGGAAAACTGACAGCCAAATTAGGATCAACCGCCCAAAAAATCCGACCGCGGCGGAACGAGGCCAAGAAAAACCACCCGTAGCGGGCGGAGATGGCCAAAATCCGTCCGCGGCGGTCAGATTTGCGGCGGAAAAACACCAACCCGCCGCAAGTTTAGCGGAGACACCGCACCTGTAATTAGGATATCCCCGACGGTCCCACGGTACGTACCACTGTCTCCGTCCTCTGCGGTCGCAATGGGATGAATGGGAGAGCCAGCGGAAGAGCTGAAGAACAGCCACCGCGGCGGACGATCCGTAAAAAATATGGCAGACGAAGCAAAAAGCCCACAACAAGGCCAAAAAGTGCACACAGAAAACTAGCCATGCCCCCCAAATACACAAAACACACCCCAATGACACAACCACATGGCAAAAAGAAAAATACAAATCCCAGGACAACACATCTGTCAGCAACACCCCAATTGGACACACCCATATAGCTGAGTATAAAACCATCCCCTTTCCTGACCACAATCCTTTGCAATACTCCAGGACAAAAGGGACACATACCCCAGCTGACAGGAGAGGCAAAGGACAGTGTTTGATTGGTTCTGATGCTCCGTCCATCACCACCCCCTTTTGTACCGCTTTGTTCGCCATAAGTTGGCAGGGTATGCTCAGACGTGAGTCCCTTGCTCAATTTGCCACTGGATTCAAGCAAGCCTGGCTGAAGAAGGCTGAAATGCCAGAAACCGGTCCTAGGAAGCTTGTTTCCGGTCCAGGGAAGGCATGGCTTGGCAGTTCGGGCTGGACTGTTCCCATGAGGCACAGGGTCAGACTGATTTGCATATGGCCATGTCTGAACTGGGGTGGCAGAGTGGGCTAAAGAACGGTGATGGATTAAACCCAGATCTGTTGACTGGGTGTGAGTGTTTGATTGGTTCTGATGCTCCGTCCATCACCACCCCCTTTTGTACCGCTTTGTTCGCCATAAGTTGGCAGGGTATGCTCAGACGTGAGTCCCTTGCTCACTTTGCCACTGGATTCAAGCAAGCCTGGCTGAAGAAGGGTGAAATGCCAGAAACCGGTCCTAGGAAGCTTGTTTCCGGTCCAGGGAAGGCATGGCTTGGCAGTTCGGGCTGGACTGTTCCCATGAGGCACAGGGTCAGACTGATTTGCATATGGCCATGTCTGAACTGGGGTGGCAGAGTGGGCTAAAGAACGGTGATGGATTAAACCCAGATCTGTTGACTGGGTGTGAGTGTTTGATTGGTTCTGATGCTCCGTCCATCACCACCCCCTTTTGTACCGCTTTGTTCGCCATAAGTTGGCAGGGTATGCTCAGACGTGAGTCCCTTGCTCACTTTGCCACTGGATTCAAGCAAGCCTGGCTGAAGAAGGGTGAAATGCCAGAAACCGGTCCTAGGAAGCTTGTTTCCGGTCCAGGGAAGGCATGGCTTGGCAGTTCGGGCTGGACTGTTCCCATGAGGCACAGGGTCAGACTGATTTGCATATGGCCATGTCTGAACTGGGGTGGCAGAGTGGGCTAAAGAACGGTGATGGATTAAACCCAGATCTGTTGACTGGGTGTGAGTGTTTGATTGGTTCTGATGCTCCGTCCATAACCACCCCCTTTTGTACCGCTTTGTTCGCCATAAGTTTGCAGGGTATGCTCAGACGTGAGTCCCTTGCTCACTTTGCCACTGGATTCAAGCAAGCCTGGCTGAAGAAGGCTGAAATGCCAGAAACCGGTCCTAGGAAGCTTGTTTCCGGTCCAGGGAAGGCATGGCTTGGCAGTTCGGGCTGGACTGTTCCCATGAGGCACAGGGTCAGACTGATTTGCATATGGCCATGTCTGAACTGGGGTGGCAGAGTGGGCTAAAGAACGGTGATGGATTAAACTAAGATCTGTTGACTGGGTGTGAGTGTTTGATTGGTTCTGATGCTCCGTCCATCACCACCCCCTTTTGTACCGCTTTGTTCGCCATAAGTTGGCAGGGTATGCTCAGACGTGAGTCCCTTGCTCACTTTGCCACTGGATTCAAGCAAGCCTGGCTGAAGAAGGCTGAAATGCCAGAAACCGGTCCTAGGAAGCTTGTTTCCGGTCCAGGGAAGGCATGGCTTGGCAGTTCGGGCTGGACTGTTCCCATGAGGCACAGGGTCAGACTGATTTGCATATGGCCATGTCTGAACTGGGGTGGCAGAGTGGGCTAAAGGTGATGGATTAAACCAAACAAACTTACAGGTAGGTAGCCATCTTCACAGTGAGGGTGTTTGTGGGTGGGAGGCCTGCACTACTACTCCCAACATTCCCTCTGTCTCACACCTGAGCAGGATGGAGCACTCTCCCACCCAGGAGCAGTTGAAAGCCATTGCAGTACACCAAACAAACTTACAGGTAGGTAGCCATCTTCACAGTGAGGGTGTTGGGGGGGCTGCACCACTACTCCCACCATGCACCCTGCCCCCCTCAGCAGGATGGAGCCCTCCCCCCAGCAGTTGGAAGCCATTGCAGTACACCAAACAAACCTACAGGTAGGTAGCCATCTTCACAGTCAGGGTGTTTGTGGGTGGGAGGCCTGCACCACTACTCCCAACATTCCCTCTGTCCCACACCTGAGCAGGATGGAGCACTCCCCCACCCAGGAGCAGTTGGAAGCCATTGCAGTACACCAAACAAACTCACAGGTAGGTAGCCATCTTCACAGTGAGGGTGTTTGTGGGTGGGGGGCCTGCCCCACTACTCTCACCATGCAGCCTGCCCCCCCTCAGCAGGATGGAGCCGTCCCCCCAGCAGTTGGAAGCCATTTCAGTACACCAAACAAATTTACAGGTAGGTAGCCATCTTCACAGTGAGGGTGTTTGTGGGTGGGAGGCCTGCACTACTACTCCCAACATTCCCTCTCTCCCACACCTGAGCAGGATGGAGCACTCCCCCACCCAGGAGCAGTTGGAATCCATTGCAGTACACCATACAAACTTACAGGTAGGTAGCCATCTTCCCCGGGAGGGTGTCTGGGTGTGGGGTCCTGCACCACTACTCCCACCATGCCCCCTGTCCCATAGCCTAGCAAGATGGATCCCTCTCACCGCCTCACACAGAAGCATGTGTCAGCCATCACATCACCCTCATCAAACTTACAGGTAGGTAGCCATCTTCCCTGGGAGGGTGTCTGGGGGTGGGTGGCCTGCACCACTACTTCCACCATGCCCCCTGTCCCACAGCCCAGCAAGATGGATCCCTCCCACCACACCACCCAGAAGCATGTGTCAGCCATTACACAACCCACATCAAACTCACAGGTCGGTAGCCATCTTCCCTGGGAGGGTGTTTGTGGGTGGGAGGTCTGTACCACTACTCCCACCATGAACCCTGCCCCACACCTCAGCAGGATGGAGCCCCCCAGCAGTTGGAAGTCATTACATCACCCTCATCAAACTTACAGGTAGGTAGCCATCTTCACAGTGAGGGTGTTTGTGGGTGGGAGGCCTACATTACTACTCCCAACATTCCCTCTGTCCCACACCTGAGCAGGATGGAGCGCTCTCCCACTCAGAAGCAGTTGGAAGCCAGCACAGTACACCAAACAAACTTACAGGTAGGTAGCCAGTACGTGCACCCACCCATTTATCACAAATTTAATGATGCCATATGACCACACCAGCCCTCTCATTGCACAAAGAGGCATAGCTACCCTATTGCCCAGCACAGTGTGCACACAGGTAAGCTAAGGAAACTGTCACAGCTACCAAAGTGTGACACACCAATGCACAAATAGAAGAAAGTCAGGGCACAATCATGCACAGCACCTAGTTACATGTGCATCGCCATGGGGCAAGTGCAACTAGGACCATTCTAAAAATACAAAAACATGTGTGGTGGTACAAATCAAGATATGCACATGACAGGACAAAGGTATGCAGGAGCTGACAATGGCCAGTCCATGGCCAGATGTGACGTCTGCCAGGTCAGAAAAATAAACAATGAGTTCTCAATTAAACACATGTTGTGCCAGGCCCTAGATGGCAACAAGTCCCTGTAATCCTTTACTGTGCACGGGTCGCATGGTATGCTTGACACCTCACACCATGGACAAGTAATGCCTGTACCACTGCATCATGTCAGGAAGCACAGTAGTGCACATAGTAAACAATGTGATGATCTGTCAATTGTGCAGTGTACAAAAAGTGAATGACACACAGCTAACACAAAGCACTACAAAGACCATTTCCCATCTGACCCACAGGTGACCAAGAACTCACTGCAGAGGACAGCACCAGCAACCTGCATAGCCAGTCTCTCCCCCCCCGTACATGGACTCTCGGATGTTGACTCCCAGGATTCCATGGACGATGAGCTCGAGGCCAGCCCATCTGGTGTGCCAGGGAGCAACAGGTCTTAGGACCCCATCTTCCCCCCCACCACATATGCACCAACAACAACTGCACAGCAGACCCCTGCTGTCACAGCCTGTGTGGCCACCGCCACCACTACCACCACCAGTGCTACCTGCAACACCCTCACTGTCCCAGAGGATGACCAGCACACACCACCGACGGAGGAGAGCAGGGAGAGGATGCGGGTGCCCACAGTGGTGAGGCAACAGGTCTGTGGCAGCAGGGCAGGTGGGAGGGGCAGGGTCACTCACAGACACCAGGAGGCTGGGACCCAATCCCTGGAACACATCACCAGAGTCCTGGGTGCACACGAACAGCACAGGGACAAACGGGCCGGTCGGGCGAACTGTTGCACAAGCTCATCCTGCTGATGAGGTCCATCGACACCTGCATGGGACAAATCGTGGACCTCTTGGGCCAGCAAGTGGTGGTACTGAGGGACAGGCATGCACCACAGACAACACCTCCACCTCCCTCTGGTGGGCCACATGGTGACAGTTCACCATCCTCCCCTGTACCGATAGAGAGGGGTGAGTCCTCAGACCCCACTGCCCCTGCAGCAGGCCCCCCCCTGCCAAACAACGAAGGAGCCGTCCCAAGAAGACCCTGGGAGTATCTGTAGGCCCAGCATCTGCCAGACGCCAGTCATGGAGCCAGCCATGATGGCAACCCTCTCCACCACTGCATTGACTTTTTGGACTGTCCTCCCCCACACTGCCTTGTGAATTGCATCTGTCTGTTGGACTGGGTCACCACAGCAATTTGGTGATTACTCGATTATCTCATCTACCACAACTGTCAACTCACTGCTCCACAGAGCAGGGGAATCTCATTGCGAATGGCTAGGTTGTGGAGCATGCAGCATGCCACTACAATCTGACACACCTTCCTGGGCGAGTATGCCAGTGCACCTCCGGTCTTGTCCAGGCAGCGGAAACGTGACTTGACCAGACCAAAAGTACGCTCCACCACACGACGTGTCCTCCCATGTGCCTCATTGTAGCGGACCTCAGCCGGGGACCTGGGATTCCGCAGTGGGCTCCGCAACCAGGGACAGTTGGGATATGCAGAGTCACCTAGGTATGACAAACACAAATAGACATTGCAACGTCGCAGAGGCTGAGGGCAGCAGGTCACACACCCAGCACGCCACACGACTAAGCATACCCACCCATAATTCATGCACACTGGGGAAGAAGATTAGCCATCAGCTGGGGCACAATGCTGTTCCGCAGGATGTAGGAGTCATGGGCCGAGCCTGGGAATCTGGCACACACATGCGAGATGGTCATATCTGCCAGGCACACCACCTGCACATTGATGGAGTGGTAATGCTTGCGATTGCGATAAATGTGCTCATTTGCCTGTGGTGGCACAAGCCCGACATGGGTGCAATCAATGGCCCCAACAACATTGGGGATGTGTCCAAGGGGATAGAAGTCTTGCTTCACAGCTGACAATTCAGCACCCCTGGGTAAATGGATGTATCTGTCCTTGTATAGCATCATGGCGGACAGTACATCACGCAGCACCATGCTGAACATGGGTTGTGACATCCCACCAGCACTGGCCACTGTCTCTTTAACGATCCAGTGGCAAAAAAATGCAGGGCTGCCATCACCTTATAAGTAGGGGTGAAAGCTGTTGGATATGTCCTGCGAGGCTGCAGGTGGGGCTCCAACAGATCACAAAGGGATTTCAGGGTGGCTCTGTCCAGGTGGCATTTCCGTATGATCGCAACATCCTCCATGTCCTTCAGCACCGTCAAGTGATGAATCAAGTTTGACCTCCTATTGAAGATGATAGTGAACACATGTCAATGCAATACATCATGAGATGTGCACAGCACATCACGTTCTGGATGCCACAACAACAACAATGACTGACATCAATCTTGACTAACAGACCAGCTCACATGTAGGGACACCTTCATGTACACAAAGGCCACACCTGTCAACTTTCACAAGACAAGTACCTCAAACACCACCTTGGTCAATGTGAATGCACATAAGGATAGGGCCACATTTCAAATGGGCACGAATGGGAGTATAGCATCCAGCAAATGTGTAACTAATCTAACCCTCTGTCTCATACCTAGCTGCTGTACCTGTCACACCTCAATGCGTCATTACAACCTGGCACACATCCACCACACAATGACCACAGTCGGCGCTGGAATGACGAATGTGTGCATGAGCAGACATGAGAGGCAATGCAACACAGTTCATCATTCATTGAGACGAGCATCGCTGTGATTGTCACTGCACCTCAACACATTGACATGTGCACACATTGTAGAGTCCAGAAAAGCACTGTCCTGCCTACTCCAACTTCAAATCCATAAGTGACATGTGAGTGGGTACAGGCCAATCTACGAAACACACACACAAACATGGCTTGTGTAGCCATCAGTGGAGTAATAGGAACATTGGCCTTGTGTGCACGGTGATGTTCCATTGACCATCTTGGCACTGTGCCCTGTTGATGTTTGACAGATGGGCATTGCGATTGTATGGCACCCAAATCGCGGTAGCTACCGCCTGTCCCCGGCGGTGTGTCACCAGCTTCCCCATTCACACAAGTGCGATACTGATAGGCATGGGGACATGTGGAAATGGCGGTTGGCATGCTCCGCCGTCTGAATGGCGGAGCCTCGTGTCAATGCATGGCACCCATATCACGGTAGCTACCGCCTGGCCCCAGCTGTGTGTCACCAGCACCCCATTCACACAAGTGCGGTAGTCATAGGCATGGAGACATGCCCATATGGTGGTGGGCATGCTCCGCCACCCAAATCGCGGTGCCTCGTGTCAATGCATGGCACCCATATCGCGGAAGCTACCGCCTGGCCCCAGCAGTGTGTCACCAGCACCCCTATTCACACAAGTGCGATAGTCATAGGCATGGAGAAATGCTCATATGGCGGTGGGCAAGCTCCGCCACCGAAATCGCGGTGCCTCCTGTCAGTGCATGACACCCATATCGCGGTAGCTACCCACTGTCCCCAGCGGTGTGTCACCAGCACCCCCATTCACACAAGTGCGGTACTGATAAGCATGGAGACATGTGGAAATGGTGGACGGCATGCTCTGCCGCAAAAATCACGGTAGCGCACACCGGGCCCCAGCGTTGTGTCACCGCCATGGAGAATGCCCTTACAGCCAATGGGAGCCATGATTGCGGTGACATGATGCAATTTTGAAGATCGCGGTAGGCGTGCGCCGCGGAGGCGGTCATTGAATGCATTTGAAAGCGGCAGAACTGGACCATCAATTGCTGCAGCTTGGCACCTTTGAAATGACCCCAGGGGGCTATATATGTGTGGGAGTGAGCCTCATATGTCCACTTCTCCCAGAGCCTGCTGCCTGAGACCCCTTACCTGCTGCTGCCTCCAGGGACTGCTGCCTGAGACCCCTCACCTGCTGCTGCCTCCAGGGACTGCTGCCTGACACCCCTCACCTGCTGCTGCCTCCAGGGACTGCTGCCTGAGACCCCTCACCACCCAATTCCGCCGCTGTTGTCTCATGTCCACAGTGATGGCAAGGTGGAGAAGATCCGTGCCAGTCCCTTCACGAGTGAGGAGCTGGAGGTCCTGGTGGACAAGGTGCTCACACAGTACCCAAGGCTATATGGTGCCCCAATTGTCATGGTAAGTCTTCGACAGAGGTGGGGTAGGGCAGGGGGGCAACACATGTAGTTGGACTGATACAGTATGTGCCTGGGAGTGTGGGATAGTGCCATGCACTGCCTGACATGCTGTTTCCAGTGGGAGTGTGTGTTTACCCAATGCCACAGCTTTCCCTCCCTGCACTTGTATGTATGAGTGGCCTGTGTTGTGTTGTCAGCCATACAGTGACACAGAAGGTTGTTCATGCTGTAGTCAGGACAGTGATTGCTTGGCTGGATGACTGTGTGTGCCTCTGTAGTCCATCTCAGTGTGAGCCCAGCTGGCCTGCACAGTCCCTGCCTACAAAGACAAGGACACTTCACTTAACTTACAGAGTATAACATCAGTCTTTTCACATTGCACTCCAGCTATGGGCCATCTCAGCACTGTATTTTGCACACAACTGCCCTTGTGAATGACATTTTGTATTTGAGAGGTCATGTCCCTCAATGTGACCACAATGACACATTCATCTATTCACAGGACAGGGACATTGTTGGCTGTGCAGTCTTGGACACAGTGAGTCCACCCCCAAACACAGATTGACATGTGATGTGTGTGTTGCTCAAGCCAACAATGGACTGGAGATGTGGACAGGCTACATGGGTGTTTCAGTTCTGGCATCCTGCATGTGCATGAGATGTGCAGGGACTGTGTTCCCCCTCACACCTGCATGCTTTAACATCAGCTTTTCCTATGCAGGTGTCCCATGTGAGCTGTACTATAGTCTCTGCTTGCCATATCGTTGAATATGTGATGATTTTGTATCTTGCTGCTATACTGATAGATGTCGGTACATGACACTGTGTCACTTATCATTTCCCCCTCTTGTCTCCCATGCCTGCAGCTCAAGGTACACCAGTGTAAGGCCGTGTGGAGGGCCATTGCAGCGAAGGTGCGAGCTCTAGGGGTCTCAAACCGATGGTGCACCCACTGCCACAAGAGATGGGACGGCATCAGCCAGCTGGCAAAGAAATGTGGCGGAGATGACCTTGGGGCTGCTTCCTCGCACTGGGCGTTTGGCACGGCGCAGCATGACACCACTAATGGGGCGCATCTTGACGGTGACACAGCCTGAGCTGGATGCACGTTTGAAGGAGCATCAGCAGCAAGCCAGGGGTGAGCATTTGGGGAGTCTGACTTTGGCTGGGAGTGGCTGCATGTGTACAGAGCCTGTGCCAGCGCTGGCCTATGTGATGTTGGTAGTGTGATGCTGTGGCATGCAAGTGGTTGCTGGCCTGGGTGCCGGTGGCATGCATTTGCCCTACCTGTGCTTACAAAGGTGATCTGGATGCTGTGCCTTCACATTGCATTCTGAGTTGTGCTCTTCAGGTTTCTTCTGCATTGGGGTAGTCTTGGGAATCCCATGGGAGGGAACGACAGTGTGCCCGATCTGACTGTGCATTCATCAATGCGTCCATTGCATGCACCCAGATTGGGGAGGCCTACACATCTGACAACAATTAGCACCATTCTAGTGTTCCAAAGGTATGACATGGTGGGTGGCATGGCCTAATGTCCATTGTGGACTGTCATGTTGTAGTCTGGGTCTGTGTTGTCCCCTCCTGTTCCATCCAGATCTGTCATTGGCAACAAGTACTGTGCCCCCATCATGTCCCTAGGTGTGCTCTGAGCTAGTTGTGTGTCTGTTTGAACAGAGCCACAAACAGGGTGTTGTGCTGTGTGGTCATCACATGGCTCACTCATGCCTGAGTTTCCAGTTTCCACGCACTGCTTGAGTCAATATAGTGAGTTGGCACGATGTGATTGCACAGGGTTGTGTGCAACATGTAGATTTGGTCATCTTTTGTGATGCATTGCTTGCATATGTTTGTTCTGTTGCTGTCACTGACCTGACCCTACATCTCTCTCTCACATGAAGCATCACCTGTGGTCACGGAGGGACAGGAGACAGACACCAGTGGGGGTGAAACTAGCGCAACAGCTGCAGAGGAGCCCAGTGACACAGATGCCATCAGCGCCTCAGAGGGGGACAGGAGTCTGCTGGAGGAATCCCAGCCTGAGACGCAAAGCACCACATCATCCGATGCCAGCGGGTATGTATCCATGTTGGAGGGCACAGGGAATGAGGACTCTGCATCGACTTCCACCACAAAGTGGCCAGTGCCCACCCTCCAAGCCACTTACTCTGGTGCTGCCCATGTCCGCCTCAGTAAGAGGGGAAGAGTGTCCTTTACCCCTGGCACCGCTGCCCCTGTCCCTGTCCCTGTCCCTCCTGCTGCCATCAGCGCTGAGTCTGTGGACCTTTTGCACCAGCTGTGTGTAGGCCAGACAGCTCTCCTCAATGCCTTTATTGACCACGACAAGAAATTGGCCCAGGTGGTTGCTTTCATGGAGGGCATACATTCAGACGTGGGTGGGCTGCACTGGACAGTCCAGGCTTTGTCATCAACAGTGACGTCTGCCCTGCAACAGGCACATACTCACAGTCCAGCTCTGGTCCCTTTGTCCACCCCCCTGGCAGTGACTACATATGACGATAGTGACCACGGTCCACATACATCAAAGTAACGATACAGCACACAAAGCACACAGCAGCAGCAACCCAAGCGGTCCCGGGCGCAGACACCATCCCCACAGAAGTCCAAAGCCACCCCAGAGCGCAGGGAAAAAAGCCCATCAGGCGACACCAGTGGACAAAAAGCAAAGCAGCAGACCTCAAGCACACATGCCTCAGTGGCATCCCCATCCAAGGACTCTCCTGCCCCTAAAGCATCACGCAAAGAGAAGCATACAGTGTCTGTGCCCACCAAGGAGGTGCTGCATGCCAAGGGTACACCTAGGAAGGGCTCTAAGGCAGAATCACCAACCACCTCGACTCCCATTCCAAGCCCAGTGAAGCAGGGTCCAGAGGGCACTGTAGGGGTAACACCTAGTAAACAGGGGAAGGGGGGCAGAGGCGAAGCCAGGCAAAGCGTTCCCCTGGAACCAGCACATCACCAGAGGGGCTGCCAGCGCCTGCACCTGCTGCAACTGTGGTGGTGAGTGTGCCTGTTGTGCCCACACCACTTCCCATTGATCCACAGACAGTCAAGCCATGTAGGATCCCCAAGAAGTGGAATGGCACCCCTCCACAATCTCCCAGCCACACCGTGTCTCCCGTCTGCATGACTTCACCTTCACGTGCCACTACAGCACCTGGTCCAAGCAGCCCTCCGTGGGTACTTGGGCCTCCCACACAAGTGAGGCACCATTTTTACCGGGAGACCCGGGGGAACGCTGGGTGGTGGGAAATTTGAGTGAGCCCAGTGATGCCACAACTTTCCCACAAAAAATTTGTGAAAAATGTGATTTTTTTCAGCTAAAATTGAGGTTTGCAGGGGATTCTGGGTAAGGAAACGTTGGGGGATCCATGCAAGCCATACCTCCCTGGAAGCCCCCGGGTGTCTAGGTTTCAGAAATGTATGGGTTTGGTAGGTTTCCCTAGATGGCCGCCGAGCAACGGGCCAAAAACCCAAGTGACCCCCCTTGCAAAACCAGGTGGTTTTGAGATAGGCAATTTTGATGTCGCCTCACTACGTTTTGGGCCCTTGCCTGTCGCGGGTACTTGGGCCTCCCACACAAGTGAGGCACCATTTTTACCGGGAGACCCGGGGGAACGCTGGGTGGTGGGAAATTTGAGTGAGGCCGGTGATGCCACAACTTTCCCACACAAAAATGTGTGAAAAAGTGATTTTTTCAGCTAAAATTGAGGTTTGCAGGGGATTCTGGGTGAGGAAACGTTAGGGGATCTATGCAAGCCATACCTCCCTGGAAGCCCCCGGGTGTCTAGTCTTCAGAAATGTATGGGTTTGGTAGGTTTCCCTAGATGGCCGCCGAGCACCGGCCAAAAACCCAAGTGACCCCCCTTGCAAAACCAGGTGGTTTTGAGATAGGCAGTTTTGATGTCGCCTCACTACGTTTTGGGCCCTTGCCTGTCGCGGGTACTTGGACCTCCCACACAAGTGAGGCACCATTTTTACTGGGAGACACGGGGGAACACTGGGTGGTGGGAAATTTGAGTGAGCCCGGTGATGCCACAACTTTCCCACACAAAAAAGTGTGAAAAAAGTGATTTTTTTCAGCTAAAATTGAGGTTTGCAGGAGATTCTGGGTAAGGAAACGCTGGGGGATCCACGCAAGCGATACCTCCCTGGAAGCACACTGATGTCTAGTTCTCAGAAATGTATAAGTTTGCTAGGTTTCCAAAGGTGCCCGCAGAGATAGGGTTAAAAAACTAGAGCTAGGCACTTTGCCAAAAAAGGGTCATTTTTCAATGTGATATTGAGGTGTGACCACGTTGCGTTTTGCGCCGTTTCCTGCCGCGGGCACTAGGCCGACCTGCACAAGTGAGGTACCATTTTTCTCGTAAGACTTTGGGGAACGCAGGGTGGGTGGAAATTTGTGGATCCATGCAGATTCCGGAACTTTCCACCACAGAAATGTGGGGAAAATGTATTTTTTTGGACAATGTTTTATGTTTGCAAGGGATTCTGGGTAACAGACCCTGGTGGGAGGCAGTCAAGTCACCCCATCTTGGATTCCCCTGGGTGTCTAGTTTTCAAAAATGTATAGGTTTGCTAGGTTTCCCAAAGTGCCCGCAGAGCTAGGGTTAAAAAACTAGAGATAGGCACTTTGCCAAAAAAGGGTCATTTTTCACTGCGAAATTGAGGTGTGGCCACGTTGCGTTTTGCTCCGTTTCCTGTCGTGGGCACTAGGCCGATCCGTACAAGTGAGGTACAGTTTTTCTCGTAAGACTTTGGGGAACGCGGGGTGGGTGGAAATTTGTGGATCCACGCAGATTCCGGAACTTTCCACCACAGAAATGTGGGAAAAATTTGTTTTTTTGGACAATTGTTTAGGTTTGCAAGGGATTCTGGGTAACAGACCCTGGTGGGAGGCAGTCAAGTCACCCCATCCTGGATTCCCCTGGGTGTCTAGTTTTCAAAAATGTATAGGTTTGCTAGGTTTCCCAAGGTGCCCGCAGAGCTAGGGTTCAAAAACTAGAGCCAGGCTCTTTGCCAAAAAATTGTCATTTTTCACTGCGAAATTGAGGTGTGACCACGGTGTGTTTTGCTCCGTTTCCTGTCGTGGGCACTAGGCCGACCCGTACAAGTGAGGTACAGTTTTTCTCGTAAGACTTTGGGGATCGCGGGGTAGGTGGAAATTTGTGGATCCACGCAGATTCCGGAACTTTCCACCACAGAAATGTGGAGAAAATGTGTTTTTTTGGACAATTTTTTAGGTTTGCAAGGGATTCTCGGCAACCGACCCTGGTGGGAGGCAGTCAAGTCACCCCATCCTGGATTCCCCTGGGTGTCTAGTTTTCAAAAATGTATAGGTTTTCTAGGTTGCCCAAGGTGCCGGCAGAGCTAGGGTTCAAAAACTACAGCTAGAAATTGTGCCAAAAAAGGGTCATTTTTCACTGCGAAATTGAGGTGTGACCACGTTGCGTTTTGCGCCGTTTCCTGCCACTGGCACTAGGCCGAACCACACAAGTGAGGTACCATTTTTCTCGTAAAACTTTGGGGAATGCGCGGTGGGTGGAAATTTGTGGATCCAGGCAGATTCCAGAACTTTCCACCACAGAAATGTGGGGAAAATGTGTTTTTTTTACAATTTTTTAGGTTTGCAAGGGATTCTGGGTAACAGACCCTGGTGGAAGGCAGTCAAGTCACCCCATCCTGGATTCCCCTGGGTGTCTAGTTTTCAAAAATGTATAGGTTTGCTAGGTTTACCTAAGGTGCCCGCAGAGCTAGGGTTCAAAAACTAGAGCTAGGCACTTTGCCAAAAAATGGTCATTTTTCACTGTGAAATTGAGGTGTGACCACGTTGCGTTTTGCTCCGTTTCCTGTTGTGGGCACTAGGCCGACCCGTACAAGTGAGGTACAGTTTTTCTCGTAATACTTTGGGGAACGCGGGTCGGGTGGAAATTTGTGGATCCACGCAGATTCCGGAACTTTCCACCACAGAAATGTGGGGAAAATGTGTTTTTTTGGACAATTTTTTAGGTTTGCAAGGGATTCCGGGTAACAGACCCTGGTGGGAGGCAGTCAAGTCACCCCATCCTGGATTCCCCTGGGTGTCTAGTTTTCAAAAATATATAGGTTTGCTAGGTTTCCCAGGTGCCCGCAGAGCTAGGGTAAAAAACTAGAGCTAGGCACTTTGCCGAAAAAGGGTAATTTTTCACTGCGAAATTGAGGTGTTACCACGTTGCGTTTTGCGCCGTTTCCTGTCGCGGGCACTAGGCCGATCCACACAAGTGAGGTACCGTTTTTCTCGTAAGACTTTGGGGAACGCGGGGTGGGTGGAAATTTGTGGATCAATGCAAATTCCAGAACTTTCCACCACAGAAATGTGGGGAAAATGTGTTTTTTTTTACAATTTTTTAGGTTTGCAAGGGATTCTGGGTAACAGACCCTGCTTGGAGGCAGTCAAGTCACCCCATCCTGGATTCCCCTGGGTGTCTAGTTTTTAAAAATGTATAGGTTTGCTAGGTTTCCCAAGGTGCCCGCAGAGCTAGTGTTCAAAAACTACAGCTAGAAATTTTTCCAAAAAAGGGTCATTTTTCACTGCGAAATTGAGGTGTGACCACGTTGCGTTTTGCGCCATTTCCTGCCACTGGCACTAGGCCGAACCACACAAGTGAGGTACCATTTTTCTCGTAAAACTTTGGGGAATGCGCGGTGGGTGGAAATTTGTGGATCCACGCAGATTCCGGAACTTTCCACCACAGAAATGTGGGGAAAATTTGTTTTTTTTTACAATGTTTTAGGTTTGCAAGGGATTCTGGGTAACAGACCCTGGTGGAAGGCAGTCAAGTCATCCCATCCTGGATTCCCCTGGGTGTCTAGTTTTTAAAAATGTATAGGTTTGCAACATTTCACTAGATGCCGGCAGAGCTAGTGTTCAAAAACTACAGCTAGACACTTCGCAAAAAAAGGGTACATTTTCATTGTGAAAATGTGGTGTGTTCACGTTGGGTTTTGAGCCATTTCCTGTCATGGGCACTATGCCTACCCACACAAGTGAGGTGCCATTTTTATCGGGAGACTTGGTTAATTCAGATTTGTAAAGGAACTGTTATTACCTTTCGATGCATTTCTGCCTTCCAAATGAAAGACATTGTGTTAAAAAGAAGTCATTTAAAAAAATGACTGATAATTCTCACGCTAGTATGAGTATTCCCAATTTCGGAAATGTGCAAATATCTACTGTTTCTAAACTCTATATTTTGTTCCCATTTCAGAAATACATAGGTGTCTTTCATACCGATTTTTCCATGTACACATTTTTACAGAATAATCACTATATACCCAGTACATAATAAAAAACCATTGCAAGTTGCTGCTCAGTTTTTGGCTCTGTGTTCGTCGGGTTCTTGGTCAACCTACAAGTCCTATATATCCCCACAACCAGTAATGTCTAGCGGATGTAACGGTATATTGCTTTCACAGAACTGTGATAATTAGAAGAAGTTACAGGTGAAAACGTTGACACAAAAGGCTGTTTTTTTCAACTAATTGTTAGTTTCTATAAAGAAACCTTGATGGATCTACACAAATGACCCCTTGCTGAATTCTGAATTTTGTCTACTTCTCTAAAATGTATAGCTTTCCAGGATCCATTATTGCTTTTGTGCCCATTTCTACCAATAACTGGAAGGAGGTCGAAAGCACAAACAATAACAAAAATAGACTATGTCCCAGAAAAATGCCAAAACTGTGTAAAAAATGTTGGGTTTCTGACAAAAGTCTGGTATCCCCTAAAAGCTGGGAAAATGGTGATTTCAGCCCCACAAACCCTTTTTTGATAACATTTGCAGGGAAAAACACAGATGTTTTCATTTTTTTTTTTTTATTGCCAAGTCTTCAATTGGTTCTAACCCCAGGTCGAGGCGTAGGGGAGTGAGCGGTGTGCTTACAGGAAGGCTCACAAGTCTTCTCATAAAACCCTGCTCAACAAGGGTTAATTTGGCAATGTTTTTATGGCCCCATAATTCGGCCCCGTACAACGAAGCTGTTCTAGCTTGTAATCGGTATATTTCAACTACCGGAGCTGCTGGTTTATATACCGAGGCTCGCTGGACCTTGCAAAGGCCCCCTGCTATTTGAGACAGCCTCAACCATGATTTTGCGATTTGAGGTCCCCAATCAAAGTTCTCGGTCAACGTAATTCCAAGGTACACAAAAGTCCTGACTCTCTCAAGTCAGGACTTGAGAGAGGGGGATTTGGACGAGTCCGTTTGGGAGGATTGAAGATCATGAATTTAGTCTTTTCTAGGTTAATCTCCAAGCCTCTGGAAGTACAAAATGCCAGGAAACCATCCAAGGTGCGCTGGATGCCCGATGATGTTTTGGATATTAGCAGGGTATCATCGGCAAACATCAGAGCGGGCACTCTACCGGTAGCCAATCTGGGGGCGTCATTATTAGCTACATCAGCCAGGTGAGTAACAAGACCATTGATGTATAGGCTGAACAATGTTGGAGCCAAGACACACCCTTGGCGCACTCCCTTCCTAACGGGAAAGCGTGAGGATAAATCGCCATGTCTCCCGCATCTAACCTGGGCGTAATTACCGCTGTGAAATCTAATTAAGATATCCAACAGGTAGGGTGGGAGACCCATTTCTGCCAGGACTTTCCATAGTTTTTCTCTTGGAACAAGATCAAAGGCAGCTCGCAGGTCTACAAAGATGAGGTAGAGACTGCCACCCTCTACTCTCACCGTTTTCCAATATAGAACCTGGAGCCGGAAGATCTGGTCTATGGTTGAGATCCCAGATCTAAACCCTGCCTGTAATGTGGTCAAGATGTTGTTGTCATCCATCCATTCCTGGATTCTATCCAAGATAATCCTGCCCATTAATTTCTGGGTGGTGTCAATAAGGCTAATTGGTCTATAATTAGCCGGCTTTAATGGGCAGCCTTTCTTAAATATGGGAACTATCTCCGCGCCCAACCAAGTATCTGGCAAGGCGGCCCCCATCAGAATGGAATTGAATAATACCACCAAATACGGGGCCCAGATTTTTGGTTGGGAGCGGAATAAGTCCGGCGGTATTTTATCCAGGCCAGGTGCTTTGTTAGAAAGGAGCTTATTTATTGCGGTTTCTACTTCTTTAAGGGTGATGGCCACAGGGAGTTCTGTCACAGGAGTGGCTACACCCATCAAAGATGGTTGCGGCTGGCATACATGAGAAGGTGCTAAAATAGAGGAGCGAGGGTGAGTCTCAATATTAGATATACTAGAATCAATTCCTCTCATCGGACTAGACTCAAGAGACATATCAGTAGAAAAAAGGTCATCCGGATCCCCATACAGTTCCCCAAAATGGGATTCCCAGACTTGTGGAGCTATATTTACAACAAGGGGTGGGGCTACCCCATTCCCGTCAGAGTTCACAGTGGCCCAAAACGCCTTAGGGTCTCTACATGTGAGAGCTAATCTTAGATCCTCCCATCTTTGCTCCTCCCAATCCCTCTTCCCCCTGGCGATAGCCTTCTTATAGTCTAGACGAAGTTTCTTTATGTTGGCCCTGTCATTACCTTTAATTGCCGCGAGCAAGTCCTTTTTTGCTTTTCTGCAGGGTTCCTTATACCAGGAGTGTGACCTAGACTGGTGTTGTTTGTTTCCCACAGGGTTAAATAGGCCCCTCAAGTTATTAACTAGGTGAATATGGATCTTAGTTGAATCACTCAAGTTGTCTATACTTACATCCCCCATTGCGGAAAGAGATGGCAAAACTGTCTGATATACTTCCGCAAGTTTAGCAGGGGATTTCAGAAAATAGGGCCATTTTATTCTCCTCCTATTGTTAGAAAGGAGTACTGGGAGTATTGGGCTATTTAAATTGGGAGGAGGGTTAGTTAGACCAAAACTGCCCGGTTTCAAAGTTAGAACAAGGGCATTATGGTCACTATCTTGTCTAAGGTGGATTTCGAACTCTAATAAGTTACCCCAATGTCTTGCCTCCATTAATATGTAATCAATATTAGAGTTTTGGCCTGGTCTGTTGAACGTGGGAAGGCCTGGGCAATCGGGTTTCAACCTCCCATTACAGGCCCTTAGGGACAGTGCAAGAGATAAGGATTTAATTTGAAGGACGAGCGGAGTCCAGGCTCTGACAGGAGAGATCTGTGGTTCACAAATGTGCCAGAACCCTTACTCTACTGGAAAAGGCTCTGGACAGTGCATGAACTGGCACCTTTTAGAGAGGAATTCTTAGAGGTTTGGACATTAATTAAAAGTAAGAACATTCTATGGTTATCCCATGTTAAGGCTCTTAGCATAAAGATCGGCAGGACCGATCTCTGGGAACTACCGGAGGTAGCCTGCATACGGATTTCTAAGCCTGATCTAAGAGGCCATATAAGGGAGCTGAGATTAGCTACCTTACATGGTTCAAGCTCCTTGGGGAAACTCACTAATGAGTTTCTCCTAGTAAAATTAGAAACAAGAGCAGAGGCCTTCCTCGATGTAATTTATCCGTCTCTTTAGGAAGCTTTATTTGCAGTTGAGGTATGGTACCTTACCGCTCAGAGCATTCACCTGCAAATGGGCAAGATCAGAAAATGCAGCCTGTCCGGCATGTAACCATAGCAGTGAAGATATATGCCATGTCCTGTTTTTCTGTCCTGCATACCATTCAATAAGAAAAAAGTGGCTCATTCCCATTTGCAAGAACCTAGGGTTTAGACACTGCATGCTCGCATGCAGGGTCTTAAGATATGATACTCACCCCCCAATTGTTTTTGCTATGTCTCGCTTTTTACATGGGTTTTGGCGCAGAAGGAAAAGTTTTCTTTAAATA
The DNA here is from genome assembly GCF_964204655.1 of Triturus cristatus. Lineage (NCBI taxonomy): Eukaryota > Metazoa > Chordata > Amphibia > Caudata > Salamandridae > Triturus > Triturus cristatus. Next base: position 904,972,722 of record NC_140593.1, read on the forward strand.
CTTTTGTCTTTTATAAAATGAGTCTTTTTGATAACATCAGTTTAATACATTTTTAACTATTGTATTAACTTGACATTATTTATTGTTTTAATGAAATGTGCAATTTTCTTGTTATTTATTCTGTGCTTTTATGGTCTCCGACCGAAATAAAGTTATCAAAATGAAAAAAAAATGTTTTCATCTGCAGCCCGTTTTCCCATTTTTCCCCCCAAAAACTAAATTTTGCTGTATTTTGGCTCATTTCTGTGACCCCTCCAGGGGAATCCACAAACCCTGAGTACCTTTAGAATCCCCATGATGTTGGAAGAAAAGGACGCAAATTTGGCGCGGATACCTTATGTGGTCAAAAAGTTACAGGGGCCTCATCACGCACTATCCCAAGTAGCCAAAAAAAGGCTTGGCACAGGAGGGGGAAAAGGCCTGGCAGCGAAGGGGTTAACAATAAAAAACAAACAATAACAACAAAGTTATCATAACAAAACACAAACAATAGCAAACGTTTTATTTCAAAAGTTAATTGTAATATTTACGTTCCTTCACACTTATTCCACGATTATTTGATATGATGGTCATCAGAAACAATTTTTGAAGTTATTTTTGACTTTCCCGTCCCTAAAAACATATAAAATGATACCACACATGGGCATATAAACAGTTATACCCTATATCTCAAATAATGGGCAGCCATTTTGAAAAATCCGCCATATTGGATTAACGCGTCATGATAGAGTGGTAGACTTTTCACCATCGTTTTCTACGGAAAAATTTCAATAACAATCCACTCACAGAAATTGTATTGCAATTAGTTCTAGGTTCCGCAACAAATTGACTAGTCTATTGTGCAAGACAGTACATATCAGTGTGGTGGTAGTTATTTGTTTTTACTTACCAGCCTCCACTTCCCCGGCTTCTCCTGTGAGACTCTCTGGATGCAGTATGGCAAGCACCTTCTCCTCCCATGGTGTGAAAGGTTTTGGTGGAATGGGAGGGCCCCCGCCAGTCCTGTCAGCCAGCGCATGGTTCCTGCTTCTCCTCCCTTTGACAATCCTCTTCAGATCATTTTACCACTTCATGATCTCCTTTTTGGATCTTGGGGTGGTTCCTACTGCATTGACCTTTTGGACTATACTTGCCCACATTTTTGTCCTTGTGGCTAATGGTGTCTGTTGGACCAGGCTACCAAACAGTTGTGGTTCCAATCTGACTTTCTCATTTACCATGACTGTCAACTTACTCTCTGTGAATTTTGGCATTTTGCGTGTTGCCATGGTGTGTGGTGTGCCAAGTGGTTGTGGGTGCAGGGGTGTGAGTGGTGGGTGTGGTTGTCATGTGTATGGTGTGTGATGTGCAGGGGATTAGTGGTGCAGGTGTGGAAGTGGTGGTGGTGCTGTGTGTGGTGTGGCTAGTGATGTTGTGTTCTTTGCCTCTCCTTTAAGCTGGGGTGTATGTCCCTTCTCTCCTGGAGTGTTGCAAAGGATTGTGGTCAGGGAAGGGGCTGGTTTTATACTCAGCTATGTGGGTGTGTCCAAATGGGGTATTGCTGTCAGGTGTGTTGTCCTGGGAATTGTATTTTTGTATTTGCCATGTTGTTGTGTCATTGGGGTGTGTTTTGTGTGTTTGGGGGGCATGGCTCGTTTGCTGTGTGCACTTTTTGGCCTTATTGTGGGTTTTTGGATTCGTCCGCCATATTTTTAGCGGTCCGTCCGCAGAGGTGCCTATGCTGTAGGTCTTCCGCTGGCTCTCCCATTCAACCAAGTGTGCGACCGCGGCGGTCGGGAACAGCGGAACGTACCGCGGGACCTTCGGGGAAATCCTAATTTCCCATGCGGTGTCTCCGCTATGCTTGCGGCAGGTTGGTGTTTTTGCGCTGCGTATCCGACCGCCACGGACGGATTTTGTCAATCACCGCCCTCTACGGGCTGTTTTTCTTGGCCCCGTTCCGCCGTGGTCGGTGGTTTTTGAAGGATGATCCTAATTTGGCTGGCGGTATTTCCAAGGTGCTGGCGGGCGGTTGTTTTCTGCTTCCATGGAGGTCCTGGTGGTTTTCCGACCGCCATCCTAATAGGCCCCAATGTATTTATAAAAATATGTATTTATTATAGAATACTCTCTAACATGTTTAGATATCTCCTATCGGGAGATAATCACAATGGCACAATACTTTGCAAAGAAATACAGTACATAGCACATATTGCACAGTGGACCCCAGGGGGGGACCAAACCATATGCTAAGAATGTGATATAAGAACCACGACTCGGGGCAAGACAAGGTCGAGAGGACGTAGAAGTGCTGTGGACCCAAGAAACCACCCAAGGTGAGTAGATGAGGACCCCACAGAGATCATGTGCAGTGTGGGAACACAACTGTGTACTCTGTACAAAGATTAAGGACCCTTACCAGTGAACCCAGAAGAAACCCTGTGGAAGGCAGAAGGTTGGAGAGCCACCCTACCCGTGGATACCATGGTTCCCTCATTACCTACACCAGGGAAGCCGGGTGCATTGGTGTGAAGTGGTGTCGGGAACCGCAGTCGCACCCAATAAAGGACTTCAGGAAAGTGCCACTGCTGAAGAAGGAGAAAGTGTTCGGTAGAATCCAAAGGTGGATTGTAGATGAGAGGTACCTGCAAGCAAAGGGGACAGAGTCTATGTCACTCAGGAGTGACCAGGAGATCTGGAAGATGAATGCCCACCAATGTTGGAAGTTGCTGTAGTGTTGACGAGGACCTTGACTCTGCAGCTGTGAGGACCAGGTGATGCTGAGGAAGACCAGGAGCTGTGCACGAGCTGTCCCATGTCAGATGTCGAGTGCTGAGGGGTCTGTGTCCAGCAGGAGCACCAACAAGCCTTGGCAAATGCAATCAATGCAGAAGTCGAAGAAGGTGCAACGTCGGGACTAGCAAAGTCCAGGGGACTCACCACAAGCAGGGTAGTCAGGGCAGGCCTGAGCAATCAGGGGAGCCCAACAGAAACAAAGGTGACCCTCAAATGGATTCACAAGCTGGAGGCACTGCAGTCATGAGAGGACCTCAAGTAGCTCACCAAAAGATGCAGGCCATGATGCAAATCGATGCGGTGTGACCAAAGATTCTGGTCACTGGAGATGCCTGAGGTAGAGCCCGAAGATGTTCTTAGAAGGAAGTCAACAAGCCTTTGCAACCGCAAGTTGATGCTGTGCACAGGGATTCGGTTATTGCAGCCCCCATGAGAGATATAGATTACTTCAGGTGTCTTTGATGCCCACAGGCCTTGGAAGTTCCGTATGGTGCAGAGGCACAGATGATGCAGCAGACTGGAAGGGAGACGCAGTCAAGCCCAAACAAAGTCCTGCGAAATCCAGAGTGCCCAGACGGTAGAAGAAGAAGTGGTGCCTGATCTAAATCTTGTCCCACGACGAATCTTAGGACCCACCCATAGGTAAGCCCTTAAGTACCCTAAGGAAAGGGTTAGAACAATTTAGGGGACCCTCCCAAGGGAGGATCTGGACCGGGGGAGGTTACTCCCATGGCCTTTGTCCAGTTTTGTGCCAGAGCGGGAGTCAACGGCTCCCATAGCTGGTTTGAACTGGACTATGCATGGGGACACCAAGGGGACGATTCCAATCATGGAAAAAGGCCGTACAAATCGTCGTAAGGAGCGTTTTACCCATACGACTCGTACCCGGTAAACTCTCCTTACAACCTAGGAAGTACGATTCGTACAGAAAGCCTTTTTCTGTACGAATCGTACAAAAGACCATACAGGCAAAAAATACCAACGATTCTGATCCAGAACTGCTTGTACGTGACGTCTGCACGTATTTAAGCAGCGTTTTCCTGCCCAGCAAGTACGATTCGTCCCGACGTCACTACGTACCACGCTTTCATTACAGGAGCGAAAAACTGCTGGGAAAGCAGAACCCTATGCCTCGGAGCCCCGGTACGCGACGGACAGCCATGAACCCCGCCCTACGTGTCATCCCGGTCCTCTTAGCCTACGACCTGGTGCACCGCACCCGACGCACCCACCGCAGAAGGTGAGAACAACACCCAGGGGCCAGGGTGGGGGTGAGGGGCAGGAAACATACCCCATACTCAAACACAAACCTATAATATGGAGGCCATACATTACCACCTGGGACTGGTCACTTGGAGGGCGTGTCCAGCAACCCCTGTGTACCGCAACAACGGAAGCGGACGAGTACGGTGCGTACCACATGTACCCCTATGGCACCATTACAACAGTGGTAAGGACCATACCCACGCATTCATGCGTGGGTACGGTGCGTACCACACATACCCCTATGACACCATTACAACAGTGGTATGGGCCGTACCCACGTATACATGCGTGGGTACGGTGCGTACCACACGTACCCCTACGGCACCAAGACGACTCAGGTATGCACTGTACCCACACATACATGCGTGGGTATGGTGTGTACCCCTACGTCCCCATGACAACTCAGGTATGGACCGTACCCACACATTCATGCGTGGGTACGGTGCTACCTAAGTTTACATGGTGCTGTAGGGGTACGTACCGTACCCACGCATGTATGCGTGGGTACAGTGCGTACCTGAGTCATCATGGTGCCGTAGGGGTACGTGTGGTACGCATCATACCCATGCATACATGCGTGGGTATGGTGCGTACCCCTACCACACCACGACAACTCAGGCACGCACCGTACCCACGCATACATGCGTGGGTATGGTGCATACCCCTACCGCACCATGACGACTCAGGTACGCACTGTACCCACGCATACATGCGTGGGTATGGTGCGTACCCCTACGGCCCCATGACTACCCAGGTACGGACCATACCCATGCATTCATGCGTGGGTACGGTGCTACTTAAGTTGACATGGTGCCGTAGGGGTACGCAACGTACCCACGCATGTATGCGTGGGTACGGTGTGTACCTGAGTTGTCATGGTGCCGTAGGGGTACGTGTGGTACGCACCGTACCCACGCATGTATGCGTGGGTACGGTGCGTACCTGAGTCATCATGGTGCCGTAGGGGTATGCACCGTACCCACGCATGTATGCGTGGGTACAGTGCGTACCTGAGTTGTCATGGTGCCGTAGGGGTATGTGTGGTATGCACCGTACCCACGCATGTATGCGTGGGTACAGTGTGTACCTGAGTCGTCATGGTCCCGTAGGGGTACGTGTGGTCCGCACAGTACCCACGCATACATGTGTGGGTACTGTGCATACCACACATACCCCTATGGCACCATGATGACTCAGGTACGCACTGTACCCACGCATACATGCGTGGGTACGGTCCGTACCACAGGTACCCCGTTACAGCAGCAGTAAATATTGGATACGAGGCGTACACACGCCAGGAATGTGGGCATAGAGGAGTGGCCAAGCATGTTACCTTCATATTATTGTGTGTGTAGGTCCTGGCCAGCAGTGTACAGCTCCAAGGGGGTGCGTGGGTGGGTGCAGAGGACTCCAGCAGTGTCCAGGCATATGAGGGGTGGGTGCAGAGGACCCCAAGCAGTGTCCAGACATATGAGGGGTGAGTGCAGAGGACTCCCAGCAGTGTCCAGACATATGAGGGGTGGGTGCATACCACTACCAGCAATGTCCAAACATATGAGGGGTGGGTGCAGAGGACTCCCAGCAGTGTCTAGACATATGAAGGGTGGGTGCAGAGGACTCCCAGCAGTGGACAGACATATGAGGGGTGGGTGCAGAGGGCTCCAGCAGTGTCCAGGCATATGAGGGGTGGGTGCAGAGGACTCCGAGCAGTGGACAGACATATGAGGGGTGGGTGCAGAGGCCTCCCAGCAGTGTCCAGACATATGAGGAGTGGGTGCAGAGGACTCCCAGCAGTGTCCAGACATATGAGGGGTTGGTGCAGAGGACTCCAGCAGTGTCCAGGCATATGAGGGGTGGGTGCAGAGGACTCCCAGCAGTGGACAGACATATGAGGGGTGGGTGCAGAGGACTCCAGCAGTGTCCAGGCATATGAGGGGTGGGTGCACACCACTGCCAGCAGTGTCCAGACATATGAGGGGTGGGTGCAGAGAACTCCAGCAGTGTCCAGGCATGAGGGGTGGGTGCATACCACTACCAGCAGTGTCCAGACATATGAGGGGTGGGTGCAGAGGACTCTCAGCAGTGGACAGACATATGAGGGGTGGATGCAGAGGACTCCAGCAGTGTCCAGACATATGAGGGGTGGGTGCAGAGGACTCCCAGCAGTGGACAGACATATGAAGGGTGGGTGCAGAGGACTCCAGCAGTGTCCAGGCATATGAGGGGTGGGTGCATACCACTACCAGCAGTGTCCAGGCATATGAGGGGTGCGTGCAGAGGACTCCCAGCAGTGTCCAGACATATGAGGGGTGGGTGCAGAGGACTCCAGCAGTGTCCAGGCATATGAGGGGTGGGTGCAGAGGACTCCCAGCAGTGGACAGACATATGAGGGGTGGGTGCATATCACTACCAGCAGTGCCCCACTCCCAGGAGGACAGATTTCTTTCACACACTGCATGACACACCACATGTGTCTCGAGCTTACGGGACCGGTTTGATTTACCGCGGGGACATTACCTGTTGCATGCAGCGCTGGTGGCGGCGATTCAACGCAAGTGGAAGATGGGGCTATCAGAGCCCACGACATCGTTAATCTGTCAATATGTAGCTATGTCGGCTGGTACTTTCAAGGCTGTCACGTGCCTTAATAGGAGAATGGAGCAAGAGGGAAGGCAGCCGCTGGATCGCCTAAAGGGGAAGTGGGAACGAGATTTAGGGAGGGATATTCCGGACACTACTTGGCCCAAGCTAGTAGAGAGAGCGTGGAAGAGCACGAGAAATGCTAGGTTCCAGCTAAAACAGTTTTATGTGCTGCACAGGGCATACATGACCCCGAAGCATATTAAACAGATCTTTGGGGTGGAACAGGCTGGCTGCCCTAGATGTGGAACGGACGAGGCGGATTTTCAGCATATGCTGTGGTCCTGCCCGAACCTGACTGCATATTGGGACAACGTGATTTTAGCGTTAGAACTGGCAACGGAGCGAACACTTAATAAAGAGATGGCGGTGAGCTTATTGCATTGGTTCCCGCGCACGAAGCACAACAAGTTGACCAGCAAATTCATAGATCTGGGATTGATACTAGCCAAAAGGGAAATAACCAGCCACTGGAAGGATAGTCAGGGACCTAGAGTGCAGAGGTGGAAACATGAATTCCTTAAGTGGGCGGCGAGTGAAAGTGTGATTAAGCTACGACTGGCGCATAGACACCAGAAAGAGACGATGTTGGAAGTGGCGCGAGCCTGGGAGGCACTAGTGGAGGCAATGCGCCGGTCGGACGGAGACCAAGAAGATGTGCCGTCCCACCACTAGATCACGGGTAGTAGAAGGCACAGGGGAAAACGCAAGGACTGCAAATACAGTTGAAGGAGAGAGCACGGGGTAGCAAGGGGGAGAGGCCGAGCAACAGCAAACGCGCAAAGTGGACATATACCTAAAGATCAAGACAAATTGAGATTGACAACTGCTGGGGGAGCACACTGGTGGGGAGGGTAGGGACGGGGGAGGGAAGGGATAGTAGTTCTGGTGTTCGGGAATTAGGAGAAGTAGATAGTAGGGGGTGCTGAAGGACAAGAGCTTGCGGAGGGTAGGTAACGAGAGTGAGGGTAATAATGTAAACTTTTATGGTTGTACAATATGACACCTATGGGCGGGTGCAGGGGAGGGCAACTTATATCTGTGTATTGAATGGAACAAATGTGAAGAAGACGCTGTGGAGATGAGAATAGCAAATAATAAAAATGTTATTAAAAAAAAAAATGACACACCACATGTGGGTGTGAGCACATATAACACATGCATACCCACCCGTGGCGGATGCCGCACAATACACACCCTGATTTCATGCCAACAGACTATAGTCATGGAAATGCACACAAAAATAAGATAGCCAAAGGGAACACACACTGTCACGCACATCCCAGGAGTGATAGGAATGTCCAGGTGCTGGTCCAGCCACCCAAATGTTGTCTCTCATGGAAGGAATAGGGTACACTGCGACTAGATACATCGCCCACAATTGTGAGTCCGGTGCCCAAATGCCCTGCATAACACGTGCCATTTGTGTGTTAGGCCGTGATTACACACATGCATAGTGCTGAAAGGGGCAATTGGTCCCTGATGCCATTTCTACATACCCAAAACACAAGTACAGTAACTGGCAAGGATGGCACAGATGATTCAGCAGGAGACATTGGTGAGCAGGCATGGCCATTGTTGAAGGGATCCGTCACCAACAAAGGATATGTTGACACAGGTCAGCACAAACATTGTGCAACTGTTTGCAGGGAACATGTCAGGTGCCACAGAGGAAGGAACACTCCTTGGGACAATGTCTCCAAATCCAAATGAACACACACTACCAATTAATATTTGCACAGACATTGTGATGGCACACAGATACCATGGTCCACCTCATGACCATAATACAAAAATATTCCTCGGAACCCTAACACATTACCAGAACACCAACTCCAGGAGCCTCATCACCAACATCAAGTACCTGAAATGCAATAGTGTTGAAACTAAATGAAAAGGCTTTATTCAGCACACAAAAATAAATATTTAAGAAGACACTATTTACAAAGGCCAATGGCCAGTCCATACTCCGAGTCCAAGGGTGGACGTAGGCGACTGTGTCCACCCCTACCTTGCCTGCACAAAGTCACCTCAAGGTTTGTCGACCAGGGGGGGCATCATCTGTGGGAGTACCAGGCACCGCAGGGACAGGAGTGGGTTGGGTAGGTGTGGTGGGTGCAGGGCTGGACGTATCCACCACAGGGGGTGGGGAGCACCAAAGGTGGATGTCAGCACCTCGCTGCACACTGCTGCCAGGGTGGACAGAGTAACCCCTGCACCGGAAGAAACCCCAGGGCCAACGGAGGGGGGTTGTCCGAGGGATGGGGTGCAGCGCTCTTGGGGGAGGGGGGGCACATGGGGGGACTCAACTCCCCTGCCCGGGGACTTCCTCACCCGCTTGTGGGGTGGTGTCACAGTGGGGCTGAGGGACAGACTAGCCATGAAGGTCTCTTTGTCTGACAGTTTGGCAGGGGAGCTAAGGGGAGTGTCAAAAATGTACGAGCAGGATTCATGTTTTTAAAAAACTGACACAGGCTGCAACGCACGTATATTAAGCACTGGCCAGCATCACACCACAGGGGCACTGCACAGTGTATTTTAGTCCACACACAAGTGCACATGTATGCCTCTCCCGTACCCCACCCCAATACCTGAGTCAATGTGATTGATACAGATCAAGAAGTTACACCTCTTATTCAGGGTTACAACAACTGTGCTTGAAAAATTGATTCATTTACACCACATCACCTTGTGGGGCTGGCAACACATCTTTGTGACAAACAACCATCAACAGATTGTTGTGAATAGCCACACAGGCACTGCCCCGTGTGAGTATGCACAATCAAAATGGTGTATCCCTGTCCAGTGGACACATGTAGCACACATTAGCAAAATACAAACTAGGCCAGGCAAGAATGCCACAGAGGCAGACCTATGCAGAACACACAGAGAATGTGCACATTGTTGGATGACACACATGATTAGGAGGCCAGGGTGTCTCAGGGGACTGTAGTGGGCACACTGCTCCGTGGTCCTGGAATGAGCTGACTGTACCATGTTCAACCGTCATGGCACTATGCATATCTCCCACTCATGCACATCATGTCTGATGCCACAACATTAGTCATGCATGCTGCAAGGGTGTCCAGTTGAAAGCTCACACTCCTGTGTTGAGAATCAGCATCAGTGACAACAACTATGGACCCCCAACATAGTGAACAGGTCATGGCACAGGCAAGGTACACAGACCACCCTCCCACATGATGCAGAAATCAATGTGCACTGAGATTTACTGGCACCCTAGATGCCCATGTGCAAATGTGATTACACACACACCAGGGGACACATGTCAAGGAGAGGAAGGGATGAAAAAGAGCCCCAGGTGACATTTAGGAACAGAAAATGCACTGCCCATATGAACTCTGGGAGTGTATTCATGCAAAATAACACTTCCTGAAGCTGGCGACACATAACACGACAAAAAGCCATGTACCTACCCCCTCCTTGCTGCAGTCTCTCCTGTAACAGCCTATCGAGGTCAGGGAAGACCACCGCCAGGACACGTTTCATGTGGGTGGTGAGGCGTCGGCGGCCGCCGTGGGGGCGAGGAGGCGAGAGCTCAAGCTGGACCCGGGCGATTCGCCGGGTCCAGCACCGGATGTCCAGCCACCTCTTGCGGGCCTGGGCCAGCTGCCAATCACGCTCCCCCGCAGTTCTCACGGCCCTGACGATGTTGGTCCAGATCACCCCCTTCTCGTAGGCAGTTACCTGTCAGGATGACAAAGTGACACAACATCAATACACCTGCTCCATGTCCCAGAGACACACATTAGAACATCTTTGAAATGTTGAACAGGGCATAGGATGGTGACATGAATAGCCTCATTCACAACATGAAATTGGCCTGTGTGCAAGCGCCAATGCAGTACATGGCATTGAAAGTCTACAGGTGGCATGAGGGGTGCAACACACTCAATGACATGCCACACACTGTGGAGCACATGCAACAGCAGGCTGATGGCCAGCACGTGCCATGCAGTCACATGTCCCACTCCACTGATGCACCCTCAGCAGACTAGACAGACACACCCAGCCACAGATCACTGGCCTGTCATTGACAACAGCGGATACAACCCTCACTCTGCACATGTGCCATTTGCCAGTGTGGAGTCACAGGTGTCGTGCTAGCTCTGCAAGTCAGACACGAAGCACGGCTCACTTGTCACATCAGATGGGTAGATCTGTAGCCTCCACCATGCAGCTGTGGTGCAACACTTCACATAGACACTCACCCACATGACAAGGAACATTCACACACATCTATGTCCATGAGGTCGTACACATCATTTGGACACTCTCACCACAGGTCCACTCAACTCATACACATCTGTGGGTCAGTCACCTGTCACACCGGGGGGACCACTGAATCACCTCAGGACAACAGGAAAAAAAACCACCAAGGATTTGACAGGCTGAATGTGTCATGCACTATGCAGTGAAAGTCACTGTAAGCACTCTGCAAGTAAGGAGTGAACACAGAAACTACATCATGCTCTTCCTGAGAGCCATAAGCATGACCCCCCCCTCGGACACACTCTAAACAACATTGCATGTCAGTCCCACCTGGACACAATATTGACAGTCACACAACTGGTGCATATGCAAAGGTAGTGGACTCAGCACTCACCTGCTCCCCTGGTCTCCCATACTGCTTGGTGTACTGTGGGAGGAGGGCGTCCAGCAAGGCCTAATTCTCCTCCTGGGTGAATGGCTGGGCCCTCTCTACAGCACGAGACATGGTCCAGGGAAGCAGAGACAGCAGCAATGTTGTCGACAGGAAAGTTGTGCAGTCAAGTGCCCTCTCATGGGTTCTGGCTGCCTTATATCTGTCTTGCTGAGGGGCATTCATTTTGAGGAGTACATAGTGATTGGTCAGAATCATTTGCATCTTAGGTTTACTCCAATCCCTTTAAACATACACCAGTGACAGCATTTGCATCGTTCAAATTTTGAGCATCATGTCAAGCCAACAATCACTTTGCAACATTGTATTTTGTGGCCAACTGACTTTTCCAGGACACCTGATGAACAAATTTGAACTGAAAACTCTGTCTCCATGACAAACAGCATGCATTTAGGGCCTAATACTTGTCCCTTATGTGTCCCATATGTAATTTTGAAATCCACACACAGGTACGGTGCGTTTCACACGTACCCCTACGGCACCAGTTGCACAGTGCATTTGACATGTACGTGTAGGCACTGGTAGTACACGTACGTGTACTACCAGTGCCTACACGTACGTGTAGGCACTAGTTGTACACATACGTGTAGGCACTGGTAGTACACATACGGGTACGTGTACTACTAGTGCGATCCCTTATGGGTACGCACTGGTAGTACATGTACCCGTACGTGTACTACTAGTGCCTACACATACGTGTATGCACTAGTAGTTCACGTACGGGTACGTGTACTACTAGTGCGATCCCCTTACGGGTATGCACTAGTAGTACACGTACCCGTACGTGTACTACTAGTGCCTACTCGTACGTATACGCACTAGTAGTACACGTACCTGTACGTGTACTACCAGTGCCTACATGTACGTGTATGCACTAGTGCGTACACGTATGTGTAGGCACTGGTAGTACACGTACGGGTACGTACGTGTAGGCACTAGTAGTACACGTACGGGTACGTGTACTACTAGTGCGATCCCCTTACGGGTACGCACTGGTAGTACACGTACCTGTACGTGTACTACTAGTGCCTACACGTACGTGTCACCACTAGTAGTACACGTACCCATACGTGTACTACCAGTGCCTACACGTACGTGTACGCACTAGTTGTACACGTACGTGTAGGCACTGGTAGTACACGTACGTGTAGGCACTAGTAGTACACGTACGTGTACTACTAGTGCGTACACGTATGTGTAGGCACTAGCAGTACATGTACCCGTACGTGTACTACTAGTGCCTACACGTACGTGTACGCACTAGTAGTACACGTACCTGTACGTGTACTACCAGTGCCTACACGTATGTGTACGCACTAGTTGTACATGTACGTGCAGGCACTGGTAGTATACGTACGTGTACTACTAGTGCCTACATGTACGTGTTCCACATAGTGCGTACACATAAGTGTAGGCACTGGTAGTACATGTACGGGTACGTACGTGTAGGCACTATTAGTACACGTATGGGTACATGTACTACTAGTGCGATCCCCTTACGGGTACAAACTGATAGTACACGTACCCATACGTGTACTACTAGTGCCTACACGTACATTTAGGCACTAGTAGTACACATACGGGTACGTGTACTACTAGTGCGATCCCCTTACGGGTACGCATTAGTAGTACACGTACCCGTACATGTACTACTAGTGCCTACATGTACGTGTCGGCACTAGTAGTACACGTACCCGTACGTGCCTATACTTATGTGTATGCACTAGTTGTACACGTACGCGTAGGCACTGGTAGTACACGGTCATGTAGGCACTAGTAGTACACGTACTACTAGTGCGTACACGTATGTGTAGGCACTAGTAGTACACTAGTAGTACACCTACGGGTACGTGTACTACTAGTGCCTACACGTACTTGTACACACTAGTAGTACACGTACCCGTACGTGTACTACCAGTGCCTACACGTACGTGTACGCACTAGTTGTACACATACGTGTAGGCACTAGTTGTACACGCACGGGTACTACTAGTGCCTACAAGTACGGGTACGCATTTCACACGCTTACAATGGTAATACAGGCATACACATGCCAGAAATGGAGGGCTACGAGTCGCACACAGATGTCCATCATGTACTTGTCATTGCATACTTTCATGTTCAGGCCCTAGGTGTGTTAGCCAGTGATATTGCACATGTCATGTGTGATGGTGCAATATGTGGCACACATCACCTTGACATTTGCCACATGTGTGTCTGTAGTCCAACTGTGTCATGCACAGCAGCAGTGGGATGGCACAGTCATCAGCACCCGCACCTGTCTCCTGATGGCAGGGACACTCTATCAAGTGACATGTCACGGTCAGCGTGCCCCTTTGTGACTATGTCAGGTGTGTGTCATGTGTTCACATGACCTTGATGTTAGTGTTCCGTCAACTGCATCTGCTGTTGGTGCGTCCAACATGGGTCTGTGTGGATATGGACATGGAACACATCTACTCACACCATGCCACATGTGGATTCCCACGCCTGTAGTGTCAGTGTGCATCAGACATTGTGTTTCCCAGGCATACATGTCTTCGTTGTCTCAATGGCTGTGTGTTTGTGTTGTCACGTGTTCCCCTTCATCGCAATGTGTTTGATATGTACATTTGACATTCCATGTGACCTGTGCGTGTGCCTTGCAATCAGCTGTCTGGATGAGATGACATCCTTCCAAAGCAGCTATGTGGTTGTGTGTCACTCCGGTGATAACTATGACTGTTCACTCAGACTGGCCCCCAGCTCATTTCAAGGCATGTCATGTAGACTTGACAATCAACAGGTGTATCTTGGTTTTTGTAGGAGTGGCAGCAAGCTGGCATATGTGTCCTGGATGTATTGCACACACCGACTCCATAGTTACCTGATGTGTATTAGCAGTGTAGCATGTGCTATGTTCAGTGACATTGATGTTTCCCGACTCTCAATCATCCTTCTTCTAAACAATGTTTTGCAGGGCACCACCTGTCCCAAGACCAATGCCAGACTTGGGTACCATGAGTGAACGTGCCTGCATACGCCGGTACAGATTCACTCGGCAGTTGATTGAGGACTTGACAGACAAGCTGGCACCAGACCTCCAACTGCGACACAGGTATCCTACTGCGCTGAACCCCAAGATGAAGGTGATGGCAGCCTTACATTTTTTTGCCATAGGTACGTTTCAATTCACCATAGGTGATGTGGGTGGGATGTCCCAGACCATGTTCAGCCGTGTCTTGCGTGATGTTTTAGCAGCCATGTTGGGACACCTTGATGAATTCATCAAATTTCCCACTCCAGAGGAGTTGACAGATGTCAAGGGTGATTTCTATGCCCTGGGAGGGATTCCCCATGTAATTGGGTCCATTGATGGTACACATGTGGCTTTGGTACCACCACAGGCACAGGAACAAGCCTATCGCAATAGAAAACATTACCACTCAATAAATGCCCTTGTGGTGTGTTGTGCTAACATGCTGATTTCCCATGTCTGTGCACATTTTCCAGGATCAGCACACGATGCCTACATCATGAGGCGTAGCAGGGTGCCACAAATGATGCTGCGGCTGCACAACGAATGAGCATGTCTTGTTGGTGGGTATACTCTTTTTGTCCTGTGTGTTGCGGTATCTTTGTCTCTTACGGTATCTCCTGACCCACTTCTTTACATGATGTTTCCATGTAGGGGATTCTGGCTATCCCAACATGCCATGGCTGATGACACCTCTCCGCAACCCAAGAACAGCTGCAGATCACCGATACAACAATGCACACGGGCAGACCAGGCGCGTGCTTGAGAGGACGTTTGGACTCCTGAAGAGCAGATTCCGGTGTCTGGAAAAGACAGGCGGCTCCCTCCCCTATGCCCCAGAGAAGGTCTGCCATATATTTCTCATGTGCTGCATGCTGCACAACATGGCAGTTGACAAGGCAGTGCCACTCATCCTCGATCCATATGAGCAGGAACATCCACCCGTGGAGGATCAAGGGCTTGGGCACGAGGCTAGTGATGAGGAGGAGGAGGTAGATATCCGGAGTCAGCTCATACGCAACCTCTTCTCATGATGGGGAGTGACTGGGTATGGGTGTGCAAGCTTGTAGCATTGAGTGGCATGTGTTGCAATGTGTGTGTCCAAATGAATGAATGCAAATTGACTTTGATGTGTGTTCTGATGTGTCACTCGAGTGATGATTTAATGCCACACAGTTTGGCGGAGAGACTTTCTTAAAACATTACATGTGTCCAACATTGTTCATGTTTTGTAAATGTCCATGTGTGCGGCGAGAATTGTTTTAGGTGACTTTTTGTGTGTCTGTCATTCCCAGGGTTTTGTGCCTGTTGTCTGCTCGTGTCATCGTTGTCCTCCTGCTATTCCTCATGAGTATTTCAACGTCTGCTGAATCAGCGTTCCATGCACGGACATGTGGAAATGTCAGTTTGGGTAAGGATTGCTGCAAGGCTATTTGGTGGTGGTACGGGTTGGGACTGTGTGGGCCTGCTTCTGTGCATGTTGTGGTACCATGCATACATGTATTCTCACCATGGACCAAATCACATGTAGCATCACTCCCATGACATGATAGTCACCCTTCTTGACAGTCATCTGTAGTGGAGTGTGGAGTCTGATGAAGGCATCAATGTGTGTAAACCTTGCCTCTGAAACATTGCGGATGCTACGGGTGGACATAGTGTGGGACCTCACAACAACAGGCTCTATGGGGAATTACATCCTCTCCGTGTGCAGCAGGATATGTTTGGGTCATCCCCTTAATCTTGTGTGGCAGTTAATTGGGATTTACATCATCCGTGTTGTGAAGGTGGTGTCCAGCATATGTCCCACATGTTCTGTCAACTGACCGGTGAGTCTGTTCATATGGATGCATATCCCTTTGTGTGTGTATGTGCAATAAAGGTGTTCAGCACAATCCTAAGTGCCTCCTCTCTGTCGCTGCAGCAGTCTTGCCAGTTTGCATGTGTCATCTATGGCATAATTGTCAAAGATTGAGCATCTGTGTGTATGTGTCCTTCGACAACATGTATGCAGTGCTTCATGGCTAATGATCTCTATTGTGCATGTAGTACCTGGTTGTGTATGTATTTCTGCAGGTTGCTCCCCACAACGGGACGTGAATGCCTGATGATGTTGTGTCTCCTGTGCACAACTCCGGAATCTGTTGCCTGATCCTGTGGCCTTAATTTTAGGTGATTGTTCATACATTTCCTCGTAATTATCCATGAGTAACCTGACACTCCTTCCTTTACATACACCTGTTGCACTGTGCCTTTCTGACCTCCTTGTCTTTGTGTGCTACTTTTTGCATATTTTCTCACCCCTTCAACCTGCTGCTGTCTCACCTGCGGCACCGTCCCACCTCGCAAAACAGACCTGGGACTCCCTCTCCGGACACCTCAACATGACCCATGACCTACACCTTCATGATACTCCTCCAAATTGGTCTGTCTGAGCAGTATTGCAAGCCCCCCCTCAGCAGCTTGGGGCCATCACGGGTGAGTATTGGGCTCCATGTCTGTATTTGGTGCTACATTGTGACCCATGTGTGTCCTCGACTGGACTCAGATCCAAGTGTATAGATGGCTGGATTTAGTTCCACAAGAAGGCATACTTTGACATATCCCCGCACGTATGTTGTGGACTCATGCTAAATGATGGAAACATAACATTTCAAATGTCTAATTTTTATTTTTGGCTCTAGGGCGTGATGTGTGCACAGAAAAATGTGCTATACAGGGATCATAGAATCCAAAGTTCACAGGGTGAGCTGGGATCCTTGGCAATAGAAGTCATCAGAGTCCAGGCCACAGTGTTTGGCATCATTGTTCAGACTGTGACCAGCAAGTCCATGTGGCAGATGATGTCAGTCAATGAGGTGATGCTGTTGCACATGAAGGCCAGGTGCCAGGCCAGGTGACCTGGGAGATGTCGATGGGCGGATGCCTCTTATGGTCTTCTCCGTGGACGACCCACCTTCCTCTGGGGACCCTCAGATGCAGGCCTTGACGATGCATGGGACGCTCCGTCGGACAAATCCTCCTCCTCCTCCTCCCTCCCTGTGGCTGGTGCTGGTCTTCGCCTGGTGGCACAGGGAGGGTTGCCCATGTTGTCGGCGATCCGACGGAGTGAATGGCTTATGTCCCTTTGCACCACCAGGACCTCAGCCTGTCTTGCCTCCATCCGTCCTTGGTGTTCCTGTTGACTGGCATATAGCTCGGCCTGCTGGGTCTTAATCTCTGTGAGGGCCACCACTACCTGGCTGACCTCCCTGGTGTCACGCCGGTATGCGTCCATGATGTCCTGCATGTGTGACATACCGGTCCCTTCAGCTGGCTGGTCAGGTTCTCGCCTCCGCCGTCCTCCACTCCCACCACCCCTGCCCACACTAGCCTGGACTGCCGTGGTGGGCACATCGGGTCTACGGGACCCCTGAGGGATGGCAGTGGCGGTGTTGTCTGCCTCCTCCTGGGTGCCCGTTGCACCTTGTCCCTCCTGGTCAGACAGGCTCAGTTGTTTAGTGCGGGCAGGGCTCCTCGGGGTCTCCTGGGATGTGGCAGTCATGGGGGTGATGGTTAGCACAGATGTCCCTGAACCAGGTGCTGCAGGGGCTTGGACACCAGAGGGTCCAGGTCGGTCGGTGTCATCCGCGGAGTGTTGAGAGGCGTCACTGCCGGTGGGGTCAGGTTCCTCCCGAGCCTGTGACTGTGATTCTTCCCCCCATTGTTGGGGGGATATTCATCACGTTGCCCTGTGTGTGAGAGACAGACAATGTTAATGCTGTTTCATGCAACATCCATGTTTCTTACGCATTCAAGTTGGCACTGTTCCTCCAGGTAGTTGTATGTGCCTAGCATTCTCCTCAATGTTCACTTGTGGATGGGTATGTTGCGGGGGACAGATTGATACGTTCTCCTGAGTCTTTGACATGCCGAATTGCGGCTTGTGTGCTTCTTCGGCTATGTATTGGTCTTGTTGTGTTGCATGTCCATTGTGACAGTGGGTGAATCCATTGCCTGTCCTGATGGTGTCTGCTTGTGTAAGGGGTGTGTGTGACAGGGCCTTGCGGCACAGGGGCTCCCAGGTGATGTAGCTGCCCCCCCATGGAGCATGCTGCCATGACAGTGAGTGTGAGTTCCTGTCCTAGATATCTGACCTTGTTGCCTTGGTGTTTGTGTTTGCACTGGTCACAGGAGGGCCTTGTGCTGCCTACACCAGGGTCTAGTGTGCGCTATCTTGTCAGTACTTTCCCAATCCCTGTGAATTGCGCATGGTGCATGGGTATGTAGCTGGGCCATATGAGATGAGGGCAATTGTGTCTGATTTGGAGTTCAACAATGCGTTTTGTGACACCCACCCTCCCACCATACCGGACATCCATTCTTGGGTTGGTGCTTCGTGTTGCATGTGACATAGCATGGCCTTGCTTTCTCAATGGGGCATACACATGTTATTGGCATTAGCGTTGTTTTTGACTGTGGTTCTCGCCGGTGATGGCTTGGGGGTAGTTGCGTGCATTTGGTGTAGTTGTGGTGTGGATGCCATTACCCCCCTGTTACATAAGTCGTTTGTGTACTCACCAGGCTCTGGAACTCCTTGGAGTCCATGTACTCCCACCGGCGGAAGCATGCCCATCACCTTCTCCTCCCAGGGATGGTAATGTACTGGTCTGCGGGGCGCACCACCTCCAGTGATGTTGCTCTGGGCCTAGTCCTCAGTCATTTTTCTCTTGACAGCCCTCGGCAGATCGTACCACCTGGTTTGGCAATCGTTCCTGGTCCTTCTGATGGGTGCAACAGCATTCACCCTATCGACGATCCTCTGCCACAGGTGTGATTTTTCAGCTATGCTGGTCTGTTTGACCAATGTTCCAAAGAGCTGTGGCTCGACTCTGATGACTTCATTGACAAGGATCTCCAGCTCCTCCCTTGTGAACTTTGGATTCTTGTCTGTGGGCATGGTGTGGGGTGAGGGTGTGGATGGTTGTGGGTGTGTGGGTCTGAATGTGACGGCGAGGGTCTGAATGTGAAGAGGGGGTATGTGTGAAGGAGGTTGTGTGAAGGTGTGTAAGTTAAGGTGGATGGGTGCAGTTGTTTGTGTGTGCTGTCTATCTGCAGTGAGTCTGTTACAAAGGCTCATGGTTTGTGTGTGTGAGCCCTTTTTATTGGTCAATTTGTGGGTGGGGCTCTGTTTGAATTTTTGGTGGGTGTGTTATAAAGGGTGGTTGTGAGCTTGCCCCTCTGTTTGCCTGTTTGGTTGTGTCCAGGACAGTCCTTTCCATTTTTTGTGCAGTGTAGACTTGTTTTGTGGTGTTGTGCGAGTCGAATAGACCCTCCTTGTGCTGTTTTACAGTGTCCGTGGTTCAGTACGGTACAGGGGTACGAGTCGTACAGGCACCCCCCCCCATGCGTTGTGTATGTACAGTGCATACACCGGCATCGCTTATGTACGGTGCTTACACCGCCATTGTTATGTATGGTGCGTAGCCCGCCATTGCTAGGTACGGTGCATACACCGCCATCGCTTATGTACGGTGCGTACCCCGCCATTGCTAGGTACGGTGCGTACACCGCATCGCTTATGTACGGTGTGTACCCCGCCATTGCTAGGTACAGTGCGTACCCCGCCATCGCTTATGTACAGTGCGTACCCCGACATTGCTAGGTACGGTGCGTACACCGCCATCGCTTATGTACGGTGCGTACACCGCCATCGCTTATGTACGGTGCGTACCCCGCCATTGCTAGGTACGGTGCGTACACCGCCATCGCTTATGTACGGTGCGTACCCCGCCATTGCTAGGTACGGTGCGTACCCCGCCATCGCTTATGTACGGTGCAAACCCCGACATTGCTAGGTACAGTGCGTATACCGCCATCGCTTATGTACAGTGCGTACCCCGACATTGCTATGTACGGTGCGTACACCGCCATCGCTTATGTAGAAGTCATTCCCCGTGTACGAGTCTGACGTTTTCCGTACAAATCGTAATTCGGTAAGCTGGTCCGGATTGTACTTTTTACGATTTGTATGGAAAAGTGTCCGGGTCCGTGTCGTACAACTTTTCCAGACTCTGATTCGTACGGATGGGGCGGATTCGTATGTATTTTTCACATACGAATCGTACTTCATGGGTTGGACGGGACTCGTACGATTCGTATGGAAAAATTTACAGATACGAGTTGTATGGGGGAAGAAAATACAGGATCGGAATCGGCCCCCAAATGTGACCCTCATGCAGACTAAGTGGCACTGGCAAGCACACCCACCCACCCCCAATACACTAAATCCTGTCTGGGAGGTGGTCACACTGCCCTGTGACAGGATAATCATTGTTCTGCCTTCCCCTGCTCGAGCTTGTCTCAGCAGCAGGAGGGCAGAATCGTGTCTCTGGTCGGCAGCAACCATTTTGTGCTGTCCGAGTCTAGAAGGCTGGTACTGGGAACACTGAGAGCCTAACAGAGGGCTCTTCCAGTGCTTGGAATCATACCTCCCACATCATTTACAGTGTGGGGGTATTATTCCAACATGTTTGATACCAAACATGATAGGATTCGTTGCAGCCAGTTTCGAGATGGTCATTGCGTAATTATGCGGTGCCCCTCTACATAGTATATGGCTGCTTCACTTACAACCCGGGAGAATGGATTCCGTAGGCTGTAGGGGTGTCCTGCTCATGCAGGGGCAACCTCACACTTAGAACCAAGCCCCCTGCCTTTACTATTGATAAGGCCTGCTATAGGGGGGACCTACAGTTTTTAAGTGCAGTGACACTAGATATAGGAGACCTATATCTTTAGTAAGTGGTGCTAGTACCAGCTTACACAAGCTGCATTGGCAGGCCTATGGTTCCATTTTGAATGGTCTCCCACGGGTGGCATAATGCATGCTTCAGCCCATGGGGATCCTCTGGGGTACCTATGCCCTGGGTACCTTAGTACCATATACTAGGGACTGATCAGCATACCCCAGTATCCAATCTGGGATGTAACTAAGTACTGAACATAACAATTTAAGGGAGAAAGCAGATAGACTGGGGTCCTGATTAGCAGGATCCCAGTCAGACTAGTCAAAAACAGCTTAGCACCAGAAAAAAAGTGGAGATAACCATGCAGAAGGCTCCTACCTTCCTACACTCATGCTCAACTTAACTTCCAACATTTTCTTTCCCAAGGATGGGCAATGAAGAAAAATGATTCAGTACAGTAAATCTTCTCAACGTAACACAGTTCACACCAAGCATGACTTGGTGTGACAACTGTTAGTTAGATATTGAGTTTTGGTATGAGTTAAAAGAACTTCTACAGAATGAGGGACAATAACCGTCAGTGGATGACCCTTGGCAATCCTCTTGCAGTGCTTGATGCTGAGACCTGTTGAGGCCGCAGCTTTGAGAAGCAGGGCAAAGCAGCAGCTACGGGATCAAGTGTGGCAGACAAATATGCAATGGGTCTGAGAGTATTCCT
This sequence comes from Triturus cristatus, assembly GCF_964204655.1. Lineage (NCBI taxonomy): Eukaryota > Metazoa > Chordata > Amphibia > Caudata > Salamandridae > Triturus > Triturus cristatus. The sequence goes on from NC_140593.1 coordinate 904,994,549, forward strand.
GTGCACCTGGGTTAGCACTGAGAGAGCACAACACTCTCTCTCACTGCAAAACAAAGCAAACATTTATTATAATTTGATTTCCCAGTGCCGTGGCACAGCAGAGACATTCTATCAGCTCTGAGAAGGCACCCATGCAGCTGTCATCCCATGGTACTGGATCTGACACGTCTTTGTGTGTCAGCCTCTGCAAAGGCTTGGCCATCAGGGAACAATTTTGAATCCATTGTTGACAATAGTCTACCATTCCCAAGAGCATTCTAACTTCTTTCTGGATTATTGGCGGATTCATTTTCAGAATCGCCAAGATTTTGCCTTGAGACACCTTCCTTGCTCCTTCCTTAATGTGACAATACTGCAATTTGGTCGGGAACACTTTGGTGCCAATTACGATCCGGTAAAAACCGGGTACGAACCGTTGGACGGAGCATATTCTCCGTCCGACGCGTACCCGGTCGTCAAAATATACAAACATGGAATTACGATTCGCACGGGAACACCATTTCCGTACGAATCGTAAAAAACCCCGACCGAACAAAATAAACCTACAAATGCGATCCGGGAAAGCGCCGACCTGACGTCGGGACGCTCGCAGCCTGCCATTCACGAACCAGGAATTACGATTCGCACCGACGTCATCCCGCACGGTGAATATTTTCCGGCAGCCAAAAACTGCCGGGAAATCAGGACGAGGCGAACAAGGACTACCAGTACGCGGCGGACAGACAGGACGACGCGAACAAGGAGGACCAGTACGCGACGGACACACAGGACGACGCGAACAAGGAGGACCAGTACCCGACGGACACACAGGACGACGCGAACAAGGAGGACCAGTACGCGACGGACACACAGGACGACGTGAACAAGGAGGACCAGTACGCGACGGACAGACATGGACCCGAACCTACGTGTCATCCCGGCCCTCATAGCAGTCGACCTCCTCTACAGGTTCGGATGCAGACGCCGCCGCAGAAGGTCAGAACAACTAAGGGAGGGGGGAAAGTGTGGTGGGGTGGGGGGTGGCAGGACCAGGGCAGGCCACAAACCCCCCACCAAAGTCACACAGCACACATGCCCTGACATACCTGACTCCCATGCCCTGGTCACTACGAGGGGGTGGGGGCGTGTCCATCTAAGCCAGCGACCGCCACAACGGAAGTCCGTCACGACGCGAACCGGCAACACAACCAGACATGTACGTCCCGTACCCACGCCTGAAGAGCGTGGGTACGAGTCGTACCACGCCCACACCCACGTCACCCCAACAATGGCGGGACGGCTCGTACCCACGTGGCAAAGGCCTGGGGACGGCCCGCACAAGCATCACATAGCGTGGGGACGGATATGTACGGACCCTACCCCCACCCCCCCTATGCATGGAGCGTACCCCCACCCCAACAGTGTAAGTACGACCCGTACCCACACCCGCGTACGTATGGAGCGTACCCCCACCCCAACAGTGTAAGTACGACCCGTACCCACACCTGCGTACGTATGGAGCGTACCCCCACCCCAACAGTGTAAGTACGACCCGTACCCACACCCGCGTGCGTATGGAGCGTACCCCCACCCCAACAGTGTAAGTACGACCCCTACCCCCACCCGCGTACGTATGGAGCGTACCCCCACCCCAACAGTGTAAGTACAACCCGTACCCACACCCGCGTACGTATGGAGCGTACCCTCCACCCCAACAGAGTAAGTACGACCCCTACCCCCACCCCGTATGCATGGAGCGTACCCCCACCCCAACAGTGTAAGTACGACCCATACCCACACCCGCGTACGTATGGAGCATACCCCCACCCCAACGTGTAAGTACGACCCCTACCCCCACCCCGTATGCATGGAGCGTACCCCCACCCCAACAGTGTAAGTACGACCCGTACCCCCACCCGCGTACATATGGAGCGTACCCCCACCCCAACAGTGTAAGTACGACCCGTACCCTCACCTCGAATGCATGGAGCGTACCACCACCCCAACAGTGTAAGTACGACACGTACCCCCACCTCCAATGCATGGAGCGTACCCCCACCCCAACAGTGTAAGTATGACCCCTACCCCCACCCGCGTACGTATGGAGCGTACCCCCACCCCAACAGTGTAAGTACGTCCCGTACCCACACCCGCGTACGTATGGAGCGTACCCCCACCCCAACAGTGTAAGTACGACCCGTACCCTCACCTCGAATGCATGGAGCGTACCCCCACCCCAACAGTGTAAGTACGACACGTACCCCCACCTCCAATGCATGGAGCGTACCCCCACCCCAACAGTGTAAGTACGACCCGTACCCACACCCGCGTACGTATGGAGCGTACCCCCACCCCAACAGTGTAAGTACGACCCCTACCCACACCCCGTATGCATGGACCGTACCCCCACCCCAACAGTGTAAGTACGACCCGTACCCCCACCCGCGTACGTATGGAGCGTACGCCCACCCCAACAGTGTAAGTACGACCCGTACCCTCACCTCGAATGCATGGAGCGTACCACCACCCCAACAGTGTAAGTACGACACGTACCCCCACCTCCAATGCATGGAGCGTACCCCCACCCCAACAGTGTAAGTATGACCCCTACCCC